>NC_089855.1:28554718-29934718 GCF_036373705.1 Amia ocellicauda | reverse complement strand
GTTTTTTTTTTTTTTTTTCCTCCTCCCCCCTTCTCTCCCAGCGTGCACTTTAAGAAATTGTCAGGTCTCATCCAGCAGGGAACTGGGAAAAGTTCAGTTGGTGAACAAACTCTACAGAAACTAAAGGCCCAAGGGCAGCTCCTGTCAGTTGGAATAAACGTTTATTTTTTTCTCTTTTCTCACAATAGTCCTTTGGGATCTGTGTGTAAATCCACCCCCACCACCGTAAAAAAGAGAAGGCGCTGAAGAATACTCGTCCTTTTAGTTATTCTCCTTCGAGAGCAATTAGCAGAGCTCAGAAAAATCTAAATGCTTTGCACACCTGTTTTTTTTTTCTTTCCTTTTCATAGTTGTGTATATGTGGTGTACTCTTGGAGCCGTTCCAGAATTATAGACTGGTTCATGATCCTTGACCTGGTAAGGCAATAATAACTGCAAATGTAAAAAGGATTGCAAAACCTAAAGCAGTTTTTATTTATTTTAATCTCCCTGTTGGAAGGGATCAAAGGGCATATTAATTGTTAATGCCAAAAATACAGTGCCATGAGTCTTACAAATGTCATAGGAACTCAACCACAGCCATTGTCCGACTGATTTTGCTAGAAAAATTCCCCAAGGTTTTTTTTTTTCGTTTTTTTTAAACGGGTTAGTTCAGAAATGCCAATTTATTTAAAAGCTTATGTCCCTTTTCAAGCAGTGACCAGACAAGCTAATTTTAAAGTGAAACGGTGACCGGACCAAAAAAAACTACCCCTGGTTCATATTGGAAGCTACCATTACAACAGGTCTTCTGGGTCTCTTGAACTCAGCACCTGCATCAGACATGAGGAAGAGCTTCACCTGAAGGGCTTTTTCAGAGAATTGAATAGTCACTTCAGCTAAATATGCAGCTCGGGTGGAATGAAAAGCAGAAGATTCCCTGGACCCTCTGAGATTGGATTTGAAGAATGCTACACTGCCCATACCCCACCATGTCAAAATGGCACAATGCATTCTCAATTAGACATAGACAAATGGGCAAAATCCGGTCTCTTTATGGATTTGTTTGTTTCCTGTGGTGGTTTTGTGCATTTTTCAATGTATTGTCTTTATTTTTATGCCCTGTAGGTTGTTGCACTGTGGACTTCTGCCTCAGATTCACACCGGTCTCCCTCATGGCCAAGGGCAATTCCAGCAAATCACTTACTGAGATACATAACGGAGACTCCTGCTGGCCAGAAGGCTGTGTGCCAATGGTGCCTTCATTCGAATGACAGTCCTAACTGTAGAGATCTTTCTCCTCTGTGTCTGGATGTGCACGCAGCAGGCTGTGAATTGAACCTCGACACGTTACGAATAACGTTGCAGAAGATTTTCGCAGTGGAGCCAATCAGAATTCCTGGCTGTATCTGCACTCCGGGTATCTGTAGTTAAAGTGCTGGTTGCAAGGCCGCATTGGTTTGAGGAGGCTCATTAGTGCATTGGCAGCGTCTATGATGCGGTTGTCTGGAAGCATCCCATCTCCGCAAACCTGTAACTGCCTGCCTATGGCTTTCTCTACAGCCTCATCCCTGGCTGGCATCAACAGCTGGGGGAGGATGTCCCTGCATATAAGGTTTAAACTCTGTGACTCCCTGACCGTCCAACAAGGAGGCGGCCTCCTGCAGCTCAAACTCAAACACGAGAAGACATCGGTGAGGTCCGGCTTTTGCTTGTCGTCTGCAGGAATGCCTGGGGTAGAGAAAAATGCTGTTTATTAAGGTTTCGTTTTTATTATTTTTAATTAATGCATTCTTTTTTTTAATAATACTGCTGGATTTTGTTCTGTGGGAGTTTGTGGGGCTTTGTTGCTTACACACCTGGAAATAGATGACTGAAGATGCCTTTTTTGGCTCAATTGATTTTTAATTAAAGCAATCTCAGGAGGACTTCTTGGTATGCAGTTGTCATCTTGTGCTTGCAAAGTTTTAAGCACACATTTAAGAGGTGCATTAAAAATTAAAAAAAATAAATAAATTGCATTGTAAGACTGACATGATGCTTTTTAGAGGAGGACTGCGTGAAATGTGTACTTCAAGAAAGGTGCTGATACTAATATAAAAATCTAATCGTAATAAACTAATTCCACAATTGCCGAGAACTTTCTCTGATATGTTCCTGTATTTGTCACTCTGAAATTGAGTGCGTTAAGGCAGTATATTTTGCTTGTTTGTTGAGGGCTTTTGTATAATTTGCCGTGAATGGAATTGCACTTTAGCATATCGTATTAATTTGGGATTACATCAAAAGCGCAGCGGCACATGAACCCTCTACGTTTCTCCTGATGTTTACTGATCAAGACTTTTGTTCTGTAGGTTGGACGCCATTATCTCATCTCGTAAATTCTTGTCTACATTAATCCTCCCATTAGTACATGTCTGCATTGGAGTGCTCCTTGGTGAGAAGAAGCCCTTGAAAGGAAAAACAGAGCAGACTGATGTACCTTGAGTGTGTTCGGCTTTTTGCAGAGCAGTGGGTGAAGGGACATTTCTGAAAACACTTCATAGGTAACAGTGCTCGGCCTGATTATGTACCATGTTTAAAAAGGAATTAGTAAAACATAAGGAGCCATTTTCTTGTGAGGCAGATATAACCATTGCAGTTTGTCTCCAGGTTCTGCACTCCAACCAATTTTATATTAAAAATGGTGTCTTCTACTTATCTATATTAATAATCTGGACTCTGGGATAGTTAGCAAACTATACTAACAATACTAAAATAGGTGGCTCAGCAGATGCAATCTAGGCAGCACAGGTTATTCAAAGGAATAATATTCAGATACCTGGCAGATGAAATTCAATGTGGACAAGTGCAAGGTATTACATGCAGGTAACAACAATGTCCACTATAATTACTCTATGGGAGGAATAGAACTAGATGAAGTAACACATGAGAGAGCTAGGAGTCTGTGGACTCCTCACTTTCTCCATCCATACAATGTGGGGAATAAAAAATGCCAACAATGTTAGGGTATATTGTCAAAAGTGTAGAATTTAGAACAAGGGCAGTAATGTTAAGACTCTACAATGCACTAGTTAGAGCTGGATACTGTGTACAGTTCTGGGCTCCACACTTCAAGAAAGTTCAGAGGAGAGCAACCAGACTTATTCCAGGTCTGAAGGGAATGTCCTACTGAGAGACTGAGGGACCTGAACCTTTTCACCCTGGAACAGAGGAGACTACGTGGGGACTTGATTCAAGTCTTCAAAATCATGAAAGGCATCGACCACATCAAACCAGAGGAGCTTTTCCAGATCAGCAGGGACACACGCATCCGTGGACACAAATGGAAATTGGGCTTCAAGGCATTCAAGACTGAAAATAGGAGACACTTCTTCACACAGAGTATTCACAATCTTGAACAAACTCCCCAGCGGTGTGTTTGAAGCTGAACATTTTGAAAATTGAAAAATAGACTGGATAGTATCTTCGGATCAATTAGTTATTAATGGACACCAAACGATCACGATGGGTAGATTGGCCTCCTCTTGTTTGTAAACTTTGTTCTTATGTTCTAAACCTCTGAACTACTAGAGTTTGTGTCAGATGCCCATGGGAGTGTTGGAAAAGGGACCTTAAGCAGTGAATGGGATTTGTACATAACCATTTATTTTGTTCACATATGTCAAACATTTTGGTATACCTTTATATACCCTTTTGGTATTTTTAAGAAATTGATTTAAAATGCCCATAAACAAGCTTTAGTAGTCCCTTTAGACTAAGGTGCTTATGTGGTAGTGAGACAATTTTCACACACAAATGAAGACATACGAACATCAATTAGAGCGAGAGAGAAAGGAAGCAGTCTTATTCCAAGCTGTTTACATTACCTTCCTGCTTATCAATGACTCCTATGGTGCTGGCATCTGTGACGAACAGTCTTCCGTCCTCAAAAGTGCCAAACATGCTACCACTGACGGTGGTGTAGTAGAGGAAGAAGTGAAGGCTGTTGGTCCTCAGAGACTGCGTGATTTGCAGGAGCTGGAAAGCAATGTCAGCCCTAGTCTCCAAAGAAGAGCCGTAGAATTCCTTTATGGGCTTTGTGCTGGCGGACACCATCAGTCTTCCACAGGAGCCATAGTACTTTGGAAAGGGCCACCCTTCTGCTCCTGGGAATATCTGAAGAGTATAGTAGAAGAATATAAACTGTAACAGATGGCAAACCAGGAAAAACAAGAGATCTAAAGCTGCGAGTGGTATGAACTGGTCACCAAGAATTTTTTATAGATTTTATTTTTGGTAAGAGGCAAGTTCATTTCAATGAACCACACTGTGCTGCTTTAAATTCATACATTGGGAGACTAACCTACTGAGAGTTGGATGGTAGCGTTTGTTACAATGTTTTGAAATACAAGGTTATGAACATAAAAGGAATATCAGAGATTGTTGCTATTGCAACTGTTCACAGTCCTGATTGAATGTGGCACAGTATTGTAGATACATTCCCCTCCCCCCACCTTGTTTAAGCTTTGTTTTTAGCTGGTAGAGCATTATGGGTAGTAGAAATTAGTAGTTTGTCTTCAGAGATTTCACTCTATCAAGTTTGTTGACTGCACTGTTTCTTCAGTGATTTATTTTTGTTTAGATTTCCAAATATTAAATTTATTTCCTGAAAAAGAAAATGCATTTAGCAGCAACAAAGAAATTTACAGTCCTGTGTCTAAAGTAGCAAGAACAAAGGATTTTCTGTCTCCTACCTGTAACATGATGGGCTGCTGATTGACAGAGAGGGTGTAGAGCAGTCTGAGTTTATCACGCTCCGCAAAGTGCTTCATCTGAACACTCCCGGCATCTGTGACCTCTGCATAGCGCCTCACAATCCGGTCCAGGAGCCGCTGTGAAGGGCAGCGCAGCAGTGGACTGGACAAGCCCTGTGGAGATGCACCTCACAGTTGGCATTGCAATTGTAGACCGCAACAAGTGTCCATCATTTTATCGGTCTACTTCGAAGATGAATCTGCAGCCCTGCTCCTGGGAAGCCACTGGCTTCTGACTCGGATTGGCCTTATGGGACCATTTTTCTTCCCAATTAGTATTTGAAACATGCATCTGATCGCTGAACTCATGGACTGTGTAATGCAGCCTGTAAGGTTCAGAGTTACAGGGCCCTGTTGTAAAATGGACAGTCCTGAAAGCCAGCAGGATCTTCTACCCCTTCAGAACAAATATGTATATATATTTTATTATGGTTGAAATGTGATCCTTCTAGTTTTCATATTTCCAAAGTGGCCCGTTATCTGTATATTTAAAATGTATGGATTCTAGGCTAAAATAGATTAACTCAATTGAGCCATTTAAATGTGTGGCTCTTCTTCACCCATGTCCAAATGTTTCAAAGTATTTTATAGTTTAATGATGTGAAAGTTGCACTGTGAATCCAAGTTGGCTTACCTATAAGGCCTTTGGAGACCTGGTGAGAGGAATTTATTTTCTACTCTTAGTCATGTAACTCACTTAGAAAAATATGGCAGACTTCACTTGTGTACCCCAGGGATCTCCCAGTGGCCTTACTGATGTGTCTTGTTGCCAACAACAAAAACTAATTTAGAATATTTTTTTGTCACTGTTGGAGCTAGCTGGACACCTGGGCCCTGGGGCCACTTCCAAGACAAGTGACTGAAGTAATCCCAGGTCTCAAAGGACCATCTTACACAGACCACTTCATGGAGTTGAATCTAGGCTTAAACGGAGATGTTTTAAGAGCAGGGGGTTTGATTCAGGGATTCCAGATCTGGAATGGTGTGAAATGGAACTGGACGCCATAGACTACTTCATGCTCACCAAGAAAACAAGGCGTGGAAGTGAAGTTAAGGTAGGCTTATGTCTGAAAATAAGAGGCACTTATCGACAGGTAAAGTTGTGAGGGATGTACCATATTATCCAACCATGTCTCGGATATTGCCTTTCTGTATTCCTTCAAGACATGACTGTAGGAAAATTAGGTGCTGATTATATAAAGCACGAGCTTTTATATTCTTCTTTCCTTATGTCCTTATGTTGCAATAGCTTTATTAAAAAGTTAAAAATAAAAATCCCCTCTAGACCAATTTATAGAAAATGTGAATATTGAAGTTGTTGCAGAAACCAAACATTCTGCTGTGTTTGGTGATAATGAAGACTCGGCTGCTGTCTTTTGAATTACACAGCGCAATTACTTCTGAATTTGCTAATCCCACAGTAAAAGTCCTCGCTGTGTTCGGACACTTGACTCTCCAATTTGGAAGTCTCCAGAACACTTCTGCGATGCAATTACCACAAGAGAGACATTTTTACAATTTCAAGAGCATTGCCACAGCCTCTTATTTGCATCCTTGGGCTTCGTGTTAATGAGCTTTACCAGCATGGGGTGGAATGTGGGTAACTCGTGTTGTGTTGTGGTCTCCTGACAAGGAATGCAGTCTTTGTAAGCAGCTGCAAAGACATGTATTAATTCAAACGCACGCACTTTTAAAAGTACTGTGGCAAGGGCCTATTAGTATGGGCAACACAACCGGCAAAGGGAATGAGGAACTCTGAGAATTGGGGTTTGGGGGGTGGGGGGGTGTTAAATGTAATTATTCCAAAGCTCATAACGAATTAATTGCTGTTATTGTTAAATACTACTTCCCTATCCTCAAATTGCTTTATATTAGTGCAGAACAACATCAGGCCTTGGGGAGAGGCGAGGAAAATGGGAAGAGGGCTGGAGGTGGGAAGGGAAATCGGAAGCCTTACCTGGACCATGGGAGGGGTGAGCAGGCTGGAGTGTGCCAGGCTCTGGAACCTCTCGGTCTTCCTCAGCACGCCCTCGATGCTACAGGGGTGACGCTGGGTGGCTGAGCTGCAGATCCTCTTGTCCGAGACTTCATGTTTGTGGTGGGAGAGGAGGCGGGAGATGATCACCGGCCTCCAGCTTTCAGAGTCGTCTGTGTAGTTCCCCGGGTAGCTCTTCTTAAAGGTGGGTGGTAACTGCAGTCTTGGAGACAGCCATCTCTCAAACCTGAGGGGTCGAAGTTCAGTCTTAGTGTACATTATCACATGCAGCATTTTAGTTTAATGTCTGCTTTTGTTATTTAGCACATCCCATGCAGTCCTGAAAACTCAGTTGTTTTTTGTTTTGTTTTTTGTTTTGTGTATTTGGGATCTTATTCATTCATAATTGTCTGTGTTCACTTTTCATTCACAGTAATCCACCATTACTCTTTACATCCATACACTGCTCATACATACTCATAACAATGCTTATATATCATTCCATATGTTCCCCTATCCAATATGTTTCGTGGCAAAGTGTGATTAATATCATCTCTCTTAGAAATCGTATTCAGGTTATCATTCCTGACAAATCGTTTTCCTGCTATTGTAAACTAATTGAATGTGTGTCGATTGTCCATTTTTACAGATTAAATCGAATACATGTCAGCATTTTCAGCTGGTAAAGTGGTTTCATTGCAGAACCATTGCATATTCAAACCTTTGAGCAGTGTGGAAGGTGAATTAAAGTAGTATTTGACAGGAACTATGTTTAAAGAAAAAACCTTGACATTTTGTTGGTAGAATTTTGTCCAGTCATGTAAAAAACGTAATCCAGCGATTTATCTGGTGATCAATACAATTACTGTTGTCAGTAGAAGGTAGTATGTGTCAGTTTGAAAGGCACAGATATAGTTGATAAAGTATTAAAACACAAACTGCAGAAAAGAAACGGGAAGCTTTCACAGGGTGGTGTTACTAAACACACTTCAGATCTCACACTGGCTATCACATGATCATCTGTAAAATATCGCCTGCAATATAACAGATTAAAATATTGGTTTCCAGCTACATAAATTGCGCATATGTATGTGGAGCTTTGCCACACTAAGTGCAGTCCACCCCTCAAACATGTTCTCTTCCCCGGTATGAATATTAGCCTTCTACGTGGTTGACTGACAAACGCACAGGGTTGAGGGCTGTCTAGTAGTTAGTAGTCTCAACTACCACCATGCTAATTTCAGGGTGTGAAGTGAGTGACCAAACTGTCCTTTCAAAGGAAACTCCAGTCAACCCAAATACAGAACTACACAATTAGGTGTTACAAAATAGTCAGCAAGACTATCCTGCATTCATTGCACTCGTTTAATTGTTCATTGTGACTAAAGCTCTAATGTAAGCTATTGTATCTTGTAGCTGAATTATTGCGTCTTTCGTTTGAATGGAAGATGCTGGTCTTGGGAATCACTCATTCCCATTTTATTGTACGTACGTCTTTATCCATCTCCTCATTTGATGAACACGGGACCACTTCAGAGCGACCTGAGTGTGTGGTCATCTTGATTTTCTGTGTTCCGTTTTTAGCTACACAAAGATGCAGCATGCTTTCATTTTTTACCATAATAAAGCAAAGTAGATGGCAAAACCAGTAGAAACCTGCTGAATTACTGCCCACATTGAGTGTGGTTAATTCAAATCAATTTAAGGTGGTCCTAAAGATCTGCTGTGGTGCTTTGTTGTTGCTTGCTGTCTGCCCAGTGGAAGAAGGCAGGCAGGTTCTCTCACACAAGTGTACACCTATATACGGATCGTCTAAAATAAATTGGGTGCACTCAGATGACATTTGAAATTGAGCCCATCTCGATGAACCCACAGAGATCCCTTCTTCCCTCCAGTAAAAATTAGTCATATTGAAGTGAGCAAGCCCCAATCGAACATAATGGAATTGCTTTTCCCACAGAACTCCGCTTCCTGTGATTATAAATATCAGCTTACAGTGTGAACATCGGTGTAATGCCCCACATGATGCCCTAAGACAAACTACAAGAAAGTGCTGTGTTGTCCGTTTGCTCTGCTTTGTAATGTCTACTCATTATCTCGGTCACATTGTTGTGCGCTACTGCATTCTTCTAGGACTTTGGCTCATCCTAGTAAGCCGCCTACCATGATCTCCACCAACCGAAAGTCTCTGATCTCAGGGAAGGCGATTGCTTCTAAGACTCAGATCTGTACTGACGTGTCCTTTTACTGACGACGATGAAATGATCGAAAGGTCAGGATCTATCATTATCGTTGCACTTTCACCTTGAAAAACAAGATCCTCTTTTTGAATATTAGTGTTCCACATATGACGCTGTACTAGAGTCATTCTTCATCATTGCCCACCTGTTTGTTTTTTTTCTGGAGCTGCCAATCTCTTCACCAGCACTTCCAAAGCCGCGTACAATGCAATTTCTTCACGATCTAAAGATCACTTATTTTTTCAACCTGTATTAGAACACCAACCACTTCTTCTAAAGAGGACTTCTATTTTAGTGGTTGAATAAAGTCTTCGATGTGGTTTGGTCACCAAGTCACAAATGATTGCAGGATTTATTGGATTGTCCTCAAGGTGATATACTGAACAGTGAGTGAATCAGTGTAATATGTGAAGAAAACCAATCCAAGGAAATGCCAAGCCACGTAAGACTGCAAATGGATTCTCTGTCTTTACTTTGCAGTGTTTTCTGATTCATGAATTAGCACGAAGCCTGATGATTCAGTCTTTTATGGCCTATTTAAACCAATAACAGCTTTTGAGAAATACTATTATAATATAACTACAAACCAATTATTCTCTTAAGATGCACACTAGTGACCTTGAACCTCATGCCTGTTTCCATTGCCGAAAGCTTTACATTTGTGAGTGAGAACAGTTCCTTATTTTTCATAACTGAAAGTAACCCCACCCCCACAGAAACACACAAACAAAACAGCGCTTCCGATTCATGCTAGCATCTGTTAACTTTTGTGCAAACTATGGAAAAATGTATCGTGCTTACTTGCTAATCTCTGTATTTATATCTATGTATATGTATCATCTATTTATCAATCTCTGTTTCCCTCTCTCCTCCTCAGTCCCAGTATTCATGTAAATTGAACTCCTGCCTTACAGAAAATCAAATCTTTAATCGCTTCCACTGTAACTGGACTACTCTGTTCACCCTGGAAGGTAAGGACAGCAAAATGAATACCAGACTTTTGAGGATTTTCATTGATCTTAGATTTTATAATTTTTTTAACTTCCATTTCTTACCTGATTTCTTCTTTAAAGAATTTCTTACAGCTGGACGTGCCGATACAAGCGTTGCATTTATCCAGCCCCAGAAAGCTCCTCCCGAAGCTGTACTGTTGCCGTTTTTGGGCTGGGGGGGCAGTCGTGTGAGAAGGTGTAGCAGCCAGTGAGCTCCAGCTGAACATCCCTAAGACCCATAGTAGCCACATGGCACCGCAGAGTCTTTTCACTTCGCAAACCACAGTCAGATGCATGGCCCCGCTGACACAGCCTCCACAGAGCAGCATCCAAACACAGGAGCCCAAACTTCACGCAGGCTTCCACTGTGGCAAAACTCCGGTGTGGTGCGCTTCACCCACACCAAAATGGCAAACCGACAAACCCCTCCCCAAGTCCACTACAGCCCAGATTTCTCTGCTTCAGCTGCTAGGAAATACATGGAGGATACAGATAACTTAGTTACTGTGGTAACGCTTCCTTACCCTGCAGATGTCTGTGACCAACATTGTGCGCCCCACCCCTACTACATCAGCGAGATAAGAGCCAGCACAAAGGTGGGATATCCTGGCCCGCTGACATGCCGAGCGGGGGTAAAAGAGGAAGCTTTGAAAGTGCCGGTTCAAAGCCCTGAACATACGAGAGTTTTCTTGGGAAACCCATCTTCCTTATTTTGAGTTTCATTTTCGGTCATTTGGTGCCCCCCCACCCAGCATACAAAGTTTTCACTTGTTTGTTTGAATTTTCCAAACGTGACTTGATTATCTGGGGCACTCTTGGCCATTGACCTGCAGCTGGATATGTACAGTGAGGGGGAAAAAAGTATTTGATCCCCTGCTGATTTTGTACGTTTGCCCACTGACAAAGAAATGATCAGTCTATAATTTTAATGGTAGGTGTATTTTAACAGTGAGAGACAGAATAACAACAAAAAAATCCAGAAAAACGCATTTCAAAAAAGTTATAAATTGATTTGCATGTTAATGAGTGAAATAAGTATTTGATCCCCTATCAATCAGCAAGATTTCTGGCTCCCAGGTGTCTTTTATACAGGTAACGCGCTGAGATTAGGAGCACTCTCTTAAAGGGAGTGCTCCTAATCTCAGCTCGTTACCTGTATAAAAGACACCTGTCCACAGAAGCAATCAATCAATCAGATTCCAAACTCTCCACCATGGCCAAGACCAAAGAGCTGTCCAAGGTTGTCAGGGACAAGATTGTAGACCTACACAAGGCTGGAATGGGCTACAAGACCATCGTCAAGCAGCTTGGTGAGAAGGTGACAACAGTTGGTGCAATTATTCGCAAATGGAAGAAACACAATAACTGTCAGTCTTCCTCGGTCTGGGGCTCCATGCAAGATCTCACCTCGTGGAGTTTCAATGATCATGAGAACGGTGAGGAATCAGCCCAGAACTACACGGGAGGATCTTGTTAATGATCTCAAGGCAGCTGGGACCATAGTCACCAAGAAAACAATTGGTAACACACTACGCCGTGAAGGACTGAAATCCTGCAGCGCCCGCAAGGTCCCCCTGCTCAATAAAGCACATGTACAGGCCCGTCTGAAGTTTGCCAATGAACATCTGAATGATTCAGAGGAGAACTGGGTGAAAGTGTTGTGGTCAGATGAGACCAAAATCGAGCTCTTTGGCATCAACTCAACTCGCCCTGTTTGGAGGAGGAGGAATGACCCCAAGAACACCATCCCCACCGTCAAACATGGAGGTGGAAACATTATGCTTTGGGGGTGTTTTTCTGCTAAGGGGACAGGACAACTGCACCGCATCAAAGGGACGATGGACGGGGCCATGTACCATCAAATCTTGGGTGAGAACCTCCTTCCCTCAGCCAGGGCATTGAAAATGGGTCATGGATGGGTATTCCAGCATGACAATGACCCAAAACACACAGCCAAGGCAACACAGGAATGGCTCAAGAAGAAGCACATTAAGGTCCTGGAGTGGCCTAGCCAGTCTCCAGACCTTAATCCCATAGAAAATCTGTGGAGGGAGCTGAAGGTTCGAGTTGCCAAACGTCAGCCTCGAAACCTTAATGACTTGGAGAGGATCTGCAAAGAGGAGTGGGACAAAATCCCTCCTGAGATGTGTGCAAACCTGGTGGCCAACTACAAGAAACGTCTGACCTCTGTGATTGCCAACAAGGGTTTTGCCACCAAGTACTAAGTCGAAGGGGTCAAATACTTATTTCCCTCATTAACATGCAAATCAATATATAACTTTTTTGAAATGCGTTTTTCTGGATTTTTTGTTGTTATTCTGTCTCTCACTGTTAAAATACACCTACCATTAAAATGATAGACTGATCATTTCTTTGTCAGTAGGCAAACGTACAAAATCAGCAGGGGATCAAATACTTTTTTCCCTCACTGTAAGACCAGTGTAATGTTTAAGTTGGGGTTCCATATTATGGAGACATCTAGACGCTGAGAAACCTTACGTTCCAAAAAGTGACACGTGTGTCATGGGTCATTCTATTAAGAGTTTTTTAAGTTGAGAAGCACATGCAAAGATGTCCATGTCCTCGCGTTGTTGTGTGTTGATGCATCAATTGGACTTGTTGGAAAAACACCTCATCCTCCGTGTTTGGCAGCTTTAATTGATACGTGGTGATACTAATTTGAATTTACAGCTTGGGGAAAGATTGAATAGTGTTGATTTTAGGAGCCATGTGTACTTTGATGGGTAACCAGTTTTTCTTTGTCTGCTTTTAAAAATGTGTTTATTTGTCCCTAATTATTTTAATTCACTGAAAAAAAATCCCTCTTCATGTGTTGGGTATGAAGTTGTTCATGTCTTTTGTGGTTGATAATTTAATTTACATACACAATCTGCCAGATTGTGATTCTATGGGACTACAATGGACCTCCCCTGGGCTGTTGTGTGAAAAAGAATCTGAGAAGTCTATAAAGAACCAGAGAAAATACTGCATTAATACTGTGATGTAATTTGGCAGCAGATTGTTCATTATCCTGACCTGAGCGGTGTCTGTGCTGCATTACGAAGAATGCAAAAGCGCTCCATCTTAGTTGTTGTCCAGGAAAAGCCCTCTGGGAAAACGATTAAACCACAGAGCGAACGACACCCTGAACTGGAGCAGAAAATGCTGGAACGTGGCCAACCCAGGCTTGCTCTCCAGTTTACATCCTGCATGCTATGGACTATTCTACATTCACTTTGTTCTGGATTCAAGGGATATAAACCCCCCCAAAAAACTATTTAATATGCAACAGGAGAACTGGGGGATATAAAACAATGTTTCCTTCATCATTTCCGCACTCCTTTTCCATTTGTATTAATGATTTTCTGAGTAATGAGCCATCCACCTTGGGGCCAATATAAGTTTCTGGTTCAGCAGAAACTCCCTGCAAGTGCTTCAGCACAACTGTCACAACTTCTGTGTCAATTCACAATACTGAGGGTTCTGGCAAATAAACAGGAAAACAGAAGGAATTTTAACATGTAGTAAACCATTTCTCAATACGTTAGGTTACAAAATGCATAGTGTTATATTTAACCCTTGCGAACCATGTGAAATGGAAGATGACAATGTGTTTTGGTCAATTACATGCACTGCACAAGAGTCACTCTTGCGTATCAACCAATATGTAGGTTAGCATTTTCTCTTATCTAAGATTACAGTGGAAGCAGTTCTTTGCTTTTTACCGCTGCTGCTTTGCAGATGTTTCCCAATTCTATGCAACATAACTCTAATTGTTTTATTATACAAATTCCATTGTCTTTTACAGTTTTTCAGTGCTTTACCTGGTTTGCACCTGTGGTTTGCCCTGCTTGCAGAAATTAGAAAATTCTTGCTGCTTGCTAGATTAAGCAAGATTAAATGGAAAAACTGTGTTTGTAAAAGATATTTCATTTCCACGTGGATCAGTCAAACATTTTGATGACTTGCTGATTTAAGATTTTCTTTTGAAATTCTATATTCTGAACTAACATCGCTACTTTTATGTGTGTGTGTGTATATATATACACTCACCTAAAGGATTATTAGGAACACCATACTAATACTGTGTTTGACCCCCTTTCGCCTGCAGAACTGCCTTAATTCTTCGTGGCATTGATTCAACAAGGTGCTGAAAGCATTCTTTAGAAATGTTGGCCCATATTGATAGGATAGCATCTTGCAGTTGATGGAGATTTGTGGGATGCACATCCAGGGCACGAAGCTCCCGTTCCACCACATCCCAAAGATGCTCTATTGGGTTGAGATCTGGTGACTGTGGGGGCCAGTTTAGTACAGTGAACTCATTGTCATGTTCAAGAAACCAATTTGAAATGATTCGACCTTTGTGACATGGTGCATTATCCTGCTGGAAGTAGCCATCAGAGGATGGGTACATGGTGGTCATAAAGGGATGGACATGGTCAGAAACAATGCTCAGGTAGGCCGTGGCATTTAAACGATGCCCAATTGGCACTAAGGGGCCTAAAGTGTGCCAAGAAAACATCCCCCACACCATTACACCACCACCACCAGCCTGCACAGTGGTAACAAGGCATGATGGATCCATGTTCTCATTCTGTTTACGCCAAATTCTGACAGAAATCGAGACTCATCAGACCAGGCAACATTTTTCCAGTCTTCAACTGTCCAATTTTGGTGAGCTTGTGCAAATTGTAGCCTCTTTTTCCTATTTGTAGTGGAGATGAGTGGTACCCGGTGGGGTCTTCTGCTGTTGTAGCCCATCCGCCTCAAGGTTGTACGTGTTGTGGCTTCACAAATGCTTTGCTGCATACCTCGGTTGTAACGAGTGGTTATTTCAGTCAAAGTTGCTCTTCTATCAGCTTGAATCAGTCGGCCCATTCTCCTCTGACCTCTAGCATCAACAAGGCATTTTCGCCCACAGGACTGCCGCATACTGGATGTTTTTCCCTTTTCACACCATTCTTTGTAAACCCTAGAAATGGTTGTGCGTGAAAATCCCAGTAACTGAGCAGATTGTGAAATACTCAGACCGGCCCGTCTGGCACCAACAACCATGCCACGCTCAAAATTGCTTAAATCACCTTTCTTTCCCATTCAGACATTCAGTTTGGAGTTCAGGAGATTGTCTTGACCAGGACCACACCCCTAAATGCATTGAAGCAACTGCCATGTGATTGGTTGATTAGATAATTGCATTAATGAGAAATTGAACAGGTGTTCCTAATAATCCTTTAGGTGAGTGTATATATATATATATGTATATGTGTATATGTATATATATATATTATGAGTTCACTGTACTAAACTGGCCCCCACAGTCACCAGATCTCAACCCAATAGAGCTCACCAAAATTGGACAGTTGAAGACTGGAAAAATGTTGCCTGGTCTGATGAGTCTCGATTTCTGTTGAGACATTCAGATGGTAGAGTCAGAATTTGGCGTAAACAGAATGAGAACATGGATCCATCATGCCTTGTTACCACTGTGCAGGCTGGTGGTGGTGGTGTAATGGTGTGGGGGATGTTTTCTTGGCACACTTTAGGCCCCTTAGTGCCAATTGGGCATAGTTTAAATGCCACGGCCTACCTGAGCATTGTTTCTGACCATGTCCATCCCTTTATGACCACCATGTACCCATCCTCTGATGGCTACTTCCAGCAGGATAATGCACCATGTCACAAAGGTCGAATCATTTCAAATTGGTTTCTTGAACATGACAATGAGTTCACTGTACTAAACTGGCCCCCACAGTCACCAGATCTCAACCCAATAGAGCATCTTTGGGATGTGGTGGAACGGGAGCTTCGTGCCCTGGATGTGCATCCCACAAATCTCCATCAACTGCAAGATGCTATCCTATCAATATGGGCCAACATTTCTAAAGAATGCTTTCAGCACCTTGTTGAATCAATGCCACGTAGAATTAAGGCAGTTCTGAAGGCGAAAGGGGGTCAAACACAGTATTAGTATGGTGTTCCTAATAATCCTTTAGGTGAGTGTATATATGTGTATATGTGCATATATATAATATATATAAATGTGTATATATGAATATTTATATATGTATGTGTATGTATATGTAGATGTATGTATATGTGTGTGTATATATATATATGTATATATGTATATATATGTGTATATATATATAATATGTGTGTCTGTGTATATATATATGTATATATATATGTATATATGTATGTATATATATACGTGTATATATATATGTGTGTATATATATATATATATATATATAATGTGTGTGTATATATGTATGTATATGTTATATATACATATACATACATACGTATATGTGTATATATACATATATGTATATATGTATGTATGTATATATTTGTATATGTATATATGTGTATGTATATATGTATGTATTTGTGTATATATGTGTATATATGTATATATATATATTATGAGACAAAAACTAGATTACAAATAACAGAATGCAAAGTGCTGTGGTGTCGGGGCTGCTGCAGTGTTCACTTCCCCTGTCAACCACTAGAGGGCACAGCTGCTCCCTTATTGAGCCTCTTCCGAACACTTTTTTTCAGGGAATTGTTGTCCTCTACAGACATGGTACTGTATATGCATCAGATAGTTACTGTTGTCATGGACTTATTGATGGTTTTAAGTTTAATTGAACTCTGTACATTGGATCTGAATAGAGTCTAGGTAGTCCTGGGTGTGTTGTATCATCTCTGGGTGAGGTTCACAATGGCAGAGATCCCCCCCCACCCTTTAATTAAATTCAGTTTTAAAAAATGGCGGCCAATACTAAGTGAATTAATGAATGGATACCACAGGAAAATCACCTGAATGTCTTTCTGATATCTGATACTGATTTACTTGTATAACAGTTCATTTTAGGCTTTAGGGGTCAATGTTAGGGATAGAGTTCCACACCAGCGATGGGGTTGAACAGCATCTGCACTCATGTCCAATGTTGTTATTCCTGTTGTGTTCATACATTCATTTGTTGGGATTCTCTTCCTCCTAATATTTGTTGAGGTCTTTTTCCTTTCTTGACACCAACAGGATATCCAGGGTCTACAGCACAGCACCGGACTCCTTCCATATCTCTCACATGACCTCAGTGTGGCCGTGTTTTTGCATCGGCTGCCTGTTTTCCTTTCTGCGCTGACTCAATTGATGTGTAAACAGAGAAGGTCCCATTTTCTGTCTTCAATATGCTATCGCATCACAGGGAAAGAGTAACAATTTCAGTACTCGTGGCCTGGCTTTTCTATTATTTGGTGTTACGGGATCTGTGTGGTTTCAATGGAAAAACGCTGGGTGACTTGGTCTTCCCCTGTCTGGTGTGTTTTGAAGTGAAAGGTTGACCCGGGTTTGACGTGCATGTTGTTTTAAGGCCAAATGCCTCCTGTGACGATGCTTTTCTTTACAGGAATCAGATGCGTGTTCTGGTGTATCATCTGGTTGAAGATTTTAGGACATGTGGGATGGGTTTCTGAAGTCACCTAAAGGTAAACAAAGGAAAAATTATGTAATAGCATAATTATTGTATTCTGGGGTTATAACGGAATATAAGACCGTGGTGGTGTATATAGTTTTAACCCTTTATTAGGTCTATTTTTCATACCTTATTTTTGGTTTGTGGCTTTTTTTGCATGGTTTATTTCTCTTTTTTTTTCCATTTGCTGCTTGCCTTCTGTTTCAATCATTTCAGCGAGTCTGCACATTCCCCAGCTTCCAATCAAGCCAAGCCGTGCCGATCAGCTGTTCTAGGAGTCTGATCTTTGGAAAGCATCACAGCAGCTGGCATCAGCAAAAGGGTAAAAGGGCCCAAAGGGTTTAATCAGGTCAGCGTTCCCAGTTAACCCATCTTTTGATGTTTGTAATTTTCAGTGAGTCTGTGCTCACTGAGAGAGGGAATCCTAGTAGCATCCTATGCACTGAACTACCTCTTAATTCATCTCATTAATGAAGACTCACAATGGAAGGGAAAAGACATACCACCCATACGGAACGCATCTGTATTTTTAATTACATAGTAGAAATGTGTGATCCTTATATTTTTTCATATACCGAAATTGCATCCGCATAGTAGTGAACGAGCCCTGTGAGGAACAGAAGGCCTTTTATCGCACCACCCCAGAGATCTAAAGCATATACCCATAGCAACTAAATATGCAACTAAGCCTTCCTTCCATGCTGTGGGAAGGTTTTTGTCTAAATGCCCTTGTCGAAATAAACAGCCTCCAAAATCTCCTTTCACGTGATGTTTGTACTTCGACAGCAATCAGTCCCTTGCACAATCAAACACAATTTAATTTCTTGGTAATTTCCCGCACGTCCTGGTTCTGGGTTGTGACGGGAATTATGCAATGCCACATGTTTCCAGCAGATGACAGTATCACCTAAGCTTTTATTTATTTTCACGTGATACACGTAGAAGAGACTCAAAAGAACAACAGGTTTTTAGTTCATTTTGACTTCTATCATTTTGCAAGTGAAAAGAGCAGTATCTGTCACGTAGATATGTAAAGTCCATGCTCTGTCTTTCATTAAATGGAGTATGCAGTGGATTACTAACTACACATTGGTCTTGAATTGACCTTGAATTGTTCACTGGACAATGTGTGGTCATTATTACATCACAGCTGATATTAACATACATAAAACTGCAGTTTAAGAAAAGCTGCATCTATACAAATCCAGTTCACCGAGGTCTTTACAGCTGCACCAGACTATACTGTTGTTTACAGACATCCTAGTTTTAATAGAGTAATTTACAGCATGTAGTATGTGGAGGTGCGCTCTATCATGCAGATATGCTTTGATGTGTTTCCTGGCAAGTTATTTAAGGGGTGAAATGAGAGTTCCTTGCCTTAACTTGTACATTTCTTAAGCTGAGTTCCTTGGTTTCTCTTTAAAGTCCGACAACATATCTGTTCCAGCCATGTTAGTCACACATGTGATTCAGTTCTTGTTTTTCTTTTTAATTTTTCAGTTTAATGTTATTTTTCATGTATTTGTTTTGGGTATTTTTCGGGGTAGTTTTTTGCATGACTCATAATGAGTTTAAAGTTCTGCAGCTGCTTCCTAATAATAAAAACACATGAGTTATATACAAGGGAAAACACAGACACACTGCTTTTTTAATTTGATCTGGGGATTAAACTATTCTGAACTATACTTAGACCTTGTTAGTGTACAATTATGCAAGCGCTGCATACGTTCACAGACTGGATACTTTACCTTTGAATCAAAATTGATGGGTACATCTCTGATTAAAAATAAACTAAAGGGAATACTCATGTTTTACAGTTTCTGAATGATTCCTTTTTTCCCCAAGTCACATTCAATATAGTGAAACATGATTAAATTATTGTCGCATACCCATTCTGTGGTTGAGAAAAAAAAGTCTATGGTGATGGAGCTTTTTTGTCTCTCTGCCAAGTTACTATACCGTCTCCGTTGAACATAGTGGTTAACACAATCAAACTACTTTTTGCACAGGCTCTGAGAGGGGAGGGGGGGAAGAACCTGACAATACATTATATATATATATATATTTTCCCTTTTGACATCCATAGCGGTTCATCTATGACAATTCTTTAAAGTAATGCATTAAACAGAACTGGTAAAGATCAGACCAAATAGTTTGACACTCGCCATAAAACGCCAGGAACCCGCATTGAGAGAAAATGATAAAGTGTGCTATAACTACCACCTCAAAAAAACTGAAAAATGTATATATAGAATATGTAGACTTGCCTAATCAAAATTTGCATGTGGACTGTTCTGATTTCATTTCTATGAGAGCGAACTCTATATGGAATACAGTTTGCTGCACTTATATGTATATTTATCAAGCTGCGTGGGTTTCCTTTCCAGCGTGCTACCGTCTTTCACCTCGGCTCGCAAAGTTTCTGTCCTTCGCTATATATACAGCATAAAAATACATGTGTGCCTATGACTCACTGTGGATTATTCATAGATGCTGTGGCTGGGTCCCAGAGCAGGAGGAAGTGGCCACTAAAGTGACTAAACTGTACCCCACTTAATCAAATTGTTGCACATAGGAAGTGTTGCTATCACATCAAAACAAACAGTACTACGGCGTGTGTAATCTCATTGAGAGTGTGTCGGATTAAAGAAGTCTTCTGGTGAACAGTTATTGAACCAGAACCGTCAGCTGGAAGCCTCAATTCCCCCTGGGATACTTACACTCTTAAAACAGACAGCATTGTAGCATTGTTTCTTCCATGCATGTCATTACTGGGAGACAGGAACATTTTTTTTTAAATATTTTATTTAATACTTTGTTTGGAGGGGGGCGGGGTGGTGGGTGTAGGCCTACGTTGGTTTCTTAGAGAACTGCAAATTTGAATGTTGAATTATTTTGCATTCCTTCCCCACTACTCATTTGACAGTGTTCATGCACCTGGAGCAAAATACCACAATTTGATCTTCTAAATCTCCTCAGACAGACGCCTCTATGAAGAGATGATCCAAATATATCACAAGGTGTAGTGATTCAAAGCACATCCTTAGAAGATGCTCCCCTGGTGAAAATTGGACACTACATGTCCATAGTGAATTCCCATGCATGAACTTTGCTTCTCCGTGGTCATGAATTTTAATACCTCGATGTAGATGACCATGCTTCTTACGCTTTACAGTGCTTTCACCCTGGTAAACTGCTGTATACTTTTACAAGGGTAATCTGACACCTGCCAAACTGGTAACAAGATAGAATTGATAGAAATCAGTCTTCGTGTAGGAGCTGTAACGTTTCCCACAGTTAGGATGAGTGGGGTTCCCAAGTCCAATGTTTTAGTAGTGTGACCTGCAAATTAAGAGTTGGTGGCAGGGCACCCTTCACTTAAAAAGCTTGCAGAAATGGTTTAATGACTATAACACCAGGTGTCACTCACCATTCAGTTTATGTTGACTCTGGCGCTGTGACTTATGTGGTGGAAGTGATATAATACACAACCCATCTCCTGTATATGATGAGAGACTTCGAAAATGTCAGTGGCTTGTGTTATTTTAAATAAGTCCCAATCTGCTCATATTGTCCATCTCTATGAATCAGAAATGCGAACCTGCTGTGATCTTTGAGGTTAGCTGGCTCAGTCGTTGAGGTATAATGGAGATGTTCTCTGGTTCTAACCCTTGTTCTGCCGCTGACTCATAATGTTACTTTGAATCACTTATCCTCCTTTCACTGTGCCCAGAGAACGAGGTATGTGAAACAGGTGCTGCGATTCTGACATAAGTCACTCATGCGCTCCATCTCAAAGTGTCTGTAAAGCAGGTGGTGTGAAGGCATCTGCTCATTGATTCATTATAATTACCCTCATTTAATTCTATTTAACATTTGATTCTGAACAAAGCAGACGTTCGAGCGGTTATCGATTTCCTTACAGTGGCGCAAAATGCAATAATAGTGGCGAAAGCAAAGGGTCATAAAGTGTATAGAAATGTGATGACAAAGGGGCTCCTGATTGGGGTTGCCATTAAAGGATTACACAACACAGGTGTCAAGTTTGTAACCGTGCTGTAGTTTGTATATTAAACTGTGAATTCAAGTTGTGGTTTATGAAAATGAACCAAATTGAGAGTTCCAAAGAAATGTGTGAATCATAACCGCACAGTACATGTTTCTATTTGGTTATTTATTTAGTTTTTTTTTCCTACCCTGGAAATAGGTATAAATAATATACAAAATTCCTTGTTGTTTTTGTGACTGGGCGTTCTGAGTACATACAAACATGAATTACGAGTCGTTTCAACAACAGCAAACCGCGATTTCTTTTTGAAGAGAGACCGGTTTGAAGCTGAAGTGAATAGCAACAAACCAACAAAACAAATCCAGTCGTGCTAAACAGGAATGTCAAAATAAATAATATTTGTGTACATGAATATACTATGGACTATATACTGGTGAAATGCTATTAACTCCTCAAATCACAATTTCTTCCTCATTCAGTCTGAGTCTGAATGAATTATGTTTTTCTAATCCTATTAGTCTACAGAACATGTAAAGTACAAGAGATATCTGATGAAAGTTAAAATGATAATAGCTCAGTACAGAGAGACCAGTGTAGTGTTAGATTATTACTATTAAACTAAATAAGGGAAAGATTGGCAGTTCCTGTTTAGAAGCTATTAAAAGGAGTCTGCCAGCCAGATATAAATCAGATGAATGCACTGAGCAGAATATAGTGTAGTTAAATGTATTGGTTAATGTGCCACTACAGGTAATTGCATGATAAGCCCTCTAATTAAAGCTAGGGAGGAAGACCCTTCTGTCAACCTATGAATAAGGCGTTACAGATTGTGAAATAAAAGAAGGGCAAGTTCACTGAAGGCATTCAAGTAGATATGGCAAACAAGTGGCAGATCGCAAAGCGGATGTAATTTGCCTGTGGTTAGGGTATTCTGTTACATCTTCAAGGAGTCGGCAGCAACTGCGAGAACCCACAGAGGTGGCAGCCTCCTTTAACACACCCCAGTTTGAACGTGTTGCTCATCCCTCTCCTGTTCTTTCTCAATTGAGCCATTAACAGTTGCCATTTCCCCCACTGTTCAGAAGTGCAACTGGAGACATCTCTGCGGCAGGTACAGCGTGATTCACCCCCAGGGGCCTGTACCGGATGCCTTCAGCGGTTTTGCGAGATGAGGTCACAGCTCTGGTCGCCTTTTGGGTTTTCAACTCTCTTAATCTTGCTATTTACTAATAACAACGCCGGATCTTCCGCCCAGTTGCAGAGTCTTTGATCGAGCGAACTTAACAATTCGACTCGGTGGTGTGTGTGTGTGGATGTCACACGTGCTGTGCTGTTGAGGTGTGAGGTGCAGCCCCCTGCTTAGTGCCATTACTCGGTGTAGTTCATAGCTGAGAGTGCCAAAGCACATTTACACACACACACATACACACACAATGCAGGGTTTTGCTGTAGTTTGACAGCATCAGCTTGAAAGTATCATTGCACTGGTAGTTGTCATGGCCAGGACAGGTGTCGACCTGTTGGATCGGTGACCGGATTGGGCCAGTTGTGTCAACAGCCCACAATCAAATAGATCCAAAACCAGTAGAGGTTCCAAAAGCAGAACAAGCAGAGCATAAAGCGTTCAATAATAATAATTCAAGTAATAATACAAATAAAAAAAAAAAGTTGGAGAGCTGCATAAGAAATCCCCCACATTTTTGTCAGGTTAGTTGTTGTACTCCTTTAGTGAGTCACAGGAAAGCTTGGATTATATTTCTCCTTCTGTACTGTCACAGGATAATTGAAGTTAGTTCAAGAGGCAGGACGCATGCACACTGCTCGGTGACACTCTGCATGAATTGTATTTTATTTTAAAGGAGTTTGCAAACATGTTTTTGTTATAGTAATAATAATAATAATAATAATAATAATAAAATATGCCGTTGATCAGATTCTCACTTATTGCATTTATTTATTTAGGGGGCGGGGGGGGGATTGCACCAGGCTATTCTGATCTAAACAGACATAAATGCAAATCAGCCGTATATGTGGCCGTATTTTTAGGAAGAGCAAGGTGATCATGTGCTTAACCCAACGTGAAATCCATGACATCAGTAGGCGCACTTAAAATGCAAAGGCAGAGACTGGTGACTGGATCTTCTAGTCGGGACATTAAAGGTGCGTGTGAGAAACGCGTGACGCTGAACCGCGAGGGCGCGCTGTCCACTGCACCTGCGCGGCACGTGGAGGTGAGTTGCGCTGCAGCGGCGTGATGCGCGCGCAGCGGCCCTTGTGTTCGGGTCTGAGCCGCTCCGGCAGCTGCTGCTTTTAATCTAATAGATCCGGTGGTCTGGTGTGTCAGAAATGCGGTCTTCGACAGATTATCATCAGATGAAAGTACATCTCGTTTATTTTAAGTGACTGGCTCTAGTTTGTTTAAGCCGACATTCTTGCTGCATGAATACACAAGTGAATCATGTGCAATGAAGTGGGTGAAAGGTCAGCTCGTTGCATGAAAATGAAAGTTGGCCGGCGATGGCGTGGCTCGCTCGTTTTTTGCTTGTTTGTGATTTGGCTTGAGTGATTTTATTTGAATTGCCCTGGATGCCCGTCTCTCCGCTGTCTGTGGCTGCCGTGTGACCGGGAGTTACCCCTCCGCCCTGCACGCATGCGCAGCACACTGAGCACGTGCTGCGCGACGGGCACATGTATGTAGCACGCGGAGATCCGTGGATCAAAACGACGCGATTAAACAATTTGACGTTTAAACCCGATTTTGATCATAACTGGATTATTAGACTGCAGTGAGGCTTGTGTTGTCTGTAGCTTCGCACCCTATAATGCTGCGATGTACAGAGGAAGCTCAAATAAATCCCAATGCACTGCCTTTGCATGTCTCTGCAGAAACAGCTACTTAACAGCCCCAAGGGCAGAAAACAAACAATGTTACAGCTCGCACTTAAGCAAATTCAATATTTTGTATTCCCAGACGCATTACTGTAGAAGCACTTAACCCCCTCTTGAAATAATGCTTATGATAATTAAAGTATATATTTTAAAAAATGCAGAAAAGCAATGAAAATAGTTTGAATGGGCAGTGGAGGCCAAACCGATGTATTAAGAAGTTATACTACGCTGTTGTAAATATATACACAGCAGTAATGCAGACGCAATTGATTTGATTACAAACTGGAAGAGCGATACATAATCTGGATTCCAAGGCCCTGATTAGTGCGAATATATATAAAAAATATGTAGTAAAATGACCATTTAAGTACATTTTCAGCTAGTGTTTCTTTTCTAATGTCTGCACTGAAGTGTAGGCTCTGTAATTGTGAGGCAATGCTTCAGTATCATGATACACTAGAAAGGATGTTCTAGAATCGAGAATCTCTATTTCTTCTAATACAACGACCTATAGCTGAGTGAAGAAAATAGATGTCCGTCATATTGTGTGCATGTATTTAAAACCTCTGTAGGTACAGCTCCGATTTAAAGGAAATAAATTAGCCAGCTGGGCTGCAAGTGACTGCATATGAGAAAAGACTTAAGGATTGAGGATGTAAGTTTAAGAACCTCACTTATACATCTAGATCTTGCGTATGACTTAACACAAACCCAAACTTTGTCCTAGGGCTGTGACTGTTCATCTATTTATAGATGTATGTAACTTTCATTCTTTCAAAGACAAAACACACACACAAACAATAACATGCAATTTCAAATACAGCCCTTGTATGTGTCAGCAGTGACTGCCAGCCTCCGACAGCCACAATGGGAGAGATGACTGTGGTGACTGTCATCTCGGCTTCATCCAGAGGACAGGGGATCCTGTGGGAACTAAACCTGACCAGAACTAAATCCATGCCACGCTGGAATCACAGGTAAAGACAGATTCCTGTTGTAACTGAGGTGATGGAGAGAGTGCTCCTGCTTTTTCTTCCCATCCCTGCTTACCATATTTCCCTGTTGTTTGCCATACTTTAAACAAACCTGGAGACTCCAGCATTTGAACATGCAAGTCAGATTCCACGTCCCTGCGTCACCCCCACCGCTGTCAGAGAGAGGAAGTCTTCGGTCCCACTTCAGTAGAGTTTAGAAAACAAACACACTTTTTTTTTCTCTCTCTCAAATTGTTTTGTTTCAGATGGAGAGAGAAAAACGTAACATTTGAAAAAAAAATACCCGAATTATGAGTAACACGAGTGAGTGATAAAGTTTGGCCTCCGAAGAGTTAGTTTCAGACCACATTCTCCTGACATATTGCTTTCCCTTTATTCACATATTCTTAGAGCAAGTGTAAGGAGTGGCATGACATGGTTTTCTACCAGCTTTCCAGTCGCTTCTGTTAAGAACACAGCAGAACATTTTGTCAAATCTTGTTCCAAGGTAAATGGAGGCTTCTGTGTCCGAGTGGTTGAACCTTTCAGACATTTGAAAGGCAGTCGGCAAATAAAAGCAGCCCGCTAACAGAAATCGATTATTCTAAATAAACATAAAAGAACACTTTTCTGTTTTTGGGGACAGAGTTGGGACACGTCGTTTGATAGTGTGCAAAAGGATTCCCTTTTGTTTGTTTTGGAAGGACGGTATGAAGAAATCCCATGCACTGTAACTAGGTTTCTCAGATGGCATAATGTCTCCTTGTTCTGTTTAAAGACGGCACTATAATAAAAAGGAACGAGGGGAGACGGCGGATGGGTGAATTACTAGCGTCAATAAACCATTCCTCGAGGTTCTGGGATGCATGGTCGGTGTGGATTAAACCCACTGCAAATGACACTGATTTCAAAGAACTAGAATCTCGGCCGTGTCTGACTTGCGATATTGGCCTATAGAAAGGGAGTTACTTCTCCATTCCTCTCAGTATGTTATACACTCACCTAAAGGATTATTAGGAACACCTGTTCAATTTCTCATTAATGCAATTATCTAACCAACCAATCACATGGCAGTTGCTTCAATGCATTTAGGGGTGTGGTCCTGGTCAAGACAATCTCCTGAACTCCAAACTGAATGTCTGAATGGGAAAGAAAGGTGATTTAAGCAATTTTGAGCGTGGCATGGTTGTTGGTGCCAGACGGGCCGGTCTGAGTATTTCACAATCTGCTCAGTTACTGGGATTTTCACGCACAACCATTTCTAGGGTTTACAAAGAATGGTGTGAAAAGGGAAAAACATCCAGTATGCGGCAGTCCTGTGGGCGAAAATGCCTTGTTGATGCTAGAGGTCAGAGGAGAATGGGCCGACTGATTCAAGCTGATAGAAGAGCAACTTTGACTGAAATAACCACTCGTTACAACCGAGCTATGCAGCAAAGCATTTGTGAAGCCACAACACGTACAACCTTGAGGCGGATGGGCTACAACAGCAGAAGACCCCACCGGGTACCACTCATCTCCACTACAAATAGGAAAAAGAGGCTACAATTTGCACAAGCTCACCAAAATTGGACAGTTGAAGACTGGAAAAATGTTGCCTGGTCTGATGAGTCTCGATTTCTGTCAGAATTTGGCGTAAACAGAATGAGAACATGGATCCATCATGCCTTGTTACCACTGTGCAGGCTGGTGGTGGTGGTGTAATGGTGTGGGGGATGTTTTCTTGGCACACTTTAGGCCCCTTAGTGCCAATTGGGCATCGTTTAAATGCCACGGCCTACCTGAGCATTGTTTCTGACCATGTCCATCCCTTTATGACCACCATGTACCCATCCTCTGATGGCTACTTCCAGCAGGATAATGCACCATGTCACAAAGGTCGAATCATTTCAAATTGGTTTCTTGAACATGACAATGAGTTCACTGTACTAAACTGGCCCCCACAGTCACCAGATCTCAACCCAATAGAGCATCTTTGGGATGTGGTGGAACGGGAGCTTCGTGCCCTGGATGTGCATCCCACAAATCTCCATCAACTGCAAGATGCTATCCTATCAATATGGGCCAACATTTCTAAAGCATGCTTTCAGCACCTTGTTGAATCAATGCCACGTAGAATTAAGGCAGTTCTGAAGGCGAAAGGGGGTCAAACACAGTATTAGTATGGTGTTCCTAATAATCCTTTAGGTGAGTGTATATTGGATGCTTTTATCGATTGTTCTTTTTGTATCTCCTAATTTTCTTCGAAACATGAGACATTTGTTTAAAAGTTTCACATCGTTACATTGATGGATCTGTGTAAATTAAAACCCTTGTTTTTCAAGACCTGTTTTATTTCATCCTATCAATGGTTGATTTTGAATGATGGGTAAAAAACAAAACAAAAAAACAAGCTTGGACTTGGAGTCAAATGACTCGTATGGGGACCCCTGCTGGGGAGACAGGGCAGGTACATGTGTAGATGACTAACCCAGAAGTAGGGACTTTCCTCTTCAGTAGAAATGAGTCTCCCTGGTTTGAACCTCCACTGGAGACCATAAATTATCAGCCATAATAATTCTTAGCATCTTGTGATTCATCCCACCGCTGACTGCAAACTTGTGGTGGACTTCAGATGTTCTGCTTAGTTTATCTGTATGCTCACGTATTACTGCCCTTTCTGAGTCCAAGGTTTTAGTTTTTTTCTTCTTCTAAATCCCAAGATACTCTTTATCAGACTTGTTGGATTTTGGATTTCCCCCGATGGAGCTTTTCTCTTTTTCCGTTTGAAATGACACTCTGTTCCAGATATCGCAGCCTTTCTTCACAGCTGAGAAACATGTTAATAGAGACAATGGGTTTATTTACAGCTACTGGCTGTTTTTCTGGCGTTTCTCCTCCCTTCTCCCTTGGGACCTTCCTGGGAGCACAGCAAGTTAAAAGAGAGTGATCCACATGCAGTGAAAAACCTGCTGATCACATGACGCATCTCATTCACAACAGCTGGCCGAAAACGTGTTAATGGTTTTGCTAAATTATTTAAATGTTGCCGATTTGGTTTGCAGTTCTGACATTTTGCCTGTGACTGAAAGTAATGTGAATTTGAGGTATGATGTATGAAACAGGTAGCAGTCTCCTTTCTGAATAGACAGTGGAAAGTTTGGCAGTGGACAGAGGCAGCCAAAAACCTTGCAGTTGCATAAAGGCATCCGCTGTCAACCCAAAGTTAGGGAATTGTCTGTCTGCTTCTACTGGAGCAAATTGTTCTTGGTTTGGTTGAGACACCACAGTCCGATATGCACTTGTATTGCATAATTGCATCTACCGTCTCTTGCTGCTCCAGTTATTAAATAATACAAACCGTGTTTGTGAAATTCACCTACCAGTCACTGCCTGTATTTGTGGTTGTAACCCTTTCCTTGCCACTGATGGACAATGTCAATGTACATTTAGTCCTCAGATAGGTTTCCAAAATTAAGATTTTGATAGAACTTTCTTGTCTAACCAACCAGCTCGACCTCTCAAAAGCCCAAATCCTATCCCACATTATAATAACTCTCATGGACAGGTAACTTTTTTTCTTAAAATATATCCTTAACTGGAATACCCTCCTACTCCCCTGAACGTCTGTTACATTACAGGCATTGAAGAGAGATCCCTCTCAGCATTTCAGACTTGTGAATGTGCAAGGAGGCTGTCGGAGAGCATCCTTCTATTTCAGGTATGTTACTGCTTTCAGTGTTTATCACTGCTTTAGCACCTGTATGCGCTTCTCTTGGTACTTCAATTTTCCTTTTTTGGGGATTCTCTGTTGTGCAAGGGGAGATCATTACATGTTTAATAACCATGACTATGTCTGCTTGCATACATAACCCCCTTCCCCCCAAAATAATCATCTTAATTGTTTGTATATATTATCCATTTAACTGACCCAGAGTGCACTATATCAGAACAGTGTGTGAGTAGGAGTATTTTCACAAATGTCATATTCTTCCAAAATCACAACACTAGTGAATGCTTCCCCCTCCTCCTACCCAGAATGCCCTTAATATCGCTCAGTTTTTCATTACCCCCATTAAACCCATCTCCTGTTCATGACCTTCACAACCTTTGACTAAGCTGATTGTTGATTACATGGTAATTGCAAGAGCTCTGATTAGAAGGTCTCTGCTTATTAATGAATAGAAGTGTGAACACAAACTACTTTTGATAGTACTTAAAAAGCATTGCAAGTTATATTTAACCCCAAGTCTGGTGTGTAGGAACAACTCTGTCCTGATCAGTTTGCAAAGCTCGTACTTTATCTATCTGTCTATCTACCATTATTGATATATATTTTTTTCTGATACTTATACCATGTAAAGTACCATTATGCATTTCACTGCACTGCACAAAATTCAAAGTGCGTCGGGTTGCAGTGCAATCCTGGTTCTCTGACAGAGAAAGCAATCCTCAAACTGCGAGAACACTTTGGCGGCCATGTGGCTTTTCAGTTTCCCCACAGAAGGGACGATCGACAGCTTTGAAATGTGTCTCCGTGACCCTTCCACAAATGTGACGCAATATCCCACTGATGGTTGCTTTTTCTCTCTTTAGACATCCAGGGTTGCTTTGCAACCTAACAATCTTGTTTGTAGAGGTCTGTAAGTGCATTAGCGTGGAATTAGTCTTACAACCATATGCAAATGGATTACCATTCACACATGTGTAAGCTCTCTAATTTGTCATCTGTCCTCTCTCCACTGGGATTGTAAACAAGCCAAAGACTGCCAAATGGTCTGGACATTTCTCCAAGGCTGATTTATGCAGTAATGATAATGGAGAGAGAGACGCACACACACACTAAAATTAAAGGAAATTATCATGACATACATCTGGGTTTCATAGTTTTGTATAAATTTGCCGTTTTGCTGCTGTATTTCACACACATTTTGTAGTATGTGTATAGGAACTAGTCATGGAAAATGCAGAGGACTTGGTCATTTTCTTTCTGCATTGTCCCAGTGTCAAATGAGGGCAGAAGAATAATTGAAGTCCTCTCTAATTTCCTCTCTATTGGTTGAGACATTACTGTAAGAAGAGACTGACATTTTTAGTGAGTGTTTGTCTTATTTAAAACTTCCTTTACAATGGCATTATGGTTGAAGATTCACTTCAAAGCTAGGTAAATATGGGAGGGTTACAATTAATAAACCTCATCCTCTTGTACTAATGTAATTGAGTGCATCAGAACACCTATGGCTAAATAAACACGAGGAAGTGGCAGCTTAAACATTGACACAATTTAATTTTGAAGAACAAAATGAATGGCTAATTAATGTGAGAGTAATCACATCAGACTGGAACATTACACAGCATCTGAGCAGACCGGCAATTAACAACGGCGGCTTAAACAAAACGGTGACCTTTTAAAGGCGAGTGTTTAGTTCTGGTAATTTCTGCCCTTCTCAAACCCTGAAAAGGAGCAAGACTAGGTAAACAAACATGAGGCGGGGGGAGTGCGGCTAGAAGACCTTTCACTCTCATAGAACTATTCATGTTACTTGTTGTTTTTAACAAAGGTCACTGTGTGGCCAACTTGTGAAGTCAGAAGTAAATAGGAGGAGATTGCGACTAGATTGCATCAGGTGGAGCCTTCTGTAAAACTTTGCAAAAATTATCCCCCAAAGCCCGGTTTATAGTCGGACTCGGTGTGAGATTTTTCTGAAGGGATAGCCGTTCCTGTGATACCCTGGTAACCCCCAAAGAAACCTAATGTTTTTACCTCTTAATGAGTGGCATTCCAATACTGGTAAAATGTTATGAGATCTTGCATCCTGTGGAAAAAACACCTTTTATTATTATTATTGAAATTACTGTTTACTTGATTTTACTGGATTCTTGTATGATTTAAGATTTATTTTACACCCAGCCCCTAGTCCTAGGCATGTGATGGATCAATTTCTGAATTGTCTGCAGTGGGAAGATGCAAAATATAGTTAAATATTTCCACCACTGTCTACTTGCCATTTTCTATAAAAGCACAAGACATAAAAAAAAAAAAAAAACTCCACATAAAACCTAACAAAATGTGAAATAAATAAGTAATCAAAATAAACACTCTAAAACTACATCAGTGTGAATAACGTGATGGTTTTAAAATGCAAGCAGTATAATTATTTTGTTACGGTCTGCATCACACACACTATGCTCATTTTATTGTGTATGAAAGCCATGTCCATAAAAAGCTTCTGAACGGCAAGTTAGGTAATCATACTGGATTATTTTAACCTCAAAAAGACAAAAATTGCATCAGTGCTAATGAAAATAAAAAGGGAAGGGCAAGCGTTCACACAAAATGAAAGTCTTGGCAGATGTTTTACATTATGATATATAGGGTTTTCTTTTCTGCCTGGTTTTAATGTTCGGTTTGTCATCGGTTGACTCACGTTATTTATTTATTTATCCCCCCCCACCCTCGTTGTAAAGAATATACGTATCTATGCCAACCTGCCATGGAAAATATTTAACATGTAATTGAAGCCTGTCCCCCTTTCCTTTAACGGCGTGGGGAGAGAAATGAAATCAGTTTGTCGAGGAAGCATTGTCATATCCAGGAGGAAGCGTGATTCAGCTTTAATTGCATTTTTCGGGACTGAATCAGCCCTGCCGAGGAAGTTATGCCTTTGACAGTTTAGCACCAAAATTACAGAAATCCGTTTGTGGTCATTTTAACTGATAGCTTTTGTGGAGTAAAAATGTAGAGAATAGCAAGGCTTTTAATTAACCATGAACAGTGAAGCAGTCAGTCAAAAGCCTCCGCTAGCTTTCGCAGTTCAGGAAAACGTGAGTCTTGTGTAAAGCTCCAGAAACTTTTTTTTTTTGGTAGATCTCAGATTTCAAGTCCCTTGAATGATCCTAAAAGGGATATTAACTCTTTATTATCCAAACCTTTTTCTAAACACGGTATGTTTCTAGAAATGTACAGTACATAACTATCTATGGACCTAAGTTTTTTACATAACACAGGTCTCTGTTTTGTACTTTGTAATCATTTCTTTCAGTATTGCCCTACCGGGAGACTCATTTTAACATTGTATAACTATTTATAAAAAAGGTAGAAAATGGGATTAAGGATAGCAGTTAAATACGTATGCCAATAAAGAAAATTAAAAATGGTCTAACAAATCACAAAAAAACGTTCTACTCGCATGACAGATGGAACTACCTAAATTCATATTTTTGCCAAAACCATGCAACATGTTTGAGATTTCTGAGAGACGTACAGATTTGAGACCCCGCTTTTTGCCTACACACCTGGTTAAAATGTCAACCTTTTCTTTCCTTCTCGTAACCTTTGCCTGCTTGTGTTGCATTGTGATGCCCAGTTGTAAGCCAAGCATTGTTACTATGACATTAAAATGGGCAGCATCTTTATTGAGTCTTCCTGATCCAGACAGTTTACTAGCTCAGATTATTGAAACAAGCATTGTCAAAAGCAGGTCAGTGTCATCTTGGATTTCCACCACTTGTGTGAAATATATCCATGTTTTACAGGTCCAGTGTTTGTGTGTTTATGAAAGCCTGGGCTTTCTGTAGGGTACAATTCCCCACTGGGTTTAGGGTGGGTTGGAGGGACAAAAATGCAACACATTGACCACTAGCTAGAACATTATCATTATTGACATTACTTCTCATTTTTACATTGGACATATATCTACTCTTAACTATATTTCTTCAAAGTTGACCGGAATTATAGTGTATTTGTTCACATGGGCACCGCATAATGACACAATGGCAGCGTAATGTCCTTATTTTGCAAAGTTGATCAAGGATTGACTAACATGTAAGGGCAGCACATGTTTATTGAGTTAATGTAACATTCTTTAAGATAATCTTCTCACTCACAATGGCTGCAAAACCCCCCAATTAAGATACCTTAATAAAAATTGAAAAAACTAAACTAAAACTATAAAATTTAGTGGAAAAAGTTAATTGAAATTGCCGGTGTCTGTCATGAGTAAATCATTGACCAGCTTTGGAAAGCCCCCAGATGTCAGAAGGCCATGAGACTATGTACAATCATAATTTTCTGCATGTGCGTCTCAGTCCCGTCTTTTTTTATTGGGTTTGGGGGAAATTCAATCAGCTGTTCATTGTCTGTTGAGAGGAAAACAAAATGTGCAACGCTGGCCGAGGAAGTTCGACGGGTCGTCTTGTTTTCTGACACTCTCTGTTTTGCCATTGAATGAGGCTATGACTGAAATGTTCACATTAAACATTATTTCCAAGTTGTGAGCAGGTGGTGATTGAAAGAGGCCTAAAAACCATGCAGGCCAATCCACTGCTGTATTCTATATAAATGTCACGTCGGACACAACAGAGTATCCTGTATTTGATGCACAGTTTCATACGTACATCCGGGGACCCTCCTGTTTAGAGAAACAAGGATTGTTTGCAGACTCGGAAAGACAAACTCGGCAGCTTTTTGCCTGTGTGGGGGGAAAAGCAGCAGCTGGAGTAAAGGTTTGATCTTGGGCTTGTGAAGTTAATTCAGAAACAATAAACCACGCCTTTTGACGTCAAAGGCACGGCCCCTGAGCAGCAGGTGAGTGGGCTAGTATGATGTCAAGAGTGGTTATCATTTTTTCCCATACGTAAATAGTACACACCGAAACATCAGTTGCGCAACACAATACCCAGCCAACCCCCCTGCCCCCCCCCACCGGGTTGGGGATCTAAAGAGGACTTGCAAAGAAAGCAACGACAGCACTTGGTGAGTGGAACAGGTTTTCACAAGAGGAGATTACCCGTGGAATATCTACCGCAGTGGAAAAAGTTTAGTCAGCTGATTAAAAAAGGAAAAAAAAGAAAACGCATGTTGTAATGCAGGGCTGTTACTAGGCAACGTTAACAGTAACAAAGGGACTTGCTCCAATTTGACGTTTCTCCTACACGAGAGAAGATCTTACCTTTGTCATTATAATTATTACTACGCTTAAAGAGGAGCTCTCCTCCATACAATTACAGGAATTATACTGTGCTGGCCGAAGGACAAACAGTATCAATCAGGATGATTTTGTTAATAACCAGGTCCTAATGAAATATTTGAAATACGCTGCTTCATAACATGACTGTGTATGTCGCCACATCAGTAGAAAAGGGTCTGTGAAGAAAACTGTCATTGCATAGTTTCACCCTTTATCTACTTATGCTGTTGATTTCTTGTGCTTTTTTTCTCCCTCGTTTCTCCTTCCCTCACAAATAACTCCCTTTGGATTGCAACACAGGTGACTCTTTCACTGCTGAAACATTCACAAGTAGCAGCAGCAGCAGTCATGTGTCTGGTTTATGTCAAATTTTGTATTGACAGTTGAAACACATTCTGTGTTGTATTAATCACATGGGCATTGTTGCTTTTTATCACCCGGTTTGCATCAAACGAAAGGTCAAAGACAATAGAAGAAGCAACGAATCCCAAGTCTGTCAGTAAACAACGTGGGGTGGAGTAGTGGTCAGGGCTCTGCACTGTAAAGCAGAGGTCATGTGCACAATCCCAGGTGGGGGGCACTGCTGTTGTACCCTTGAGTAAAGTACTCTACCTAGATTGCTCCAGTAATTGCCCAGCTGTATAAATGGGTAAAATGTAAAAAATAGCACATAGAACAAAGCCAGGTTGTCTGTACAGAAACTAACACATTTAAACAAAAGCAAAACAAAAACAGAACTGTTCAAAACTGTAAAAATAATGTAATATACTATAACAATTGTAAGTCACCCTGGATAAGGGTGTTTGCTATTATTATTATTATCACATTGAGAATAATTATAAGCAGGGTTGAAATTAACAGCTTTTATACCTGCAATTAACCATAGTGTCGATTGATGCTTTTAGCAAACTTTGGATGAACATGCCTAACTGTTAGTTTGTAATTGACTCAAAAAAGGAGTCCATCACTGCTTAATGCTTAGTATGATGAACCCAGCTGAAGCTGTCTTGTATGCAGTGAAGATGCACAGAGTTTGACAGTGCCTCGTATCCGGGATGCTGGGCTTGGCACGCGCGTTTGTGTTTAGTAACTATGTCCCGGATCGGGAAGGAAGGAAGGGAGAAGTGTCAGATGGGTTCATTCAGAAGAAAATGAGACGACCTCCTCCTTTTTACTGACGCGCATGTTGACGACTGGAATGCTGGAACCTGTTTCTCTGGATTAACACTTTGTGGTGAGGATTGATGTGACAAGATAGTATTTTCTTTAATCGGCAACACACCCACATTGCCAAAATGCCACACTTGAACTCTTTGTACTTTCTCCTTTTTAAATGTATAAAATAATGGGGAACTAGTTTGTAATTTGATTCGACAGAACTGTGAATTTCTGGTTTGGAAATCCCATTTTACCCATTAAATACTTGGTTCTTTTTCTTGGGTTTCAAATTTAGAATCAATTTAGAATTTTAAATTGGGGGAAATCTCCAATTGTTAATCCGCTTGGCTCAACGCTACAAAACCCTTGTACTAGCAGGGAGATATGGGTCCTTCAGACTCACTCCCTGGATAATGACAGGGATTGCTGTTAGAAGATTTGGAAACCCTGTCCAAGTTACTGGCTACCATTGGGTCATTGTTCCCTAATGACCACTGTTTGGTACTTCCATTCATAATGTCATTTTCATGACTTGGAGTACTCCTGGTGTTTATTCTTAACACAGAACTGTTGTGTGCCTATTATATGATGTTCACATGAGTCTGGCAAGAGGCAACAATGACTGTATATACTCTTTTAACCCCGACTCACAGGGCAGGCCACCAGATAGATCTCATCTTCTCTAGAGGCTGCTCCCCTTCGACACTCTCTGTGACACCCCTGGACATTTCAGACCACCACTTTATCTTTCTCCTTTTCTCTCCCCTCCCTCCACACCCTACCCACTCCCTCTGTCATCTTCCGCCGTAATCTCCGCTCCATCTCCCCCTCCACCCTTGCCTCCTTTTTGTTCTCCTCCCTCACCTCCTCCCTTGATTCTCTGTCCTCTCACGTTTCGTCCTGTCCGTACCTCCCCTCCTTAGCCTTGGATCTCTTCCGTTCTCTGCTCAACCCGATCCAGTCTGCGTGCTGTGAACAGAAGTGGAAGAGGTCCAAACTCCCAGCTGCCCTCAAACTCTACCGCTCTCTACTGTCCACATTCTCCTCCTCAGCCAAGAAGTCTTACTTCCAATCACTCTTTGAATCCACTGTCAACAACCCCACCAAACTCTACTCCACCTTCTCCTGCCTCTTCATACCCCCTCCTCCCCTTCCCCTCCTCCTCCCTCATCTCTCACTGCAGATGATTTTGCATCCTTCTTCTCCTCCAACATCAGACATCCGCAAGCTCTTCAACAGTACCCCCTCCTCTCCCATCACGCCCAAACTTCCCACCGATCAAGCTTCCTTTTTTTCATTCTCACCTCTCTCCTCCTCCTCACAAACCTACAACGTGCACCCTGGACCCTCTCCCCACTCGCCTCCTCCAAGCGACTGCTCCTGATCTACTCCCCTTCATCTCCTCCCTCCTCCCTCCTCAACTCCTAACTCCTCTCCTTACCTTCTGCTAATATCTCCATCTCAATTCTTTTGGAATCCACAACTCTCTCCCTCTTCTTCCGCTAAGAACCTAGGAGTCACCCTGCGCTCTCCTACACTCAGCACATCAATACGCTGACACGCACCTGCAGATTCTTCCTGAGCAACATACGCTGAATCCGTCCCTTCCTCACCGACTACTCGACTCAGCTGCTCGTCCAGTCACTGGTCCTCTCCCTCCTGGACGACTGCAACTCCCTCCTGGCCGGCCTGCCTGCAACTACTACCCGCCCGCTCCAGCTCATCCAGAACTCTGCGGCTCGTCTGGTATTCTCTCTGCCCCGATTCGCACACGCTACTCCACTGCTCCGCTCCCTCCACTGGCTCCAGATACCGGCACGCATTCAGTTCAAGACATTGACCCTCACCTACCGCTGTCTCGAACAGACTGCAGTGCATTACCTGAAGACCCTCGTCTCTCCATACATCCCCTGCAGACCGCTGCGGTCTTCCGGTGTCAAAAGACTAACTCCTCTGCACTCCCCTTCCTCCACAACCGCTCCTTTTCATCAAAACAGCAGTCTCGGACCTCTTTCCCGCGATCAAGACGCATCTTTTCAGACTGTACTTGTAATTTAGTAATTTACTCTCCTGTAAGATTGCACTTTACAACGTTTTGTCATACTACTTGCCTTGCTTTACTAGTACTCATTGTTTATTTTGATTTCCCCTACGCTCCCTTTCCCTTGAGATGTGACTTAACATCTTGTCTGCCCTTATCAGCTTTTACAATCTAGTATGTAAGATCTCATATTGTTTACTGTATATCTCGTATACACTTGTGTTCATTGGAATTTGTAAAATGTATTATGTCTTGAACTGCACTGTATTATTGCACTTTGTATTGCTTTTATATTTTGTAAGTCGTCCTGGACAAGGGCATCTGCTAATAAATTAATAATAATAATATGAACTACTGGCTGCAGTGTCATGTGTTCTAAAATCCTGCTGAGGAAAATAAAAAAATTAAAAACAGGACAGATCTCAGTGATAAGACACCTAGAGTGTGAAGTTGTGTAAATGATTTACTACTTGTCCCTCTTACATTTTTGTTTTCAATAGACACAGCCGCATGCCCGAGCTACGTTTCCCCCACTTTTGCCCTCTTTCACCCAGTTACAGTATTAGTCAATTGAGAAGGAAAAGCTTTGGCGAAATGTACTATGCATTGAAGCAACGACACTTTTCTAGACCAGTTTGCTTTTGTAAAATGAGACCTCAAAACAGGAGTTTGAGATTTCTCCTTTTACATGCCAACCTTAAGAGTCAACACAGCATTGTCTGTGTATGCCAGCTCAGTCTTTTACTGCATTATAACAGCAACACCAGTCAGCTGATTACAGTTGGAGTTCATATAAAAGACAAATGTGTATATGTGGCTCTCATTTAAAAATAAATATCCCCTTTGACTGAGTTATTCCAATAATAAAATGAATGGTGAAGGTAATAAGTTATCCTGCTGTGACCTACGCATTGTCTCTCACATGTCAGTATTTGTTTTCAGCCAAGTAGGGCAAAGCATGGAGAAAGTTCTGGTGTGTTTGGCAAATCATTCAAAATGCATATTCACTTCCTTGCATGACTGGTTCTCATGTTATACCTTTAGTATATTTAGACCTGAATGTTTTCCAGTTACATCCAACCCCTTTGTCACAAGCCCTGCCAACTAATTTCACAGCTAGTAAAATATTGATGCTTTTTATTTGTCTTTTCTTTAAACTGTTAGACTTTCAAGTTTTAGCTGATGTTTAAGAAAAAGTGTATGTGACTTAGCTTTATGTTATTTTGTAGATGTATGAGTCACAGTGGAAATAAGAATATTGAATTTGGTTAATTATTCTGCTTCTGGGATTCAGCAAAATATCACAAAGCTTTATTACAACTGCATTATGTTGCAGTGTAAAATAACTCCAAAATACTGAACTTGGTTTGAAATACAATTTCATTAAATTTCCTTTGCTTAATTTGATTCTAATGCTTTTGCATGGCCTCTTTAAGAGTTGTGTTTTGGACTGAGTCCAGGCCGAAACCAGAGATCTATGCATTCTTCCTGTCTTTACCATCTGTCTGCTGTCGTGTGAGGTGCTCCACTTTGTCCATAAAATAGATGCGGAGCACATACCATATACGGCAGTAGGATGAAAAGAAGTGGTAGCGAAACGTAGCGTTAACGTTGCCCACTAACGCGTTATCTGTGTGGAGTGGCTCCAGACAGCCAAGTCCCGATTGGGGTGGCTGAGAAGTGCAGGAAGGGAGGCGGGGGACATTTACAGAAGAGAGGTAGTGGCAGTCAGGGGAGTGCAAGGCAGCAGTGATGTCATGGATGTGGAAAAGAAATAAAAGTCAAATATCATTCCGTTATCAAGTAGTAGAACCATTCCCACAGACTTCCGTAACTATTCATCAGTTTGGTGGTGTTGCGTAAAACAGCATTCGACAGGACGTCCATTTTTATTTTTTATTTTCAGGATACATTGTGGAAAAGTACTTGGAAAAACAGTAAAGCCCAATCAAAGCTACAAAATGGTGGCCTGGCTGTTGGAGTTGACTCAGCATGGACTGTAAGTTGTTGCGACTGTGTTGGAATGTGGCTTTTCTCTCTAAATTCGACATAGCGTCGGCTAAGAAACATAATAATCAAAATCCATTCTGCACTGAATACATGCTGTTAAATGTAGCGTATATCCCCCCATGGTCTATTCCAGTGTTCAAGTCATAGTTCCCCATGATAAAATTAATAAACCCAAATTAGTTATACCAATGATTACATGCAAAGGAAATGTATACATATTCAAACAAAACATTTGGAATGTGTTTTCCCTTCTCCCCAAGCCATCTCTTGTAGACCATACAAAATGTCATCGATGGCAGGCGGTGTGCGGAACGAGCACGATGTTCCTTTTTCTCTTGATAACCTTTATGTTTTGTAATAATCTACCTTTTATTCAAATAGTCCCATCAGTGGTCTGATTTTGAGGAGAGATTATTTTTCTAGCATAACCCAGGCTATACATAGAACATCAGCAATACCTCATTTAAGAAAAATATATCCACTTCATAGAGGAATGTCTTGAGTTTTTTTTTCCCCCCATATTGCAGTAGCTCATCTGGTTTGTCAGGGGAGGGTTGTTAAAGGCAATTTAATTACAGTGGCACAGTAGTACCCCCGGGATATTTTGAGATAAGCCACAGGTCTATAGTTTTTCTTTTTAAAGTCTCTAGAGAAGTTATAGTTATCAGCTGATTATTATTATTATTATTATTATTATTATTATTTATTTCTTAGCAGCTGATAGCTGATCACCCTATAACAGCTGATGGTTTTGATAATGCGCACAAACACACACACTTTTTGTAATACATCAGTTCACTCTTGCTGCATGTTTCCCAGCTACTAGGTCCACCATAATAACAGGGTTTTGGGATATTCCAATTCACATCCCCTAGGTTATAAATCAGCTGAGAAATGGTGACCAAAGAAAATCACTGATAACATCTGTGGAGACTCAGGAACGCTAATAACATTCCGGAGGTTGATGTCATACACACATCATAAAAGGATCCTCTTATTAAAACCCTGACATGGGCTGTCTCTCCCCATTAGTATTATCCCCAGCATGTCAAGACTTGCTGTGGTTCGGCTACTGTAGTGAGGGGATGTTTTTATTATACAAATTATGAAAGCATTAAAGTTTATTAGTGCTGTAGCTTCGTCTAAGCAGACATTCTTGGCAATTCCCCATTCTCAAGCTGTGGCGAAACCCAGGGGATGAGAAGTCAAATTGTATCTTCACTAGAGCTCCAAGGGACAACATTCAGAACAGAGCCAACCAAATATTACAGGTTCTCCTTCGAGATATTTGACATTAAACAAATAATGAACCAAAACAGCATGACATAAAAGTAACCTTTCTGCCTTCGTGACATTATTGGTGAGAACTGCATCACTTTCGTGCCATAGACTTTTATGGCTTTTAATTGGACTCTCAACATATTTCTTGCAAAAAACAAAGCTTTTGCAAGGAATATGTTGAGTGGTAGGCAGACATTTTATCAACAGAAAAGCAGTTTTTTAGGGGGGTGTGGGTCTTCATACATTTTTGTTAGCCTTTCATTTTGTTTGGCAAACCCTACAATGATTGTTCTGTTGAACACAACTCTAATGTTCTTCAGGTTTCTCTCCACATGAGGTCAGTTATTCTGGTTCTTTTATCGTTTTGTATGATTCCAGTTTAAATCAATAAATAATCAACTCTCTCTGAACAGTTTATACCATTTCCCTTATCTGTGCCACAATTCTGGTCTTGGAATGCTTCTAAAACGTGTGATTATGAAATGCTCGATATGGAAAAAGAGGGAAAACAAGTATGTGTATTCTACAAAGGTATCTCATTATAGAATTAATTTGTCAAATAAGACGGAGCACTTGAAGAAAACTGAGCAAAGAGCGGGTAATGAACTGAAATATTGTTACTGTGGTATGGGATCAGTGCTCTTTTGTGTGCTGGGAAATTGGTAAAGCTCTGATTTGGACCTCCACTTACATAACAAATCGGCTGTGGTTTGTAAATAAATCAAGTGATGTTAAGAAGCCTTTATCTTTAGTCTTTATCACTCACGTCATTCAGTCAGCTCACCAAATGGAGAAGTCCTATTACCTGAATCATGCAAATCCAGAAACAGGTGATTGACGCATACCGCAGAGAGTGCAGCGTCTCTCAGTTGAATGAAATAGTTCCTCGTTCGGAAAATTCCTCCATTGTTATCAAAGAGACCGATCACTGACGGAAACCCTTCGCAGAACAGCAATTATCATTCCTCGGGTTTACATGCCAGTTCTGAACACATAGTCGTGCAATGCCAAGGAATGCCACTGATGACACTCCAGTGATGTCATCGAGCAACTTTCACGGCTCGTGTTAGGAAGGGAAATGCTCTCCCTCATTAGGTGTGAAGTCATTTCAATCCTTCCTCTACTTCGCTGCTCTGGTAACTTGTGTGTTCTTTTTGACACAGTTAATTTATTATGAAATAAATCATTAAAGGACAAAGGGAAGCATTGTAGTGGGGCTGTTTGCTTTATTCTAAAAGCGACTTACAAAATCTAAGGAGTGGGCTGAACTTTATGCTGCTGATCCGTCACACTTTTTTAGCAGGATCTCCATTTTACATCTCATCCAAAACAATGAATTGCATTTTTTTCTCCATTGTACAGAATGTATGCCATGAGAAACAAAAGGGATCTACCATTTATTTATTTATTTTTTGAATCCCAGTTCTTGATAAGCAGGGAATTATGTTACAAAGTATTGAACATGTTCTTCCATTGAGAGCTGGTGTGAGGAGGTAGGCAATGATGTCAGAACCGGATTGTCCATGACACCACTGCCTATGCACGAAAATAAGACCATTTTAAATTAAAAATCCCGTCTCCAAAATGGAGACTCGTTTGATTGAATGTCAGTAGATTTGGCCCTGTTGCACTGCATGCACGTGACTGGTTTTCTGAATAATATAAGGCAGAAATCACCTTTTTCTGCCCCAATTCTGCTTTTTGCTATGTGTTAACGCTCTTTGCTTTAACATTTTTGAAAAATCATTAATTTTGTATTTATTTATTTGACTTTAATGAACTTTTTCACTCAATAACCTTACCAAATGACAGTTAGTTTAAAAGTATGGCAAAACAGGTGGGATGTAACTCAATGACAAGAATGTCTGCAGGTATCTTAGTCTTTGGCATAAGATTTGCGAAAGTTTCAATTTTCCTTTTAAAGGTTTTCTAGAACCCAGACAATAAAGTGGAAGCTCTTTTTTTCATGGTGGTGAAAGGGTCATGACAAGAGACCATCTTTCACGACAAATGAAGACTATTAGACTCATTAGACCTCTGATTATTCAAAACTGGAAGCATGAAAGACACGTTTGAGTCATTATGCCAAATGGTGGAATAAAACACATTTTAGAATGTTACATTTTTACATTCAGGTAGATTCCAACAATAAATTCATTCTTTATAAAATAATTTGATGACAGGACACAATGAACAGAATTAATTTGTTAGGTAAAAGTTGAAGGCAGTCCATTAGTATTCAAGACTGAGTCCCCCTAAGTTGCTTCCAACATTTTGCTCAGTGTATGAATGTATAACTTTGAATATGGACTTTGGATTATCAGACTGTCAGTGAATGGAAACCAATTAATTTACCCTCAGTATGTCAAACTGCCTTAAATGCTTATGAAAACCCAGGGACCTTGCTTAGAGATGGTTTGAAAGAAGGGAATAATGGCAGCTGATTGTCAAACAAGGAGACTGAAATTATGAATACGTGATGTATTAAATCAAAACTGATTGGCTGGAGCAACCACAAGGGGAAGGGTTGTGAGAGAGACAACCTGATGTCTAAGTTGAAATTGAACACTAGGAGGCTGTGATATTTCAGATCACAATGGATATGGAGTTATTTACCTTTTTCTTTTCTTAACTTTTTGTCTAACATGATATACGTGAGGTAAAAGTGGGTGTGCTTCGGTAATTCTGGGTAATAACTCTTCTGTTCCATTCTCTCAAGAAATCATTCTTAAATATTTAACAGCAGAGTCATTGTTATGGAATAATAACTTACGTTCAATCGGAAAACTAAAATCCATTTAGGCTGCCATGACTGAATTTTTATACTTGGATCCCCTAACTAGAACATTCCAAATGAGAAAGTGATAATTAAGGTTGTATGAAAAATGCCTTAACTCATAAAAATAAAAAAAGAAATAATGTATGTATTCCCCTCACTTCTAAAAAAAAAAAAACGTTCACATTTATACATTTATGCCACAGATTATTAAAAAACAGTTTAGACCAATATATTTGTAGGTATAATATGTTTTTAATCAGCCTCTTAAAACCATTTTGCAGAATGCGGTATTAGTTTTGATTTGATCAAATACTTCAGGAACAGGTAACTATAGGATGTCTATCCAGAACCTTGCTGTACAGAACCATACCAGCAAACCCTCCACACATACAATAATTGTCTGGTTTCTCCAAGGCACTTCCTCGGCCACCTTTAGAAGTTTCAGCCTTGAGCCCGAGTGTCTGTGTAAGGCTATGCAGTATGCTCAAGGTTTAGCCTTCTCCTGGATTTGTGTCTGTTCTGTTTTCTGTTGCATACATATGCTGTCTACTTCATGGCTGGGCATTTCAATATGGAAGCCATGTGTAAAATGCTCATTGAATAGCTGTACTAAGTGTGTGGGTGATGTTCTTTTATTGGTACCCTTATTGATTAATTCCAGAATGTGTACAATGGGAAAAGATTAAATGGAGTCTAGACTTTCAAGCATCTTTGTAGTTGGACATTTTGTAGGAGAAGAGAACATGTGAAAGTATGCGACTGGAGGGTACAATTAACACAGTTTGATATGGAAGGAAAGCTAAAGAGAAGCTTTGATGAGAGAGGATTGGAATCAGAAGAATCCTGGGGATATGTTTTTATTCTTTCATTCTTTGGTTTCGCATGCATGGACCCTAAATAAACTGAGAGAAGACTGGGGCATCTGCAGGTGTAAGTGCAGCCCTTCTCAAATGTCAGAGAGCAAACTGTTCTGAATTTGTTAGAACTTGGGAGGGGAAATCCAGGTGTAGCAGGAAGTGCCTTTGTTGGACAAGTGGGTTGCACTCTCCACATGGGACAAGAAAATTCAAATTAATCAGCCTGTGAGCAGTGATAAGGGATTCTGTTGAAGGAAGCTGGCATTTCTTGGAAAACGCCTTAATCCGTGGTAATGGTTTTTCAATATCTATGCCACAGGGTAGGGTCTCAACAGCAAGAATGCTTGCCACAGGGAAATAAGAGAAATAATTGTAAAAGTGTATGTATGTATGTATGTATGTATATATATAAGATCGCTGAGCTGTGAATGCACCCGCATATCTTATTTTAATTACCCAGAAAGAAGGACAGAAACAGACATTTAAAAACAAACAAACTCAGTAATGTATATATATTTTTTTATTATCGAAAATTAAGACAATACACAATAAACAATTAGCTGTTATATAAAAGTGAATCTCTGTAAAATATGGAGAATCTTACCTGTCCTTTTTTGGCTTTAAGTGCAAAAAAAAAAAAAAAAAAAAAGAAAGAAAAGGTGTTCTCTTCAAGGTAGCTTCTCTAGTCAGCCTGAAACCCAGCAGACAATGTAGCTGTAGCCAGAACAACACAGAAATCTACATTGTATGCCAGGTTCAAGCTAGACCAATATCAGACTTGCTCAGGTACTAAAGCATTCATGTATTCATAACCTGGAGTATGTTTCTGGGCTGTGTGTCAACAAATCAATGACATGATTATTGGCACATTTGTTCGATGTTCACTTGGCTCTCATGCTATAATCTATAATACGGTCATTTGAATGACTCGAGACATCTTAAAAGCCTCCTGCACTCAAGTGGAGATTACTACAGTTCTTTCACACCATAATACTTTTTTATGATTAGAAGATGAGGCATTCATCAAAGTAGCGAAGTGATATTGTTTTTAAAGGGGTGAATGATTTTATTTGTCTGAGTATGAGATTCTATTTCACTTGAAGTATATAAAAAACAGAATCCAATAGTCAACACTTAAACAAGGACACAAGTAGGAATTAAATAACGGGTGCATGTAGATTCGAATGTAGCAGGATCTTTAAGTTTAACAAGTTGTACATGTCTGAAGCTGACATTAAAATATCCACTGAGAGTTCCATATGAGTAAATATCAATTGTAAGGATAAATAAAAAATTATTCCTCAGAGGACTTAATCCATAATATGGATGTCTGCACAAAACTGCAGACTGCAGAAGTTTACATAGATAAATTGGCATTTGTGAGAGAATGTCATATCTAATTAACACATGATGATCACACTGGATGATCAATTAGAGAGCTCCTTGCCATGAAAGTGAAATCTCAAGCTTGCGTAGCTTTTCTGCTTTTCCTCTGACTGTACAAAAGCTGATGACAAGAAGCAAAAGAGGGGAAACGCTTTGACAACGTAATCATATTTTACACCGAGAACGTGTCGCTTTATCTTCTGCAATTTGTAATTTTTGCTTCGTCACCATCTTTAGATGCATTCCCGTGACCTCTGCAAGCGCATGCTTCAAACCAGCTTTAAACTAGACTTCCCTGCATTGTACTGCATGATCTTGACACGTTCAGTAGCCGTGGACAGCATTAATGTCACAAAAAGTTATTTTCAAGTGTTCTGATATAACAGAATATATTCCAAACTGGAGAAGACCTATTATAGTTACACAGTGACCGTTTAATTTGAATATAGTCTTTGATCTAGGTTTCCAATATACTTTAAGCCATTGCCAGACTTTCCTTTTGCCTGTTCTTTAGGGAGGGGCAGATGATAAGAAAAATAAGAAATCCCTCAGAATTAAAGGGGTTAAGAAAAGATGTAAGCTTGTTGAATGAAATGAAGGAGATAGGAAAAATACAAAACCTCCTCACAACCAGCTCTTTTTTCTTTCTTTCTTCATTCAAAAAGTCACATTCTGGCTGGTCACAGGATGAAGCCCACATTGTGATAACATACAGCACAATCTGGAAGGAATGTGCCAACAGGAAGTGAAAAATGCCACGAGAGACCCAGTAGCCAGATGTAGCTGCTGATTAGAAGACAGGATCTACACTGACTACTGAGCAACTCATGAGCACCGCTACTGTGTAACATCTTTACCCTCATCCTAATGCTTGGTTCCAACTAAAAAAAAATTAAAAAAAAAAGAGAGACAGAGAGAGAGAGAAAGAACATTTATTATGTGAGTTATAAAACAGCACTTCATGATTACAACTGCTGAATCTCCTGACAATTAGCATTCAGCCCTGCAAAGGATCATGGTCTGACTCGATCAAGTGACAAACATTCTGAAGCGTGTCATTAGCACTTGCACATTTTTGTCATTCTTTTCCAGTTGCCTCCAGGCACTGCTGGCTAACTGCAACTTTTACTTCAGTTTGATTCTTGATTCTGCTGTACTCTGAAGTGAGAGGTGGAGGGAAAGAGAGAGGAAAAGAAAGACGGGAGAGAGAGAGATTTTCAAGGATCGAGAAGTTTTGATTGACTTCTCGTAAGTTGGCAGAGTTTGTGCAAGAATCAACTTCATTTCCTCGGTTTGTGTTGCCAATATACTGTGCAATTGCGAGAAAAATATTTGTGTCAACATGCTGGAGCTTTCTCCCAAGACAAGCTTTATAGCTTGATAGGTTAAAGGCAATCATTTTTATGCTATAACAAGATTATATTCTTTGTCCAAACCAATCTACTAATTAATAATATACACAGTATGCTGTTACATTCAAGGCAGTTAATTAATTCATATATTCATGTATTTATGTCTGTTAGTTTATGTGAATCAAACAAAAACATTTTAAGCAAATCTTGTGCATCCAGAAAACAGTTAAAGTGCTTAACTTCATATGTAAAGATCTAATTACCCCCGTGGATTTCGTTTCCCCCAGCTGCAATGAAAAAGCTAGATAACAGATAAATCAAGTGAAACAGAAGGAAAGGAAAAAAAAAAACGGCCACTCAATAGAAAAAGCCGCAAGCGTCGCCCCCTTCTGAGAGGCGCACGTGCCTGATCGCTCCACTAATGAAGGAGAAGGCCCAATAAATAAATAAATAGCCGTAATAGACAAATTGATCGAAATTAGCTTGGCATTCCTTTATGCGATTTGTATGTTAGGAACAGAAATATCTCTTTGAAGGTCATTCAGAAGAAGGGCCTGATTGCCATAATTACCTTGCAAAGATCGCATATCCATACCTTGTGTTTGCTTGTAACCATTCCAGCACCACATACCTGAGGCCTTGTGACTGTACTGATCAAACACACTCGGACCAGCTGATGGTCACTTGACTCAAATTTTTTCTATTAAGGGAACAGTTTCTCTCTCGCTCGCTCTCATAGTGAGACAGCACTGACTCCAGCTACAGAGTCACTAGACTCCATACTGTCTTGGCTAATGCCTTATGTAGAGGTTTTGCTGGAGTCTTAGCAGGACTGTTGAGGTGCTCGAAATGTGGGTTCTCTATTGACCGAAAAGACAAAAGTCAATGTTCTTTTTGTGAGTTTCCATCTCGTGCTCATCTGGTGCAATCGGTGTCTGCCTGCTAGGTAAGGAAAGAAAGTGAGGCTATCTTAGGACAGACATCCTGGATATCTATTCCCAAAAGAACAAAATGTCTGATTTTCAAGAATATTTGAAGGACTTTATATTACTTATGGGCACCATGACGGATGAACATAGTTGAGATATGTTCTTCAGTGCAGCATCAGTTTTATATCTCTGTGTTTGTTATTGTAGGATTGAGATAAATATATTGTACTTAAGGAATGAACATAAGAACATAAGAAAGTTTACAAACGAGAGGAGGCCATTTGACCCATCGTGCTTGTTTGGTGTCCATTAATATCTAAGTGATGCAAGGATCCTATCCAGTCTATTGGATTTAATGGATTTAAACCGGTTCACCTCTGTTCACCTGAGCCAAACAGAAACAAATTCAAGCCATTTGACAGTTGAAGAGCTTTGATGTATTGGCTTTACATGGAGAACGGATCAAAATGTGACATGCACCCAAAATATTCTTATGCCAGTGCTTTGTTCCATGGGTTGTGAAAGTGGATCACTGGCTTTTCTATAACTGGAAGAATATGCTGGACCAGTCGGCCTACAAGGTTGTCTACCCCGGGAGTTATACAATGCTGGGGTCTCTCAGTTCAGTTAAAGCCATATCTATCCCTCTCTCCATCTCTCTATCAGTCTGCCTCTCTCTATTCATCTGTCTCCAAACTAAAATAACAGAGCAGCTATGGATAAAAGCTTCTAATTAATGAATATTATCAATCAATCTCCTACCTACTGTTTTTACATTAATAAGAACTCCTGTCCTACTGCATGGCGTACGTCTGTTAAGAGGCAAACTCGGAACATCATAAGTCATGCTCTCATGAGCTAGATTTTGCCAGCCGTCTTCTGTGCCAGCAGCTCTGGGTTGCTGATCGCTCAGCACAGATGTGTGGCCTTTGGCAGTGTGCTAAGGAGGTAGGCATGCACCTCCTGCAGTAGCTGCCTTTGTTCAAACCCATGGCAGATGCGCTAACCCTGACCCTGGGTGAATGAGTTGTAAACACGAGAGAGAGAGATTCATAATCCTTTGAGAGAGATCCAGGATTCCTAGTGATTTTAATCAATGAATGGAATGACTATAACTGTGATGACCTGTTTGACTGGGTAAATATATTTGTTGTGATTAATTGTGCAGTTGGAAACATGCTGCAGAATCATTCTTGGAGCATTTTTAAAGGTGTGTTTAGTCTTGCTATGGAGTAAGGCCATACATTCAATTTGGGTTGTGGTGCATGTCCATGATCACAGTGCATTAAAGGATGGTTCCTAGAATTTATTTAGTTTCTTCATTACTCAAAATGCACATGAACTTTTACAACCTGTTCATATAATTGTTGACTCATTTAGTTTAATCTTTTAATTATTAGAAATAAGCACCCTAAAATAAAAGAGAATAAGTTAGAGTAAAAGGATATTGTATTTTACACTTAGCACATAGAGAGAGAGAGAAAAAAGCATAATTATGACTTCTTGTAATCCATTATTTTAGTTTGGCAATTTGATTAATGGTTTTTCATTTTACCTACACTGGGATGTAATTTATAATTGTGGGACTCACGAGGGTACTCATGGCTTTCAATTTAAACTATTAATATTTAAATTGTTATCCGTTCTCTTTGTGAAAATGGAACCTTTGACATTTTGTTTTCAAGGAAAGGCTGGTGTATAGATTCTGCTCTTTAATTATTCAAATAAGGCTTTCCATTAAATCAAAATTCAGAAGGACAGCTTACCTCATTGAATGCAAGATGGATATTTTGTTGTGTGATCCACTGAAAACTGATAAGACCTGCAATGAAAGAGAGTAGGAAAAAAATGAGTTAAAAACAAAAAACAAACATTCAGATCAATTTGTCCAAATATATCCTAAGAAGCAATGGCACTGACACAATTCTAATCAAATCAGGCCAGACTTCCCAAAGCTTTCATACTAGTACCCCATCAGAATGTATTCTAATTCATAAACCCACTCAAGTCATGCAACAAGTGTTTGTTGAAATTGAAATCCCTTAAATGAAATTGACTTTGCAACCTTCTTGCTACTAAGACCTCACTGTGGTTACTCAGATATAACAATGAAAGCTGTTTTGAATTCAATGAAAGTTGCACAAATTGTGTTATGACCAAGGACATACACAAATATATATTTTATGTGTTTCACAAGGTCAGCCCAGACCTTTACTTCAATCTCAACACAGGGACAAAGGACACAGAGAATCAATGCAAACAATATTGTGAGAGGGATGCAACACAGCTCCAATTGTGTGCTTCCCTGTAAGTACCTATCCTAAATACACGTTATATTGTAAAGCTTGGCCATTGTGGCAATTTGAAGCGTGAATTCTTTCCAGCAACAGAGGACATTAAAATGTACAATTTCAGCAGAGATGGTGGAAACTGTTGGACAAGGAGGCTTATGGAGGTGGTAGTAGTTTTAAACTCGTGTCCTTCTGCACACAGACGTCGATGACCCAAAAGGCGTAATAAATCAAATGTACAGAGTGCATTATGGGACACGGAATATGTGGATCACAGGCAGCTTCAGTAACTATATATATATATATATATATATATAATTATTGTAAAACGGTCAGTGGGATATATTTAAAAATAAAAAAATGTGAATAATACTTACATCTTGCAATCACACAAAAAATATACATTTTAAATCCACCCTCAGACTGAAAGGTAAAAACTAAAAGCACTGGGCCCAAATAAAGCCAATAAACCTCTCTAGTAGACCACACAGAAGCATCTTTACAGCAGTAGGAGGATGGTGGTCCGTGGCCTAGGAGTATTTCCCTGGGCTAAATTTACTGCAGGACTCTCACCATGTAGTTCGTCACACATGGTTTTATTGTATTAAATATTAACTGACTGCAGAGATGAATGAAAGAAAAGCAACCCATTTGCTGTCCTCTCAGAGATGGAAGAGGTGTACGCACACGGGCATTGAAGTACGGCATGGACGCGCACTGTAGGGCTATTCCAACTTCTCCTGTGCAGTTTTTTCATTGATGTAATGGCAAAGTTCACTGGTCACTTAATCTCTAATGTGCCACCAGCTTGTGTGGCCATGTTCCAGGCCCTGTTGCTTTGATGCTGTATGGAAGATCAGATATTCGCAGCAGACCTTGACAAGTGAATATGAATGAATGGAGGGTGGGTTGGGTTGGGGTGGGGTGGGGGGTTTTGGGTGGAAAAGAAACCCAGTCAGTAAATGCTGATTAAGCCTTGGTGGAAGATAGACTTTAGAATGACCTTCTGCATAGTATCTCGCATTTTTCCACACTTGCATGACGTTGGTGCTCTAAGAGGAGTAATTGTGAAAGAGAACCTCAGCTGGCCTGGTCTGATTTACCAGGAATGAATAGGAATATCTCCAGAGCTGGGACAGTGAGTGACACGACTCGGAGCATAAAGGAGATCAGACACAAGCAAAGTACTATCCGGCAGCTTCCCCCGTGGATCCATGAGGCTGACCCATGAGGTGACCCATGGGTGCAGAAATATATGGATTTCACAATGTTTGGGATTGCTTGTTTTTTTCTAAAATATGCTAGGATTCTTAATTTTACTCCTAAGGACATGGTCCATTTTATCCATCCACAGAGTGAGGTCAAGATCTTTTTATCGTCCTTTCTTCCATAGGAAGCGGTGAATTTCTTGCAAGTGTTTTAGCGGGGCCGAGGAGTGGTGTCATCCCATGAGTGGATTATTTGTCCTAATCTGCCACTCCTTGACTGCTTTACATTGTACTGCACATCTGGAAAAAGCGAGACTTTCCCACCTATGGAAGTTGCGGCCCACATTGAAAACCAAGGCTCCAAACTTGGAGCTCTCCAGCTCTCTCTGGCAGAGGCAGCATGGGAGGATCAAAGTGGGAAGCTGTGGAGATGTCACACTGTGAAGCTCAGGAGGATGTCTGTTACGCCAGCCACCCCCCCCCCCCTCACTACCTGTGTCTCTCCTTCTATTCTTTCTATTTCTGCACTTTGCTATGTTTGTTATCTGCACTCCAGGGATCATTAAGAGACACTTGCCCTGAACTCAAAATAGGAAGCTGGTGTATGCAGTGGGGCTTTCATGGGTTTGTGACAATGAAGACTTAATATGCATGGTGAAAATGATTAAAAGCATTTAGCAAAAACAAATTCTTCCTGTTTACAAAAAAAATATATGAATGAACAAATTACAGTTGTACAGTCATGGGCAAAATATGCACTGCCCTTTGAAAACACTGAGTATTTTTAGGCTAGGCTAAGGTTTTTTCATTCGTTACTCAGAGTTAACGCTGAAGCAAACCTCTTAACAATTAAATTCACAAATGTTCCTCTATATCTGCCTTCAGACTATTTTTGGAAATGCACAAGCAGTTTAAATGATGGTGACAAGGTTGTGGAAACAATGATCTGTGAAGCAGTGGCAGGGGCATGCCAATGTTATGTTTGTCCTTGCCTATTTTTACCGTCTCCATTACAAACTGGTGAGCTCTCAGCCCGATAACTAGAGAAGGTTACCGTTGCCATCAGACCCTGCCTTGGCTTGGTTATTACTGGAGCTCCCGCAGTTCAAAGTTCGTGATCTTACAGTTGATGTGGGTTTCCTCCGAGCTGCCTTAGAGATGACTGGGCTGACCACATCCACATTCTGAAACATTTTTGTAGAACCCCTAACCAAAGTGCTGTCAACATGGTCGCCCCAGCAGGAACTGAATCATTTGTGATGCCCCAGCCTTTTTTTTCGTTAATGAGTTGGACAGCACAGAAAATATTGTGAGGGAAACCTCAGGCCAAATGCTGGTGTGTTTGTGATCAGTCACCCCTGCCTCCAGGTGAAAGCCTGCGCTACAGGTACTGGGCCACTTCCTAAGCGAGTCATCATGATATCTTGGAAGCTGGAGTGAAAGGTCTAAATCTGGCTGTGGTTAGAAAGAGACCTATCATTAACCACTGCCTCACCTTCCACACGGCCCACATCCTGAAGCCTGCTGCATTTACAGTCACAGACCAAAGACTGCACCATTGTGCATGAGATACATAAACTACAGAATTTGCCATATCATTAAGGGCAGAATCACTTTCAGTTTTGAGTGGAAAAAAACGATTAAAATCTATATTCTATACACTGTAAAAACTCTGCTTGGAAGAAAACATCAACTGACTTATACCTTTTCACCTATGCTTCTTAATAGTAGGTTTAACTGTACTTCTTGGAATACCAAATACTTCTATCATATTTGTACGGCTTTCCTTGCGCAACACATTTTTTGAGTTTTGAGTGTTACGTTTAAGTCTCACGCATTGTGCAAGTCAAGAGCTTGTTGTTCTTGGCAAGGAAATACATATTATGACAGTTTGTCCCGATTTACTGGACGTCTAACTGGATAATTAGTGGTTTGTGTAACTGATTACCTAACTGTTATTTAGATGTTTGTATAAATGAAACAATACAATGCACGATAGCGTTTTTCTCATTTAATTTAATTTTGATCAATCTCAGCTTTTCTAATCTGCCCTAATGACAGAATCCTGAAATAAATGAATACCTGACAGTTCAGTGAAGAAATATGTGATCTGTTGAATAGAGTAGGATCTTTGGGTAGGATGAGTGGAGCCTGTTGTCTGTGCCTTCTGCAATCAGAGTGACACCTCTCTTTTCCTGCCAAGTTCCTCATTGCATTACCTCTTTATGCAAGATGGCAATCTGCTATTTTCAGTTATAGATTGCAGAAGGAGCATTCTAGGAGCAGTATTAGTGGGCAAAAATATTTGCTTTGCGATATGGAAGCAAGCAGCTCAACCAGGGTTCTCCAGCAGAGCACTTCCAGTTGTGTACTTTAACGGATTTGTTCACATGCACTAACCAATAATGCACTGCACCACAAATAGCCAATGTCTTCTTTTCCCCTTGTTAGTGGATATGAAACAATGCCAGCTAAAGTGATTGAATGAAACACAGTGTGGCACAGATTACTAATCCTCAGCATTTCTACCTTCTGTCCTAAAATCTGGCACTCTTTCTGAAGTGAGTCTATATTTCTATAAAACATGCACGCAGCAGCCACCTCATTGTCTCTCTGCACACATTTCATCCTTAAAAAAAAAAAACCGCTCAACCATATGTAGATTTGGATGAAAAGTGGAAAACAAAACAATGTACATTTTCATCAATGTATACTGTACATTGTAGGAATCCCATGTTTTCAATGCAAAAGCTATAAACCTAAAAATAACATTTTTTGCAAAGGGGCTCATATAAACCTTTCTGTCCACAACGACCTGCTGACCGAATATGTATGAAAAACAGCTTCCAGTGATTCTGGCCTCCCAAGGCATCTGAATACTTGACTTGGTCTTTAGATGTATAATACCTACATTACTACAATCCGTAGCTATTCCACTTGAAATATTTGTGTTAATTGTGTTTAAATTTGTAATATATTCCAAGTATTTAATTTATAAAAGTTAAGGGGCCAGAATAATCAAGTGCAATCTTAGAGAAAGATCACTTTTTAGTCCAGGTGCAGGGACATGGCAAACAAATGCTCGACTTAATTTGATTTATTTTCCATTGATTTATTGCCGATATAAAATGAGTGTAGTTCAAAGTTGAACTTTCCGTATGTCTTTGCTGATATAATATCCCTGCCTTGATTTATGAAACCCTGGGAGTGCTCTTAGAGAAACTGTGCAGCTTGTTTTTGTCGTAAACATGGACAGAAAGCAATGAATTAGGTTGACTACTGTCAGAATTCAGCGTCCATTCAGCTCATAATAACAACTCTACAAAATAAATGTCTTCAATAGCCATTTACTAGTGTATGCCTGAAGGATTTATTAGAAGTCAACATGATACATAATGTAAGTAGTACATTTGGCTGCATTTGTTTTGTTTTTTTCCTTGGGTTTTAGTTTGAATTATTGTTTTTATAAAGCTGTTATGTATTCCTTACAGGTTTTACTTCAAGTTTTCAACCTGATGTACTTAGCTCTAACATATCTATCTTTTATTGAAACCAAACAACCATATTTTTAGGTCATTTCTAGATATTTTTCAACAACCCAAGTTATTTAAATGGACCAGCTTATGATACCATACAAAATGCCCCGTTATAACAATGTAGTGAATTTAAGCTCAAACAAATTTAGTGTCTGTATTACGTGAACAGAGAGTGGCACCCATTTAAACCATAGATTGATACACTTACATATGGGATTTTAAATGTTGATTTTTAGTGGGGAAAGTTGACAGTGGGATCTTTGGTGCCTTATAAGCACTGCAACATTGGGATAGAGGGGCAGAGCCAACCATATTATGTTCTACAACTAAAGCCTATGGAGGCTGCATGGGAGGAAAGACATTTGTGAATTTAGTATTATATCAAATCTATTGTAAAACTAATCAATAGCTATACATTACTTTTAAAGTGCACTAAAGTGTCTGATTTCTGTTCAAATATGTGAAACACTGACAGTCACAGGGTTCAGCGCCATAAAGTAAAGTCAAGATCAGCTACTTGCAATATTACAGATTGTTTTTTTTTTTTTTTTTTTTATGAACAATTTCAGCCTGTCAGCAGTTCAAATATCTATTTTAAGTTATTTATTATCTTTTTTTTTTTTATAGATGAGTCACCTGTTTTGTGTTTCCAATTACATAATTTAGCACAGTTCTTCAATCTTACGGGAAAACTCTTCTTAAATACATTGTAGAAAACCCAATAAATATGTATGAACAGGGAAAGCTGAAAACGTTAAATAGTTTGAAGATTCGATAGAAATACCCAAACCTGACCTAAAAACTGCAAATAATTTGAATATCCGGTAATTTATCACAGATGAATTTCCCCTTGCTTTCTTGTATTAATATGAGTTCAGGTTTGTGAGAATCTTGTGAAAATGCAGCCGTTCAACAGCTAAGGGACAGAGGTGGCTCTACTAGACAACAGCTGCTTATGGAAGTTTCCATTAAACTGTGAACTTCCCTGTTTCTTTGTGATGCTAAGCAGATGTAGGCCAGACAGGTGCACCTCACAAACTCCTTTAGTAACACCTGAACAATTGTGTCATAAAATAAAAAAATATATAGAAGGTACAAATTGAGCTACAGTATTTAGATAGGGTGGGTCCACAGAAACAATTTGTGGAATAAATATATAAAGACAAAATCAAATATAAACCTCAGTTCAACAGAAATTATGCAGTGTTTCTGAAAAGTGGATTTTCTTTTCTGTTAAGGTCAATGCAGTTCACCGACTAATGAACTAGTTGTCACCTGATGCAATCTTAAATGAGGCTCAAGTAGCTTGTTCTATTGGGTTGTGTTCACCGTGACATTTTCCTAGTACAAGGCAGCCATGCGTTCACTACATGCTTGAGAAACTTTGCCCCACTGATTGCTGTTATTCAAGTGGAGTTACTGCCCTACTGTGTAAGATATAAGTGAAGCAAACATAAGGAAATACATACCATAGATGGGCAGGGAAACACAGTTAGGTGTGTTAAGTGTGCAAGGCGTGTACAGTTTACACACAGCACCTACACTTAGCTTCACTTTCGCCCCAATCCCTGCATATGGAATGTCATGCTCCGTTAGCATGTATACTTTCAGAGCTTTCCCGAATCCAAAAGATAAATTGTAGTGACATGTTTTTAAATGTATCCATCAACATTTAAAGGTCTAATGCAATGACATTATGAATTACTCCAACATAATCATGTCTTTTGTAGAAAAGAAAATAGAATAAAATTAAACATTTAAAACTAAAATCATAGATGGAAGTACAAGACTCGAAAGTGCCGTGTACAGGAGCCCCAGCATGTGTTTTATTCTTTGACCTTACTAATTAAACCATATCACAATTTATCAAGTGCAGGTAATGAAACCCCACCTCCTGATATAATTGTAACCAATCAACATCACTGCATATTAGTGAATACCAGGGCAAGATTCTAATTCATGGTGTTTCTGCATCATTGAGACAGGGGAGAATTAGGCAAGGAGAGAGATAATATCACAGCAGCGAGGTCAGGACCCAGAGTTTCTCTTTATCACCTTCCCTTATTTTCCTCTCCTTTAATTATGAATCTGACAGCATAACCATCAGCGCCAGTATTCTCTCAACAAGTGTTGCGTTAAAGAATTTAAAATTAACAGGCCAATTTGAAAGTGTTTCCCCTACTGAAGTCTTTAGTTTCGTGTTGGACTGGCTTTTAGAAATGACCCCCCGTATCACTCACAACGACACATTCAGGGGTCTCTAATAGGAATGGACTAGATTTGAGACGTATTTCAAGCATATATCCTCGCACCGCTTTCTAAAATCCAATCAGTTCATGAAATCTAGCTGAATGCCAGAGAGTTTCGCTGCTGTTTATTAAAGCTAACTAGTCATTGCTATATTATTTAACACCAGTTTTACATTTGAATATTTAATCGTTCATCAGTTGCCGGTTGACTTACATAAGTTGCGTTTGAGAAAAATGTGCTATATATATACAAAATAATGTTTGAAAAAACAAACTTGCTCTAGCTGTCCTTGAAAGTGCGGTGGCGATTGTGGTTATTGGTTTGTTTAGTAGATGTTTCCTACATTTATGGCATTCGTGTCATAGATTCTGCATGGACTGATCTTGTGACCATAGTCTGGCAACCCTGAGGACTAGATGAACATTACAATTGAGCATAGTAACAACTGGGAAATAAATTAAGGATACATCAAGCTCACTGGAAGAATTTCTGATATCTGACATGATAGCGTTATGGTTATATAAAACATTTAACGGTAACTTTCAGGCAGCTTCTAGGAAGAGAAATTAGGATGTTTAACTCCTGACGAGGACAAATCGAAGTACAATGGCAGCTGGAGAGGCTGACACCATAAAAACGCAGCCCTAATTGAGTGTCATACTCCATTTCTTTATTTTTATTTTTTTACAGTAGGTACATAGTGATCTACTAAGCAATAGTGTTTTGTAATCAGCGGCTAGATACCAAGGAGCAAATGTGTAAACTATTAGTCTCAGGTGGTGTGACAGGATAGGTTTTAAGTGTCAGAGCCACACCTTCTGCGGGCCGGGGGGGCACAGAGCACTGCTAGTCTGCTGCCACATTCCAAAGAGCATGGCGGGAACTCGGCTCTCAGTGGGCGTCCTTATCTCGGCCCAACCTTTCAACTACAGAGTTCACTCCCTTCTGTTCCCGGTCATTTCTGCTGATGGATACAGGTAGCCTTGAAGCCTAAATTTAGTGTAGTCATTGTGCGGAGAAGTTTCCGAAAGCTATATATAAAAGGCCATAAAACAATTAGGCGTAGCGTGGCAGTTTAACGGCTAGCCGGACTCGCTCAAGACACTCCCCCCCTCCCCTCCGCCCTCACTCATTCATCAGCGCGTGCAGACACACAGTGCATGCTGGGAGGGATTCCCCACATGGTTTCTTTACTCCAGTGTACTTTCAATTAGTTTAAACTCTGGATTTTAAGACGTACTTTACAATAATATGAATGAATACTCCTTATAACATGAATACATTAATATATATTATATAATGTATATTAACAATATACATTAATACTCCTTTCCCGAAATATAACATTGAACTACTGAATGACATTATTTCTTCATTCTCTATATGGCATGCATTTGAATCAGAGTGTAATGGCACATATTAAATAAACAGGAGCACTACTTACTGCACAGGTGAACATAATATATATTTTCCAATGTAGTGCTGCCTAAATCAACCCAAGACAAATTAGCAATAGTCTACATATTCTGTTGAATAACAGAGGAAGCGAAATTAATGACACTTAACTTTACCACTCCCCTTCCATAAAATAAATACAAAAAATACATCTTAGACTGCCTGTATCGAGCACAGATTAATAGATGTTCTGTAACAGTTTCACCAAATATAACTATTCATATTAATAATAATCAATGACTCTGCCCGATAATGGTATGGCCTCATGTTTTTTATTGTTCACTTATGTGAGCACATAGCCGATATGTCTTTTACACTTCAGCTGTAGTCAGCGGTCGAGAAAAGCTTGTGAACTGCCAATGTGGCGAGCGTGATGATTTACCTTCATTGAAGATTCAGCTGTCCAGCCAGCCAAATGTATACATGTTTTATATACTCTATTTGGATGCTGACTAAGCTCCTTAAAAATAAAAACAAGACTAAAAAAAACCCCAAAAAAAACAGATGCAACCCAGATCGCCTTCACTTTACCACTGCACCCATTGTTAATTCCCCGAGCCCTTGTCCTCCGCACAGCTCTGGCACATGAATGACATGTGGCCACTATCGCAGCACGGGAACTAGGTGAAACCACACACTGGTGATTCATCATCACTGGCAAGCCGCAACAGGACGAGACACCAAAATGTGTATCCTTTATTTACTCTACTGCTCAGCCAATCACAGCAGACCACGATCCACCCATTCATACGTAACAGCAGCTACACTACATGGATACTGAATAGAGTGTTTCTCCTCTAATGAATCGATTCAGAACGTGACCCCTCCCCCCTACGAAGTCGTCCCCATCCCCTCTGTCACTTCCTAACGGCTAAGATCTGCCAAGCGGCTGAACATTACACGCTGTGTCAACTTGCCAGGGAGGCAGACAAACTGAATCCTCCCATTCCCTCACAGGTAGAGCATCACACTGAACCTTCTGCTGCTGCCAAAGCGATGAAAACTAGAGCAATAGAGCAAACTCTCGGGAAAGACTAAAAAGAAATAAAGAAATGCTGTCCTGTTATGTCAAGTAATATAAAATATGAAGAGGCAGAGAAAAGTACATGTATTTGTTTATTTCTTTAATAATTGATTGTATTACTTGGTAGTTCTGACTTAGTGTCTGGAGTATAACGTAATGAATGAGTTCACCTACATCCTCTTACTCTCTCCTCTTTCCTGTATGGTTTATTTTGATAATTTGTAGTTTATTGAAATAATTTACTTCAGCTAAGTTCTCTTTTTTTTTTTTTTGTTTTTTGTTTTTTTTTTCCTCTTACCCCCATCCCCCCCCACCCCCAACCCCCCTCAACCCTCAGTTTCCGAGCTTTAGTCAGTTATCGGGAATCTGCAAACAATTTTACGATTTTAACATGCAACAGATGATATCCATTAGTAGTCAATGCCCTTTTTTCACTTACTCAGTCTGGGTGAAAGCAGTATTTCCTGGTGGCTGAGTGTTGCTTGCTGTGAGAGGCAAGTAGTTCCCCCTTTTCTCTCTCTCTCTCTCTCTGCTATAGAAATCAGAATTACACCTCTCCCTTTTCCACCAGAGCAGAGACATTCACACGAGAGGCCATTCTGGAGAAGGATTTAGTGGTTGTCAGCGTTTCATTCCTGTGCTGTAAAACAAAAACAACATACAAAAAAAAAGAAAAGAAAGAAAAAAAAAAAAAAATCAGTCCATACAAGTTCCTGGCAGAGGCTTTTAGCTGCATTCTTCGTAGTTTAATCAGTAAACAGTCTTAAAGTGACAGTTACAATACCGGCTTTGAGCCCCCATGCTCATAAATCCAAGTCCAAGGTGCTTTCTCCACTGAGTTCACTGGCTGCCGTGCCTGCCGTGGCCAGGGCCTCTGATAACACTGTTATCACATGGCACTGAAGTCTCTACTGCTCTGACTGTGCTATGAGAAGTAAAAGCTTTAGGCAAGTCACACTGGAGGCAGACACCAGGAGCCCTTATAGAGGACCGCCAAGGGGCTGACCAATTACAGACCAGCCTATCACAGCGGAGGGCAGTGTCTCTTATTACAGCTTTCTGAATTGAGAGGTTAGATAAAGGACACCCATTCAAAAAAAAAAAAAAAAAGAAAGAGGGGGAAAAAAAAAACCCGGCAGCAACACTCATGAAAACGCCTAGGCTGTGCCCTTGGTCTTTAAAAGCAGGAAACTCCCCTGCCTGAGAGACTGAAGAATCGCCAGTGTCTCTAAATAAGGGAAACGTCAGCCACATTAGAGACGGTCCCCCACATGGAGAATGTATCCTGAAGTGGGTTTACAACTTCCAGCTCAACTTTCAGCCATCCCTGTCGATTATTTCACTCCAAGCCCGTATAGAAGTATATATGGACAACGGCATAGAGACAGACCCGTTTGGAGCAACACCTTTTTTTTTTTTTTATATTCAATGGTTTCAATTTCTGTAGAAATCTAACACATTTGCCTCATCTTTATTTTCAATAGAACTCGTAACTGTGAAACCCACTTACCCTATTTAAAAAAATGTTTTTGAGATGCTGTGACAAAGAAAGGGAAAAGGCAATAGAAAGAAGGAAAAAAAAGATGAAACGTTTATTTGATGCTTATTCACACGCCACAGCAGAAAAAAATTAATGTATCGATTAAATAGAAACTGACAAATTTACATGTTTACAGTATCAACATTCTTCAGTAGAGGGGAATTGTCCAAAATGCTCTGTGAAGGCATTGAAGAAAGAAATGGTGAAACAGGGAGGAAAGTAATTTTATGTATTGTATAATATTTAAATATATATATTTAAGTACTTTCAAGGCATTCAATATGATAAAGACAGTTTCACAAACTAAACAAAAAAAATACTTTAATAAAGGGAAGTTCATTTTACAGTAACGTCACAACAAACATTTTCAATGAATGGAAATATTAACCTTAAACAACATTCTTCTGTAAAAAAAACATGTACACATATATACAGAATAAAGATTAAATATTCATCATAGTCAAATAGTGCAATAGCTTCCTGCAATTTAATCTGTTTTGTATCAATTTATTTGAGAATACTTGATCATTTTTCTTCCACAGCTAAAATTAGAATGACCTAATTATTTGATACAAAAATATATGTTTTGTTTTACTAAAGGAAAACATCAGCTTACAAATATTGGGCAAAAAAGCAGCAGTACGAGGGATTAAAGATTAAAAAAAAAATCCAGTATCAGCTCTTTTTTTATAACTTGAATATCACATATACCTTTGCATTCAGGGATCATGATAATGTGAGTTTAAAGTTTTAATAGCTCTATTACTCTTGAAAACAATCTAGAACACATCATTGAACTGTCACGAGTTTTATGTCAAATAATTGGTTTCCCTTATAAAATAATAATACAAGAATATGGAAACCCCCTTTCTTCCTCAGCTGTTGCAATACACATGCAACACCCCAATAACAGATACATTGAGTGTTACCAATATTGTGTTTAACTGGATTTATTGGTGATTGATTGCCAATTCGATCCCTTGGAAAAAGTACCTTACTTCACGTCTTGTTTCAGTAATCTGACACTCATATATAATTGAATTTCAGGACCTCAGATTTAAACCTTAAGCTTCACCTGCCTTCTTCTCCGCACCCAGCAGTATCCCAATGGGACCGAAACTGCACTTAGTTACAGTCTTTTAGGATTAGTCATGAAGAACCTAGTGACTCATCTCCAAGTTACCATTTAAGAAGAAATAAACTTAACTTTCATAGAACATCTTTATTTTTACTTTTTTTGCCTCATAATATGGTTATGAGTAACACAATGTTGTTCTTTTACAAAAACACAATTTTCAGACAGGGAGAAATGTGCTCTAATGTCTAGAACTTCACTTTCTCAAATACGTATTTAAAAACAGGAAGATGATTCACTCTCTCACACACACACACACACACACACACACATATTATATATATATATATATACACACACACACACGTTTGTGTATGTATACAGTCTTTGTACACATTTGTGACTTATTTTTTTAAGTCTTCTACCGTTTTAATGTAGACATCATATTTTATATAAAAGTTTTTACAAAAAGAAAACTAAAAAATACCTTTGAAAATATATACTATATGTATATATACTATATATATATACTGTAACACTTCTGTATTAATGTTCCTGTTTTTTTATAAATCACATAGAAAATGTACAAATTTACTTTATAATGATATTGTACTGAATTAGAATTATAGGTTTCCTAAAGCTGCTACACAATTCAGGTGTTACTAAATATATATATGTTTTTAAATTGAGAAAATGAAATGAAAAAACAGAAATAAAAAATCCCAAACTTAAAACATACTACAGCTTACTTGGTGAAATATATATTTTCATGGTTTCAAATAAATGAATATGGATTCCTTCAAGCTAATTATCTTCTTAATTGATCTCATCTCACAGTGCTGCTAATGTCTTGTGACTGAAGTCACTTAAGAAACATTAACATTAAATAAATTAATAAATGTAAATGTAAAAATTAAATGTAAACAAATTCTGTGGACAATGTTAATCTTACTATCTTACTAGCGTATTTCTTTAATGTAGTTTTAATTAAACTCACTGAAAGTTTTCATTTTATTTCAAAAGCATATCAGATCTGCATTGCATCCCATATTTGAAGTAAACAAATACAATCATTTCAGACACAAAACAATTCATCCAAAATAATTGGTAATAATCTTTCAAATTAGATTATTCTCCTTTTCAACATGTTTTGTTCTTGACATAAACAATCTGTACATTTTCACCCTTCTACTCAGTTTTTCATCAAAATAAAAAATAAAAACAAAATATCTCCTGATAATTAACTGACAAAAGTTCAGATTTGAATATACAAATATCGTTTCACTGGATGACAGGGCTTGGTCTATTCCACAGTATATTTTTTCCTGACATTAACAAGAAGCAGACATGGGACAATCAAATCAATCAAATTATTTTAATTCTGGCCTTTACTCTCATCTCTACTGAATCAATTAATATATTGCTGTACTGTTTTTAACAACTTTATATATTACAATGTATCTATTTCTCAGACAGATGATACTCCAGATAATTATGTATAAATATATTTTATTTAGATAAGTTTTTATTCTGTTTTAGTTTTAACACAAAATCTCTTAATTTTCATTTTTATTCAAGCATCTCCACTAGCTAAAAAAAATAATTTCATTGAGGGCCACTAAGCCATGGTGGCAAACCAACCTGAATTAATTAAACAGTACCCGGTTGGTTGTGAAAAAATATAATCTCCCTGTCTTTTGCCAATCCCCATTTGAAGTATTTTGTGGTAGGAGATGGTTCTGTTTTGGTAGCTGTTGATAGAGACTCAATAGAGGCTGACGTATCAAACAAAGGGGTGGAGGTGGGAGAAAAAGGGTAGATGATGAATCATGTTTCTAATGTGTCACTGTGCAATACTGGGGTTTTGAAATAAATTAAGATTTGTATTCCTTTTTTTTTCTCTCCCTCTCTATCTTCAGTGGGTGATAAGCAGAGAAAGATACCACAGAATAGCAATGTCAGGTTAATTACATTGTAACCAAGGAACAAACTAGAATACGTATCACTGCATTTATCAGTAAGTGCTTAGATGCTCTCCAACTATTTTCTTTTTAGATGGTTTAAGTGTGCAAATCCAGTTTGTTTCTTGCATCTAATGTTTCTAGCTTGTGTTTTAAATGATTTGGTGCTCTATTAAAATGAATCCTTAATTCTGCATATTGAAAAAGACGATTTAAAATCCAAAACAAACAACAAAAAACGACAAATGTTCTGAACTTTGGTGAAAAGTTAATGACATTTTGTACTTAAAGATTTTGTTCCTTTCAAGCTTTCAAAACAACCGCAAACAATCAATATGCTTTAGAAGCTTACTATATGCTTAAAAACACAAAAAGCTAAGTTAAATACTTTTGTGTTTTGTATCTATAACTATTAAAATATAAATATAAAAAAAAGGTTGAAAACAAAGTATTTGACTATGGTAGATATATAGATATATAATATAGCACTGGAGAAGGCAAGCAATCAAAGAGTTGATGCATTGATTTATAACAATTTAATAAAGAGACACGAAGCCAAACTCTGGTTATTTTCCATTCCTTTGTGGATTATTTCCCCACTTTTACTTCAGTCATCAGTCACTGCATATGCAGTATATGAATTATAGAGTTAAAACCTGGGAGACATGGGTGATTGTGTCTTCACTGCCCAATTTTACAAAAAAGATTAATTATCACTTTTAAGGAACAACTGTCCGTTCTGTTGTGCAGTCGCTGTTAAAGTCGTGCACTCCTTCTTATACACGCAGTCCCGCCATAAAGCACCATGTTCCTCTCCCCCAGAATGCACCAAAACTCGTCGTGTTATTCGGGTGATGGGTACTTACACCACTCTCACACAGAGCCTCAAATATTTATGCGAGTATTTGAGCACAGAAGCTCGGGTTCCCATTGAGAGAAAACAAATTCCAGACATTCCTCGTACTCCGAAAGGTGTAACAGAGGGCTGCCAGATGCCAAATGAATGTTGTCAAATTTTGGATAGTTTTCATGTGTGACAAACTGAGAGCTACAGTCCAGCAGAGCTAGTGGAGCTGGATATACTGGCCAATAAAACACTCCAGAATTGGGATTGTTTCAGCATTCACAGAAAAACTAAAATAAGGTGATTTTAAAAAAGTCAAATAAATTGGACATACGTATTTATTTGTTTTCAACTTAATTTCAGAATAAGAGCATAATCTGAGTAGGTTTGAATACAGCAATAGCTGTTGTTTTGGTTCAAAACTTCGATTGTGTTTCGAATAGAATCAAGTTTGGTATTATTACGATGACGTATATAGTGAGATTAAAAATGCATCATATAAAACTTATTTTCCTAGAAAACATACATAAAGTGACAGTAGAAGCTAAGATGTGTTCCAAAGCCTTCTTAAAACTTAAATATTGTTCAGTATTAAACATATTACAAGTGACTTTGGCCTCACGTAATACTTGATAGTTTCGAATATAAAGTGAGCACTCCTCCGAGGGAAGCAATAAACATATCCTTGGACAGCAGTGAATAATTATACTATTTGCAATTAAAGTTGGGCATTTCAAAAGTAGCTGTGGTCAGGTACATGTAGCACTGTGCCCCTGAAGGTTGTTTTTTTGTTTTTTTTGTTTTTAACTCTATTTATCCTTTGAGTTTTCATTCACTCTGAACTTGTATTTGTTTGTGTTGCTTAACTGAAGAAATGGAGATATAACTGTGCTGTACAAGTACAATAATTAGAGGCTACAACAGGGGAGGCTGAGAAATTGGGTACATTCAGGCGATTAAAAAAAAAAAAGGTCATTCATTTCATTTTGAAAGCGAATCAGCAGATTTAAATACCATAAATTGTGGTTCTTTAATATATTACAACAACAACAATCAACAATCCTTTATAAATGGATGAGATATCTTTATAAATGTCAAAATTATATGCTTAAACTCTTTTTATTATTAATTCAAGGTATTCTAGCAGACCAAACTAAGCCTCCAATTGGGTGAAACGAAATGTTCCTCATTAAATTCATCAAGTTCAAAATAATAAAATAATAACGAGAATAAAAGAATACATTTTAAAAAATCATGCCTAACCAGCGCTTCTATGCCACCTGCTCAAGAGACCCATACAGTATGTCATTTGCTTTTGATAATGTACTGAGTGACCCACATACCAGAGGCTTACTGTAGCTGGACAGAGCTAAAATAATTGCCCTGGTGATGTCTATATTAGGGGGGCAGTCAGTACATTCTGACAGTGAGTAACAAGCAAGATCAATGATGTCACTCTCACCATCCATGCATGACTTAACATCTTATCTGGTCAAGATAGGGCTCTTGTTTTACATTCCTCTTAATAGTCAGGGATGTTTCCCTCATCTTACAAGCACAGCAAAACAGATAGGATTCCTTTACCCAAGGCTGATTTTTTATTTTCTTAAATAGCTGTGATGCAAGCTTAGGACTGACAGTGATTTACAAATTAGACACTGTGGTCGTCAAAAATGCAAAACCTGTAGACTGTTTAGTTTCGAATGTGTTATGAAGTGGTTCTGTGTCAGTTCGTTCATGTCACCTTTCACTGTGCAGTCGCATTTTCACACATCTGCATTCTATGCAACATGTAAAGAAAAACTGAGATCTACAGAGACGATAGCCAAGGTATGGAGGAAACGTGTATGGTTTCAAAATGATGACTTATGTTTTATGGCAAGATCACTCTAAAGCATATACTACAATGTGTTTCTATATGAGAAGGTGCTCTGAATGAAACGCTCAGTCTAGATGGTTATCAGGACAGCAATTCAATATAATTGTTCAATTTCACAAGTGTCTTGCCTGTTATTACTTTTTCCAACATGCTACAATTGTCACACAAGGGCATCTTTATCATGAACTGCTTTTTTAAACCTCCCTGAATCTCTCAGATTAACACTCCGGGTCAGAGGGAAAATACACGTACTATAGATTTGTTTGTTTAGTTTTGCCCCCCCCCTCCTCATTCTTTCAGGTTTGTGTTTCTCTTTGCCCTAGTGGAACAGAAAGCACAGGATCAGCGAGAAAAGGCTTGGGGAGTCTATTCAAGGAAGAGTTGCTCCATTGTCCCAGTCTGGGAGGCTGCCGGTCCACCCCAGGGCTGTGCCTTTAAAAGGTGTGAGAGGAAAAGCAGCAGAATTGCAGCAGTATCTCCACCCACAGACGTTGAGCTTTCTTCTCCTCTCAGCCTACACACTCCAGCACACCCAGCCTCCTGCGAGCCGCCCTCCCTTCAGCAGCGAAGCACGCAGCAGCAGCCCACTCTCTCTCTCTTGGCCCATGGAAACTCAGGATGCACAAACCACGCCAGCCCCTGAGAAGCCCCCTGACCAGCCCTTACCACGCAGCAATTCTCTGACCCCTGCCTACTTGGTCACGCTTCCACCACCGCCCCCACCGCCCCCACCGCCCCCCTCCCCTCTGTATATCCTGTGAGTGGGCCGGCTGATGGAGTCACAGCTTCCCACTGCTCCACCAGACTCGCTGCACGCGGAGAAGCCGCCCTCATCCTGGAAGTTCCAAGCCTGTTCTTTTGAAACATTCCATTCTCCTCTCCGCCACACCAACAGGGTTTCCTGCTCACACCCCGGCCCCCGTCCTCCCCCACTACCGTCACCCCCCACCCCCAACGCCAGACAAGGGGGCTCTTTCACAGCTTCCTGGGGGTACCACCTTCAATTATCTCAGGCCCCTGCCAATAGAACTGCTGATGTTTGTGAAAAACGAAGATAAGTCTTTTTTGTTTTATAAAAAAGGGGAATGTAACAATCACAGGGGACTGATTAACTTGTTAAACGTGCCGTGTCCTCCCCTCGCCTTACGACTGATTGACGGCATAGGTTGGTAGCTGGAAGTGATAATGCGCAATGTTCCTTTTTAGGGACGTTTTGCAGAGGTTATCCTCTCAGCCTTTCTCCGTCTCCTCTGACCTCTGGGTCCATGTGGACTTTGCCCTTTAAACTGGTTAAAGATCAGCATGTGGTTCAATTTCCAAGGCCTCTCTTCGGTCCCTTTTCAAAACAGACTGAATCATACTGATTACCTTCCCAATGAGCCCAAAGAACGAATGCAGGAAAATGCCGGAAAACAAGCTGCCATACTATGGCCTCACTTCCATAATCTTGTGTTATCCTGAGTTATCATCCACGTAGCAAGGCGGACATTTAAGAGCCCCATTCACGGTCCCGATCGCACGCAAATATCAGGCATGCCCCCCAAAAAGTAATCAGAGTTAAGTTTGGCACCGTAAAGCTAAAGACAAAGAGACACACTAATATATTTGACCTTATTATTATTTTTTCTTTCTTTCTTAAAATCTATTCTTAAAAAACAAAAACAAAAATGGGCATGACTCTTTGAATTACTCCATTTTGAAGAAAACTGAACACCAGAAGCAATGGCAAATGGAAACAATTAAGAAATGTCTGTGAATCAGGCAGACATAATGTAAAATCACTTTACAAGAAGTTTTTTTTTTTTTTTCTTTTTCTCCCTGACTCAACATATAACACAGTAAGTGACCGACCACCAGGTCAGAAAGTCATACTTGAACAATCCAGACAAGTTCAGTTACTGGCCTTCTTCCACTCAAAGGAGGCTTGACATCATGAAAGTCCATGTGCACATGGGCGTGCTTGCTGATTTCATATGATAGTGACTTATAGTCATACATAATGCAGGAAATGTCACTGCATTATAGGATGTGTTCTCTTTGCGTGGCCATCATATGCAAAAGGTGTTACATCAGTATCACTGAGGAATACACCGAGTCCAGGCCAGGCATTGATGCCAGCTCTGGGGATATCTGCTGACTGGCTCAGTGACCCAGACTGCAAAAATTGTAAGGAGTATCGGAGTTTTGTCTTTGTTCTGTTCCTGTCCTTTGTCTATTGACCTGAAGTGGCTGACCTCATCTCTGAGGCCATTGCGTGAGTGAAAGTTCAATGTGCCGCATCTGAGCTCATCGTCTCTCCTGAGAAAGGGATTACCTGAGGAATCAGCCAGGATTACCCCCCCCCACCATCCTCAAGATAAAGGAAATGCCTCCCTGAAGTCACATTTCTTCTCACCCACTGAGTGACACATGCTATTTGGTTTCCATGTGTGTGGCTGTATGCACAGCAAACACATGGGTCTGGAAAGGGATACGAAGATTAACTGTAAAGGTTACGGCGATCTGTACAAACAACTCTAGTCCCTACAGGGGTAAATTGGTAGCAATGACATGCTCGTCTAAATGATGACGTGTCTAAAGTGTTAAGATAAACATCAATCTATTACAAAGTTAAAACAAATGGATAGGTGTTGCCAATTCCAACCACACCTTTTCTGGAAAGTACTTTCAGTACAGAACTGCATCTCCCTGCTTTACCTTGTTGCGTCTTGTGTTTAGTATTGATCCACTAGTCTTGGATAAATAGGCACAAATATGACACACATTAATACAAGATCCAGTAAAGCAACCTTGAGAATTGCTTACATAAATAAAGCTATATTAATTAAGTTGTATAGTATTCTATATTTTTTATGAAACCACTTTGCACAATGTACCTTTTTTAAAGTGTTGTGATTAATCTGAGTGTAAGTCACTATATATTTATACTGTACTTAAACATATAAAATAATATATACAAAAGTAATGACATAAGTGAATCTTGTTCAGGTAATAGGATCAAGTGTAAAGATATAGAAACCAAAATGCTTAGAGATTAGTTCCTTACAAAGCATACTCAAAGACAAGTGCACATTTATTATATCATACATCATTGAAATGCTAAAAGCAGGTTACCTTTTAGAGTTTAGTCAAATCTTTAAAAAACGAAACGCCTGATCACAAAATCTGACAAGAATCGGTTCCCAATTCTCTGCCAACCACCTGTTTCAATTAATCAAACCAATAATACCGAACCACAAACTTTTACTACCACTGTAAGACCAAACATAAAAAACAGTGTAAGATTGTGCATGATGATGCAGACAATCCTGTCTACACTAATTGCATAACAGAGGTGAAAACCTGTCTATTTTTATGTCATTTCCTATTGTTCACGGATCTAGATCTTTGCATATACACCCCACCTCCTTCCCCTGTGTTTATATGTAAATACACATATTTATATGTACAGAAAGAGGAACAGAGATAGAGAGAGATCAGTGAAAAATAAACAACAACAGTGACAATACACCCATTAAATAAACTGCAACATGCAAGCAAAGAGACCATTTCTCAATCCGTGTTAGCCTAGAACACGCCACTGCCTTGCTGTCTTACCAGAGCCTTTGCTTTTCCCCTGCTTCCCTCGCCTGCATCTTTTAGCATCCTTAAACACTGGCGGAGACAGGAATGTGTGTGGCTGTAGAGCTGCACACACAGCCACTAACGAGCTGCGCTGGCAGATCAACACATTATACCCGTGTCCACTTAAAAAAAAAAAAAAAAAAAAGCCCCACGCATGAATCACTGTCCCTCCGTAGTGTGCCGTACACCCCCTCGCTCCTCCATCCTACCCAGGTAGGAGTGCCGATTTATCCCTCGCATGACAAGACAGCATTTAAACTTCAGACTGAAGCCGCTGTGATTTGCACACTGCAAACCACAGATCCGTAGGAAGGAGCCCCTAATTGTTGGTCTTTACTGCTCCTACACACTGACTGCCCACGTGTAGAAGCCTACACAGGATGAGTGTTCGCATAATGATGTCATGTGTTCTTACACCCAGCCCAGCATTTGAGGAGGGGGTTAGGTGGGGGAATCGGGGGTGTGTGTGTCTGTGTTGCCCTATAATTGTAGTGTCTTAGTGAATCACGGCCTGTTCTCGATGACTTGCTTTGCTGTTTAGCAAGAGCGGTCTTTTTTTATATTAAGAACATATATCCTATTTATAAAACAAAGCATCTGAGTGATAAACCTAAAAAGATATGTGAGGATTCAAAACAAATAAACAAAAAGAAAAGAGAACCACGTTTATTAAGATGTTTGGTGTGTTTCTGAAAAGGTTAACTCCCCCCCCTTCCTTTTTTTTTTTTTTTTTTTTTAACAGTGCATTTTTAAATATTTGGAAAGTTCCCTGACACAGAAGTGTTTCGGCTGAATCTAAACTTCTGCAACTCTTTCACGAGGATTGTTCAGAAAGTAGTTCAGAGGTCCTTTCTGTCACAGCTGCTTACGGTCTGTGTGGAGTAAAATCAGGCAGCTGTCTTTTTCAGGTAGATCATTCTGGTTACTGAAAATAACATACTCAAATTGAATTAAAGCCTATTTTTGTATATATTGTAAGAAAAGGCGGGGGAGTGGCAGCTTCAGTTAGTTTACAGTTCATATAGCCATGCATGGGAAAACGTGTAAGTGAATCAAGTACATTTGTCTCCCCTGTGGTAATAGCCACAATAATCTATATATGCCGTACACTGCACACCTGTTAGCTAAGAAAACGCGCATTGTGAGATTTGAGTCATATAGGGGGATAATGTCGTTTCTAAATGACTATGGCATTAGAGATCACTAAAGTCAAAATCTTAATGAATACAATATTAAAGAACAGTAGTGAAAAAAAGAAAAAGGAGAAGAAAAATCAACAAAACGAATAAGCGAATGTAGGTGGTTTGCAGGGGCGGTGTGTGTGACTGAATTGTGACCACTCCATGCTGTAAACTTCAGCCCAGCAGGGCCCGAGCACATCATGTGATGATTAATCCTTCTAATTGGTGGCAAATGTTGTGTATGTTTCAAATTGTAAATAAATAAACAGAATAACTGAACTGGGGCCTGAGTTTGCATAGGATAGTACTGGGTTAGCACAGCTCCTCTGCAAGGAAAGAGGTTAGTTAGAAAAGTTATTCACATCTTAAAATATTATTATTATTATTATTAATAGAATATGCTACATTGCCTTTATAATGTGACACAGCACACAAGCTTTCCAAGCAAGATGCTGCAAAGGTTTGGATCATTTCACATTCGTAATTACAGCCTTGTCTTCTCAAAAGTTATTCGTTTATATTTTTTGTTTTTAACTGACAGGTTTGTCTCCTTTAAAACCAGTACCATTTCTGGCTGCACGTGTTAAGACTCTAGTACCGTGATGTGACTAATACCATAAAAGAACTAAAGAAACAACAAATGAACAAACCACCAAGAAAAAAAACTAAACGGAAGGTTAACTGAAAAGATTTCAACATCCAGAGAGTGCTCTCGCTAGTTTGCTGAAAAATGGGTGATACTTTCCCTTTTTGTTTGCAAAATTGTGACTTGTGGAACACAGTTTGGATACGTTTGACTATAACATCGTGTTCACCTGTTGCTTCAGCTTGCCACTTAAGCTTTAAGGGGTTTGAGAGCTCCAAGATTTTGCCGCCAGCTCTTGAAAATATAACCCTTAACTTCATGAAGAGGCCTTTCTACTATCCAGCGTACAGGGAGAGACGACAGCTCAACATCAGATCAGATTATAATAATTTTTTTTGCTTCCTTCCCTTAGTGGGAAGCGACAACCACGTCTTTCTCACCATTTTACCTGGACACGGCACCAGATGTCACAAGTTGTATTTGTTTAATGAAAACCACAAATTTTACCACAGCTACCTTTCACATCGTCATCATACGAGACGCACAGCAAACCGCTTGTGAGAAACATTCCTTTTCTAATGTGCATTACAATCGTGCTCTGCCATTTTAAAACAAGTCCCTCTGGACACTGGGCCACCATTCAGTCATCCCACTTCACTTCTGTAATGCTAACATATTGTCTCTGTGGCCAGGCTGCTCACTTTGACATATGAATGCATTATAATTGGATATGATAGCTTGTGTTCTCTTAGAGTACATTACTTTTCCAACAAGTCTTTCCAACTCTGTGATAGCAGACATGGCCCCATAATCCTGGGAAGCAGTCAAAAAGTACAGGTTTTTGAATTAAGCCCAAACCATTACTATCTTAGTAATTAATTCTATGTGTTGCATATTGTTGTACATGTCACTTATAGCAGGGAAATTCTGACCAGTAAGATTTATTGTTCTGTTTGAGAGAGCCAATCCTCACGATGGGACTCTTGATAAAAATGAGATCCCACCAACTTCAAAGCTACAATCAATAATTTGAGTGGGATTCACTCCCGAATGCACTGTTTGGAATCAGCTGAGGTTGATGATAGCCTACTCTGAATTATTAGAGCCATGTGCCGTGGCATCAATCACAGTGGTCAACGATGAAAATAGCTGGTCTTAGAAGGCAGAGAAAACGCAAAGCCAAGGAAAAAAAAAAATATATATAAAAAAACACACTGTAGCATATTTGCTGTAATAAATAAATAATATATTTATATTTTTTTACCTGTTTAATGAATGACCTCTTTATATCTGCTGCTAGGAAAGAGTCACACAATTCCTTTAGACGTGTCTGTGGTAACTGTGCTCGGCACCATAGCAGGGAGAAGAGTTTTCATCTTTAACCTGAAAACAAAGATTAATAAAGATTATAAGACACCATTATTATTACTATTATTATTATTATTAGTAGTAGTAGTAGTAGGAGGAGAAGTCGTAGTTGTTGCACCGAAACACATACATTGTGATCTGACAAAAGGCAGGCTGTATAGGTAGCCTCCCAGTAGCCATTGAAAACACAAAAAAAAATTCACCCCAGGATATTCCTAAGAAAATCCTATACATTGTGTTTATTTTATTTTTTATTTTAAGTTTATTCTTTTTGCTAAACTGGTCTCATGCATCTCTAATCCCCAGTTCTGTTGTTGCAATTCAAAATACATTTTTGCAACACGCTCTAAATTCAATAAACAAGACATCTATATGTATTGACCAAACACCAGAGGGCTTGAATAAACCTGATTTATGAGTGAAAAAACATGCCACCACTACTTCCTATACAAGTAACACACCCCTGGCTGCACCTTAAGGCATTTACAGTACTAAGCAGTGTTATGTTATGGGGTTCATCAATGTTGATTAAGCTGTAAGAAGGAATCAACCCCCACTGACAATTTGTTTCACAATATTTGGAAACCTGTATCATATATGCATCTAATTGTAGCAGTTTTCAAACCACTATAGGTCTCCTTTTTTGGTATGTATGAAAATGTTTAATTATGTTTTAATGTAATGGTAAATCTGTTGTCAAGAGCTATGTTTATGTCCCATTTCAGTATGATTTCCCATTTCACATAATGGGTCCTTGTGGTTGTTAAATATAACTATTATACTTCAATGGCAAATGACTAAAACCCATTCTGTAATTCAATATTTTTAAAATCAACAATAATACCTTTAATTAGTTAAAAACCACAAAAAACAAAATTTCTCAAAATAGTGCAAAACATTAGAATGGGAGTGTTACTCTTTAATTGTAATACATTTTATAATTTTCCCTCTAAAATGACTACTAACTTAAGCTTAAAATAAAGGATTTAAATAATATTAATAATAATAATTAATAAAGTTGTTCCATACACTAGGGAATTAGCTTATTATGCAGTGAACACATAAAATGATTGAGGTTAAATGGACAACAAATGTCCCTGATTCAGTATTCATAAATTCCTGGAAAAGGGACAAAATTTTGTGATAACATACCACTTCAGAGACAGCTTGCTCATTAAAATAATTTACATTCGTTTGAGTAGGCGATTACCTACAACCATTATGCTGCAGCATTCAAATGGCAATCTCAAAAGACTTTTTCGCTGTTGCTGCTGCCTCTGCCACTTCAAAATAACACTAAACATGTGTGAATGCAGGTAACACTTACATTGCACGTGACTGTGCTTCGTTGTGTGCATCTTTCGATCTTTCCATCTATCTGTCTATATCTCTCTTTCAGTGGAAGAATACAGCAATTACTACTGTATACTGAGTCCCTAATTACATATTACCAGGAATTCAGACTTCAAAAAATTACTAAAACACTTATTTTAATTGATTTTATGTCGCGTTTAATTTGCATGCATGCCATGTTCTCTTAAAGCACACTCTCTCTCTCTGCACAGTGCATCCAAACGAACCACTTGGCAAAGCTCAACTTTGTAACCACATTGCAGTAAATAAATGCATAAAAACATATTAATAATGATAAATATAATTGTAGGATACAACTAGTATATAATCCTACTACACAGTATGTTTATTTTCCCTTAAGTATGTGTCTAAATCTACTTGACGCCAGAAATCTTCATGTGCTAGCTCTACTGTCATAAAAAAACACTGTATGAATCTCTCAAACTCTATCAAAAGCTGTGAGGAGTTTTTCATGCATTGCGTTTGTGTAATGAATACTTCTGCGATGATTACCCGAAAAGCCACAGCATTGCCAATGCGGCAGAGACAACAACTATTCGGGTAACAAGACGCCTACACCTTCCATTTCTGACTTGGCGTCTATCGATATATTTACAGCTGGCGACGTACAATTGGAGGTGTCTAATCCACTTTAGGCTGAAGATGGTACCATGGGTGTGGTCCAATGCTAAGCAGAAAACCGAGCAGACTCCAACACAGCTTTACCTGGTATCTTGGCTCTTGGAGAGAATTGAAGAACGAGATGGTAGAAGGTTTGGGGTGCTCACTTTAATGCTAGATGATCCATTAGCTGATCCCTTTAACCCTAAATACATGTTCAAACCAATATTTTCCAGTTAAGGGGTTTATCTAACTGAACCCACATACTATTAATTTGTCTTCTGCGAAACACTGAAGTGGTCATCAGCTCTCCTAAAATGGGCAGTATACTGAAACGACAGGGCAATCTCAACACAGCCCAAAATTAAGTGCAGTGTCTCTGGTTTAAAGCCAACCACAAATCTCAGTATGTGTTCACTGTGTGTACAATACAGTGGCATTTTCTAAGCGTTTGTGCCCTTTTGGAAAGCAAGTGTTAACATTTAACACTGTCAAAAATATATGTATTTATTTATTTATGAAGTAATTGTTGTAGTTAATTTGGGGTTATAGTGCAGTATTGTGCATCAGAGCAAACCTATTTGAAGCTCTTATTCAGTGCCCAGAATGAGATAACCACAAAGATTTTAGGTTTGACATATCGAAGAACCACCCAAGCAGGCAAGGGTTGATATTATATGTTTATTCCTGTAATAGATATGCTCTTTATACTGATTACCTCTGTAAGTATATATCAATAATATCCTTATATAATTACAACACTTAACTTGCCATTAGTAACTGTGAATATAAACAACAAGCAACCATTAACATGTTATTCATTTATATAAAGAAAGCACCTGCACTATGTTTTTAACAGAAATACCATAACACTGCCTTCCTTTAATGCAGACAGTATGTCTTTTGGTGGCTAACAAGTGCCCCCTATTGGGGTAGATTAGACATGACCGTTGCACACGTTCAGGTTTGCAGATAGTTCAATAGAGTTAAATGGGTTAAGGAAGGAAAACTGAGCAAGTTATGTAATATTCTCAACTATATTATGTAAACCCTTGGGCAAGATAACTGCATTAAGGCAGAAGTAAGGTATATTGAAATTGATGTTGGCGTAGGACTGCAAAAAAGACCGCTGCAGTGAAACTCGAGTGGTATTACATGATTGGGCATTGTAACGAGTTATGGTTGTTATTATACACACTCTCCATTTGTGCAACCTGAAACATGTCCTCGATGTTTTCACTCCATTGAAGGGCTATAAAACTACGAGTTGTCTGGGGAACAGTCGGTGAACAAATTGTCTTGTAAAATTAACACTAAAAGATTCCTTGGAAGATCTCGAGAGATCATTACCGTGTTTTAAGAGTCTGCACAGGGTCACACAACGCACTGTCTAGTCCATTCTAGATCTCTTGGCCGAAAACCAAAGCAGACAATAGATGCCTGTGCCAGCTTCAGCACTGCAGTTTGCAGAAAATAAAAAGCCCTTTCCCTATTCACTCCCGGACTAAGGCACATTTTTGTCTGTGAAAATATGTAACAAAAAATATTATTTAAGATTTTTTTGCCAAAGAGGTGTGTTAATCCATCAATATGACAAGTGTTCACTATACAATACATTATATATTCAAACTTGGGAATTAAGAGGTTTTTTTTTTTAATATACAAAAACAGTCTCTAGACATGTGTTGTTTTGCCTCATATTGGCTTCAAACTAATTATAAAAATAAATTATATATATATATATATACACACACACACACACACAGAAACAGCAATTTTTCTGCAGAAGTTATAATCTCAGATACACGAGAGACACTGATATACAAGATTACATTGTTTCTGATCTACAATACAATTAAAAGAAACAAAACAGAAATAATAACCAACATGTATTGGACAACTGAACTGCTGAATATATGAGGGTAAAACATTACATTACATTATGTAATGATTGCATTTTTAAAATGTTAATTCAGTGCACTGATTATATATATATATATATATATATATATATATATATATATATATATATATATATATATATATATATATATATATGAGAGATTAAAACAACCACAACAAAGTGTCAAAGACAATTAATCTGACACAGTGACTACATAATGTATCCAAGCGTTGCTATGTTTAGTGATAAAAATAGAAAAGGAAGAAAAAAACAAACTTTAATTTAGGCAATCATAGGGTGCCTATTGTCTTATCAAAGGGTCTATTAACAGTAGCCCACATCAGCTGATCACCTGATTAATAACCCCAACAGTCAGCGGACCAGCTTGTGTCATGTGAGGGAGGCTATATCACCATCTGTCATTGAAACCGAGAAGAAAAAAGAACAGAAAAGAAAAAGGAAATAGGCCCCTCTGTCTTGCCCCCCTTCCCTTCCTTTCTTCCCCCTCCCCGCCCGCCCTGCTATTTTATTCCCTCACTTCATTCTTTCAGGCCGAGCCAGACCGGTGGGGTCTCCCCGGGGTGAGCGCATTCCTCAAGACACACAAGAATTTCCTCCCCTCCAGCTCGCAGGCCGGCCCCCCTCCTGCAAGTTACACAAAAACCAGCAAAGAAAGCCAAGTAAAAGACCCCCCCCCCCGAAACTCTTCTCCCTATCGATGCCAGACACTCGATCACGATTTGCCCCCTTTTTCTTTCGCCCGATCTCTCCCTTTATGAAAGCCATCGAGGAGGAAAGTACCGCATTCCAGCTCTTTCAGCCAAGTTTGCCAGGCTATGAGACATTTCCAGTCACAGGACATAAACTGCATTAGTCAGAGCAGGGAGACCACACACTTCGTACCTCCACCAGCACTGCGCCGAGCACCACACCAGTCCGCCCGGGAGAGGCTCGCTCTGCCCGGGGACAGATCGGCCACCAACGCGGGGGGGAAACATGCGCGGTTGTACAGTATTTCTATGAATTAATGAAAAGATCCTTCCAGACAGCTTACCCCTGCACAGTACTCCGGATCGCCTGCGCAGAAAAAAACAGACCATGTCCCGCTGTGTCTCCTGATCATCTTATTTAAATCACAACTTAATTCTCCCCAGTGCTTTCTTTGATAGGAAATGACAGGGTTCCCCCCAAAAAGTGAAAGTATACACACAAAAACGCTCCTAACCTTTCTGTGTCCCACTGTGCGTGTCGAGCCGCTCCTGCAGCCGGGGGTCCGCAAACACACTCGGGGGTCTCGCACCGACAGCGCCTGCTGCTCAGCAATGTCAGACGCACTACTGTTACACGCCACAACCCGCAAAAAAAATCCACTTGGAAAGAAAAAAAAAAAAGAAGAAGAAGCTGTTTAAGAAATGTGTATATTAAAAAAAAAAAAAAAAAATCCCGCCTCAATTGAAAATGCACTTCATGTTAATGATCTCATCATTCATTAATCTGCTTGTCATTTCCCTTCCCCTTATCTGTTGCCTCAACGCTTTTCACGGCGCGCATACCAGATCAGTAGGAAATGCCACTCGTTTGAATGCTTTCCGCCAGTGTCTCGGCGCATGTTGCCCATTCACATCAGTACAACACAGCCCCCACCAGCCCCCACCAGCCCGCACCGGCAGCAGTCCTGCTGAAATCCCCGCTCACGCTGGGACCGTCCCTACTGCGACCTAGGGTGTTCACTCAATGATGTCACAATGCAAGACATGCACAGATTTAGCACAAGGAATTTCAGACAGGAAAGTCCTCACTGATCAAGTTTGAAAAAAGAAGAAGAAGAAGAAGAAGAAGAAGAAGCTGATAGTGTATTTGACATCAGGAGGACATCTGCAAAAAATAACCAGTTTTCTCAGAAACCAATAAAAACTTCCACTATGCTCAGTTGATCATGTTCTCAAAAAAGAGACTAGAACACATGCAGCAAGGATGCACAGTTTTGTCACCTTTAAATGTCATTTTGTGTAATAATTCTGGTGTTAACTCCTAGAGTGAGGAAAGAGGCATGATTTAATATTTTATTTTATTTTCAGTCAATTTGATGCTTTTGTGTGTGCGCATACATTCACCCTTTTCTATATTTCACTACTTAGATTTAATAGCTAAAAACATATAAAGCATATATAGCCTAATTACACAAAACATATTAGTCAGATTGGCAGCCGAAGTCTATTGTATTTTATTCAGTTAATCGTTATTTATTTACGCTCCTCTGAATTATTGGTATTTATGACAAGGCATACTGTATAAAAAGTTGTATAATTTGATTAAATTTACAGACTTGAAGGATTATTTCAAAATAATTAAATTAGGATTTATAACAACCATTTAATTATGCCTTAATATATATGTTTTGCCTATTTTTAATAATGTCATTAATGGGTACTTTAAATAATCCATTGCTATTGCTCTTAGATATACATACTTTGGGATTGTAGAATATTTGCTCTTTAATATATATGGTTAGCTTTTACATACTTCTTAGAGGGTACTCAGCACTCCAAGAAAATGAAACAAATACAGTGGTGAAATTCTGAGGAGGTTTCAATTTTCATTTAGAGAAAACATATTTGACAAGTTTCAGATGTAAATACAGCCGATATGACTTCCTCCTTAGTGCGAATGAAAAAGCAAAACAACAAAAACAAAACCTCTCCCTTTTCTTATTGCTCTTTGCCGCACATCCCCATTTTCCCCTCTAAGGTGGGTGTTATTCGAAAGTAGAAAACCTGATTTCTCTGTCACATGAAAATATTATTGTTACAAGTCCTTTTGAAACTAATGTTACATTTCAAACAAATGTATCCCTGCAGATAATGGGCAGTGAGAGCTATTAATAAATCTTTGCATTACTGTCTGTGGAATATTTAGTTGCAAGTTCTGTACTCCTGACATTTTGTGTTTTTGATTGTGTGTCATTTTTAAGTGACAAACTTGATTTGCACATTGAAATGAACTACACAAAATAAAATAGTAATAATAGTGCACTGCTTTCTAACTGATCAGAGGTTTGGTTTATGCGAATGCAGAAGTGTTGTATTTAGTTTAGAGGACCATGTTTAGCACACATTTTTATTTTAACATGTAGTGATGAAATAAGTGTGCCAGAAAAAGCCAGGAGTATCGCAATCACAACTCGTCTTATTTTAATATCTCAAATCAATTGGATATCAATGGAGCAGCAGTCAGAATGGAAAACTGGGCATGTTTCATGATTTTCTCTAGGCTGAAACAGTGTTCAGCAAACCCTAAAAAGATTTCATTGACAAATCAGCAAAGTTTAAAGAAGCATGTTTATGAAACTATATGAATCAAAACATTGTTTCAAAGGAAGGGTGTTTGTATCATAAAACTACAACAGTACAAATACTGCGGTGAAGAAGGCAGTTTAACTACTGCAATGAAGCAAATTATGTACATTACGCAGAACTCATTGTAAGTCATTATCAACATCAAGTAAACACGCTACTAACATTCAGAATTAGATACCACTAATGAAAATTCCTTACAATTAATTTTGGTATAATGCATCCATGTAAGACATTGTGTGAGATGAAAAATATAAAAAAACATTTAATAAGCAATCATGTTTTCAAGGATTTCTGTTCTATTCTTTGCAAGACGCCTTATTCATTGTAAGCTAGATTTGAAGGGTTCTTCTCAAATATGGAATCAAAATTCTTTGTTTTCTTATTTATTTCATCTGCTTTTAAATTGCCAATAAAAAGTAATTTATTAGTATGCTTTCAGTGACTGTAGAGTCAATAAAACTAAATTATGCATGAGTAAAACAAAAAAATAATAAAATGTTATGTATGTTGATTTGAATGTCTTACCTTTAAAGAAGAACTTTAATGTATTCTACAAGTTTTCTGTGAAATTTCCTTCTGAAGATTAAGACCAGCAAATATCCAACAAGAAAATAAGAGACAGACCATTCAGGACTGCAAATATTTAAGCCCCTAGCAGTTTAATACCTGGAAATATGAATATGCAGTTTTAAATTAATTTGACTCATTTCTTTTCTCTCGCTCTCTTTTAACAGTATTTTTTGACACTCCTGTTTCTTAGGGGAAAAACAAAAAAAAGCTACAGAAAGGAGTGTAGACATTACCTCTGTCCTCGTCCCATGAATCATGGTGTTTTTACAGTAGATACATGGGGCTTCACCATGAATGTGACTGACAGGAAATGATTATAATGGGAGTTCACCTAGCTAGCCACAACTCTTAATATGCGGTGTCTCTTTTTGATTCAACAGGTTTCAAAAGATGAAGACCAGCTGAGCAGCCATTCTTGGGAAGAGGAGGGAAATTTAAGAAGGTGGGAGGCACCCCATCATTTACATAAATTTCCAAAATGCCACAAAAGGTAAAAGTTGTCTCTTGGCAGTTTTGTATTTTTAATCTTTTTTTTCTGCTGAAAAGAAAAGATGTTTGGTCTTATATTGTTATTTTTTCATGAATGTTTTTGTTATTATTAAGAACATTAACAAGTGTAATTAATTGTAAAAGTAAATGCATATCTTCCCAATGCTAATTTTCATGATTCATGATTACGTACAATTTAGTAAGTTTACGTATTTATACATTTTTGTACTCTGAATATAAGGCAACAGAAAAGACAAACACCTGTTTGTGAGTATTTTTAGTTTCATTTTTATTTTATTTTGTATTTATTTCATTTCATTTCATTTCATTTAACCACAGGCTTAATCAAATAGAGTGAATTCTTAAGCAAACTATGGTATTTTTATTAAGCACTTTCCTGTTGAGCAAAAATTGCCACAGCACAAGGCTTGACTTTTATTCTAATTCAGGCTTTTTCAGCTACTAGAGTAAATTTTTTAATTAACAATGGTGTGTATCTAGGTTATATTGTTTTAGATGTGACACTGCACTGAATGTGCCCTATCCCAAGACTGTTAAAAAGTACAGTGGAAGTGTTATTACAATGTATGTGCAATGTTATTACACATGTATAACACATTAATGTGTTTTATATACACTTTGGATAAGTTAAAGAAAATCTGTATGCTTAATAAAAGTTTATTACTGACAGGTACTTCATACTAGTGGCAGGCTCAGAAGTACCCATTCAAGTTTACAGGGTGTGCATGGAATACAACTACAAGTGTATGTTATAACACATTATAGCCATTGATGAAGTTCCATATAAGCAATACAGTATTGCAGTAAAATACTTTAAAATTACTGAATGAGTCACTCAAGACCAGAGAAGTTTACAACTAGTCTAAAGCTTATAGCCATTGATTTGCATATACTGTTACAGTCCAGAGTTAAATTTACATGTGCTTGCTGATATTTTAACTGTCTGGTCATTACCTTAAGGGTGTAACATGCATTCCTGCTTTCAGTGACATAATGAAACCCAATTATTATTTTACTAAGTAGATTAACTGGATCAATTCATAGGCTTTGTCTGGGAAAAAACCTGGAAGTAATACATCATACGTGAGAGAGTGAATTGTTCAGTATTACTTTAATACTGTTCATTTGTATTCCATACTTATATCCTGGTATTCTATACCTTCATGCACAAGTTGCTACATGTTTTTTTGTTATTTTTATATCTTGTTTCATCTTCATATTTTAAAAGTGATTCAAAGAAATATGTTAGTGACACAAAGGAGTTGGAGGAATTTCTAGGTGAAACAGCAGATATTGAAATAAATAAACTCACTTCCAATATTTTGCATAATCTTTTTTACGGATCTTCCCTCTGTCTACAGCTTTTTTGACTAAACCAGTCCATGTATTACAGAGGGCTGCAAATATGTCATATCATTACAGTAATATTTGTTCATTGCTAAAAAATGAACAATTCACCCAGTTAGGCTTTCGTACATGTTTAGCTTGTGTACAGTATTGCAGTAGTTCAAATGGCATACAGTATAGTTCTGGTAAAATGTCATACTTGCAGCAGTCTTCACTGACCAATCAATCAATGTGTATATATATCTATATCTATATCTATATATATATGTGTGTGTGTATATATATATATATATATATATATATATATATATATATATGTATGTATGTATATGTATATGTATATGCTATCAATTGCTTTATCTTTCATTATATATACCTAATGGTATATATTAAAAGGATGCTACAAGTTTTAGAATTAAAAAGACAAATTATGTACAAACTGATTAGTTTGGCTTTTATCTCTTTTGCTGATAGGTTCCCAACAGATAAGTAAAACCCCTCCCTTTTACTGTCATGTCTGAGTTTAATACAACTGTTTTTTATGGCAATTTACTATAAATTGGCAATCCCAAATTGAGTAGTAAACTGACAGATTTAGAAATTATTTTATTGCAATGAATACAAAGAAATTCTATGAAACATCTTTGAAAGTGTTTGTTATGGGGTGATTTCAAACATTCATAATCTTTTCTTTTTATATATATTTTTGGTAAGAAAATCAAATGAGCACTCAAGTTTTGCAAAGTAATTTAGTATAAAAGGTAGGTGGTCAGGGGATTTTTCTTTTGTTTGTTCAGAGTGACTTAGAGATGAGACCTGAGTTGTGTAGAAGTTGCTGGAAATGGTCAGATCTTATAGGGGAATATTATAAATATCTCATAGCATGTTCAATTTATAAACCATTTCCAGTAAATGGAATGCTTTCCAGATAGTTTACTTATAGACTAATGCCTTGTTCACACAGCATTGTTCACGCATTGTTACTGCCCACACTTCTGATAATTTTGTTCATATCAATCGTAGGACCATTGCCACCATTCCATTTCCAGACTCTATAGTCATTGCGGTGGGATTGTTTCAACTTCCCTATCAATATATGTGTTGTGTGTGTGTGTATATATATATACGAGAGATATTCATATCACAAATAGTTTTTGAAATTAAATGAATAGGAGTGTCTGGTGGAAAACATTGACACACCGGTATTTCCATTTTCTTTTAGATTTTACATTTTTGAAAAAGAAACAATTTCATGCTGCAAACAGGTGAGGCTCCTGTAAGCATAGCAGATAACCGCAGAGACACACTGAACTTCCATGCTGTCCAAAGTGGCTTATTAGCGCCCAGAAAATGTCATGCATAACCACACCTTGGTCAGAAAATCTGAAGCATTTATTTGGCTCCAGTGAGTGACAAGGATGGCAACACAAAGAAGAACAGTGTGCACAAAATTTACAAAATAGAAAATGAGTCTGTAATGCTTTAATGGAAAACCACTATACCATGTACATTAAAAAATATAAAAAGCAATTAGACCAGTTTTGGCTCCTCCTATTTGACATCAAATCAAGTTGTAGCACGAAGCACTAAGGGGTTAGATTATAATGCTGGAGTTCATATTTTGTTTTCTTTCGAGAGAATTTGTTTATTTTTTTATTCATTTAGGATGAACTAATGTGTTAAAGGGAGAAACATAAAGGTTCTCCCTTTAAAAATCCAGGAAGCTCTTCAATAAAAGAAAGCTCTATTTCTATACCATTCAATGTTGTTTTGCTAAAATTAACACTTCACAGTATTCATATGAAAGTATTTTAGGAGGGATGCAAGATCCCCAATGATATGAATAGAGTAAATTTTGACACAGTGGATTGCATGCTCAATGTGAACCATTTAATAAGATTCAATCAAGACTGGACAAACCAGACAATCTCATACACCCAAATACAGAAACTACATAATACAGGAGGGGGGGGCAGTGAAAGGACTTCTTAGAGATTACATATCATTCAACATCAAAGAAAGCTTAGAAACTTAGCAATCGGCAGTTTGAAAGGGAATCTCAGCAAATTTACAAAAACGACACAATTAAGCTGAAACTGTAATAGGTGGCTATATTATACTATATATGATGAGAGGCAATGACAAATCAAAACACTGGACTAATCTGAAAATCCCATTAAACAGAGTGCCTCAGAGTTACACAGTAATTGTATTAACTATCCTGCTGAAATTGCACTTCAAATAACCGAACACAAGCTGCCCTCAGAAAGCAGTGAGAAACTCTCAGCTCCATCAGCAGTCAGGTTCATGACACACCCGAGGCAATATAAAAACAATCACTATTCTGTCAGAAGAGATACAGCTGTGAAATGGCCACAGTGCCTCGCTCACAGGCAGTGGGGAATGCATTTCTCCCACTGCAGTCAGCTAGTACATATATATATATATATATATGTATTTTTTTTTTTTTTTTTTTTACTAAATCTGGCGCAGTATGAGTGACACCTGCCGGGTGAAGGTGGAGTTAGCCCCCTAGGAGTTGCAGAAACATCAACCCATAGATAGAAGCCTGGTGTAATCTTATCCTTCTTCAGATAATGGTCACATGTTTGTCTGCAGAGCCAAGGGTGAGTATCAGGGCCTCTTCCATTGCTCTGTAGCTCCGCCCCCATCCAAAAAACACACAGAGCACCTCACCAGAACACCTTTACCGAAGGACATTGTACGGTCATTATTCTGAACTGCCCAAATATAATTCTGAACCATGTCAGTGGTTGCGGCCCAAAAAATCTGGGCATTTCCAACGCAACAGGTGAAAGCTGCACATTAACTGTACAATATACGTACAACAAATGAGATACGAATGCTGTGGAAAAGACTTGGCTTTGCATCACACTGGCACAAGACCGCCTTTGCTTAGTAAAGCTCAGTTTGTAGTGAGAGGCAGACAAATCTTCTGCAGGAACTTCACATTGACTCCAAAATCATTACAAAGAACATGTGTGTCTCTTGTCACTCAGGGTCGCTGGTCTGTCATGTTTATAAATTCATATTTGTATTGCACCTCTTTATTTTTTTGGTTTATTTACGAAACCGTTTAGGAGAGACGCTTTAGGTTTTGCTGGACGTAATGGACTGTAGCAAAACACCCAGGATATGTGAGGCTTATGTGGGACTAGACCAACCTTTTTTGAGAGTTCTTTCATTGGGCCCGTCCTTATCACAGTTACTGTGCTAGATAGTTTTTTTGCGGTGAACTGGGGGAAAATAATAATAAAAGGCCAAGGAAAATAACTATTTTTAAAGAGCAGTTAGTAAAGTATACCGTGTTTGGGGTTTCTTTTCTGGCTGTGTGCTGCCCTGTCTCCATCTTGTGGTGTGGAGGACCTCTTTTCACATTGCACAAAAGGGGTACAGGCCGTTCTTGCACTTCTAAGTAGAAGGAGCTCTCATCAGAGCGTTAAACGGTACAATGAAGAGAAATGGGGTGATCAGAGGCTGCTATAGTGCAGCTATAAATAACGTGTAATTTTATAATGTATTATTAGTTTTGCAAAGACTTTTAAACAGCATGGAAGAAAGTTCATGGTATTACATAGAAAACAAAAAATAACCAAGATCAACCTTAAAGCCATGTTGCATCTATCCAGGCTCCACTGTGAAGCTAGGAGATCAATCCAAACACCTCTCAGATCCTCACCACTGGTATAAGTGTGAGAGATGCTGCATATTGGCCATGTTATTTCCTAGGTATTCTTAATCCCTTTGCCTGCCTTTCGGCTAAAACGCAACTGTGGAACCCTAATTGACCAGTGCTTCTGGATTTGCTTAGTGCTAAACAAATAAGAGGAACCCGTGGAGTTGAAAGGTCATGACCCTGTGATTTTCTGGAATGCGGAAATCACAGGACATTAGGTAATCGCCAGTTCAGCTTCATTTTACTGAATGGCGGTTAGAGAGACAGACATGGGGGAGGAGAGAGAAAGTGAATGAATCTCATTGTGAGAACAAAAGCTCAAGCCAAGTGGTGGTGGGGGGGGGATGGGGTAGGAAGAGAGGGTGTATGTGAAGGGGAGGGCAAACTAAACCAGATAAATCATATTGTAACAAAATCAATCAATTTAGGTTTGCTTTTCATGTATGTTTTCCTGTTGTGCATTTCCTCCTTGAAGTGAAAACCAATTTTGTAAAAAAAAAAAATAATAATAATAGAATTCTAGAATATTGAATGGAATACCAAAAAACGGATGAACCTCCACCCCCTCCACCCCCACTCTCACTCCCACTCCCACTCCCACTCCCACTCCTAACCCTCCTCCACCACCAGAGAAATTACTTTCCTCTAGTGGCACAGGCATATTTCCACATTTAACTCGGTTAAAATGCTAATATACTGAAAAAACAGTAAGAGTCTGTGCACAGCTCTGATCTGATCACCTGGGGATGCATTCAGGGAGCATCAGAATGCCAGCACTTTTTAAAGCAAAGGAATGCCATGCACTTACTGGCAAATTGCTTTATGAATACGTCCCCTAGTGTTCAGATAAAAATGCAGAAGTGAAAGTCACAGCACTCTAAAAAACCAGATACAGTAATTGACTAAAAGTGTCTCGGCATAAGTACAGGGAGTGCAAAGTAACTTTTTTTCTTCTCTATCTATCTATTTTTTTTTTAGCAGAACAAACGGCAATGCTTTTACTATGTTGGGTTTGTTCTCCCCAGCTGGGAAACCCCCTGACTAACTGCAGCTGCCTCTAGTACAACCTGAAATACAAGCCTGCTCACTGGATTTCCCCCTGTTAAGACCAGGATTGATTCCCAGGGATACGTTGGAGCTCCCCCTGCTAAATGTATTTTAGCTTTAGACCCTGCAGTTCAAATGAAATTCACTGCATTCATCTCGCCATTCATTTTACAGCGCAGAGGAATGCCTGGGTTTGACAGTCTCATGCCTTTGTGCATAAATGAGTGCTGGAGGATATTACTACTTGAGACAAAATGATTTACATATATATTCACATATATAATAGTGTGGTTATGTATATATAACTGAAAAACCTGCAGATTTTTTTTTCCAAATGAATGTAAAAAAAAAAAAAATCACATTAACCATTTCTCATGCAAAGTTTTAGTGGTTTTAACAAAAGCAACACAAAGGTGTGCAGTATTTACCCTCACTTCAACTGCCATGCAGCTGCAGAGAACAAAGAGCCTAGATATTCTACCCTACACATTCCTAAGATGCAATTACTAAACAGAGCAAAACAGCAAGAACAAAGAATAAAAAACAGAAATCCAATTTCAAAATGTATACAACAGCCACGATCAAAAATAACAGCTGCTCCCCCCCCCCCCACACACACACAGATCTGAAATATCAAAGATTAAGCACATGCATGTCTATATATGCATGATGTCAGCTTTTTAAAACGTGTAAATAGATCAAATGCCTTTTATGTCTCCTGTTAGCAAAGTCGCCAGTCCCAAGCCATGAACTCATATTTCCGAAGAAAACTAAAAGTTGCAATGACACCAGACACATGTAGAAAATATGCTGTGTGCTGCTTCGGTAGCAGAGTAGAATAGAAGCAGCTCACATACCCAGCCATAAAAACGTGCAAGAAAACAAACTGGCACTCAGTAAATACCTTTATCGTTGCTCTTATGTCACAAAGCAGCAGTCGAGGGAAACAACACGAAGGCTGTGCTCGCTATAGTAAGTTCCTACCTGTGCACATGGCTCGCCAGGTCCGTCTGCGCGCAGCATGCTTTGTTTCTGCGCTCGCACTCCGGCACTGCTGGCTGGCTGCTTTATCCCACAAAGCTGTCTTGTTTCCTCAATCTCCGGCTCTCCCTCTCTGTGCCACAACATGGTTTATCTTACTGTGTCATAGTGCAAGTGATCAATTCGCTGCAAATTCAGCTTAACTATAGAGCATCTCTCCACCCCCTTGTCATATGGCGAATATGCGGAGGCTTTTGCTGCCTACACTGAAACACGGCTCTTGCAGCTCCCACACAGAGCCTACCTCACGTCACCTGATCAGACCCCACGCATACACGCATGCATACACTCACTCAGCACACACACAGACACAGACACCCATACATATATCAGCCTACTACCTGTGTGTGTGGTATGCACAAAGATCAGGCTACATTACCTTCCACAAACCAATCTGTACAAAAACTAAAACAAAATCTATGTATTTATGTAATCTATCTATGCATCATTATTTTTCTTTTTTGTCTCTATAGATGAATACTATATATACATATTAATTCCTTAATGAATGCCCCCCCCCCCCCCTTTCCCATCAACTTCCCAGTCAAACTATTTCAGGTTTCACTCTATTGTTAAGGAAGACAATAGCTGCTTGAGGTATTGCATGAAGGTTCTTTTCACAGGCAAAGTTGACGGAAAACGTAAGATTTGGCACAGTCTTGGAGTGCAAGCTGTGAGATGTTTCTTATTGTCATGGGGTATTAAGTTCAGTTTGCTGAGGGGGTTTGGTAGGGGCTCAGCTGATATAATTAGCAGTGAAGAATACAAGACTGTAGCACAGGCCAGTCCTAGGGGCTACTGATAACCTGTGATTTGCAGAAGCCCTCTTCCCAAGATGCTGATGTTTGAAATACACAAACTTACCCAGGTGTAAAAGCAACAAAGAAATCTGAGTTAAACTGAAACACTATATGAATATGTGTGTATATATGTATATTTATATGTATATTGGGTTTCCAAACATGGCTCTGTGACAGCTTCAGTGATGGATCTCCTAGCCTCTATTTCAGGCCTGTGTAATCAATTGTTAATTCGTAGTTTCAGGACAAGTTGTAATAAACCAGTTCTGTGTTGTACATTTACACTGAAGAGGAATCAAAGACGTTTTATTGAATTGCTCATGGGAAATAGAAGTCTTGCCACTTTAAGCTCGTTTAAAAATCTCTGCCCGTGCACCTGAAACAGAGTGAAACATCCGACATAAAAGGCAGGAAGTTGATTAGCTTTTGAGGCACATGTGTTTTTGAATTCGCAGACTCGCACATTGTGCTGAATTGTAATTCTCGGAGTGAAAAGAAAGAGCCGTTGAGAGCAAATCACATAAGTTGTTTTGAAAGATCTGCTCTCATTGTGCTTTTCTTTTCACTGCAAAAAATAAACAGCAGCACTTACCCCGTGTCACCTGATTGGAGTTCAAAGAGAGTTTGTTTGAAACCAATGATACATAAATGTGTGATTCATCAGATCTCTGTGATTTAGTCAAGAAACTGACATGGATTAACAATGATAAAGGACTTGTAGGAGCCACTACAATAAATGTTTAAAGTAGGCAGTCCTGTTGATAGAGTATTTTGCCTTTTATTATCAAATGGAACTGGGACTTATGCCTAGCTTTGCGGTGAAGGGTCGCATATCAATACATTTACAATTACCTGGTAAATTATGTATTTTTCCATGTTTCTAATTTGGCACTAGAAGTCAGTGAGTATTGACAGCCTGCCAATTTTTCCTTTATATAGCCTTTATTGAACTATTTTCTAAAGACTATTATTATTCTTACTTTACCTCAAAAAACTAAAAAAACACCTAGCAGGTTTGTCACATTGCCATGAAGCTCTGCACAATGTGTAAGATATGTAAGATTCTTACCTATGGCTGTACTGCTTCATATATATGTGGTATAAAAAAGTATATACAGTTGTCTCGATTTTGGAGTGTCATTTTAATGATGCATTACCTAAATATATGATTTAACTGTTAAAAAAATGGTGGTTATGTAATTAAAATTATATTTAATTGTTCTCATAACATGCATGTGGTCAGGGTTGAGTAGAAAAATGCATCTGATTTTACTTTCCTTACAGTTTGCCCTCTGGAGGATTTTTCTGCACACATTCCAATAGAGGAACTGTGATTTTGGAGGAAGGAAAACAACCCTGAAAGCATGCCAGTCTCAAGCAGGTAGAGGAGGAGGGTTACCAGTTATCATCAGTTAAATCAAGCCCTATTTTACAATTAAATAAGATGTTTTAGCAGAAACACTGTATAAGAGACAAATGCATACATTCAAAACTGCAGAAATGATCAATAGCTTTTCATTCAGGCTAATGTTTAGTGAATAAATGATAAATGATCATTAGTTCCCCTCTTCCTTTACTGTGAACATTTAGTGTGGTCACCTAACTAAATATCCGCTTGGCATCTGTTTGGCACTGTGTCCCTATACTTTCTGAAAACATTTGGGTGTAAGTTGATTAAATATTCCTTTCAAGTTTGTATAATAATTAAAATCAATACCCCAACCTATAAGTATTTCAAATGAGCTGTACCTTACAAAAAACATTAGTAAAAATAGGCATGCAAACTTTGGGGGATTATTAATGTTATCTACATGCATGGGTGATATCCTAATTAGATGCCATACCAGAACTCTGAAGTCCTTTTCACACTAGCACACCAGCCCAGGTTATAACTCACTTTTGAAAGCACGTACACTGATAGAAAGTGTGTTGACCCGAGTCAAGAGCAACTTGCCTCAGGAGGAAGGTCCACCAACACTGACCCAGGTAGAGTGAGATGAAATTCACAGCACATTGTGTAAGCTACTTCCTTCAGGGTCCGTAAATCAAACCTGCTTATTGAAATTGTAGTGTATGAGTCCGTGTCCAACCTCATTGACACTGTGTCGTAACCTGGAGAGGCTTAAGTCATGCATTACTTGGTATTTTGGGTCTTTGGGCTTGCCTATTAGTCTTGCCTGGTTCTCATTCTTCCACTTGAAACCCTAAATTCCCCTGTCTGAGATCCAGGATAGCAGACCTCACAGAGACAAATGACTTGACAACTCACATGAGTCTCAGCAGTCGTGTGGCGTTTTCTTTCCCAGTAAAGTCATTTCTCCAAACTTGCTGACAGCTGATTTTGTGCCAACTATGGGCTGCAATCTCACAGAACATGATTTGTTGATTTCAACCACATCCACACTTGCAGAAGCTAATGGGCAGCACTGGTGCTAAATTTTTTAAATATTTTACCAGGTCTGTGTACCATTACTGAATTAAGCTGAGCTCTTATGCAACTATTTGCAAATTTCACTTCTAGATAGGTTTTTTTTAGTACATCCTATGGAATATGATGTGTGCCTGACAAGTAGCAGAAGTCAAGTAGTTATCAGTTTCTCTGTTGATTATGTCCAGTTTTATTTTTGGTTTTGGAGTTTAAAGTTAATGCAAAGCCGATCTGTCGTGGATTATGCAGAAATGATGGTGCCAAGTGTTAACAATGCCTGATAAATGTGTGTGTGAAAGTAACATACTCTATTGCTTTATAGGTAGGATCCGCAGTGGATAAATACTAGAAAAACCCTACAGGGTGGGATGAGTACTGTTTATAATTTATAATAGCTCATGACTCATCTTTGCCATAAAAATGTAGCGTTACATTTTCACAATGCAAAGCAATGTAGCATAGTTCTTTAAAACATATTTGTATGATACGTGTGAGGCAAGTTTGAGCTGGTATTCTGTATATTTATTTAGATATATGTTTTTTGCAGGAAAAAGTAAAAAGGGTTTCCAACAGCATGGTTAGCTGTTGCATATATTATAAAAAATGTTTTACATCAAGAATCTGCACTGGTTCAGCTTTCATTACACGTTTGAGCAGGAATATCGTGTCAAAGGTTAAAACTGTGTAATTGGGACTTTTGAAACATCTTCTCAAGCAATTACAGTTAAAGAGTAGTTTAAAAAAAGAATACAGAGATAGGAAACTACTTAATGATTCTCGGCTATTCGGATTTCCACAATTTTAATAATTTACCACGTTGAGTCATCTGTTTAACATGAAGGGTAACAATTCCCTATATATATATATATATATATATATATATATATATATATATATATATATATATATAGATATATAGATATATTGTCCATACTTCTTATATATATATATGAGATGAAAAAAGACCTAGATGACCACATAGAAGATGGGAAGATTAAATCATACACTTTGCTGGAATTATATAGAAAAGAGAAGCTGTAGATTGAAGTGGAAACATCTTGGGGAGGTCTTCATCCAGCAGTGGATACTTTAAATCTTACACTCATGACACTTTGAAGTAGAAATTAAAATGAAGGAAGCCAATACTAAAAATAAGCCATCTCAAAGACCACATAGAGTTTGCAACAAAGCACCTGCAACAATTATGAGACCAAATTAGAACTTTTTGGTCCAAATTCCAAGCCTTACATTTGGCACAGACCCAACACAGTACATCTCCGAGTCAAGACTATCCTTACAGTCAAGCATCATGCTACGGGGATGCTTCTCCTCAACAGGGACTGGAAAGCTTTTAAGAATTGAAGGACAATTGGATGGATCAAAGTACGGGGAAATACTAGAGGAAAACCTGTTTCAGTCTGCTAAAGACTTAAAGCTGGGGTGGAAATTCACCTTTCAACAGGACAATGATCCAAAACACAAGACCAAAGCAACACTGGAGTGGCTTATGAATAAGAAAGTGAATGTCCTTTAGTGGCCCAAAGTCCTGAATTGGATCCTATGGATAATATGTGGAAAGACTTGAAATGGTACACCATACGAAGGGTCTGAATACTTTTGCAAAGTACTGTATATATACAACACAAATAATTAAGGAAAGATGTGTACTTGGATTTACTAGAAAAGATAGAAAACAAAACAATTGATCAGAGATCAAACATAAGTAAGAATCATTGAAAGAGTGAAGATGCTTAAATGCCAAAGGGCCAAACAGGGCCAGAAAGAATCTGAAACTCTGATGCACCACTATAACTCCAACTGTAAACATTTTTAAAGGCTTTTATTTCTATAACTATAAGGTGGTAAATGCAAAAAACAAAACAAAAAACAGGTTTGCAGGTGATGCAATTACCACTTCCAAAGCTGTGCTGGTTGGAAACTTTATTAAAATATGTGCCTTGTGTCTAATGTATCGACCTATAGTGGTCTGAAAATTGCTCCTATCCTTTCCCAGAGATTGAAGGAGTGACACCCTTCACACACAATTTTTAAATAAAATATTATTTGAATCCGAGGTGTGGAAACATGTTTGGTTTTTCCCCTCTGCAAAGAATGTTCTGTATTTTTTCCATTCCAGGTGGTTTATATAGGGTGCTAGTGTGGGACTGGGTGGCCATCTTGCCCCTACTTTCCTCTACACCACTGACAGTTTATTTTAAGCACTTGGCAGCAGAAAGAATGAAAACTGGTAGTGCTCTGATGCAGTCTTTCCACTTTATCGTCTACTTCTCCCTTGTTAAATACTTAAGGAAACACAATATACCCATCAACTTATTCATAAATGGCCAGAGACCCATTTTGAAGGGAATCCCGTTGCGTAAAGAGCATTTCAAAATGTCTCCACCAAGGTTTTTGCATTGCAGTATCCCTAAAACTCTGTGTATTTGTGCTCCATACGCTTTCAAACTGCAGTTATTGTATCTAGAAATTGTTCCAGGTTTAAAATAAATTGATGTCAGTATTGCATTTCTGAAAAAGTGAAGACACCTTTTGAATTGAAGGATTAGATTGTAACATAAATGGACATACCCAATCCAAACACTAAGTTGTTGGAAACAGATTAACTATGGTCTGCCCAGAGTGTACATTGCACTATAGACTGCAGACTGAAGTGTGCATTTATTGTTGGAAAACATATTTCTTGCTGTATTCAATTCAGCTTGGCTGTTCAATGGTGACAAGTCCAATGAGTAGGCTTGTTGCCTTGGTCTGTTTAAACTCCAATCAAAATCAAAAGAGGACTCAGAACATGTTTGAAAAGAAAACACGCAGCCTGAATGGGCTTTTATCATTGAAAAAGGTCAAAGAATGAATCATAATGCTGTTTCACTTCTGTGGACAGAAACCTCGGTCTTATTGAAAAAAGAAAAGAAACGGAAAAAATGCAATTCAAGAGATGTTTTGAAGAATGCAGTCTTCCATTTGTTAATTAACATAGTGTCTGGACCAGAGTGGCTGAAGACTGATAACTACGGATATGTTGTTTTTAATCTGCTTTTTCTTTTTTTTTTGCTATTGTTCAGATACAAAGGAAATGTACTCTCAACACCCCCCCCCCCCCCCCCCCGAAAAAAAAGCATATTAATTTACATTCACATAATGTATCGATAGCTAAAAGCCTAACATCATGTGTAGGAGGATAATGGTTTCAGTTCTGTGGAAATTGTATTTATTTTTCTACAGGTATACATTAACAGTATATTTTTCTTTGAAAGTTAGAAAACGGTTTTGCAGTACTTTTGCAGTTAGTGATGGTTCTGACCAATACAAATTGTGCCAGAGGAGGTATTATCCTGGCCAACACATTTTGCTCTGGCAATATTATGTGAGGTTGCAGTTTGGCTAACAAATATATGTCAGAATTAGAATTGTTGTAGAAACAAGTTATCCTGACCTCTCACTGTTGTTATTCTTCTTTGATTGTTGCACAGTAACACTGTCTGCACATTTCAACGGTTCTTCAACACACATTCACCACGAATGCATAAATACAATATATTAATGTAAATGTTTTTAATTGTACTTATTTATTTAATCATATTTTAATTATCTGCATTTTGTTAGTTATCAACATGTGGTCTATGGAATCGTATATACATTTCATTCCGTACATTTATTTTATAATATTTTCAGAACATTCCCTTGAATCTACAAACTGTTGTTGCACATGTTATGTTGTTCTGTGTTCACTTTATTACAATGTTTTCATAACGTTATTTAGTCAACTGGCATGGCATGGCATGGTACAGAAAACTGTTAGACAGCCTAGAATAGATTATGTAAGGAAGGGTATTCGGGATAAAGTAGGCACTGCTTATACTACAGAAGAAAAAAAAAGAAAAAATATATATATGAATTTAAATTTGTTTTTGTTCTTGTATTTGTAGTCACATGTTTTAGTAAGGTAAATATTTTTTTCCATTCAGTAAGCACAAGCTTTTGATCTGAGGTATAATCCAATATTGTGATTGTTTTGTAGTAGATTCTATCACCTGGTGCTTTTGAAAACAGATTAAATTCTTACCTATTCTACACGGGCAAATGATGATACAGGTTTCTATGGAATACAACGTTTCCTTGAATGTAGCCAGACAACAGTGCCTATCCTGAAATTTAATTCACTGTACATCAACTGCTGCTGTAATTACAGCAAGATGCCCCCTGGCTCCACAGGATGAGACATAGACACAGATTTCTGCTGACCTTTCTGCTGTCTACAGCCGTTACATAGAAGCTGCCCTTTAGCTAGTTGCGTTGTAATGTTTTTTTAAAGCCTGAGGTCCATCTCTTAACTGCATTTCATTGTCTCTGACACATCCACCATGGTCCCAAGTTCCCAAACACTTCTGTATGACTATGAACGTACTTGCATCAGTTTTGGTGTGAATGAAGTCAAAAATTGGCGTGTTGCGTGTATGTATGGATATATCTTCAGAAAAAAATGAATAGATAATAAATAAAAGAGATGAGAAAAGAGCAGCCAGGATGTTGCAACAGGATCTCAAGTATAATACTCACTGTACTACCTCATAACCACCGATGACTGTAGTCCCACCTCCCCCCACACACTTACACTTCCTCAAGCGTCAGATTGAGCTTATTACAACAAAAGCAATTCAGGCACCCATTTCCACTGATGCCCGAGCTTTATGATTTTACATCAGTTGGAAGCTTCTAGATTACTAACCACCACATCCGAGACTGGTACTTCTGTGAGGAGATGAGCAGACCTGACTTTTTGTACAGTAGTTATTTGGTGGAGACTTCAATCATTGTGTCTCTACGAGGCAACGCATACACACTCGGGCACTATTAATGCCGGTTCAAATCTGGAGTCTGCCCCTCTCCCCCCCACACACACAGATGTGTTGCAGTGCTGCTGTGACCTGGATGAGCTAGATTGATAGTTATTAGTCTGTGAGGTTGCTGTGGCGTTCCGAGGTGTTTGTGTAACATTGTATAGATCATTGTGTAGGTTGGTTGTGTCTTTTGGCCACTCAAGAGCCCGTGAGCACAGTTACAATCTTAGGTATAGCCGTTAAGTTTACAATGACCAGGGTAAGATATTTTTAAAAGATTTCACTTGGATAGGAGGAGCATTTAAGCCCATCTGATGATTAGAAACCTGTTTGTCTTCTGATGATCACAAGATAATTTGCTTGAAAAACAAACAGCTTTGCATCACTGCCTTTAGTCAGGATTTCAAGATTAGTTAAATGTTACAATTTCTGTTTTCTTGAAATGCTGACATGTGATCATGAGATCACACTTCTTTTTTTGTTTTTTACTTAGGTGGCATCAAACACGCCACTATACACAATGACTGTCACAGAAAGAAAGAAAGTGTGACACATGAAAAAGGAAGGATTTCTTGTCATTGCTGGCACTCTCACTGCTGTCCTGACTTTAGAAACTGGACAGTGATTGTGTTTTGGCGATGAAAAACCCCCTGCTCTAACCTCATGAGCTTTTTAAACATGGAGGTGAATAAGAAGTCATGTTAACATGTTTAGATCTTCAAACATCATGACTTGAAATACAGGAACAAAAAATGTCTGAATGGAAATGAGTTCAGAAGGATCTGGACGAATCAACAGACTGTGGCACAGGTCTACTAAGTGATAGTCATTGCATCATCGAAAGGAAACTGTATCATTCAGTTAAAAAAACCCGAAGGAGAAATAGTGTTACTTTCTGAGAAAAAAAAACACCACATCTGAGATTGCTCATATGGGAAAGGGTAAACCTTTTCAACTTCAAAAGGGTATTTTTCGACCAGTCATTTTAAGGGCAGTTAGGGACAGACATACATGACTTTCTGCAACTGCAGGATTATCTACTGGAAATGAAAAATGGACGTTGGTGCCGGTTGCAGTATAATATTGACACAATTGAGAAATAAAAGTGAATAGATCAGTCAATACACTATTAACAAAAAAGTAGGCCCAGATTATGATCGTCTGTCTGTCTGTCTGTCTATCTGTCTGTCAGGGACAATGGAAAAACTTTTGGATGCATTGTTTGAGAATAGATACTACATCACAGACATTCTAGTGTTTCATGTCATCCCTTTCTAAACATCTGATTCCCATATGCTGTAACTATTTAACACAAGAAAACATCTCTCGTTTAACAGGCAATTAGTTAATGATCCTCCTAAAACGTACCAGAAGACACACAGTAAACCGCTCCTTGACGTGAATGGCACCATTGTTATTAACTACATTTTGAACCATAGAGACCGTAGATCTTTGAAATAGATTCCGGCAAAGGTTTACTCTCAGCTCTTACCTTAATGCCTTCTTCTCTCTCCCAGGCTATCGTATGAAAAATACTTCTACAAACAGTTTAGCAATTATCACTGACTTAATGTGGCGGTGTGAGGCCTTTTCCCCATTAATCAAAGGGGCTCTCCCTTGGTGTTGTATAGATCAACAAATGTGCAAACCATAATGGAACGTCGCACATGGTACAATCCCTCAGTGAAATGGAAATTATGCTAATGATCTCTTAAAGTCTTTCATAACTATATATATATATACACACATTCTTTGCAGTTGGGACTAGTTGCTGAAGGAAGCTTCTTTACATTTTATATAGAAACTACTTAGTAACAACAGTGTGTTGTCTTTAAAGTTTGCCTTCCTAGCTGTTTTGTCATTCTCCTTCAATTCACAGTTGGAACCGCTGTCCCCAAGTACCATTTAACGTCCCAGCAATGTTTAAGGTGTGTTTTTTGTGTTTCAATATAAATCCAAATAACCATTCCCACTGGCTGATAACAATTATATATAAAAAAAGTTTAGGATAGGATATGAAGCATGCACCTATATAGTTCTTTGTCAGTAGGATCCGTGAAGAGTCGTGACTCATGCACACAATTTTGTTCTGTCTTTCTCACTGTAACTCTTCCCCCAGTCTTTAGCCAGGTGTTCACAGGCTATTTGTATTGCAAAGTGCAGGGACAAGACAAAAGTATCCATAGCTTTAATTCAATAGCATTAATCAAAATCCTCATGCCACATAATTTTGAAAGGACTGTGAATGCATTCAGGATATGAACATAGACAAGACAACCATTTAAGATATATTGAAGGTATATGCAGATATTATATGTCCTAAATTTTTTTAAATATATCTACAACAATTCAGAAATCAATTATCAAATCTGTATAAGTTTTAACAGTAACTAGAAACATTTTAAATATCAAATAAATCTAAAATGAAAATAATTGTACATTGATTTACTCACATCTCCATATATTTTACGATCACTATAATCTTCTCAGAGATCTTTGTTTAATTACTGCAGTTAGTTAAAATATCTCCAAACAATACATTGGCTTGACATAAGTCCTAACCTAGAGAAAAAGGCAAGCTGAATAAATACCAGTTGGAAAGAAATGCAGAAAACTAAATGATCATTTGAGTTGAAGCCTACCAATATCTAGTGGCAGTATTTCAACTGAATGCATAATGTACTGGTAATGTTAAGATATTAAACTCTGAATCAGAATTAGGCTCTCCATTTCACCATTACTTTCTTTATTATTTTTTACAAAACAGAACATCCGGTAGAAGACCTATAAATTAACCTGAGCTTCCCTTTCATTGTTTAGTAGAGATTGTGCACCTTAAAGGGGAAAGTCCAGCAGAGGCAAAATAAATTCAATAGTGACTCTGTAAAGCTACTCAGAATATATTATTCTTTCACCTTTACCATATACATAGCTGGAAAACAAATAGCAAAACATGAAACAATGTATTGTCAGTGCCTGACAAATTATAACCAGACTTGTAGAGAGGACTGTATGATCACAGCTAGTAGGGTTCCCAGTTTTCAAGCAAAGAAAAAAGTTGGACACTTTCCAGTTGCTGTATTTTGAACTCTACATCCTTGTGGGCGTTGTGATCCTTCAGAAACAAACTGTTCTTTATAATGCAGAGGGTTATTATAATATACTGTATATTTACTATGTGTGTATGTATTTTTGTATCGACACCCACACACAGGGTGGTTAAAAAGTGTATCTATATAACCACGCATCCAATTTACTTGAAGAGCACAGGTATAGTTAGACATAGAGGGGGACATTACAATTGAGCAGTGAAGAAACGTTTGCAACCCAGTGAATGTTGACCTGTATCTGTAAGATTTAACATTATTATTATTATTATTATTATTATTATTATTATTATTTATGTATTAGCATTTCAGGGCACCCTTGTCAAGGGCGACTTACAAAATATAAGAGCAATACCAAGTGCAATAATACAGTGCAGTTCAAGGCATAATACATTTTACAAATTCAAAATTTACACAAGTGTATTTGAGATATACAGTAAACAATATATGAGGTCTTACATCCTAGATTGTAAAAGCTGATAAGGGCAGACAAGATGTTAAGTCACATTTAAGATCTAAGGGAAAGGGAGCGTAGGGGAAATCAAAATAAACAATACAAGTGCTAGTAATGCAAAGTATGACAAGATGTTGTGTAAGTGCAATCTCACAGGAGAATAAATGACTAAATTACAAGTACACTCTGAAAAGATGTGTATTGAGTAATCGCCAGAAGGAGGTCAGAGACTCTGCTGTTTTGACTTCAATGGGAAGGTCGTTCCACCACTTAGGGGCCAGGGATGAAGAGCAGTGGAGAGGAGGCAGGGTTAGTCTTCTGGCACCAAAACAGCACAGTGATCTGGAGGGGATGTATGGAGGTAACTCATTGCAGTGTGGTCGAGACAGCGGTAGGTGATGGTCAATGTCTTGAACTGAATGCTTGCCGGTATCGGGAGCCAGTGGAGGGAGCGGAGCAGTGGATTAGCGTGTGCGAATCGGGGCAGAGAGAATACCAGACGAGCCGCAGAGTTCTGGATGAGCTGGAGCGGGCGGGTAGTAGTTGCAGGCAGGCCGGCCAGGAGGGAGTTGCAGTCGTCCAGGCGGGAGAGGACCAGTGACTGAACGAGCAGCTGAGTCGAGTAGTTGTTGAGGAAGGGTCGGCTTCGGCATATGTTGCTCAGGAAGAATCTGCAGGTGCGTGTCAGCGTGGTGATGTGCTGAGTGTAGGAGAGCGCAGGATCGAGGGTGACTCCTAGGTTCTTAGTGGAAGAAGAGATAGAGAGTGTTGTGGATTCCAAGAGAATTGAGATGGAGATGTTAGCAGAAGGTGAGGAAGAGTGGGGGGGAAAAAAGAGGAGATCAGATTTGGAGAGGTTGAGCTTGAGGTGATGTGAGTGCATCATCTGTGTATAAATGATAAGTGAAACCATGGGATGTGATGAGGGGACTCATGGAGCGAGTGTAGAGAGAGAACAGGAGGGGGCCCAGGACGGAGCCTTGGGGTACACCTGTGAGGAGAGGTTGTGGGGAGGATGAGGGACCTTGCCATGTCACTTGAGGTAGGAGGAGAACCAGGTGAGAGAGATTCTATGGTCAGCAAGGCAGGAGAGGATGATGGAGTGATCGACGGTGTCAAATGCTGCGGAGAGATCAATGAGGATGAGGACTGAGGAGAGGGAGGCCGCCTGAGCACAACTGAGGGAGTCAGTAACTGCCATGAGAGCCGTCTCAGTGGAGTGAGCTGTGCGTAAGCCGGATTGCAGTGGATTCAGGAGTGAGTGATGGGAAAGAAATGCAGAGAGCTGACAGTGGACATGCTTGAGGGTCTTTGAGAGGAAGGGGAGTAGGGAGACAGGGCGGTAGTTCTGAGGAGAGGTAGATTTCTTGAGGAGTGGGGTGACAGCAGCTTGTTTTAATGCAGAGGGGAAACAGCCAGAGAGAAGCGGGGAGTTGAGGAGGGAGGAGATGAACGGGAGTAGATCAGGAGCGGTCGCTTGGAGGAGGCGAGTGGGGAAAGGGTCCAGGGCACACGTTGTGGGTTTGTGACCTAGGAGGAGAGAGGAAAATTCAGAGTCAGAGAGGTAAAAATGAAGAAAAGGAAGTTTGATCGGTGGGAGACTTGGGTGGGATGGGAGAGGAGGGGGGACTGTTGAAGAGCTTGCATATGTCTGTGATCTTGGAGGAAAAGAAGGAGGCAAAATCATCTGCAGTGAGAGACGAAGAAGGAGGAAGAGGGGGAGGGGGGGTGAAGAGGCAGGAGAAGGTGGAGTAGAGTTTGTGGGAGTTGTTGACAGAGGGTTCAAAAAGTGATTCGAAGTAAGACTTCTTGGCTGAGGTGAGTGAGGAGGAGAATGTGGACAGTAGAGAGCGGTAGAGTTCGAGGGCAGCTGGGAGTTTGGACCTCTTCCACTTCTGTTCAGCAGCACACAGACTGGATCAGGTTGAATGGAGAACCGAAGGGATCCAAAGCCAAGGAGGGGAGGTGAGGGAGGAGAACAAAGAGGAGGTAACACAGTTAACAGACAGATGGGGAAAACAGTGAATGGAAGGTAAGAGAGTGAGAGCAGTGGAGGGGGAGATGTAGTGGAGATTACAGCCTCAACTTCTGCTAATCCCAGGTGGGGCAATGCTGTTGTACCCTTGAGCAAGGTACTTCACTTAGATTTCTCTAGTAAAATGCCCAGCTGTATAAATGGAGGGGGGCAGCCTCAAGAGAAGATGAGGTCTAGCTGATGGCCTGCACTCTGAGTGGGGGGGAGACGGGGAGAGAGAGAAGTTAAAAGAGTGGAGGAGGGGAAGAAATCTGGCAGTAGGAGGGGTTGGAGAGGTGGATGTTGAAGTCTTCCAGGAGGATGGTAGGTGAGGACAGTGAGGGCAGGGAGGAGAGAAGGAAGTCGAGTTCATCCAAGAAGGAGGCGAGTGCACCAGGAGGGCAGTAGAGGACTAGAAGGAAGAGGTGAGAGAGGTGACTTCTACTGAGTAGAATTCAAAGCTGTTACTTATGATAGAGGAGAGAAAAGGGGGGACAGAGAAGAGGAGAGAAGGGGAGAGCAACAGCCTTGTTCCTGCTCCCCGCCCGGAAAAACGAGGGGAGTGTGACAGGACAAAGTGAGGATATGGCGGCAGGGGTGGTTGAGTTCTCAGGGAAGATCCATGTCTTGATGAGAGCGAGGAAATCCAGAGAGTGGTGGGAGGCAAAAGCGGAGTTGAAGTCGGCCTTGTTGGAAGCTGAGTGGCAGTTCCACAGACCTCCAGAGAGGGGAATAGAGGGGAGGGAGGAGGAGGGGAGAGGCAGGAAGATGAGGTTAGAGGGATTAGGGAGGCAATGGCGTGAGGGTGCATGCCGAGAGGAAGGAGAGAGCAGAACAGGAATCAGAGCGAAAGTCATGGCTGCCTGGTGACGATATGCGTCGTCTCCTTGTAGTCTTCTCCTTGTAGTCTTCTCCTCTCTGGAGTCCCAAAGGTAGGGTCCCTGCCCTATGTAAGTGTGGACCATCGGAAGGGGGGCACTGAGGCTGCTGGCGCAGACTGCTGGCATGGAGGTCCTGGGGGGCTGTTAAATAGCCGACCTATAACTAATTTGGAGAGAGCACACCTGAATTGCATTGGATTACACTGCTTTGTCCAGAGCCCACAAGTCACGGCCTAGTACAGCGTCGGCCGAACTAAGTGCTTGGAATGTCTGGAATGCTAAACTCTACGTAACTATGTTCTGATTGCAGAAAAGGTGAAGCTAAGTGCACAACAACACTGTACAATCTCTCTCTACAATAGTATATTCAATGCAGCCGTTTCTGGTTACAGTCCAAACATGTCAAAAAGCGTCCCACTCCCAGGCCTTTACACCCTCCCCCCCCCCAGAGAGATGTGCGAAGAAGTGAGGTGAGGTGATCTTGCAGGCCACTGAAAGCTGGAAATGATGTGATCTGGGTAATAGCAGATTCATTCCAGGAGTAGCGGTATGGTATGGTGCACAACCCCTTGCATGTAGCTGAGAACTTGATGTCACAAGTGTTGCAGTTCAGGGTTGATAATTTCCCCCAGGAGTCTGCAGGATTTTGAAAAGACTATTCACAAAGAAGCTCAGGCTAATCTGAAATGATGATGTATACTTTATCACACAGACATTTTGGTGGGAGATTTCAGTAGCTCGCATGACTTTCCCCTGCATGGTTCTTGGCCTTACTGTGATCACTTTAACTGGTTTATGGTCCCATGGAAGAAGGTCACAAGTGCTTTTGTTGCTCTAAAGGAGAATAAAGTCAGAGGTCAGTCTGTAACTGAAACGTAATTTCCACTCTTTCAAAACAAAACACTTCAAAATAGATTTACATAAAATAATTACTGTGCATTTTCCACTGTCTGCGGGTGTAATTACTACTTTTCACTGCAATACAACGGTTGATCAAAACCATGATATGAAATGCTCCTTCTCTTCTAGGTAAAGCTACAGGAACAGTATTGATGAAAGTATGACTTTGGTTGCTTTGATGTCATTGTCAGATGGGTACGTTATTAAAGATGTAAAACATGTGGTGAAGACATTCTCCCAATCCAGTCATGATATGAATCCAAGTAATGAATTGCATAACACAAAAGCTACCATGCCTTTGGGTATGCTATTTAGTTATCATCATTGTCATATTTCTCTTTCTCATATCTCTTTAATCGAGATTTCTCTTATCGATTCTAGATTAGTGTGAGCGCACCAAAAATTCTGTTTTGTTCCGCAGAACACTTTAAATATTCTCTTGGAACATTTCCAACATCTCGGAACAATGCTGATTTGTTTGGAGGTAATTAAAGCTTGATAAACAAAAATGTCATTATATCAAAGAGAAGTGTGGATTCAGAGCCTTTTCTGTGTCCCCTTTAATGTTTTCTGGAAGTAAGCAGACAGGTAACAAATTATCTACCACCCACAGTTTTCAGGCAAGTGCTACAGGGGTCAAAAGGAATGCATTAGCAGAGTGAATATTTCTCAAGTGACAATTTTCCCTCATTGAAGCTTTTGCATCTTTTTACCTCCTAAACCTCCCCTACCTCTTGTGTCCTTTGCCTGAGGTGTGTCTTGGTTTGAGTGTCTGGCTTACTGGAATCAAGATGGAAATGTGCAAGAGACACCCTCCCTGTCTGAAGAGATAATACTGCAGTATTCCACCAAACAGATGACCTCTTAAGAGGTAAATTTGAATGCTGAAGAAATCAGTGAGAAGTTCTGCCTATTTGGACAGAATTGGGACATACTTGTCTATTTAACACAACTGATGTAATCTCACCCAATTACATTTGAAACAATGCTCTAGGTAAAGAATGTTGCTCAAGGGTACAACAGCAGTGTCCCCCACCTGGGATTGAACCCACAACCCTCTGTTTAGAAGTTCAGAGCCCTGACCAATGCTCCACACAGCTGCCCTATACAATAATATCATATAATAATAATCACACATTAATGGAATATGATCTAATAATGTAACTAATGTGTTTTCCTGCATGGTATTGCTGTTCTTCTCACGGTCAACCAGCAGAAAACCGTGTTAAATCTTAACATCATTCAAAGTGAGTTCAGTGACCTTGTTGACCAGGGTAAACATGAAGCAAAAGCTTTTGAATTTCAATCATTTTATTGAACATTTACAATACATGGCAGTTTTACAATTTACAAAAATACTGTTTATTGGAAAGACATAGGGATCAACAATAGGACTATGTTGTACTGTAATGCAAAATAATAAAAAAAACACACCTAATGGGGACAATAATGGCTTTTTAAATATTTTATCAAGTCAGTAAAATGCTGAAAGACTGCCTAAGGGCAATTGAACAGGAATGCCCTTCCCCCTGCCATTTTGACTTCCTAATATGTCCTGGCAGTGATGAAAAAAATGCATTTTCTGTCCCATCCTGAATCCGTGAGGATGAATTCATCACATTCCCTTTACATCAAGTGAACCAAGAAATATTCAGCCTCTGCCGATGAAATCTTCAATGAAGTTAACTGACAGGAAAGATTCAAGATAAGAAAGAGAAAATAAAGTCTTTGCCAGATAATAATAAAAAAAGCAATGACACCAATTTTAGTTCAGGTTGGCCTGTGTTTTTACAAACGGCCTTCTGTCGTCATTTCTCTTGCAGACTCCAATCTCCACCGATGGGTAAATGTCCACCCACACTGGAATGTGGAACAGAATGCAATGAACAAAAGCTTCTGATCCACTTGCTGTTTCGGCAACTGTTCAAACCCCTATAAGGCTTCTTCAGGGCTTAATGGACATAAAGCCAGGTAATTAAAAAGAAGTAGTTCAAGAATGTGAGTGGGAATAGGCCTCCAGCAACGCAATATTCTCATGCTACCAATTATCTGCATACCTGAAAGGTGAATTCTCCTTTTCCCCCACGTATTGGGAATCAAATGTGATTCCAATACCTCGGTTGTGCTTGTTAAAACAAGTAGGCACAAACCATCTATTTCCAGAATTATTTTGTGTGTTTGTCTGTAATTCAGCTAGTTCGGGGAAACAAGGTAACTAAATAATAAAATAAAAACAAGGAAAAACAAAACAGCCCACTAGCAATTCCTATATTGATGACCCTGATACTGATCTGGATTCAGATTGACCCCCTCCCCCAAAGGAAAAGTTCTAAATTTAATATTTTAAAATACCCATAAGATTGGCTCTGGCATCCCCGTGACCCTCGCCAGGATAAGCGGTTTCGAAAATTGATGGATGGATGGATGGATTGAAATACCCATAAGCTTATATTGATTTTAAAGTGTGGAGCAGTTTTTCCATATGCAGGTGTATTTTAATTCTATGCAAAGCGTGCATTAGGAAAGGGCTCAACACAATTTGTTTTTTTTTGGTTGTGTTTACATAAAAATGTGGATCGTACCATTATATTCACTTGTGTACCCTGCCAAATTAGAGATGCCAATCAATTTAGCTCATTACTTCCACTCCTGTGCTAACATAATGCTAACACCCTAATGTCTGCTGCTAAAATATAATATCAAACCCGTGGGGCAGCCTAGACAAAGCTGTCTATCAAGGATGGAAAAGAAGGCATGGTTTCATTTTAGTCACACTACATCCATTGATACCTTTTCCGACCCCCTTTTTCATCACTAAACTCATTTAAAAAGTGGATAATTACTAATGAAAATCCCCTCTGTTATACCATCAATTCAGGCTGTAGTCTTTGATTCCATTCTGCCTCCTTTTGAGATTATTTACAGAATGGACAAATAAGCCACACTCATCATCTTTGTCTGAACATGGTTTTAGTCTGGATCCAGTATACCAATTCTGGCCACCACAGTCCTTTTGTCTCCCGCTAGATTTAGAAAAGTTGTCCTGCATATTTTAGATGTGAATTCTAGACTAATCAGATGTCCATGCCACCAAATGTTCAGGATTTGCAGGCACAATCTCAACCCAATGGGCAACCAGGACTTTTCTCTGCAGACTGTAAACAACCCCAAGCCTACAGAAATTGCAAATACACGAGACAAGTCCGTTTTGTAGCTCCACCTACTTAGACAAGCTTACGACAAGTGCTGCGACAGGTGTCGAAGTGTTGTAGGGAAACTGAACAACTCCATTATGTGCGAAGGGCCTTTGGTTTGAAATTGGCACATCTCTCTCTAGTGCTTTGTGGCTGACAACTGGTTAACCCCGGTACAAATCCAGCATAGCAATTCACAATGTTGCACCACGAGTGGGATGTTTTGTGTGGGAAACCTCCCTCTGCCGTTGGTACATCGCCTTTTCGAGGGAGAGAGAGAGCATCGATTGCTTTGGTACAGGTCCGCACAGAGCGTGGGTCAAACCTCTCCTACTTTCTGCTGGCTGTCTGCTCTAGCAGGCTGCGTTCAACACCATTCATAAGAGAGAAAGAAGAGAGGGAACGACGCAGAGAAAGGGGGAGCACTCAGAAGGTTTGTGCCTGTTGCGATCGTGATTTATGTGGGATTCCCCCTTTGAGTGCTGATTGTGAAATCCCACATCATGCCTTTAGATATCGCCTCCCAGAAGAGTGGATGACACCCCCTCAGGGCAGCGTTGGCTCAGTGATTCAGAGGGGTAAAGCTTCTTCAGTCGTGAGCCACTCCTGAAGCCCTACAAACACTCAGCGGGGCCTAAGATTGCAGCAAAGTAAATCCCCCTGAGGAGCACTGCTTGAGAGATGCCAATCCGGATGTGGTGGCAGAACTGCTTCATCCTGGCGTTTGGAAAATTGTCTTCGAAATTCTGAAAGGTTTTTGTTCTGTCTCTGAAAATATACCTTAAGGATTGAGTTAGTTCTTCCCCCAAATATGTTTAAAAACAATAGTGCTTAAACCCCAAAAAATAAACCAAGGTTAGCAATTCTTTAAACAGTTTTATCTTTCATTTATTTTATTGTGGAACCATTAGTTCCAAAATCTAGATTTGACACTCCAGTATTAATGATGATATAATTAAGGTAATTTGGAAACAAGGGCTTCAAGATATTCATGATAGGATAAGTAAGAAAAGCCCCAAAACCTGCAATGATATTAAAATGTCAATAAAGACACAGCCAGATGTCTTTATTGTCAGAGCTTTGTTTTGTTTTTTTCAAGTGTTTTTCTGTTCCTTTAAGAATTTTGTAGATGTGAGTCTTGAAAAGAGCTTATTCTTAATGAGTTTTGTGAAATCTTAGGTTAAAATGCTTTGTATTCAACCAATGCAAACTTATTTTAATTTTCTGGTTCATTTATCTGAGCCGCATGTACAAATGAGACTGCATGGGATTCTTTTTATTTAGATGTTTATTGTTCCTAAGGGGTTAACTATATCAGATGCCATAGCAGATGACTGTATAAAAAAATGTTAGTGAAAGAAGTATGTTTAAGAATATATTTATGTGAATGGATAGGATTTTTTCTGAATAACAATTCAGCATTCAGGATTACAATTCAAAAGTCTGTCAGTGACAGTTTTTCTTTTTCATATTGTAACATTCTGATTCTTATTTCAAAGCAAAGTTGTAAACTTAACATGATGGAATATGGCCCAGTAACTTGTTACTATGTGGAAAATTATTTTCAAAGCTATAACCTCAATCTATTTACATGAATTGCATTTTGAATGCAGTATTTATTTATTTACTTAATTCAGAAGTACAAACATAGCAGATGAGGCTGTGGTTTGGAGGCACACATACAAATATCTATCAGACACCAGATATTAACAATATCAGAATAGTAGTTTTGTCAAGGCTCTTAATTAATTGTAGGGCTAGAGTAATGTCTCCCATGGCAGTGTCTGATTGGCTGATTGACAAGCATGGGAATGCAGATTACATGCCAAGTACCCATTGGATGTTCAATCAGCCAATCAGCTGGTTCAAAGGTATGAGCTTGTGAAGAAGTAGTACTTTAACTCAGTCATAAATATATTTGCTCTGAATGGCTGTGGATAGACAGTCCATAATCACTGAGTTTGCAGTAATCACTTTAAGTGGTGTTTCTCAGGTGCCTTTTTGTAATTTGAAAATATCCGTGAAATCCCCCCAGAATTATCATTGTTGCACCCTGAGGTCATCCAAGTTCTGCAACTCCTGGACTGTCATGCTCTTCTTTCTCTGGAGTGTCAGTTGGCCCTGCCTTTCATGTTTCCATGATATGTGCAGTTCTTCTGTCCCTTCAGATTCAAGGTAGCATCTGCAAACAAAGCCGGACTATGGGCAACTCCTCAACCCTTTAAATTAGCAGTTCATCATCACCAGGTGCACATTAGTTAGGTGCTGATAGGAAAGGCTTCACAACAAATATTGAAGTGTCAAACCAAACAACATGGTTATTTAAAAGTCCTTATGTGTGACTGGAAAGTTGATTATGATTTTCTAACATTGGGAGTTTTCTCCTCTGCTCAGAAAATGTGTGGAGAATGTGGAGTGGCTGAAAATGCTCTATGACTCCAGTGACACTGATTTTATTAAGATGCTTTTGTGTCTCTCCTCAGTGTAAGCACCATCTAGCATGCCATTAATAATTCTAAGCATTTTCAGTAATGGTTATTTTTTTCAGTGGAGTGGAATAAGTTATTACTAATAATCTCTTTTCAAGACTGATTTCTCTGTAATATAGCTACTGTCATTTGCACATAAGGACTGTAAATTGTACAAAAGCAGAGACTGCACTTTTTATTTTAAACCACTACATTTATCTATATGTATACATGTCTAAGTGTGTGTGAGCTGCAATCAAGCTAAATTAATCAGATGCCAGTATTTCAATCCTCCAGACATGTTTGCTTCCCACCCCCATAAAACTCAATTTAAACATCCTAATTTAGAGTAAGGGTCCCCAATCTTATTGTTACCGAAGTGCCAAATACACATTTGTACTCAGAAGGGTTTAAAATGGCAAACTAGAGACATTTAGTTAGTCTCTTTTTGATTGATATGTTTGGATATTTAAATGTAAAGTGATTAATGTGATAGTTGGGGAAAAATGCATGTTGTTTTATAGCCACCATGGATTTCCCCTTTGTTTTTTGTTCTCATATACACACAGTCATTTAAAGATGGGTGTGTCAGCTAATGCATAGTATTTGTTTATTTGATGGTTTTATTATTGTGGTCTAATGGTAACGGCAAAAGGGCTGGGAGGGCAGCAACCAATGCTTTGTGCATCACAGAGGTGAGTGGTACAGCTTGTCTCTCTTAAAACAAAAAGAAATACAAGCTGTAAGAGATTACTGGATCAAATGTGTAAAACCTAAATCTTATGCAGGGTGTGGTTTTCTGTAGTCTCCTTGTGGTAAAGGCAGATAACCTACAAAAGTGTAATAAACAATAATTGTTTGACTCATGAGTCTGAGTTGCCTCGAGTTGTCCGAGTACGCAGAACCCTAATATATTCAATAAGCAGAGCAAAGAAAAACAGCTTTCATGTCTGGTGGCGTGGGATTACACAGGATCTGTGTTGGATTGGTCATGCAGACATTGGGCAGTTTCACAGGCACTGGGTGCTCATTTTAATTCGGCAAGGCTCTGTTTATGTCTTCCATCAGTCAAATTTTTTCCAAAGCCTTTCCCCGACGAAGAAACCCTGGCAGTTCTTCCTCCGACGATTCTTGTGGTTCTTCTGAAAAATGGGCGAAACTTTCAATGGCAGGTGACGGATTAGGAGCTGGCGGCACGTGCGAGCCTGTCTCCGGTTTACCCTGAGCTGGTCCCGCTCTCTGCTTGATTCTGAACATGTGCTGTTGTTATTGTCAAGGCACTGAACTGCCAGTGACCTTTCCCTTTGTGTGTGCGTGTTCGAGGGGCGAGCAGTGGGCTGTAGAATACGTGTAAGAAGAGGGCGGAGGGGGCAGAGACGCAGTGAGTGAGTGTGGGAGAGAAAGAGAGAGAGAGTGGGCTGCTGCTGCTGGAAGAGATTGTGGGCGTTTGTGTGTTCGTGTGTGTGGGCTGAAGCAGCCAGCACACCGCACTGTGGGTGTTTATTTGGCATTTGCATGAAGCCTGCTGCCCACCACTTAGTTAGAAAAACAGGCAATTGTGTTTGAATTTGGGGGGTCCTGAGAACTCTAGTTAGAGGAGCTAAAAAGATATGATTTGCCTGTTGAGTTTGTGGATTGGAAAGACCCCTTTAAGGAATGGGAATCTGCAGTAAAAATGCACTCTCTGAGCGCTGTTTTACTGGTGTAGCTCATTTCCTCGCAGTCCATCCTCACACATTTCCTATTTTTGAGCGCTCTGCAGCACTCCCCGTTGTGGCGTCTGCATAGATTGTTAGTTGCCATGCTAACTTACTACCGAAGTGATTATCGCTTGTGGAAACACTCCTGCAGGCTGAGGGAGAATAATGTGACACAGGGAAATGGAAATAGCAGCACTGGCTTACGCTTACAATGCACTGCATTGCAGGCGGTGGACGCTAACAGCCAGACCCTTGTAATTTTGTGAGATTTGTGGCAGCGATTTAGGGCAATTGGTCTGGCTTTTGCCATTCTTCCTCCATCTAAAATAATGTTCTGTTTCAAAGCTCATATTAACTCCATATAAAAAGGGTCTGATATAACAATGTTTTTTTTTTTTTCTGCAATGGCTTCGGAGCTTTTCTTGTCAAATCAAAGTTTTACTAGATTAAATGGAAGTGAGCTGCAAAATTAATGGAAAATAGATTGAAAGAAAATATCTGCATTAATGCATTGTGTTCCATGATTGACATGACTGTTATTTAATTTTTAAGAGCTCTCTTTTGAGAGCAGAAGGAAAGGGCTAACATTATTTTATTTCCTTTACACTTGTACTAGGGTTTACAAGGATATTTTTGATAAGAAAACCAGAATATGAAAATGTTAAGGGGCAATTTGCTCAACTGTACCCATAGGAAGATCTTCTTAAACATTTAGTCACATTGACTATGTGGTCCTTCTGTAAATGTTGTCCACTGGACTCTAACATGCAGAGGTCATCACTTGCACAAAACGAAAAACTGTTGTTGAATTCAAAAAAAGAAAAGAAAAACAAAGAAGCTGTCCCCACTTAGCCGACCCCACGATCTGCATAAAGCGAAAGGGCAGATGTTGTGCAAATAAAGCTCTGCTACATTCAGGAGTTGATTAAAATTTGAAAGACTGGCGATTTAATAGCTGCACAGTCAATGGCTGAAACATGTCTTTGTAGCCATTAAGTAAACAGAGCTCTCATTTTCATGAACTCCAAAGTGTTTGCTGACATATGAAATGAAAATGAATACTGCTGCAGCACAGCAGTATAGCCTTATCCCAACCTTCCTCCGTTGTTTTTAAGCATTCAGCTATTTCAGCAAAAAACAACAACAATCTTGCTCTGTGAATTTTCTTTTTTTAAAGAGTTAGAAGTGTTAACTCATACAGTGAGGGAAAAAAGTATTTGATCCCCTGCTGATTTTGTACGTTTGCCCACTGACAAAGAAATGATCAGTCTATAATTTTAATGGTAGGTGTATTTTAACAGTGAGAGACAGAATAACAGCAAAAAAATCCAGAAACACGCATTTCAAAAAAGTTATAAATTGATTTGCATGTTAATGAGGGAAATAATTATTTGATCCCCTATCAATCAGCAAGATTTCTGGCTCCCAGGTGTCTTTTATACAGGTACCGAGCTGAGATTAGGAGCCCTCTCTTAAAGGGAGTGCTCCCAATCTCAGCTCGTTACCTGTATAAAAGACACCTGTCCACAGAAGCAATCAATCAATCAGATTCCAAACTCTCCACCATGGCCAAGACCAAAGAGCTGTCCAAGGATGTCAGGGACAAGATTGTAGACCTACACAAGGCTGGAATGGGCTACAAGACCATCGCCAAGCAGCTTGTGAGAAGGTGACAACAGTTGGTGCGATTATTCACAAATGGAAGAAACACAAAATAACTGTCAGTCTCTCTCGGTCTGGGGCTCCATGCAAGATCTCACCTCGTGGAGTTTCAATGATCATGAGAACGGTGAAGAATCAGCCAGAACTACACGGGAGGATCTTGTTATTGATCCCCATGCAGCTGGGACCATAGTCACCAAGAAAACAATTGGTAACACACTACGCCGTGAAGGACTGAAATCCTGCAGCGCCCGCAAGGTCCCCCTGCTCAAGAAAGCACATTTACAGGCCCGTCTGAAGTTTGCCAACATCTGAATGATTCAGAGGAGAACTGGGTGAAAGTGTTGTGGTCAGATGAGACCAAAATTGAGCTCTTTGGCATCAACTCAACTCGCCGTGTTTGGAGGAGGAGGAATGACCCCAAGAACACCATCCCCACCGTCAAACATGGAGGTGGAAACATTATGCTTTGGGGGTGTTTTTCTGCTAAGGGGACAGGACAACTGCACTGCATCAAAGGGACGATGGACGGGGCCATGTACCGTCAAATCTTGGGTGAGAACCTCCTTCCCTCAGCCAGGGCATTGAAAATGGGTCGTGGATGGGTATTCCAGCATGACAATGACCCAAAACACACAGCCAAGGCAACAAAGGAGTGGCTCAAGAAGAAGCACATTAAGGTCCTGGAGTGGCCTAGCCAGTCTCCAGACCTTAATCCCATAGAAAATCTGTGGAGGGAGCTGAAGGTTCGAGTTGCCAAACATCAGCCTCGAAACCTTAATGACTTGGAGAGGATCTGCAAAGAGGAGTGGGACAAAATCCCTCCTGAGATGTGTGCAAACCTGGTGGCCAACTACAAGAAACGTCTGACCTCTTTGATTGCCAGCAAGGGTTTTGCCACCAAGTACTAAGTCGAAGGGGTCAAATACTTATTTCCCTCATTAACATGCAAATCAATTTATAACTTTTTTGAAATGCATTTTTCTGGATATTTTTTTTGTTATTCTGTCTCTCACTGTTAAAATACACCTACCATTAAAATAATAGACTGATCATTTCTTTGTCAGTGGGCAAACGTACAAAATCAGCAGGGGATCGAATACTTTTTTCCCCCACTGTATGTAGTTGGTTGTCCTAAATCTAATAATCCATCAGGTCTGCTGAAAATGAAGGGTCAGGACTCTGCAATGTGTGCTCAGTCTGTAGGATTATATTTACAGTACAATTAAATGTAATCAATGCCATTGCCTGCTTTTAATTTCTTCCAATGGAAATAGCATTAGCATTCAATCCTCCACATTCAACTATGTCTTACTTAGACCAATCTTCTAATCTTTCTCTGTTTATTGATGACTTGACCTTAATTTTCTCATTGACAAAAACTAAAGCTGGGTTCAACTGCCTGGTATGATTAGAAGTAAACATTTTTTTTTGTAGAAGATACAAATGCACTCTATGGAGAGTCTGTTTTCTGTAAGCTTAAGGAACTATGCAATCAAAGGGAAGCATTAGTAAACTGGAAATATTTTAAAAAGGTTTTCTTTTGTTTGCCTTCCAAACTGGGAATTTGTAGTGTAGGTTAGATTAGATGCAGTTTTATTATTCCCGGTGGTTGCTCAGCAATTTTTTGGTAACGAGAATAGCTGCAAAAAATTCTAACAAAAATATTTTGTGAACAAAGACCAGCCATTCGCCCCATGAAAAGTGTATTTCTTTCTGACCTTGATTGGCTGAGACATTCACACAGTTATTTCTGAAACCATAGCAACGAGTGTCAATGGTGCAATGTAATGTCAACAAACGCCATCTAAACCATCAATTTTCTTAAGAAGTACCGAAAAAAAAAATGTTTTACCAAGAAAGAGTGCTGTTTAAATTGATAGTAAATCAGGAATTAAATGGCAACTGTGACTTAAGGTGAATGTAAATCTAGTATATGGTTTTAACTCCTAATACAGACAATTATTAGTCTGGACAGGAATGCATATTTGTTTTCATCTTGTATTAACTCCACAGATTAAGATTTCCTTAAATAATTTCCAAATATTTTAAACTGTCTTTGCTCAATTGTATGTATGTATGTATGTATGTATGTATGTATTTATTTATAAATAGGCTGAGGAGAAGAGGCATACATACTTTACATACTTCTTTATACATCTTTCTTGATTTTTAGGGAATTCCAAAGTATGCATTAATATATGGTTTGTTTTATATTTTGGATGAATAAATAAGTTTGTAAAATACAGATGATGTTTTTAAGGTAGATGTTCATTGAATGTCAGGTTTTTTTTTTGTTTTGTTTTTTTGCATCCACCCGGAAAAAGAATGAAAGCCATGTAATAATCTGCTCTGAATCAAATGCTTTGATCAGCCAGACAGATTTTCACAGCACCTTGACAGCCTGAGGCAACCATCTGTACTTAACTAGGGAGATTCAAAGATGACCAGTGCTTTAATACATCTAAATTATAATTTTGATTACTTTTAAAATCTACAGATATAGGTCAACTCCAATGTGTGTTTGTCATTTTGAGGAGTCTTTGGAAGAAGTCTGGTTCATAATTACTAGATATACAAATTATTACAAATATAGTTGAGCCTTTTCATCACTGTGTGTACAGTGAGGGAAAAAAGTATTTGATCCCCTGCTGATTTTGTACGTTTGCCCACTGACAAAGAAATGATCAGTGTATAATTTTAATGGTAGGTGTATTTTAACAGTGAGAGACAGAATAACAACAAAAAAATGTTAATCAATCAGCAAGATTTCTGGCTCCCAGGTGTCTTTTACACATGTAACGAGCTGAGATTAGGAGCACTCTCTCAAAGGGAGTGCTCCTAATCTCACCTTGTTACCTGTATAAAAGACACCTGTCCACAGAAACAATCAATCAATCAGATTCCAAACTCTCCACCATGGCCAAGACCAAAGAGCTGTCCAAGGATGTCAGGGACAAGATTGTAGACCTACACAAGGCTGGAATGGGCTACAAGACCATCGCCAAGCAGCTTGGTGAGAAGGTGACAACAGTTGGTGCGATTATTCGCAAATGGAAGAAACACAAAATAACTGTCAGTCTCCCTCAGTCTGGGGCTCCATGCAAGATCTCACCTCGTGGAGTTTCAATGATCATGAGAACGGTGAGGAATCAGCCCAGAACTACACGGGAGGATCTTGTTAATGATCTCAAGGCAGCTGGGACCATAGTCACCAAGAAAACAATTGGTAACACACTACGCCGTGAAGGACTGAAATCCTGCAGCGCCCGCAAGGTCCCCCTGCTCAAGAAAGCACATGTACAGGCCCGTCTGAAGTTTGCCAATGAACATCTGAATGATTCAGAGGAGAACTGGGTGAAAGTGTTGTGGTCAGATGAGACCAAAATCGAGCTCTTTGGCATCAACTCAATTCGCCATGTTTGGAGGAGGAGGAATGACCCCAAGAACACCATCCCCACCGTCAAACATGGAGGTGGAAACATTATGCTTTGGGGGTGTTTTTCTGCTAAGGGGACAGGACAACTGCACCGCATCAAAGGGACGATGGACGGGGTCATGTAACGTCAAATCTTGGGTGAGAACCTCCTTCCCTCAGCCAGGGCATTGAAAATGGGTCGTTGATGGGTATTCCAGCATGACAATGACCCAAAACACACAGCCAAGGCAACAAAGGAGTGGCTCAAGAAGAAGCACATTAAGGTCCTGGAGTGGCCTAGCCAGTCTCCAGACCTTAAACCCATTGAAAATCTGTGGAGGGAGCTGAAGGTTCGAGTTGCCAAACATCAGCCTCGAAACCTTAATGACTTGGAGAGGATCTGCAAAGAGGAGTGGGACAAAATCCCTCCTGAGATGTGTGCAAACCTGGTGGCCAACTACAAGAAACGTCTGACCTCTGTGATTGCCAACAAGGGTTTTGCCACCAAGTACTAAGTCGAAGGGGTCAAATACTTATTTCCCTCATTAACATGCAAATCAATTTATAACTTTTTTGAAATGCGTTTTTCTGGATTTTTTTGTTCTTATTCTGTCTCTCACTGTTAAAATACACCTACCATTAAAATTATAGACTTATCATTTCTTTGTCCGTGGGCCAACGTACGAAATCAGCAGGAGATCAAATATGTTTTTCCCTCACTATATATATATATATATATATATACCTCAAAGGCACTGCAATCTAGAAATTAGAAAATTTGAGTGTGCCTTGAGTAGAGACAATAGCAGCATGCTCTCACTTTACCTTGTAAACTGCAGGACACTGTTGAAGGGTCTATTGCTGTTTCCAGGTGATACTTTTATAAAGCATGCTAAATATCCTTTCCCAAAACAGAGATGATTCATGCCAGCATGACCAAACCTGAGATATTCCATTGCTTAAAGGTGTGGCCCCTTAAGTATTAAAATTATTACTGATACATTATCAAACATATAAAAAAAAAGAAAATCAAGTCAAAGAAAACTGACTAATCATAAGATCATTCCCTTTCACAGCTTGTTGTCCCACTGAGCTGCAAACTAATAAAAAGACATATAGAAATATTAGAATTCAGAGGATCCCCTAATGGTGACAAAATGAGGTTTCGAGATGGCTTCATGCCAAATAATTTTTTCAGAGATAAAACCGTAAACAGCCAAGACACATCTACTTCTTGCAGGAGTTGCATTTTGCTTAGTGTTAAAAACAGCTAGTCTTGCTCTAGATTTTAAATTACATCTTAGCTCTTTGCAGCTCCTGAGAATTCTTGGCTTCAGGGTTTATAGCCATGTTTTTTACTGTGTGTGTGTGCGTGTATGTGTGTGTGCATGTGCGAGTGCGAGTGTGTGTGTTTTCTCTGCTTGGTCCACCCAACAAATTCTATAAAGAAAAAGAAAGAAAATGAAAACTAAGTTGCCAGTACTGTGTACCTTGTTTTCCTATTGGAAGTGATGGTGACAGGAAAGTGTGAAAGCAATGCCATTTGAAAAGAAAAAACTCACTTCAGTTGGCCTGGGTTTGGTGGGGGGGGGGGGGTTTACATGAGTCTATCTGAGCTATCTTTTCACCAGAAATGTGAAAGAAGCAGCAAATGTTACTGGAAAACCAAGAAGGTCTGTAGGATGAAAGCAAGCAAATCGTACTTTATGTGCGTAGCCAATGTGACACCCACATGCAGCCTGCAAACCACAACAGATTAAACAGAAAAGTGGTTGATGGGGAGGAAATGGAAAAGCCTAGGGATGGCTTTTATTTACAAGAACAAGAGCCCTAGATGTCAGCATTTCAAGTTCTTTTTACAAGGAGAGGTCTAATCCCCAAGGATAAGCGGCAAGATGCACATGGCTCCCAAATGAGGAACCTACGCATATCTTTATCTTGCATGGGCCTCCCCACTAAGGAGGACTTTCTTTGCTTGCACAAGATTCTACATGCATGGAAAAAAAGCGCGAGAGTCCTGTCTCTTTAAAAGGAGCACCCTCATACATAATTGATCCGTTTTCGTAACCGTGCTTCCATGCCCTTGGTATAAATATTCGTCTTTTTCATTAGCATCTACGAAAAACATGGCCAGGCAGATTCTGTCTGCTCCTGTTTCGTGCTTGTATCTGTGTGACCAGGTGGACGTCTTTTAATAAGCTGGAGCTGTCCAGCATCTCAGGTAGGCTGTACAGGAGAAATAAGACTAAGTGCTGAAAGTGCAAAGGCTCTATGAAGTCTTTAAAGTAGGCCTTTCAAATCTTATTGGTGTTGTCCTTTTCTCTAAATGACCATTCCTTTCTATTTTTCTATTTGTACGTCATCTTTTATTTGCACTTTCAGGTGATTTTGATTTTTGTTGGACTTTCTATGCTTTTATTAATTGAGTGATTTGTGTGTTGATCTTCACCTTTTTGTAATCTGTATCTATACACCTTTTTCTTCTAAACGATTTTGAACAATGATTACTATAAAAAAGGAAAAGTACAGACATCTCAGCTAATACTCTGTTTCAATCACATAAATGTGTTTTTACAGGCTATTAACAGCTAAAGAGAAGTTTGCAAGCTAACATAAAGGATTCATTTTAAGGATGCAGAAACCACAGATGAGTGACCCCAACCAGTTACCCAGCATCATCAAATGCTATATCATTGTACCATTTAACTGGTTTGATTTAATGGAATACACTTGAAAAAGACGAAGCGAAAAGCTTATACCTAATGTACCTGTGATATGTCTCGCTGCATTAGTACTGTAGAATTAAGGAAAAGGAAAACCTTGTGGTAAGGTGAACTGAAGCTAGTTTGCTTGCCAAGTAACTACTTCTATAGAACATCCCTGAAGACCAATGGGAACATTGGGAGTTCACTGTAGGAACATTTTATTGATGATAGTTTATTCCTGGTGTTCTTCCCAGCTTGTGCTATGTCTCTGTTTGGTCAACGATAAACCCTGACCACATCTAGTTGATCATTTCGTGTGTAGGCAAGTTAAACTGGCCTATACTAGGCTTGAAAGCCCTCTCAGTGAATCAGCCTTGATCACATGACTTGGCAGTTCCCCACACCTACACCCTATTGGCTACAGAAGTACCTTCTGTTCGCAATCCTAAAGATAAGTGCTCTTGATGTATGTATACCTTCTGGTCCTGATGTTTGTGTTGAGCTTGGTGTTGAGGTCTTGTCCATCCCTTCTGAGCACCTTGATCAATTGTCCCAGAAGGCTGCTTTAGCCTCCCCACCCCCCACCACACCCCACCCCCTAAACAAAAAGGATTTTTAAACTCTTCATTCTCCATGTAACAATCTCTCAGACTTGGTGTCATTTTAATTGCCCTCCTTTGTTCCAGTGTCTCCACGTTGAGCTGAACTGGAGTTAAGCACAATGCTTTACATGTTTTGTTCATTATTTAGTTACAGCCAAACCTCCCTCCACATGAATTAAACAGGTTGCACTTGTGACAAGCTCCTTTTATCACCCTGACTGTCTGAACACTCATATCAAATGTATCAGTTAAAACACACACAGTTTTTCTTAGATTCACTGCTTTTGCTCTTGTCTTTCAGTTCTATGTTTGTACCTACCTGCGTGTATCACTTTGCTTTTATTTAGATTACATTTCAGCCCACCTCCGGTCCAACAGGGTTCACCCAATTTTGTGTCAGATGAAAACCTGAAAAGCTTGGTTATATTATTCATGTCCAGATAATTTCTGTGGAAAGAACAGAGGCACTTAACTGATTCATGGTATTCCTCCTTCCCTTTCATTTGGTACCTTATCAAAAGCTTTCAGGAAATATACCTATGTTTCATACATAGTTTCTTCTTCAAAGAAGTTGAGTGAGGAGGTTGGATAAGATTCTTCTTTTGTAAGCAGACTGCCCTTTACCTGTTACCATCATCCAGTTTAGCTCTTAATATTGGTTCTATATCTCTGTAAATAATATATGTCAAGGTAACTGGTCTCCATTTATTTTGTTTGCTTAAGGACTAGTCACTAAATTATAACAATCCTAGGTCTTCATGAATCGTTGAACTTACTAACTTCTGTGACTTAAGGTACATGCTACCTTTTGGCACAACTTTGCAGGAAATACAAATTGGTTTTCAGTATACTGTATAAAGAACTGGTAAAACATATTTTTCCCTAACATCCCTTTTAGTATAGCTGTAAAAGTGTGGTTGGCTCAGGGTGTCAAACCTGTTTTTTCAGGCTTGTGCCTATGATGTGAGTTAATTTTACTAACTGCTACTGTAACATCTTTTCTAAGGTCACTACTCTGTAATGGTGTCATTTAATCACAGTAGGATGTGGATGGCAGGCCTCAGAAACAGTCCCCTAAAAGAACATGGATATTTTCCAAAACCAAATGATGATGATGTAAATGTAATGTACCCAACCTAAAAAAAAAAAAAAAGATGGACAGAAATAACAGTGTAGTACATTCATAACCACAAATATGACACATGCAGCAGCAGGGAAAAAAACATCCAATCAAGTAAGATATTAACTGTGTTTTAGTAAGTTTGTCTTGGGTGTATCAATATGAAGAAGTGTTTTTTTTTTTTTTACAGTAAGCTGTGTGGCTAACCCTGACCTTTACCAGGCTTGTTTTTGCCTGCTTCCTATAGAGGATGTAACTGCTCACTTGACTGCACCTGCCCACGTGTTATTGTTTTTGTTGTGATGGCACCACAAATAAACTAAATATGCAATTCAGACAGCATTAAGAAAAACAAATCCTTGCTGTTGAAGAGGAATACTTTGAAACTATTTAGACATACATAGACACTGGGTAACACTTTTATTACACTGTTGTATAATGTATGTCATTCTTTTTAGTAAGGTGATTTGAAAAGAATGTGATAAACTGTCTACATTTTATTCATATATGAATATTACGAACCTATAAATAGAGCCCTGAGACCAATTTTCTTTCAAGTGTAATATAACGGCTATGCCCTAGATGTCCCTGCAGCCTCCACAGTTGTGGTATTTGAATTCTCAATTAAGAAATTGAAAAAATTATCATTTACATTAATAGTAGTTAATAAATGAATGCATTAAAAGAGACATCGAAAGACCTAAACATGGAGTCAAAAACATCGCAATAATTTCATTGAGCTGACATATGCCTCTGGTATTCTGTACACCAATGGGTATAATTTATTATGCACAACTTGTAATTTATCTTTAGAGCACACTTGAAAGTCAACAATAAGCCAACATTTATCACCAGAACAAAACACAAAAAATGAAAGGCTGAGATTAACAGCTAGTAATTGACCTCTTCCAGTAAAAACATATAAGGAAAGAAACTTATGAATATGTAATTTTTCGTTTTGATAGGCATTTGTTTGTTCTCATATTCCCCTGGAAAAAATTATAATCGCAAACTATGTGCTTTTCTGAACAAATATATAATAATAATATTTCTGCAGTAGGTCAACTGAAAATGAAATATCTACCCCCAAATTGCTGATTTGCACAAGATTAAAATTGTATCAGTGCTGTCTTTTTTTGTGTTCAAAATTGTGTTCTTACTAGTTAATTAAAACATTTACAATTAACTAAAAATATTGTATAAGATGTATTGGTAGTGAAGGGATGCATGTCCCTTAAAATGTCTGTAGCTGCTGCTGCTTAATCAACACATCAGTGCTCCTTAATAAAAAGACTAATTGAGATGTTTAAAGGAAACGTGAGATTATTAATCAATATGTGGTTTAATGAAGCAGACTGCATGGCCACCTTGTGTTGGGGAGGAATAAAGTACAGTTTTAGAAAGCTTGTCACATACAGGGCCCTACCTCTAAAGCATATATTTCTAAATTGTATAATAAGGTTACATTAATAACAGTTTATAACTACAATATTAATGGTTATATGAGTTGTTATTAATAATCTATTAATATACAGTATACCTACATACTAGCAAAAGGCTAGTGAGCAAAATACATTCATAAACATTTATTAGGCTCAAGGAAATAGAGAAGGGAAAACGAAGTATAATACAATTTAGGACACCACACTATGGAACCACCAGTAAATTATATTTCTAAAGTTAAAGACAGAAAAAGGTTTATGTTTGATAATTCCTTGAAAACAGCTGAAGGTGAGGCCACAATATGAGACTGAAGCTGAAGAGGTGTATAATATTTGGGGTTGTCAGATGTCAACAAATCAAAATTGGAAATGATCAAATCTTTGTGATATTTTCCTGTTGGCCACAAATGTTGCATTACAAGAGACATTTATGGATTATTATTCACATTAACTGAGGACTGACACAGGTGATACAAATGTGCAAAGCTTATGCAAATTAAATGTGTTACCCTGGCCTTAACAAAAATGGTCTTCCCTCATAAGACTGTGTAGCTCTGCCTTGTTTCCCTGCAGCAGCTGGACTGCTTACACTGGGTGGGGCTGGAAGAGTGAGGAGACTTGTTTTTGTTCTGGAGGTGGTGGAAATCAAATCAGAAGCTACCCAGTAACTTAGATTGACTGACAGTAAATACTACACAATTATGGTTGTATTAAAGGAGGCCAAGGTGTTTAAATCTTAAAAGCCATGCAGGATTGTGTGCGCAGCAACATTCCCAGGACGGTGGCTTTTGTACTCTAGGCATGTTTTAATCCCGTAAGACCGGAGCATTGTTCATGGCTAGATCTGTCAGCTGAGCTTCACAAATCCCTGTCAACAATAAGCAGAAGAAGGGCAAGTGCTGAGGACTGTTCTGTACTCATGCCAAGATTGCTTAATGTGTAGGCCTTAAAGCCTGTATGACCAAGACTGTGTTGACTTGTGCTACTCCAAGGGTACCATCTGAAATGTTTTCATAGTTCAAAAGTAAGAGACAATAAGATACCATTTCAGTTTGTCAGAATACCTTTTGTACACCAAAATATACATTGTTTTAAGTTGTGTGCATATTTTTAAAATGGAAACCAACCCATTAAAAATGTGTGAATTGTAGGATGACATTTCCTGTGTCTTTTCTTTCTTCCCAAGCCAAGCTCAGTACAAATCAGTAAATTAGAAAGCATCTGCTGACAATCTGCAATAAGTAATTGCACTTTTTTTTGGCCAGTGCTTATGCTCTGTAAAAGAAAATCCATTCATATCCAATCTAAGCAGAGAAGTGATTTATGATGGATGTAAGTAGTGATTTTGTTCAAATGCTGGATTTGAAGGCAAAGGCACACCTCCAAGTGCCACAAATCCCCAAACAAGCAACACACCTACTACTCCATCAGAGAGATCTCTGAGGAGAAGGGGCTTGAACACTGGAAAGAATCTATGGGCGTGATGTCTTTTCTTTTATTCAGCAGTAGTTAGCTTATAGGAATTCCAGCCACATGTTTACAGCTGGTAGATCTCATACATTTAAGTAAGCAAGGCGTTGTCATCAGTGATCTTGTAAGGACAATAACGAGCTGTAATTGGCTGTTGTTGATTCCTCTATTGTTCTTCAGTGACAACAACATCTCGTTTGGTTAAGAGAGGAAACTTATTTGATCTTATTATAAACTCACATGCTGCACTGCATCTCAGCCAACATTGCTGCATTAGAAAGAATAATAATATGATAAAATCGTACCCACGTACAGCCAATGTATTAAGCTCCTTGAGATTCCAATAGTCTGATTGGACTTTCTCACCATTGTCGATCGCCCGCTGAAGATTGAAAATGAAGGATAAGCGATGAGCACATTTTCTGTCTGAAGAGATATCGGTTTAAAACGTGTCAGAGGTGTAACGTGAAAATATATCTATTTTGAAAGACTGATATGGACTGTCTACTACACCCTCCATCCCAGTAATCCAAAACTCTTACCAAATGTATTTTGTGTACAATTCTTTATGAATTTTATTCTGAAGCTTCTTCCCAGTGACTTCAAATACGTTTTAAACCTTTCTTTTTAAATTGTTATGGCAAAGGCAATACATTAATTGTTCACTTAAAAGATCAGTAAGTACCTCTTATATTAGGTACTTCCTGTGTGCTGATCAAGTCAAAACTGGCAAGTGTGGTTCTTTCTATACATTTGTATCGTTCGACAGCGGACTAGCAAATTGGACCCAAGAGCGGATGCATGGAGGGGCAAAGGCAAGGCTGGAGGCAGGCGAGGGGTCAAAGCCGGCACACAGAATCAAGAAGGGCATCCAGGAGACGTGATCAAGTTCACAAGCAAGAGGTCAGTATGTCGTAATGCAGGAGATCCAAAAGACAGGTCAAAATGGAGAGGCATGGGTCGAATTCACAGTCAATATACACAGGTAAACAAAGCTCAGAAATGCAATTCTAGGAGAATTCAAGACTTTGCAAAGAGTATGATCAAAAAGGGGTATACATACACAGAGCAGAGGGAAGCAGACAACAGTGGAGAGGTGTGCTGGACAAATGGCAGATGAGGGTCAGTTAAACTAAAAGCACGTGGTGCTTAGGGATGGAATGTCAGAGACAGAGCTAGAATTCTGGTGGCAAACTCGGGAAATGTGGATTGAAGACATGACAAAATTGAACATTAATTTCTCCTGCTAAAGAGCACTTTCTTGTTAACACTTTAGCAGTAGCCAATGGTCACTTGATAAATGATTTATAATCAAATCTATTACAGAATTAAAGTCAGAACATATGGGGACAATGCATCATTTATTTAGGAACATGCAATTAGTCATTAATTGGTACCAGTTAGTACCTGGCCAATAAGATTCTATTCATACCTGGTAAATATCATCCAACTAATAAAGCATGTATACATATGTTAAAAACTGAATGAGTAACATTCTATATAGTATTTAGCCTGATTGTAGCAAAAGCATAGGAGCCTACACCCAGACCAAAGCACTGAGATTAAGTAATTGGAGATGTTTTAGATAGGTGACAGGCTCAGTACAAATGCAAGATTAATTGAGTCATCTGTACTGACATTATCAAAGATCAACAAAAGGGCCCTGTTAAAACCCACATGTTCTACAACTGTTTAAACAACCGTGAACCACGGTGTTCGTTCATGTCTCAGGATTGCTAGGTAGAGGATCAATGCAGAATGAGGTACTCAGATGCTTGGATAATACAGATTTTCATCACACACGATCAATCCCTAGGCATTTTTGTAAATTCATCACTATAAAGTCTACGGGGTTGTGAAGCAATCTCTCTTTCCCTTGCCTTGTCTACCGTGGAAGACTTGGGACTGAATGTAGGGAAAGGACTTACACTTTTATTGTTCCCAAGCCCAGATCAGATTTTCCATATGCAAAAGGAAATAAACAGAAACTCAGGGAATTGCACTACTGAATTCCTCACCCCAAACTTGATCATGGCAGGAATGACTAAATACTAAAACTAAAATAAGAATTTAACAACAAGCCCAGAACTGTGAAACAAAAGCAAATCCTTTTTTCCTTTTCACTGTCATTCTGCTTCTTCTGTGCATCTGAAGTTCACATTCAGTCCCAGACTCTGGCTCATGTTCTGCTGCCTAGACTCCCAACTGGGGAAACGCAAAGAATTTGAGTAGAGCCACCAGACCCGCAGCTCATTCTCTGGCTAATCTTCAGGTAAATCCCCTCTTCCCTCCATCTGTGCATTTTGGCTGCCACTAACTTGTGTTGCTGTGTTGGCGGCTGTGGCAATATAAGTTTTGCTAAGGTGAAGATGAATTTGGCGATGACTGCAAAATAAGTTTATCTTCTTTCACTCGTTGGGTATTTGTCAACTGGTGCACCGTCTGATTATTCCCTGGTTGCATTTTGATATTTTGAAGTGGGCATTGTTTCAGCATGAATTTTTACCTTAACTGGAACCTCTACTCCCAACCCTGATGTAACTTGATTTTATTCACTTCATGTGTTAATTAGTTAAGCGTTAAGTGTTGTCTTTGGAGTGCATTTGCATCATGTGCTTATTTAATTCCTATCTTAATTGCATGCATCTGCGAGGAAGTGAACTTTGAGTAACAGTCTGAATTCATGGCTGATAAAGGTCTATTATTATTCCATCTAGAGCATTTTTAACTGTGAAATGGTTCTATTGGATGTCTTGTGCTGTGTTCCTCACTGTATATTCCTCTGAATTTAAAAGAACTCTAGGTCTTCTGGTTAAACTGTCTGAATGCCTATATACATTGGTGCCATAAAAAGGACAAGTAATATCGCCACACATTTCCTTCTGGGGTCGCACCTGTAAATCTAACTATGAATACAATTGTGTCAATTGAAGTTCACTCGCATGGGGTATTTTAGCATATTATCCATGTTAACAAAAACCTGGTTACTCTACTTTGCAGTTCACTGACAAACAAAATATATCAAACACTCTATCCCTTGAGTAGAATTCAAAGAATTTCAGATCCTTTAATTCACTAACTGTCGCATTATTGATCATTCTTTGGACTGTTAGGTAAATTGAACATTTGAAAATCCTCCCAATCATTCTGTGCAAATCTAGGTCAATAGCTGGGGTTTTGTTCCCCCCCCCCCCCAAAAAAAAAACCAACAATAGACCTTGGTTCTGAATACCAAAGAAACATTGAAATGCACACTGGATTTTGTAACCATGAGACTCCTTTGAAAGCCTGATTCCCCAGCTCTCTCTCTCTCTCTCTCTCCCACCCCCCTCTTTGTGCGCTCAACCTCCATCTCTCTCTCCCACCCCCCTTGCATGCTCTTACTCTCTCCCCCTCTCCCTCTCTCTCTCTCTTCACCGACAGAACAGCTATTGAATGTGTTATGTAACCAGTTGCGAGTGGTAGTCAGACAACTCCTACAGCTGTTTCATGTTGGAGTCACGACTCAAATGTGTAGGATTTATATATTTATTTACTTTATTTTATTTTATTTATTTGTGTTGCCTCCACCACTTTGGCACCTTGCCTCCTCATATTGAACGGCAAATCCCAACATTAAACTGAGGCATACATGTAGGTGATGTGAGAAATAGTCCTTGTGAGGGAGGGGAAGGTAGGAGACAGTGCCTAGGGATGGGGGTTGGTTTAGCTTTTCTTACCAGTCCCCCTTTCATTGTTCCCCCACAATATTCTTTTTGTCAGGTTTTGTGTGTGCTAGTATCCAAAATAGGAATGGAAAGGATCACATTCACTGTGACATACAATAAATGCTAAGGAGGGAAGAAGTAGGGCAGAATACAGTACTTGAGATTTTATATATCTGTATATGAAAACAAAAACTTGCCCAATGCACAGTGATGCAGTGATTGATTCTCAGAAGAGATTAAATAAGAATTAGGGTCAAATTTGGCTGATTTCAGTCATTTAAGATACAGCTTTCAAGGGGTGCACTTGGCAAAAGTACTCTACATGTTACAGTCTGGATGAGGAGGTTTCCAATTCATCCAATGGGCATTGTTGGATTTGTTCCAGAGTTTCTAGAGGACCTAGTGCTACCAAGGGAAGAGTTGGCTGAAGCCTGCTGGAAAAAGGAAGTCGCCTGCACACAGGTGACTACTGTGGCTTCTCAGAAGCCAGCTTTTCAAAGTGTTGGGTATTCCCACTGTATCAGATCCTTGGCCTGATGGGCTAGGTGGACTTTAAATGATCTGAGTTTGCAGTGTGATTATAGAGGATTGGTTTTGGAGAACACTTGCTTTCTCTCAGAAGTCCTGTATATTTGCAAACTTTCCAAAATGTTATTTTAAAATAGTGTCCACTTGATAAACCTAATTAAAGATTATGAATGCTTTATGTAAATCTCTATTGACAACCTAGCTGTTTGGTGAATTTGATTTTGAACATAGGCAATAAATCTGTTAATGTGGTCACTCCCAATTATCCATCCCCTGGCCACATCTCTGATGGCTCACAATCAGGGGATTTTTAGTGGGAACAGAAGGTCATATACCAATATATAAAATAACATGCTAGGCCCCTGAAAAATACATAATTAAACATCACCACAGTCTGTCTTGTAACAAATGCGTCGTTCACCTCCTCACAATTTGTACCATTCATAAGGATGTAATATGACCAGTTCCAACATGTGAGCTATTGTTGTAGTAGGGGATGTATGAACAACATGAAAATGCAACATGAAGGATGTACTCTGCAGTTTTCCTATCAGCTGTGAGTGTCATGAAGCTCCCCTGCCCATGCCAGTGGACTGCTTTACGTAATGAAGACCATGCAGTAAGTTGTCACACAACACTACTCCATATACTTATGTTTGGTGGAATAAGAGCCCAGCAGAGTGGAGCAGTGCAACCATTCCTAGTTGGAGCAGCCTGTAGGATTTGCAAGCACAGTATGAACAAGTGGTCTTTGGAGATGTGCTGGAAATTACTGACAGATGGCAAAGTCTTGATGTTTCTGGGTATCTGGTTCCACTACAGGGGCACAAAAGGATGAGAAGGTGTGGGTGCTGGTAATTGGAGAGCAAGGGATAGATGTATCTATTCAGTTAGGAAAGGAGTAGCAAAGAGGGTGGGAGGGATTCAAGATTGGAGGTCAAAGGACAGTAGGGCAGTGAAGAGAGTAGCTAACCAAGACTGGTACTTGAAAGGAAGATGGCAATCCGGTAGAGGATGGCATTGAAGAAGTGAGGCAGCAAACAGCAGAATACTTTGATGAAATTGATTGGATTGGACTTCTGTCTTCCATCTTTAAAATCTCTGATGTCCACAATAAAAAATAAAATAAAGCAACCATGATGAAGTAGCCATTTATTTATTTTTTGCATTCTATAATAGTATTATGTTTCCTATATCAATCCTGCCAGGCACAACTAGCATAAACAATTAAATTACATAAAAAAAACTAAAACTAAATACTTGCCATAGTCTGCACAATTTGATTAAAGATGTTTACCTACCCCATGAGGCTAAACCAGACAAATCTGTTTCCGAAACCCACTTTAGATTTGTCAAGAGAATGACTACAAAGTCAATTCGTTTAGCTCTAGGATGCAGGGAAATGAAAAAGGAGCCTTTTCAGATGCTTGATCCCAGTGGTGTACGGCAAATGACACGGATTTCAAAGCAGGCACCCAGAAGTGAAGGGAACTGGAAAAAACACGACACCCCAAGTAGCTTAAAGCCTCTGTTGTAGTCAGGGGCGTTGCTATATAATACGATTATGAAGTAACGGTGCGGTTAAACAGTCCGACAAAACATTGTCAGCCACTCTCTGTATTTTCTCTCAGCCCACCTAAAAATAATACAACAGAAGCATCCAAGAATGAAGAAGTAACTCCACAAAACACTGGCAACACTCTTACACTGGAAAAAAACACCGTCATCACCCCCCAACCCCCCCGATCCTGGACACCGTTTCCAAGCCCCCATAAAATGTGAAGTCTAGAAACGCACCTGATTGTAGTCCTTATCATATTAATCGTTGTGCACATGAAATCAGCCCACATGAACTGTAAATCCTGGGGGGGAAAGTCACAAAAAAGTAGTCTTTTATTGCTGATACCATTCATATGCTGTACAGGCACCTCATTTTCCCCAGAGGGAGAAATGGAATGCCTAGCCCCAAATAACAAAATCTGACAGACATTTGAGATGTTTGGTGTGGGTTCTTTGCAAAGTGACAGTGTCATCTGCTTGGGGAGAACGATTTACTCCAAGAACATCATAACACCAAACACACTTAAGTTAGGTCTGTGAAGATCACTAAATGGAAGCTCTTGAGGTGCTCTGATACATTTTTTACTTTGCCAAAAGTAGTACCACCCTACCATTGCATAACCGCTCTCAGGTACTTTGTTGTTTGGAAATATTATCACTTCCTGGGTGGTTGAAGGCACTGGGCGAAACCTACCCAGGGCGTGGTGATTTCCCACATTCCCACACCCTGTCTCGCCATATTGTTTTGTTCTTTCAATCCTGGATCCCTGCTGCGAAACCCTTTGGGGGTATTCAGTATCTGCTTAATTGCTCATTGTTTATTCCGTGTTTTAATTTTTTCCATGGGGAAAGCATGCGATATCTTTTAAAGAAGCCAATTTCGAGCTCTGGAAGCCCGCTCCGGAATGGAGGAAAGCATTTGTACGATTAATGCCTGACGTGTCTTAACAAGGCTCGGAATGCAAGTGGTAGGTCAGAGTGAGGGAACTGGTAGGTATGAGCTGACCTGAATGAACCAGCTTGCATAGTTAATGGCTTGGTCACCCTTTGAGAGTGGTAGATGGGAGGATAAACCTAATCATCACCTTCACTCCTAAAACAAAGATGATAAATACGTACTGAAAGGTAGGATAGAGTTGTCGTCCCTCCACACTCCACCCCTCCTTGTCTTTATTCCTTACCTGCTGAGGAGAGATTAGGAGCATGCGGTGTATATATGATTCCTGCAATTGCTTTAGCTATCTCTTCAGAAATGTCGGCTAAATTTTACATAACAAGAGAAACAAAACATATTTGCTAAGAGTTCCCCATCTACCAATATCCAAATATCTGTCACAATAGTGAAACGGAAGAATTAACTGGTGATTACTAAAACAACGGTTAGCGTTACAGACTACTCCATACAAGAAAATAATAGTTGTGCAATTGTGCTGATCATTTAATGTATATGGTTTGGGTCATGAAACATGTGAATGAATGTCAGTTTGGAGATGGCCAGACATTCAAGAGTTATTATCAGATCGCTCAGCATACCTTAGGACCTTTATACAATCCGGAAACTTGAGCATGCAGCCTTTTTCTTTTTGAAAAGCAATGTGGTGAAAATAATTTGCATTCTGAATGGGGAGCTCTTGACAAAAAGCAAGGTGTCTCAATTATTTATCTTCTGCCAAGTCCTCAGAGGGAATTTGTACATTTATGGAAACTGAGGTGGGTGAAGTCACCATTACCGAATCATATATACATGAGCCCTCCTTCTCTGAACCCTGAAGCAACTTTAGGGATCATAGGGCATCAATCTACTGGATCATACTCATTTAAGCACTGTCACGAATGTGGTCTTGGTTGTGGATTGAAATGTCTCCAAAGTCTCATCCTAACAGTCCCAAATGAGCACCAAACCCACTACACAACATCAAAGTACAAGTCTCCTGAACAGTCTTCCAGATGTAGGGTAGTATCAGGGTTGGTGTCAGTTGCAGTTTTTCCATTCTTATTCTGATTGTAATTCCTTTTTCAGTTTTATTCCAATTGCAGTGTAGCCTATTATGTCAACCATTAAAATAATTGGTCGTGCAATTTGGAATGGGTCTGAAAAAGGGAATTGGAATTGAGAAAAGTGGAATGGACCTCAGCACTGGTCACAGTAGAAGGATCATGTACACAAGCCCCATTACATTCATTGAAATATAGGCACCAATCTGTTTGATCTAAGTCATGGCACCACTGATCAGGTAATCAATTTCAACTGCCATTTTGGGCATACCTCCAATCCTCACTTATAAATCAACTTCATACTTGCACTGTCAAAAGACTGCTCCTCTGAGGGTAGGGGATTTGATGACAGGAGAAAGATGCAGAGGCTAAAAAAAAAGTAAATTGTTGAATAAACATTACATATGCACCTTTGAAGAGGAATTCCTCAAGTGCAATGTTTCATTGAATCAACAAGAATGTGAAAAAAAAAATGTATTTACTTTTTATTTTTTTACCCAGATAAGTTTAAAAATGCTTTGTTGCACTTTATCAGTTTCATCCTATCAGTAGGTAAATAAGATAAATGTACTAGGCAGGCAACATTTCATAATAAGACTGAAATAATAAAATACAATAACATGAAATGTATATCTTAAATTTGGCAAATTACCTTGTATAAATCAACTGGATAATACAATATTTACAATATATTTTTAACTCAAAATGCTACATTTCAAATATTTTCCCAATAGTATCTTGGTTTTCAGTCCAGCATAGATTTTACATTCTGTGGGGTCTAACAACAGAATACCACAGTCATATACATAAGTCCTGATTTAGTGCTGCATTTATAGATTCTGTAGCTGAAAAGAGCAAGAGCAAGAGCTTAAAAGCCAATCACATCAAGGTCATTTGCTTTAATATTCCTGCAGCAGTTGTAAAATGTGATGCCAGTTTTATTTATCATTTTTCAAATATGAACTATTTAGCTTCAAATGTAATATGGGGCAGAACAAGAAATTACAGATAAAGCTAAAAGAATTGCCTTTAATTTCCTTTTTTTTATTTTTCCTCCTCCCATTGGCCTGTATAGACTTGCGCGGCTGTGAGTTCATTTACGATGACGGGTGCGGAACTTCAAACAATGGAGATATCTGGTAAGGAATGTTGCAACATCTGTCCTATTTAGTGTCATAAATTAGATTCTTCTGAAGTGAACCATCATTTGAAATGAATGTTTATCTTTACTGTTTTCTGGGGGGCAAGGTTTTATGGGATTAAAATAACATAGTTAAATGGAGGAAATTGATTTATTGATTCTATCAAGTGAAGGTGATTCACTAGGGTTGATTATTTTCCAAGCAGTAGATCAGATACACACATTCAGCTCCTTTGGGATATTATTATTATTATTATTATTATTATTATTATTATTATTATTATTATTATTATTATTATTATTAACAGTAACAACAATCTTAGCAGACACCTTTATCCAATGCAAATTAAGTGGTTTAACAAATACTATGATAAAATGCTCCATGTGGTTGACAATCTTGCCTGTCTTACAAATGCCTAGTTTTATTGAAAATGTATATTAAGAACAAATATATTCATGTGTTCTTTAGTCTAGCTATCCCAAATAAAGACTATGAGGAAAAACACTCCATTCACACACCCCATTCAAAAATATCATAACTTCCTATTTTCCCATTTGTTCTGGTAGACTTGTCACCTTTTTAAATGTATTTTGTGATGGGTTGGCTAAAGGAACCAGATATTCTCTTCAAACCTCTTGTGTAACATGCCTTCAAAGGTGAGATATCTTGTGTTGTGTTGTCTATCTTTAGTTCTCTTTGCTTCAACACCAGCATGAGGTAAAATATGAACAATGAAAAGAGAAATGATACCAGTTTCAGTGATTTGAAGCTAGACTCCTTGAAAAGTGATATCCTGCAAGATTATAAAAATAATACCCAAAACATTCTCTCTCTTTAAGCATTATTGATATTTGTTACCAACTGAATGCATTAAGAATGAGTTTCGCTTGTTGAAATAAATACAAAAGCAAAAGTTTCTAGGCAACAATTTAGTTTCATTTCTGAAAACATTTCACAACCAATTTAAATAATCCCGTAGTGCACAGTTTAATTGAGACACAAGAGTATTAACTCCTTGTACCATAGAAGACATAGAAGTACAGTGATATTTGAGTTTATTCTAGAACAATGTGATAATATAGTAGTATAGTCCAGAAAAGTACCATAGTGTTTCATTGAATGCATCACTTTTTATGAAATACAGTAATGGAATATCAAGACAATCATTTCCCTAGCCAAGCCATACCTTGTGGCATCACAGAAACATCATTGTCATAGCTGCCCCTTAGTAATCTGAAGATATCTGTTCAAACAGGGCTTGACTTAACTGAGTGCAGTCGGCTTACGAAATACAATAACAATAACAACAACAAAATCCCACTGGCAGTCTTTTCCAAGTGTTCCTTTAGTATTCTGTGCACCAAGCAGCTCTTATGATTAAGAGTTGTTTTGCAGCCTCTTCAAAAGCTGCTCATTTTGAAAGGAAAGGGCTATATCTTCAGAGGGGTCTTGTAGGCTGTGCGCTGGTGTGGCAGTCTGGGAAGAACCAACACTTTACCCTTGAGCAAGCAGTGAGGGGGAGTCCAATTGGGGTGGATTGGAGTGGGCTGCAATATTCTAGGCAAGGTAGGAGTTTGACCTCCAAAGGTGAATGTGATTTAACAGGATGAGTACAGTTTATGTAGAGAGAGAGAGAATGAAACATTTTTTTTCCTTTCCAAATTTATATTGTTTTAACTTGTTTCCTTTCCCCTTTGCTTGTCATATTTGTGATGACATATCAAGGACTGCTGGTACTGTCTCATGTGTGCTAAGGCATCAGTCTCTACTTCAACTATTCTTGTAGAGTGATGAAAAAGTGTCAAAATCATAAAAATAGAAGAACCAAATAGATGGCTTCTGCCCTCATTACAAATCACTATTCCTCATTGATTTAAATTGTTCTTAACAAGACCATTTTAGCCTTTGCTGAGTGGAGATTAAACGTTTCTTGACTTGCACCCTTCTCACCGTTAGTGACCTTGTTGTACTTTCCTTCACATGTATGGGGCTGCTGTGCATTTTCTGCCCTTCGCTGCGTGTACCTCATAAAGCATTTTCAAATCCCAATCGGACGCGGTTCTTGTTATAATAGCATTACTGTTGCCACCTAGTGATTTAGATATGACGCAGCAAACACACAGAAATGTGTCAACATACATTGCAATGCTCTCTGTTCAGTATTTTTAGTTACTAGTTACTAGTTCCTTTTTCACATCTGTAATGGAATAGGTACCTGAAGCATCGACTTTCAAATTAATCTAATTGAAGAATAACAATATTAAAGGAATGATAAAAGTCAGGAAGAGAACTGATAGCCATTTGTTTCAGACTATGGGGACCTTTAAATTCTAATCCTGAATCTTGAATTGTTATTGAATCTTAAAATGTATCCTTTCCATTCAGATAAATTCAAAAATAGACTTCTTCCACTAACATTTTTTATAATACATTCAACTGACATGGCTTATTTGTGATGATTATTTGTATTATTATCCATCTGTCCTCATATTTTCCATATCTCTATATCCAGTACAAGGTCACAGTCAGACAGAACCTGGCAGGTACCGGGCCCAACGCAGGGTACAACCTGGATGGGACACCAGCCCATGACATTATTATTATTATTATTATTATTATTATTATTATTAATAATAATAATAATAATAATAATAATAATAATAATAATAATAATATTATTATTATTATTATTATTATTATTATTATTATTATTATTATTATTATTATTTTAAGATATGGTCTTAAAATGAATATTGTGTAAATATGACCCAAAATACTCATAATCCTCTATAATACTGTATATAGGGTTCCGCTGACTTGTAGTACTAACTTGTACAGAAAAGGAAGAAAGCTGTGGTTAATACTTAATGTAAATTGCTGAAAAACAAATGTTAATTTTTTTGTGTGCTTTCTTGCTATTTTCCATAACGTCAGCAAGGACAGCTTTGTTTTACCAGAAGCTTTCTTTCTTTCAAAAAAGAAAAAATGCCACTAACGACTTCTAAAAACAAAGTCTCAAAGCTAAGGGTTTTCCCATTTTATCTGCAAGACGCATGTTATCTTTTAGCAAGTCTTGTATACGTTAAAAGACAGCTCCCCAACCAAGTTCCACATTGCACCATCGGCCAATCATGCAAGCCAACAGCATGGGTTTACCTTTCTAACCCACGTGTCAGAACTGCTCTTTGAGAAGAGGTACCTTTTCAAAACAACTCCAGATATAGAGACCATTACACTAACTTATTACATTCCGAATGAAACGAAAAGCTTTGTCTGGCTGAAGGGGACATGATGATTTATAACCAAGACGGGAGCCCTATGGTGAGGGCGGATTGTAGGAATCAAATGCTCCTCATACTTCAAAGAGCTTGGTTTCTTGATTAAGTAGTACCTACACCCTCATCTCTCAGAAATGTGAAGCTGGCAGTGTTGTGATGTTAAAATTATCAGGAGGTGATGCATAAAAGGCTTAGTCAGAACAAGAGGGGGAAGTCCAATTCCTCCAAAACATGATCGCTATTTCTATCTGATGCATAGTGCAAATTCTTCACTGGAAAGGTACATGTGAGTATGAAGAACACCTGGCTGGAAGGTTAGTCACTGCTGAGGAAAAAAAGGAAAAAACCGAAAAATTGCTTTGACATCTAGTGATAGCTCAAGGAGCCGCTATGCTTTTTAGTTAATTAGTGGCACCTCTGTTGAAAGTGTGTAAACATTAACATTGTATGGATAACATATCAGGAATTAGAGCAGCATGCTTTTACATGCACAGGATTTTAGTGTATATTAATTATTTTACCTGAGACGACCCTCTTCCCTCCCCCTTCCAGAGAACTTTAAGGGATCAACACTCTTAGTCTTTCAGTACTCGCGATGTATCTGAGTAATGTTTAATGCATGTATAAGTTCAGAAGTTTTGGTGAGGAACTACAAGGTAGTGAAGTCTCCCATCTGCCCTTACATAAAGACACAGTGGGTAGAGTCTTGTTGGCCTTGATCAACCTCACGTCCTGGTTTTGACGTTGAATCAGAAGATAGGATTTGACCTGACTTTGTCAATCTGTTTCTGAGAATATCTCAAGTAAGTCTCCCCTCTGTCTCACATTTCCTTCAGGCTAAAGAGTATCATCTTCCTGTTGAAGTACCACAATGCACCACTTCATGCACAGTGAATACCAACTCATTGATTTCTCTAGCTGTGCCATAGCATGGGGGAATCATGGATACATAATTTTCCAGGAAACTCATCTCCTTTGTCAGCTGTCCATGCCTCCTCTCTCGGGTTTGTTCGATCTCTTAGGAAAATGCTAATAAGGTTTGATTACAGTCCTCTACATAAGACCCCATTTTATCCATACTTGAATTCAACACCTACAACCTATACACGTTCCATTTGCTTTTTTGATCATTCAGATGGATTAGCTGGGTTTAGCTGATTTATTTCATACCAGTCTGGGAGATAAAAGGAAGGTTTTGGAGACCAACTACTGCATGGAAAATAGTGGCTTCCTCATCTCATCCTGTGAATTAAAAGTCCTTGCTCTGGGTTTGAATCCAGGTTAAATCATTGTCACAGTTAAAGTCCTGTTTTCAAATCTAAAAAAACTCATGAAGTGAATAGAAGGCAGAATCGTAATCATGCACGAGGCTGATTGCTGAATCATTGTCTTCTTTCCCCACAATAACAGATGGGTTTTCCTGTCCAAAGCAGCCCTGTCTCACCACAGTGGAACAGTTTAACTGTTTTAAAGATCGCTTCTCACTTCTGGTATGTGGGTGAGGGGATAAAAGGAGATCTGAACTTGCCAGGAAACTCGGAGATGTCACACTTTTGAGAAATTTATTTCGGCTCTGCTGCTTCTGCTGTGATGATGCACAGAGGTCAATGCTATGTTGGTTAAGTAAATTACATCAGCTTAGTAATTGGGAGTTTTCACAATGCTCTGCTGCATCTGACTTTCTGAATGATCACTAATGCTGAATTGCTTGTAAGTTTTGAAAATATCTTGAAGAGTTTAAGAGCAACCTATTTTGAAGACGTTACAGTGATTCAAGTTGTTCGTACCGTATATGTGCATAGAAACTTATACTTTGTGAAAGTTATAATTACTAGTTGTAGGTAAAGACTGTACGTGTCTGCCTTTCAATCAACACGAGTGGAATAAACCGCTTGATGTTCAAACTGGGTAAGATAAGAAAATTGACGCAGAGTGATTTTTAAAACCATTTGAGAATCCAAACATCTGTATTTATAACCGTAAAGCTGCAAACAACTGATACACAACCCGTTTGATAGCAACACTTTGAAAGCAGCTTAATAAATGACCTGAGTGAGATATTAGTAATTACTTTGCAACACTTGCTTATTGTAATTGTGAGAGCAAAGAATTAAAAACAAAAAAATAGAAAAGTCCTAGAGAAGAACTCAGAATTGTAACATTCATATATTCTCCACATTATGCACCACAGATTTAAAAAACGATGGGGCTGTAGGAAGAGTCACGACAGGACACCTATCTGTTGTTTTTCCCCTTTGAGTATGTTAGTGAAAAAGGACCTTAAGTGTCAAACAGGAAGAGCAGTAGCTGCAGTTGTTGTTGCTATGGTAACCGCTGCAGAGCTGAGCTGTGCGCTGAAACCCCGTTACCTCTCCAGGAAGAGACCTCAAATGTAGTCAAGCTACACTTTCTTCTAAACTGTCTTAGCAGTCACAGCAGGACTGATGATAATACGGCAGTGATTTCATCCATCCTCTATTGGCATGTTATACCAAACATGCCCCATTAAACTCTGAGCAATAATATCAAGTATTTTCCTTTTTTAAGAAATTAGGCATGCAGTGCTTCAGGGACTGGCTTCGAATGTGCCTTTCCCCTATAATTCAGTGATACCTTGTATAACTGCTCATGTGCAATTGCATTTGTATGAATGTATTCTTTGGCAGTCATTTTCATGAAAACTACTCTAATATTTCTGTGACACCTGTTCTTTCTTTGTCTCTTTATCTTCTTCTAAAATACAGCACTATCAAAAAGGAAAGCTTTATTTGTTGGCACTGCTGCAAAAGAAAAAAAAAATCATTACCTACTGTGTGTGTGAAGATTTTTTGTATGGCTACTGAGTGGGATGGTATGCATTCCTTTTGGTACTAATCAGAAGTTTAGTGGGTGGTTAATTTTTAGTTCGTATTGTGCAGGTTTACCTGGGGGCAAATGCTTTATACAACTCAGCCTTTGAAACCTGTGACTTGGGTAGTCTACTCCTTAAATTCAGGTTTTCCCTGGGGAAACGCAATCATTTGAGAGAGATTCAGGTAAAGCTCTGGAAAGACCCCACCTAGTAGTGTGTTAACATTGCATACTTCACTTTGGGAGTGGACCTCAAAGAATGAACAGAGTAAACAGAGGAGTCGGATCTCTGGTTTCCGTCACAAGATCATTCCCATTCTTCGTTTCGGGGATGAAAGAGCAAGTGCCAATGAGTGACATGCCAATGTTGGAGATGTGAGTCAGTCCGCACAAATGTTACCATCGCTGCTGCCTGATCTACCACAGCTGTAAACCGTAGAGCTAATTCTACTTCTGCCACATATTTCTGATGCAAGCTTTCAAAATTAATATGAACATATGTCATCATAACATGACATTCTCATGCCAGTTGTGCGGGTGGCTGCATTGTCCAGAGACTGAGGATTTGTACTAATGAAGGTAGCTTGATGCTTCTCCAGTTTTCCTGATTCCTTAATATCTGGTCAATCACTGATGGCTCTGTAAGATTTTACTTGCTGCATTCCAAACAGTAACTATTTCACATGAAAATAAAATCTGACCTTTTTCAGGTTTGTCCTCCACCCACCTATAGTACTTATATTTCCTGCAAGCTCTCCTTTACACAGATTTTGTCTTCAGAGGGTTCGGGAGCTGAACTGCTGTGTGCAAAATGCCCAACAACCAAATTGTGAATAACCTTTTCTTGTATGATTTGTTTAAGGCACTGGTTTGACGCACAGCAATAGATTTTGATTCAATATGTCTAGTCAAGTTTGCAGTTTGACTCAACCATAGCTCTTTCAGCCTCTGTATACAACATTATTTAAACCTTTCCCTACAAATGTCAGCAATTTCTACTTGGCTTTTTTAAAAGAGTTCTAATATCCTAAATAAACTTAAAATGCCTTGGTCAGTGGGTTTTCCCATTAAAGGCACTAGTTTGAAAACATTGAACCAAAGATAAAGAGGAACAATCTGTGAGTTGAGAAAGGAACATCTGTCGATTATGATCTTTGAACAAACGCTTCCTGGCAGATTTTGTTTAAACATTGTTGTTTGGCCTTTTATCGTATTTTGACAGCAGGTAAACCAGCCTGAAGACTGATCTCAAAAGCAAAACATTGCCTGGTCAGTACTTGAATGCTCGACATAGTTGTCCACTCGGAGGACCCATTTCACAACAGCAGCATTGTCATTACCAGATCCAAAAAGGCATTTTGAATGGTGGCCTACATAATGTCCCCCTCTAAATTGGGTCAAAGTCTGTTTCCCATTTGTCTTCCACCCACCAGGTTTCCATTTGAAAAGGAGATATTTATCTTAAGAGGTGTAAGGAAACTGATATGCTGTATATATGAACGACTTGTTTAAATGTTAAACCTAGTTCAATTCAGAAACTAATTTAGTGAAGTGAAGAAGTGAAGAAAGCTTGTAATTCGATACAATTAATTATTATGTTTGCACTTATCTCATTTGTACTAAGATGTATGCTTTTGTATTTTTTTACTGACTGTATTTACTGCACTTTGTAATGTTTTGGAAATATTTATTGTAATTTTAAAGGGAAAGTTGCCCTGGGTGATGGCGTTAGCTAAGAAATTAAGAAACGTGATGATGAAATAATAGTAATCTACAGCTATTGTTGTTTGAAATAAACAAGAAATTATATTCTTTATGTCAGTTCCCAGAAAGTATTTGCACTGGAGTTAATTTCCCTACGAGTTTGGTTCATTATCTCAATTTTTATTAATGAATGTAAAGCAACAATGTTCTGTGTGAAGCAATCGGAAGGGGTTTGGTAATGGGATCCTACCCAAGAGAGTTCAAATTAGCAGTAATTATGTGGGAGTGCCAGTGCTTACAGGTGAGGCTAAATATCTTTCATGTCACACTTTCCGTGGGCGAGAGACCATAATACATAGTCCAAGAGAGCTCCTTAAATCATTTACAGGGGAGAGAAATGTGGCACTTGAAAAAAAAATTATAATACCAAAGGCTGATTGAGGCAAGTCTGTTTTTTTTAGCAATTACAAACAAAGCCAACGGGAGCCAATTTAACACATTCTCCGCAAAATGCTGACCCTAACTTGCAAACATTGACCAGTGATGTGCTTTTTCAACAGCATCAAATAACTTTGTGGAAAGCATTTGTGGGCCATTGAATAATAAAGAACTAGAGCAGATTACATGGTATTTTAAGTCAATTAAAAATAATACTATTATAAATAATAATATATACACTCACCTAAAGGATTATTAGGAACACCTGTTCAATTTCTCATGAATGCAATTATCTAATCAACCAATCACATGGCAGTTGCTTCAATGCATTTAGGGGTGTGGTCCTGGTCAAGACAATCTCCTGAACTCCAAACTGAATGTCTGAATGGGAAAGAAAGGTGATTTAAGCAATTTTGAGCGTGGCATGGTTGTTGGTGCCAGACGGGCCGGTCTGAGTATTTCACAATCTGCTCAGTTACTGGGATTTTCACGCACAACCATTTCTAGGGTTTACAAAGAATGGTGTGAAAAGGGAAAAACATCCAGTATGCGGCAGTCCTGTGGGCGAAAATGCCTTGTTGATGCTAGAGGTCAGAGGAGAATGGGCCGACTGATTCAAGCTGATAGAAGAGCAACTTTGACTGAAATAACCACTTGTTACAACCGAGGTATGCAGCAAAGCATTTGTGAAGCCACAACACGTACAACCTTGAGGCGGATGGGCTACAACAGCAGACGACCCCACCGGGTACCACTCCTCTCCACTACAAATAGGAAAAAGAGGCTACAATTTGCACAAGCTCACCAAAATTGGACAGTTGAAGACTGGAAAAATGTTGCCTGGTCTGATGAGTCTCGATTTCTGTTGAGACATTCAGATGGTAGAGTCAGAATTTGGCGTAAACAGAATGAGAACATGGATCCATCATGCCTTGTTACCACTGTGCAGGCTGGTGGTGGTGGTGTAATGGTGTGGGGGATGTTTTCTTGGCACACTTTAGGCCCCTTAGTGCCAATTGGGCATCGTTTAAATGCCACGGCCTACCTGAGCATTGTTTCTGACCATGTCCATCCCTTTATGACCACCATATACCCATCCTCTGATGGCTACTTCCAGCAGGATAATGCACCATGTCACAAAGGTCGAATCATTTCAAATTGGTTTCTTGAACATGACAATGAGTTCACTGTACTAAACTGGCCCCCACAGTCACCAGATCTGGTGGTGGAACGGGAGCTTCGTGCCCTGGATGTGCATCCCACAAATCTCCATCAACTGCAAGATGCTATCCTATCAATATGGGCCAGCATTTCTAAAGAATGCTTTCAGCACCTTGTTGAATCAATGCCACGTAGAATGAAGGCAGTTCTGAAGGCGAAAGGGGGTCAAACACAGTATTAGTATGGTGTTCCTAATAATCCTTTAGGTGAGTGTATATATATATATATATATCTTGCTATGTCTTGTATACACATGCTGGTGGGGTTGAAGTCCATGCATCTCCTTTGTAAACCAATAGGTTGAGCAATGGTACATAGGCAACCTCGCCTGGCAGAGAAAGTGTCTGAGCAGGTCTAAAAAAAAACTCCAAAAAACTCTAGTAACCCCTGTGTGTATGCTGTCCATGACTCCGCACACACAGCCACAGTCTCGTATGCCTTTTCAAACCAGCTAAAACTGATGTTCCCTTCCAAAGTCAACAACAGAGAACAAATAGCAAGGAGTCTGGAGCCATTGATATCAGAGAACTGGTTGTGGGGGGTGGGGGGGTGGGGGGGGGGGACAAAAATGTGCTGAATAATAGGTAGTCATTGCGCAGTGATTCAGGTATGAAACATAAAAAACATAAGAGAGGACATAAGACTAACCCCCACATTGCTCCATTGGCGCCCATATTGAGAAGGAACAGTCACTGGCACATGAGTAAGTTGACCTTTATGTTCAGTTTTCCACTAACCAGGAAACATTCAGTTGTATTGTCTAATCATATGTGTCCAGTCCTTTGTGCCAGTGTGCTCCTACATAATGGGTTTAAATGGTTATGGTAATGTAATTCCAACCTTTCATGATTGTTAACTGGTGCTGAAAAAGGATGGCTCCAGTTCTACATACCTGTCAGATTAAAACCTGTCAAAGGAGACATTTTGAAATAACCGCGTTACACTTATGAAAAGCTTGATCGTTGTCCAATAGCAAGTGTGACATTTCAGCATTAACCAGACCAATCTGATTCTGTTTTCCCTAGATATACCTTTGCCAATGAACTAAAGCACTCCAATTTAAACTGGAGCTGCATACTCCCAGATGTCCTACAGGTCTCTGGCACTTTATCTCCTACAGATGTTACAGTTTACAGACTAATCACGTCTTTTTGAGAAATTTGTCAAAGTATGCGAAAAGGAAAAGTTCCATCTTGGCAGATAAGAATGTCAGCCTCTAATTGTCACCAGGCAAATTAGATAAATACGTAAGGTATTCAATCACAAAACAATTTGTCAAATTTTATGTTAAATTAAACTAAAACGACAGTAAGTGGACCCCCACCCACCTCAAAAAGTGTATATGAATCTTCAGAAAACTAGGGAAACAAGCTCAGTTCCTTGAAGATTATTGAAAACCTTCAAAAGACAAATAATCAACACAGTTATGTATAAAGGAATGACACAGATGGGATGAAGTGTGTAAGGAAAAAAACATATCTAGTTTGATTTTAAAAGGTGCTTCAGTATCAGTCAGTAATCAGCCAAGCAATCGATTTAGTTTACCTATTGCGCTACAGATGAAAAAAGATTGATGGGACCTTTAAAGATAGTGACAGAATGTTTTTTGTGTGGAAAGAAAAATCATGGATAAACACTTAAAGCTAGAAACTAAGCTGACTTGAAACTTTTAACTTTTTCAAACCATTAATTTCCCTCAAACTTATTTTCGCTCATGTTTGATTGGCCACAGTCACACATCTTCCGACTTACAGACTACCTGAGAACTGTACTATTAATAATAAAACAAATGAAGGCAAGGAGCAAAAATGAAACTGTTAGATGTTAACAATGGTGTTATTTTCTTTTATTGTTACAGGCACTCAAACTAAGCCATTCCTTTTTCATTTGAATGGGATTTTTTTCTGCAATTAACAAAATTGAACACAATAAAAAAAGGGCATTGTATGCACAGAGATGTTGGTTAGGGTAATTATGACTTCCAGACCATTGGGGTTATTGCACACGCTGTACTTTTTCGTTTTCATTTGACATCTGAGTGTGAGAAGCGCTGCAGAGACGTGGTGATCTAGCGGTTCTCTGTGTTCACTTGGCAAAAGGAAGATCATTTGATGCTGCCGAATGCAATGGTATCAAAGTTCATGTCGGGAAGGAGTGTAGCAATTAAAAAAAAAAAAAATATCTGAGCTAAAGGTCTTTTCCTGTCATTTTCTGCCAGTCCGGGGGCTTTGTTATCAGTGCGGCCTTCTTTAAACGAGAAGGAGTTGTAAAACCTTTACATTATTATAATGGCTGTTTTGAAGGATCGATCTGAGGTGTCAACACAATGATGTGGTCGGGCCGATAACACCGTAATGACACTGTAAAGTCACACAACCTTTGCGCTGTTAACATGAGCAAATTTCCTTAGTTATAAGGATAGACTGACATGGAATTTCTGAACCCTCATGTGTCGCTTTGGGCAAAGGCTCATTTAAAACCTGTTGCGTCATCCTACAGGGTAAACAGTTCTTTTTCAAACAATGCTACTGAAGACTTTAACTGATATCTCGTGCAGTTTCTTTGAATTATTTGATAGTATTGACTGATCTCACCTGACTCTCTTGTGAATTGCCTTCCTTTGTTCTACCAAGGCATTGATGGGAAAACTAGATTATTGTTCGGGCTCCATTCAGGATTTCCAGCTCACCCCATATTTATAATCCTAGTGGTTAAGAATTCCAGTAGGATTAATAATATGAATATTAATTTGAAGGAGAGGGACAAGAAAACCCAAAACTTCAGACACGACAGTTCCTGTAAATCACTCACAAAACCAAAAATATTTGAGTATAATATAGCTATCGTACTTTGGGCTGCTCATTCAGTAATTTGAGTAGAAAACAAATAACTTTATTACACATTTATAAACCCCTTAATAAAGTGTATTGTAGTATGTAAAAACATTAGTGCTATGAAAAATTACTGTGGGCAACTAATCAATCTAATGTCCAATAAGGGAATCTAAAATCCAAACACGATACACAGATGGAATATTTATGAACACTTGTAGATTTGTTTGTATGTGCTTATTCAGATTTAATATGTGTTGCCTTTCAGAATTAATAATCCCATATGTGTATCTTACGTATGCTTTGCTTTTAAATAGCTGCTCCAAATTAACAGCAGCAGTGTGGAGTAGGGATTAGGGCTCTGGACTCCGGAGTGGGTTCAATCCCCAGGTGGGGGACACTGCTGTTGTGCCCTTGAGCAAGGTACTTTACCTAGATTGCTCCAGCAAATGCCCAGCTGTATAAACAGGTAACATGTAAGAAGAATGTGATAGTCATTGTAAGTCACCCTGGATAAGGGTGTCTGCTAAGAAATCAAGTAATAATAATAACAGTAGTTATTATGACTGATAAGCCTTGCATTTGTCTGCTTTCTGTGGTATTGTACTGTAATTCAGAGAATAGCATCTCAGTCTTACATTGCAGGTCAAATTTGTTTGTGTCTTCAGGTGGTCTTTAGGTGCCTGGAAAAAAATAAATTCTGACAAGCAGTAGAAACCCAATAACAGCAGAGGTGTACATAATAAAGGGAAAAAGAAAGAAAATTGATTTAATATGTTCATCTACCCTTCGTTTGTGGGATTATTACTCACCATTTTTTTAAATTTTTTGTAATCCTCTGGAGAGACTGGTATCCCTCTTACTCATCTCTTTAGAAATAGGTTTCTTATGCAATAACTCTCTGGCAGTCCCGCAAAAATTAAATCAATCGTTCAAAGAAAAACACATCGCAGCCACTGTGTTTCGCGCTCTTGACATAGTGCTGTTTTTTAGAGTGGGTCGGATGAAGGCACTGCGTGGGGCGCAAGAGTATGTTACAGACACAATGACAGTGTGCCGTAGGTCTGTTTAAGGAACAGATTTATTTTATTTTGTTAAGTTGTTGTCAGTGTGAATGCCTCAGTGATGAAGTCTAGCACTCCCAAACTTTTTTCTTTTGAGGTCTTTTGTCAAGGTTATAGGCTCCAGTTCTTGAGAATCCATTCCCAGGTATTCTGACAAGACTTGACAGCTCGTTTCTGTATGATAGTTATTGCATTCAGACTAATAATTGTGTGTAATGCACCATGGCACACCAAAAATATACCTGGTACTTGACAAAGGATGCTCTAAACAGACTAAACTAAACAAGAGAGAATGATTTCAATGTGGTTTGTATAATTTTTTTTGTTTTTTTAATATGCTATAATTTGTGAACTTATGTGTAGCTGTTCTGGCTTTTAAACTGGCTACTGGGAAACACATGTACATGCATGACTAATGTATCTGTAGATGTCAATGGTCTGAGGCTTTTACATTTGTTGTTGCTTGGCTTCCATCCCTTCCCTCAGTCATACAGGTCTTCAGTCAAGGATGTCGGATTGTTCCCTCACCAAAATCAGGGCTGGCCTAATAATCCTGATTTCAATACATTAAGAAGTTACCAATTGACTTGGCACATGTGTCTTTGCTTAAGAGAAACTTATTCTTCACTGTAGTTAAAAATGAACAAACAAATCAATGTTCATTCCACCACGTCTCCTTGAAATGTTAAAGGTGTGCGGTTTTCTCACTCTGCGGAAGCTCCTATAAGACCATTTGAATCAAGTCCTACATGACACAATAGGCCCAGCAGCCAGATACAGACAAACTTCTGTTTCTGTGTCATTTCGGTGCCTGGTGGCTAGCTGGCAGTCGCACTTCAAAAGGTTGTTCATTTTAACATGCCATGGCAATATAGATCCTGCTTTGCTTTCCTTGTTCCTACAGAGACTCAAATCTCAGGGCTTAACATTCCATGGGGAAACTACTTTTTTGAGTGTGCTCAGATTGACAGGCAGCAACTGACACTCTGTTCATGATATTTCCCCCCAAAGCTAAGGCCTGGCTGTAAAAAAGAAACAACAAGAAAGGAGGGAGGGGAGGGGATGGGAGGAGAGGAGAGGAGAGGAGGCCGAGGGAAGGGGGCGGACATTGAGGAAAAGCACAGGAGTACTCAGGAATACATTTCCACATGGGCTTTGTAAGTGGAAGCTGTAATTCCACACACAAACACACATACACACACTAATACAGCTGTAAGTATACATATTTATATAGCTGTAAGTAAACAAGTGCAACTCAACACACGGCTTCTGTTTTTGTTGATTTTGTTCTTTCTGCTGTGGAGAACGTTGACCCCTGCAGACATGTTCCTGTGCTGACTTGCCTAGTGTTACCTTGGCGCTTACTGAACAGTGGCAATAGGCAGAACTTCTACTGTCTGCCCCTAAATTGTTTCTTTCTCTTACTAGTCACACGTACTTCACTTTTGCTGGAATATCTATTGATTTAGCCAAGGTCTTTACACAGTATTATCACAACCCTCCTGGGAAAAGAGTCCTAGTATATGTGTAAATCTAAGGGCTCCTCAAACCTGAAGAATGATGGAATATGCTCAATACATTTACACAAGGTCACGCTTCACAAAGCGATTGTTTTATTACATATTTCACATTGTTCCCCCTGGCTAAATTAATTTACATGACAAAACAGATCTTGGTTGCATTTACCAAATTCTCAGTTTGTATTTTTTGTTAGGTTTTCAAAAGTCTTCACAACCAAAAACATTGCTACATTGTAATTCTTTATTTTACTCTGATATAATATATATATATATATATATTGGTTGTTTGTTTGTTTTTGATTTTACTATGTTAGGAAATCGATTTGCTTTACCCAAGGCTCAAGTTGAATATTTTTGCTAAAGTGAAAGTTGGCTAATCTCCTTTCCAAGTCAACAGAATCTTTATTTGCCTTTACAATGAAAGCAGAGCCAGCATGTCTAATCAGCTCACCTTTTCGATTTTTTGCTACATTACGAAGCAAATAATGTAATTAATTAATTAATTTCACAAAGACATTTAGTACAAACAGAACGTTGCAATTCCAGCACTTTTTCATTTCTGTGCCATACAATGGTTATATTGTGAAAACTATTTCAACACCATTGAACCACTCATACACTTATTCAGTACCTTTCTTTGTCCTTTGTACACCGTCATCGCTCAGTATTTTTCTACCTAGTGCAGTTAGTTGGATTTTGGAGCCCCTGTATAAGGTTGTTTGGTTGATACTGCAGTTAACATGGCAATCCAAATATTTGTCTGAAAAAGCTTTTTGCAGAGTGAAGGTCTCTGTTTTAGAAATGCATTCTGTTCATATAATGGGGAAGGGGTCAATCAATCAAAAAAGTATTTTATTTATTTCAGATACTTTTTCCACCATTTCAAAGTACAAACAGAATAGGCCTCTGACAAGATGGCATTTATAAGTCTTTGAAAAGCTGGCCTGCTCACGGCCTTTTCAGAACAGCAGGCTTCCCTCTCAAGCAGCCACAGAGGTAAACCTTGATATTTTCTTTGTCACCTCTCCTGGCACCTCGCAATTCAAGGCTAGCCTTCAGAGGAAGTGTATCTGTCTTGTTTAAGGAGGGATTAGTTTTTCATGGCACTGGCACATTGTTTCCCACGCCTGCAGCTCGGAGGTTAATAACGCGTGGGAGTAGTTTCGATCAGTCAGGTAGGTCGGGTTTCTGTTAACCTGACTGCATACCTTTGAGCCATATCGGGACACACAATGATCAGTGGAATTCTTTACATTCCTGGCATAGCCATCCAAGCAGTGCTTTTAGAGAAAGCAAACAGCAATGACCCTGCTGTTCCAACCGGATTTCTGCATTTACCTCAGGTCAAAGGTCAGGCCATTCAGGACAGGGCTTGCAGCCACCACCAAATTAGTCTCAGACTCCTTCATATATCTTCCCCTATCCTGGGTTGTTGGTTTTGTACCCTCCTGTTACTTTTTTTTTTTTTTTTTTTTTTACAGCCTTTCAGAACTTTGATCTGTTGCTTCTATTTCCTGTGTAGTTTATTCTGAGCCTTTTTTCTCTTGTTTAACACCACTGGCTCTTAGAATTTATTCAGAAGTGATCATAGAAGCCTGTGCTATTGTGAGCACATTGGCCAGTGAAGCTTTATTGGCAGTCTCAGGAATGGCCCTGCTTTACAACTTAACACTGGCTTTAGCTCTTAAATTCCAAGTGGAAGGAGATTAAAGGGATTGACTGCATTTAAAGACTTCATAGTCCTTCATCACCTTAAATAAAAGAAACATTAATGTATTTCTATCAATGTTTACTAAAGTTATTAATATTTGTTTTGTGCCTGCATCTGTATTGCCCTCTGTCACCTCTGCAAATTCGAAAGTGGACTAAATTTGTGTGTTTTACTTTCTAGACAAATTTCAGCAATTGAATTCTGCAGTGTTAAGCTTTGAAATTCTAATGTAATCCTTTATTTAATGTATTTTGTATTTGGTGAAACAAAACCAAAAATTAATACAATCTATGGAGTGATACTTTTAAACAGTCTTGTTTGGTGTCCTTTAAGGAATTTACAGTCCACAACTGTTCTTTACAGATTTACATTGTGTATTTTTTCCTTGTACATTCACAGCATTAGCTTTATGCTTGGCAAGGGTTGGCCATCTGCAATGGACAGGACAGACTTCAAAGAACAAAACCAGCATTTCTATGTATTCATTGCATTCTTTATAATAGAGACAGTGCTGGTAATTATTTGCCCATTGTTCCATTCAGTCCACTACATAATTCTGACTTATTTTGAGGGACAACTATTCTATGGTGATTATATACTGGACAGATGATTCCCCTGCCGCTACCTGCCTGTGTACTCTTTTTGTAGTATGTTCATGTGGAACTAATCGGTTACAGATAAAAGTGTCTTGCACAAACATGTAACCAATTCCAGTTACTTATTTCTTCGAAAACAACATAACTTGGTTAAAGATGAGTTGCAGCCACAAAAAACACCTTTTTTTTTTTAAGGGTGGGAGCATGTGTAGACTTTCTCTTGTACATCATGTCCTTTCTACAGTTTGTATTCAGGTGCTGAAGATGCTGAAAATCCTATATCCACATTAAGTGTACAAATACTTCAAATTATGAAAGTAAACAATTCACCCTAAACGCTAAACCCTAAAAATAAAAATGTCAGCTGCCCCCCAAGTGTCTCACTCTCTGCGGCGAAAGTTGGTTACTTGGCAAAGTTATGAAAAGTATCCATATTATATCTTCAAACTACCAAAAATCTAAAAATTTAATTGTGTTTTGGTATGTTGTCTGAAAATGGAACAGGTAGAGAATAATGTAATTGAATTCAGTTGTGTGTAATTTAATGATCACGAATGTGGTGCCATAGACATACACACTTGATTCTCCATTACCTCCTCTCTGATTCAAAACATGGATCGGTTCTGTAGCCAAATCTTTATGGACATTAATATTCAACTGTTACATCACACTAGCCCTTCATAATGCACTTATTAATACAGTATTTCACAAGTAACTCATTTTGTTATTTTAATACTGAGCAGTATAATTTAAAATTATTGAATTCATTTTAATTCAAAACCATACCTTGCTCACTTCATAATGGCTTGCTTTACCAAGCTCTTTGATCAGGAGTTCACACTGTAACAACGGTTTCAATTATTGAAATAAAGGAAAGGGAGAAATGTGTGAGTCAGTTATAAGGACATTCTTTCAGAGATAAGATCAAAAGCTTTGAGACCTTATTTGTCAGTTGAAGCAGAGGAAAACAAAACAAAAAAAGCACTGCGTGAACCACAGGAAGAAGAAGGATGATCTTGGACAGAATGTTATTAAATGCCTCTGCAAAAGCGAAATTGAAATCCATTCATATTTAATCTCGATTTTTGCTTGAAGCCACACAGAAACTGCAAAGTAAAGTTGGATTATAGCACCTCTCTTACTGATGCATTCAAGTGGAAGTCGCTCCTTGTCAGCGTCAGGTTGACTTATTTCCATACACAGAATATTGAAGCTTTTGGAAGCTCTGGTTAGGTGAGTTAGTCAGATCTCAAAGAACAAGACGTTGCTCTTTCTTCGTATGGATGCTGGTTCAGAAGTGAAGAAGTGAAGTCCAGCATCTGTTCTGGACTTTCTAAAACACAAGAGACTGAGAAAACCTCAGCCTAGTCAACACCATTTCCAAGAAGTGAACATCATCATTATGATCACAATAGGACAGCATGAAAATCATATACGAATACATATATACATATAAGAATAATCATAACACCATATTAAGCTTGCTGGAAGACGTTTTCAGTGATGAGGATGAAATTGGGTCCGGTCCGGGCATTAGTGGAACCTGTTTAAATCATCTTGCATTTGCCAACAGCATTGTTCTACTCACACCAAGGTCAGAAGGATTGCAATCACAACTTAAGGAGCTAGATAATTCACATTCAAAAAGATTGGAAAACATAAAGAAAACAACACATATGGTTACGCACTGAAAAAATCTAACAGGGGAAAAAAATCTAGTTCCTTAAGTCATATTTATTTCTCATTTGTTCATGTGTTTTGTTTCTAATACGATGACAGACCCTGCTTGCATACAGAGCATAATTAATCTTGTCCTGTCTGGGGAAGAAAAAGAAACAAGAAACCTCAGTACTAACAAAATAAAGACCACCTTAGATAAGTGAGCTGCCAACACAAAAAAAAAAAAAAAAAAAAAAAAATATATATATATATATATATATATATATATATATATACACTCACCTAAAGGATTATTAGGAACACCATACTAATACTGTGTTTGACCCCCTTTCGCCTTCAGAACTGCCTTCATTCTACGTGGCATTGATTCAACAAGGTGCTGAAAGCATTCTTTAGAAATGTTGGCCCATATTGATAGGATAGCATCTTGCAGTTGATGGAGATTTGTGGGATGCACATCCAGGGCACGAAGCTCCCGTTCCACCACATCCCAAAGATGCTCTATTGGGTTGAGATCTGGTGACTGTGGGGGCCAGTTTAGTACAGTGAATTCATTGTCATGTTCAAGAAACCAATTTGAAATGATTCGACCTTTGTGACATGGTGCATTATCCTGCTGGAAGTAGCCATCAGAGGATGGGTACATGGTGGTCATAAAGGGATGGACATGGTCAGAAACAATGCTCAGGTAGGCCGTGGCATTTAAACGATGCCCAATTGGCACTAAGGGGCCTAAAGTGTGCCAAGAAAACATCCCCCACACCATTACACCACCACCACCAGCCTGCACAGTGGTAACAAGGCATGATGGATCCATGTTCTCATTCTGTTTACGCCAAATTCTGACTCTACCATCTGAATGTCTCAACAGAAATCGAGACTCATCAGACCAGGCAACATTTTTCCAGTCTTCAACTGTCCAATTTTGGTGAGCTTGTGCAAATTGTAGCCTCTTTTTCCTATTTGTAGTGGAGATGAGTGGTACCCGGTGGGGTCGTCTGCTGTTGTAGCCCATCCGCCTCAAGGTTGTACGTGTTGTGGCTTCACAAATGCTTTGCTGCATACCTCAGTTGTAACGAGTGGTTATTTCAGTCAAAGTTGCTCTTCTATCAGCTTGAAACAGTCGGCCCATTCTCCTCTGACCTCTAGCATCAACAAGGCATTTTCGCCCACAGGACTGCCGCATACTGGATGTTTTTCCCTTTTCACACCATTCTTTGTAAACCCTAGAAATGGTTGTGCGTGAAAATCCCAGTAACTGAGCAGATTGTGAAATACTCAGACCGGCCCGTCTGGCACCAACAACCATGCCACGCTCAAAATTGCTTAAATCACCTTTCTTTCCCATTCAGACATTCAGTTTGGAGTTCAGGAGATTGTCTTGACCAGGACCACACCCCTAAATGCATTGAAGCAACTGCCATGTGATTGGTTGGTTAGATAATTGCATTAATGAGAAATTGAACAGGTGTTCCTAATAATCCTTTAGGTGAGTGTATATATATATATATATATATATATATAATACACTGAACAGCCATAACATTATGACCACTGACAGGTGAAGTGAATAACACTGATAATCTCGTTATCATGGCACCTGTCAGTGGGTGGGATATATTAGGCAGCAAGTGAACATTTTGTCCTCAAAGTTGATGTGTTAGAAGCAGGAAAAATGGGCAAGCGTAAGGATCTGAGCGACTTTGACAAGGGTCAAATTGTGATGGCTAGACAACTGGATCAGAGCATCTCCAAAACTGCAGCTCTTGTGGGTTGTTCCCGGTCTGCAGTGGTCAGTACCTATCAAAAGTGGTCCAAGGAAGGAAAAGCGGTGAACCGGCGCAATGGAAGAAGGTGGCCTGGTCTGATGAATCATGAGTTCAAGGTGTTCTCAAATTCCCCAGATCTCAATCCAATCAAACATCTGTGGGATGTGCTGGACAAACAAGTCCAATCCATGCAGGCCCCACCTCACAACTTACAGGACTTAAAGGATCTGCTAATAAACATCTTGGTGCCAGATACCACAGCACACCTTCAGAGGTCTAGTGGAATCCATGCCTCGACGGGTCAGGGCTGTTTTGGCGGCAAAAATGCGACCTACACAATATTAGGCAGGTGGTCATAATGTTATGGCTGATCGGTGTATATATATATATATATATATATATATATATAATCCAGATATGCTTTCAGTCATATCTGTGGCTACATGGAGTTTATTAACAATATCAACAAGAGTGTAGGTGTTAAAACAGGAATTAGGGGTGGAAATGTCAATGTAAATTCTCAGGTTCTGGGGACTGATCTCATTAAATGTAACTGCTTCCGATTATGTGTGTAGGGGGATAGTCAGCCAGTGGGAAAGGATGTCGTACAGCTCAGACCAACCTCCTTCTTTTCTCTTTGTTTGGGAGCAAGACGTCATTGAAGTTGGGGTGCCTTTGTCCTGATAAATGGAAACTCTGTGGCTTTAGCAAACAATGCCATGGATAACTTTGCACTGAATTCCTCTGTCTGTAAACATGATGGGCTTTAACAGAAGTATTGGGATGCTGCAAAAGCTCTCAGGCACCCTGCTTTCTCGACAAAATGTTCTTTGGCATACCAGGGGATTCAACTGAGTACTTCTGCAATGTAAATCCCTCTGATTCATTTTCCTTATTAGTGTGCGCATCTACACGCAGGTAAAGCCGCAGCCTCTTGCCATTGAATGAATGCCATGGTCCTGAGCAATAGATTCTCACTGATACTTGGGCAGTGTAGACATACTGTAGCTGCCAGGGTGCCACCGAGAATTAATGTTCCTGTTGCAAGTGGGTGCCTATTAAGTTACACCTAATGTTGTCAGTGAAGGTATACACTCCCCAAATTCGTTAAAGTAGGTGGAGATTGTAAACACAAATGCATAAAGGATCTGGTTTCTGTTCAGTAAAATTGATATGTATCTCGAAATGTGAACATAGTAAAACAGGCCTATACTGTTTTTTGGCTGGATATGTTATCAATTTAGTCTAATCACCTTTCAACGTGCCCTTTAACACAACTGTTAGGGCACATTTATTTAGATGTATCATTAAATATATGATAAAAATTAAATTAAATGCAAAAAATTAAATGCCCTTTTTTTAAATAAAAGTAGGTGGCTAGGCAAACACAAAACTAAGCAACTTAATTTTTTTATACAAAAATATATACAATTATTTCTGAAGTAACTGGTTCCATTAAAGTTACATTGTGGCCAGTGACACGCCCAGCTTTAGCACCAGTCTTGACACTTTCACATCCTGAATATGGGTTACGGTTTTTATGTTGGAGATGCTAGGGTTTCAGACCTGCACTATCATTATCTTTACATCGCTGGAGTGGGAAATGGGAAGGGAGTGAAAATAGATATCTATTCTCTTTTTCTACACCTAAAGAGAAAGAAGTGTTACATGGTTCATAAGGTTTCCTTCCCAGTTCAATTTTTCTGGGATGGTTCTTATCTATACTAACCTTTGTTACCTTTATTTCTACCATGTAAAATTAACCAGTCATACAAACATGCAACATTATTTTAATCAATATAATTGTTGTTTTTGTTGCACTTCAGATAATATTTATAAGGTGCACTTTGGAATTTGTCTTTAATGAAAGCTCTTTACTTGAAGCTCTGAAGCTTGAATCAACGTTCTGCTTTGTGATAATGATGCCCAGTAAAACATGCAGGTGTTAACAAGTTGATTCCATCTGTTAGTAACACAGTCACGCAGTTACCTTTTTCTGTTTGTTTTACTCATTTTGAGCAGCTTCACAAAAGGCCATCCCTAGACAGTTGATTTATTTTCTCTTTCTTTCTACGTGGCCAAACTCCATAAACTCCTCCAAATAAAAAGAGTGCAAAGAAGGCATGAGGAAGGTTTAATGTCTGTTAATTACAGAACTAAATAAGCAAGATAAATACAGAAGGTCTAATTTGATGTATATAAGGGGTATACTGAATGTGTAACTCACCATAGATGCACTATCTGCAAGTTTTAGAGACATTTCTATATGAGGATTATGATCACTTGCACTGGGAGGAGCTTAAAGGCCCCTCTTTCATTTTGGGGACCCCACCCTGCACTATTCAAACCCTTTAATACTCCGCACCCCCACCATCCCTTCCCTACAAAAAACTGAGGCACCTGATAGCACTGTTAGCAATATACAAGAAATGCATGTGAATGGTACATCAACAGGATCCACAAGATGAGTCAAGAACCCTTGTACCCCCAGCACTCTGAAACCCAGTAAATGCCATTTTATAATTCCTTCAACCCTTCAAATAGGCAGATAAAGACCTGTAAATGATCCAACACACAAACAAACACAAAACAATGGGAGGAAAGTTTTAGGCATTTTATGTACCAATGAAGTTCCATTTAGTGCTGCTGAAAATCTCAGCCTTCTTGAAGAGCGATGTGTCATAACAAATCCCATACCAAATCTCACAGCCCTGCAGCCCAATCTCAGATACTTTACTCCCTCTTTCCAACACTCTCTTAGGGTACATGCGTGCAGCGTGGACTTTTATTGGCGTTTACTGACATTACATATCCACCTGATCTGCAGACAGGGGAATAGCCAAGGTACCTGACTGGGATTCCCAGGGGCACAGCTGTATGTTAAGAATACACAATTTGGGTTGTGTAGAACAGAAAGACAGGGCACATACATGGAAAGGTGTAAGAGTCCTTGAGTTGTATAGAAACTCTTTGCATGGGAGCCATGAGGGGATGTGGTTTTGAAGCTCCCTCTACATTGTGTGTTATTGAGCATGAGGTTTGATCTGTTGCCTACTCCCAATCTGAGAGTTTTCACTATAATGCATGCCCCCTAAGCACCTTATTGCTTATGTACAACAAGTTGCTATACATGCAGTGATTTGTCCTCAGTGCCAAATCTTAATATAGTGCCGGGTTACAGATAACATAAACAGAAAGTCGGCGTAGTGAATACATGCTTTTCTTCCCCTGCTTCTTTTCTATGCTGTATGCTCGGTAGTGAGTCATTATCCCATGCAGAAGCAGGAATAATCATTGCCTTTCTAACATGGTGTAATTTCAGGGCCGGAAAGTGCAATTAAAATCTAAATGGCGACACAAATCCCTTTTTTTGAAAGCCTTTGCTAAGGGGGGGTTGCCTCAGACAAACTCAAGCCATGGCCTATCCCTGATGAAGACAGAGATGCAATCATTAACTGCCTGAAATCCGATCTGCCGCTCACACATTCTGGTATGCAGCTAAAGAAACTACAAAAGCTCCCACTGTGTCATAAATTAAGACAAGGTTGTCACATTCCCACTGTCTCAGCCCATTAAATCGCAGGGAAAGACATGGGAACCAATTTGACTGGAGCAGCCCCAGATTGAAACTTCCCTGAACCTGCATAACATCCCCCCAGAGGTGGGCGAAAAAGGTTGCGATCTTTATCACCTGCTATAGGATCATGTTGAGAAACGACGGCCCACTGGCTTTGACTGGGTGGGGAGTGCAGGAGAGGAGGTGAGGTAAAGAGGCCTGCACAAGAAGCCCTGGAATTTCGAGTGAATGAACTGTGATTGCCCGCCCTGCTGGAGAGAGAAATCCGAGGAAGATAAGTTGCACTGACCTCCAGCTCCCACATGCTCGGCTCTGTAGCAACTGGAAGCTTTTAAGACTCGCTAACATGAAGCCAGATTAATGAAAACAAAAACAAAAAAGAGGAGAAGAGAGTGTTAATTGCATTGTACTGTAACTGCTGGTGGTAGCAGTCAGAGCTGTGTAGTGGGAGGGATGGGATGAATTGTAATATTATCCAATTCGTGATATTTGTGCCCGTTCACTGGTATCCTGGATAAGGTATTCAGTTTCATCTAAGAGATACACAGATGGCCTAATTGAAAGCTACTTTAAAGAAACTGCTTTGATTTTGCCTCCCATACGGCTTCTTGCTGCTTGGCTGATAAAATGAGTCCAGAATATCAGTCCCGATATGTGAAACAGTCAAATATGCCACACAAATGGTCTTTTTGAAGTGGCTTGGATATGTACAGTGGCTCATGGACAACCATACCAGGAATACCATTAGTTTCTTCTTCAATATCAGTTGCCATCAAATGCATTTTACCTCTCTCTACCTTCTCAATGAGAGCCATGGATATTTTTAAACTGTCCTACATCTTTGACATCTATTTAAGTGCTTTTAAAATAGCTTTGTAATCCCTTGTCTACAAATGTCATTCAAAAGTAGGTTTGTATGTGAAGGAAGAAATAGTGTTAAATTATGAAGAGGGACATGACTCCAAATGGTACCGTTTGACCTGAAGGAAGATAGCAGCATTGGAGGAGTATGCTGACACACAAAGCGTTTGGAAACGATAATTACCCAATAAGATGCATAACAAAATGATGCACTTACGGCTTTTGTGAACAATTAATCTAACGTGGTAGTAAATTTGACGTAGCAGGTAAAGTGTCACATACTCCTAGAACAATTACAAGTGCCATCAAAGATACAAACTGTCAAAGAAAGCAATGGAAGTGAGATGTCAAAAATGTCCAGTTTGAGAAAATGTAGTCCTTTTTCACAAAAAGTCTGCTTTTACTATCTATTTACGCTACCCTTATGCTCATCGTTGGAGGAGCAGCCAAGGAATGCACAAGTTTTCTTTAAGAAGAAAAAAAAAAAGATTACTGAGGATGTGAATCAACATGTCCGTTTACACCACATACAGTCTGAACAAATACTGCAAAGTTTTAAATGCTCTGGCCTGCTGATGTGCTGTGCTGTGAATGCTGGGCAAGGTGATTATACCACTGAAAGTGAATCAGAAAAGCTATGTATTCATTTAATTATTTATTTATGTAATTTATGTATGTAAGTGCATGCAGAGGAAGACATTAGCTGCTAACACATGTTCAGACTTCTGTGTGGTTCAGGAATACTGGCACTCATGATAAACCTGCCAGAGGTAAGAACTGGACACTGTTCTGTTTAATAGTCATTTTTCTTATTCGAAACCTTGGAAATGCTTTTTGGTATGCTAAAATAACTGGACACTTAATCATGCAACTTAACAATACACTGAATTTCATTGCCACACTAAAGCGCAGTGGCTGTGTCCTCCCAGGCCTGTGTACCGGTAGGAGTTGGGGTTCAATTTATGATGATGGTCAAAGTTCAGACCATGTTAACATTGTACAGATATCTTTCCTTTATTATAGACAATCCATACTTAGAATCCTCTTATGCAATGATTTCTCTTTTATGACAGAATTGATTAAAAATGCACTTCATAACTGACAGAGAAATGCAATACAAAATGTATACCTATATGTGGATATTCTTGTGTTCTTCTAAAAGAAAAAACTAAACAAATGGGGATGATCTTACATGGAAAACTAAGGTTTTCCTTGAGTTTTAAAAATAAATGTGGGTATTTGAAATGTTGCCCAAGTGAGAGAGATTTGAATCTGTGACCCATGGACCCAGGTGACGTTATGGTCATGGTGCTATCTGTTGATCAGACGTTTTTTGCTAATTGAATGACGTCTTGCACTGTGTACTTGTGATCTGTGGCTAAACCATGAAAGGTTAGACAATATGGAAAAAACACGTCTCAAAGCAACCCCTTATTCAAATATATGTGTATATACCACAACCTTTTCTACAGGCAGACTTCCAAACATTGCCAAAGACGCACACATTTGCGGGTTTTCTTCCAGACTTGTCAATAATTAACTTTAGTGGCGTGGAAAACGACCAAGATATCTATTGGAAAAAGAGCAATTATACAGGACGCCTTCCCAGGGGCAAGTTACTAAAAATAACAGGGTCTGTGCTAGTAAAGGAGAGGGGCTGCTTTTTGCTGGATAGTGTAGCATCAAATTTCAGATTTACACACAAAAAAGGGAAGAGAAAGCGAAAATGCCAACCGACACCCACAAAGATGCTGTACTTCAGAGAACATATGTGTTATTTGTGTTCATATCAATGAATGCTTCTGCAGCCTGGGTGAGGTTTCTTTACTTTCATTGGTGTAAGACAGTCCTTGAAGTTGAAGTCTTGAATTAGAATAACCTAATTAGACAGAAATTATGCTCTCACTTCTGCTTTCAAAATGGGCACTAAATCCAAATGTCATGATAAGAAAAAATGATCCTGTATATGTTACCACTTATGTGGTTGCCAAAATAATCTGCTACATCATAATGAAAACTATTTATTTTGCCTTAGCAGCTGCCAAGATAAAGCTTTGTAATCTTTTAACAGACAAGTATGCCATCTTCTGGTTGTGGTCATGAATTGCATACCAGGTCAGTCCCTTGCTTTAATGTATTCTATATCCTTTCTTTGTAGTTGATGCATTCAGTGACTGGGTAATTTGCAAATCATACAGAAATACACCTAAAGCCTAGAACTTTGTCCGACATATTAATTGCATAATACAACTCTAATAAGTTTTGTTTAGCAGGAGATTAGACCTCTCACGTAATGCACACCCACAAGTACGGTTTCTAATTTGGAATGGGCAGATCGCTCAAAATGTTGATGTGATCTGAATAGACTATTGATTTGTATGAAAATTGATTCACTTTCCCAAACTGATACTGTTTTTTTTTTTTTTTGTCAGCCTTTTACCTGCAACTGTTTCTCTATAAAATACCAAAACATCATTTGAATTTCAGGAAATTGGGGAGACCCAGGCATCAGTTTCAACAGCTGCTGCTCCTCTTGTTTTTGTGTATTGGATTTTCGATATGATCTGGGTATGTGTTTAAGCTAATTATGTTGTGGGGGGGGGGTGGGCTATTGCATGATTTTGAAGAATAGGATTATTGTGTACTTTTAGTCAGTGTTTTTTTGTGTGTGTACTCTTCCCTTTTAACATAGCTACCAATGTTTCTGCATTTGGGGTCAGGAATACATAGATTTTACTTACAATTTCCCCTCCCAGCTCTTTTGAAGGGTAACTATGGATACAGAATCATTGTTTTATCTCCTTCCTTGGAGCCATGGTAACTCACAAAACAAGCCTAATAGAGATAATAGTTTCTTGGGAGTGAGGGCAGGTAAGCATTACATAAAATTATTATATTTTTCTTTTGAAATAGAAAATGCACTTGTAGCTTCTGCCTATATTTAAACAGTAGCTCCAGCAGTACACGAGCACACAGCGTCTTTTCTAATTAGAAAGGATTGCAACTCTCTGTTTATCCTCAATATTGAATATAGTTGTATCCTTGGTCAGCCAATTACCTAATCTATGTTGGGGTTCATATAATGAGTTGAGGGTAGATAGATATATAGAAGAGTTATTTGATTTCCCCTGGAGAGGTTAACTAGACAGTTGACATCACTACAAATGAACAGCTATTCTACACCTTGTTTAGGATGATATATTTATTTACACGGGGGATGGGGGTGCAGTGGCTATTGACTTACTGGGTGTTCAGATGTAATCACAATAGTCACATGTGGGGCAATGAGAAAACCGCATCTCACTCTCCGACGGGGGAGTCTGTGGTTTCAGTAAGCTGGGAGTCAAGGCAGGATGATCAGTCTTTTATTTGACACACAGGAAAAGAACAATCGGAGGAAACAGTCAGTGACCTCTCCACATTTCCAAGCTGTGGTGTGCTCTGTGCTGTGTGAGTAGTCAGTGGACTTATGTGAAAAAGTGAATAATGCTCTCATTAATGGGTTGGCTTAATCATATTCTACTCCCAATGATGTACTCCCAACCTACACATCATCATATTTGTATTATATTCCACTCCACCAGTGGTTAGTTTCTCCAGCAAGTTTGAAAGCAAATAGATAGATCTCTCATTGTGTTTTGTGTCACCAGAACTGTATTTTAACAAGCAATGGCATCCTTCCTGGTCACTCTTTGTAACTGAACTTGGACCCTCTCCTCAAAGGGAAGAGAGCAACATGCCTTTCTCAACTTGATTAATTTGTTTTGATCACTTTATCGTGTGGAAGCAGTACTTTGTACTTGGAAATGTGTTGCACGTTGTTAGTGTTGTTCTTTCACACATCTCATATAACCTGCGTGTGAATTATTTGCATTTGCCTGCCAGGTGCTGCCACCTTTTGGCTTTCAGTGTATAAACATGCAGGGAGAAATTATATAAATAGAGCCCCATATGTATTATTTTGATCAATAAAAATGGCAGCATCAACAACATTTTAAACTGCAATAATGAATAATATAATACAAATGGGATATTTATTCCTTTTACTGTTACTGTAAATAACACAAATCAATGGCAACAACCTCATGATGTATTTTGTACTTATTTAAATAATACTTTTATTGTAAAGCAAATTAAAACAATCTGGAAAGAAAAGAAAGAAAAACATTTGGAAATCACATTGAATAAGATGAATGAATTGAAAAGCTGTACTGGTTTTGACAATGAGCCTCCCAAAATATTTATTTTATCATATGCAGGTGAATAATATACACTGAAAATTAGGCACAGCAGTTTTACTGTTAGTTTTCCAAATAATATACCAAAGTTACATTTCTGCATGAAAAATATGAATGATAATAATCATTATCAACAACATCATCATTTATTAAGACAAGATCGAATCACATAAGTTGAGTTGTTCTTTCTTAGATTAGTTACTTGGTGAGGGTAGGATGTTAGAAGAAATAATATGAGTTGGACAGCTCTAAATACATATTTTATATCATGGTGGAAGATATGCACACAGAAAATATTTTAAAATAAATCTGTATGCATATCTGCATTTAAAAAATGTAAATTTCCATAATCCCTGGAGGTGTTTGAGGGCTTTTAATCATGTCTTTTGTGCTAACACTCAAGATCCCCTCTAGCAGCACCTTGAAATAATTGATGTAAACACAGTGGCACAGGGAGAAGCAAGGATTTATATGAGAACAGGAGATTTCAGAAAAGTGTATTCATATGAATCAATTTATTTATGACAATCTTTTTAATAAAACATTTTAGAAGCTGTCGTCGTGCAAAGTTATACCTAAACCAATGTTTGAGGAATAAACAAAATATTGAGGGGTTTTGTCAATTTTTACTGTGGGGCATATGTCCTACCAGGCTTTTCTCCAACTTTTAAAACCCCCATGCAGCAATGAGCTATTAACAGGAGTCTTGACAGTAGGCCACTAAGGGGCAGCACACTGTTTCTTACTGCTTCCCAGGAACATTTCACCTAGAATCCCTTTCTTACATTGGAATTATATTTGGTAACAATAATATAAGAAAATCAACTACAGTTTAGTACTTCTTCTTCTTCACTATATATACCAATTAACCATGCTATAATACTATCTGCACAGAGAATCCCATACGCATTTAAATTGCACAATTGCCACAAAAACACTAAAAATGCATTCATGGCAGGAGGCTTAGCTCAAAAATGGGTAGTGGTTGCTAGGTAACAGAAATATGAATATGAATAAATTTCTAGAAAAAAGATTATATGTTGCACTTTTTAAATCTACAGCATCACAGATTTCCTCTGAAATGTAAAAGTAGTATTAAAATATTTTTAAAAAACAAACAACAAAAAATATGAAGGAGATATTTTCACACTATGCACTAATGTTCTAAATTCAAAAGGAATCCATGTCCCTGGGAAAAATGTGCTTAATCACATATATAGCAAGGTTACTGATCGGGTTAGGAATAAGGTTACAGACTAATGCTGGGGTTATAGTTTAGACTGTGGTCAGCATCAGAACTTGAATACCTCATGCAATACCTTGATTATGGTCTGGATTTCCCCTTAGTGTTTGTGGTTTGTATTGTTTATGTGTTTAGGGTAGGGACCTGTTACTTGTGTTTATTTTAGACTCGAGAGGAGTTGTTTGCCGTTGATGTCTGTCTATTTATTTTGAATACTCACGCACTGTGTTTGAATAAATCCACACTTTGTACGGTAACCCTGCCTTTTGTGTTTCCTAAACCCCCCGCCTGAGAGCCCAGGTGCCATGTCCACCCCACACAGTGCCACCATACATTCATTTATTTGGAATTATATTAATTTGCAAACCAGAGTATGACGTGAAGATGGAGAAAGGAAAGTTTCCAGAACCAAATCAGTAGGTGTATGCTGAGACACATAGGCAAAGGGTCTACAGAATGTACGCAATGCCAATGGGGAACAACCTCTAGCAGAAGCACAGCCATTCACGTTGCAGTCAAGAGTTCAGAAATCAAATTCTAATCTGTAGGGAAAGCGCTGGAATTCTCACAGTTACACAGGCAGCCATGTTGAAAGAGATGTTGCTTTTTGTTTGATTAAGATATGTATTCAGGAAACATCCATACACAGGCTGCAGAGCATAAAACAAAACTTCTGCTGTCAGCAAACTAGGAAACTTGGGTGTAAGTAATGCTATGGGGCTGTTAATGCTGTAGGGGCTGTAACCTTAGTGAAAAATCTCATCGTGGAAGAGATCAACAGACAGCGCTCTTCTGGCTTGGCGGCTCCTTCATTTCTATCCTGTGAAATACAGCTCCCATACTCTCCTGCACTGGAAAATGTACAGAAGCAGACGGAGCTGCCCACCAGACATACAGTCATACTGCTGTGATTTTTGCCAGCAGCTGAGAAACTCAAGGGACTGCATGCCTGTTTGCCTGCTGGAGAAAAGAGGGAGGCTCCAATACAACTGAACAGTGTGTGGTGCTTTGTGGGAGTGAGCTGCATCTAATGAAGGTTCTGGAAGGGGTTTAGGGGGTAGGGGATTAAGCGATGGAAAAATAAGCTTAATGATTGGGAAAAACTGCAAGCGATTGGGGGTTTGTGGTTTCTCCGGAGGTAGTCATTAACATCGTGAAGTCTAGGGGAGTAGGGTGGGAGGTGGGTGGAGGTTGGCATCTTAGCCTATGTATTCATAACTGCGTGGCTGACACTGCAACCCCGGGATCTATTTTCATGTCGAGTGAGTAGATTTTTCCAGAACTGCTGATGTGTCATTGTGCATGCATTCTAGAAGGTGCTGTGAATGAGCACATGTGGGGACTGCTGACAATTCCCATGTTTTTTCCCTTTTTTAAGGAATTCGATAAACGAGAGAGACTGCTACTGCAACATCAGACTTTCCGACTAAATTTAATCACTTGATTTTTTACTGTTTTAGACACAGAAGTTTTGAGGCAATATACAAAATAAATACAATAAAATAATCATGGAAGAATGTATTTAGCCACCAAATAGCACAAATATACACTTAAAATTAATATGAAGCAATACCAGTAGAGAAGAATATATTGTGTGTTTGTGTGATGCAAATAATTTATTTGAAAGTAATACAATTCCAGTAAAAACTCTCATTGCACAGCTGTTTCTTTACTTCATTAGATTCAATCAGTTTATAATAATAAGCATATTTCCCATGACAAGATCCCTTTGCAATGATTGTAAAGCCTATTGAAAGCTGATTTACCATTCATTTATTCTCTACATTCATTTACCAGACCCATTGTAATTGTTTTTTCTTCTAAGTGGGAGATTATCACATTAACTTCATGGATCGCTCTGAATTAAAGTGATTGATGTGTATTATTTCACACGCACAGAATGCTTGTTATTTCAATACATCAGTGTTAAGTGAGTCTGTGTTTGTTTAATTTTAGTTGTTGTCTCAGACCAGTCAAGGGAATTTTTTCATTGTGATGAACTAAACACTTTCTCACTGGGCTCCACATAAACTGAACAAAATCAGTGTCAAGGGGACACATTCCTGGTTCATTTCAACTTCAAACTGTGTCAATCATCGAGACTAAAGACTGCGTCCAGGGACTAAGACTCTGGACCGTTTCAATGGACTGCACAAGAGCTGAGATCAGTCAAACACTCCATGCTTTCATGTCATATTTACTGATAATAAATTGTAAAAAAACAAAGCATTACAGTGACCAAGTGTGAAGGGGAGAGAGCTGTGAGAATGAGTGTGGACAGTAAGGAACAGTAGATGGCGGTGTTGTATCTTCCTCTGACCTTATAGACCTCCGTGACCTCATTGCTTGATTTCACAGTCTTGGTTGAATCCACTACAGCTGCAGTTTCTGTTTCAGCGCCTACTTTGACGGTAACTGCCAGATCATCAGTATTCTGAGAAACGGACTGAAACAAGGCACCTGCTGATATGTTTCTTTTCATCCCTCGGGGGGTCAAATAGTTGCAATCTTGTACCTTTGAGAGTCAAAGAAGTTTCACCTGCAAGGGCTGACATCCCTAGTCCTGGAATGTCTTCTGCTTTACATTCCTACTGCTCTTTGAATGCTGACCAGTACGGGTTAATGTGTTTTCACAGTCTGTGCCCAGTAAGTCATTATAGCTAACTATAAAACCATCAGGACCAAAGTTGCCGTCTTTTCCTCCAGGTGTTGGTATTTCTCAGGCCCATGCAAGCATGTTTGAACAATTTATGGGTAGATTAACTCTATAGCTTGCTGTTGAAAGCCCAAAGATTGGGGTTGAATCTCATCATAGGCTTTCACTTGTTTTGGGCTGTGCAGATTTGGAGATGGTGGTTCCAGTCTGGGGTTTGGCCTCACACACACACACTATATAGACTAGCCACCCAGGATATCCCTATGCTTGGCAAGATATTGCAGGAATATGTTCAGCACAATCTGAGAACGTGGTGTGTTGTCCGAGGTGTGATGAGACAGCGGTTCGAAATCCAAGTAGGGGCTCTGGCCGCACACGCTACATAAATACACGCATTACATTATTAGAACCATTATCTTTTTCTGTATTCCCTAAACTGGAATAAATACAGGGCATAACCAACACCACAACACATAACAATAACCTTGCTAAGACAAAGACTTAACATTCAAAAATTGAACCCTAGCAGAGCACATATATCACACTTTCACAGATTAAACATAGTATGAGACCAAAACAAAAAAACATACTCCATTTTCCATTTTCAGTTGAAATTCACTATCGATGGAAATGTGAGGACTTGTGGAAAAAAGTTGGGATTTGTATATTCACTTAATCTTTTATTTTGTCAGCAGTTTTTTGCTTTCGCCATCTGTTGTGACCAAAAACTCGCTGGTGAATGAGTCACATTTATGGAATTTGACTGCCAAATTATTTCAACTCAGGCAATTGGGAAGCATCCAGATTGCACATTGCAGCCACAGATGTCCCTTGTTTTTAAGTTTCAAGCTTGTGGACTGACTTCAATAGTGGCAATGAAGTTATGATCTGAAGTCAAGTTGCTTATATATGTATATATTCCATCCCGGACACAGAGTTCATTCCATGCTGATCTTAAGACATGTAGCCTTCCAAATTATCATCCACTCAGGTTACTCTGTTATTGACCCAGTTATGCTAAACACAAACCATCTGTAATTGCAGAGTCAGTCTTTGAGTGTTTGCAATAGGTCTTTAGAATAGGAGCTGCCTGAGAGCCTTGTAAAAAGCCACCTGTAGCCTAATGTCAACACTATATATTCCTGTTAATATTAACCCAAGCTCATATCTTCATTTCTCCTAGAAATTGAATGGGACATTTGGACTTCATGTCTTTTGCAGCCCTGGTCGCTCCTTCCCTCATTGTATTATTATTATTTCTTCCCTGCATTTGTTTCAGGCGAAGTGCCACCAAGCATCCCCAAACACCCTGGACACTTTCATACAAAAGCAAAGTAAGTTAGTTCAAGCCTTTTTTCGGGTACTGTGAGGCAACATTACAGTACAATGCAATGGGAAAAGAGGAAAAAAAATACCACCCATGTGTGTCCCAAGAATTCTGTTTTATCTCTGCACAGTGGAAAGGAAAGAGGAGAGGCACTTTGCCAGTGCCTGACAGCTGAGAGCACACTTTGGCCAGAGCACGTGAGAACCCTTTCACAGCATCTGGTGTCACGTACTGGTAAAAACCTACAGCTGCAGCCCTTGTTGTATCTATGATCTTTCTATTGTTTGTTTTTTTGTTTTCGAAATAAGAAACATTTCTTATAAAATATATATATATATATATATATATATATATATATTATGCCTCTCCTCTCAGACAGTTTCCAGATCTGCAGAGACACAAGGAGCAGGGGACACAAATGGAAATTGGGCTTCGAGGCATTCAAGACAGAAAACAGGAGACACTTCTTCACACAGAGAGTCGTTACAATCTGAACAAACTCCCCAGCGATGTGGCTGAAGCCGGTAATTTAAGAACATTCAAAGAAACTGACTGGATAGGATCCTTGGATCATTTAGTTATTAATGGACACCAGATGAGCACGATGAGTCGAATAGCCTCTTCTCTTTTGTACATTTCTTATGTTCTTCTTATGTTCTAACACTTTAAAGGCAGCTTTAAGGGTTAACGCCATTATTAAACATAGCTTTGGAAAACCATATAAATGCCCTTCAGAAGGGTTTTCATACAACACCCTTTAAAACACAGTGTAGTGGCAGGCTGTGGAGGCAACCATTTTTACTCCTCTTTGCTGTGAAGGATAGCCATTGAAGGCCAGTATATAGGGCAAAAGGCACTCAACTGTTGTGCCCAAGGTGTTCGATAGGCTGGCTGACTAGAAAATGAGAATTCAGCTACAATCTCATGCCAGGCAATCAACCAATCAGACCACACAGCACTCCAGATGGTTTGAGTCGGAGTGGGGGGTGTGGCTGTGCAAACTACATGATCCTCATCAAAAGTGGCGATAGTAACTGAAGTCTCTCAAAGAGTGTTTGATGTGTATTTCTGGAGAACAGAGGCAAATAAGTATATATGAATCTTCATTACAACATGTGGGCAAAAGAACATAAAATATATAAAAGACTGAATGATTGACTTTCACATTTTTACATGATTACTATTAAAGGAGGGGAGGCTAGAGATAAGACTGTGAATGATTTTGCCAGGTGTCTGGGGCACAGGTCTGGAGCTTCGCTTTCGTGAAAACTGCCTTCCAACACGAAGTTTGTTTACCTGAAATCAGTGGCTTCCATTTAGTTTTTTACTTTTGATTTATTTACTTATTTATTTTCAGTCCTAGAGCACTGATTCATAACAGCGGAGTTTCTGTGCACAATCTGTTATTTGCTGTTTGGAATGTCTCTACAAAAACACTGCCCAGCTCTTTAAACTGGTTTATTTTATTTTTGTATGGGCTTAAACCTTTATTTAGGCAACATTCTCAGTTTTACGACACTGGTATAGTGTGTTTTGCAGCTTGAGTTTAATACTGTGTACACAAATATGTGTTTATATGTAAATATATGTATGTGTTTATGAATGGTCAGGATATATTTAAAAAAGCATAACTGACCATTTCGATCTTAATTTAGCATGAAATACAACTCTGAAAATAGCAAGGACTATAATATTACTGGTGCCCACTTATTCTTTGTGCAAACAACTATAGGTTATTATTATTATTATTATTTTACATTTCATATTTAATGAGCATTGACACAAATGCTTATCTGATAAAACACTAGTTATTGCAGAGGTATTTAATTATGGCAGAGCTTTGCATATGCCTGTTTTTGTCATTTTCACCAGCAACATGACGTTGTAACTTTGTTTCATGTGTTCAAGTTGGCTGCCTATTTCAATTTTAATATAGTATCTTAAAAAAATTATTTGGTGCCAATGGGAGAAATTATCTATCACAGCTGTTATGCTTTTCATTACTTGGAAAAGTGCGTGTAAACCTTTGTCTGTGACTTATAAGGCAATGCTTGCTGAAGAATGATTACTTAAACATTACTTATCTGTGGGGTTTGAGGCGGCAAAAGCCCATGCCAGGTTTTGAAGCTGGTACAGTGGCTCTTTTGTGTGCGACTCACAGAAAGGAATTTGAAGATGTCTGGTTTTTGCATTAGCCGGTTGCCTCTCATGGGTTGTATAAATGTTATACTGATGGCCAGTTTAACAACCCAGTATTGTGGTGAATAAAAAAGATACCCTTTCCAGCAAATTCCATCAGCTCAGCTTGTACCCTGGCACTCTGCAGGCACAGCTAACACAATATTTTGGAACTAGAGTCAAAGCAGACCACCAAGACAATCAAGCTAAGTACCTTTTGTTTGATTTCTCTGTCTTTTTCCTACTCATTCCCTCATCCTTGCTGTGACATGAGAAAGGCCATTGTTTGAACACCTTTTCCTGCAATTATGAACAACTTTCAGTGTTCATATCTACTTAATTTGGGAACTGATCTTCAGTTCTTCTACATGACAAAAGCAAAGTGGCAATTATGGTAAATCGAAATAAAAACACACATTCTCCTGGAGTGCAAAGTATTATGAGTTAACAAGCAATTAAACAAAGGCCAGATATATTAAATTACCATTGCAGTTTTAATTTCAACACTGAATTGCACATTGCACTGAAAACAGCAACCTAAACATTAACACCTTCCCCGAACAGGAGGTTTTGCTTTGCTTTGCTTTTCAAGAAAAATTGACAACTGAGAACTGAGAAACTACTAAAGTAAATATTTTTGCCCTGGCTTTGATTTCTGTATTGGGGATTGGGGGGTGTATTAATTTTTTCCAGCACACCTTGAATTTGATATTTGATCAAACAGCAAGAGGTCAGAGAGTAATGCAGTGAGTCATGGGATAATAGCACTTCTTGGAGGGTCTCCAGCACTAGCACTGCATTTGTTTAATACTGGCTGAAATGCAGGCAAAACCTCGTTCTTCTTCACTCTTATAAAGGTAACATTTACAAGGCATAAAACAAGGCTGTTCCACAGACCCATCTGAGTGGTTGAGTGGAAAAATAAAAGGTTTTGATTCACTTCTCTAGCTTTACTCAAGGTGGGGAGTTAAGGAGGAGGTAGGTGAAAAGTACTTTGGCACATGCAAGCACAATGTCCTTAGGCCCTCAGAGACTGTTGCCAGAGCACCTCACTGTACAATAACTACAGTGTACATGTCTGTGTTATTGAAAGGTTTTATGATATCCTGTTACATGATGTGGTATTACCGGCATGGATGTGTGCAAAACAAGGCTTCGGTTTTATCTTGAGCCAAATGCACACTGAAGACGCATGCTCAAAAGGGCCTTAATACACCTCACACTGAAATACGCTATGACATTTAGTTTGGTTTCATGCACGTAAGAAGTTGACACTATCCAGGGCAATATTATAACTCATTGAAGAGTTTTACACACTCTCTAGATTTGTTATGGAAAGATTTTCTGTTTGTAAGTAACATAATAACTATTGTAGAAGCTGTAGTCAGAGAGACAGAAAAAGTTTATTGTTTTTGCGATTCATAATTTGTATTTAAACCACTGTGCCTGAAAACCTACAGCAGATGTTCCTCAGGATGCCATTCCACTGTGGCGAAATTGACACCCTCGTTTACTTCTGATTGGACATGTATCAGAGCAGTGGAAAATCTATGTGCATGTGGAAAGAACCCCCTACAAAAACAAGGGGGAAGGGGAGTTGGAGGTGACGTTGGCTTTCTATTTCCCCAATGCGTGAACGATTCACATTACAGAGAATGTGAACTAATCACATTTGTCATTCGAATAGAGTCAGTGTTACAGAGGCCAGGTCAAGTGAAGGGGGTGATGGTGGTGCTGGGGGGGTTCATGTACTGACTGGTTGTAAAGGGACATGAAGCTGAGGAACACATCAGAAAGAAGGAAAAAATACAAGTAATTGGCAAGGGATCTGAAACCCTTTTGATCCTCATTGACTGTAAGCATGACCAGAGACAAAGTCGTTAGTGGCCTATAAAAAACACAAAACAGCCTGCAAATAAGGTGTGTGGACTGGAGAAACTGGATCACTCAGCAACTGAGAGACCAGGCCTCTGGCTTCCACAAGCCTTATGTTTACACAGTGCTCCTCAAGGTCAGATTTTAAAATGCCTCACCCCCTTCCTCCACCAGCATCTTCCCAACTACTGAGGGCTTGTAAAACACAGGCATGTGTTGAGGCTTAGGCATTTCCAAAAAGAAAAGAAGAATCCCAGTCATAGCTTTATTAATCATAAGTTAAATAGGAAACAAGAAGATGAAATCTTGAAGAACAACACATGTTTGATAATCCACAGTAACAGAGTGTCAAAGGTCAATCTGTAAAAACACCAGGACATCCTAAACCTGAGTTTCAGGTACTCCATTTAGGTCAATCTCTTTACTTTCTACATTATTATTATTATTATTATTATTATTATTATTATTATTATTATTATTATTATTATTATTATTATTTATGTTTTAGCAGATGCCTACAACTTTATCTGATATAATCCATTAAGTGTGCGATTTGGAAATGCTGACACAGAAAGACTGAAATGTCTTGTCAGGAAGATTTTTCATTTTTCAGAATGCCTTGATGTGTTTATGAGGGCATGGAGGAGGAAGCAGAACACACAGATGCCCGTTTAACCAACAAATGCGTAATTTGAATCTGCCAGCATTGACACCTCCACCTTTCTATTCAGATATGGGCAATTAAGGTGCCAAAGTGTCTGCTAAATCTGCCGAGTCTAATTCTGAACCCAAACTACCATAAAAAGACCCACATGCAGTTTTTGAGTGAATTTTAAAAAAATCAAGGAATTCTGACCAGTGTAGGCATGTAACAAAACAGGGATGTACAGTTTTGTGAAGATGCCTACAGATTGAAAGAAGCAAAAAATACCTGAACAAAGTATCAATATAGCCCAATGTTATTTGTTTATTTAAAATAATTTTGGAAAGGCAGCTTAAAAACTCACTCCCACATTTAATGAGGAATGTATTGACTGCAACAAAGGATTACTTGACTGAAACCTTTAGCCTTAACTCTCTTTATTTGTAAAAATATCCATATATACTGACCCTTTCATTATTGTTTGTTCATCAAATCAATTAACAAGCTCAAGCACTTTTTGAAGAGGAAATTAGCTTAAGGATTTAAGGATATAATGCAATTGCAAACTAATATTTAGGGAAAACACTCCCTAAATGGAGTGCATACATGCAATTTACCTGTGCTGGTTCAACAATAAACTTTCATGCAAGCTCAATTTACCAACAATTAAGTCCTATATAATAAACCATCCAAAATTTTCTTTATTCTGTTTCTTAATTAAGCAAAATGTGTTATGGCAGTTATGAGTGCATTAAGTGAAAGTAAATGTTTGCTTTCGCTATAGCCTGCATAAATGTTCAATTGTATTTCTTTCTTGTGTAAGGAGTATTTCTGTGTCTATAATAAAACCACCAAGCAATCCAAAGTATTTTTGTTTGAAAGTGTCTCCAAGAAAGACAAAACACTAAACTGTAGGAGTTTAAAAACATATTTCAGTATAATATAAATATAAATGATTTTGAAAAATAACAAAGCACTCTTTCACCATGAGTTGATTACACTGTGATTAATCCCCTGAGTTAGTAGTCAGCTAAGCAGGCTTCCAGACAGTAATACATAATATTTTTCTCATTTTGTGAAGAGAGGCAGATTCTGAATAGACTGTTGGCTTGTATCTGTGGAAAAGTGCTGAATCTAATATTGGCCCCCGTTCCCAATCATAGTTGCTCATACTTCGGATCTTCTGTCACACAGTTTCAGTGATATATCACCTTCAATTTTTGTCCTCTTCTTCCAAATTGCATCCTAGACTGTATTTACGCAGGTTGAACTTTTGATAACTGTTCCCTTTAAGCAAAATTCAAATTCTGTCTGTATTTTTAGGCCCATTGCCATGGTTTCACTATGTCCTTTCTTTGAGCGGTAAAAAATCGATGCGTTTCCACCTTTGTATTTCTTCTGTAGACACTACACCACATTTTAGTGGTTTCTTATATACTGTTTCTATGGTTTCGGCTTGGAGCAGAAGGTCAGACATTCTTTCCTGATTCCATGGCACTCTCCCACATTGCTGTATTGACCAATCATTATGGTTTAGTGTCCATCCTAGTTTTCTTTTTCTTTTCTTCCCGGAACTAGGCTTCCAATTTACAACTCTGTATTTTTAATGTTTCTTTAATGTTTTAAGATAATCTCTATGGATTTTACAGCAGCAGTCAACTGAGCAATGATTAGGAAAATATTCTGGACTTTCCTGGACTGTCCTGGACTTTGAAACAATCAGTCTGTCTTCTCTTAGAGATGTTTACCTTGGGCAGTGTTGTTTGTACAGCTACAAGTCCTTCATTTGTCGCCCAAGTCCTTGATGGTCTACACTCCATCAAGAGGTACATAGAGGGTTTTTAAAAACTTACCACCATCCCTCCCAAATACTCACACTTTCAGTGAAACCCTGGTAAATCATTTGCCATGCATTCCTCTTCTACGTTCGATCAGGCTCCCCACATTTCAAACGATCGACCCTGAATTGGCCTAGCCAGTTACCTCCCCGCTTGTTCCAGTTTTTCCATTTGTTGTTGTCTCCAGGCAACAAAGAGGAAATTGGGCACTCTAATATGAGCGATGATAGCTACATACTACTAACAGAAATATGAGCCCATTCTTATATTTTCCTTTCAAATAGACATTCAACCTTTACATAAGCCAGTGATTTAAGCAAGGATTATGCTTCATAGTTGGATTTCATTAAGACTGTCCACAACACTCCCTCATTTGGAGAGTCTTGTACTTTTGAAATAAAACATGGATTCACCATTGGCCTCCCATGTACAGTGAGTGCTTAGTGTGTATTCTTGGTATGTTCCGAAGCTGGGTAGTCAGATGTGTGTCAATTGAAGGAGGTGAGAAAACTTTGAAATGTGGGACCTACAAAGTTTTATCAGGAACTGAACTTTATGGCAGATGAAAATTCATGTGGGCGGCCTTGGGGCAGAAAGTCACCAAATGAAGTCAGAGCAGGGGAAAGAGGGAAAAGTGTTAAATCACTGGGAAAATGCTCTCTTGGGATGACTTATTTGATGTGATTTTAATTTATTTTTAGGATGTTTTTGATTCTGTAAATACATTGAAAGGGCACTATTTATGTATGTATTTATTTTCATTTGGTGTTTTCTAAGCAGTTATTAAATCAATACATAAAACGCCTGTGGTTTCTGAACTTGCATAGAAATCAGACATTGCCATAAATGCCATCCAGGCCCAAATCCCACAGATTTAGGTGATTACAGTGCAGTGGATTCTGCTTTGGTTTACTTCTCTGCCAAACCAGAGTTCAGACACTGTTCACTCTTCACCCACAGCGACATGAGAGACTGAAGCGAGATTTGTTTCCTTTCTCTTTGATAAAAGGCCTCTCTCCTCAATTCAGTGTATTATAAGCTTTTCAGCAAACCTAGCTGGTTTGGTATAAAACCTAGTTGGTTTAGTATAAAGGAATTCACATGTGTGGCTCCTCAAAAATCCAAACAATCTTCATATTACAGAGTGTTCTCATACTTATGGTAAACACTGAGCTTGCTTTACTGTGCTTTGTTATTATATACATTGGTATGACTTACAGAGCATTTACTTTGATTTATCTAGGGTTATTAAGAGCTATGCTGTAGAGACCAGAAAGGAAAAATACCAAGACGTGAAATCCAGCCAAAATATACAATAACTAGCATCTTTCTGCCTCTTATTAAACATATAAGGAATATAAAGGAATGTAAAATGTTTTGACATATTCAAACTACAGTTCAAATAATGAAATCATAGGGAGCATTGTCTAAATATTGGATCACTTACATAGAAGGTTAGGTTACAGTAAGATGACAATCCTCTGGATAGATTCCTCTTGCCCTAATTCCCTTGGTGGAGTGGAAGGAAGGGGTTCATGTATTGATCTAAATTGGGATGACTGTTGCTGTTAGTGGAATAATCCAAGGAACACAAAAAAAATTGCACTCTCTTGTTGGATGTGTGCTGAGTACAAAGTTGTTCTCTTCAAAGACAATTTCCACTAGTGTTTGAGAGCTGATCAGTCAATACTGTTAGGCGGTGGTGAGGTCTACATCCAGGAACATTGGGGACTGAACTTACCTGACTTTCTCTGGCTCGCCTTTAAGTTCCCTTGTCATGCTGCAGCAAAAGGTGCTTGTGTTGTTCCAATGTAATTAAATCCCACTGACCTTTCTGTCATGTCAGCACAGTGCAATGCGGTCAGCAGTTAAAAACTTCATATGAAAGCACTGGAATCAATAGAGGAATTCCATCAAGTTTTTACTGTTACCACTGCGGTTTGGAAGCTAAGATGTGTGGTATTTGATTTGAAAAGAAAAAGGAAGGAAGAAAAGTCAATGTAATCCAATTGATTGGCACTAGATTGACTGTTCTAGGTCCTGGCAGAAAATGAAAAGGCCACAGGGGCCGAAATTTGATCTGGTGCCTTTAACTCATGCTACATTGTTTTGGTTCTCATCCAAGATACGCTTTTGTTTGCAACTAGACACCTACTAGTAAAGTCATGTAGGTGATATGTCGGTCCTGCCCCCCATAGCACAGTATTTTCAAGTTCATGTTTGAAAGTAATCGACAGATGTTATTCTCAAAATGCCAGACAGAAAACCCTCACCAAATCTTTCTGTCGAATATACTGCAGAAATGCCAGCAAGAATTTTCATGTGAAAGTCGTTTTGCTGAGTTTATCCTTCCAACAGTAGTAGATTCTGGCTTTTTTGTTCTGTCACCTCTTCTCAAGCGCCATTTCTCTCTTGATCGTCTATTCAGCCACTCCTGTCACGTATTACTTGAGTTTTGCAACTTACCGATCATTTTATGGAATTGAAAAAATAAAAAATAAATGTGTGAATTTAATGTAGGTTTTGTACCATCAACTGCTGACTGTGATCAAGGGCACTGCAAAACTGTTTGATTGCTGCTGGATTTGGGTTGGACCTAGGCCAGCCAGGGATTTCCTCAGCTTGTCGTAAAACAGTCACCCCAGTGGTGTACTAATTTGCTGTTAGCCTGCAGTGCTATCAGTGCTTAGCAGTCACATTAGGTTTCAACAAATTGTTGTAGCTCAGCTGTCTGTCAGCTGTCAGCCACGAACTCAAAAATGTATTCTCTGACAGTGTTCCTTTTGGAGGATATGTGAATGTTGTCTTAACCCCTCCTGTGTCAATAAGAGGGCTGTAGCGATGAGCTGAATAGATGAACAACTGCTGGCTCCAAACTGGGAGAGTTTAGAAGAACGAATGAGTATTGGAGAATAGGAATATTGCATTACCAAGGTTTGAGTACATTTGTGTGCAAATGCTGTTTTTTTTTGTTTTTTTGGTCTGCAAAATCTGCAAAAGTTAACGACAATATAAAGGACAAGAGGTGGCAGAAGGGAAAGATGTTGGAAAGATCCTGTGAAAGAAGCAGGAAGTCACCACTTTGAAAACTAATAATAATCCAAACAGGCAGAATATTGCATTTGAATTAGGGACACAGTACACGGCAAAAGTTTAATTTAACTTCTACATATGTGACGACTGGATGTAAAGAAACTCAGTATTAATTATAAGTATCCATTGTCTTTACATTTCTGTTACGTAAAACATCCAAGCAGAATTTCAAATGTATGTTTTTTATTCTCTTCTTCATATGCAACTAAAAGTTGATTTCAGCCAGAAAAATACAATACATCAATTTGACTAATATTGAATGCATCTATAGAAGTATTTTCTTTCACAAAGGCAGTCAGTCAGGAAGCAATGGGTTCATTATTATGAAGGCCTTCACAGAGCCAGGGTGCACACAGGGGGTAATCCCATGGTATGTCTCCCCAACTCTGAATTTAGACAATCATTTAACATACATTTATACACATAGTTAAGTCACGACAACTCCATATAAGGAACATGCAGGCAAAGCAGATTTTAACAGGAACAACGATTACATACTTCTGCTTTGGATCACCCTGAGTTTATCATTTAGTCAAAAAGCCATTCTGTATCCAGGACAGAAGCCAACCTTTGATATATTAAGGATTGATGTGCAGCCTGTCTAATAGGATTATGTAAAAGGTATCTGTTTTGGAGTAAATGAGCAGTGTGGTGGGATTGTACTCTGTACTGTCTGTAAAACTTGCATTGACCAGTAGTGTAGTGTAAAGCACAATTGAATTTATTTCTGATTATAGGTTTACATTTTCATTCTACACCTCAATAGCATATCTGTCAAAATGTGTCACAAATATTTCTAAATGTATGATATTCGAATGTATTCAGATCATGGCCATTAGCATTTTGTAAAATCACTTTGGTTTGATCACATGGAGGAGGCACTTTCTGTAGCCATTGACTGGGCTCACCAGCTTCTCAAGAGGAATGTTTAACCATCCCTCCATTAATCCCACAAATCTGACAAGGGTGTAGCATTAGGGGGATGAAACATAGCCTCAAATAAAAACAGATCCACTTCTGCGAGATAAACAGAGGGAATTAAGTTCCTCTCGACATTTTGGTGCAAATTTACAGCTGGTTTGCAAGCATTACAAAATTCGCCTCAAAGCGTGTGAATTTCTCTCAGGTCGTTTGGGACCATGTTGGAATTAATTGAACATTTAGGACACACAGATCTGCAGTGTATTTTGTGCTATAAAAAAGTTAATTTTCTCTTAAGAAGAACGTCATACTCGTGTTCTTATTTTTTTAATGATTAGAGTAATAAAAGAGAAGACTATAAAATGCAAAGAGGTGAATGTGGGTTAATCACTTAATTTCCATTCAGTGTGCATATGCATTACAGCCAAGCATCCCCACCCCCCTCCTCGTTATCCTTTCTGCATTTTAATAATGATTTAAAATTCATGATTTAATATATATAGAGAAAGTATTCGTTAAAACTAAATACAAATTATACAATAAATATATGACATACAGTTTTGAAACAATCTCACTGTATCCTTATATGCATTAATTTAGTTACTCATAAGCAGTTGTTAAAAACCTCAGTGCTGCTTTCACTTGATTTTATAGCATGCTCAATTTGGCCTTACGACAACAAAGGAAAAAAAAAATAGAAAAGAAAACCTGAAAAGTTATATAAAAGGTGACTTGTGTTTCAGCAGTTCCAGATGTTTCTGAAATAAACAGTTTCTTTTTTTAATATCTTAAACCAAAATACTCCGTGTTACACCCCGGGCGCCAACACAACTTTATGGGCTGTATGATGAAATCCTATGCCCCTCCCTGTAATACTTCCTGTAATACAACAGTATATTATATTATATATAAAAAATATTAATACATAAAATAGCCTCAATGGATAATTAAAAAACCTTGTTTCAAAGCATCAAATGATGTAATCTGAAAAAAATATTGAATGGGCATATTTTAATATCATTTTATTGTACTGTTTTTCCAGCTCAATGATAGTTAACACTTGAAGACACGCAAGTACAAACCAGACTTAGATCACTCAGTGGGATAACTGATCATAAATATACACTTTGACAACTACTTCTTCATTCCCTTTGCCGTGAATTAAATCCCAGTGTGAAGTGTGTTACCCAAAGTAACCCAGAAAAACTCCATACCACAATTATACCTTTGAATGCAATTCACTTTTATTTGCAACAGGGGTTTACCCCTCCCCGATAAACATATGATCATTAAAAAATGCATTTATCTTTAAGGTCTCTACCAAAACAACTGTGAGATAGAGACTGGCTTTATTCTGAGCTCTAGAATGGACCATTCCCATGTAGTGATTGGCTGAACATCCTGTTTTAACCACTCAGCAAGTCTGAACCTGCTTTTTGACCTGTGCCACACAGTGTAGAGATTATTATGCAGCTCACAAAACTCTGTACATCAAGGGGGGGCACAAGACCACATGGGCAACTCAGTCAGAACATCCTGGAGCCACGGCTGGTATTAGAAGAAGAGAGCGAGTGCCAAGGCAGTTTTTTTTTCATTTTTGTGCCTCGTTTATAAACATCCTCACGCAGTAATGTAAACGCAGAAGATTGAGGCCGAATAAGCCTGGAACAGTGAAGACCTTTTCACAATTGTCTTGGCAGACGCCAGCACAGGGCACCACATTTTAATCTTGTTAAAGTGTTTAGGAAGTCGCTGGAGCAGAGCAGCATACAGAGTCCAAACCTCAATCATTTCCAAATAACTCCTTCTACTGTGGATGTCAAGTTGTTAATCCTGTCTCTGAATTAAAATAGAGCACTAGTTAGTGATCTGATTGCATGCCCATTTAGGGCTAAACCTTTTTGTTATCTACAAACAGACCCAGTGATTTCCTCAAGGAATTATTTTATTACAGTAGATGGCCTTCTTGTATCTTGAGTCTTAATAGACAAATTCTAAGTATTTATTTGACTTTTCAGCATAAATCACGGCATAATGATACTAAGAATAATTTGGAGCATGTCTGCTGTTTCTTTTTCTTTTTTTTTTTTCACAATAAATAATTCTGCGATCAAATGTAGACTTAATAAAGAGTTTCTAGGCATTGAACTCCATAAGAAGAAAATTAAGATGGCTTTTTTCCAAGTGTTTTGATTAATGTTGTAGGAAGTATAGATGATGGAATTAATAGAAAACAAGCAATCTAAAACTGTCTGCTAATCAATCTGGCAGGAAATCAATTATGACAACATCCTATGGCCAAAGAGTTCAGTCATTGTGTAGCTACATTTCTTAATTGGTTTGTAATTTCTTGTCTTCTTAATCAGCTAAGCATGTGGACCGTCATTAGCATTAGTAAACAAAAGACGTCCAGTATCGTGCCACTAGTTGTTACAGCAGTATTGTATTCCCTTCAAAGGCCAGCAGCCGGATGACTGGTGAGCTGCCAAAAGGACTGAGGATGTTTCAAAGTTTGCTGTTGGTTCACTTGTCAGATTTCTTTGGAGATCTTACAACTGTTTTAAGTGAAAAACAGCCCGAACATGGTGGAGGCTTCATGCAAGCCTCTGGAAGCAGCAGGCCTCATGCAGGCCCAGACTGAGAGATTAACAGTGGAGGGCACTAATCTCTGAGAAAGCCTGACACTAAACCAAAACATTGATTATTGGGTCTCAGGCCAGGGAATGTTCAAGCCAGAAACACTGGGAGATTGTGAAAAAGCAAATTAGAAGAGAGAATCATGCTTCGATCCTACAAAAACAAACACCCCTCTTTAATTTCAGCTGTTTAGCTCACGTTGGTTATTACGTTTGTTTTTTGGCTTGCCATATGTCTAAGAACATACTCACAACAAGCATCAGAGCAAAGGTTGATTTTGTCCTTTATAAAATAGTAATGAATGGAATCAATTTGACCATGTTTCCCCCTCAACAAATCTCAACAAACTAAACAAGCCTGCACTTACAGACCCCTCAGGGGCATTGTAAGCAAATTGCAGAAACATAAACAGAGACCTCAGAGGCTTGGGAAGTTAATTTATTGCATTTGCTGTGTCATAACACCAATGGGAATAACATCTTGTACACGACCTATATTTTACAGGTTGCTTTGGTTAGCTGTGGACATCATCTGTGTTATATCATTGGAAACTGCTCTGACAATAAATTGTAAACCCCAAGCATTTTACTTGCATAAAACATGATAGGTGGTACTGGAACAATATTCAGTGGTTTAATATGGAGCCATAAATAACACAGGGATAGAGCTGTATAGAAAAAGCGTGACATTTTGTGGGCAAGTAGACCATGGTTAAGCAATCAACTTTCACTTTTCTTACATACTTCCATATTATTAACATGGTATACCAGAGGCGAGTTCACAGACAATAAAGCTTGCTTATAAAGATTGTCACCCCGTTCTTTCAACCGTATTGGGAGAACTGTGCAGTGAATGTTTTCCGCACATGCAGGATGTATGTTTCCATGGACAGTGACAGCAAACCCCAGAGGGGTCTCAATGTGGCAACCATTTGTGTCTCTGATTGCATGCATGAATTATAGTATGTGGTACACAGCTGTATGAATCTGTTTATGGGTCTGCCCTGTGGTAAATAATGTTATTCATGGGCACATTTTAATATTTGTATAGTTGCCAAATTTGATTGCTCCACAGTGCAAAGTTTTTGTTATACTTCTTGATTGAAGTGGCCAGCTCGCTGCAGGAGCACATCACAACGTTCCTGTGGAACAGTACAGACTTTTGCCTGTTTCAAAGCTGGAAACAATAGTTGTGTGGAGGAATATTAATTATAGGCCATTATATCTGTTCACAAGGTCACAGTAAATCACTGAAACATCACACATGTGTAGAAGTGAAGAGTGTTCACCAGATGTGTGTTTATGTGTGTGTGTTTTGTATGTGCATGAACAAAGTAAAGTAAAGCAGATGACAAGAACTCTTCCTGCCTCTGCTCATAGGCATCTCCCTTTGCTTCTGTGGTAACCCCACCCGGGACAAACCAACTATGTAATTGACGGGGGTGAGAAGAAGTGCAAAGTTGCTTTTGATTGGCTGGTTAATCAGTCAACGCTTGGTTACCTTGGGTAATGTCAGGTACATCCAAATCGATAACTTGAGTGGAGAGAGTAGAATTCCAACCAGGCCCTAAGATGGATAAGTTGCAGATAAAGTGACCGACCTGCCAATATATTAGTCAGCTATCCATATCTTCATTATGATCTCCCCTTGCTTATGTAATGGCTTGTTCTGAAGTGTGCACGCTTCAGAATATGAATGGTGGAAATGCCATATCTTCAAAGTGAAACCAACTTGTGTTTGGTTTGGTTAATATCCTATTTGCTCCTTTTGACCCATGTAGCAAACTAGCTGGCGACTGCAACTGTTACAAGAAACAATCCAAATTTGATAATTTTCCACTGCCAGGGCAGATCTGCAATGTGAATCTGGAAGGAACAATTAAAATAGCAATATTTAGATAGCGTTACAAAGTTATAAATATGTACTTATGTTGTTCTGGTCCTTGAAAATGGTTGCCTGTAACTCTGCCACACTATCTTTGAGGCTTGTTATTGACTTATTTAGTTATTGTAAGCATTACCATATTGTATTAGCATATCTTGCATATAAAGGGAAGCATACATCATTAAAGCAGAACTGTACCAATCAGCACACTAATACTGGTATTAACACAAAAGGTGCTTTTACACTGATATTTCTGATCCAGATCAAGTGTATCAGAACATTTGATCAGGATCTGTGGTGCCGCAGCTACACTGCCATTTGATCAGGATCAACTGTCAGCAGCCCCAAGGGTCTCCATATGTGCACTAGCACTTAAGTCAAAACTTAATTATATGTATATATTAAGTTAGTCCTTTAGAACACAGCTATATCAAAAACGGACATTTTATCTAATTACAAAATATTCCAACGCAAGTTAAACCAACGCACTTGCATATTATTTTGGAACCAAAGCATTTAAAATAAAAATACAATTGTATACACTACCGGTCAAAAGATTTAGGACACCTACATTTTTCCAGTTTTTATTGAAATTTACAGTTTAATGTCTCAATATACTCTGAAATGTAAGCATATGGAATCGTTTTAACAAATTTTTACCCCTTAAACTGACAAACCCCTCTGGTACCCTTAAAAGGGCTCCAAATCCTTGTTCTTCTCTTTAATCCCATGTGTACTCTCCACTGTTGTGTTGTTTGCCAAGTGTTTGGTATCCCATGAAAGCTGAGACTCTCAGCTTTCTAACGATGTGAGAAGTTTGATTTTTTCATACCCCCTGTGCATTTACACCTACCCTCCCTCCGCATTCTGAAATGGGGGTGGGGGGATACTTGGTCTGAGTAGGAATACAAAATCTCAGAAAATATTGACAATTATGACATTCTGGAACCAGACAGTGTACTGATCAAAACAAGACCATCTACGTTTTGGTAGAAGCAACACACACCCGTAGAGAGCTCAAAATGTCAAGATGGAAAACTCTGTTCACAGTGTACTAATACACAACCATTTTGAATAATTGGATCTGAACTTCTCTGTGTTTGATAGAACATCAAATACTATATACTGGATTCATCATTAGGTTGTTCTGAACAAAACAACGCTATTTGCAAAGAAATCTGATCGAATCTTTAGCCAAGACAATACGCTTTCAAACGATGTGCGCAGTGTAGCTTCTATGCACAGGAGCTGTGTGTAACACTGCCAAATATTGCTTAAGAGGGTGTAGTAACACAGTACAAAACTCTGAAATGTACATTATTTTTCAGTTTCTTGTAAACTAAACTTTTTTTTTAACCTCTGGCAGTTTATCGCTTACCTTTGTACCAGGTTATTCACTGGACTGAACTGCTTAATTATTATTTTTTAAATAGAAAAATGCGGGTGTTCTAAAACTTTTGACCGGTAGTATATGTTTTTGCTAACATAATTAATTTTAACAATATTTTATTTTGAAAGGAAATAGGGAAGTGTTCTCTTATCTGCTCCACTGATGCAAAGGGTGTTTATCTGTCACCTGTCTCTAAAACAAACGCCGCTGCAGTGCATGCCAAAACTTGAGCCAGTTGGGGGTCCACACTGCCCAGATCAAATGCTACCGATGCATTTGATCCAGATCTGTACCATCTCCCTGAGAGGTACATTTGATACAATCAATGAGTGTTTACACTGCCATTTCTGAGCAGGATCAAATGCTACCGATGCATTTGATCCAGATCTGTACCATCTCCCTGAGAGGTACATTTGATACAATCAATGAGTGTTTACACTGCCATTTCTGAGCAGGATCAAATGCTATCAATGTATTTGATCCTAACCAGAAATGTCAGTGTAAACACTAAGCCAGATTTGGAGCCCTGGAGTACAGATTTACCCAGAGGAAGAAAAACATCAGCTAGTTATAGAACCACCACCCTGTTAAAACAATATAACTGAACATGTCAATGAGGGCCTCTTTCCTAGGTTTCCTTTCGACTGTATTATGAGACTCATCTGACCTATAGCTGCTGAAGTGCACAGTGTAATGAAGATGTCAGCATAGGCCTCCTGTGAGCAGTGAATGATTCCCATTCCAGCCAGGAAAGACCTTCTTTGTTCTGTGTTGTTGAAGGAATAAGAAGTGTTGGTGTTAGTCAGAGGAATGATGGGAGATCTCTCTTGGGGAGCAAAGAGGGGTGGTAGATTTCTTTTATGAATCACTGCAGTCAGGAAAGGGGATCTGTTTCTAAGTGGGACTCGGCCCATGTGTCAATAAACTTGTGGAGTGGAGACCCTCAAAATACATTAAAAAAATAATAATTAAACTTATAAATAATACTACTGCTACTTCCACAGCTATGTCTGGGGGGCTGACGGGCAAAAGCAGACAGGGAAAGAAAACACCCAAAACAACAACTTCCTTATGGTGAGGCAACCACATGTCTGTGTTTTGCCTGTGCTAATTTCACAAGTCTGTGCAACTAACTTTTTTTCTCTCCTTTGAGCTTCCAGTCCTTGAACTAGCTATTATTCCGACTGCAGGAGTAAATTAGAATAGAATATATACAGTATCGATTTCTCTCGCACCAATGAATAAATGTATGCGTGCACATACCGCGAGGGAAAAAAGTACTTGATCCCCTGCTGATTTTGTACGTTTGCCCACTGACAAAAAATGATCAGTCTATAATTTTAAGGTAAGGTGTATTTTAACAGTGAGAGACAGAAAAACAACAACAAAATCCAGAAAAACGCATTTCAAAAAAGTTATAAATTGATTTGCATGTTAATGAGGGAAATAAGTATTTGATCCCCTATCAATCAGCAAGATTTCTGGCTCCCAGGTGTCTTTTATACAGGTAACGAGCTGAGATTAGGAGCACTCTCTTAAAGGGAGTGCTCCTAATCTCAGCTCGTTACCTGTATAAAAGACACCTGTCCACAGAAGCAATCAATCAATCAGATTCCAAACTCTCCACCATGGCCAAGACCAAAGAGCTGTCCAAGGATGTCAGGGACAAGATTGTAGACCTACACAAGGCTGGAATGGGCTACAAGTCCATCGCCAAGCAGCTTGTGAGAAGGTGACAGCAGTTGGTGCAATTATGTGCAAATGGAAGAAACACAAAATAACTGCCAGTCTGCCTTGGTCTGGGGCTCCATGCAAGATCTCACCTCGTGGAGTTTCAATGATCATGAGAACGGTGAGGAATCAGCCCAGAACTACACAGGAGGATCTTGTTAATGATCTCAAGGCAGCTGGGACCATAGTCAACAAGAAAACAATTGGTAACACACTACGCCGTGAAGGACTGAAATCCTGCAGCGCCCGCAGGTCCCCCTGCTCAAGAAAGCGCATGTACAGGCCCGTCTGAAGTTTGCCAATGAACATCTGAATGATTCAGAGGAGAACTGGGTGAAAGTGTTGTGGTCAGATGAGACCAAAATTGAGCTCTTTGGCATCAACTCAACTCGCCGTGTTTGGAGGAGGAGGAATGACCCCAAGAACACCATCCCCACCGTCAAACATGGAGGTGGAAACATTATGCTTTGGGGGTGTTTTTCTCCTAAGGGGACAGGACAACTGCACTGCATCAAAGGGACGATGGACGGGGCCATGTACCGTCAAATCTTGGGTGAGAACCTCCTTCCCTCAGCCAGGGCATTGAAAATGGGTCGTGGATGGGTATTCCAGCATGACAATGACCCAAAACACACAGCCAAGGCAACAAAGGAGTGGCTCAAAAAGAAGCACATTAAGGTCCTGGAGTGGCCTAGCCAGTCTCCAGACCTTAATCCCATAGAAAATCTGTGGAGGGAGCTGAAGGTTCAAGTTGCCAAACGTCAGCCTCGAAACCTTAATGACTTGGAGAGGATCTGCAAAGAGGAGTGGGACAAAATCCCTCCTGAGATGTGTGCAAACCTGGTGGCCAACTACAAGAAACGTCTGACCTCTGTGATTGCCAACAAGGGTTTTGCCACCAAGTACTAAGTCGAAGGGGTCAAATACTTATTTCCCTCATTAGCATGCAAATCAATTTATAACTTTTTTGAAATACGTTTTTCAGGATTTTTTTGCTGTTATTCTGTCTCTCACTGTTAAAATACACCTACCATTAAAATTATAGACTGATCATTTCTTTGTCAGTGGGCAAACGTACAAAATCAGCAGGGGATCAAATACTTTTTTCCCTCACTGTACATCTATGAGAAAAGACTCACTGGTTCATAAGGCTCGACAAAGGGAATTCTCAGTCCATCTTCCCAGCCTCTCTGCACAGAATGTTGTTCTAATATCAGGATGTGGAATGTCTTGTTTAAACACTGCTGCACCGGACATCTGCTGAGTAACGTTTCTGTATAACAGTGCAATATCTACCCAGAATTCCCGTTGCAAGGGTCCAGACACACAAATTCAAACCACTACCTGTCCAGTAGTCTTGGTAATAGTTTCCTGTTACAACCAAATGCCAGTCTTTCCATTTATTATTTTTGTATTTAAATTTTTAATCAGGTGCCCAAAGCATTGATGCCATGCGAGTCTTCTGGATGAGGGGATTTTCACCATCTCCTATATGCTGGCAATAGGGAAAAGGTCTTAGAAGAAGAGGGAAAAAAAAACTGTAGTCCCTTTGACAGTCCAACGTTCAGGAGTGTAGAACTTATCCCAAACTAAACATGAATATGAAAAGTGAGCTTTGGAATGTGGAAAAGTCGAGATACACAGATACACAGAGGGGTAGCTAGTTTGTTACATTGATCATCTAACGTAAGTATTGTTCAGACTGTACAATGCACTAGTTAGACCTCATCTGGATACTGTGGACAGTTCTGGGCTCCACAGTTCAAGAAAGATATCGCTGCTCTAGAGGCAGTTCAGAGGAGAGCAATCAGACTTATTCCAGGTCTGAAGGGAATGTCCTACTGAGAGACTGAGGAACTGAACCTTTTCACCCTGGAACAGAGGAGACTATGTGGGGACTTGATTTGAATCAAACCAGGGGATCTTTTCCAGATCAGCAGGGACATACGAACCCGGGGACAGAAATGGAAATTGGGCTTGAAGGCATTCAAGACTGAAAACAGGAGACACTTCTTCACACAGAGAGTTGTCACAATCTGAAACAAACTCCCCAGCGATGTGATTGAAACTGAAAATTGGGAAAATTGAAAAATAGACTGGATAGTATCTTCGGATCAATTAGTTATTAATGGACACCAAACGAGCACGATGGGTCAAGTGGCCTCCTCTCGATTGTAAACTTTCTGATGTTCTTATGTACAGTTGGGTCCATAAATATTTGGAGAGTGACACAATTGTCATCACTTTTGATCTGTATGCCACCACAATGGATTGGAAAGGAAACAAACAACAAGATAGAAGTATAGACTTTCATCTTTTATTTGAGGGCAGTTACAAAAGTTGGCAAAATTATGACAATTGTGTCACTGTACAAATATTTATGGACCTAACTGAAGATCATACATAAGATACATAAGATGTATTCAGCATGTTTCCCCCCAAAATGCTTAGTGCACACTTTTGTATTCAGCTGATGTGCAGTTCCCAAATGTTTTCAAAATAAATTGTGAGATTGATCTAGCCATTCGTTTATGACCCATTCAATTTATTTCCTGTCACTTTCCCACAGGACAATGCACTGTCTTCTCAAAAAACAAAACCTTGACATCCCAGCAGTAGAACTATGCAATTTGCACCTCATCACATTCCAGGCTATCTGAAGCACTTGGCCAGTCCCAGAAGGGTGTGACTAGTTGGCCAACATGTCTACTACACAGCATCTCTTTACTTCATCTCAAAGGTTTGCATGTGTCATCCTGCTGATATCCTTGAGCTGCACCTTTAATGTAATAATTTCCTTAATACGGCATTTTAATATCAATTTCAGATTTGGAAAAGTAATACATTTTGTGTTGCCCATAGGTTTTGTGCTTAACTTGGCCCTTGCACATTTCAGGAGCTACAGTTGGATTTCAGTTGGGTTTCATTTCAGTAAATAGTCATTCCAGTTCAAAACATATAAACTGAGAGCTCAGCAGACCCTGATCATCATGAGTAACAAGTTTGTGAACTTCTGCTTGAACTCTTTTAGGACAAAGTGGTATTCTGCATTACCTCAAAGTAGGCAATAGTCAAATGTATTGGCCTAAATTCAAATGGCTCACATAGTTCAGCTAGACACACAAAACAAAATGTATGTTGCTCTCCCAGATTTCAAGCCAACGCGGCTTGGCCCAGTGTATTTATTGTACAGTATGTGACCTGATTAAATTGACAGTCATTTTAACAACAGTGTATTTTCACTTGGTTTTAAAAGAGATGTGATTCTCCTGTTGTGCGGGAGATAGGCCCTGAAGTTACCTTTATTGTAACGTGGGTGTTATCAACAGTGTATGAAACTAAACAAATGACAATGGGTAATATCTGGACACCAGGAGGTTAATCACTTTGAGAAGCTCTTCTTTAGATGCTTTCCTTAAGGCATCAGAACTGACATTTATTTGTTAGGCCACCTCTGACAGGCTTTGCAGTAACATAATTAAGAACATGCAGTGCTCATAGACCTGCCTATAAATGCATGGACGTCTGGTTTGAATTGAAACACAGATTAAAGAATGGCATGCTTTGCTTTGAGAAAAAGGATTGGGTTGACTTTTAAAGTCTCTCCTACATGCAATGAAATGGCCCTTTTAACAACACATATTAGCTATCAAAGTCCACATTGGATATCTTTGAAATGTTCTTTTTATTTAGGGAAACAGAAAGCAGATTGGAAACACATTTGTATCCTCATGAATTGAACATGTAGATGAAGTGAGCAGGGGCTGATTTAACTCCCTATTAGCAGGCAAGAGCAGCTGAAAACTATGAAGATGTGCAGACAGCATTAATCAAAAGCCTATTCAAGATGTTAGTTTTATGATTGTTGTAATTTTTTAGTTCCATAGACAGGAGCTTGACTGTGGTTTTCTCACAATTTATTCACAATTAAATTTTAAGCTGAACCAAAGAGGATAAAACAAACAAATGAAAACATGAACCTTGCCATGCTTCAGCATTAGGGGTCACTGCTGGAAATCCTGTCTGACACTGGGCCCACATGTGTGCCCTGCACTTTGGGAGCTACCAGTCTCGCCCAGCTGATGATAGCCCAGATTGAAAGCAGCCATGCCTGTAGTGCAAGGTCCACCCTGCTCTGGGAGTAAACATATTCACTGGATTACCGCACTGGGGATACCCCATACCTAGATTTTTAAAGAGGCCCAGGTGCTCAAAATCACCAAATGTGAACTCATGGCAATATTTCCAACTTGTAAGAGATACTCATCTTTAGTCCTCTCAAAGGCACTGAAGCCAGTTAAAAAACATCTGTACAATAAAAAGGACTATAAATCTCAAACATGCAACATATAAGTAGGGCCTGAACTCTTTTGATTTTGATTTTCCTTGCCTGTAAATCTTAATCGGCCTTTGCTAAGCCCCATCTGAATCCTAAAGATGGGCATCTTCTGTCTAGTTTATGGTCAAGGACAAGGTCCCAGGAGAACAGTGACACATCGGAAAGGAAATACCAGTTTAGATTGGGTGGATGCAAGTGATTCATGTCATTGGTTAACTCTTTGATATTCCAATGACAAAGGCAAAATAGACATGAAAGTAAAAAGAAGCAGATTTGTTTTGTCATTAACATCTTAACAAAGATTCCTAAGACAAAAGCTCCTAACTCACCTGAAGCACTTATCAATATCTTCAAGTGAACGGCTTCCAAGTGAATGAGGGCATGTTTTACATCTTTCTCATCTGTAAATAAGATTAACCTACCCTTCTCTGCAACCTTTTCATTAGGTCCAAACTTGTTCACTCATCACCCACCACACACATACATTATCACACATGTGACCTGACGTCATTATTCTTCTCTTACTCATACATAAATTCAAGAGTAATTTGAAGCCATTAGTGTAAAGCATAACTAAAAACATTCCTACAACCAGAAACTAGATTCATTTTCTACATGCTGCTTGGATTTGTGTTTTTTGGTACTTTAGTACTCCCTTATAGTGTGGTAGGGGCCTAGGCATTTTCTACATTCTTGAGCTTAGATTCACCCATGACCCTGGAGCCCAGTTACCATCTACCAATGACCTCCATGTGTCTCTCATTACCACAGAGCTCCACTCACACACAGGCAAACTGAGTCTATGAAGCAGCTATTTACAGGAATCCTCAGTCTTTGTGCCAGTTACACCCTTGTCTGTTTTCTTTATCCCATGCCCTGACTCTGTACAGCACTCTGTGATGATCTGTTCACGAAGAGTGCTATACCAAATGGAAATTGACCCACCTTTCTACTTGTTATCTCGAAATTCCCTTTGGTGATTGATTCTCTCCCTTTGTTTTTTTGGTTTTGTTTGGCTTAAAATGAACCGAACAGGACTTCGCTGCAGCCAGACATCAGTTGTCCCTTCTGGGATCTGGGATTTGCTCATTGTTATTCTGTGGTTTAATTATGCAGGTGCTTTGCTTCTATGGTTTTAATCATGGACCCCCCTTTCCCCACACACACACATACACACAGCCACCCCTCAATTTTGTTCATGTTTATCATAAAAGAATGAGGGATGGGGGCGTGGACTGTGCGTCAGAGAGTTAGAACTGTTTGCTCTGGCTCACCGTGATTGTGAATGATGTCATGTTGCATATGTTAAAAGATCAGGCCACCTCAGCAAAAGTGGGGGTAAGGCTCCTGGGAAATGTGTGCTTTTGGATTAAAGATGGTTAAACAATCTTCACGCTTATAGTTACAGTAATGCAGTAAAATCGCTCTGTGAAAGATTAACGAGGGGTTTGTAGAGCTGATGGCGCCCTACGGCAACAAAAACATGTTTGGCCAAGGAGGGATTACATGTGTTACTGTCACACTTTGAAGCTATTGTTTGGCCTTTACTGTATACAATTGCATAACACAATAGGGTCATCAGATGCTTATGTGGTGGGTTAAAAAAGAAAACCGTTAGGGGAATTGAGCAACTGGCGAGTTGTTTATGTGTAATAAATACCATGAGACCAATTTTCAGGGGGAGCGGAGGTGCACCTCCATTTCTCCAAGCTATGGATAGTATTGCATAGATTCGAACTATATGCAGAAGTCTAGTTGAGATCTTCTCGTGGGGGAAAGGAACACATTTTTTTTTACTTGGGAATTAGAGATATACAAAAGCAGATCCCTTCTTTATGATTAAGCCTCGATTCAGGAAGTAGGCAAGTCACAAAGATACCTGAAGTACCTAAAGCTTCCTTCATATACAAACACTTCACTGGACAATGCTAGTTTTGCAACAGTATTGATGCAGATAAAGTGTACTACTAGAAGTATTGGGAAAAGACAAAATCCAGAATACAGGTTGTTCAAAATCTACGATACAGGTCTAGCTTTGAATAATCTTTGCAGTTCTATCTATGGATGGCCTAAGGGAGTTGGGGCTAAATTACCTCATTATCAGTCTAATGTTCTGCCCTTCCATCATAGCTGTATTCAAAAGTAATTTACAAGCCCAATTGTAGGACAGAATCTCCAAGGTTATGAATGAGGAACAAACCTTGTAACTTTTGATACATCTAAAGAATAGTCTACCTAGAAATCACACAGGATATGTATCACAAAATGTTTAAAAGCACTCCCAAACACAGAAATGACAATAGAGAAGATGGCTGATGACTTAACTGAAGAACAAACTAAACTTCCCTCTGTACCTAATTTTCCTTGAAGGCCACCTGAGCATAAAGCCTTTGCCAGTTCAGTTCCCAGTTTGGCTCCTTTGGAGCAAGTCATTGTTGGTGTTGTTCTATGGTTCTGGCCTGTTTCTCTTGGCCTCAATGTGAAGAGTCATCTGCTTTAATGATCAGGGACTAAAGAAATGTGCAAATCATTAGACTGGGGCATATTTCTGCAGCATGTTCTTAGTGCTATCCTCATGCGATTAGCTGGGATGAAGTCAAAATGAACCTCCCAGATTGATTCAGTGGATAGAGAGACAAACTACATTTTGCATGCAGATATTCTATTTAAACATTGTGGATCCATTTTTTACACTTTGGAGGAAAAGAAGAAGAAAAAAATCTTAAAAGGTAGAAAATATCAATCAAGTTCTGCTCAAGTTCCACTTTGAGTGTACATAGGAGAAACTCTTAGCGGTTTTATTGAGAATATGTTTTGGTGAATTTTGTTGCTTCATAAAAATGTATAACTTGCATTAACATTTTAGCACATGAACAATGCCAATTTGAGCTCTCTTAGCTGTATGGTACAGTTTAACATCCCAGAGGTGACTGAGTTCATCTGCCTGGGTTTATTCTTCAAGCTAATAAAAGGTTTCCTGTCCAATCCTCCGTGCCGTATATTACAAGGCACTAACCATCTGCATGGCAGGCCTGTGTGGCTGCTACTCCAGACAGACACCTGTTTGACTGTAATCTCCTAGAAGAGGCAGCACTGTGCATCAAGGGGATACATGAGTAAGCTCACTGGTATTCTGCGGTGAAAAGCATTCTTTCAAAGATTTTCCGGAAAGTTAAAGAAGCCACAGAACAATTCGTGCAATGCAGAACATCATTTTTGAATATCAAGTATGATGAACATGGACTTTTTCTTTGTATCTTGGGGACTAAAAAGTAGGCCAGTTATAAAATTATTTTGACATCGTTGTTTCTTTTTTATATAGACCGTTCATTAAGGTGATATTACCAAATGCACAAGTTTTGTGATGAGCACATTAGTAGGCAGAGTATTTATGATATTATAAAATCAACGTTTTTTGTTTTGTTTCCTAATGCAATAAAATGCAATAAAATGTAACCCCGGCCCTGCAATGTTTTACAGAACACATCCATCAAATGTTTCCAGTTATTTCTGTGAATGACACTGGAAAATGTGTTTTCATTCCCTGGGATAAAAGACAGGTTTATGGGAGACCTTTCTGGCTGAGTTTACATCAATATTGACTTTGAAAGCCTGGTGTTAAAACTTCAGGAAACTTCAAGTTCATTTTATAGACAGGGTGACACTTTGTCTGTGTGTATTTGGAAGTGATGATGATGCCCTTTATTCCAAGTAATTTGATTTCATTTTAGTTTTTGCTCTTAATGTAAAACATAATTATCTACTGAATACACTGCTTTGAAGCCTGGCATTTCATTTAAATAAATACAAATAATTATTTTAAGGTGGCCCTGATACATTGAAATGAATGTCACCCAAAATGGTGGAATAGTACAATTCCTTTAATAATTTCTTCTGCCTTTATGATATGAAAATTATTTGTCTACTGTCAGCCCCAGCATAATATACATTTTCAAAACATACTAACATGAATGTAGTTGCTTCTGTACAGTATTTGGTGTTTTCACAGATTTCTCTGCTCTACTATCAAATCTGATAATGTATATGGTGGGCCACTATATATAAATAAGATATAAAAAGTAAAATAAAAGTAGCGAAACATCACATGGAGGGCAATGCCAGGAACTGTGGCTGGGCTGCTGGGCATGTCCACCAATCAGTTTCTTTGACTGACTATGATTGGAGCACTGTGGAAAGGAACCCAATCAAATGTCTGCAGTCACCAGTCTAAAATGCTTTGCTATGTAGTTCTGCTGAGTTCAGTAGCAGATGAGGAGGGCTTGCAAGATCTTTAAGGATTGGTGAAGTTCATCACCCCTTCTGGCCATAAAGGTCCCCCTGTTTGCCTGTGTTTTGGATGTTTGCTGAGCTGATAAAGGGAGCACTGATTCTTACTGCTGCCATTCCTGCTGTGGTTTCTGTGTTTTTCCTGCAAAAGAAACTTCTTGCAGCTTTGCCTCTTCATTTCAATTTTGTTTTTAAGTATGTTATATTTTTCTTAATAAGACTGAAGTCACTGACCTTAAGCGACCTGACCTGAAACAGTCTTTGCCCAAGTCAAAGAACACAAAGAATAATACTGAAAGATTTCAGTTTCAAACAAAGAAAGTAATATTTATTTTTAAATAAACTTTACGATATTTAGAAATCCTAAATATTTTGTTAGGTGGTATTTTAAACCCTGATTTATGAAGACAAAAAGTTTTGATTAAGGACTAGGAGTGAGTTTCACTGGGTATCAGAATTTTATAGAGCTGTGGCTTGGGGGTGATCATTTCAATTCAGAAATTGAGGTCCATATCCGGTACTGCAGGGAACTTGTGATTAATGGATAAGCTATTATTTTGTGTCTGTTTGCCCAGGATGTGCTGCAAAGTGGGTGTTTGGGGTGAAGGAGGAATGCAAAGTTGCCGGATACGTCTGAGGCGTGACATTGGGGTTGACCTCCTCCAAAACTTAAAAACTCCAATAGATGGACACGAGAACCAGAGTGGTCTGATCAGACAATTCATCACACTTCGAGACTCTCCAATGTAATAGGGCAGTTCTTTAAAGTCCACCTTGTAGTAGCGGGAATAGAAGAGCCCTCTCAATATAGATAGGCTACAGCTGCCTCAGGTTTGGTCTGGTCTATATTGCCTTCATACAGGCCGGACTAATGGGAAGTGAATGTTAAAAAGGATTTATAGCTTAATCCATCTTCTGTCATTTACAGGACAAAATGGTGGATGAAACTTAAACCTGTTGATGCCATACTTTCATTTATTTTATACATAGTTTCTTTTTTTTTCATTGCTTCCCAAAAGACTGGTTATTTTGTATTCTCTCTCTCTCTCTCTCTCTCTCTCTCTCTCTATATATATATATATATATATATATATATATATATATATATATATATATAATATTATTGGTTTAATGTAAGAAATGTTGAGTGTGGGATAAGATAGTAGGATATTCTCATGAGGCAAGGTTACGCTCTTGTGGCTAATTATCGCATCGCATTTTACCCAGCAAGCTCTTCTGACCGCTTCTGCCGTTGTGGTGTGGGCTTCACTGTTATTATGGTCACTTGATGGGAGACAGCAAAATATAGTAATCATCATTTTTGTTTATTTGTTTGTTTGTTTGGAATGAGTCCCAGATTTTGTCCTTTACCCATGGAGAAAGAAAGCAACCTGAAACTGAGGATCATATGGAAACACTCAACAGCTTCATAATGATAAAAAGTCAAAAGATTTATGATCTTCACATGGAAAATGATTGTGGATGTAACTTTGTTCTGATCCTGGTCTACAAAACCCTGAGCTCCGACTCTTTTCAGAAAATACGGAAGAAGATGCCAGGCTTTTTTTGCACAATTCTCTGTTTATAAGGAACTTAAAGCTGTTTGTGTTTCATTCCAAGGAGAGACTAATAGAGACACAAATCGTCGTTTTAAATTCACACACAGTACTGTGATATTTTTCAATATTTCTTCAGTGCTCCCTATGGCGTAGCTACTTCATAGCTTTAAAAATGTTATACAACAGTGTCTACCCTTCACCACACAACCTCCACAGTGAATAATGTATTTCAACCTCAATCCACCATTTTAAAAATGAACCCAATCTACCTATGAGGCAATCCTATTATTTTAAGAAAGATCAGAAGCAAAAAGTAATGATTTTATAACCCTGCCCAGTGTCCAGGCTAATGGCCAATTCAGGATTACATCTGGTCTTCCTTCTAACTCTGATGTAGTTGTCTAAATAAGGCTTCACTTTCCCAGTTTGAGAGGCTGGTGAGAACAATTTTACACTCCTACCACTTAAACATGTTGAGGACATTTGTTGGGCTGCACAGAGTAATACAAATGCAATGGATGATAATTGTTATTTGTCTCCGCTCCCAAGTAGGAAAACAAAGTTCATTTATGAGTCTAGCCTTCAGTGCAAACTTGGCTTTTCTTCTGTAGCATCAGTTGCAACACTCGCCTTGGTCATCCAACACCATTTGCAATGCGTTAGCTCAGCTGGATATCCCGAGTCATGCGGCCAAGATGCTTCCCAGAGGCAGGAGCAGGAGCCAACCTCCACCCACCATGCTCAGAGCTGTGGCAGGCAAGGACAGTCCATTTCAGATTTTAGAGCACTGCAGTTGCTCACACCAGAGGAGGAGATGGTTTGGGTCTGTCTTGCTGTCTGTCACTGGTGTGGTAAACCTTCTCTTGGCTGGATTACAGCATTACAACACGTGTTCTCTGGATGCTAAACTGCTGCCTATTCCCGAATTTTATCTAGGAACGCCTGGTGACAGGACTTTCCTTTGCTCTGCCCCAAGAGTGTGGAATGCTCTCCCGAGGTGGTTAGTCAACTCAGGGTCAGTGGTTATATTTAAAAAGATGTAACAGATGCCAAGACAAATTTCAATGAGGTAGCATATTTGGAAACTGTGTATTAGACAAATAAATAAGTATACTAAAAAAGGCGAAGTATGTGTAAAAAATTAAAATTATTTTTTGTTCCCTTTTTTATTTTATATCCAGAAACCCCAAATGCAAACCATTCCAATTACTCCTTCCACAAACATTCTGGACCAAACATTTGAACTGATAGGAAGACCTCTCCCAGATCCCTGACATTCGTTTAAATGTAGGTCAGATTTCTGAAACGATGAAAGCCTGTGGCCTTCATGAATGTATTGCACTGTTTTTGTTCCATAAAATGGAGAACGATCTGGATTGGCAAAGTAAAACAAAATATGCAAATGAAAAGATGAAACATATGCCGAATATTATAAAAGGCAGATGTTTGTTGCACTTCAAATGAGTTCACAGCCCCACAAAAAAGATTGTTTCTCTACATATCATTGACCTTTCTCCACTTCCACATGGCGCACATTGGTTTCAGACATTTGACTTTCCATCTAGAAGCAAGAGCAGCTGTGTCTGCAATTAAGAGGACTCTGACAGGGACTAAATGCACAACAACAAGCCAGGACTGCAAGGACTACAGAAAGACTGAAGTTTAGCTGACAGTTTCTGTTCTATGGTTGCTACTACTGAAATGTCCCCTGGGAACATTGCAACAGACAGAAGTGTACCCTGGGTAGGGAGTGGGTTTTGTGTGGGTTAGATGGAGGTTTGTGGATGCATCTACAGTAAGTGTAACATACACTTGGGGGGGGGTGGTGCCATATTATTTTTAAGTTACATTTCTTTAATAGCCTAACTCTTTAAGATCAAAGCAACGCAAGCTTGCCTGTTATGTGGTCAGTGATGTCAAATAGTGATGACTGGCCCATTGAAAAGATGCTAACCATAATCATGGGTTAAAAAGAGAGATGTAGAGCAAGCTTTATCATAGAATTATTACCCAACTAGAATATTCCTGGTCTGGTATTGCTGTAAAAAACTAAATAAAAAACATATCATGAACATTGAATATGCTTGTACTACAAACTCTACATTATAGAACTTGTCAGCAGAGCAAGGATTATATATATATTTATATAAATAAACTTTGAATGTAGCACCAAATGCAACACACAGCTGAAACTCATTGGAAACAATTTCGTCTATCTAAATAATGGCATTTAGTTAATTTAGAACCAATGAATCTTTTCTGTAATGAGGTAATTCGAAGCAGAATCATTTCCAAAGCATTTGTATTTCATTAATGTATAATTCACAGAGACAGAGAGGGGGAGAGAGAGCACAAAGAGAGAGCGATAACACCTGGGTTTGTTCAAGCTTTTACTGTAAGGTAGCGAGAAATTATTTTAATTAGTTATTTGATGTATTCATAGCAAGCCTCTATTTGCTCTCTATGGTAGTATATAAACGTAGGCCTCTTCCTGGCAACCTCCTTCCACAGACCCAACCCTTGAGCACTGCGGTCACACCACTGCATGTTCCAGATATAGCAGAGCACCACTGAGTGACCATTGTAAATCAGATCATGCACATTGTGAATACTATAACCCTGGCCATATAATGTATAACCAGCCCTTCCCTTTCCCACCAAACTCTGGGGAAAAGTCACTATTGACTATTGACTAGTTCGGCTTTACATATGAGGCAAGACACACAGACAAACAACATGGCTTCTGTGGAATATTTGGGGAGTTGCCACTTTAAAAAAACATTTGTGATTAGAGGTCAAAGGACAGAGAAAGGTCATGGGGAGAGGAGAAGAGGAAGAGGGAGTGTACAGTGAAGGAAATTACCAGACCTGTGAACACTTCACAGATTCATTTAGACGGGCCTAGTTGTAAGAAGTCTCAACAAGCAACCATTTTTCAATCCCTGAAATAAGATAAACCAATTGAAACTCTGCTCTGGATTGTTTGTTTCCAAAGGGCTTTCTTGTAAACAGGTGGGCCCATGAAAGCCCTCAGTGCTGAATCCACCAAAACAAAGAGGAAATTCACTCCACACCTGTGGAACCGAGCTGCCAATACCAATATTAAATCCCATACATCATGTTTATGCAGCCGTTATTTCAATGTGTGTTTATTCTCCAGTGAAAGGTTTTGCCTTTGTGAACATCTGGATCATCAAGTTTCTGGAATTTTCCAAAACAACTTTTTAAAACGTTTTTAAGCTAATTTACTCATATAATTATACATTTGTGCAGTGTGGCAAAAATGTATAATGACTTCACAAACACGGCACAGTGGTGACTCAAAGTGGTGTTCAAAGTTTGTCCGTGAATCTTCCTTGGCTTATCTTTTTCAATAAATAAAGCTGCATCACTATTTTAAATGAAGGGATATGGATTAATATTTTCCCATTATTAAGCATCAACCGGCTAAAGATTGTGATTTGAATTCATAATTAAGAATGTTCATGGTCTACATCTTGTTTAACCTGACAGCCATTCCCTTTATTTCAGATTTACTACAACTCAGAGTTACTCATGAGTTTCCCCAGCTTTGGAAACTCAGGGCCACAGTGTGGAAAACAGAGTCCTCATAAAACACAACCTCTTCACCGGTCACAAGTTCCTCACATCAGCACAATCCTCACTATAGGCACTGTTGAAGAAAACTGAATCTTACCCCCAAACTTCTTCTACGTCATACATTGCATGTATTATACAGTATTGGCTTCTAATGAGCCAAATGTCTAAAACAATGCCTCTGAAAGCCCCAGCTATACAACCCAGGAATGCTTTCATTGTCTTCATTGCATGATTCCAGAGTGCTGACATTACAGTTGTGTATTTATAAAAAGCTATGTATACGTGTGTTTTAAGATATATTATCAACATTATAATCTGTGTTCATGAATGCCTTTGTAAAGATTATGCTGGTGGCATGCACTTCATTGTGAATGGCTGAGTAGTTCTGGATGTTAGGTTCAAGTAACTTAGGAAGCCATATTCATAGGCAAGTAGTCTTTCAAATATTTATTCCAATAGTTTATATTCTGACTTCTGTCTTGATTTATTAACAATTCTTGCTTTCATTTCAGTAAGTCTGCTGTGAGGCAGCATCCCTTGAATGGTGCTATATTGAAATAAAGGTTGGGCAGTTGACTGAAAACATAGTGTTTCAGGTTTCAAATTCGACTGAAAGAAGCTGCTGAAATAAAGGGGTTTCAGTCCTGCCTTCACAGTCTTTGGCAGTAAATGTTTAAGCCTCTGTTGTCAGCTATGATGTTCTGAGAACAAACTTAAGTCAGTCTTCTTCAGAATGTTCCTAATGAGAAAATTAAAAACAAGCAAATAAAGTTGATGCTTCTCAAGTTTTTTATTTTTACCCACAATTAAAGGATAATTAACTAGAGTCAATTGACTATGTGCTCAAACTATTCCACATTATCTTATTTACTGCCACCACAGAAAATAATGATTTGACTACAGGCCCAAAACTCAAAAGCTTAAAAGTTTGTAAAGTATAAAAGCAAGAATAATCTAGACAGTAAATTGTAGTTACTGCAATGTAACTGCTGTTGAAAGAGTGTACTGAATTCTGTTTGGAGCTGACAGAATATTGATGCTGTGCATAACTGTCACAGCTGAGGTGAGCTCAGTGTGAAACATGTGACCAACTACAGCACCTCAATTGTTGAGCCAGTGGGGAACTCGCAACCCCCTTCGCCATCTTTCCCAGGGCAGGGTGAATTGGATCCCAAGACAACAGCAGGAGGCAAGTAATATTTTATTTAAGCAGGTATGATGTAACATGCACAGGGCATGTGCAAGACAAGTGGCAATTACACACAATCAGGGAAGATAACAGGCAATAAATACACTAAATCTAAAACCCACCTTTAAAATTCAGGGCACATAAGACTAAAATACCCTGACCTAAACAAAGAAACAAAGTACCAAATAAAGCCCTATTGATATAAAACTAATCTTCCTATACTGTAAACATTCACACTAAGTGGCAACAGATTTAGAGGCATCTCTGCCAGAGACTCACAAATACAACGAAAGGAGTTCACAACAAGGGATACTGTTCATTTACTTCTGTCTTATCAGGTAGCAGCCACCCCACAAACCACCTACAGGTAAGCGAGATGCCTTCTCTGGGATAATTTCTCTTTGGTGCCTCCAGGGCTGGTATCCGTTTTGGGCCAGGCAGAAACTCGGACTGGCTCAGCACCGATTCTAGGAGAGATACAGATTAGTTGTATTTGGAAAACAGTCTCTGCAAAATAAGCAAATATGAAGGTCTTTCCTTTTATTATAGGTTGTAAATCCCGCTGGGCAGGTCCATCTTTCTCCCACAGCCTCTGAACATCACATCTCTGGTCCACTCTGTTAGTAGGGTTCCATGGCTCTTCCTTCAATACAGTTCCCCGGCATCTGTTGTTTAACTGTCCAATACCCCGCTCCTTCCTCCAGTGCATGCTTGCGTCTCAAAGTGCAGTGCACTTGCTGGCATGTTTTTGTCTCCAAAGTGAGCTTTTATAAGCAGAACAATAGGGTCAGGGGTGCAGGTGATGGTATACAAGGAGGTGATGCGGGGAAGTCCATGTAGGAATGTGGCCAGGCGGCGTATGTTTGGCTTAAATAACACAAGTGAAGCAATAAACCAATTCAAAAACAATTAAGGAATAAAGAATAAAGGAAACCAAAACAAGGTTATTGATAAGTGGAAATAACAAAGAGAAACCATAAAATAAGATCATTTAGTTCACTCAATAAAAATTAGTGAAGAAGGTACCCAACAAACAATAATTACATAAGTGATTAAGGCCAGTAATGCCCCACTCTTGACATAATCATATGTTTTTTTTTTGGTAATAATGTTTGTATGAAAACTCTGTGGATTTTCATCCTATGAGAAGCCTCGTTAAGAGCACAGTGTGGATTCAAAAAAAGTGGAAAGAAATGTTGAGCTGGAGGGTGGGAGGAGGTGGAGGGCTCCCCACGCACAGCAGACTCAGAGATAGCACTGGTCAAAGACCGTCTGTCTGCACTGCAATAACTTTGTGCAGATGTAAGACAGTACAGAGAGTACAGTCCAAACATCTCTCACGGCACTGAAGTCAGAGGGGCTACTGTAGTCACAATTCCTGGAATAATCCACTGTGGCCCTTTTCTATTCTATGTCATCGCATAGGAGCAATTCAGGTCAAACGGACATGTTTTTAAAAGTGCTTGAGCTCTGTGGCATTATAATAAACTGCTACAGCACCTTAGTGCCTATGGTACACAAAATATGATCCTTCTGCAATGCATTAGTGTCTATGCCAGACCCTGTTCCAAGCATACAGGCCGAGCCAGCAGATAACATTGCCTTCATGTTTGCTGTTGTGCTGCCCAGGCATTTAATCTGTCTGTCAAAGTTTCTTGCTGTAACGCTGCCGATTCCCTGTGTGTCAGAGAGAGAGTGGCCAACTCCTTGCATCAGTCACTGGGAACAATTGCTGAACGATATCTGTTTTCTATTAAACGAGCAGTTGCTGCGCTCACGCCTTGGCAGTGCTGTACCCACAAAGAATCACTGCTTGTTAGTCGTCTTTATTGACTAACTCTCAAAGGGCCACTGGAAACATAGGTGTACAGGATGCAGATGCAGATACATACATAGTTGAGAACTCACTTAATTTATTGGAGCAGATATGTAACCCCTTGTACTCCATGACTCAAATTAAGTTTAATTCAAAATAATTGATTATTGCGACCAGTTCATATTTCACACCTATTCGAAATAATACTGAGAGTTTGCTGTTTTGGGCTGTTTTATACTCTGTACTGTCACAAGGACACAAACGCCTTCAATTGTGTCCCAAAATGATAAAAAGTCCAGTGGCAAGCTACACATTCACCTGATTAAAAACAGAATGTTCATTTTATTTTAAAACACTGATTTATAATTTTGTATTATATGCATCCACAATTATTAAGCCGGATCTGTGCAGGATCTGTTTTCTGAGACAGCTCAACTGGCACGGTGTACTGGAGCAGACGGATTTAATTAATAGTCAAAATCTCGTAAAACAAGATTCACAACTCTGGCTGGAAGTTAAGAAAACACTTTATACCTGTGCAAGTTTTTTATAGGAACCCATCCCTTTACTGGGACTTTCATAATCCTGGTTCTCATCCAGGATATTACATCTTAACATGGTAGATAAATTAATCTGACCTTTTTCTTAGCTTCCGTTGTAAAGTTTATGTGCCATAGTCTCTGGCTGCATCCCCAACCGCTGGTAATAAAAATGCAGTACTTTAAGAGGCTTGCGTGTGCAAGAATAATCTTTATGATTCATTGTGCTTCTCAGATTAGGATATAATGGGTATTGGGAATGGTTATCCTATGCCCCTTTACTGCATCATTAATTACATGTTCCTAGCCAATTGTAAAGGCCCTTCACGTGGGAATGAAGTGAAGCAGACCTGATCAGAGAGGAAAGAAGTCTAAAATAAGTGGACCTTCAACAGCAAGATGTATTAGTGCCATACACTTTGTGAACATTTCTGCTTACAAACTCTGTTATGGTAACCAACAAGGACAGAGCTGATGCTGACGGATTTGCCGTGTTTGGTTGCTGTTGTGATACGGTGTTATAGAGACAGGTGGCAGCAGATCAGAAGAAATCTAAACTGAGGGTTACTTGGAAATAACAGTAAACGCATTACTTTATTATATTCGTACAGTGGCCTACATCTGTCTCCATCGTGCACATGTCTTATTTAAAAAGAAATGCTTTCAAAATATTGGCAGAAAATAGTCACAGAATTCAAGCTTTGGGAGTTTCTCGCATATGATTTTAATTACCTGCAGTTTAACTGTAGAACATGCATTGTTTGATGAAGCAGCAGCACAACTCTTTTGTTTGCTGCCATTGAATGTTTTATTTAGCAAGAAAAATAACAGTAAATCATAAAACTCTCTGAAAGTATTTTGTTTTTCCTTCTGTACTGACGCAAGATTAAAATATTCTTCCCACTGGTTGCAAGGATACTTTGTTAAGGAACTGTTGTCAGTGCACTTCAGTCATAGGCAACAGAATGCTGGGTTGCTCTAAAATATTCTTGGAGAGCTTCAATTATCCATTTAATTAATGTAATTAATTCCATATCAGTGACTTAGCAAGCAACCAAAATGGAATTCAGTGTGTCTGTACAGAATGTCTTAGGTTTATCCAAGAGTCTAAGACCCAGAAAATATATATTTGACATTCTAAAAACATTAAAAGGAATCACTTATTTATGGAAATTAAAATAAATTGCAATTTCAATAACTCTCAGATGCAAGCAAGCTTTGTTATCAGCTTTGTTAAATAAAAGAAAATTGAAGTGGATCAATGGATATTCAAAGTCAAAAGTAATGTCTACATTGGACAACAATCAGTGCAGTTATTATGGAATAAAATGGGATGGAGTGCATTTGGAAGAAACAGCATGCTGTTGAAAGGAAATTACCCATTTGCCTGAAGTGTAAGCATTTGATCAATGCATACTTCCAGTGCTCACTTTTGTCTGTGAAATCTGGTCATTAAATGCAAAAATGTTACAAAACTGTGGACAACACAAAGGAGCATGGGAAGATGTATGCTTAGAATAACAAACCGAGATAGAAAACAAAATGAATGGATCTGAGGACAAATGAAAATATGTGACATAATTGAGAGGGCCGGACACATTGCAAGAAGAACTGATCAAAGATGGACATAGGAAGCTAAGAAATAGATCCCAATGGATGAAAAAAGACAACTACATAAAAGATGGGAAGATACTGAATATGTATTTGTTTTTGTATATATATATACTGTATATACAGCTCTGGAAAAAATTAAGAGACCACTGCAATTTTTTCTTAAATCAGCATCTCTACATATATGGCAGCCATTCCATTCCATTCACATTTGTATTTGGAATTTGGGAGAAATGTCATCAGTAGTTTATAGAATAAAATATAAATAGTAAAACCAGAGAAACTGATCATTTTGCAGTGGTCTCTTAATTTTTTCCAGAGCTGTATATGCTGAATCTTGCAAACAAGTTGATGGCAAGTATTGGCCTGTTCAGTACTTAATAATTGAATTGTATGTCTGCGGGTGGTTTAATAAGTGGGTGTGGAGGGATTGTGTACAGCATCTCCTTGAACATCTATCAAGTTTAATCAGGTAAAAGGTAAACCATGGTGCTTGCAGGCTGAGTTACCAGGGAACGTTTTGTAGTGCATTTGGAACACATTAGATACATGGAAACAGATGCTTTTGACTTGCATTGCCATGTGTGTTACAACACAACATGCTGGTCCATTTTGGTTATATTAGGAACTGGGATGTGAATTTATGAATTGTGTTATGAATTGTCAAAGATCTCATTTAAAATGTTTTCAAATGTGTCTTGCTCTAAAAGGAAAGTTATAATACCAGTAATAGTCTATAATAATAATAATAATAATAGTAATAATAATAATAATAATAATAATAATAATAATGATATTTCCTACAAAGCAAAGTGTGGATATGTACTGTATGCACCAGCACCAGTAACAAACACAAAATCACAGCGTTGTCTTCTAGTGGTAAAGAAAAGTACAGATTTAGTCTCCTTTTCATGGCACTTATGTATTGACTTCAAGATTCAAGTATCCCCCTCCCCCCACCAAAATAATAATGAAAGGTCTTGACCCAAAACAAGCACTGCTGACTCTACACTTTGAGACTCTTGTTTCAGCCAGATATCTGGAGGCTCACATCAACAGTTACCAAAGTACAGAAAACGTCTGTGACTCACATCCCTAAAGCAACTGCAAGGGAGGCGGTGTTGAGCTGCACTGTGCAATTCGCACATACGTTTGTCTCTCTCTCTTTTTTTTTCTTCCTTTGCCTCTTTCTCTCAAGTGGTTGGTCCTTGTGTGAGCTCGGCAGAGGGCACAGAGGCTGGGGTTTTTCCTGACAATTCTGGATCGGGTCCAATAGAGGAAAAGGGGAAGGAAAACTCTTCTCTACCCCGTCCCTTTTTTTTTTCTCCCCCTTTTGATTTGCTTCGACTTTGCAGCCCCTATATAAAACCACCTCTCTCCTGCGGAAACATTAGGGAAGTCCACACTGGGAGGATATCAAGGAGTCGCTGCTGGTATTAATATTATTTACAGTGGAATAAAAGTTGGCTTCAGTCACTGGGTGCCGAGACATCTGCACATGAAAGGAGATCTTCACGGAGAGGAGGCATTACCGTTTTTTTTTTTTTTTTTGTTTTGTTTCTGTTTTTTCGTTTGCTGGCTTTATTTTAATTTGAAATGCATTTAAAAGTACCTGCCAATGGATAAAGACGACCTCTGCGACTTTTTTTTCGGCCAGTTTTGGGAGTACAATCGTGAACTTCAGACCAAACAAAAAGCACACTGGACGCCAACAGAAGACGGGGGTCACCACACATTATGCAGTTGCTTTGCAGATGCGAGACTTTGAAACGCTAGGAGCGTCTACATGCATGGGATGTGTATATTTTCCCGTGCCTTTTGGGGAAACTAATTATTTCACTTGTTTTTATTGCAACTTTGGGAAAGTACACGTTTTGTGATGGATGTGTTTTCATTTGAGAAGAATGGCGGAGGAGAGCAGCTGATAGCACCTTTCCTAGCTTGTTTTTATGAGCAACTGGTTTGAATGATAAGCTTAAGCTGTGTTATGGTTATTGCAATTCAGTGTTGGCATCTGGCTCGCACCTTGTAATTATCCAACAAAGCCCTGCTGTGAAGAGAAACCAATAAACTTACCTTTTGCGCTATCCATCAAGCAAGTGAGTACAAAATCAACCTAAAGCAAAGTTTAACTCCTGTGTTCCATAATTGCTTTCCTATACCTTGTAGTGGATTTGTCTTTTGATTTGCTGTAAAATGAGACGGGCCCTGCTGCTGAGTGTCGTGATTCTCGCAATGTGGGCTGCCTGTGTCTTTTCTGACCCGGCCACACGCCGGCCCTATCAGCGCAGAGGCGTCAAACAACGCTATGTTGCTTCAACCCAGGGAAGGTCTGCTGTGCCACTGCAGGCCGCAGCATCCTCATCCTCCTTAGGGAAAAATGTGCCACACGCCGAAATGCAAGGCGATGAAAGCGCAGCAGCTGCGGCCAGAAGCGGGCAGCCCAGGAGGGTGCTGCAGGGCAGGAGACCTAAACCATCACGGAGCCCCAGTCAGTCAGGCATGTTGCAGGACGATGGCACCCCGGGGGCCCGCTCTAGACTGACACGTGTGCCCTCTGGCTCCAGCTCCCCCAATATCCTGGCGAGTTTTGCTGGGAAGAACCGCGTGTGGATCATCTCGGCGCCTCATGACTCGGACGGCTATTATCGCCTCATGATGAGTCTCATGAAGCCCGACGTGTACTGTGAGCTGGCAGAGAGGCACGTACAGCAGATTGTGATATTCCACCAGGAGGGGGAGATGGGCGGAAAGGTGCGGCGCATCACCAACGAAGGCAAAGTGCTGGAGGAGCACCTGGACACGGCACTTATCCCCAAGATGATGAACTTCCTCAAGCTGGAGAAGGGCAAGTTTGGCATGGTGCTGCTGCGGAAGACACTGCAGGTGGAGGAGAGGTACCCCTATCCTGTGAGACTAGAGGCAATGTATGAGGTCATTGACCAGACACCCATGAGAAAGATCGAGAAGGCAAGGCAGAAGGGCTTCGTGCAGAAGTGCAAGGGGGCTGGAGTGGAGGGGCAGGTGGTTGACGGAGCGGGGTCAGGGGGCATCAAACCCATCACTCGGGTAGAGACGCCAGAGGACAGGAGGCCGGAAAGGAAGGAGACACGCAAGATTAACAGGAGGCCTCCTCAGACCACGATGGCTCCCACAACCACCACCACTACCACAAGGCCAACCACGACTACAACCACAACAACTAGGCCAACCACCACCACCACCACCACCACCACTACTACCACCACCACCCGACCTACCACACGCCTCATCACTACAACCACAAAACCCCCTACCACCACCACCACCACAGTCCCCCCTACCACCCCAAGGCCAACGAAAGCCCCTGCTCCCCCTCAGTGGAACCCAGAGGTGCACCGACACCCAGCAGAAGGAGGCCCCAAATCTACCCCTGGCGAGCCCTACTACCACCCCCCAACCAAGAATGACCAGCGCAGAGACAGACACCCTCAGGTATATACTCCATACCCTACCCCCCCCTCTGAATACACCACCAGTCGCTATGGAGATAATCGCACGGACAAGAAGGGTAATGGACGCAAAGATGCCAGTGCCACGCCCCCCCAGAACAAGCCTACCAAAGCCAAGACGCCTAAGAAGAACCCCAACAGCAAAATCCTCACCAACGAATACGAGGACAAATATGATGGTGGGCAGCCCACTGTCGGGCCCCCAAAGAAGAGCAAAGACAAGAACAACAAAGCAGAGAAGAAAAAGAAGAAGAAGGGGGTGAAGCCTGAGAAAGCAGTCAAGAGGGACAAGGGCGACAGCCGCAAGAAAAACGGGAAGAAATCACACAGGAATCAGGACAAAGAGGACTACCTCAAACCCACCAAGAAAACCCCGCAACTGCCCCCCAAAGGTTCTTTGGCCTCCTTCCTGGATTATTTTGAGAACCGAAGAAGGTTGATTGTAAGTATAGTTTTGAGTGCTAAAGTGAGGGGAGGGAGATCATTTCTGTTTCATGGGGTTTACCAGCTACAAGCTCTTGTAGAAGATCAAAAGATAAAGCAGAAAAGCAAATGCATCACTTTTATTTAAATTCCACAAATCTGGCGATGCAGGTCCAGCACATTGTACCTCAGCCTGCAAAATCTGCCTGGAGTGTTTTTAAGTAATTATAATATAAAATATATAAATAATAAGAAAAAAGGCTGATTGTTACGTCATTCTTTGTATAGAGTTGCTGCATTACTAAAATATGTCCCAGTTTCTTTGATGTGAGCTACAGGACTGGCATACAGTGACACTTAAGCAAATGTATCTTCAAAACCTCCTTCACATTTCCTGCAAGTTCACAACATACAGTAATGTTATTTAAAAGAAGCTAAATGGCTTCAGTGATGGAGCAGGAGCAATTTGTCTTGATTTCCTATTCAAGGAGACAGGAGGGTGTGGGCGGATATCTTGCTTGGATTGGGTGCAGTAGATTAATGCACATATTTCCGTCAGAATGTAAACAGCATTGTCGGAGACTTAATGGGCAACTTTAAAACCTGCCAGGAGACTTGCCTTGCATTGCAATGTCACACCAATCGGTTTCACCAAATGTTTGATTAGGAGGTAACTAAAAATGACAGCCCTCTCTCACACAGTGACACAGGAGCTGACTAAACAAGGCCAAAGCAGAAGTGATGCTAAGACATGCACTGTTGTTCTTTCACAATCAGGACAGAATATATTCATAGACAACTAGGAATCGGATGTATAAATATTAATATTACTCTGATTTAAATAAGTTGTTTCTTGTGTAGAGATTCTGCTGTTTTGAATCTAGACTGGTCAGCAGTATTTGACAGTTGTTCTTGAAAGCAGCTCCTAGGATGGCAGTAACATTTTCCCTTCTTTTTTCTTGATCTGTGTCATATTCAGATTGTCTGACATGCTGATATGATGATTTGCACTTTTAAATGTTCTACTGCAGATTACTGCCTGTTAAAAAGAGTGCCTCCCAATTCTACTGGATACGATTTTATAATAATAATAATTATTATTATTATTTTTAAATAGAGCTTTATGATGCACAATGCCATGCTATGAGATACACATATGTTGGTACCTGCTCTTCTTTGTGTTCTGTATTTTGTCACAGATGTGCCTCTATGTTGGGCCTGATTTTATTTCTATGAGATGTATGATATTATATAAGTAACCTGAATTTGATGGTAGTTTCAGCAAACATTTATCATCTATTGCGGAAAAATATATATCACTGGTTTCTTTTAACTAGCACTTGAGCTCAAGTCACTCTCATGAAACTGTTCATCTTGAAAGAGAAAGAGCCTTATGTGTTTCTCCCTCCAGCTTATCACAGCCCCCCACGAGGAGCACGGCATGTACATGCAGCAGAGAGACGAGTATCTGGAGCACGTGTGTGAGATGGCCATCAGGAAGGTGTCCATCATTACCATTTTTGGGACTTTGACCAATAACACCATGAAAATTGACCACTATCAACTGGGTAAGGGTGTTTCTTGTTTTTATCATTTCTTAAGAAAAGCTGATGGAGGAATTCCACACAGTTATAGCGCTGTACCTCACCCTCAGTTAGCTTCAAGGATTGACCATGTCCAGGTGTCTAATGCACCCACTGTCAGTGTCTTTGCTTGCCTCATCGGGGAGTAGAAAACGTAATCTTTCTAACAACAGAGACAGGCCTAAGAGTGTTAGGTTCCTTGAGGACACTTGTCCTGTACAAATAAAATCATTATGGGGATTCATTAGTGCCAATTTTAAATTTAAATTGAGGTAGGACCAGAGACCCACAGTTCGCACAAAACGCCAAATAGTCCGTCTGCAGGCTAACATAACTCAAAACAATTTATACAGTTGCAGCTGTAATGAACCAATTCGGGATGTTTTTTTTCCAATGTCTGTATTTTGTTGTACTGCTAGTTTTTTTTTTATTGGATATGAATGCTAACTACTGTATTCCCTTATTGTTTGTTTTATTGCCATCTGGAGCTCCATCTAGTGATAAGGGGTTAAGTCAGTAGGGACTTGATTGTGATAAGGGAACTGCAGCATTCCCAGTGATCAATGGACTTGGAAAACTGTGAATCAGCACATGCCATCAAAACTCATTATCTAAGCAGATCCTTATTTCACCCACTGAAAGGTATCTGAAGAGCTGCTTAAAGAGGCCAGTGTAGGTTTTGGCCAGTTTCCCACAGGCCTGATTGGGTGACTGGTATAGAAGAAGCCTACTGAACATTGAGACGCACAAGTCTCCGACAGACTAACACAGTGAAGTCATTTCCCTTTAGTTCTCTGCTGACTTTGGTCCTGGATCACTAGACATGAAAGTGATTACCATTTCCAAAACACAGTTACTGTAATGGGTAGACTTGACCAGGCTTGTCTTTACACTTTGTACTTTAACTGAGATTAACCTAGTTTGCTTACATTTTTTATTATTTCTCTTTTTCTGTAAACACATCAAGGATTAAAAGATTTTGAAGTTTTTTTTTTTTTAGTATTATTTTATAGTTTAGACTGTCTCTCGTCCCAAAAGGATTACAGGAATTCTGGAACACAGTAAGAAAACATACTGCCAATATTAAAAACAGTGACCTCACATGACCATGCAGAATTGTGCTAAAGTCTGCCGATGTGCTAGGACGGAAAAAGTTTTCAATTAGTTGGATACATTAATTCAAGAAACCAAGCTTGTCACAGGTGCCTTGGTACAGTCATACATCGGCAGACAGTGGTTAAAGCGGCACAACCTGATTTTGCACGTGTAGCTGTTTTTCCTGGAACAAATCTAACCTGGACCTAAAACCTTATCCTAACCATAACCATTTCTATAATGTCGTTCCAGGAATAACAGACACACGGCAAAATCACGTTATGCGGTGAAAGAGAGCCACAGTTAGTTTTGGGCATGGTTCTGATAAAAAGTGCTGTATGAGTGTGTGTGAAAGTAGAGAGTATTTCCTCTAAGATGGCAGTTTAAATAACAATTTCTTATTGTTTCCCCATTCAGTTTCATTTCATTCCGATTTCCCAATTTTGTTTTACTGGCGGTTCAATTCATTTGACTTTTTGGGATGATAACTGGGTATCATTTCAATTCCTATAATTTTTCCAATGCTTCAATTTTTTTTGTTAAATATTACACTCTTGCAGGACTTGTCTGCTGCAGTATTGGAAAGGCTAGATGTGTATAATGTTGGATGACATCATCAGAAAGCTGTACTTAGCTGGGGCTCAGATTCTGGACGGTCTCTCAGATGAGTCAGTGGACGTCACAGTGGGAGCACACGTGGTCTTGACGAGAGCCACATACACACTGTCAGGGTGGTGCTCAGAGTTCATATTGATAGATAGGGTCACCTGGGAATGTAACTGAAAGACATCTAGGAAAGAACTAGAATCAACTATTGATTATGTATGTATTAACTTTACCTTAGAAAAAAAACAGTGGAGGAGGAGGGAGGTATTCTAGTCCATATGAAAGTGACCAGTTGACAATGAATGCAAAATCAGATCATCTTCCCCCTAAAGTAAAACATCTAGTCTTCAGTTTATATATGTTCTCAAGTGTTAAGTATTTAAGCTTCAGTGCAAAATTCGGTTCATGTCCAAAAGCAAATATGTTTTTTCCCGTATCTATTTCCTCTCTTGAGCTTTTTCAGAATTTGCAATTGCTTTCAGAAAATGTGGCAAACTGTTAGTATGTGGTAACACTGTTAATATGCAGATAAATTCTCCTGGTGTGAAACAGTAGACACACCAAAAACAAACAAACAAAAAAACAAGAAAAGATGAGGTGTGTTATTCTACTTGTTTTTTGTGAAGATATGTGCTTTTTTTTCCTCCTCAGGAATGTCTGATATGTCTGATTAGAATCACCATGAGAAATTCCACATAAGAAATGAAAATAAGCCATTCCTTTTAGTTCCACTCATCTTTTTTCTGTAGTGTGCTGGGAATGGTCCTTTTTTCTGAGAGAAGCCTCTGTCTGGAAGGAAGGGAAATGGAAAATGTGATCACTGAGAGAAGGAGCTACAGTTGTTAGAGATTTTAATTGTATGCAGTGTCTGCCCATATTGAAATGCTCACCCTTTTAACAAAGTGGAAATTGTCTTACCACAGCCTGTTTCTGCAGCAGATTCTGGGCATTTGAGGCTGTTGTTTGTTGTAGTTGTAGTCTCCCACATTTGCTTGCTGTGGTAAGGCTGCTCCTTTTAATATGCCAAGAGCCCAGTACTGCATAGACACCCAAATTAAGCCACATCTGAGAAATGAGCTTTCAGTACAGACCTTGATAAAGTCCGTAAAACAATAGTTGCCAAGAAACCTACAGATGTACTTCTAAAAATGTCAGCTTCAGCTTATCCCAGGTATAATATGAACAACAGTTTAACGGGGTTGAATCTGTCGTGCATTTCATTCCAATAAACAGTAGGTGCAGGTAATCCTTTTAATCTTCCTGTGAAATACAGAATTGGTGTTGATGGCTGTTCTCATCGACACAACAGTGTATTAAGGGATCCCATTGCTGGTGTCAAAATGTCAGCCACTGTTTGTTTCCTGCTTTGTGCTTGTAGTTCCCAGTTCAAAAAATGTCATAAAGAAATAGCACTGTCATTGGGCCTTGTGGATTGGTTGTTTTTCAGAGCATGATACGCAGATGAAAGGCCTGAAAGAAGAGGACCTTCTCAACCAGGACCTCATTGTCGAGCTGCGGAAGGAGTATGGGATGACCTACAACGACTTCTTCATGGTGATGACTGACTTCGATATGAGAGTGAAGGTGGGTGTGCATTTCCCTCGGAGCCGTGTATGTAGCCTGGGGGCAGAAGTAACATACAGCATAGTGGAGCAGCTACTTACACTGTAGTGTCTTGGTCTCACTTGCGTAAACTTGTAGTAAACGCAAGGACGTTATAGAAGGTGCAAAACATGTACCACGATGAACACTGGTGCTTAATTGCTATGTAGAACTGTTTGGTAACATGATCATGGGTTCACTATTTCTAAGTGAATAGCTGATTAATGTTGAACTGGAGAGTAACTGCCCAATAGGTTTTGTGTTTCATGTATTTAAAATATTAAGACAAAAACATGATGTGTTAAAAGTACTAATGAATGTCTAATAATATACAAAACAAGCCATTATTAATTATTATTAGTATCCCTGGGCAAGCAATTAAGCCTCCAAGCTTAATTTTATAAGGGTGTAGTGCTCCATTTAAACATCAATGTCTTACAGTTTAAAGGCCATTTTAAAAATACAGTCCCGTACTGGTGCTCATGAAGAGGCCTGCATTATATCATGCCAGGCTGCTTTTACGTGGAAACAGAAACAGACAGTTTGCAAGGTTAACAGTGTTGTCACCTGTGCTCCTCGGTGGGGTCCCTTACAGATTATTTAATGTCTTGAATATAAAAATCCGGAGTCCAGAGGCCTAATCTGGCGATGGAATTTCTGCAGACCTGTCATGTTAACTGTGTTTTGAATGTACGCTACATACTCGAAACAGTGAGAAAAACAAAGAAAACAACCTTTGGGACCACTTTTTATTTCTTCTCGTTCCAAGCCAACCGCGGCTTCGTTCAAGCCGGTCTAACCTGACAGCTTGTCGACTGGAAGGCGGTGCTCACAAACAGAGGCCTGTGCTCTGTGCCTCTGCAGGGGCAGCTCAAAGTTAAATAAGCATCTGCCTTGTGGTTGTCAGACATCTAGAGAGATGTGCAGCAGTCTGTGGGGTCTAGTCTTGGGGCCTCATTTTCTGCAGCTGGGAAAGCATTTACTGATGAGTCAGGGCAGTGAATAGGTTTATCAGATTGACTTCCAGACTTCTTGACTCACACGAGATGCTTGCAAGGAATTATTCTATTTTGAAAACTTACCAAAATGAACTAAAAAAAATGTAATCCTGCTGGTTTGACTCATGAGTTAATAATTTCCCTCAACTCAGGGCCCTAATGTTGGACAGTACATGACTACCTAGAATGGGACAGTAAATGTCAGCACTGACAGAAAAGCTTGCGTAGTAGATTAGTGTCTCCATCTTGGGGGAATATTCATGAATTGGAGCTGTGTTGCTGAGTTCTATCTGACTGCAGACCTGGAATAATGTGCTACGAACCCTGAGACATACTTTATTGAAATAACCGGCCTTGACACAGAGGGAAATGTGACCAAGCATGAAGAACGAAACCCAGCAGCCCCGAACACTATAGTTTATGTCTGTTTGGCCTTGTGCTCCGTGTAAGAACCAAGGCTGCCACTTAAACTCTGCATGAAGGAAAACTGCAAACGTACACTCTAACAGGGGGGTGATCAATTTAATATGACAATGCTCTATAGTCTTGTCAATTTCCAGACTGCCTTTGACTCTCTGCTTAAACCTACAATAGAATAAAAAATGTTGATGTCTTAAATTTTGTCAGCAGTCGCTTTGTCTTGTTGGTTTATTCTGTTTGTGTTACACAGTTGGTGGGGATTTACTACCCTGATGCACATTGTGCTTGTTTGTTGTTGTTTTTTACCAAATGTAGCACATTTAGAATTTGAATAAATAAGTGTTAAAGTGTTTGTATGTGTTACACACAGCTCTGTATTATTAAAAATTGTCGCTCCACAAATAGTAAATTAATTATTTAGTGATCCTGCAACACTTCTGTGCCTGTGATGATAAATAAATGCCTTACACATGGCTGTTAAGGCCAAGCTAATATGTTTGTTTCCACCTGGTGTTTTGCTGGGGTATTATTATCATTATTTATTTTTTACCAGATGCCCATAACCAGGGCAACTTACAGTCTTCACAAGAAACATTAAAAAGTGCATTAAATATAATCAGTGTAAAATACAATAAGCATATGTCCTAGTGCAATGAGCTATCAAGTTCAGACATAATAAAGTTCTGTGCCTGGTATGAGCTAAGGGGTGCGGTAGGCATAGGAACAGGAGAAGTAACAGTAAAAGATAATAGTGCAAAAATATATATCAATAGTCAGCATAGTTTAACAAGAATGTGCTTACGCTGTACAGGAGATAAAGCTATGACCTTACATTATGTCCCTGTCGAGGCTCTTCCAGTTCAGCGCAGTACAAATCTGTATTCAATATTTTTCTAAAAAATGTGAGTATGTTTGTGATGAAGTTAGGAACTGCACACCAGTCTGATTGGACACAGTTATTTAATCTATGCTAGTTGTGTACTGGATTTCAAAACAAGCCAAATTTAAGAATTAAAACCAATGTCTTCAAAGAAAAGCTCAGAATGTAAACCATTACAAGGGAACTGTTCCTATGGTTACAAAACAGTCTACTTGCATTCAGCCGAAGATCGATTTCTACTTCGACCCAGTACTCTTTCTTGGAATTTGCATATCTGTTGATTGGTCACAGACATCTAAATTCCGATTAGTCTGCTGACATCTGCTGGAGTAAAGGTGTCATGGGTGACATTCCATGGATTATGAAAGGCAGATATATTTAGATAAACACATACCTCTTATTGGATACATATATGTCTTGCCTTTGGCTCCCAGTATATTGAGAACATAGTCTGCCTGCATCACCCTTTGCTTGCTGTTGTCTCTTACCTCCCCACTTCCTCTCCTTACAGCAATACTATGAAGTGCCCATTGCCATGAAGGCGGTGTTTGACTATATTGATACGTTCCCCTCGCGCATCAAGGAGATGGAGAAGCAGAAGAAAGAAGGTGTGATGTGCAAGAAGGAGGACAAGCCCAGATCCCTGGAGAACTTCCTATCAAGGTATTAAAGCTGACCGAGGGTGAACTGGCAGGGTTGCGTAGTGGAGGGGTTGGCTTGTAGTTCTCTAAAACAAGGAGTGATTATCTGTGATGTAACTTGGAAGACCAATATGTGCAGTCTATGAGGTTGGATACCAGATTGGAACTGCTGTTCTCAAAATCCAATGTTGGAATAGTGATTTGCCATTGGCAGGTGTGTCAAAGCTTACATTTGTTCTGGGCCAAATAGTGAACTAATCGGAAGCTTTGACTTCATCCTGAGTCCACGTAAGCTGAGCCTTTTTATTCATGTACAGAAGATAAAGGATATCGAAGGGAATTCAGTTCAAGTCCAAGCAAGTTGCGTCAAGTGAATTCCTTCCCTGTTTATGTCCTCTTTGGAAATTAAGTCAGACTTGATTAGTAGTATGAAAGCCCCCCGAAGTTGAATGAGTATTTCATAAGCTGTGCTACCCAAGGTCCTGAGCTTCAAACCACTTCCTGTCATTAACCCGGAGCTTTTTGTGCAGACTAAACACTGTGGGAGGCTTTTTTAGATACAGCAACACTACCTCATGTTTTTGCAGACTGCAATATGGTCCACATGACTCATGTGGAAAAACACGGGTTACATCCCCCAGCCCACAGATTTCCAACAACTTCCAGAAGCTTAAACACTTTGCCTCTTAATCCTCTGACAGCTCCTTCTGCCCTTTGTGGACTACATTATTTTTGTGGGATGCTGCAAAAACAGACTGGCGACCCTTTCCAAGAGTAACAATAGCCCTCTTGAAATATGGTGAGCTTTTGTGTTTGCCTATGACATGCTGGGCACTATTTTCCACTGTGAGCCAAGTCCAAATCTGGTACATTGTGGTGTGGTCTGAGCAAGGTAGACCACAGTTTAAAAGACATGGAAAATAGGAGTATATACCTGGAGTTCAATATTCTGCAAGGCAGTAAAATTCATGCGATTCCTATTCATAAAAGGATGTAATGCTAAAACAAACCATCACAAATATCTCCCAAACCTGATTTTCATTAAAGGTTGCCAAACTGTAAGGAATTGTGACCTAATGATGCATAAGAATCATGGGAGTTCTAGTGTAGGGGTCATATATAAAGGTTAGTGTCAGGGTTTCCACACATGATCAGCAACAGATTTCAGGGGAAGTGGATCAAAGATTTGTTTTCGTTTTCCTTGATAATTTTTGAACAACATTATAAATCACTGTGGCAGTGTCACATATCAAAATAGCACTAGTAGTCCTAGACTGTGCTAATTGAGGTCTGTGAAATCAGCCACATATTCTAGTGTTGTTCCAATCTGGTCCTCAGGGGCCACAGTCCAGTAGGTTTTCTAGTTCTCTTCAAATCACTTGCTACATCAAAACTAAGAAAGGATAAGTTAAATTAAGTTAGATTGGTTCTTAAGTGAATAAGGAGTCCGGTTAGGAGCTTAGTTGGGGTGAAATCCAGCAGATCCTAGAGCAGTTTTAATGAAATCTGCTGTATCCTGTTGCTGTTTTGATTGAATGTGTGTATGTGACTGGTGTTACCCCCTTGCCTCATGCTGACAAGATGACTGTGTGTTCTGGTGTCAGGTTCCGCTGGAGACGAAGGCTATTTGTGATTTCAGCCCCATCTGATGAGGAGTGGGCGTACCAGCAACAGCTATACGCCCTGTCCAGCCAGGCCTGCAACTTAGGTGAGTGGCGACTGTCTGTGAGTGTTACAGAGCACTGAGAGAAATGTGGGGGTTTAATCTATTCCTTCTAACAGAAAAAACAGACTGATCTGGGACACAGCACCTCTCTGGCCTTTTTGTTGTTGTTGTGGTTCAGACTTGTCTAGACAGTGTGACGTTGGCATAAATGTAGTTTGAAAAGGAAAGTTTTTGTTTTTTTCCCCATTGTTATTTCAAGGATGTCCACGATTGGAAACCAAAGTGATGCTTTTGGGGAGAAGTGTCAGCACGTGACTGGATTTCTCTTCTCCTTTGCAGACAAATGCAAATGTTAGCTGAGAGATTTGAAATTGTTTTATTATTCACCTCATAAGTGACACGGAATAGGATTGTGTAACATCACGTCACAGACCACAAAGCTCTGGTGGTAACATCCCAATACTGTGAAGGAAAAGCGCTGACGGGCTGCACAATGAAATTAAATACTTTTCCATGTCTGGGCATCTGTTTGAACACTTTCTTATAGTTGTTGGCCTCATCATCTTTTGGAATGCAACAGTTTATTTTATTTTCTCCCCACAGCCTCACATTAAGGGCCTACAATTGAACGCTATGTACATATGTCACTGTGTAGCATTCTTAGTCACGGTCCTGGTGTCTTTTGTTCAGATGTTCAAGGGTCACTAACCAAGTGGGAAACACATTCCACACATATTTCCTCTGAGCCCTGCAGGACTGCACAGGGAATCTTTTCATCTGAATGCCACTTCTTATCCAGTTAGAGAACTACCCTGGTTTTCTGCTTATCACCATACCGACAGGCTCAGATCAGCCTTGGAGCTTGTGTTCCTCACAGGCTTACCAACACTCACAGATCCTGAATGCGATTCCATCATTGGCTGTCCCTTGGCTTCTAACCACCTATACATCCATGAGCAAATGTGCAGCAGTCTAGCAGCACTTTCATTCCCTTCATTCATGGGCACAAACAGGCTCGGTGATCTTAGTATTGCAGTTACTGCCGTTGGAAGGCCAGTGTCATTAACTAACGTCTTTATGAAGTTCAGTGAAGAATCATTCCAACATTGTGAAACAGTCTGGTAAAACTGAAGAATGAATTTCAAACTTAGCCCCTGGTAATGTCCTGTTACATTAGTGCTGTTTCATAATTGTTTCAAAAATACTGTATAATTCACATTCCCCTGTCTGACTTTCTCTCCAGGCCTGCGTCACGTGGCCATTCTGAAGCTGGCCGGCATCGGTGTTGAGGCTGGGGGCGTCCTGGAGCTCTACCCTATCAATGGTAAGGCTCCTGCATTCACATCTAATCCTCACACTCCCTTGCTGAAGATGTTGCCATTTTATGTAGGCTACTGCTAGGCGGTAACTGGTGTTTATATGACAGCATTGTAACCCCAAAGAAAAGGAAAGCCTTTATAAAGAATTTTGATCATCCCTTCATTATTAAATCAATAAGGGGCTTCCGATGGGTATGTCTGGTAAAAGCCTTTGTCTACAGTACAGGATAAATGCTTTGGCCCAGATTAAGCAGAGGTGAGGGCAGATACAAGGCAGCTGGGGAATTGCACAGTCCTCTTCGCACCAGCGATTCCTGTGGCTTCTTAAAATCTGCAGTTTGAGATTACCCTGATATAACCTGGTCCTCGGGAGCCAAAAACTAATTCTGCGTTATAGGTGAACCCATGTTATATCGAACTTGCTTTTGCCTCAAGCTCCTCTGGTATTAATAGCAAATCATTTTTGTTATAGCTCACACAGTGTAAGCAGTAAATAAATGTGTTCTACAATGGTTAAATTGAAGATCGGAGTGAAAGTTAAAAAATACTGTAAATGGGCTGTTTTCATTTTTTTGCTTTACATTTGTTATATCTGAATTGTATAATGTATGGTAAGAGCTGGGTTGGGGATTTACCCAGTTTGCATTGTGAATATTTGCTGATGGCTGACAGCAGGACGAGTTAATAATTGGATTCCAAAGTGAAGGGGAGGAAAAATGTGAAGAGATTCCAAATTAAATTAATTAATGCGTACAGAAAGGTGTATGTCATGTTAATATATAATTTTAAATTCTGATTCTATAACCCCGGGAATACACCCTGTCCTTCAGGGACATCACAAAGATTCATATTAATTCTGACTGGATAGGATGTTACGTGAAAGCATTACTCACTAATGAAAGTGTTCACGATTCATGAATCCAAGTAAAGTAAATGAGTACAGGTTGAATATTTTAGGAAGACCTGTCCAGACTTCCATGAACATACACAATGATCTCAACAGGAAATCACCTGTTACTCCCTGTGCAGTTGGATTGGTTTCACAGATACATCATCTTGAGAGATCCCAAATGGTCAAAGACGTATATGTACAGATCACTTACATCTTTGAAGTCTGTGGGCATAAAAAAAGCAGAGTAGCTGTTGTTGAAGCTCTGGGAAGGAAACGCCTGTGGCTCAGACAAGGCCACTGTCAATTAACATCCTGTCGCTGGTTAAATGTACACCTGCTAAGGTTCTGAGGTCTGTAGTTGGGCTATAATTAAGGCTTCTATGGGGGGATTTTGTACAACTGACTGCTGTGTGTATATATAGAAATCCTTTTTGGCAGAAGACAGGTAACGTACTTTAGCAAACACTTACTTCCCAAACAGCTGTGCTGCGCATGATCAGATCATACATTCAAGAAGTGATCTGTCTTCCCCAGTGTTTCTCACACCACAACATAGTCTAACTTTGATTAAATCAAGTGTAATTGATTAAGAGATTAAGCTTGAGATTGCTTATCCTTACGCCCATTTTTATATTCTGCTTGTCTTTAATTAAAATATCTTGACCCATTTGAAGATATTTAGTACACACCAATAGAAAAGTAATCAAATTAATATTAAGAGGAGTATTTTTTCTTTAACTGGAAAATAGTACCTTTTGTCTATTTTTTAAATATAAAAATTGGTTGAATTAAGACTGGGCAGTTTAAAAAAACATGATTTTTATCTGTACTAATAGTATGACCAATTTACCACCACTACATGAGATTTTTGAGATTTTATCTTGACATATCTTTTTACCTTTTATTTTTTTGATGGAGCCACCTGCTGGCAAGGAGGGCATATTGCATGGCCATGTACAACTAAACAGCCTACAAACAGGAGAGGTTTGACTACCATATTTGCTAGATTGAATACACAATCCCCTTGCTGTATATTCCTCTCCTCAAAGACTCCGAAAACTATTTGTGGCCTCACTGTGTAAATGCCTCGATCACACTGCCAGTGGACCTAATGACAAAAGCAGTGTGGGTCTATTGCCCCTGATATACATTGATCAGCTCACGGTCAGTGACCTTTGAAGTACTATGGATTGAGTCCTTCAGTACTAGCTTCAAGCAGGTACTTGTACTGACCCTTCATACAGAGTTATGCTCCAAAATCTTTCCCCCATCATTGGTTCTATTTTGTGCTTAATTTGGTTGAAAAAATATTATGAAACTATCCTTATTTCTTATTAATTATTAATTATTTCTTATTAATCCTTATTAATATCACATTGTTGAACACTGTTTCAGTGTGAAAAAAACCCACCTAAGATTTAATTTGATTAAATGGGTAACCCTCACTAACTTGTTTCATATAAGAGGGGACCTAGGGAGCATGATACAGGTTGATACAAGCAAACCGTGCCCAAGACATGAGGCTGAGCTAGCAAAGGACAAAGGAAAAATAGAGGGAGATTGGCTGTGGAATAAAAAGACTTGAATGTTTTGTAAATCTTATGAACCAGAAAGTAAACCTCTTCGGGGCCATATATCCTGGTCTGTAAGTTCAACTTCTAAAAGAAAAACACAATCTTAATCTGATGTTTTGACTTCATGCTGCATATTGATATAGAGAGGGCCCTCCAAAACCACATCAGTGGTTCTCTCTTTTGTCATCCACCCTTCAAGATAAAAAAGTACTTTTCTTCTGTTGATACAGCTGGGCCATATTCTCTGTACACAAGGTAAACCACTAAGCAGCAGGTAGCAGTTGTGGTTGGGCTCCCTGCTTGACTTCAAGGTTTTCTATCCTCAAGATAAAACTCAGCAGTCTGGAAAATCAGGTTGCAGACGGACAACAAATATTTTGCAGTTAAGAAGTAATGCTGTGGAAATATAGTTATTCATGAAGAATGGTGTGACCACAGAAATCCGAGGTTGTATGCATGTTCGTGCAGATGTATAGCCGTGGCTCCCTGCTTCACTTTAAAGGGGAAGGAATATATGTGTTAGTGGTACGTGGAAGCGTACAGTTCTGAAAGGGTGCCGCTAATATGCAGACTGTTCCATCAGTTGCTTGTTATTCAAGAAATGTTTGTTTTTCTACTAGTTTGCTGTCCTAAAGTGTCTTAAACATATGGAGGCAAGGTGCTGAATTTCTGTATACTTTACTTTCCTGCACTGGCAATTTTTAAAAAGCAGGGTGCGGCGTATTGACTTACTCTCACTACTGAAATAAAAGACTAAAGGAGCATTACGGTCCAGGTTTTACTTGGCCACATGACAGTATAAAAGTACAGCGAAGCCTTTTCTGGAATGGTCCGTTATGTCCAACACCATAAAGCTCTCATTGGATGAAAGACTTTTCTGAGAGATGCATTGAAAAGCAAAACTACCACAAAAAAAACCCTAAATATTCAGTCTTGTCATTTCTGATAGAGTACTTCCAACTACATGGTGTATGAGTCCCCTTCTACACAACACTTCCTTGCCCATAGTTTAAATTTCAGCCATGTGCACCAGCCACCAGATACGGCTGGATTCATTTCAGCTCCTCCGTCCACACTACACATGGTGTTGAGGTTGTTCATTGCAACATGAAAGTTGCTCTGTACATTTCCGCCCCTCCATGCTTTATTTCCAGGAAGCGCTACGGTGGAACGGGAAGGGCTGTCCGGCTCCTTGGTGAAGGACATCCGGAACTACTTCCAGATCAGTCCTGAATACTTCTCCATGCTGCTGGTGGGCAAGGACGGCAACGTGAAATCTTGGTACCCCTCTCCCATGTGGTCCATGGCTATTATCTACGACTTAGTGGACTCTATGCAGCTCCGGCGACAGGAAATGGCCATCCAGCAGTCACTGGGAATGAGGTGTCCTGAAGATGAGTATGGAGGCTATGGTTACCACCATCAGGGCTACCATGATGGCTACCAGGATGACCACAGGAGCCCCTATGATCATGGATACCGTTACTGAGGGAAGTCGCTTACGTTTTAGTCTTTTTTATTATTATTATTATTATTATTATTATATTAACTGAAGTTGTACAGGCAAGAGCTGACTGCTTTTCCTGATGTGCAAAGTTTCATTCCACACATTAGCACAAGGACTCTCCTGCCCCACCCCCACCCCCGCACACACACACACACACACACACACACACATACTTGCCTTCCTGCTCTTATGTTTCATCAAAACTGACAAACAAAATAGATTTTTTTTAAATGTTGAAATGATGGCGGATTTTAAAAGATGTATACAAAACAAAAAAACAAAAATCCACAAGCTGACAAAAGAAAACGGGTCTGTTTTCCAGCTGAGGACATTGTATTGTAGATAATCAAAGAAACTTGTATAGACCTCTTTGTTTTATTTTAATGTGCCTTTTTTGTATTTATTGTATGTTGACTCCTGTTGTAGCAGTATATTCAAATTGGGTGTGTTGAGGTGGCTGTGTCACTACTCAAGACACTGCTGGAAACAAACAAAGAAACACCTGCATTAAGACTTTTCGATTGTCCTTAAAGATCACTGTCACTGAATACGTTCTTATTTATATACAGATGTACTATATGACAAATAAAACCATGCTCTCATAAACTCCAATATCTGAGTTTGGATTCATATTCTCTTTTGTATTCACTTCTCCAGGAATGCTGAAATATTCTTACTTTAAAAGATTTGAGAGCCTTAAAATGTGTACAGTATTGGATTAGTCCTTCATCACTTGTCCTTAGTCCTTAGTCGTAACTAATCTAACTAATGACCAACTCTTTGCTTTAAAAATGGTCTGTAAGGACAAATTATTATTATTATTATTATTATTAGTAGTAGTAGTAGTAGTAGTAGTAGTAGTATTTATTTCTTAGCAGATGCCCTTGTCCAGGGCGACTTATAAAATATAAGAGCAATACAAAGTGCAATAATACAGTGCAGTTCAAATGTAGCTTAAAGCTGTATCAAACCTATGCTGAACCATAAATATGTTGTGGGCAGTTTTACCAATATAAAATTAATGGAAATAAAATTATATATTCCCTTATAATTTCACTGGAAATGGTCAAAGTATCCTCTGATAATTATCATATCTGCAAACTCTAGCAAATGGTAACACTATTAAAATGTGACATCTATTTTATGTCAGGTCAGGCCTGAATAGCTCATGCTACCATTTCAGTGGGAGTTGGAGGACTGGGGAAATCAGACCATCCGATTTGAAACTGCATCTTCTTGTTGAAAAGCCATCCATTTATCCAGTTGTTGAGCTTCGTCATTATTATTCTTATTTTATTATTATTTATTTCTTAGCAGACGCCCTTGTCATTGCACTACAATCTGATTTTGAGTGAAAAGCCAGTGAAAGACTTATCTTTGAAAATAAATCTTTATTCACATTCGGTTCATTCGGTAAGCCCGCAATACCATAATCGCTGCATCACACATCACCCCAAACACATTTTCCTTTACTTCACTTAACTTCATGGGATGAACAGATGTGTAGTTTGGCTTGAAGCATCACTTTGTAACATGATTCATAAAACTCCTCTTGTCCTCTTTCAGTTGCAATCATATTGAAATTCCAACTATGCAGATTGTTTTAACACAACCATTTACTAATATTTTGAGAGAGATTCCCTGGGAGAAAGAAAGAAAAAATAATCCATGTATCAATTTTATGGCTTCTGGTTTTAAGCAAACAAGGGGTCTACAAACCCTGTGAACTAAACACAACTGGTTTCCATTCAAACCCAGCTCTCAATTACTATATTGAAACAATTGTAGGCCTACTTTGTCAGGACACACTTGATCTTCATCAATTGATTGAAGATGCCTATAAAACCCTGAATGGACCAGGGTTGGATCCCACAATTTTGTATGCATTTACAATATTATGTATATTATTATACATTTACTGCATTACATACCTGTATAATAATTAGCTGTGCAAGACTTGTATAGTTACATGATTATTAAATAACCTTTATTTTTACACCATTGAATGAATAAATATCCCAGACAACAATAAATACATGAACAGCAACAATTGAATGCTAAGCAGACATCTCTGGTGGCAAACCATGACCTGAACCCAGAGTTCTGCTGGTCTTCACTGCCTTAATAATCAGAAACATTCACTACCTCTCACACAACAACCTCTCAACAAAAGGCAGATTAACATTGCAAAGTATACCAAGAGTCTTTCATAGCCTTCCATAGTAATTAGAAAGGAATGTGCTTAAAATCACAGTCAAGAGCATCAATACATACATCCGTAAGGAGCTGCTAATACCCAAGATCCATCACACATTGTGGACACAGAATGTGACTCCATGCTTCTTACCTTGGCATTCTGCAATTACAAGCAAAATACAATCACTTCTAAAAGGCCAAACCAGCTGGCTCATTCTCAGCTGGAGACATTCCTTTTCAATAAATGTATGCTCCTGTCAATCACAAATTAAAAATGTACACGTAAGGAATATAAGGTGATCTTAAACAAATGGTTGATAACATTCCAACAGTTCTTGATCGAGTATCTTAAAAATGGGCACAGTTGGTAAAATCTACCTTCAATGGCTACTGGTAATGTAATTTTGGCAAATTAAAAAATACATTATTTTAAATACTCATTAAGTAATTTGATACGAGACAAAAGTGAATCATGGCACCATTCTTCATGAGATTTTAAGCAAAACTAATTTCAAGGCTTCAATAATATTTCCTCACCTTTAAGGGGGAGATGAAATAATATCCAAGTACTAGCATCTTTTAGTTTTTGTGGACAGTACAGTACAGATTGTACTTTATATGCTTAATTAATGCACTGGTAGTTAATTACTTAAAAACACAACAAAAAAGGGAAACACTGAAACAAAGGGTAAGGCTTGGGCAGATTCCCATAGGCAGAAACCACAAAGTATCAAATGTGCTTTTTCTAAAGCATTCTCAAACCTGGTCCAGCAGCACCAAACCTTTTGTGCATTTACTGGTGCTGAATTAGAAACGAAAAAGAGTCCTTCAGACCTTCACTCTACAACACCTCATCCTGGAAATAGTCTTCTTCACTCCAGAACTGCTCTATATAGATTCTCATATAGATTCAATTCTCATTCATATGGGCTGTGTGGGATGCAGGAGTTCCATTATATCAAAACACTGGTTTGCTACACACATTTCTTAACACAGATATTCAGAAGTTATTGCAGCTGTGTTTTACATGCTCTCTCAGCCTTCACAGAGCAACACCAAGACAAGAGACCTGGCTTTCCCAGCCAACAGCCTTCTGTGCCTTCCGGTCTACCGCTCAGAAAGACTCTTCTTCGGATTCGCTGTCTGTGTTCGGCTTGGTCAGCCTCTCCAGTTCTTCACCATCCTAAGACACACAGAAACAGACACACAACACTTACAGAGTGGAAAAACACCTATTCCCTCCGGTCTTACTTCACATCTCCATCTAAAGAGACTTATTCATTCAGGCTGCGCTCTTCTTTAAGATGCGGAACAGCATCACAAACAGAACAATGTGGGTATAAAAAAACAGATGGACACATGCATATCATCTTCCTTATTACAGAGGGCTATTTCACACCCTATTCAAATGAGCAACCCCCCAAAAAACAGGATTTTCCAGTTCTCCTATGACACCTGTGATAACTGATTACCAGCTTTATATACTGAGCAGCTTCAAAACAGGGAACATACTGCCCTCTGTAGGTCACTACTTACAAGTGAAACAGCAGATTATAGTCTTACAAAGCATCTACAGAAATTCTTGCTCTGTGCGGTTTAGTTTGTATATTGAATTATCTTAAATTAATTTGGACTACTTGCAAATTAGTTCTATAATTTATGTCATCTATCTAATTTTTCTCAGGCTCAAAATCTCTGTAAAGTGTGCTCCAGCAGACTGTACAGCTGTATGTACGAGGAATCTAATAACCACTTCAAATTCACAGCTTTGTTTTTTGTTTTTTTGTTTTATTTCACAGAAGACCTCACCAAACGGTAAGGAATATTCTGAATTCGAAACGTTTACTGAGTATTTAAGCTACCCAATAAAAAAAACATGTAGTGACAGTGACACTTATGTTGTGTAAAGCATTCAGGTGTTCTCACCCCTCTGGACCTCTCAAAGATCTCCCCGTTGATGACCCGGAGCTTCTCCTGCTGCAGGGTGTACTCGGGGTCACGGGTCTTGCTTGCGTTGTAGATAAAGATGGCCAGCAGGACCACAGGGGCCTGCAGGAAGAAATCCAGAGAAGGCCGGAAGTTTAGCTCGAAGAGCGAGAAGGCTGTGATGAGAACGGTGGTAATCTGGGCTGTAAGGACATGGAACATGTTGTCCCTGAACTTGAGGATGAAGGCCACTGAGAGCCCCAGGGCGGCCGTGACGAAGATGAGGGCCACAGAGTAGGCATTGTGGCCGTAGAAGAGGCCGCAGTACAGGGTGAGGGAGCGATACTCCTCACGGAGGCCCAGTGTCAGACCATTGAAAGCCACCCCGAAGAAGTAGAGCTTGCTGTTCTGCACGAAGATGCTCTCCGTCAGCTGGTCGCCTTCTTTCAGGATCTTCTCGTTGTAGATGTTGGCCATGGACGACACGAAGCACTGCAGGAGGATGAGAACATACCCCAGGCCAAAGCTGTTTAGCTTTCTGATCACCTCCCCACTCCAGGGGATGCTTGGGAAGGGGTCCTCCAAGGCACTGGAGTTGGTCCCATTCAGCCGCAAAGCCTCCAGCTGGGAGTAGTGCAGGCAGCTGTTGGAAGGTGAGGAAAGGGGTCCGGGGTGAAGCCCGTGAACGGCAATGGCATGCTGGCTTCCCCCAGTCCCCCTCGTCAGGCCAACAATGGATAGGAAGAGGATCACCAAAGATGCCCACTGCACCCAAGAGAGGCGCCTCCTGCAGAGTAAAACACACCAGACATTCAAGTTTTTTTTAATGCTTTGTAAATCAACACATACACTACTGAATGCACCTTGTTCAAAACCAAGTGTAATACTTACTTTAGGACGATTCTGAATAAGATAGCTGTAGTCAGAATGACAAAGTTGGAAAATAATACAGCCATAGCCTGCAAACAAAAAGAGATTTTCAAGTAAAATTGCTTTTTCCATTTTAAGGCCTACACATCTTCATATATACCAGTGGTTCCCAAACTGTGGGGCGCAAGACCCTTAATGGGGGGGCACGGGGAAAGAGCTGAACGGGTAAAAAGTCAAAACGAGACAAGAAATCCCCAAGGGCATCTGACAACTGTTGACCGCTGCCCCGCTGAAATCGCATTGGATAAACTGATCTCTTTTGCATTGACCTCTCTCTGTGAAACAACCTTTTCTACACACGAAATTGGGTCTCGGTTATGGGATTCTTCCATATCCAGTCCTGGCCAATCAGAATAGAGGACTGTCAGGCAGCAGTGTCTGTGAAAGCCACTGATCGGTAGATTCAGATCAAAATACACAGCAGTGTATATGAGGTGATAATTACGGTAAAATAAATACATAAGAATAACTTGCAGCTCCAAAATGTCATCGAGTGGGAGACGAGCTCGCCAGGACTCTCTGCTGCAAAATATTTTGGAAACGCATTAACAAAAAATACATTAAATGCGAAATAATGCAATGTGACATTTTTTGCAATTGCAAGAAGTTCTGGACTTTAAAATACTTATCTAATACAACGACTTTATTAAATACATTCAGAAACATACCTGTGCATTCAAGTTGCAGTGAAAACAAAATATATAGCAATAGCTGGCTGTGTGTATTAATAATATTAGTTTGTTTGTTGCTCCTCTTTCCTTTTCTGTCATTGCTAGTGTCGCAGAAGGGTGTTTGGCTTTTAGGTGGGTTAACATACCAGCTGTAGATTTGTGGTGTATTAATTGCACTGCACATATTATACACTTAACAGTGTTTTAGTTTACTTTGTCAAAGTATTTCCATGCAGAAATTCTCTGAGAGTAAGCCATTGGTCGCATTCTTGTAGTGCCGCAGATTTCCGCAGATGATCTGCGCAGATCTGCAGAATTCCACCGATCCCATTGGCGGAGTCACGCAGATCTGTCATTGTCAGACAATCACAGACAAGAACTAACAAATCACACCCTCCCGTCAATCTTCATTACAACTTCATAGAGAGCCAATCAACCGTACAGGTGGGGGGGGCGCGAGCTGTGACCCAAATGTTTTTAGGGGGGCACCACCCAGAAAGTTTGGGAACCACTGATATACACTCACCTAAAGGATTATTAGGAACACTTTGTTTGACCCCCTTTCGCCTTCAGAACTGCCTTAATTCTACGTGGCATTGATTCAACAAGGTGCTGAAAGCATTCTTTACAAATGTTGGCCCATAGTGATAGGATAGCATCTTGCAGTTGATGGAGATTTGTGGGATGCACATCCAGGGCACGAAGCTCCCGTTCCACCACATCCCAAAGATGCTCTATTGGGTTGAGATCTGGTGACTGTGGGGGCCAGTTTAGTACAGTGAACTCATTGTCATGTTCAAGAAACCAATTTGAAATTATTCGACCTTTGTGACATGGTGCATTATCCTGCTGGAAGTAGCCATCAGAGGATGGGTACATGGTGGTCATAAAGGGATGGACATGGTCAGAAACAATGCTCAGGTAGGCCGTGGCATTTAAACGATGCCCAATTGGCACTAAGGGGCCTAAAGTGTGCCAAGAAAACATCCCCCACACCATTACACCACCACCACCAGCCTGCACAGTGGTAACAAGGCATGATGGATCCATGTTCTCATTCTGTTTACGCCAAATTCTGACTCTACCATCTGAATGTCTCAACAGAAATCGAGACTCATCAGACCAGGCAACATTTTTCCAGTCTTCAACTGTCCAATTTTGGTGAGCTTGTGCAAATTGTAGCCTCTTTTTCCTATTTGTAGTGGAGATGAGTGGTACCCGGTGGGGTCTTCTGCTGTTGTAGCCCATCCGCCTCAAGGTTGTATGTGTTGTGGCTTCACAAATGCTTTGCTGCATACCTCGGTTGTAACGAGTGGTTATTTCAGTCAAAGTTGCTCTTCTATCAGCTTGAATCAGTCGGCCCATTCTCCTCTGACCTCTAGCATCAACAAGGCATTTTCGCCCACAGGACTGCCGCATACTGGATGGTTTTCCCTTTTCACACCATTCTTTGTAAACCCTAGAAATGGTTGTGCGTGAAAATCCCAGTAACTGAGCAGATTGTGAAATACTCAGACCGGCCCGTCTGGCACCAACAACCATGCCACGCTCAAAATTGCTTAAATCACCTTTCTTTCCCATTCAGACATTCAGTTTGGAGTTCAGGAGATTGTCTTGACCAGGACCACACCCCTAAATGCATTGAAGCAACTGCCATGTGATTGGTTGGTTAGATAATTGCATTAATGAAAAATTGAACAGGTGTTCCTAATAATCCTTTAGGTGAGTGTATACAGTACTGTGTGAAAGTTTTATACAGGTGTGAAAAAATGCTGTAAAGTAAGAATGCTTTCAACAATAGACATGTTAATAGATTATATTTATCAATTAACTAAATGCAAGGTGAGTGAACAGAAGCAATATTTGGTGTGACCACCCTTTGCCTTCAAAACAGCATCAATTCTTCTAGGTATGGATTTGATTTAGATCTTTCTTCTGTTCACTCACTTTGCATTTAGTTAATTGATAAATATAATCTAATAACATGTCTATTTTTGAAAACATTCGTACTTTACAGCATTTTTTCACACCTGCCTAAACCTTTTGCACAGTACGGTATATATTTAATGGATTTGAAAAGACATTCCCTCACTCTCTCCAATTACATCACTGCATCAACAATCTCACATACTTTACATTCCCCCTGTTTCATACGTCAAAGTACATTCACTGAACATTGCCAATATTGTCCTCATACATATGTCATGTCTGTTGTACCAGATCATGTCTGTTGTTTTAAATTATTGTACAGTACTTGCCTTGGTAACAAACATTTAAATAACTCACAGGCTGGAGATAGGACAACACATAGAAGATGATGAGGTTGTCCAGGAAGTAGAGTAAGGCTGGAACAGACCACTTCATGTAATTCAGGAAGTCCCTGCAGGAAGAACAGCCCCACTCTCTGTACGAACGTCCGTCTGGAAGAAAAGCAACCACTGAACATTTTGAACAGCTTCAAAAGGTGCACTATGAAAGTAAAATGTTTAATCTAAATAAAATGCATTTCTTGTTTGGCTGCATTGGTATACAAAATTGATCTCAACCAGATTCTATCTAAACCAGAAGTCTGCTTTATTAATTTATTTAGGGGTCTGACATTCATTTCCCTTTACACGTTTAAATAGTCCCTCCACGCACTCAGGGCCTACCGTGGATCATGACACGCACAGACATCGCCAGACACAACACCAGTTTGATGGCCTCTGCGCACAGGTTGACAGAGGCAGGCAGGTAGTCATACTTATTTTCTGCAGGACACAAAATACACATTGGGTGGTTAGAACATTAACATTATCTAACGACCCACTGATTAGGTGATTTATTGTGGATGTTGAAACTCGCTGATTGTACCTGCGTTGGCAGAAAATTTCAGTAGGAGAATGCGACTGGTGCCCAGGGTAACGAAACCAGTGCCCAGCAGCAGGGTGTAGACAGACGATCGGGAGCACAGCCAGGTGCGCGGGCACCACGGCCGGACCATGGCGTAGTGTCTTGTTTAGTACAGCCCCTAGAAAACATACAGATAAGTTATCCTCAATAACAGGAAACCATGACATCTGCAAACCAATTTCATCAGTGCATGAAAGTGTTGTGTAATGAAAGAAACTGAAATATAGCCTGTAGTGTAAGAAATATAATATGCCAACTTTTTGAGTTGCACCAGCATGAGGCCACCACTGGTATAGTCCCACATGTACACTGAGTATTCAATTTTACACACTGAAAAGAATGACAAGTATGACGTTCATAAACAAATGGTCATGGTTTAGTAATTTCTTTCCAACACTTTATTTATGTTTAGCAAGTTGAACCAGTTTGTCATATAACTGCACTTACATATTCTTGTTCTGCAGGTTATAAGGCATTCCCTTTGTATAGGGTGACCCCAGAGGGGGCAGAATAGGTCGAATGGACATTACACCACGTATTCAAAATGAGTTCTCATTAACACACACTCATTCACCCCACAAACTGAACGTGTTTCAATATGCATCAGTAGTTTTGTTGTTGTTGCTCTTATTCCATGAGATCCGTCTAATAAATCATTTTTAAATGTAATTAATTATATCTAATGTGTTGTAAAAGACGTATCATTCAGAAAATCATATCTAGAAATAGATACTGTGAAAAACACATATGTATATACGGCGGGTGTGCAAAACAACATACATATAATCGTCTATACGTCAGCAGAAGGTACAAGTATGAAACCAAATGCACTGACGCACTCGTTTTTGTTTTTCATCTCTATCCAGCCAGGCAGCAACGATTCACATGCCGACTGTATTTAAAAAAACAAACAAAAAAAAACAGTTAAATTCAACGAAAGTCTGTTGCACATTACCTGCCCCACTGGCTACACTGTATTCATTTTGTCTGCACTCACTTCCTTACTGTAGCTCAGCAAACGCCGGCGTGGTGAAAGTATACACAATGCCACACATGCGCAGAACGAATTCAAGGTACGTCATCTACGTCACAGTGTCAATTCTGCTATTTATTTGTTACTTTGTATGTTTGCTTATTATTTTCTTGAGAGAAGTTTAACAGTTCATGTTTAAGGTTAGGGTAGCTATCTTAGTATATATATATATATATATATATATATATATATATATATTAATAATAATACTATATCTATATTCAGCAGCTATGGAAACTAATAAGTGAAGGGAACATTAAACATTAGAGTCGTTTTTTCGTGAACTGTTACTTTATGTATTGCTTAGATTTGACAATCGATATATTATCCTGAGTGAAAAGTTTCGCTTTGGGCAATATGTGCAACCCCCCCAACGCGCACACCACCCCTGCCCTCCACTCAGCACAGCGTTACACGTCATCATCTCCAGCAACGCGAGGCTTTACGAGACGTGCGCTGCGGAAGTGGCAGTCAGGTGACCCGGGTCATGTGGTCCGCTGGTGGTGCGCGCAGTAAACACTCAGCTCTGGCCGAAAGTGACATCTTCCCCTCCGAAAACCGAGCTGCACTCCGGGTGTGTGAGAGGGTGTCTGGGTGGTCGGGGACATCGCGAGTGGGACAGCAGGCATGCAAAACGTCATCAACTCCGTGAAGGGCACCGCGCTGGGAGTGGCCGAGTTCCTCACCCCAGTGCTCAAGGTACAGCGGCCGCGGTGGCAGGGAAGGGATGGGATGGGATGGAGAGAGTGTAACTCAACCCCAATTTAAACTAAGACAGTAGTTGTTTGCTTTCGGTTTGTGCTGAGAAAGATTGCGGGCCAGCACAACACAGGAAATAAAGTAGTGCGAGGGAACTGTCGAGGTGCATTTACTATATCTCTGTTTCTGGTGTGCAAAATAATTGTATTATTTATATACAGCTATTAAATAAACAATATTACGTTGTGTAGATAACGATAACGATGTTGTTTGCCAGTATCAAATGCCAAGAATTTCGCTCTTCCACTGTCCGGCTATAAACGCAAAGCAACCCCAATGCTTTATATTAACGCCTTTTCTGTTCACTTTATGCATTTTGTTTAGCTGTTGCACAGTCAGTAGTCTTTATTTGCCAACAGCTCGTCCTTTCTCGACAGACTAGTCTAAATAAAGAAGTGGTGAAAACCTGTTCTTACTGCAGTAATTCGATTTAAAGACTTCACTCAATAATCAATGCACTTGACGATGGACAAGTTAGCTAAAAGGAAAAAGACAAGCAAGTGTCAGACTAATAATAATAGTAGCAATAAAGATCCCTGTTAAATTATTATTACTGTGTGTTGCTGTTTAATTCATTTATTTTTTAAACACAACAACCACAACAAATCTAATCAAACCACGGTGTGTGTTCAGAGGTACTACTGAATTATGTGAAGTAATAGCAACATGTCGGTGGTTACTTTTTATTGTGTGTTGAGAGGAAAAAGCCTGTATAGAATCTGAAGAATCGCATTATTTCAGACTAGCTCATCTGTAGGATGTTATTTTTGTTTCGCTGAACTGGATAACTTGACACAAATAATGAGGCTAGCTAGTGTTTTCTGAACCAGGACTGCGGTTGCAACCCTTTTCCTTGGTATCCCATTGAAGATGCAGCTTTCTGCCACACCTGCTCACTATTTGAAAGCCTCAGTCTGACTTGTACAATAACTGTGCATTACATGGTATTTATCTTGCCCATCGGTCAGTCGATGTGAAATACCATATCTCACTTAATGTGGATTGGAATGTTTAACCCTGGGGATAATTATGTTGGATGATTAATGCAGTATTATAAGAAAAACAAGAATGCATACCATGTAAATGGTGTTAAATATCCTTTCCCTACATCTAGATCACTCAATTACCACCTCACTTAATCAAAAAGACTCAAATAGCTTGGAAAGTTTGTGTGCTCAAAAAATCCCTGGATTGTGCAACTGCTTCTCTGTTATTAAACATTCTCTGGTAGATCAAGCTTCATGAGGATGTTACAATAGCTGTTGTCAAAGTCACAGATCTGATCTCTGTTAATACAGTAGAAATGCTCAGAATGGAAAGAGAGAAAATCTTTTCTCCAAAAGACCTGGCCTAACAGGAATTAGCTGATATCTTTCAAAGTGTTTACAGTGCCTTTGTACTTTACCCCTGTGAATCAATTTGTGAAACCAATTTGTAGGAAAATGCTGCAGAGGCACGTCAAGTTAAAATAATATTACCTTTCTGTTTTATTACTACATCTTATAGAACAACCTCGCCCAAACCTGAAGTGGATCGAAATGCAAGGAGTGCTAACATTGAGAGAGAGAATTGTTTTGGGAAAAGCGATCCCATACTTTTTGTTTACCCTTGGGTCTACATATCTTGTGTTGGACTGGTGTTGTGGCAAGTCCTAAAGATGGGCTTTTGACTTTGAATCACTATTTTGCTGCAGAAAGCATTTTGCTGAGACAATTTAATATAGTTAAGGGCTGCATGTAGAATCTAGAAATAACATCAGTATGAACCTGAATGCACACACGTCTACTCAAATTCATTTGAGTGTTGGAGGAATAATGAAAATCTAACGCCTTCAGCACAAACATTAGATATATTTCAGTTTGACTGCTGGCAGATTTTCAGAACACTATGGGATGAAATAAGCAATAGTACTGGAAGTGAAAAACAAACCGCTTCCATTTCCCCATACAAACCCTACATTTAGAGACTATTTTTTAGGAGGCAGAACCAAATGAGAATGTAAAGTGCTTTGATTGTATTATAGCATTTCCTGTCTCTCTATATTAAATAAGTGACAAAAAAAGAGGGATACATTTTGTGCTGTTGGAAAATATTTTATGAATATGGCCCTAAGTTTTTTCACCACTCTCCTGGAGGCTTGAGAAATATTTATGTCTAATGGAAAAGGTATGGTAAGCAAATGTTGCATGTTGGCTAGACTTAACAATTGATTTCTAAGTACTTCAATGGGTTTGAATGCAGAGGGACACCGTCACATCAAAACTATACCAGAATAAGTCCCATCAGTATTTAAAATCTGACTTTCTTCTAGTTTAATTACAGTTTCCATTTGATAATCATTTACAAAGGTTTGAGTGTTGGTTTTGTTTTTCCCCATCAGGAATCCAAATTTAAAGAAACCGGTGTCATCACACCTGAAGAGGTGAGTTCAGACTATACACTCTGTTGACTGCAATTGCTTACGTAATCAGAAAAAAAAATCTTTTTACAGAATTTACGGAAAGGTGATCTGTAAACATTTGATTTCCTGTGCATTGATTTTTTCAAATCCACCTTTATCCACTCCATTCCGTCAATCTGAACATCTACAGTTTTCACTGGCCTACATTGATGTTCAACACACAAAGAATGAGGATAATTTTATGGAAAATAAAAAGGCTAAATAAATCACTGAATAACATTGTTTCAGATTAAGGGAATTAATATTTTCTACTGCAACTCTACACTGTTTATTGTACTATTATATTACAGTGGGGAATAGGCTATGATTGAGAGAGAGGCTTTTATTGAAAGCCTTGAGAAATCAGGACTCTGTACCCATGCCATTGTGGTTATTTCACCATTTCCTCTGTCACAGTTTGTAGCAGCCGGGGATCACCTCGTCCATCACTGCCCTACATGGAAATGGTGAGTGCTAAGGCAAGGAGGTAGGGAACAGAAACTTACAAACAAGAAGTACATTCCACTGTGGAGGAGAGTTGTAAAATATATAATATATATTTCATAAGCAAGAGTGCATGTGACTGTTTCCCCCCAGGGAAAGGGGAAATGTGTAAAACTGAGTGTTATTTGTTTAATCTTTTCATTTATTAAACTACATCTTTTCAGGAAAACATTGCTACATCTCAGTTTTGGCCTAACTTAATCTTCCCTGCAATTATACCACTCTGTATGGCTAATAGCATAGTCAGGAAGTTAAGTGGCTATTTTTATTTTCAACCTCTTGAGCCTTGAGAACTCTTGGCCTTTTTCTGAGCTAATTAAAAACATACTTTAGACTAGAATTAAACTTTTATCTGAAATATTTTGCATGCAATTAAATGGGAACTCCACAGAAAATCCCAAAATCTCAGGCTATTCTATCAGTAGAAACATATTCTGTGGAGTAAGTTTTATTATTTTATTACATGCACTGCCGTGTAGGCTACAGCACATCGAATGTCATAACATTTTAGTTTTTTAATGACTTTTCTGATTTTCTCCATTGACTCCCAGCAAAGCAGCTCCAGAGTTCGCACCCCGGTGACGTCACAGCATATTTTTCGATCTCTGATTCCTGGTTTGTAAATAGAATGAGCTGGACATGATAAACTAAATGATATGATAAACTTAGAAGATTTACTCTGTGAATACAATACACACTTGAAATGTACTTTTGCACTAGGCATTCCGTCTGTTTCAATCTAATTTTGGTATATCGAATCGTCCATTAAGTATCATCATGGCAGTATCCTCCAGGCTTGTTGACAGCTGTTCTTTGGAAGAGCTAATTATGATCAAATTGAGTTATAAAGTAGCTACATAATGTAGGGTCACTTAATAACTTGTGGGTTATGTTTTTGTAGGGCTTCTGGGGAAGAAGCGAAGGTGAAGCCATATTTGCCGAAGGATAGGCAGTTTTTATTAACACGCAATGGTAAGAGCTGCATTTTGTGTGTGTTTGTATTTAGGTGTATATGATATTGATATTGACTTTCACATAAACAAGGCCTTTTTCTAATTATTCAAGGGCACACCAGGGAAAAAAAAGCTGCTTACAATGCTAATCCCAAGGCAATGAAGCAAGAGCACTTCTTTTATGTGGATGGTCAGCATTTGTGGATCAGCTTTTAATTCAGCCATGATTATTTGTGTCTTATTGGAAAGGATGGGTGGGGTGGGGTTAAAGCCATGTAGAGGCAGGAATCTACAGAATCAGTAGAACTACCCATAGGATGTTTGTAAAAAAGTTTTGGGACATCAGTAAATAGAACAAGCTGGTAGCTTTCAATTTGACATGCATGTAGTTCAAGTAATCTGCAGGATTAATGGAGGATGCATTCACAGGAAACAGTCTTGGATCTGTTAAAATCCACCATTCACCGAGCGATTTGTATCCATCCTTTTCAACCTCCTTGACATCCCTCTCTCCATTTTATATCTAATCAAAAGAATCAAGTGCCAAGCCTCCAGGAATTTGCACACCACGCCTGCTCCTCTTCTCCTTCCCATCTGTCCTGTGGTTGTTAATTTCCTTTATTTATGCAGTGGTAAGTGGTTCATGAAGAGGCCTGAGCTATGTCTCTGCTCTTCCCTAGTCCCGTGCTACAAGCGATGTAAACAGATGGAGTACTCAGATGAGCTGGAGGCCATCATAGAGGAGGACGATGGGGACGGAGGCTGGGTGGACACCTTTCACAACTCAGGTGAGATAGTTTGAGATAGGGTTTGGTGATTAATAGGCTGCTGGTTGTCATGTCTCTATGGCAGCCCGAGCCAAGGAGGCTTCTCGCCAGTTATTGTCTTTCAATACAAATTGACTAGAGGACTGCAGGAGTAGTATTTCCACTCCTGCTCTCCACACTGTAGTGAATCAGCACTGTAGCGTGCAGTTTTACAACGGTGTAATCACTGTCATACTACCCTTATGAATGTTGACCACAGTACATTTGCTTTGTAATTTAAATGTCTGTTTTTATCATGTCTTATCATCCATGTAGCTTCCTTTGCCATGGTTTATATCCCTGTTTACTTTACCTCATCTTGCTTTCTCACACTTTAATATGGTACAGTAAATGTTAATAAGGGTAATTTGAGGACAGTTACAGGTTCTGTCTCGTTCTATCTTTATATTATTTTATAGTGTTTAATGATAATTGGTTGAACAAATAAACAATTTTGATCTGAGTATTTTCAATGATAAAGCCAACATAATCTCTCTGCTTTTCTTTATTTAATTGTAGTTTCTTTTTTGTTTTCTTGCAAATTTTGTTTCCTTAAGCATGAACTAATATTGTGGCTTTGACTTTATTTTATCTATAGGAGTATCTGGTGTCACGGAAGCGGTCCGAGAAATCACATTGGACAATAAGGCTGGTTATCTTTTTAGCTCGAATTTGAAGTTGCCATTTTTAATAATCCAGAATATTTCGTATTTCAGGCTCATTGTTATAGGCATGTTTGGAAGCCAGAAATTTACGTTTTGTTCATGTGTCTCAGTGCGGCATTTTGTAAACAAGATATTTGCTTAATAAGCCTGTTATCAGAGTTTGGGTCACTTCCTTTTGTTCTGGTCCAATTCAGTCAACTCCATTCTAAATCTTTTTCTGTATATGATCATTCTTAATTCCAATTTCCAAATTCATTTGTGAATTACCACAGTTCTGCTGATAACCCTAACTAGGAGGCTTTGAAGTCTGTACCCTCTGAGGGTGGTTGATTTTGTTTTGAGTGGGGAAAGTCCTGATTGATGTCAGTGTGATTCCAGGCAGTTCTGTTTTTTTTTAAACTCTTCTTTCTTCAGGAAAAAATGAATCTGAATGCCCACTCAGTGGCTTGTGGTGATGATGATGATGAAGATGATGAAGGAGAACCAGCTGACATGGAAGGTACATGTGCATCTCTGGTTGTGTGTATTTGAATTGTAATGTACACTTCATGCAATCAGCTCAGAGGGAAGACTGTTAGGAAACAACAGTCTACTATGTTTTAATGTTAATAAATAGTCTTCTGTTTATTGTGAATATATTTTTCTGTATTAGTTCACAGCTAAATGCTACAATACAGGAACATAATTTGGCTTTTTTATGCTTTTGTTGGGGAGGAGATAAAAATAAAAGGGTACAGTGATCTGAAATGTCACCCCAAATTCATACATTTTGATAGTAAACTGCTGTGATAGTATTGCCTATCTCCCTTTGTCTTTTTCAGAATATGAAGAGAGTGGGCTTCTGGAAACGGATGAGGCATGTTGTGTTTTTTCCCTGACAAGTCTGTTGACAGGCAGATCGTCTTTACATATCATCACTATGTCTAAATCCTTCTCTGACAAGGCTCTTGGGTTTGTCTGGCAGAGGTTAGGGGAGTGAAGACTTTATCATAACTTAGGAAAGCAATCAAAATGTGCACAGGCTTTTACAGCAGTCCCCAGCAATGTCTTTGAGTGATATGCAGTGAACCTCCTCTTCCCGTTAGGGAATAGACATCAGCAATGTGTTGAAATCTGAGCTGGTCAAGAGTAGGATGAATGAGCACATTGATGTTAATGTCATCCCAAATTTTTCTCTGACTGCCACATTATCTTCTCCATTTTGTCCAACATGTCACTTAGAGGATTCCAGACTTTCTTCTGTACCCATAGGATATTAGCTGCCTGCCTTGTATTGTTTTATGAAGGAAGAGTTGCTCACTGTGGATGAGAGACTGACACTAGAATTATCTGAGAATTAAATTAAACTTGATTTTGTTTTCATTGAAATTGAGGGTGTTCCAAATTATATAACCACTTTAAGTGCTTGGGTTCAACCCATTTTTATAAATTGGCCTCTGTATCAAGATGTTACTAAGCTGATTTGCCAGTTAGAAAATGCTAGTTTCCTAGAGAAAACTTTCAGTTTTGTGGACCCAAAAGCTTCACCCAACATTCTTACAGCAATTACTCTTCCTAGTCTCAATTCTCTAGTCTTGATTCCCTTTAATATTATTGTAGAACACAAAAGTGCTAAATTAGGTGACCTGCAATCGATTTCTCTACAGGCAACTTTGGACACCAGTAGAGTAGTGGAAATTAACAAAGCCAAAGATGCAGGAGGGGAAGATGCCATTCTACAGACTCGAACCTACGACCTCTACATCACTTATGACAAGTACTACCAGACTCCCCGGCTCTGGCTGTTTGGATATGATGAGGTAGATTCCCGTTATTTCGACTGAGCTGGAGATTCACATTTGTAGATCTGTTGGATGTTGTATGCCAAACAAATTGTGTTTATTTACACTGATCAAAGCATTTTGAGGAAATGGAGGGGGGGATGGAGAAGTTACGCTCTGATTTAAATTGTATGCTTCCTGTAAAGTTCCTTTTAAAAAAGAGGCTTTATCTATTTAGTATAAATTAGTAAAGTATTCTAATGATCTGTTATTCAGTTTTATGGGAGTTAAGGGTATTCAAATTTATAAGAGCAACTTAAGATTTGCAATGTAATGGGCTTTACAGACAAAGCAATTCCTCCTCCACAATGTATTTATTTTTCAACTAAATTTCAAAACATGGAAAACTGAGAATACAGAAATTGTGGTGTCATCATCTTCCAATAACACACGGGTCTGTAATTCCAGTCTCGAACAAGAAGGTTTTCTGAAGTTCACCAAGTATATATTTCTTAAGTTTTTTTTTTTTTTCATTCCTATTTTGAATCGATATTCATGTGTAACAAATTTAAACCTCATCAAAGCTGGACTCTTTTTGGACAGTTGAATCAAAAATAAGCAATGAGGTGTATGAATAAATGTCCACACTGTACATCCGGACACCATGTTAATGTTTCAGTACCCCAGCCGCTGCTATATACTTACTCCAGTGTTTTCATTTATCTATGCTGCACTCCAGTTGTATACCAACTGCATCAGAGAGAGGTGATATACTTTTGTGATTCCTTCCCTTCATGAATGAGTGCCGTCTCTCTCCTGTAGGATCGGCAGCCGCTCACTGTGGAGCAGATGTACGAGGACATCAGCCAGGACCACGTCAAGAAAACTGTGACTATTGAGAACCACCCCAACCTGCCCCCTCCAGCCATGTGTTCTGTGCACCCCTGCAGGTCAGACATGCCTCCTACCCTGCCCTGCACTTTTGGCTGAAAACCAGCCGACACAGGTGTCTGGCAGGACCAGGGTTGGGTACCACTGATGTAGCAGGCCACAGGTGTTCCAAGGAAATCCCTTCGTGCTGGTTGTGTGATATACTCCCACACTTCTAGCCCGAGCCGTTGCAGAGATGCTGTTTAATTTGATAGCATCTCTGTTCCCTAGTCGATCTGTGACCCAGTGTGTGTCTTCTGTTTTGTGTTTCAGACATGCTGAAGTGATGAAAAAAATCATTGAGACCGTAGCCGAAGGTGGTGGAGAACTTGGAGTTCATATGTATCCTTTACGAATGCTCTCGGAAACGCTAACGTTTTCCACACATTTCCTCTCATTGGATTGAGTTTGTTGCTGTCAGATTGTCAGGCACTACAGCCTTCATAATAATTGAAAATGTGTGGTGCCACTGTTTGACATGGGGTGGGCATATCTTATAGCTTTCAGTGGAACTTTGTTATTAATTGCAAAAACACACAGCATTCTGAAACAAATTATAGTCATGGGTCCAGCTATACAGTGGCATTGGCTTAACGATTGAAAAACGGACTTTGGAAATGACTGGAGCATTCTGATACTAAGGTCCCTGACATAATGTGTAAATTATGAAGTGTTTAGCACTATATCGGTGCAAAAAGAGTACTGTATTTGAAATGTAGTGTTGGTATGGTATTGTGATCATTTTGTTCCTTTGACTGACGTTTTTCTTAACTAAACAATGTCAGGTATCTATTAATTTTCTTGAAATTTGTGCAAGCCGTCATTCCTACAATAGAATATGACTACACAAGGCACTTCACCATGTAAACGGAGCTGCGCCCGTACATTCACCGGATAAACATTTGGTTTCAGTGCTCGAAATGGTTTGGGAATTTCATGGTTGAAATGCAAGCACCGCTCCCAACACTGCCAGTAGCATATGGATTTAAACCCCTCTCCTCCACAATGACTTTAGGAATGTCTCTGTTTATTAAGATTCTGCCAGACACACTGCATGACGGCTCTATAGTTTTCAGATGCAATCCTGTGGTTCTTCATAATAACCCCTGTCTGGGTAACCCTCCTCTGTTTTTTTTTTTCTGCTTTCAGAAAGAAACCAAGTCTTTTTGCTGACTTATGTCTCGGTGCTTTAGAAGAAAATGAATCTCTTATAGACAACAATAATACCCCGTTTGCATACACTTCTTAATAAAAAGACAACTTGAGTATCTTTTTTTTGTTGGACTAATGGGAACCCTAGCCTGGTTTCAGCTACAGAATAAAACTACCTATAATTATGCCATAAAATCTTTTCTTCTTTTTAAATTATATGCCTTATAAATGTGGTCCAATGTATTGAAATTATTCAAATGTTTTGGCTTTTATCAGTTGTTTGCTACATAGGGGAGGCTCGGAGTAGACCTATAGATGACCCCATTCCACCCTAATGTCAAAGCTCTTGCTGTGTTGCATAGCCTAGGGAGACATTCAGTTAAACTTAGCCTGGCACAGTATACTTATTTTAACATGCGTAAGCCGTGGCTGTATGCTGGCATGGAGTGGCATGTGCTCGGGTAGGACTGAACTGGTTAATTGGAGTTCTGTATCAGTTACTATCTCCCTTGACAGTTTATGGCTGTCATTTCTCCTCTTCAAAAACAGAGGGGTGGCTGTTGACCACACTTCCAGGGACAGTGGCGCCTCTGTCCTTGGGGCAGAGCTGTCTTTTCTGTTTTCATCTGTGTGTTGTCTTGCCCCTCTCTGTGTGAGCCGATGAGAAATGCAAGACCCTCGTATCTGAGCATCCCACCTACCTTTCACAAGGTGTTGGCAGCCAAACAGCCTCCAGTTAAACTTACTGCCACAGCTTGTGCATTCAGGCATGTGGGGGGCAAGAAGCAGTGTTGTTTCAGACACCGGCTTATTGTCCTGCATCAGTATATATGTATTTATGTGGGGTCTTTGAGAATTTTTCTTTGGGATGATTCGGGGGAAACTACAGATTGCTTTAAGGTCTACTGACTGTTTCTTATAAAAATAAAAGGCATTACATATCATTTCCCATCTTTCAGATTATCACTTGTTCAGTTAATCACATTCAGCAGCTTTTTTTATCGAGGATTCAGAAATGGGTAATGTTTGTGGTGCACGAGTCAGGACGTCTAACCTAGACACATCAATCGAGCATGCAACGTCACTTCCGCTATTGCAAGCACAGCGAGAATCCTCCAGCGTGAAGTAATCGCTTCACGTACTTTGCCCAGTTTGCCCAATTCATTCGGAATCATTCAGCCTTTGTCTCCAGAATGTGAAAAAATAAATTGACAAGACCGGATCTGAAGAGAAACTAGAAACTATTTGTGATGGGGTTTGGCATTTTGGAGGTAGAGCGGTGTCTAATTAAAAGACCTCTGACATTAAAAGCAGTATGTATTGGGGTTAATGACACCGTAGACAACTACAAAGGCTAAAAAACTGATCATGGTGATGTATTCAGACCTGGACGATTTTAGTAACTTTTTTTTTTTTTTTTTTAGAACATTAGGACTGGAAGGATGTCTCTGTATCTATTACTAAATCTGCCCATGCAGCGTAATTCAAGTCTCTGTTCAGTTCTCTCAAAGGTACTGAAAAAAGTTCTCACTTTGGGAGAGGACGAGAAAAGCTCATCTAAAGTAATAAATAAAGGATTTCTTAACAATTCTAACTAGACCTTGTTATTTTTATTGATTTAAAGGAGTATTTCACCAAAACCAGCACAAAGAATTGTATGAAATGTATTTTTCTGTAAACATTTTTACTGTTATCATCTGTTCTACTGTGATTACACTGCTACCAGCTAAACTCTGTCCAATGCCAGGAAATGGAAGACGGAAACTTACATAATGTCTTGCATCTTTCTTCCTTTTCCTTTCCTTAAGTTGTGTGATTTCTGTGTTAACACACCATGGTGGTGGGGGTTGTGTTGTACACCTTAAGTTGTAAAGAAATGGTTAGGTTATACTTTTGTTTAAAACTTTGGCTTTGTTCAAGCAGGCTGCTCGATGTGAAACTTAAGGCTTTTGCACACTGAATCCAATGATGCATCCAATTTTTATGTGCATGAAGAGAAAATGAAAACAAGTGTGCTTTCAAATCGATCCACTTCACGTACATTACAAATTAACTTGTAGTTGTGTAGGTAAAGAAACAGTGGCGTAGCTTGCGAGACCAGCGCAAGAAAGGGAAAGGCTTTTGTATTTGTGTGGTTTTAACTGATCCAATGTGCAATGTCCTTGATTAGTTACAATTTATGTATCAGATCCAGTGTGTAATGGCCTTTAGAACATTCACATTGCGTAATTTGTATTCCTCAAATCTTGCAGCAAGATTTTTTTAATTTAAATCACAAACTAGTACTTTGACCAGAGTGTAAAGTGGTAATCCCTCTTGCTTCATTGTGTTACTCAAGTCAAATGTTTCGGGAGGGTAAACATCTCGCACTTTCTCTGGGGTTCATTGTGTAAGGCACCCGTTGCAATGAAAGATAATATGAAAGCAATGGATTGGGGAAATAAGTTCATCCTGATTGGCTGAAGGCAACCCACTGACATATGTAAGTGTATAACCCACAGGTAAAAAAAAAAAAAATGCTGGTTTTGGTTGTACTACAATAAGTTCAGACTATGCCTTCATACCCCACTCACTAACCATCACCCTGTCACATACTGAGAGAAAGCAATCCAATATGATCTAATTTACATTTTCCCACAAATACTCCTGGAAGTGAGTTTCTCTTCCTTTGTTCTTTATTGAGCTCTGGGATTGTGATATTGCTTTTGATAATGTCATGGGTGCATTGCACAATTTTGATCTTAATGCCAGGAAAGTTTACCTGACACTATGCAAATAAAAGCAGCATGTTTGTCTGTTTTTTTTCCCCCCATCGTGACCCTGAGTGCTGGCAATTGCGAAAGACCTAATGGCAAGCTTCCTGCCACTATGTGTAAACCGCTGCACACACAATTTATCACGCAGAGTTAATCAATGGAGCAATCTGTAGTGTAAGTGGCATCTCATGGTTTGCTTGGTATGAGCTGCCTTGAGCACCACAGCACACTGAAAAGTATTGTCCAAACTGAAGAGAGGAAAGGTCTGCTGGCAAGGTCTGTATAAGCATGTGAGAATATGGGTTTTCTCCCCAATTGTTTGGCCCCCACCAGAAAGGAGATCGTGTTTATCCTTAGCCTTATGGAAAGTGTCCTGGAACCAGGTGGAAATATCTTCTACAAGTCGTAGTTTTGTTGGGAGCCTCAATGTGATCCAGCACAACGTTCAATCCGCTTTTGATATGAAACTGATCTTTTCAATATGGTGTAGTCCCCAGTGTCCTGGCTGTCCCACAGTGACTCAGTGTGCTGTTGTCTGTGTTGGGAGTCAAGCTGTAAAAATACAGACTGTCTGGGTCCAGCCCTACGAAGATAATGCTCATGATCTCATCACAATAGACTTCATGGCAAAATGTGACTATTAAAGAATACATGATAAATCCAAGAAAAACATCCCTAATAAAGGTCAATAATATGCTCATGTTGAAAAAATTTAATGAAAGGATCATTACAGTGATGTTTCCTGTTAGAGGAAATTATGGAACAGTCCCTCAAGCTCCAACCATTTGGAGTTTGGGATTTTGTCTTTTGCCATTGCCGTTACTCACAAGACGAGACATCTGTTCATGCTAATTAGGAGACTTTTCAATGGATTCTGATCAACAGTAGGAAAATAATTAAGCAATAGTTCTAAATGGTTGAAGTCCATATCACAGTATTAACAGATCTTCAAATTGATTTACTATAATGATGATGATAGTGATGATTATTATAGATATTTGGGTTGACTTTTTCAATTCCTTTACATCCACTCATGTGTCTCTGTTCTAAAGAAAAGGCAATCTGTTCATTTATTTTGTGTCATTATTATTATTATTATTATTATTATTATTATTATTATTATTATTGCACATGATGAGTAAGCAGATACTACAAACTTAACTGCTTTCACATTGATTAGATACACGTCTGTGGTAAGCACCTCTTGATGTTATTCCTGTTCTCCAGTCTATTTACTCTTCCCTGAAATCCTCTGACCACTGAGGTTTTTCTCTGTAAATATTGGGTAGTAAAGTCCATGGGATATGACTGTCTGACTCATTTTAAATGGGAAAGCTTTATGTATTATAAGTGCTGAGACCCCAAAAAGGGATGGAAAAAGCTGTTTTTAATATATACAGTGAGGGAAAAAAGTATTTGATCCCCTTCTGATTTTGTACGTTTGCCCACTGACAAAGAAATGATCAGTCTATAATTTTAATGGTAGGTGTATTTTAACAGTGAGAGACAGAATAACAACAAAAAAATCCAGAAAAACGCATTTCAAAAAAGTTATACATTGATTTGCATGTTAATGAGGGAAATAAGTATTTGATCCCCTATCAATCAGCAAGATTTCTGGCTCCCAGGTGTCTTTTATACAGGTAACGAGCTGAGATTAGGAGCACTCTCTTAAAGGGAATGCTCCTAATCTCAGCTCGTTACCTGTATAAAAGACACCTGTCCACAGAAGCAATCAATCAATCAGATTCCAAACTCTCCACCATGGCCAAGACCAAAGAGCTGTCCAAGGATGTCAGGGACAAGATTGTAGACCTACACAAGGCTGGAATGGGCTACAAGACCATCGCCAAGCAGCTTGGTGAGAAGGTGACAACAGTTGGTGCGATTATTCACAAATGGAAGAAACACAAAATAACTGCCAGTCTCCCTCGGTCTGGGGCTCCATGCAAGATCTCACCTCGTGGAGTTTCAATGATCATGAGAACGGTGAGGAATCAGCCCAGAACTACACAGGAGGATCTTGTTAATGATCTCAAGGCAGCTGGGACCATAGTCACCAAGAAAACAATTGGTAACACACTACGCCGTGAAGGACTGAAATCCTGCAGCGCCCGCAAGGTCCCCCTGCTCAAGAAAGCGCATGTACAGGTCCGTCTGAAGTTTGCCAATGAACATCTGAATGATTCAGAGGAGAACTGGGTGAAAGTGTTGTGGTCAGATGAGACCAAAATCGAGCTCTTTGGCATCAACTCAACTCGCCGTGTTTGGAGGAGGAGGAATGACCCCAAGAACACCATCCCCACCGTCAAACATGGAGGTGGAAACATTATGCTTTGGGGGTGTTTTTCTGCTAAGGGGACAGGACAACTGCACCGCATCAAAGGGACGATGGACGGGGCCATGTACCGTCAAATCTTGGGTGAGAACCTCCTTCCCTCAGCCAGGGCATTGAAAATGGGTTGTGGATGGGTATTCCAGCATGACAATGACCCAAAACACACAGCCAAGGCAACAAAGGAGTGGCTCAAGAAGAAGCACATTAAGGTCCTGGAGTGGCCTAGCCAGTCTCCAGACCTTAATCCCATAGAAAATCTGTGGAGGGAGCTGAAGGTTCGAGTTGCCAGACGTCAGCCTCGAAACCTTAATGACTTGGAGAGGATCTGCAAAGAGGAGTGGGACAAAATCCCTCCTGAGATGTGTGCAAACCTGGTGGCCAACTACAAGAAACGTCTGACCTCTGTGATTGCCAACAAGGGTTTTGCCACCAAGTACTAAGTCGAAGGGGTCAAATACTTATTTCCCTCATTAACATGCAAATCAATTTATAACTTTTTTGAAATGCATTTTTCTGGATTTTTTTGCTGTTATTCTGTCTCTCACTGTTAAAATACACCTACCATTAAAATTATAGACTGATCATTTCTTTGTCAGTGGGCAAACGTACAAAATCAGCAGGGGATCAAATACTTTTTTCCCTCACTGTATTTAACAATATCAGTCATGGAATATTGTTTTGATGGATCCTTGGAAGTTTTCAAAATTATTTGGCAAAAAATTGCTTCTTTTGCCTGCCTCTTTTGGTAACCATGATAATAAGTCACAATTAATTGATTTATGTTGTCTTAGAACAGGGGTTTTCAAACCGGTCCTGGAGTACCCCCTGCCCTGCTGTTTTGTTCCAACCTAGGTCTAAATTACTAATTGAATGCTATATTGCTTTTTTAGGTCAATTAAGGATTCAATTAAGCTATTAAGACGTTGGTTGGAACAAAAACCAGCAGGGCAGGGGGTACAGAATAAGAGAAGGTCAGAGCGGAAAAAGTCAAACCACCACAAATGTAATTATCTTTGATTCATGTAACTGTGTGTACTGGTTAGTCACACTAAAGATGAAGGCCGTTGTTCATGTTTGCATTTCATGGAATCTCTAAATGACTCATCATCTGTTTGTCTCAGGATATTTTGATCCCCTCCTCCCAAAGAAATAAATAAATATTACTAATAGAGTAGTACACAAACTAATATATTCAGTTGCTAGTATGCCTATATTTAATTAAGTAAATATACTATATATAAATACATTTGCTAAACTCAGAGGTGTGTCATTAAATAAAAAATATAATTTACTTGAGACACGCATGGAGAAGGGGTCAAAAAAGTTATTCGTACTTGTTTCATCCCTGCATGGGTAATATATTTCACCAGAGAACACCATCCAGAAAAGCAATACAGAAGAAACCTAATTGAAAGCAAAACAGACAGACTGGTTTGATCACCCATACATGCTAACCACCAGTTTAATAAGACTAGAAAGTGAACACCGGGGGTAGGGGGGGACACACTCTGCCCTAACCCATTGGAACACAGTGCATGTTTGATCTTTGTGTTTGTAAAGTGTGTAGGCTGATGTATCTGCCTGGAGGGGGAGTCAATAGAACAGGAAGCTCAACTCATTTCATATTAAGATAAAGAGGAATCTCCTGGATTGTCAGGCAGACAGCTCCTGGAGCTAAAAGTATGGAGTCTTGGCTTGGAGTCTTGATCTTTGTATTCCTGGCCCAGAGTTCTTTGGCAGTGGAACGCAATTATTACATTGCAGCAGTTCTAATAGAATGGGATTACTATGGAAATCAGAGGTATGTTTTAATTATTATTCTCTGTTGTTTTCTAATGGTCAACATCTATAAGACATATAGCGTGTCTTCACTATGTTTTTAAATTGTGCATTGTTAATGAATTGCTAATTTATATTGATTCCTCTATTATTACCAGTTGAGGTGAACATATAGAAATATATATGTATTTTTTTATTAAGAAGGTAATGATCGTCTGGCTTACTGTGCAAATACTGCAAATGGGATGGAAATAGTCCATGATCCTTAATTGCTGGGGTGTTCACTAGACTCAGACACATCTGAGAATGCGGTGTACATTTTTGCATACCTTTGTAATGGAAGTATAATAATCAAAAGGAAAAGGTGATCTCAGCCTATGTGGTTAGAATTGGGTGGAACTGCAATGTGCATTATGAAATATACTGGGAAAATATGTCTTGTCTATCTGTATATATCTTTCTGTCTATCTACCCATGAAGGCTATGAATTATGAAGTCCATATATATGTGTGTATGTATGTATACTTATGTTTATAGTAATATATAAAGAGAAATCTGTACTGTTAAGAATTATTTATTTGGCCTTTTTATATCATGCAACATATCTTTCTATACTTTACAGTTCTCGTCGTTGTGGGAACCAAGAGTATTATTCCTTCAAAAAATCACAACACTGCAGACCTTTAATATAAAATCATATCTTTTGTTTTACCTTTCTTGTGTGAGTGTGTGTGGGGTGGGGGGTGTTGTATACTCATTTTTTTAAACATTTTTTTATCTCCTGCTGTTTTATCCCTAGGGAAGGTGCTACTTACAAGAAGGTGGTGTTCAGGGAGTATGAAGCTGGGTTCCAAATGGCCAAACCCCATCCAGTCTGGTCAGGTGAGCGTTTGAACCAGAGAACTGACAATGAGGTCTGGTGTGCTCTTGGGAACTTCTCTCCTCTGCACATGGTGTCCTGTTTAAGCGTGTTTCTACTTCATGAAGAAGCATACACACTTTGTTGCCTAAAGGAAGGGGACAATACCTAGAATGGAAAGTCCCAGAGGTCATTTGCTGGTTGGTTGGTTGGATGTTGTGAATGGCTCTACAACTGGCATTATCTATTGTGATATTCTGGACAACAATGCACTGCCAAAATTGATGGACTAAGACAATGTGAAAACAAAACCCAATCCCCCGCCACTTGGTCCAGCTTGGTCCCCATTCGATGCTGTAATTTTGCAACTTGTCTCTATATAATAGAAACACAGTGAGACTAACAGAGACTGTTGGACATGGTGTAAAGCCCTGACTTAAAATATTAATTAAAATTTGGTCTGTCAATAGGGAACACATCCCAGCCCCTCAATGCCCACTGTAGGGTAAATGTATGAAAGGCTTTTGCTTAATTTAATCCTTGTCTTTGTTTTTCAGGCCTGTTGGGGCCAACTCTGCACGGAGAAGTGGGGGATGTTATAATCGTCAACTTTAAGAACATGGCTGACCGACCATATACCATTCACCCCCATGGCATAGCATATGGGAAACAGTCAGAGGGTAATGGCTTTGGTTTTATCAGTTGTCCTGTCTTATGAAAACTTGCAGGATGATTTTTCCCTTCAACTGTGTGGATTAGTTCTCACAAAAAGAGCACAGTGGGAGTTTTGGATTTGTGTTTTACTCTGTAAGCGCAAGTAAAACATGGACGCCTGCTGCATTTGAATGTTACTGATTCCACTAAATACACACAACAGAGAAAAACAAATAGCTGTGTTTGAGTTCTTTAGGTAAATTTTAACCAAGATCAATACCCAAAGAGTGCCTTTGGAAATGCTGTCCCAAATGAAAAGGGATGGAAGGGGTTCAAGAGTAAGGCTGAAATTTTGAGTTGGAAATCGTCTACAAATAGAATAAAATTACTTTGCTTTGTCCGATTTAAAACATCTACGATCAGTAATGTTATTTAATGCATGGTAGACAGCTGGGAGTGTTGATGTGTTTCATTTTTTTCCCAGGCTTAAATCTGTTTTAACCACATGATCTTCATATTCAAAACTTCAAATAGGCCCTTCATGAACTTGTTTCAGCTTCTGTTGTTGAGGCACTAATTGAAACAAGTAACAACCAACGGCAGGCCTGAAAAGATTCAGACTTGAAAATGGAATAGATTGTTTGCCTTTATAAGCCCGTCAGGAAGTGGCTAATGGAGGGATTGTAGGATTTGTAACCTTTGCCTGACATTTTGGCTGATCAGAATGTTCCTTCAGTTCAAACATTCATCTGAGCTCTCAGGTTTGGAAGCGGCTATACTTTCTTAGTGTTGTAGTGAATGAGGTTTTAGCTGACATACATGTGAAATACCAGTTTTAACTGCCTCATATCGCACATCCTTTTTATCAATCAACAAATTAAATCAAAGCAAGCTATGCGCCATAACAGAGCTGCCCATGTTAGTTAGGCTTGAATATGTCTGTCTGATGGGGCCCACAGTGGCATGTTGGTGTGGTGGTTAGGGCCGCTGCCTCACAGCTCCAGGGGTCCTGGGTTCAAGTCCTAGCTTAAGGGGCCTGTCTGTATATAGTTTGCATGTTCTCCCTGTGTCCGTGTGGGTTTTCTCTGGGCATTCTGGTTTCCTTCCAGCATCCAAAGACATGTGGTTTAGGTTGATTGGTCTTTCTAAATTGCCCTGTGTGTGTGTGCCCTATGTCTGCTCCAGCTTCCCCGTGACCCTTGCCAAGATAAGCTGTTTTGAAAATGGATAGATGGAAGGATGTCTGTTTGATGGCACTGTAACGCATGCCAGTGCACGTGGCTTAGTATTGGAAAAACTAAGACAGAGTTCAACACAGTTAGAGGGGCATTGCTCAATTGCAGTTCATGATTTTGTTTTTTGTCTGACACCTCAGGATCTCTGTACTTTGACAACACTTCAGTGTTTGAGAAGAAGGATGACGAAGTGCCCCCCGGCTGTGAACACAAGTACACCTGGGAGGTGACCGAGGAGATCACCCCTATGGAAAATGACCCACCATGCCTCACTTACTCCTACTTCTCCCACGCCAACCTGGTGAAGGACTACAACTCGGGGCTGATTGGTGCCATGCTCATTTGCAAGCCAGGTAGGGCATAGCACCGAATTTTCCAGCCCTTTGGAAGCCTAGTATAACTAAGTATCTCCTTTTTTTTTTTTCTTTGATGGTACACCAACCTTGGCTTAATGGCTTAATTTCTCCATGGTATACTACAGTAAAGGTTTGTAAGGGTTGACATATGAACCACTTAGTGTTGTGACTGGTTCCTTACCTCCTCTTTAACCTGCTACTTGCAGGGACCCTCAGTAACTCTGGCAGCCAGATTCATTTCGACAAGGAGTACGTTCTGCTCTTTGGTGTCTTTGACGAGAACAAGAGCTGGTACAGGACAGAGAGTGAGGGGGCGGCTGAGCAGATCATGTATACAATCAATGGTTACGTGAATGGGACACTCCCGGGTAAGTAAAGTTTGAAGACAGTGTGCAATCCTGTGACTACACTCTGGTTTGTTTCCTCAAAGCCTTGCCTCTCAGACTTCACCTGGGCTGATGGTATCATAAGTACTAAGTACCATTACTAATTGTGAACACTAATGTGTTTGTATTTAGCTGTTGTCTTGATCCAAGGTGAGCTACTGTCAACAACACAGTGCCATGACAAACTGACAGGGTCACAAGTTACACAATGTAGGGCAGGGTTGTTAGTCTTGGTCATCAAAGGAAAAAGACACATAAGCTTGTATGCAAACTATCCTAAACAGCTCTCCCTTATAAACCATTGTAAGTAGACGCATGTGTTATTGTCTGTGCCCCCCTCCCACCTCCGGGGCTCTCTGCTCTTTCTCCTCCACCTCCCAGATGTGAGCATCTGTGCACACACCCCAGTTAGCTGGCACCTGCTGGGCATGAGCTCGGAGCCTGAGATCTTCGCCATTCACTTCAATGGACAGGTCCTGTGGGAGGCCGGACACAAGGTGTCCTCCATCAACCTCATCACGGCCTCTAGCAGCACGGCCAACATGACCGCCAAGAACCCTGGGCTCTGGAAGCTGTCTTCACAGGTCCACCACCACCTGGAGGGTAAGAGACTAATTTCAGTACGCTCCACCTGGCCAGGACAGCGACTGTTAGGTTGTTTTTTGTGGTTGGAGCAGTACTCTTGGACATTAAGCACTTGCTATTGTTACTTGTTACTTGCATCTGGTCCGACTGTGCCAAGCCATTTTATCATCCATCGAAACAACACAAGGCCTGCCAACATTAATGCCATGCATAAGCCGATTATGGCAAATAATAAACAAAGTTAGCTTAATTTATTTCAACCGTTACAGTCAAGCTGATGCAGAGTGATGATTTTTACAACAACTTTCTGGTCTTATCTGATGCAAACTCCACAACCTGCAAAGTATATACAATTTGTTGCAAAGGCTTTGTTCATGTGTATAATTCAGCTACTACTGCTACTGAACAAGGAAGTACTGAACAACTACCACTACTAATAATAAAAATAATAGTAATTATAAATCACATATGAGAAACTAAACAATCACATAGCAGCATTTTTAACAAATTCTGTCTTGTATATCAATGTCATCTTGTTCATAGAATTATCAGTATTTAAATTCTTCAGTTACCAATGATGTTTCAGGACACTTAATGCAAGTGGTGCAAATTTCACAGGATGTACATTTGTTTTCAATAGTTTAAATCTGTAGCATGAAACACCATAACATGTTTAGACAGAGAGAAAGGTGGTTGGTTGTTAAATATAATGAAAACACATATTTTTATATATATATATATATATATATATATATATATATATATATATATATATATATATATATATATATATATATATAATCACTGTAAATATATTTGTGTGTCTAATCCTGATGTGAGGGGCAGCTGTGTGGAGTCGTCGTTAGGTCTGGGTCATGGGTTCAAAACAGACACTGCTGTTGTACCCTTGTGCAAGGTACTATGAAATATAATGTGTGTGATTTATAATAAGTTAGTATGTTGTGTGAAGGGTGTATCTTATTGTATTGCTCAGCTTCGTCCAACTATAACCTGTGTTACATCCCACCTTGCCTCATAATAGTTTTGTCTTTGTTTCTTCCATTTATTATATGACTTCTTTCTTATTATTTCTCTGTAGCTGGAATGCACGGGTACCTCAGAATAACTACTTGTGAGGGAAAGGAACCCAAATTAACAAGGCTCACAATCAAGGAGGCACGCCAGAGCCAAGTATGGACATATTACATCGCAGCTGAAGAAATCACGTGGGACTATGCACCAAATTTGCCTGAATATAGTGAAAGGTACAAATTGTGCATATTCAGATGGACTAGATTTGTTTTATCTGTGAATGTCCATTTAAATATATTTTGTGTCCAAAAAAGCCTGGTATTTGTAAGACATGTTCAGTTGTGTTTACTCACTGTCTTTCCCTTCTGGAATTTTACCCCCATAGATATGCACCATCATTTGACACCTGTTGTTTTTTGCCCATGGTTATAGCACACACACATTTTGCCTTGCCATGCTTTTCCACGGTTTATATCATGATTAACTCTTTACACTCACCCCCATTTTCGCCTGGTTAGAACTTCCAAGTTTTTAAGTGTATATATAGTGTACATTTTTGACCTTTTCCTCCATTAAAGTCAATGGGAAATCTTGATATGAACATTTATGTATGTATTTATTTATTTATTGGCAGACGCCCTTATCCAGTGTGACTAACAGAACATATGAGCATTATAAAGTGCAATACTGTATAAAATTGAGAAAGAAAGAAATAATCATAATATAATAATAAAATGTTCATATCAAGATTGTATGTTGAAATTAAGGAATAAAGTGCATTTGAAAGAACCTAGCCTACGCAAAAAATTTTTGAGAAAAACTTGTACCACAAAAAACATGCAAAAAGGCCATTACTCCATTATAAGGGCCTCAAGAAAGTGGGGCCACTCAAATTAAACCATACAAACTACAGAATCAGTTTCTACATTGCTGATCATGATTAGTCACACTATATTGCAACATTACCACCTTTTCTTCCAAGATAAATAGCATAATTATGAATTATGACATTTATGGTTTGTATATATTTTTTTAAATATAACCTTTTATTAGTACTAGTCAAAATACAACCTATAAGACAAACTGGGTGACAATTGGATAAAAAATGAAGGAGTTATTTAAAAATAACAATGCTTGAACCCAAGTAAATTTTTCACCCTATTTTTCCAAGTCAGTATCTCCACACAGCCAGAGTTATTAATGGATATATCTCACCCCAACAGTGGGAGGAAAACAATGGTGCTGAGTGTACAGAGCTCTCCAAGCTTAACCACAATTTCACTTGGCTTTCCTTTCTAGGCAGTCTGCAGATAAAGTCAATTTGTTCTCACAACACACATTGTTTCCCAAAATGCCTGAATTTAAAAACTGGTCCCTTGCAATTTGATTTGAGTGCATGAATCATGAAGCAAAGCAGCAATGAAAGATTAGTTTCCATGGATTTATTTTGTGTCTTTCATTTTCTCACCAAGCACCTTCAAGGAATTCAAGCAGAAATACTTGCAGCCAGGACCCCAGCGAATCGGACAAAAGTACAAAAAGGCGGTTTACGTCCAGTATTCGGATAACACCTTCACAACCAAAGTAGAGGACAAGCAGAGGAAGATGGAGACTGGCATCCTGGGGCCAGTAGTGAGGGCGCAGATCAGAGATGTGATAAAGGTGAAAAGGGATTTCTTGGTCTCAGATAACCGCAGATATGCAGTTCTATTTGAAAGCACTGCCCTTGCTTCCTCTATGTATGCTCCAGACAGATATGTTACTATGTATGCACAACTGTTAAACATTTGTCATTGTTTGGGTCCAACAAATACAAATATCTAATTGAAAAAAAATCTAGTTACAATGCACTTTGCCCAAAGTAGTCAGGGCCCAAGAAAGTCTGCATTCTGCATTGCACCCACCATTGGAGGCTTAGTCTTCCTGTAAGTGTGAGAATGTTGTCTAATTGTGGGAAATTATCTTTTGTATTGGCAGATTGTGTTCAAGAACAGGGCAAGCCGACCATACAGCATCTACCCACAGGGACTGACGATCAACAAGACTGAGGAGGGAGCCAGTTATCCTGACGATGGCTTAGGTTTGACACCCTTTCCGTATTTCCCAATGACTTTAATCCACACTGACAGGAAACTGTGAAAGCCACGTGCTGTGTAAAAGAAGAGGGCCTCAGTTCTGGTCCTTGAGGGCCCCCAGAATCTTTTGCTTTTAGACGCACTGGAGCCCTTAAATACTAACATTAAAAAAAAAAAAATACATGTAGCCCCTTTCCCAGGTCATCAACCAATGAGAATTGAGAGCTTTCTGATGTACAATATGCACTGGATTCCGCCACTTGCTAAAGATAGCAAGGATGGTTATTTGATCATTGGCAAAGATGCATTGGTAATATCTGGTAATATCACCTAATTACAACAGGATACAGTATTTGTGTGCTCATAAATTAGACATGTTTTGTGTTTGTTTTGATGACAAGGCTTGAGAGTGGTCAGCAGGACTAAAAAGTCTGCAATTTGTAATCAACACGGAGAAGTCACAGTATGTGCAGGATTACATACATATTTACCAAGATGAAGGTGATTGAAACCACATAAGGTAAATAATCAGTTCAGGGACGCAGCTAGGATATTTGGATTCAGAACAAAAATCTGGAACATTGCAACCCTGGAGTGAAAACACTGAGTACCCTTGTGTGCATGATCCTGTTAGTGACATCACTCCCCTAGATTTTGAAGTGTGTACAACCCCCTCCCCCCCCACCCCCATCTCCAAGTAAGGGGATCAGGGTTTTTTCAGTGCAGCGGTTTTGTCACTTATTTTTGACTGTGTGGGTCAGGCACTCAGAGGGGTGACTGAGACAGTAGTTTAATTCCTCTAAACAAATGAGTTTTTCTTATAGAAGGGGGTTCAGTGTGACAAATTAGTGCTTCAGTTTTGCAGTAAAATTGGGCTTGGAAAGCTCTGGGAAAATATCCCCAACTTTGAGTCCTGTGAGGCCTTTTCTTTGCCGCTGACCTTTACCTGGCCCTGTATCTTCCCTTCAGGTAACCATGACCACGAGGTGAAACCAGGGCAGACGCACACCTACACATGGAAGGTGACCAAGGAGGACGAGCCCACGGACAATGATCCGCGCTGCCTGACCCGGCTTTACCACAGTGCCGTGGACATGAGCCGGGACATAGCCTCCGGCCTCATCGGTCCCCTGCTCATCTGCAAGAGCCAGTCGCTCAACAAGAGGAACGTCCAGGTAAGATACATCAATCAATTGATATAGATAGCAGACCAGCACGGATATTGGGGCCATTTCTATTTTGTAATACAATCTGGAGTGGTTTGATATTGTTTTCTAGGTTTCTTGTTGTACCACTCCACGACAATATGTACTGGATTTCATGATTAGGCTTCAAAACTGTTGCATTGTGAAATTGTGTTTCAAGGAAGCTCTAATTCTGCCTTCTGTTCCCCAGCTGAAGGCTGACAAAGAACAAATGGCAGTGATGGCGGTTTTCGATGAGAACAAGAGCTGGTATATCGATGAGAACATCCAGACCTACTGCACTGAGCCCTCTAAGGTCAACAAAGAGGACCCAGAGTTCTATGAGACAAATGTGATGCATTGTAAGTTTTCAGATTATTTTTGCATCTTCTAAAAATTAGACGAGATATCATAATCAAAAATCTCGCAGAGACAGGAGGCAGTTGTGCAGGAATTGCTGACTTGTGCTCTTTTGAATCTTTTGCCCTATTTCATGTTTCTACATCTCTTATATTCACAGCAATAAATGGTTATGTGTATGACAGTGGACAGTTCCTTGGGTTTTGCCATGGCGAGATAGTAACCTGGCATGTGTTGAGTGTCGGGATACAAGACTATATCCAGACTGCCCACTTTTACGGACATACTTTTGATGTGTATGACAGAAGTGAGGATGTTCTAAACCTCTTTCCGATGATGGGGGAGACCATAGCTATGGACATGGACAATGTTGGTGAGAGATCGTGCTTAAAAGCCTGAGTGGTGTTGAATTACATATTAGGAAAGATGTTTGTGTTGTGTTATGTTATATTGCCAACCCCAAAAAGTAACTCAAAAAGTGAGCTGCAGCAGACACTTTGAGAGTTATAAGCTGCTAGTGACTCTTTAGTCTGAGTATTACTGTCCTACACTGTGCTGTATTCATGCAAATTCACTTGTGTCCTACCGTGTACTGATTATATTGCACTATTATACAGGATGTAAATTCACTCAGATTAAAACATCTTCCCAAGGAAGAAATGTATTTATTTATTTGACCATGGGTCTCCAACCCTGGTCCCAGAATGGGTGTCTTCAGGTTTTCCTCCTTAGACAGATGTCAATTAATTGATTTTAAAATGTTATAAAGGTCAATATAAATGTGAAGCCACTGACTGAAGATCATTATGAAACCCATAGGACTATATAAGATACCTGCATAATGCTTGCATTGGATTATACAGTGAGGGAAAAAAGTATTTGATCCCCTGCTGATTTTGTACATTTGCCCACTGACAAAGAAATGATCAGTCTATAATTTTAATGGTAGGTGTATTTTAACAGTGAGAGACAGAATAACAACAAAAAAATCCAGAAAAACGCATTTCAAAAAAGTTATACATTGATTTGCATGTTAATGAGGGAAATAAGTATTTGATCCCCTATCAATCAGCAAGATTTCTGGCTCCCAGGTGTCTTTTATACAGGTAACGAGCTGAGATTAGGAGCACTCTCTTAAAGGGAGTGCTCCTAATCTCAGCTCGTTACCTGTATAAAAGACACCTGTCCACAGAAGCAATCAATCAATCAGATTCCAAACTCTCCACCATGGCCAAGACCAAAGAGCTGTCCAAGGATGTCAGGGACATGATTGTAGACCTACACAAGGCTGGAATGGGCTACGAGACCATCGCCAAGCAGCTTGGTGAGAAGGTGACAACAGCTGGTGCGGTTATTCGCAAATGGAAGAAACACAAAATAATACTGTTTTATTGTGTGTAGTATTTTACATTACATAAAAGATAAACAATTCAAAATTTTAATACTTGTGATTAAAAACTTTTTAAAATACAATTCTTAAAATCACTTAAAAATTTTAAAATCTTTGTGATTTAACGAAAAACATAATAATTAACTTCAAATAAATGTGCACAAAACAACAAAACAAACGTGATTAAAGCAAAACTGCTCACCAACATAAAAGTCAAATACATTGAAAATAACTGAAAATGCATTGGACAAAATAAAGAAACAATTAAAAAGGTAAAAATAAAAAACAAAAAAAAGGTCCAATGCATTTAAAATAAAATCCAAAACGGACAATGTATTTGACAAAAAAAATATAACAAAACTAAACCAAAAAACCCCTAAACAATTAGTGATTTAAAAAAGAAACGCAAAATAACTGTCAGTCTCCCTCAGTCTGGGGCTCCATGCAAGATCTCACCTCGTGGAGTTTCAATGATCATGAGAACGGTGAGGAATCAGCCCAGAACTACACGGGAGGATCTTGTTAGTGATCTCAAGGAAGCTGGGACCATAGTCACCAAGAAAACAATTGGTAACACACTACGCCGTGAAGGACTGAATTCCTGCAGCACCCGCAAGGCCCCCCTGCTCAAGAAAGCACATGTACAGGCCCGTCTGAAGTTTGCCAATGAACATCTGAATGATTCAGAGGAGAACTGGGTGAAAGTGTTGTGGTCAGATGAGACCAAAATCAAGCTCTTTGGCATCAACTCAACTCGCCGGGTTTGGAGGAGGAGGAATGACCCCAAGAACACCATCCCCACCGTCAAACATGGAGGTGGAAACATTATGCTTTGGGGGTGTTTTTCTGCTAGGAGGACAGGACAACTGCACTGCATCAAAGGGACGATGACGGGGCCATGTACCGTCAAATCTTGGGTGAGAACCTCCTTCCCTCAGCCAGGGCATTGAAAATGGGTCGTGGATGGGTATTCCAGCATGACAATGACCCAAGAAACAGAGCCAAGGCAAGCACATTAAGGTCCTGGAGTGGCCTAGCCAGTCTCCAGACCTTAATCCCATAGAAAATCTGTGGAGGGAGCTGAAGGTTCGAGTTGCCAAACGTCAGCCTCGAAACCTTAATGACTTGGAGAGGATCTAGAAAGAGGAGTGGGACAAAATCCCTCCTGAGATGTGTGCAAACCTGGTGGCCAACTACAAGAAACGTCTGACCTCTGTGATTGCCAACAAGGGTTTTGCCACCAAGTACTAAGTCGAAGGGGTCAAATACTTATTTCCCTCATTAACATGCAAATCAATGTATAACTTTTTTGAAATGCATTTTTCTGGATTTTTTTGTTGTTATTCTGTCTCTCACTATTAAAATACACCTACCATTAAAATTATAGACTGATCATTTCTTTGTCAGTGGGCAAACGTACAAAATCAGCAGGGGATCAAATACTTTTTTCGCCCACTGTATAATAAACATGATTTTGGTTTATTTTTCCTACAGGACACTGGCTTTTGGCATCTTTAAACTCCCGTCAGAGCAACCAGGGAATGAGGTTAAAATTCAAAGATGTTGAATGCTATAAAGAAGATTACTACTATTCAGATGATGACGAAAAGGAGACAGACATTAGCATGAAAATAGTGTCTGTGTGGTTACCTGAAGACATAGAGATGTTGGGAAAGGAAGAGGAAGAGGATGAGACACTCACTAAAAAATCTGCAGGAACCCATGTGGAGGAAGATTATGATCCAGAAACAGAATTTTGGCATTCTCAACTTGGACTTCGGTCTGCCAAAAACAAGTCACAGGGACTTATTCCTGAGGAAGACCTGTTGGATATTTCATCTCTCCTTGGACGCGATTATGAGGGTTCTGCAAGTGGAAAGGGGATAGAAAAACACAATCACTCAATTTCAGCAACACTGCAGAACAATACTAGCTCTGAAATGGACAGCGAGAATCTTCTCTTGACAGAATTGTCTACAGGTGAGATGGGGCTGGTGGAAGAAGACCTTTTGCCAATGGGATCCAGTGAGCAAGGTAGAAATTATTCTAGTGCTGATTCTACAGAAAATTTGTATCTGCATGCTGCAGACATCCAATTGTCCATAGGAGAAACAGAGGGGTCCTTAGAAACTCATCTTAACAATTCAGTTCCCATATCTGAAAGAAACCGCACTATGGAACAGGAAAATGGAGCTGCAATAGTAACACCAGAGAGAAATGTGACTTCAGAAAATCTAGATGCCCAAAACAAGTTGACAATGGAGACATTAGGTCAACCCAACGTGGATCTTCAGTTTCTTCAAAAGGAGGTCATGAATGAGAGTATATCAGGTACTGAGGCAAGTTGGATAGTGGAAAACAGCACATCAGAAGGGTCCGTGGTGGAACCTACTGATAACAAAGTGTTTATTTACTTTGTTCCACCACCTACAACATCCACAAATGACAGCCTTGGAGAAACAGAGAACAATGCTGAATTTGTGTTGCTGGACAGCGGCACAGTGCAAAATGTTTTGGACGACAATGACCATGTGCTGGGAGATGCAGAGCACCAAGCAACCATGCTGGTGGGTGAGTTCCCCTACGAAGTCCACTCTGCAGAAGCCAAGGTTGATGGAGAAGATCAGCACAGTTTTATACCTGCTGCAAGTTCAGATCTGTTAGAGGATACGTTGAACTCCGAAATGACATCATCCAATAACAGTCATGTGGAAGATCAGACTTTCACTGGCCCTGTTGTTGTTGATCATGAGAACAGCAATGTTACTGATTTTACTAATCAGACTCTGGGAGCACATAGTCAAATCAGAGTGGGAAGCCACAGCATTGCTTCTGAACAAAGCTCACCCTCACCTCACCCAGATACAGACATCCATCCAACCAGTGTTCCCACCATAGAGAACCACACAACATCTGAAACACAACCAGATACAGTGGCACTCACCACAGACCCTCCAGGAGCAACTGTGTCACCTGTCGAAATGCACGAGAATATAACTGAGGGATCTCGGTTTGAAAGCCAGGATTCGTCAGAGCAAATCATCTCCGAAAACAGAGAGGACAGTCTCTGGGGAACCACTGGAGTAAATCTGAATATAACAGTGTTTCCTGATACAATGAAAAAGAGCTCTTCTGAGGAGCAGGGCTACAACTCTACAGAAGAAGATTATACAGAAGAGGGGAAAACCAACAATCATACTTCATCACCTATAGTGTCTATCAACTCAACAGAAGCCCCTCAGCCACATGATACAGGCTACAAGAGTCATTCAATTGAGTTGGAATTGTCTCCCAGTGCTGAGGATACCGAGGATGTCTTGATTTACCTGAAAAACATGAGTAAAGAAGCCATTCTTACGACTTCTCTGAATGCATCGAACCAACACTGGGGCTATGATGGAAAACCTCAGACCGTGCCGGAGAAAATCCCACCTCACATGACCAAATACACCAAAGATAAATCAATGACAGATGACAAGCACAACGGGACCAACAAGAAACCCAGAAAGAAGAGGCCTGTGAATAGCAGTGGAGTGAAAATTAAAAGGCGGAAATCTAAACAAGAATCCCGTGTCCTGTCACCAAGAGGTCACAAACCCCCATCCATAGATCCCAGAGGTCACAAGCCAATCACAAATTCAGAGGATTTGACCAAGACAGCCATTGTCATAGGGTTACCACGCAGGGACTTCAATGACTATGAGTTATTCCGGACAGATATACATGACCATGAAATGGACAATGAGGAGGTAGAACAGCTTGGGAACAGCTATGAATATGTGGAGTACAAGGACCCTTATACTTCCAATGCTGGAATGAAAAACATGGATGAGACTGTGAAGTATTTCCTAAAAAATGAGAAGAATGCAAGAACATACTACATAGCTGCAGAAGAGGTGGAATGGGACTATGCTGGCTACAAAGGACAAAGGTACAGTTTAGGAGTTCATAATTACGAAACTAACCTTGTATTTCAGTGCCCACAAAGTATGCAATCTCACACAAACAAGTTAATGTCCTTCAAATCATTTTAGGCTGTTTTAGAGAAACCCTTAAAGAATCTGGAAGATATCTAAATATATGGTTAGTTATTAGTAATACATTTATTCTCTATGTTCTTGGCAAATATATATATATATATATATATATATATATACACTCACCTAAAGGATTATTAGGAACACCTGTTCAATTTCTCATTAATGCAATTATCTAACCAACCAATCACATGGCAGTTGCTTCAATGCATTTAGGGGTGTGGTCCTGGTCAAGACAATCTCCTGAACTCCAAACTGAATGTCTGAATGGGAAAGAAAGGTGATTTAAGCAATTTTGAGCGTGGCATGGTTGTTGGTGCCAGACGGGCCGGTCTGAGTATTTCACAATCTGCTCAGTTACTGGGATTTTCACGCACAACCATTTCTAGGGTTTACAAAGAATGGTGTGAAAAGGGAAAAACATCCAGTATGTGGCAGTCCTGTGGGGGCGAAAATGCCTTGTTGATGCTAGAGGTCAGAGGAGAATGGGCCGACTGATTCAAGCTGATAGAAGAGCAACTTTGACTGAAATAACCACTCGTTACAACCGAGGTATGCAGCAAAGCATTTGTGAAGCCACAACACGTACAACCTTGAGGCGGATGGGCTACAACAGCAGAAGACCCCACCGGGTACCACTCATCTCCACTACAAATAGGAAAAAGAGGCTACAATTTGCACAAGCTCACCAAAATTGGACAGTTGAAGACTGGAAAAATGTTGCCTGGTCTGATGAGTCTCGATTTCTGTTGAGACATTCAGATGGTAGAGTCAGAATTTGGCGTAAACAGAATGAGAACATGGATCCATCATGCCTTGTTACCACTGTGCAGGCTGGTGGTGGTGGTGGTGTAATGGTGTGGGGGATGTTTTCTTGGCACACTTTAGGCCCCTTAGTGCCAATTGGGCATCGTTTAAATGCCACGGCCTACCTGAGCATTGTTTCTGACCATGTCCATCCCTTTATGACCACCATGTACCCATCCTCTGATGGCTACATCCAGCAGGATAATGCACCATGTCACAAAGGTTGAATCATTTCAAATTTGTTTCTTGAACATGACAATGAGTTCACTGTACTAAACTGGCCCCCACAGTCACCAGATCTCAACCCAATAGAGCATCTTTGGGATGTGGTGGAACGGGAGCTTTGTGCCCTGGATGTGCATCCCACAAATCTCCATCAACTGCAAGATGCTATCCTATCAATATGGGCCAACATTTGTAAATAATGCTTTCAGCACCTTGTTGAATCAATGCCACGTAGAATTAAGGCAGTTCTGAAGGCGAAAGGGGGTCAAACACAGTATTAGTATGGTGTTCCTAATAATCCTTTAGGTGAGTGTATATATATATATATATTTTACAGGCTGTGATCAATTATTGATAAATCATATTACAGTAGTTTAGATGTAACTATATCCCTAGCAGCTGCACAACCGATTCTTGTGTTACAGGAGTATGTACATACATAACAAAAGCCTTGATGAGGATAGTATTAGACATTTCCTATATAACTCATGGAAATATTATTGTATAAATTGGCAGCACAGTGAAAGCATTTAATATGAGCATGCTGAGGCAATGGGATCAACATAATGTGAGGTGACAGTTTAGAGTAAACACAGTAGGCAATGGCTGAAGAAGATGTACGTTTCTCTCAGTGCATTCGGGCTCATCTATTATTTGCTGCTCTCTCTGACAGGAGATATGAAGACTCAATCGAAGACAAAAGGAACACCCAGTTTAAGAAAGTGGTTTTCCGCAGCTACCTGGACAGCACCTTCAACACCCCTGCCATTCGTGGAGAAGTGAATGAACACCTTGGGATCCTTGGGCCTGTTTTGAAGGCTGAAGTTAATCAGAATATTATGGTACGAGAATACCAGGGACAGAAAGTGCTTACTGAAATGCAAGCATCACAAAACCAAGTTCACTGCTTACATTTTAAGAGGGCCACTATGAGGACTGCTAACAGCCACAATTTGAGACAACATTTAAGGAAAGGAGAAAACAGCACAACAATACATTTTAATTAAATTTATGTTGAAGTCCACTAGGTATACATTTATCTTCCTTGCTATCTTCTTTGGTTATCTTCAAGCTGTGGCCTAAATGTCAGACACTTATTGCCTATGGCTTTGTGGATAGTTGGATTGCCAGGTTATTTTTAAAAAAAATCATCATCTAAAACATTTGTATAAAATATAAGTGGCACTTCTGGACTGGAGAGATGACAGATGATTCCAGCACAGAGAGAGGGAGAGAATGAAAGAGATAATGAGATGCAGTGAGACAGGGTAGGGAGGGAACGAGAGAGAAAGACAGAAAATGAAAGAGAAATCAACTGACAGGAAGAGCGAGTGAGAACAACCAAGAACAATTCCAAAAAAGTTCCAAATTCATTTAGGATCTATATGTCTGCATACCAAATTAATACCTTGTTCAAAGCAACTCTTCAATACTGACAGTCTTACTAAATTAAACAATATATTATTTATTTGTATGAATTTGTATGTATGTATGTATGTATTTGTATGTATAAATTTTAGTTTTAATCCTGCAGGTTGTTTTCAAAAATTCAGCCTCCAGACCCTACTCCATGCATGCCCACGGAGTTTCTTATGGGAAACAAATGGAGGGGATGAAGTACAATGATACGTCTCCTCACTGGTATCAGTTTGACGATGCTGTCCAACCAGGGAGCACCTACACATATGTCTGGCGAGCGAGTGCCAAAATGGGGCCACAATCTGGAGATTCAGCCTGCAGGACATGGGTTTACTACTCTGGTGTAAACGCGGTATGTAAGAAGAATAGCAGCCACAATCACCAGCACAATGCAATGTTGTTTTCTTTACTCCCTGGAGGACACAGAAGAGAAATGTGCAGGCCTAGTCAGTCATTTTCTTTTATATTAGAACACATGACCAACTACAAACTAACAAACAAAAGGTCATTCCACGTATCAGTTAACCTAAACAGACACACTCAATAGTAAACGGGTGCGCTTCATTGACCAACCAGTGTAATATACAAATGGCAGGCCTAAATGTGCAAGAAAGGAAATGGAATCTAAGTCATAATGTCTAAGACACAAGTTTAATTCTATGCAACTTCCTGGAAGCCCATTTTGGAATAAGCCCATCCCATTTCTTAGAAGAAATAAAACCAAGAAAATGTGGCCAAAACAAAAATCTTGCTGCCTTTAATTGCAGGAGAAGGACATCAACTCAGGACTGATTGGCCCGCTCCTGATCTGCAGGAAGGGAGTGCTAAACAACTCCACTTTCGACAGCAGGGAGTTTGTCCTGCTCTTCATGACATTTGACGAAAACAAAAGCTGGTACTTTGAGGAATACATGCAGAAAAACCAAAGGACCAGCAGCGTCAGCATGAGTGATGTTGAATTCAGGGAGAGCAACAGGTTTCACTGTACGGCCCATTTCTCACCTTTTCCTTGCATTGCTGCCCTTGGGAATTTGAATTGTAATAGCTTGTCCATCTCTGAATGATGGAGAATTCCTCACCTGCACTTGTGTTTTTATCCCCAGCCATCAACGGCATCATTTTCAGCCTGAAGGGACTCAGGATGTACACCAAACAGTTGGTCAGGTGGCATCTGATTAACATGGGGTCCCCCAAAGACCTGCATACCATTCACTTCCATGGACAAACCTTCCTGAACAAGCAGACGAAGGACTATCGCCTGGGAGTCTACCCACTACTGCCTGGTGAGTAGCAGTATGAAGATATGGCCACTGTTTGCTTATTATACGCCCAGTATAAGATGGGCTCCAATTTCACTGGCCAAGCACCACACCTTGGTAAATGTCAGAGTGTATATCAGCAGACTTTCATTCAGACTCACTTGAAGTCCAAACGCTGCCCTTCTGAGTCAAGGGCAACAAATCTTTGTTGCGTTTTGCTTGTTTGATCCTAACTCTGAAGATCTCGAATCACCCCAGTGTCAAATCATTTTATCATCTTAACATTTTCTAAGATATTTTACCAATGATGACTGCTGAAAGACAATCTAAAAAAGACAATAAAACCTACGTTCTGATGTCCTGGAGAGAACTGAGCAAAAGGGGCTTGGGTTGGAAGTCAAAAGGCATTGTCTGTCTAGGAATGTGTTTAGCAGTGTAGCGTAAAGTACACTTATACATTTCAATTAAAGAAGTGAATTTATAGTATCACCTTATCACGAATCCTGGAATCTTGTAGAACTCAATTTCTGTAATAATTGGACGCAGACACCAATTCCAAAGATATAAATTGTCAGATTTATTCAAATGTGCATGAGGTCCGTGTGGTTTGGAACAAAGGCAGTCCGGTTCGGCTTCGTCCAAGAACTTCCACTCAGTCGATGCACCTGGAAGTTGGGGTTTCGCGAATGTAGAGTCGTTTCCAAACAGATTTTCCACTGGTTTGAAGGCTCCAAGGTTGTGCACAAAATCTTCTTTGTAAGCAGGGTCTCTCACCGTACTTATTTGAAGACAAAGTCTTTGAGGAAAGCAGGGCCCTGTTTGGTTCCAAGGGTCGCGTTTCTTAAGACTCAAATAGCTATTTAAATGACTGACACTTTCGTATACAGTCGACTTAGTCAATTGTCCAGCTGTAAAACTCCACTGATCAGGTGGGCACAGGCGGGCAGCGCAGTCTGTAAAGTTCTTTATTTAATAAAGTCCTTTAAAAGAATTCTTCGTACGGCTCAATCTCCTTCTCCCATTTTAACTCCTCTGTTGCCGGCAAAGACTTAGTTGGTTTCTGATTCCGGTTCGGGCAACAGAGCTACAGGTTGAGCTGTGGCAGCGAGTTACTGGTTCAGGTGAGAGAGAGAGAGAGAGAGAGAGAGAGAGAGAGCGTGCGCTGTTCTTTATACGCCTGTCAGATCAATAGGTGATTGGTTCTTGAGTTTGTGAGATTGGATTTCGGTTTCAGCCCCCAGTGTCCTATTGGAGGGGGGCTTGATTTATGACTGATGTCAATCCATGCCATCTTTTGGAAATGCCGGTTGGCACGGGTTCGTAGCTCTGTGTCGGGATTTCGGCTCTCGTCCATTTCAAAGAGTTTTTATTACCTACAGGCCCCCTTCCCCAGACATCTCACAGCAGGATTCCAAACTATTTGGCCTATTCTCTGTGCCATCCTCCCAAAACTGTCAATTTGATGTAAACCAGTTCCACACTTTAAGGAAATCTGATAACTTTGGGGGGGAGAGGTCTTCCTTAGATCAGTGCTTCAGCTCAGAGCTAAAATGCTCTTATCAAAATACACCCATCATAATGCTACAGCAGCCCAGGTGATTTGATATCTTCAAATAATTAAACTCATTGTGTTAGATAGCCTCTCTCTCTTAAATGTGCCTAGTAGAGATCTGCATTGAATCAGGCTCTTTTTGTCACAACTGGTGAGATGCACATTGGTGTAGTTCAGAGGGGGCACTCCCATTGGCGAAGCAACACTAAGTCTAAGTTCTCATTGGTGAGTGCTCATCTCAGCATAAAATGTTGGTCTGGTTTCCCAGGTAGTTTTGCTGATATAGAGATGAAGCCCTCGAAACCAGGTCTGTGGCTGCTGGAGTCCGAAGTGGGAGAGTTCCAACAGAGGGGGATGCAGACTCTGTTCCTGGTGTTAGATGAAGGTATACCTCCATCCCTTTCAGTACTGCATCATCATGACCATACAGAAAACTAAGTTCCTTAAAGTCTTGAGCCATTTCTTTTGGATTAATATTACTATAATGTGCTGACAAGAAACCTTGGAAGTCAGAGAATGTGGCTGTTTGATAACCAAGAGCCAAATAAAACAAAAACCACTAGCCACAAAGTTCACATGATTTACAATTGAACAACGGGAATTTGAATGACATCTCAGATAGACGAGAGAGATACTCAGTGGAGAGCAAAGGCAGAAGGCAATCCCTAAAAAGACAGGGAGCATCATTCTCTTAAAGAATATGTATAATGCCAAAGCTACATTTGACATCACTTTATCCTTCATTGGAATGGTAAAATAGCCTTGTAAGACCTAGTGTTTTCTTTCATGTAAAAATATAATCCTGATGAGTCAAGCCTTCATGCAAAATATAACTCCACAATATGGCTCTTATCTGAGACTTGTGTCTGTACATTTTCTTCTTCTGTGTTGGCACCATTTTGAAACTGGAATGCATTTGAATATCTCTGTATCGTAATTGAGTTATTAGTTTGAAAGAGTTATTTAGTTATCCTTGGTTACTAACTTTTGCAATGCTAATACAATTATGAAACATTTTTTAAAAGGGGTCTTTTTAAAGTTATCACTGTGTTGCAGACTGTAACCATCCTCTGGGTCTTCAGTCTGAAAGTGTCAAGGACAGACAGATCACAGCTTCTCAGTACACAGGTACGTCTGTTAGCTCTTGATTCATTTTATTTTTCACTGGTCATCTTATACAGAGAGTGGTAAGAAGAGGCCTTTTAAGCTTTGGCAGTTGCTCACACTATAATCTGGAATCTCTCTTCCCGTCTCTAAAGGGGATTGGAGGCCCCACCTGGCTCGACTCCATAACACAGGCAAATACAATGCCTGGAGTATTACAGAGGATTCCTCGGCCTGGATTCAGGTAACCTGGACACTGAACAGTGATGTAACTCCAAGACTAGTTGACATATTGTGACACAGTGACACAGTGACACGTGATACAGGATGGACCCGGCACAAGATAAAGTAATTGTTTCTCTATAGAGCTTTTGTTGGGGACTTTCTTCACAATTGCATGCTGCTACTGCGACTTTCAAACCAGATCCCTGGACATTAAAGTCCAACACCCTGCACTGTGTCACAAAATGTTCAACTGTGTGGACTTGTCGGACTTGTAATTCACAATGGCCAATAACCACAATAAATCAAAAGGTAGCATTTTCCACTAAGAGTTTCCAAAGTTAAATCAAATATATTTAAACAAGAACAGAAATAAATTGGCAGGTTTTATATAAATAAATTTTTGTGTCCTTAAAATTATATATAAACAATGTCTGTGGGTGAAATACCATCATTTCTTTAGCTTTTACTCCAGAACAAATGTGTTTCTCCAAGGATTTTCTACAGGAATATGTGCAGTATAAAATCCAACAGCTGGATATATAGGCGTCTGAGCACATTAGCACAGACAAATGCATACTGTTTTCATCCAAATTAATCCAAATACATTATTATTTTGTGCCTAACAACTTGTCCAAGGGCCTGCAGCTTCTAAAACATGGACTGGGTTGGGCGGTTGTGTCATGGGAGTTGTCTTTTCACAGGTGGATTTCCAGCGGCCGGTAGTGATCAGTAAAGTGGCCACCCAGGGGGCAAAGCAGTTGTTCAGTTCCCACTATGTCACACAGTACCAGATCTCCTACAGCACCGACAGGAGAAGGTGGATTTTCTACAAAGGCTACAGCGATTCTTTCAAAATGGTATGGGCACTTGCACATCTACGTCCTCCCATGCCCCCTATGTCCCCAATCCCTATTACTCCCCTTCTAATAAACTGCTACTTACAATAAAACCCTCAAACTGCATCTGTTCTCTCTACCCTGTTCTGATTCCAGACTTCTTGCTAAGACCCTGCTTCTCCTGACCCCGAGCTACCCCCTGACCCTTGCTCTCCTGAAGTAATCAACTCACATCCAACCATCCTAGTCTGGATAAGGGCGTCTGCCAAAAAATAATAATAGTCTTATAGCTTGCCTTCTTCCTATATACACTTTTGTCTTGATTGTATGTTTATATTTTATTTTGTACAGCTAAAAGTGGTATATAAATGTAAGTATATAAATAAATATATAAAAACGAATTGACCTCTCTCTCTCTCTCTTTCTCAGACCTTTGAAGGAAACAAAGATTCATACGGAGTCATGGAGAATATTTTCTTCCCACCTTTAATAGGGCGCTACATTCGCCTGCACCCCACTCAGTCTTATGGCAGGCCCACTTTGCGAATGGAGTTCTATGGCTGTGAGGTGGACGGTGAGTGATGAAGGGACACCTGACACTGTTACTGAAAATCGTTCTTTCCTTTAACCCTTGAAGGACAGAGTGCAAACCTGAACTTGGGTGTAACTTTAAGGGTAACACCAGTCTAAAACACAACAGAAACATTTGCATAAACCATCCCATTTTGCTGAATGTATTTTGGCCTTGTATAGTAATTGTATGCTCCAAAACATCTTTAAAATAGCACACAACCAATGTCCCAAAGCAGACATGTCGGTGAACTAATCTCAGACAAGAAATTCAAGTTATTCTTATTTCTTAGCAGACACCCTTATCCAGGTCAATTAACAATTGTTATAATACATATAGTACATACAACAAAACATTTATACAACTGAGGTTTAATTTCTGGAGCAATCTAGGTAAAGCACCTTGCTCAAAGATACAGTAGCAATGTCCCCCACCTAGAATTATACCCTCAACCCTCTTTTTCAGAGTCCAGAACCCTGTTGCCTACTACATTGCTGTTGGCAGCATTTACCCTTCTGCCCATGTTTTAGGCCATACAATTATTATACGACAACCGGATATAATCAGAACAGCCAGTGTGGATTGTTTACTTGCCTTTTATTTGCTATAGATTTACCCTGTAAATGTTCCTATAGATATGATAGCTGCACGTGCTGCACTGACTGATGTGTAACTGTTTTCATTGTTTGGCAGGATGTTCAGTGCCATTAGGCATGAAGAGTGGACAGATTACAAATGATCAGATAACAGCCAGCTCAGTCTACTACGCCTGGTACCATGGCACCTGGCAGCCATGGCTGGCAAGACTGGATAACCAGGGGAATGTCAATGCCTGGCGTACAAAGGTAGCCACATTCGCATCATATTCTCTACTGCAGCTAATATATCTGTTGGTGTCTTCACTGCCATCTGACTGGCTGATTGACCACACAATGAGAATGAGAAACTTCACTGTGTTCACATGCCGGTCAGATAGCAACTTCCAGGGAGACAGAACCCCAGCCGCTCAACTATTTAACAGACAAAAACGTATGGCCTCCTCTGCTGGTAAAACACAGTAGTGCAACTTTGTAAGTCAATGGAAGTATCGACTTCCAAGTGGGCTTGACCTGAATCGTTTTACAGTAGGGAGCTGTATTTAGGTCCTGTCGATCATTACTCTGGAACTCTAGAGAAACAGAAACAGAAAAGAAACAGAACTCTAACGATTACAATGCTATTGTTGCATAGTTTGCAGTCTGGGTAGGGCACAGGAACCAACTACCTTTTTTAAATGCTGAATGTAAAATAAGGTTTAGATGAACTGGAAGCCATGGTAAGGGTTCTAATAGAAATGTCAATATCAAAATGAATGGAGACTTGTAAGCCAAACACAGAATGAGCAGTTTTATTACAGGGTTGACCCCTTTCTTTACAAACGTGAAGATTTTTGTATTGTAGTACTCATACTAGACACTAGATGGCTCTCTTAGTATGTCCTAACATAAGCTCAATGCCAGCACACAGGGAAAGATGCAAGGCATCACTGCAACTGATGATAGTGTAAACATCACTATTACTGTTCTATATAAATAAACTTATTTTAGTCAGGTCCAAGTATATTTTGGGCAGCTTTCTATTTATCATTGTTAAAGTTCAACCAGTCTTGTGTTAATGTGACATTTATGTTTTATTTATTTATTTATTTCTACATTTCTGCAGGCAAACAATGTATTCCAGTGGCTACAGATTGAATTAAAGGAAATAAAAAAAATTACTGGAATCATAACTCAAGGGGCCAAGTATATGAGAAGTGATTTCTATGTAGAAACATATTCCCTACAGTACAGCATGACGGGAACCACATGGACAACCTACACCGATGATTCTGACATTCCAGAAAAGGTAGGGTTGGTCTGTCTCCGCTTGTCCCAAGGAGGCATCCTTTTGGACAACCTGCTGGAATTCCCAGCAGCAGATCTGCAGATCTATTTAGAAATAAAGTCCAGTAAGAGACCTGAAAAGCATGCACACTGTACTCTACCCTTATAATGCATAGTGTTGAATTCCTTTAATAATGTCCATAAGCCCATGAAGATTATCATAGTAATACCCTGTAGTGGAATTTTGCTTGGGAAATTTACCCCTTTCCTACCTTTAAAAAGTTATCAGCACAGGGGGTTGCACAACACTCAGAAATAGGACATGTTTACCATGCAGGGTCGTACATGGGGTCATGTGTAGGACAAGGCTGGTATTAACACTGTGCACACTGGCAATAAAACTAGACAGTTGTACTATGATTATGAGACTGTACATTTACTCTAAATAAGTCAGGGTTCAATGCACATGCTTTGAATTATATATATGCCTAATATATAAGCTGTGTTAGTGTCAGGGATTTTAGAGGGTAGGGGTTGAGTACCTAACTGTATAATCCAGCAGATCTCCTTTCACATCATACAGCAACTGGCTTCTTAAAATTATTTAAGTTTGAGTTAAGATTTTTTTTTTTTCTTAAGCAACTACACTATAAGCAATCAGTAAGATTGTGTCTCATGGTTTCTCTTGTATCCCTCTTTCCAGATATTTGTTGGGAACAGCGATAACAATGGCCATGTCAAAAACTACATTTATCCTCCAATTTTTGCCAAATTCATCCGGATCATTCCGAAAACATGGCACAACAGCATCACCCTAAGAGTCGAGTTGCTTGGATGTGACTTTCAATGAGCACCCTGAGAAAATGGCGGCACTAAATATGGGTCATCTACTTGCCTAACCCTTCATAATACTCAACCTAGCCACTCAGTGTTGTATTGTAATAGGAATTATTGTGACCACTTTACAAGAGCCCTGTGAACAACCACACCTGAACAGGTCTCATTAATGAAAGAAAAGTAATTTATGAAGTGTAGTAAAGTCCAGTTGAAACTGTAATTTATAAAACAAGTGTAAATTTTTATATCAGTTTAACAACCTTGCTTGTTTCTTGTTCTTGTTCTGTGTGACATGAATGTCAGCCATTTGTCGCTACCTTTATGAAAGCCGGACTCAACCGCAATCGGTTTTGTACAGATTGACTAAACAGAGGACATTTCTGAGGCGATGAAACTGAGCGAGTAACTGTAGCATGCAATACAAAAACACAAACACTTAAAATGTAAATATGTAAGTACTGTGTGCGAGGAATAACCTTTTTTTTAATTCAATAAATCCAGCTTTACAGGTAGGTTGACATTTTGCACTGGTCTTTCCTTATATTTTGTCAACGATTTGACCCATGCAGTTCTATCTCCTTTATTAATTTTATTTTAATGTTTCAGACAGACCCCCCCCCCTCCTATAAAGGCTGAAGGGATGTAAATAAAAAAGAGAAGCCTAATAGTTTCCCAGCTTTCCATGCACAAAAGCATTGCTTGCCCTCATCTTAAAACGTATTATTCCAAAACTCTTTTTGTTGGAATAGTTATGAATCCTACATATTTAATTGCACACATTATTTATGCACACAGCTAGACCATCCAGGAGCATCTGACTATAGTATATAATAGTGCAATATTATTTTAGTCAATTCTTTGTATTATATAGTAGTATGCTATGTAAACAAACCATTGTGTCACAAAACAAGATATGGATTACACAGCAAAATAGATAAAGGAGAGATTTCATTAACTAGGAAGCACATGCAACATTAGTATGTATACGGGGCGTGCAAACACAGTTGCCTCATCTTTGCGTCTATTTACTAAGTATGAAAGTGCGGTGACACTGTTTCGAAACGCATGGATGCGATGAAGAAATGTAACGCAGTCGCCTAACATATCTGGATCCTGTTTTGCTGCAGATACCGACTCCAGCAGACTACATTTTCCATCCTACTTCAAAGCACTGACAACAAAAAAGACCGCCTTCTCGTTACGTAAAGACACACCCCCTATTTGCGGGATTGCTATTGGTTCACTGCGGCTGTCATTTTCTGGCGCAGGCGTCCTGCTCTGTCTCATGCCGAGAAGGTCATGTCTGAAACATGGCTGTGTCCTACAGTGCTGCTGTGCGTTTACGGGTTTTTCTCAAGTTTGAGACCCTCGGAGCCTTTCCTCACGCCGTTTTTAATGGGACCTGACAAAAACCTCACGGAGAAAGAGGTAAGTTTGCGGGATACGGAACCGTACAGCCGTGGCGCACAATTGAAGTCGACCTCGTGTGATAATGTGAAGCCGGAGCCAACAAATACTGTGTTCATAGTGGATCTTTTTTGTTTGATCTAGACCTTATTATTATTAATATCAATCCATGATGTGCTTCATGCAAAGTGTGCGCTGTACAGCGTTTCATACTACTTGCCTTGCGTTACTAGGACTTGTATTGCTATTTTGATAAATAACAAGAAGAAGAAAGATGTCGTTCTGTTAAATAATGCAGTTATACACATGTATACAATCAAACTCCTCATACGAGTTGATGTGCGAGAACATGCACAAGGTCAGTCGTGTGAAGGCGGTTTTCACACGGATTCTCACATACATACTGTGGGACGTTGCATCAGTTTCCTGGACGCTGACGGTGTGATGAAATTCACAGACTATTATATTATATCCTAAGATCTTTAGGAGACCTCCCCATCTTATGCACTGAGATTGGATATCAGTTGTCTTTAAAGTGTCGGGGGTTGACTCAATATCGCGCATTAATCCTGGGAAGGATCCTGTGCATTAACACCGCCTGGAATTTCTCTCTTATTAGTTGCCGTGCCTACCCACCGGAGTACCCAAATCCCCCTTTATTTCGGTTAAATCCGCATTATGAAATTCCCGTAAAGTATTAACAATTTAAATCACAGTGACTATAGAATGAATGCATGTGTCATTAACTTGTGGAAATAATGTATGTATTGCTTTATATACTAAACCTTTGTTTGTGTTATTTTCGAAACCATTATGCAGTTCTATTGAATGTGAAAAATGTAAAATACAGACAGACACCTAATTTGTATATGAGAGAACACAAGGCACAAAAAGGAGCAGACACAAACCCAGTAGTTACTGGCAGGTTAGGCATGTGCATCACACTGAACTTGATTCTCAGGCAGAGAGCATATATATAACATTTTCATTTTAGTCACACTAGGGACAGGGGGGGAGGGGCATGTGTTGGGGCTCAATAAGGTAGTCATCGCAATCCATGATCAGTCTGAGTTAATACATTAGATTCCGTTACCATTCTTCCTCTTCGTATGTGCTTTCACTCTTTACTCCTCCCTGCCGCTCCCTACCAGGAAGCAATACGTTACTGAGGAGGGAGCCTTTCGTGGGGGATGCGGCAGGTCAGGTGCTTCCCCTGTTAATTTGACTTCCCCTGGGATCCGCTGAGGGGCCCCCGCACAGCATCAATATATATAACTATATAAAATAGCATACACACATGTTGCTGGTACACTGAACAATCCCACTAGGTTCGATTGGGCCCTCTCAGCTAAATGCCCCTGTCCTTGTGTATCTTCTCCCTCTGCACAGGTTGTAAATGAGATTTACCCAGTATGGACCTACTCCTACCTGGCGCTGCTCTTCCCGGTGTTCTTGGCCACCGACTATCTCCGCTACAAGCCAGTGATCATCCTGCAGGGGGCAAGCTTCATCGTGACTTACGTGATGCTGGTGAAGGCCCAGGGGGTGCTGGCGATGCAGTTCCTGGAGTTCTTCTATGGGTTGGCCACGGCCACCGAGATCGCCTACTACTCCTACATCTACAGCGTGGTGGACGCGGCCCAGTACCAAAAGGTGACTGGCTACTGCCGCAGCATCACGCTGGTGGGCTCGGCAGTGGGCTCCCTCACCGGGCAGGTCCTGGTGTCCGTTGGCAAGGTCCGGCTGCTCTACCTAAGCGTTATGACTCTGGTGTCCATGCTGGTGGCCTTTGTGGCTCCCTGGTTTCTGCCAATGGCCAGCAAGAGCTTGTTCTTCCACCAGAGACCCAAGTGCCCCGGTAAGGAGGAGAGAGGGAGAAAGAGGGCCAGAAGTTCCCTGGGCAGTCTCTGTCAAGCAGAGCAGGAGGACCTGGAGTCCAAGGTGCCCTTGAACACTGAGCGGTACCCTCAAGCCAACTATGTAAGTGTCTCGTCAGTCAGTATGTCCATGTCTCTTTTGGCTGAAATGCATCTAAAGTGATCTACATCTACTTGTAAAGTTGTGTTCATCGCTCTTCATCAAGGTGGGCTTCACTTATATATTATTATTATTATTGATAGGGAGAAATGTACTACCTCAATAGTAGGCTGACAAAGAACACAATCTTGCAAGTGTTTGAAATGCAGTTCACATTTGTACTTGGGAAGGTTGATGTTATGGTGTTTCTAATTTGTATAGGTTTCACAGCTTTTGCCACTTTAGCATAACATTGGCAGAGGCTTATAATGAAAGGAATCTGGCAGCACTTCCTCATTCTTTAATGCATGACTATGCTCTCTGCTCTACTTTGAAGTGTTAACAGTAACCATACACCTTAATGTTGGCCTGTAACGTCACATCACATTTGGCGTGATGCCTGCTCATCCACCCATGGGGCTGTGAGCACCTGTACCTCGTGTTTTGCAATTTGGAAACCTGTTGTAGAATACCTTTTTGTTTGGTGTTGTCTGTGCAGGTGCTGGGGGAGCAGGGCCAGGCTAGGGGCACTGGTGTTGTGGAGGTGCTGAGGATCCTGTGGCTGGACTTTCTGCAATGCTACTCCTCCCAGACTTTACTCTGCTGGTCGGTGTGGTGGGCCCTGTCCACCTGTGGCTACTTCCAGGTCATTAACTATGCCCAAGTCCTGTGGGAAAAAGTGCTGCCCTCCCAAGACTTTGAGATCTACAATGGCTATGTGGAGACCATCTCAACCTTGTTAGGTAGGCAATAGAGGGGTCATAGGGCACAGGGGGGGAAGCGTTATGGAAAATCCCCCTGCCAGTTGCAGAGGACACAAATACTACTTACCATTGCCCCTGTCATATCATGTCCAAGCTCTAGGTGTCAGTTTGTCCTCCACCCTAAAAATGTTCTTTCTGCAAACACTGCTACTGGTGTACCATAACCTGTGCATACAGTGATGTGTCGAGAGTGTAGTCTGTAAAATCAAATGCTTTTAAGACATACGCTGTGGAAGTCAGACGCATGGGCTGTCAATGTGTGACTGGATTAGGGGAATTCAAATATGAATCATAATTGCCGGGAACAGGATGGATGTGTACAGAGCACTTCCCAGCAATGGTGAGCAATAACCGTAATGACTGTTGAAGAACCAGAGTGTTCATTTGCGATTTAGAAGCACTTTAATTGTTATTGTGTTTGGCTACAAGGTGTTTGATGCACAAAAACAGAACTACTGTTCAACACAGGTCCTCTGGCAAGTCACAGGACTGCCTTGTACCAGAATTGTTCTGGAACAAACACAGATGTAGGATTTAGTTCATGTGAATAATCTTAACCTGGTGTGATGCCAGGCCTTCAGACGTTCGCAGTTTACTCACTGTAGCCCATCGTAGACTGGACTTTGTATTATGAGCCAGACGCACTGCAATCCCCAACAACCAGGGTTGACCACACATTACATTTGTGCATGGTCTTTAGAAATTGATTATTTTGGAGATTACAAATCCAACTGAATTGTGGCTTTCCAGGACTAAAGCAGACTGACTTCCAGTAAGTAATGGAGTAAAAAGTCCTTGACTGTAAATGAGGGTATCTAAGTACACAGACAACACTGTGCTTGACTCTCTCTTGGTTCCTCTATAAGTTGTGGGAGAGAGTCGTGGGGCTTCTGTGTCTGTGTTGCTTCTAATATATGTCTCTCTTCCAGGAGCCGTGGCGGCGTTTGGGGTTGGCTACATCAAGATCTCCTGGGCGACCTGGGGGGAGCTGGCTCTCTGCATCTTCTCGGTGGTCATCGCCGTGGCCGTGTACCTCATGGACACTGTTAGGAACATCTGGGTTTGCTACGTCTCTTATGTAGTCTTCAGGGCTACCTACATGCTGCTTATCACGATCGCAACGTGAGTGTGGTATCTTTCAGCCTTTTCCCATCTTCAGGTTTTTATCACTATCTCACAATTGCTTTGAAATCTAAGGATGAACAAGGGCAGTATGCATATTTTATTAGACTTATTCTAACATACTTATCTTCTCTTTCAAAATAGTTGCCAAGAATCCCCCCTAAGTTAGGTGAATTTGAAAAATGTAAAATTAAGCAAAGTGAATTCAAACTACTGGTCTTCCTCATGAGTAAATCCTACAGAGAATTAGTGGTCAGTTTAATAAAACGCCTTGAGATACTGAATAACAAAATACAGTATGCTAGTATTAAATACTACAATTTCCTGAAAGCATAAGTTGTGCAGTTTTCAGCATCTTGGTGTTATAGTGTATAAGTAAGATACATACGACACTTCCAGATTGATTCTGAGAAACTTTTAAAACTGAAAGATTTTAGATTTCAGGATGTTTTGGGTCATAACTTCCTGGATAGCGGAAAAACTACAAAAGCAGCAGATTCGTCTTCCCCACGGCAACTCATCTCAAGTCAAACAAATATTTGCATTTCTTGGACTTATTCCTTTACAGTATTGATAATAATTATACTTTCCAAATACAACAAGAAGTGTTACTATGTTACAGTGTGTGTGTGTGTGTGTGTGTGTGTGTGTGTTCACAGGGTAAATAGTACCTTTCTTATTACAGTTGATCATTATTGCTTTTAATTGCTTATCAGGTTTTGTCCAAACTGAAATGAAGACATTCAGGTCCTAGGTACAATTTGTTTTATTAACAGAATTTGTTTACATGTTTACATTGTAATAACCCCCCAAAATATCTGCGAAAACATTGCTTGTGTGTAAACACTGACATATAAAGCAATTTATAGTTACTGTAAGTGTAAATACAGTTTTGGAGTCCCCGATTGGCACAGAGGAACTCTCTCTAATGCTGTCTCTCTAATTGCTTTTGATGAGAAAAAAAATCAAGAACTGAATGCATATTAAAGAGCTCCTTAGGTGCCGATCAAGGTCTCCAAATTGTATTTACAATATAAATGGGAATTAAATTTTTTGACAAAGGTTTTGCTTTCCTGCATTGCTTGTTTTCAGGTTTTAATTTTTCATCAGTGTTTTCACATACGCCATGCTTTCTTAGAATTACATTTTTGGTTATTACTATATGGAAATTGAGTGTAACATATAAACAAATTTTGTTAATAGATAAACAAATAAATTTGTACCTTGGTCATTTTTCATAGTACTTTTGTTCTGTTTTAATTTCAGTTTGGACCAAACTTGATAACAATAATCTCAATAATGATGATCATTATGGTTACATACACCGATCAGCCATAACATTATGACCACTGACAGGTGAAGTGAATAACACTGATAATCTCGTTATCATGGCACCTGTCAGTGGGTGGGATATATTAGGCAGCAAGTGAACATTTTGTCCTCAAAGTTGATGTGTTAGAAGCAGGAAAAATGGGCAAGTGTAAGGATCTGAGCGACTTTGACAAGGGCCAAACTGTGATGGCTAGACCAGGGGTTCCCAAACTTTTTTGATCCAGGGACCCCTTTGCCACCCAGATTTTGGTCGAAGACCCCCACCTACCAATGGATGGCGATGTAGGGGGGGGTTGTCCCGACGGTAATAATGTGCGAGATGGGGGGGTGGGTGGGTTAGGGTAAAAACATGCGAAAGCGGGGGTGGGGAGTTTGGGATTGTTGACGGTATTTTCGCCAGAGTGCCAAACCGTATTTTAAAAAATGACCGGTGGGGGTGGGGGGGTATTTTGTCGCGGACCCCCTCACGGACCACAGTTTGTTTGGGAACCTCTGGGCTAGACGACTGGGTCAGAGCATCTCCAAAACTGCAGCTCTTATGGGGTGTTCCCGGTCTGCAGTGGTCAGTACCTATCAAAAGTGGTCCAAGGAAGGAAAAGCGGTGAACCGGCGACAGGGTCATGGGCGGCCAAGGCTCATTGATGCACGTGGGGAGCGAAGGCTGGCCCGTGTAGTCCGATCCAACAGACGAGCTACTGTAGCTCAAATTGCTGAAAAAGTTAATGCTGGTTCTGATAGAAAGGTGTCAGAACATACAGTGCATCGCAGTTTGTTGCATATGGGGCTGCGTAGCCGCAGACCAGTCAGAGTGCCCATGCTGACCCCTGTCCACTGCCGAAAGCGCCTACAATGAGCACGTGAGCATCAGAACTGGACCACAGAGCAATGGAAGAAGGTGGCCTGGTCTGATGAATCACGAGTTCAAGGTGTTGACTTGGCCTCCAAATTCCCCAGATCTCAATCCAATCGAGCATCTGTGGGATGTGCTGGACAAACAAGTCCGATCCATGGAGGCCCCACCTCGCAACTTACAGGACTTAAAGGATCTGCTGCGAACGTCTTGGTGTCAGATACCACAGCACACCTTCAGAGGTCTAGTGGAGTCCATGCCTCGACGGGTCAGGGCTGTTTTGGCGGCAAAAGGGGGACCTACACAATATTAGGCAGGTGGTCATAATGTTATGGCTGATCGGTGTATATATATTTTTACAGCAGTAGTAGGTGGCACATTCACCTGAGCATTTATTTTGTGTTATTGCAAAAGACCAAACAAAATACTGTGTGCAGATTGTCTAAATTTAAGTTCCTCATAGTATAGAATTGATCTGGAAGAGTGGTATGTATCCTACTTATACACTATAACAACACACAAAGACACAGAAAACAGTGATTTTAGCTTGCAACTTCCTTGAGTTCCTAACGTTTTCCTGTTTTTTTCTCCAACAGGTTTCAGATTGCCGCAAACCTCAGCATGGAGCGCTATGCCCTTGTGTTTGGCGTGAATACTTTCATTGCTCTCGCGTTACAGACCCTGCTTACTGTGATTGTAGTAGATACCAGTGGGCTGGGTTTGGAGATATTTCCCCAGGTAACACTCAAGCCAAGTCTGTGAGATCTGTTCAGTGAGGTTAAACTTGTAATTCCCACAAACCAAGCTAGCAAAACTTCTATTTGTTGACTCAGTTTTGTATTGATGTTAAATCTCATACACATTGTCTGCGTGGCACTCCTCTGTGCTGCTCATTTCAACGTGACAGGGATGTTTTTTTAAATGAGCAACTGTGGTGCTTTAACCTTCTTTTCACATCACTTGTTACCTGAGGCTGTGGTTTCCACTGTGGCAGAAAGGTAGCAGAAATCAAACACGTTTGAATGGCATTGAGATCCAGACTATAAGCTTTGCAGGTGTTCATTCTTTTGACGTCTTTATCGGTCAGAGTTAAAGAACTGTGCACCACACACAAAGTGATGTAGCAGTCTTCTGTATTGAACAGAAGTTTAAACCGGTTTAAAACTCTTAAAGGCTTTTTCTTCTCTTCCTCTCCCAGTTTCTGATCTACGCCAGTTACTTTGCGGTGATCGCAGTCATTTTCCTGGCAGCTGGGCTTTACAAGATGCTTGGGAGATGCCGGAGTCAGCAGGCGTGTCAGGCAGACAGTGGAGAGAAGGTGTCGGACTCTGCAGGGAACGGCCTGGCTGACGGTGACACAGAGATGGGAGACATCACAGTGGACCAGCCGTGTCTACAGGACGTTGAGGGCAGAGGAAAGTCAACCGACACCTTGGGAGACTAAGTCTGTGTGGGACTTTGGCCACTTGTACTTGAAGCACATGTTGGATTTTTTGCTATTCCAAAAGCCCGTCCCACCTTTAGCAGCAATAGTACAAGTTTTAGTACCTTTTGAGAGATCACTTTTGTGGGATGTGTGTGAAGATGCCGTTATTCAAAGTGCCATTACTGTTTACATTTCCTAATCGAGCTCACACTACACAATTGGTTAAAGTTTGGTATTGCCAATTGTCAAATTAATCTTGGGGAATAGTCCAAGTCGTAGTTCTGACACCTAATGTTAACACTGGCCCGCCTGGGTAGTGAAAGTCCTCAAACAAGGATAATAAGTTTAATGCAAGATATATCACACATCTTAAGGATTGTCAAAAGAACCCTGCCATAGTGTGATCCAGGCTTTACAGGTAACCCTAAGCAGCGATCTGGCGATAATTTCTATTGCAGACCTAATTTAATTCTTGTGAACCTACTTTTGCACTGATTTTCAAAGCTTCTAGTTGTTACTCTGTAAAATGTTACCATATTGAAATTAAGAAAGAGCACTTACAATCAATTACAATCAAATATGGTATCTGTATTTTATACATTGTCAAATTGTTTAGCTCCCAGGGAGTGTAGTATTAATCGTGCGCACACAAAGAAAAAAAAAAAAAGCACTTATCCGTGATTTGGAGTTTCAGGTCTACAGTGTAATTTCAGTTTTGAAACTGGAAACCAAAGACTGAGGACTTGTTTTCTAAACTGGGTCATTTATTTTCAGTAGATTATAATCATTATTTATTGTATTTCTTGGCAGACGCCCTGATACAGGGTGATCATGCATTTTAAAATCCAAAAACTGATACTTAAGAAGTAGGAAATATTTTTTGAAGAACAATAGAAGGAGGATATTTTCTAGTGGACTTGTCTTGTCCATAGTAAGCTGCAACATCAGAGGTCTGCTTTGTAATTTATTTCACAATGATCTTCCGTCTCCAGCTCTTACCTTGTGACTCCTCTCTGTGGAGGTTCTCTGCCAGCAGCCTAGGGGGCCGCAGGGGAAGCGGAGTCATTGAATTCACTGTTACTGTATGGTACAGCAATGAGCCAATTGAACTGCTGTCCTCTATCAAGGTCCTTTACTGATTACTAATGCAATTTTCTTATCCCATGACTTACCAAAAACCCTCACTGGGGTCTTGCGGAGTTTACCGTGTTGTATTAGATCATGTCAAACATCAGTGTGTTCCTTTATTGTACCTAACTGAGTTGTGTTTTGTAACTCGGGTATCATTATAATGAAGAAGATAACATTATAATGTATTTCAGAATGCTACACTAATATACTGCAGAGTTGGCTGTACCAGCAAGCCATAGATCTTCCTACCGCTTCTCTCTTTTTAGGCAGCTATGTCCTATTTCATTCACGCACTTGTGATTTTTTTTTTTTTTTTTACTGTTCCCAAAAAACATATGTTCCTTGCTTTTTTTATAATAAAAATCTACATCTGAGTAGTTGATGTGACAAGTTTGTTTTCAGTGGTTTAATTACAGATGAAAAATGAAAATGATCAGAACTTGAGAAAGTTGCACTGAAAAATAAAAAAAGCATTTCTAAACTGAACTGTTTTGCTGGAAGTCAATTGAGAAAATCAGAAAAGCCACAACAATCATTAAAAGAAAAAGTTTATTCCCATAAAATGTTCTATTACTACAAACAGATCGGGCAATCGAACATGCATATTTTTTTTTTTTTTTAATGATGTGACTTTTCTGATTTTCTCCATTGACTTCCAGCTAAGCAGCTCCAGAGTTAGCACCCCTGTCACGGCATATTAATCGATTTCTAATTTCTGGTACATAGAATAAGCTGGACATGAAAAGCTCACTCCACAGAATGTTTCTACTTATAGAATAACCTGAGAAAATAAAACTTTAAACTAGGAGAATGCTGGAGAATTGTGTGTATGAAGTCGGCTTTTGCGAGTCAAGTGTTTTGTGACCACTGACTTTTTCATTTTGTTAGCACAATTGCTAAAACTAAAATGTCTTCAACCTAATCCAGTTAAGATTCTTGTTGTGCAGCATTTTTGGAAGTCTTGCACACATCAATTTATAAATTTTAACACACAAGCACACCGTTAGACCACGATTCCACTTATAACGCAATTGGACAGCATTGATTTTAATCCAAAACACTGTCCTTTGAAGTTTGAAGGGAGCAGGTCCGTTATTAGTCATCCAATACAAAAACACATCGTAGTACATGACTTCACCAGTAGAGGCGCATGTCTCAAGTTCAAGACAAGCCATTTGACCTATGAGGGACAGTGTCTTAATTCTTAATAGTGAACAAGTGCAGACAAGATGTGCTGAACTCACAGGTAAGAGGTGAAGAAAAGGGGGCATAGGGGAAATTACATAGCAGGAGTACTAGCAAAGTAAAAGCAAGCAGTATGAAGAAACAGGTTATATGAAGTGTAAAATTACAGGAGAGCTGACAACTCAGAGGAATAAATTACTAAATTACAGGTACAGTCTGAACAGATGTGTCTTGAGTAATTGCCAGAGGGAAGGTGGTCAGGGACTCTGCTGTCCTGACCTCAGTGGGGATGTCCTTTCACAACTTAGGGGCCAGGAGGAGTGGGCTTTGGAAAAAGAGGCAAAGTTGAACATCTGGCATAGGAGAACCAGAGAGGTCTGCAGTAGCTGCAGTAGTTCAGGCGGGAGAGGACCAGTGATTGGACGAGCAGCTGAGTCGAGTAGTCAGTGAGGAAGGGACGGATTTGGCGTATGTTGCTCAGGAAGAATCTGCAGGTACATGTCAGCGTGGTGATGTGCTGAGTGTAGGAGAGCGCAGGATCGAGGGTGACTCCTAGATTCTTAATGGAGGAAGAGGTAGAGAGCGTCATAGATTCTAAGGGAATTGAGATGGAGAGGTTAGCAGAAGGTGAGGAGGGCAGGGGGGAAAGAGAGGAGATCAGATTTAGAGAGACTGAGCTTGAGGTGGTGTGAGTGCATCCAGACAGGAATAGCAGACAAACTGGGAGAGGGGATGAGGATGTCACAAGAGGGGAAAGGCAGGAAGATCTGGGCATCATTGGCATAGAAATGGTAGGAGAAACCATGGGATGTGATGAGGGGGCCTGTGACAGGGATAACCAACAAAACGGATGCATTCAGACAGGTTTCTCCAAGAACCTTTCCTGTTCAGGGTGGATGAAACAAAGCAACAAATAACAGACAAAGAAAGGGACAAAGATGTGAGAGATGTGTTAATAGACAAACTGAAGAAGCAGGAGACTCCTCAAGCCAAGCCAACAGATTTAGAGGACCGTTCACAAAGGAACAACATTCCCAAAGGGCTTCAAAGGAACTAATGTGACAGAGTTTGTTGCTCAGCTGATAATGTCAGAGCTCCAATTGCTAGCAGACACGGATGTCCAAATACAGAGAGCTCACCGAGCGCTTGTTCCAAAGCTGGTGATCCATAATAACTGCCTTATTGTAGGACATGAATAATTCCTAAATCCAAGCCCTTAGATGTTTGACCTTCCAAGCCCATTCAGTCTTTCTGCATTTCCTCTTAAGAACACAGATGTCCTCACTGATCCAAGGGGATTTCCTTCAGGCCGACTGGACCTGGTTTTAAGTGGAGCTATGACAACTAAAGTAGCTTGACATTAACTATTTAATTATTTCATTAGTGTTAGATAACTGTGCAAAGTCTTCACTTGAGCTGAAAGTGGAGGAAACCCTTGAAGTAGTTTACGAGTTAATTCAAGAACAAAAGCTATGCTCCAAGGTGGTGGTTCTTTTTTACGGCCTCCAACTCTGCCTTGACCGACATTGCCGTCCCTCCCGCAGGCGGCGCTGCTGAGCAGTACAGTCCGCAGGGACACTAGTGACGTCAGTAATATGTGCAGCTGTGCGAGATGGACAGTCGGGCTTTTCTAGCCTTTCTACTAAAAACACAAACACGTGTTGTGAGGAGAGCATCGCCAGCACAAACATGGCAGAAGCGAGTGGCGAGTCTTCAGCAGAGAGCAGCACTAGGCATGCGCGTGTAGGTGAGACGTGACTGTCGACAGGCTGTGGCAGGGGGACACACATTGGGCTGCTAAGATGGCAGTCCGCTCCTCCTCTCCCAGCAGGACTGGGAGTTTGCAGCTATCGGGGAGCATACTGAACTCAGGGATATACATTTTGAATTTTATAAAGTATGTCTCCCTGATTTTTGTGTATTTAAGGCAGGACAGCAGGAAGTGCGTTTCGACCTCCCCCAGGTCACACTGGCTGCACGGCCGCACTTCTCTGGCCACCCAGGATTTTCTGTAGCGGCCTTTTTCAATGGCGGGGCTGTGGTTACTGAGCCTGTATTTAGTTAGATTTTGTCTCTCTTTTATATTTTTGATATTTAAATATTCAGCCAATTTAATGTTTCTGTTCAGTGCCCGGTAGCATTCTAATTTGTTTTGTAATTCTAATTTGTGTCTCCATTCATTTGTGTATTTGTTTTTCAGGTACATGTCAATTTTCCCAGTTGTTGTTGTTTTGGTCATTGTGTGTTCGGGCTCTTTGAGCCTCAGAGCCAGGGGGTCCTTGTCTGGGGAGAGGTGGTTGCTCAGTAGGGCCTGTATTGGTTGGATGATGGAGTTGAAGATCTTAATCCAAATAGTGATTGGTATTGTTGTTTTCCCAAATTGTGTCTTTATGGCATAAAATGCCTGGCGTGCCTTGTCTTTTAATGTGTTTATAGCCAGGCTGAAGCTTTCTGACGCACTGATGGTCAGGCCAAGGTAGTTGTATGTGGTGCAGTGCTCTAATACAGTGTTGCCCAGAGTGAAGCGGTACCTGTTTCTCTGAGATCGGGCTTTCTTCTGGAAAACCATAACTCTGGTCTTGTCCAGATTGACTGCTAGGGCCCATTTCTGACAGTACTGCTCTAGCAGCGCCAGGCTCTGCTGCAGCCCCTGCTCCGTGGGCGACAGCAGCACCAGGTCGTCTGCGTAGAGCGTGAACTTGATCTCTATGTCGTGGAGAGTGAGGACGGGGGCGTCAGACTGCAGCCCTGTCTCACTCCCCGCCCCTGAGTGAAGAACTCTGTTCTTGAGTTGCCAATTTTAACTCTGCATTTGTTTTCAGAATACATTGATTTAATGATGTCATAAACTTTACCCCCTACACCACTCTGTAGACGTTTATAAAATAATCCTTTGTGCCAGATGAGGTCAAATGCCTTTTAAAGTCTACAAAACAGGCAAATATTTTTCCTTTATTGTTTTGTGTATATTTATTTATGAGGGTGTGTAGGGTGTAAATATGATGTGTAGTGCAGTGTTTTGGGAGGAAGCCAATCTGACTCTTACTCAGGACACTGTGTTCGGTAAGGAAGGCCAGTATCCGGGCGTTAATGATACTGCAGAACACCTTCCCCAGGTTACTGCTCACACAGATGCCCCAGTAGTTGTTGGGGTCGAATTTGTCTCCACTTGTAGATGGGGGTGATCAATCCTTGATTCCAGGCAACACCCGGCTCTCAGTACCAGGTTAAAGAGTTTGAGCAGCGCCTCCTGCAGCTGCGGGCTGCTGTGCTTCAGCATCTCGTCGGGGCCACTGGCTTTCCTGGGTTTGAGGATTTTGAGTTGATGTTTTAGTTCCTGTATTGTAATTGGGTTATCTAAAGGATTTTGATTATTCTTAATGATTTCTTCCAATTTATTTAGTTTTTCTAATATTTTAACCTGTTCTGGGTTTGGATTGGTTTTAAAATTTTGGTGAAGTTTTTCAAAGTGTGTTTTCCAGATTTCTTTATTTTGGATTGGTATTTCATTTTTTGTTTTGGGGGTATTTATTTTTTTGAATAGTTCCCAGAAAGAGTTTTGGTCAATAGCCTCTTTGATATCTGTCAGTTTTCTGCCCATATAGTGGTCTTTTTTCTTCCTGAGAAGCTGCTTTTAGTGCCGCAGGGCCTGGCAGTAGCTGAGGCGAGCCTCCTGGTTGTCTCCTGAGATTGTTGTCTGACTATAAACGCATTGATGGCTTGTGGGTCCAGGTCGGTAATGGCGTAGTCCACCACACTGCTGCCCAGAGCCAAGCAGTATGTGAAACTCCCCAGAGAGTCCCCCCTGGTCCTGCCATTGACGATATACAGACCCAGGCCTTTACAGAGGCGCACTACCTGCTTCCTGCTCTTGTTCACCACGCTGTCATGGCTGTGTATCAGTGTGGAGGTGTGTGTGTGGCACAGCAGGGAGTCTCCTAACAGGTGTGTGTTCCCCTCTGAACTGATGTAGTCCATCTCTCTGCCAGTCCTGGCAATAAGATCGCCACACAGCAGTACAGAGCCCAGGGTCTGGAAGTGGCAGATATCTTTCTGAAGCTCTTGAAAGCCTTCCTTATTATAGTAGGGGGAGTCTGCGGGGGGCATATAAATTGCACATCTGTGTTATTTTGTAGGGTGTCTTTTCTGATTTTCATCCACAGGTGTGTGTCTCCTCTCTGTACTGGGGACAGGGCTGCTTGGAGCTCCTCCCTGTACCACACGATAATCCCCCCCGAGGCCCTGCCACACCTGACTGAGGGCACAATCAGCTCCCTGTATCCATTGGGACATTGTGTAGACACGTCTGCATGACACCAAGTCTCTACAAGAATGAAAACATCTGAACTATTTACAGTGTTGATCAATTTAGGGTCTGTGCACTTCATTCCAAAAGATGAGGAGCGCAGACCCTGGATATTCCAACTGCTTATTTTAAAGGATATTTTAATGTATTTTAGTATACTTGTCTCTTCTACATAAAAAAGTTTAATCTGTGTTCTACAACTGATATTATACTACTATTAATAGTTATATATGGATATACATAATGTATAGAATTCTATTATTATCATTGGTAGCGTTATCACTCTAGATTTTATCTTTGAAATTTAGACAATTTATTTCTGTCAGTTTACTCTAGTTTTAATCCTTAGTATTTTTCAAGTACCTGAAGCATTATTTATACTTCTGCAAATAATAATAATAATAATAATAATAATAATAATAATAATAATAATAATAATAAAAGCAATGCCTTGTTACTGAGTGCTGCTAGAATATGGAAGCTGCTGAGAGCACGTGAAACCCGATTTGCATGCATTACACAATGTATTTGCAGCAATTTTACAGCCTGCCTGTGAAAACAACCTGGACAAACTCATTTAAGAAAACTAGTACATATCTAAAACCATGACATTGCAAAATAGTTCTGTACACACAGCTTGTTACTTCAGAAGATGACATGCCACTCAAAACAAAACATTACAATTGTTCCTACAAAGTTTTTTTTTTCTCCCGACTTAATACAAAATCGGAGTTTGAATCACAACAGACGCAATAGTGATTCAACATTGCCTTGTACATTAAAATAGAAAAGGGACATTACAAAGCGAGATTATTTTCTTGATTTATACACAGATCTTTGCCTGGTACACAAATGTAATGAAGCAGAATATTTGCTGTTATATGTTACCTAGTGGCCGTTTTTATTCAGGAAAAATAATAATTTATATTTAAAAAAAAATCCATTCTGTTTGTGGTAGTTTATTTTGTAATTGATACTTTATATCTTTTTCATATAAAGGTGATGTAGGATCATAGATTCGTTATGTTCATGTAAAGAATATATTTTTGGGAGTAGTTATGTTTGGGGATATTGATGTATGTTTTGAAAGTTTTTTTTCTTGCAACTGTGGGCTAATGGTAGGGTCTAAATGGAGGGGCTAGACTCTATAGAAGAGAAAAAAAAGTAACTTTGCCATTAGCGATGATCCACTTTTATAATCGATCATCAAAATTAGAAGAGAAATCAATACGTTTTCACGTTGTGAAAAATCCTAGTGGGAGATAATAAGCCCTGCGAAAGAGTTTCCAGAACACTGCACTACATTATGACGTAAAGTCCTACGTATACGTATCAAAGGGAAATCAGACATTCCAATAATTTGTTGAAAGCGTAGGTGTTTGCAGAGCTTTTTACTGTTATTTCAACTGAGATTGAGGTTAGTGTTCTCCGGTATTACAGTATATGGAAATATGATACAAAGATTGTAAGATACTTAATAGCTTGGTTTAAAAAAATCTGTTTTCGAGTGATATACTAGTTTTTGCATTGTCTTTCTGTGAGCTGAGCACTGTCTTCTGTCCGTAGTGGAAAAAACTAAAAATCAATTGCTGCTCAATACCCGTCTCTCTGCTGAAGGAAGCGACAGCAAATAAATTATGGGTGGTTCAATATTTTCAACATTTTCCCAAGCGTACAAAACGTCCACTAGAGGGGTATGTCGATCTACAATGTATGCTCTCATGATATTAAAAGCGACGACTCTCGGCGATCTCTTTTTGTAAAAAGAAATCAACAACGAATAAAAATCAAATCAAACTAAATAGCGACTTCTGAGCAGAAAGGTGACATAGTACCAGCTGCAGTGGCGGATCTCTGTGCATTTCATCAGACAAACAAGTGTCAACATCACCTTAACTGGGGAGCCGTTCATTCCAGCACAACTCACCAGCAAAACTTTACTGGATACTATTGATGTCTAAATGTTTTCCTTATATTATTTATAAGAAGTTGTAGTAGGCTATAATTAGTATTGCTAGTATTATTAGTATTAGTATTATTTCAGTGGCTCAATGCACTCCTGTGTTTGTGTGCACAACAGCTGTTGTGAACAGTGCAATATGTACAAATTGTTTTAACTCATCATCACTTTGACTACACGTTATTATTGAAATTCAAATATTTATTTAAACAATAGACTATGTTTCTTATCCTCAAATTGGGTATAATACAAACGTAACTTACCATATGCTGTTGTGTGTACTGTAGTTGTGAGTTTCTCAATTTCCATTTTAAAGTCACTAATTTCAGTAGTTGCTATGAGTTCATCTTATACTGCTGTATATAGAACATTAATAATAATAACAATATCACATTTTATTTTTAATTAAAAGTGGGTTCAAATTAAACAAATGTATTTTATACTTCAGCTTTTATGGGTGAAGAGGGTGTTTCACAAACAGCACCAAACCTGGTTCCATGCTGTGGAACCTCTAGGGTTTCTACCCCAGAGCTTCAGAAAATGGTTCAATATTGAACCTTTTTGAGGGCCATTTATGAAGCGAGCCACTGAACCCTTTTTGGTTCTGTATTGCACCATTATTGTAGGAGTGTAGGTGGCCTAATCTGAAATGTCAGCACTTCTAGTGTTAACCCATCCCTAAACAAGTAGTGAACATCTGATTGTACATGGAAAAAAAAAAAAAACATTCACTAAATGTATTCTGGCAATAATAATCATTATAATCATAGTAAAATTTAGTATGATCAAACCCCTGATGTAGAGAGATCCAGGCCTACGTATTAGATCTGAGCTCACCGTGTGCAATAATGAGGATCATTGAAAGAGTACTCTGTGTATGCTTGGGAAAATGTTGAAAATGAACCAGTCCATAGTAAAATATTTTTACTTTTACTGTAATTTTTTTTTTTTACATGTTATTGGGATTCTGGGAATTCCATCTCTTAAAAATGTACATCATATCTGTTATGTTTATTTTAATTACAAATATTTCCCAACATAAAACCAATGTCACCTTACAATCATTGATTCTGAGTTTCAGTGTTTTAAAATAAAACATCAACAGAACGCAATTTCAGTGTTCCATTTGTAATTCAGTAACATGAGCGAACTGGTCAGGGGTCTGAATGCTTTTGCATGGTGCTGTATGAGATTGAAAGACAAAATCTGTGTTCAGAACCAAACATCACTAACACCCCTCTCCCTGGCTGTGTTAATCTGCAACTTTTCAACCCACCCCAGTATAGGCAGTGTGTCTCTCTTCCTCCCTGTCTGTCAGTGCACCATCAACCCACCCCCCAAGTGCAGTATTAACCCCTCCTCTCTCCCTCAGCTTTTACTAGTTGCCATGGTGCAGCGAGACAAGGACAAGTTCCTGAAAGTGAACCACAACCTGATCAGCTGCCCGCTGGAGCAGGCCAGCTGGGCCGCCAAGAAGCTGGTGTGGGTGGCATCACAACACAATGGGTTCGAGGCGGGGAGAGTGCTGGAGGAGCAGGGCGAGGAGGCCGTGGTGGTGTTGGTGGCGAGTGGCAAGAAGGTGTGCGTCAACAAGGACAGCATCCAGAAGATGAACCCGCCCAAGTTCACCAAGCTGGAAGACATGGCCGAGCTGCCCTGTCTGAACGAGGCCTCTGTCCTGCACAACCTGAAAGAGCGCTACAACTCCGACCTCATCTATGTGAGTCGGGCAGGGGGCGTTGCGGTGGCGGGGTGAGGGGGGACAGCACACTGACCGGACACACACAGGGACACACGCACAAACACACTTGGAGTTGTGTGTCCATTAGGAATAAACAGGAAGTAAGATGATGCTCTCTCACTCTCCCCTGTGTGTTAATGAATGAATGTATCTCTCTCTCTGCAGACGTACTCTGGACTGTTCTGTGTGGTGATCAACCCCTATAAGACCCTGCCGATCTATTCTGCGGACATGGTGGAGATGTACAAGGGCAAGGAGAGACACGATGTGCCCCCCCACATCTATGCCATCACCGACACGGCCTACTGCAGCATGATGCAGGGTAACACACTAGTGCACACTGCTGCACACTGCTACACGCTGCACACTTACTGTACTACACAGTCACCGTCCATCCGCTGTCTGATATAGGTTAACACTGTCAGACTGCACACTGTGCTACACAATGTCACTGCACTGCACACTGTGTTGTCACTGTGCCCCTGGTGGAGCAGGGAGGGCAGCTGTACCTGGCAGAGTCATGCTCTCTGCTTGTTAGGGCTCCTAATCCTCGTTAGCTTGTCTAAATGCGGGCTTAATTCCTCACAGCCCAAATCACTGGATATGAACTTCCTGCCTGTGGTGTCTGGACTTCCTGTTTCAGAATAGAGGAGAGACACACTCACAGCCTTGCATGCACACTGACACTGTGTATTAACTCTCTCCCCCTCTCTGTCCCTCAGATCGCAAGAACCAGTCCATCCTGTGCACGTAAGTCTGACTTCCTCTTTGATCTGGACACTGACAGACAGACGGATGCACTGACCGACTCACAGACTGACAATGTCAACTTCTAAACAGTGTGATGATGTGTTAATGTGGTCTTGCTCTTTTCTCTCTCTCCATCTCCTTCTCCTTCCCTCAGAGGGGAGTCTGGCGCGGGGAAGACAGAGAACACCAAGAAAGTGATACAGTACCTGACTCACATCGCCTCTTCTCCCAAGACCAAGAAAGACCAAGGGGAGCTGGAGAGGCAGCTGCTGCAGGCCAACCCCATCCTGGAGGCGTTCGGCAATGCCAAGACTGGGAAGAACGACAACTCTTCCCGCTTCGTGAGTCCTGCAGCTTCTCTGACTAATTAGTGCCCCTCCAGCGTCTGTGTGTTCAGTGTTGCTCAGTAAATGCCCTTTCTCTGCAGGGGAAGTTCATCAGGATCAACTTTGATGTGAACGGCTACATCGTGGGAGCCAACATCGAGACCTGTATCCTTTCTGTCACAGCACAGTAATAACACAGTAATAACTGTCTGATGTGGGTAGAGTGTGTCTCTAGTGTGTGGATTGGGTGGGGCTGTGTGCTTGGTGTGGTGGGGTGCAGTATGTGTTGGGTAGGTCGTGCGGGGGGGGTGCGGTTCTGTTGACGGTTTGTCGGGCGGTGTTGTTGGTGTCGTTGTGTCCCTGACTCCTGCGCAGACCTGCTGGAAAAGTCACGAGTGATCAGCCAGGCAAAGGATGAGCGCACGTTCCACATTTTCTACTACATGCTGGCTGGAGCCGAGGACGAACTACGCTGTGAGTGTCTGTCTCTGGGAGCCCCTTCCGTGGAGCTGGCCTGTCAGTGTGTTTTCATCCCCCCTTTCTGTCAATGTGTATTAACCTCTCTGTCTCTCTCTCTCCAGCGGAGCTGTTCCTGGAGCATTACAGTGACTACCGCTTCCTTTCCAGTGGCAGCGTGACGATCCCGGGCCAGCAGGACAGGGAGCTGTTCCTGGAGACCATGGATGCCATGAAAGTCATGGGTATCTCAGAGGATGAGCAGATTGGTGAGTCTGTCTTGTCTGTCCCTGCCTCTCGGGTCTCTGTAGCCCTCCGTCCCTATGAACAGCTGCTTCTCTGTATTTGTTTCCGTTCTGTTGGTTTTGTGTTGATTGTATAGTGATTCTCTCCCCCTACTCTCTCTCTCTCCCTCCCTCTCTCAGGGCTGTTGAAAGTGTTGTCTGCTGTGCTCCAGCTGGGCAACATTAAGTTCATGAAGAGGCGTGACTCTGACCAGGCCTACATGCCTGACGACACAGGTACCTGACCCTCACATTGCCCTCTCCATTGCCCGCAGTTGGTATTTTTATATTAAGTGTTACAGCCCTGCGTTGTGTCCCCCTTCCTTCTCCCAGTGCAGCGTGTGTGTTTCCCGCAGTCCTGCAGTGCAGTGCGTCTCTCCATTATTCTCCCTCTCCCTCCAGCCGCTCAGAAGGTGTGCCACCTGATGGGCATGAATGTGACGGACTTCACCCATGCCATCCTGTGCCCCCGCATCAAGGTGGGCCAGCAGTACATCCCAAAGACACAGACCAAGGAGCAGGCAGAATTTGCGGTGGAGGCGCTGGCTACAGCCACATACAAGCAGGTGATCCGCTGGCTGGTCACGCACATCAACAAGATGCTGGACATGACCAAGCGACAGGGCGCCTCCTTCATCGGCATCCTGGACATCGCCGGCTTCGAGATCTTTGAGGTAGGGGTGTGGGGTAGGGTGGGAGCAGTATAGAGACTTGAAAGTGTGGAGTGGAATCAAAGATTTGAAAGGGGTGGGGAAGCAGTAATGGGGGAGAGATAGGCAGTGGGCAAGGAAGCCCTGTCATTATTCTCATACTTCTCGATTTATTGTTGGAGTCTTTTACTGATGGCCGGTGAAGGTGAGCGAGTGTTAACTCTCTCTCCCTCTGCAGCTGAACTCCTTCGAGCAGCTTTGCATCAATTTCAGCAACGAGAAGCTGCAGCAGCTCTTCAATCACACCACGTTCATCCAGGAGCAGGAGGAGTATGAGCGTGAGGGCATTGAGTGGAGCTTCATCGACTTTGGTCTGGACCTGCAGTCCTGCATCGACCTCATCGAGAAGCCAGTGAGAACAACCAGACTGTCCCCGTGTGTGTGTGCGTGTGTCCTGTGTGTGTGCCTGTCTCTCTCTCCCTCTTTCTCTCTCTCTCTACTTACTATTAACCCTGCCCCCCAGGCCAATCCCCCGGGCATCCTGGCATTGTTGGACGATGAGTGCTTACTGCCCAAGACCACTGACCGCTCCTTCGTGGATAAAGTCATCCAGCAGCAGGGCAGCCACCCCAAGTTCTTCCAGCCCAAGAAACTGAAGGACAAGGCTGACTTCAGTATCAGCCACTACGCTGGCAAGGTGACACACTGGCGAGCACGCGCACACACACACACACGCGCTCTGACACATGCACTTTGCTGGCAGTGTGATGCATGTACTGCAGTAACCTGTGTACACGCTGACTCTCCACCCCCTCCTTCTCTCTCGCAGGTTGACTACAAGGCAGACGAGTGGTTGAAGAAGAACATGAACCCTTTGAACGGCAATGTGGCCACGCTGCTCCAGCAGTCTTCAGCCAAGTTCGTCTCTGAGCTCTGGAGAGATGGTGAGAGGAGGGAGTGGAGTGGTGCTTTAGTGTGTGTGTTCATGTCACAGGTCCTGTGTGTGTGTGTGTGTGTGTGTGTGTGTGTGTGTCTCACAGGTTTTCTGTGCTGCTATTGTCCAGGCACTTATGGTTTCAGGTTTCAGCTGTAGGTCAGAGATTCCCACTACGCGCTCTCCTCTCTCTCTTGTTGTTTTGAGATTTGTTGTTTCACTCTGCATTTTTCTCCTCCTGCTGATGTGGTCTCTTCTTCCCTCTCTGTGCCTGTCACTATCCTTCTGTACCTCCTTGTTAATTTCTCCTCCCCCTGAAATCTGTTGGTCTCTCTCTCTCTCTCTTTCTCTCTCTTTTCCCCATCCTTCATTCCTGACTCGGATACTAGTTTTCGGTTTCTGCTCTCGCCGTCTCCCTTGTTCTGCATCCTCTGTGCTCCTGATATGGAGTCACAATGATCTGAATGTCTTGTCTGAATGTACTTGTGACACACTGACACTGACAGCTACACAGCCACACGGACACTGAGTCCCAGAGACGAGTGTCTGCAGAGTTTTGGAAGCTCACTGTCTCGCTTGCAGAAGAACCAAGAATGACAGTGTGTTTATCCCCCCACTCTCTCTCTCTCAGTGGACCCAACCGTGGGGCTGGATATGGTTGCCGGCGCCTTTAAGAACAGCAAGGGCATGTTCCGCACGGTGGGGCAGCTCTACAAGGAGCAACTGGCAAAACTCTTGGCCACACTGAGTGACACCAAGCCCCACTACGTGCGTTGCATCATCCCCAACCACGAGAAGCAGGTACGCACACACAACACTCACACACTCACCTGTCACTAGCCTAGAACACTGCATCACCAACCCGAGCCAGGGCCCCTGAGTCGGGTCTACAGGCACATGTCTCGCACTAAACACTGCTGCACACACTGATGGATGCTGTAGACGACCCATGCGCAGTCTGACCAAGCGCTCTGCCCCCCCAGGCCGGCAAGCTGGATCCCCACCTGGTGCTGCATCAGCTGGGCTGTAACGGGGTACTGGAGGGCATCCGGATCTGCAGGGAGGGCTTCCCCAACCGGATCGTCTTCCAGGAGATCAGACAGAGGTAACGCGCTGTCCGACGCATGCTGACCAACATTGACACGCTGTCCGACGCATGCTGACCGACACTGATGCGCCGTCGATGCATGCTGACCGACACTGATACTCCTTCCCTCTCTCAGGTACCAGATCCTCACTCCCAGCACCATCGCCAAGGACTTCATGGATGAGAAGCAGGCCTGTGTGCTCATGGTGAGGCTGCAACTCCCCGTGTCTCTCTCCTTGTCTGCTCACCTGTTCCCTGTTGTTCTCTGACCCGTGTCCCTGATGACAACTCACACTCTCTCCCTCAGCTTCAGGAACTAAAGCTTGACCCCAGCCAGTTCCAGATCGGGCACACTAAGGTGTTCTTCCGGGCTGGGCTCCTGGCCAACCTGGAGGAGAAGCGCGACGAGAAGATCACAGACGACATCATTGGCTTCCAGGCCCGGTGCCGCGGACACTTAGCCCGCAGGTACGCACAGCAGTAACGGTGTAGTAGCACTGGAGTAACGCTGCATGTCATTACTACTTCCACCATGATGACACATTGACGCGGTCTCTTGCAGGGTGTTCGCTCGGCGGCGGCAGCAGCACGCGGCCATGAAGGACGAGGAGTGGAAGTGCGCCGCCCAGCTGCACAGTGAGAACAAGAAGATGCAGCAGAAAATCTCGGTGAGGTGCCACTAAGACCCTTGCTGACTGTGTGCGTCTCTGTGCGTCCCTGCTGTCTCTCTCTGACCTGTCTCTCTCTCTCTCTCTCTCTCTCTCCCTCAGGACCTGGAGCAGCAGCTGGATGAGGAGAAAGCTGCACGGCAGACTCTGCAGCTGAAGAAGGTAGCCATGGAGGTCAAGCTGAAGAAAGTGGAGGAGGGTGTTGGGGTGCTGGAGGATCAGAACAACACCCTTATGAAGGTCAGGGGGCGTGGAGAAGGGGGTGTTTTTTTGTTTTCCAGGGTAAAAAAACAGAATCCTCAGTGTGTCCGTCATGTGTTTCTGAGCGGTCCGGTCTGACAGTGCATGTCTGGGAGTATGTGGTGTGCCGAGTCAGGTATTATGAGCATTGCCTCGAGTCATTACAGCTGTGACCCGTGCTATACATGGTGTGTCCAGTGTATCAGTGCTGTAGTCTGTGCAGCGCATGTGACAGCGTGCTGTACCGCAGTGTGGGCGCAATGGGCGCGCACCTGTATCACCGAGGCTCGTGACGTGGCCTCTGACTCTCTCCCCCCAGAACACGGTGTCGTTGGAGCAGGCAAAGCAGACCCTGAAGGCCAAGCTCAATGAGCTGGCGATTGAGCTGCAAGCGCTGCTGCAGGGGAGAGGCGACTTGGAGGCGCAAAGAAAGAAGGCCCAGACCCAGCTGAGCGAACTGCAGCTCAAACACAGTGAGAGTGAGAGGCGTGGTGCTGAGCTGGCGGACCGCAACATCAAACTGCAGGTGAGTGGGGGGGAGGGCTGTCTGAGGGGTGCGCTGTCTGAAGGCTGTCTGCGTGGCACTGTCTACGTGGGGCGTCTGGATGACTGGTCTATTCCGCCTCTCTCCCTCTCAGTCACAGCTGGACACTGTGAACGCTGTGCTGGATGTCCAGGTACCATCACAGCACAGTACTGTAAAACACTGCACATCTGTGTGTAAATGAGTGTGTGTACTCTGACACTGCTGGATCTGTACAAAACCCCCTCTTACAGGAGCTGCTGAATGAGGAGATGCGCCAGAAACTGACAGTCTCCACTCGTCTGCGTCAGCTGGAGATTGAGCAGCACAGCCTGAGGGAGCAGCTGGAGGATGAGCAGGGGGCCAAGGGGAGAGTGGAGAAGCAGGTGGTCACCCTGCAGTCACAGGTGTGTGTCCCTGTCCCCCTTCTGTCTATAGTGACAGAGATGTCCTGCTTGCCCCAATACCCTGTAAGGCTCTTCCTCTTCCTTCCTGTCCAGTGAAGGCTTTGCTGTTGATTACCTCTCACCTCTCTATCCCCTCCATCCAGCTGGCAGAGATGCAGAAGAAGCTGAAGGAGGGCGCTGACTCTCTGCGCGCTGCAGAGCAGGCCCAGCGGCGAGTGCAGAAGGAGCTGGAGGGGGCGTTCCTGCAGCTGGAGGAGAAAAGCACTGCCTATGACAAGCTGGGCCAGCGCCGGTCACGGCTACAGCAAGAGCTGGACGCCAGTCTAGGGCACCAGGACCACCTGCAGCAGACAGTCTTCAACCTGCAGAAGAAGCACAGGAAGTTTCGTCAGGTAAATGCACAAGCACAAGAGTTCAGATCAGGTAAAGATTGGCACTGGGTATACACCTGTATGCACCTGCATATATACACTGACACAGCCTGGAGACCAAGCAGAGCAGTTTGAGCAGGTAAACACACACCTGTATACACTGATTTCACTCTGGATTCTCCTCCCTTCTCACAGCAAGCAATGGAGGAGAAGTGTCAGATCTCAAGTCTCTATGCGGAGGAGCGCGACCGGGCCGTGGCGGAGGCTCGGGAGAAAGCGGCCCAGGTACTGGCGCTGACCCTTGAGCTGGAGAACACAGTTTACCTGCAGAAGAAGCACGACCGGGCCACCAAGGCACAGCAGGACAAGATGCAGGACTTGGTCTCGGCCAAGGACAGCTCTGACAAGCGCGTAAGAGCCCTTATTAGTGCTACTACACCATTACACTCATTATTCTGATTTACACTGTTACTGACACTGAAATTGGACCTGGTCTCATCCCAGGACAGCGTGGGCCAGAGTTTAATAGTTATTGCAACACATTTCATACATTATTATACTGTTATACGGATCCTGTACCGACTGTAATCCTGATACTGACAGAAACTGACACAGACACTGACTGACGGAGCTGCAGCTCCGACACAGAGCCCTGCCTGTCACACAGCTATAGCCAGTGGCATTTTTAGACAATGTGAAACAGGGGGGCAGAGGGGTTCAGTGGTTATTCTTGGGCTGGCACAGCACTGAAGGGTGGGGGGCCCCTGGCTATAGCACCAACTTCCTCTCCCCCTCAGGTGTGTGATCTGCAGATGGAGAGTCAGTTGATGGAGGAGCAGCTGGAGGTGATAAAGCCGCAGTTGGAGGAACTGCAGAAGGAGCTGCAGGCCTCTAAGAAGGCCAAGCTGCAGCTGGAGGCGGACATGCGGGCGCTGAAGGCCCAGTTCGACCGCACCGTGCAGAGCAAGGACCAGCTGCTCAAACAGGTGCTGCTCACTCGCTACTCACACTGTACCATACTCTACACATGCGCTACACACTCTACCTTACTCCAGACATGCTACTCTCACTGTATAGTACACTACACACATTGGACACTATCCACTTGACACCTCACTGTGCACACACTACAGGTCATGCAGTTCATTCATCTGTGCGTGTGTGTTTCTCTGCCCCCCAGGCGCAGGAGAGAGAGAGAGATCTGGAGGGCGAGCGGAAGCAGCGCTCTGTTGCATTGGCGGCAAAGAGAAAGCTGGAGCTGGGTCTGAAAGATCTTGAGGAGCAGCTCAACTTGGCCAACAAGAGCCGGGAGAAGGCGCTGAAGCAGCTGCGCAAATTACAGGTAACACCTCACACACAGATGCAGGGCTGCGCAGACTGCAGCTACTGTAACACTCACAGATGCAGGGCTGCGCAGAGTGGGCTCCACAGGGCAGACAGCACTGGCTCCAGTCTGGACTGTGAACAGCAGATTAACCCCCCCCTCCCGTCCCCTGCACCCCCAGGCACAGATGAAGGTCGTGCAGCAGGAGCTAGAGGAGACACGCCTGTCCCGTGAGGAGACGCTGGGCCAGGCCAAAGACTATCAGAGGAAGATCAAGAGCCTGGAGGCTGAGATAATCCAGTTGCAGGAGGTAAGTGTGTGTCCGTCCCCCTCCTGTGTGGGTGTGTCCCCCCATATGTGGGCATGTGTCCCCTGTGTGTGGGCTTGTGTCCCCCCTGTGTGGGTGTTGCTAACAGTGACTCTCCCTCTGTAGGACCTGGCATCAGCAAAGAGGGCAAAGCGCTGGGCCGAGCAGGACAGTGAGGCCCTGCAGGATGAAATCAGCCACAAGGGGTGAGAGAGGGAACTGCAGTGTGTGTGTCGCAGAGTATGTGTTAATGCTGAGTGCTGTGTGTGTCGCAGTGTTCGTGTGTTAATGCTGTGTGCTGTGTGTGTCGCAGTGTGTGTGTTAATGCTGAGTGCTGTGTGTGTCGCAGTGTGTGTGTTAATGCTGAGTGCTGTGTGTGTCGCAGTGTGTGTGTTAATGCTGAGTGCTGTGTGTGTCGCAGTGTGTGTGTTAATGCTGAGTACTGTGTGTGTCGCAGTGTGTGTGTGTTAATGCTGTGTACTGTGTGTGTCGCAGTGTGTGTGTTAATGCTGAGTGCTGTGTGTGTCGCAGTGTTTGTGTGTTAATGCTGTGTACTGTGTGTGTCGCAGTGTGTGTGTTAATGCTGAGTGCTGTGTGTGTCGCAGTGTGTGTTAATGCTGAGTGCTGTGTGTGTCGCAGTGTTTGTGTGTTAATGCTGTGTACTGTGTGTTAATGCTGAGTGCTGTGTGTGTTAATGCTGTGTGCTGTGTGTGTCGCAGTGTTCATGTGTTAATGCTGAGTGCTGTGTGTCACAGTGTTCGTGTGTTAATGCTGTGTGCTGTGTGTGTCGCAGTGTGTGTTAATGCTGTGTACTGTGTGTGTCGCAGTGTGTGTGTTAATGCTGAGTGCTGTGTGTGTTAATGCTGTGTGCTGTGTCGCAGTGTTCGTGTGTTAATGCTGAGTGCTGTGTGTGTCGCAGTGTGTGTGTTAATGCTGTGTACTGTGTGTGTCGCAGTGTGTGTGTTAATGCTGAGTGCTGTGTGTGTTAATGCTGTGTGCTGTGTGTGTCGCAGTGTTCGTGTGTTAATGCTGAGTGCTGTGTGTGTTAATGCTGTGTGCTGTGTGTGTCGCAGTGTGTGTGTTAATGCTGAGTGCTGTGTGTGTTAATGCTGAGTGCTGTGTGTGTCGCAGTGTGTGTGTTAATGCTGAGTGCTGTGTGTGTCGCAGTGTGTGTGTTAATGCTGAGTGCTGTGTGTGTTAATGCTGAGTGCTGTGTGTGTCGCAGTGTGTGTGTTAATGCTGTGTGCTGTGTGTCGCAGTGTGTGTGTTAATGCTGAGTGCTGTGTGTGTTAATGCTGAGTGCTGTGTGTGTCGCAGTGTGTGTGTTAATGCTGAGTGCTGTGTGTGTTAATGCTGAGTGCTGTGTGTGTCGCAGTGTGTGTGTTAATGCTGAGTGCTGTGTGTGTCGCAGTGTTTGTGTTAATGCTGTGTACTGTGTGTGTCGCAGTGTGTGTTAATGCTGAGTGCTGTGTGTGTTAATGCTGAGTGCTGTGTGTGTCGCAGTGTTTGTGTTAATGCTGAGTGCTGTGTGTGTCGCAGTGTGTGTTAATGCTGAGTGCTGTGTGTGTCGCAGTGTGTGTGTTAATGCTGAGTACTGTGTGTGTCGCAGTGTGTGTGTGTTAATGCTGTGTACTGTGTGTGTCGCAGTGTGTGTGTTAATGCTGAGTGCTGTGTGTGTCGCAGTGTTTGTGTGTTAATGCTGTGTACTGTGTGTGTCGCAGTGTGTGTGTTAATGCTGAGTGCTGTGTGTGTCGCAGTGTGTGTTAATGCTGAGTGCTGTGTGTGTCGCAGTGTTTGTGTGTTAATGCTGTGTACTGTGTGTTAATGCTGAGTGCTGTGTGTGTTAATGCTGTGTGCTGTGTGTGTCGCAGTGTTCATGTGTTAATGCTGAGTGCTGTGTGTCACAGTGTTCGTGTGTTAATGCTGTGTGCTGTGTGTGTCGCAGTGTGTGTTAATGCTGTGTACTGTGTGTGTCGCAGTGTGTGTGTTAATGCTGAGTGCTGTGTGTGTTAATGCTGTGTGCTGTGTCGCAGTGTTCGTGTGTTAATGCTGAGTGCTGTGTGTGTCGCAGTGTGTGTGTTAATGCTGTGTACTGTGTGTGTCGCAGTGTGTGTGTTAATGCTGAGTGCTGTGTGTGTTAATGCTGTGTGCTGTGTGTGTCGCAGTGTTCGTGTGTTAATGCTGAGTGCTGTGTGTGTTAATGCTGTGTGCTGTGTGTGTCGCAGTGTGTGTGTTAATGCTGAGTGCTGTGTGTGTTAATGCTGAGTGCTGTGTGTGTCGCAGTGTGTGTGTTAATGCTGAGTGCTGTGTGTGTTAATGCTGAGTGCTGTGTGTGTCGCAGTGTGTGTGTTAATGCTGAGTGCTGTGTGTGTCGCAGTGTGTGTGTTAATGCTGAGTGCTGTGTGTGTTAATGCTGAGTGCTGTGTGTGTCGCAGTGTGTGTGTTAATGCTGTGTGCTGTGTGTCGCAGTGTGTGTGTTAATGCTGAGTGCTGTGTGTGTTAATGCTGAGTGCTGTGTGTGTCGCAGTGTGTGTGTTAATGCTGAGTGCTGTGTGTGTTAATGCTGAGTGCTGTGTGTGTCGCAGTGTGTGTGTTAATGCTGAGTGCTGTGTGTGTCGCAGTGTTTGTGTTAATGCTGTGTACTGTGTGTGTCGCAGTGTGTGTTAATGCTGAGTGCTGTGTGTGTTAATGCTGAGTGCTGTGTGTGTCGCAGTGTTTGTGTTAATGCTGAGTGCTGTGTGTGTCGCAGTGTGTGTTAATGCTGAGTGCTGTGTGTGTTAATGCTGAGTGCTGTGTGTGTCGCAGTGTGTGTGTTAATGCTGAGTGCTGTGTGTGTCGCAGTGTTTGTGTTAATGCTGTGTACTGTGTGTGTCGCAGTGTGTGTTAATGCTGAGTGCTGTGTGTGTTAATGCTGAGTGCTGTGTGTGTCGCAGTGTTTGTGTTAATGCTGTGTACTGTGTGTGTCGCAGTGTGTGTTAATGCTGAGTGCTGTGTGTGTTAATGCTGTGTGCTGTGTGTGTCGCAGTGTGTGTGTTAATGCTGAGTGCTGTGTGTGTCGCAGTGTTTGTGTGTTAATGCTGTGTACTGTGTGTGTCGCAGTGTGTGTGTTAATGCTGAGTGCTGTGTGTGTTAATGCTGTGTGCTGTGTGTGTCGCAGTGTTCGTGTGTTAATGCTGAGTGCTGTGTGTGTCGCAGTGTTCGTGTGTTAATGCTGTGTGCTGTGTGTGTCGCAGTGTGTGTGTTAATGCTGAGTGCTGTGTGTGTCGCAGTGTGTGTGTTAATGCTGAGTGCTGTGTGTGTCGCAGTGTTCGTGTGTTAATGCTGTGTGTCGCAGTGTGTGTGTTAATGCTGAGTGCTGTGTGTCGCAGTGTTCGTGTGTTAATGCTGTGTGCTGTGTGTGTTGCAGTGTGTGTGTTAATGCTGAGTGCTGTGTGTGTGTTGCAGTGTGTGTTAATGCTGAGTGCTGTGTGTGTCGCAGTGTGTGTGTTAATGCTGAGTGCTGTGTGTGTCGCAGTGTTTGTGTTAATGCTGTGTACTGTGTGTGTCGCAGTGTGTGTGTTAATGCTGAGTGCTGTGTGTGTTAATGCTGTGTGCTGTGTGTGTCGCAGTGTTCGTGTGTTAATGCTGTGTGCTGTGTGTGTCGCAGTGTTCGTGTGTTAATGCTGAGTGCTGTGTGTGTCGCAGTGTGTGTGTTAATGCTGTGTGCTGTGTGTGTCGCAGTGTGTGTGTTAATGCTGAGTGCTGTGTGTCGCAGTGTGTGTGTTAATGCTGAGTGCTGTGTGTCGCAGTGTTTGTGTGTTAATGCTGTGTACTGTGTGTGTCGCAGTGTGTGTGTTAATGCTGTGTACTGTGTGTGTGTTAATGCTGAGTGCTGTGTGTGTCGCAGTGTTTGTGTGTTAATGCTGTGTGCTGTGTGTGTGTTAATGCTGTGTGCTGTGTGTGTCAATGCTGTGTGCTGTGTGTGTCGCAGTGTGTGTGTTAATGCTGTGTGCTGTGTGTGTCGCAGTGTGTGTGTTAATGCTGTGTGCTGTGTGTGTCGCAGTACCCTGGCCCTGCAGGAGAAACGCAGGCTGCAGGCCCGTATCGTCAAGTTGGAACAGGAGCTGCAGGAGGAGCAGTTCAACAGGGAGCTGCTCGATGACAGGCTGGCGGCTGAGCGCAGGACCTCCCAGCGCCTGGAGGGGGTGCGATCACGGCTGGAGCACCAGAACAATGAGCTGGAGCTGAAGCTGCAGGAGGCACAGGCCGCAGTGAAGGCCAAGAACAAGGCTAACGACGCCCTGAACCAAGAGCTCCGCTCGCTGCGTCGCCACGTGTAACAGCCTGTGACTGCTGACTATATTCACCTGTGGCAGTGGATGAAGGAACAATGTTTACTTAGCTTATGTTCAGCTTAATTTTAATAACATCACATTTTTAACGTTAGTCTAATCTAATACCGAGTTTTAATAATTAAGTGCCAGTAACAATGTTAGGGAGGAGTGTCACATTCATTTACTTAAGAAATGCACAAGTTAGTAATTAGTAAGGCATCTGATAGTAGTTAGCTCAATAAACATGACTTTGTTGATGTATAATGAAATTCCTGACTCTGTGAAACTTGTATCTCAATATCAAGTATTCTTTAGCTATTTTTATATTTTTTTACTTAAAATATTTCAGACTTGCTAATTTCAAAGCATATGATCAGATGTGGGCATTTACAATTTGGAATAGAAAGTACAATTATATGACCAAATACACATTGTAACAATGTGATGGCCAACAGTTAAACTGGGTAATAATTTAAATGAAAAAAAACACAGCGGAGAGGATGTGGGACCTGTTTCAGGACTGGTGATCATATTCCAATTTCATACTCAATGTTTTGATCCAGGACACTTTTTTGTTTACAGGCCAGACATAATTAAACTTTAAAAATACATATATTATTGCATGTCCAGTGGGACAAAGCACTTATTTCTTAATCAACCAGTTTTTTATTTGGGACCTGTTGTGCTTGTCAGGTCCAGTTAAATTACACAACAAATCAGCTGCCTTCACAGTACATACGTGCTTAAGGAAATGCACATCAGAAAGACATTTTAAATATTAAAATTAGGTAATTCTCTTCATAGGGTAAATATGTAGCCCAGTCAAATTCAGCCTGCAGGCCCAAAAACCATGGGGCAACTTGGGCATTAGCATCCTGGTGTTTCATCCAGATGAGTGGCGAATGGTCGGTCATCAAGATGAATTCACGGCCCAGTACACAATACTTAAGTGAGTCCAGCGCCTGTTTAATCGCCAAACACTCGTTTTCCACTGTGGCAAACTTAGTTTCACGTGGCAACAACTTACACTTGGTTAACAGTACTTGCAAATGGTATTTATTAAAAGTTTAGTTTTCTGTTTAAAGGGGAACTCCACTGAAAATGCATAATTTCTCAGGTTATTCTATAAGTAGAAACACTCTGTGCAGTGTGCTCATCATGTCCAGCTCATTCTATGTTCATTTTATTCAAGGGACTGGCATGTAGGATACAGCAGAGTGCGAACTGTGCATATGCAGGGATTTCGCTTTGGAGAACGTGCGAGCACAATTCACACTCGAATGTCTTGAAGCCCAATTTCCATTAGTTTCCCCAGGTGCATGAATCCCTGCTGATCTGGAAAAGCTCCTCTGGTTTGATGTGGTCGATGCCCTTCATGATTTTGAAGACTTGAATCAAGTCCTCATGTAGTCTCCTCTGTTCCAGGGTGAAAAGGTTCAGTTCCTCAGTCTCTCAATAGGACTTTCCCTTCAGACCTGGAATAAGTCTGGTTGCTCTCCTCTGAACTGCCTCTAGAGCAGCGATATCTTTCTTGAAGTGTGGAGCCCAGAACTGTCCACAGTATCCAGATGAGCTCTAACTAGTGCATTGTACAGTCTGAACATTACTGCCCTTGGTCTAAATTATACACTTTTGACAATATACCCTAACATCCTGTTTGCCTTTTTTATTGCTTCCCCACATTGTTTGGATGGAGAAAGTGAGGAGTCCACATAGACTCCTAGGTCTTTCTCATAAGTTACTTTTTCCAGTTCTGTTCATCCCATAGTGTAATTATTGTGGACATTTCTGTTATCTGCATGTATTACCTTGCACTTGTCCACATTGAATTTCATCTGCCAGGTGTCGGCCCACAACTGAATATTATTCAAGTCCCTTTGAATAACCTGTGCTGCCAAGATTGTATCTGCTGAGCTATTTTAGTATCATCTCCAAATTTTACAAGTTTGCTAACTATCCCAGAGTCCAGATCATTAATACAGATTAGAAAAAGCAAAGGCCCTAGTACTGATCCCTGTGGAACTCCACTAACAACCTCACTCCAGTTAGAAGCAACTCCTCTTATCGACATCTACTTACATTACCCTGAATGCCTACAGCTTCCAATGTGATGTGCATAAACAGCATCTCCTACAGTCAATATATGAACGTTGGCTGATAATGTTGCCACTTCTGTCTAGCTTGTGCAGCTCTTACCTGTCCTTCCACTGCTGATCTCAGCAAATGCAGACAAGATTGTGGTCTTCGTCCCATCAGTAACTGATGCCTCAGCTCAGCTGGTTTATGGGTGCTTCAGAAGTAGCAGAAGATATGGCATGAACATCTATCCACTTGGAGTGGGCATCAATGAGAACCAGGAAATATACCATCTGGCCATTTAAAAAAAAAAATCTGCTACTCCCTTTAGTACTTCCTCATTTATCCTAATCTCTCTTAGGGTTTGACTGGACTGTGTCATGTTAACCATTTTTCTATTGTAAAAACGTCTGTGAAATACTCATTTAGAACATTTGCCACATATTTTTTTCAGCTTTGCTTTCCTGATCCCTTTCTTAAGATCTGTTTGCAGTTCAACATATTCTTTTTATTTTGTTTAGTCTCTGTCCCTTTTGTATGCGCTGTACAACATTTTCTTTCTCTTGATATTTTTTTCATACTTCTATTAAACCATTTTGGCCAATGTTTTTTGGTCCTCAAAATGCAAAGTTTTGTAACAAATTTCTCCTGGGCCTCAAGTAGTATATTCTTAAAATATAACCATCCATTTTCAACTGAATCTGTATCAAGTGTGCTGCAGTCTAACTCTTCTAAGTGCCGCCTCATACCTTCAAGGTTTGCTTTTCTAAAATTGTAGACCATTGTTTTAGACTTGGTCCCTGTTTTTTAACGTATGCCTTCAAAGCTAACCATGTTCACGATCACAGTTTGCCATTGGTTCTCTAACTAGTGTCCCTCTGACTACATCTTGGTAATTTGAAAATATCAAGTCAATGCATACACTCTCTCTGGTTGGTTCCCTGACAAAGCCCTTCGGTTTTGCCTGTCTCTCCTAAACTGTGTGTATCCTTTCAACTTGTATTCATGCCGTCATTTTCTGTAAGCCATGTTTCTGTCACTCCTACAACATCATAGTCACACGCCAGCACTGTGGTTTCTAGGTCTAACATCTTGTTCCTTATACTCCTGGCATTGAGGTACAAACATGACAGGACTTTCCTACTAGCAGTTTCCCTTTGTTTTCTTTCCTTAGTGGAACATCTCCCATTGTCAGAGCTCCCTGCCCCCCTGGTCCCTAGTTTAAAAGTTTCTCAATTACTCTGCACATACGCTCTCCCAATGCATCAGCCCCCTTCTGTTTAGATGTAGACCGTCCAGTTTGTACAGGTCCCATCTATCCCAGAAGAAAGACCAATGCTCCATAAATATAAAACCTTCTTCCCAACACCAAGATTTCAACCACATGTTAAACTTTCTAATCTCTCTTTCTAGTCTCCCTGGCCTGGCACGTGGTACCGGAAGTATTTCAGAGAAAACCATGGAGGTTCTGCTCTTTAGTTTAATTCCTAACTCTTTAAATGTGTCTTGTAGAACCTCTGTCCTACCTTTTCCTATGTCATTGGTTCCAATGTGGGCCATGATCAGTGGATTCCTCCTGGTTTTGGCCTGCAGCCTGTCTGGTAGTTTAGGGAGATCTGCAACCTGAGCACCAGGCAGGCAAGAGACCATGCGGGTCTCCTCATCACTAGAACACACTGTGTGATCTACACCTCTAAGAATCGAGTCTCCCACTATAACTACCTCCCTGTTCTGGTGGGGGGGAGGTGGGCATCATGGTGATCTGGTGCTCAACTGCCCTCCCATCACCCTCTGAGCTGTCACTGTGCAATTTGGAGTCCAGCAGTTGGAACCTGTTGGACATTTCTAGCTCTTGTGATGTCTCCAAGGGTTGTGCACACCCTTTTCTGTGCTTATGACCTTCTGTAACCCAGCAGTTCTGTATGGTTTCCTGCTCTAAGGTCTCAACTCTCCTAGGTTTTGGCGTGCACACCATCTCTCTCATGGGCTGATTGACTAATTCTTCCATATCAGTAATACAGCACGGATCATCAAAATCACAGAACTTGCTGACAACGTTCACAAATGAAATCTTCTTGGATGCCTTCATCCAGGAAGGCAATCATTCTGCAAACCTGACACTGTAATGGCTACATGCTTCAAAATTTTGAATGTTTAAAAAATATATATATATATATTTTGTTTTCAATTTCTTGGTTCCTGTTCCCTAGTCAACTGCTTAACTTTCTGTGACCGAGAAACAGCGCAGCTCTTTCTCAACAGCTGCTAACTAATTCACATCTAACTGGCTCCACCTGGAACAGAATTCCTGATAGTCCTTGACTAAATCACCTTTTTCAACCTATTTAATTTCACCAACTCAGCAGCTGTACTGAATTTACTTCAATTAAGGCAAACTATAGACAAGATAAACTTCAATTAAGGCAAAGTTAAAACAAAATGAGCAATGCTAAGACTGGTCTTAAACTAGGAGAACAACAAGATGGCTGCATCTCATCTGTACTGTCCTGTGTCTGTCTGTGGCAACTTGTCAATACTTCTGTTTCTGTTTTTCTACTTGCAGAATAACCTGAGAAATTATGGAATTTCAGCAGATATTCCATTTAAATATTGTACTAATTTGGAAGTTAATTCTGTTTTAGTTCCATAACTACTGTTTGCCAACTGAATCGATCATTAAGCAAAATATGCAGAGAGACTTTAAAAAGTCTAAGGCACGAGAGAAATGCTAAATAAGGACTAACCAGAGTCTGTTGAAGGAGCTGGAAGAATGCAATGTACTTACAGATGATACACAATCTAAATTGCACCTTTATTCCGGTATGTATTTTATGTCACATAATGTGTATCTTGAAGAATCCACTTTAAATAAGAGACTAAGTTTGAAAATTCAATGAGAAATGGGAAATATGTAACATAATTTACAACTACATTCTTGTAATTCAGTAGTGGGTTGTGATTCTCTGTTGCATATAAATTATCAAATTATTTTAAATAATGATTAATTATATGCATCTACAATTTTAAATTGAATATATTTTTGGAATAATGTAAATGCATGGTAATAATCTAAGAACAATGCATAACAATGTTTTTTTTATATTGTAGAATTCCCAAGCACAACAGCAGTTACACTCGGGCTCAGATTGATTTTGCACTAACACTTTGGCTTTGAAATTCAGGGGTTTTATTCTTCTTCTCGGTGGTGTTATGTCCAGTAATAACTCTTTGACTGTACAAGCCACCGGGTAGAAATAGAAGTGCAGGGAATGTTTACTGCTTCTAATGTTTAACACTTTTAATACTTGTCTAGCTTGGGTGGAAAGGTGGACTGCGTTACTGTCTGGTTACTTGGTCAGGAACCAAACAATGGGCAACTCAGTGGGAGCAGATTGGGGAACATTTGATACGTTACATTATTTTGTATAGTGTTTATTCAGTAGGAGGTTGTTTAACCTTACACAGAATGCATATATAACATCTTGGTCCTGTTTGCTTCCCTTAAAAGCCTGTAAGGTTTTATATATAAAATTTCAGGGAGTGTATCTATTTGTTCCACTACTACACTGCTTTTATACCCGGGTTGATTTCCTGCCAAACCATCTGCTTCAGCTTTTTCTCTGAGCAGCAAACCAGCCTAAGGAGAGAGAGAGCGAATGAGATCGAGTGCCTCAGTACCATCTGCAGTTAAGGTTCCCCCATTACAATCCCAGCACCCCCCTGGAGGGTAACCATGCCCCCCCTTACACTCATTCAACAGCTCCTGTAAGAGGGGATTTTGTACAGATCCAGCAGTGTCAGAGTACACACACACATTTACACACAGATGGGCAGTGTGTTTTACAGTGCTGTGTTGTGATGGTACCTGGACATCCTGCAGCTGCGACTCCACAGCAGAGCAGTCTCTGGTGGCCTTTTCTGGACTTGCCCTCCAAGTCTGCCAGCACATCATTCATAGTGTCCAGCTGCGACTGAGAGGGAGAGAGGCAGGACAGACCAGCCATCCAGACGCCCCACGTAGACAGCGCCCCTCAGGCAGCCCTCCCCCCCACTCACCTGCAGTTTGGCAAAGAAGTGCACCAGCTCTGCACCGTGCCTCTCACTCTTGCTGTGTTTGAGTTGCTTCACTCAGCTGGGTGTGGGCCTTCTTCCTGCACTCCTCTGAGTCACCTTTCCCCTGCAGCACAGTCTGCACCTCGATCGCCAGCCAGCCACTCTTTATTTAAATATATATTTTTTTATGTAAATAGTTCCAATTTGACTTGTCTTTGACTTTGTCTTAATTACAATTAACACGGACTTAGCCTTAGCCTGAAAAGATAGACTCCTCACCCTCAGGCTAACTTACAATTTAAGTCTACCTTCCCATTGAAATTGTTGCCCTGAGTCTATGGCGATGCTGTCACTGATCCGGATAGCCACTGGCTCACACACTCTGCTCTCCTGCCCACTGGCAATCCCCCCAAAACATCGATGCTCCTCCCCCAAGATTTCAATAACCAACTCTATATTTTACCTATTTACTTCTGTTAGTTCGAAACTAATTTGTTATGCCTGATTAGTAATTTTGTACTGTATTCTTGCACTCTAAATGGTTGTTTCTAAATATTACTTTTTCCCCCAGAAATGTTTGTGGAAATGCTTTTTTCTTTAACATTATTGAAACGCATATGTATTGAGTACCATGTAAATTCTGTAAACATTTTAAGGTCTATATGATGTCAAGTACAGGTTGCATACATTTTCTGAAACAATTTTTGGGCAATCCAGTTTTAATAGCCTGAAACAAAGTCTATAGACTACAATTCATATTTTTCAGTCTCTTATTTACTGCAGTTATTCATCTGATTTAAATGTATTGTATTTATTTTAAGATAAATTAATGCCTTAAAATGCATTGGCCACAAATGTAGCTAAACTTCACAGGACATGGACTGATGTTCAGTTATTAATATAACTGTCTTCTGTATGAACTGTTTCACACTGTGAAGAAATTAACACATTTACCTAATACTGTTAAAGTATTACTTAACCGTACATGTGCATGAATAAAGCTATAAAACATCAAATTCATTATGTTCACCACTTTTCTACTTACATCTGCTTTCCTGGATATGACTTACACCACTGACTGACAAAAAATAGAAATTAAACAACTTTAGTGCCCTGTATAGAAGTTGTAATTCACACGCTATCCTGATATTACTAGAATGTGTAAAGACATAGAAAAAGCAAATTTTTCCATTAAAAGAGCCAAACAACATTAACCAAACAATGCATGTTGTGTTTTTTGTTTTTTAAGATTGAAGTTTAGCTGTTCAAAATCACTTTTTACAAATGTATCCATGATTACATTGCACATTAACAAAGCCCTGTTTTCCTTCTGTGCTATTCCATAAAAAAGATGCTTCTTCATACAAGATTATTCTCCATACACACAGTCGTAATTGAGATGCTTCCTGCAGTGAATATCAAAATCTTTTTTTTTTGCTTTTAAGTTTGGCAAAAATTGAAAAACTGTGTTGAAGTATATTCCTTGGCCAACTTCAAATGTCTGCGTGCTGCACTGACCTCGGGTAGTTTTCCCTGAAATATGAACTGCTTCGATTTCCCTACAAAGAGCAAAAATGTAAATATCAGTGTATGGCTTTAAAAACCATAAAAAAGCAGAAAGAACCTGGGAACATATGGAACATTAACAACTTATCTATTCATTTAATAAATTTAAATGGATTTTACCTTAAACCACCACATTAAAAGCATGTGATCAGCACGACTATATTATAGAGATATAAAATGTATAAATTATTGTTCTAAAAATGCAATTAGCTTGGAGCTTTTTTAGATTCTGGACAATAGATTATTATTCTACTTTATATATAATATTTGAAAATGTACAGATTATGTCTGAATACATTTATACCCCTTGGAAATTATTTGACAAATAAATGAGCTGTAGTTTTTTTGTTTGTTTGTTTGTTGTTTTTTGACCTCTCGTTAACCATTACTTCTCTTCTTAAGTTGTTCTTTCCCTCTGGTACCTGCACATTTTTGAAGATTTATTTATTTTATTTTATTTTTGAGAATATCTCTTCTGGAGTATAGCTTTAATAAGGATATGCAACAGTTTATAACGCAAGATGCTATTTTTACAATCAGATGGGTTCGTGCTGTACGCAAGGCTAGTTTGATTGAAAAGCATATTGACCTGGTATTAAACTATTATCAAGCTGAATACATATAATGACACTGTTCACTGTAGACACTGTACAGGAAACACACAGTATTGTCTGAACTGTAATGTCTCAATGTTCAGCTAATGGAAGCATGATGTTCTTCATCAATGTGCAATCACTCTTATTTCTGTGTTAACATTGGGTTTATAGTTTGCACACTTTTCCAGATTTACTTTAGTTGTAGTTTCTATGAACTGACCAATGCACCATGTGCATGACAATTGCTTTAAGAAACAACTTAAGTGTGCATACTTCACTTTTTAACCTTTTTGTAGCTCAAACAGTTTACAATGAAAACTCATTATTGTGGCTCAGTGCAATACAGGCTAATATGTACCATTAATGTCAGTTAAGCTCTCTGTTTGCACACGGTTTCTCATTTCTAATGTCAAAAGTGATTTGGCATGTTTGGGTTCTATATTAACAAGTAGGCCTAGATCTTGTTAGTGATACGAGATTAACTTTCAGGACCTACAGGACCTCTATACAGTGCACCTCCACTTCTAAGTTTACTTACAGTCAATAGTATCATCATTATATTCCTATATTTAAAAAAAGCTGGAGTAACATTCAAAATAATTGCAGTGAGTGCAGTAGATATATTTGGGATTCGGAATCCAATTCTGAATGTCTGACAGCAATATTGATGTTCATTTGTAACCCTGTAGTCTACGAAGGGTGTGAATAATTCCGCTGGATGCAATTGTACATGTATGCACCGGTGTATCATTTGTATGTGTATGTATATCATTTTTAGAGTTCACTTGGATCCTTACAAAACTATACAGCGGATACCAAATTCGATGAAATGTATATATAGTGCTACTCTTTGACAAACAACTTAGCCGACGAATCAGAAATTGTTATCAAGTGATCAGCCAATCAGATGAAAGCGGGAAAGCCTCTAGACTTGAACACAGCCTGGGATCAGCCTCCATGTTAACTGAAGCGGCTGTATGGAGGAAGGGTTTCTCAAGTAAGAGTGTATATATATATATATATATATATATATATATATATATATAATATATATATATATATATATATATATATACACTCACCTAAAGGATTATTAGGAACACCTGTTCAATTTCTCATTAATGCAATTATCTAACCAACCAATCACATGGCAGTTGCTTCAATGCATTTAGGGGTGTGGTCCTGGTCAAGACAATCTCCTGAACTCCAAACTGAATGTCTGAATGGGAAAGAAAGGTGATTTAAGCAATTTTGAGCGTGGCATGGTTGTTGGTGCCAGACGGACCGGTCTGAGTATTTCACAATCTGCTCAGTTACTGGGATTTTCACGCACAACCATTTCTAGGGTTTACAAAGAATGGTGTGAAAAGGGAAAAACATCCAGTATGCGGCAGTCCTGTGGGCGAAAAATGCCTTGTTGATGCTAGAGGTCAGAGGAGAATGGGCCGACTGATTCAAGCTGATAGAAGAGCAACTTTGACTGAAATAACCACTCGTTACAACCGAGGTATGCAGCAAAGCATTTGTGAAGCCACAACACGTACAACCTTGAGGCGGATGGGCTACAACAGCAGAAGACCCCACCGGGTACCACTCATCTCCACTACAAATAGGAAAAAGAGGCTACAATTTGCACAAGCTCACCAAAATTGGACAGTTGAAGACTGGAAAAATGTTGCCTGGTCTGATGAGTCTCGATTTCTGTTGAGACATTCAGATGGTAGAGTCAGAATTTGGCGTAAACAGAATGAGAACATGGATCCATCATGCCTTGTTACCACTGTGCAGGCTGGTGGTGGTGGTGTAATGGTGTGGGGGATGTTTTCTTGGCACACTTTAGGCCCCTTAGTGCCAATTGGGCATCGTTTACATGCCACGGCCTACCTGAGCATTGTTTCTGACCATGTCCATCCCTTTATGACCACCATGTACCCATCCCCTGATGGCTACTTCCAGCAGGATAATGCACCATGTCCCAAAGGTCGAATCATTTCAAATTGGTTTCTTGAACATGACAATGAGTTCACTGTACTAAACTGGCCCCCACAGTCACCAGATCTCAACCCAATAGAGCATCTTTGGGATGTGGTGGAACGGGAGCTTCGTGCCCTGGATGTGCATCCCACAAATCTCCATCAACTGCAAGATGCTATCCTATCAATATGGGCCAACATTTCTAAAGAATGCTTTCAGCACCTTGTTGAATCAATGCCACGTAGAATTAAGGCAGTTCTGAAGGCGAAAGGTGGTCAAACACAGTATTAGTATGGTGTTCCTAATAATCCTTTAGGTGAGTGTATATTGTGTAGGCTATTGAAAGGGTCTTTGCTGCTTGAATGTTTAACTGCTATATACTGTAGAAATTTATGAAGGTATATAATTAGAATTTAAGGAAAAATAATTGTGATTTTCGTTAAATTAAATAAGTCATTAAGTTAGTTGAAATCAAATATTTTACTAGAAAAGCATTTCAGTGCAGGATAACAAAATTGTATTATGTGTGCATGAATCAAATATATTATCAAAATAGTAACTACAATTAAAATATTTTATAAGTGACAGCTGACGATGTTTGAAATTTGAAACATGTCGGTGTGCATCGTCTGTTGTTGTTTTTTATTTCAATTTTAATTCAGATGGAGAGCTGTATAAAACAGATTGGGAAAACTGTGGCTGTGTATAAAAGTGCTCTAACCATAACTTGCATGGAAATAGTTTGAAAAAGATTGATAGCATTTTTAAAATCTGTTTGGCAGGTGGTTTAATAAACACTCTTAGAAGTAATGTGAAGAAATTCCACACAAAACATGTGTTAATAGTACTATGACACATAGTTGTGTTATTTTCTACACAATATGTGCAGGGTACTGTCTTCTAACACATGAAAATAAATGAGAATGAGAGACCAAGTATTACGCAAAACGGTTTTATTTCGGACACTATAATAGGTTGTTTCCCTTGAAAATAACAATATATAAAGTGGTACAAAAGTTAGTTGCTTTGGTAGTCAATCAACTAAATTAATAATAGCAAGAGCACACCCACCTCTAAACAAATTACCTGCAGGTTCTCTAAATCGTGCACGTAACATATTTGCTTCACATGGTTTATTAATTCATGCTCACGGTCAAATAATTTGTTCACGAACGGTCTACTCTTGTGGACAATGTAATTAGTAGTGATTGTAGCTGTTTTTACTCCCAGGCAATATACATGCACATCGTAACGCCCCCCAGTGCGTGTGTTAACTATTTTGAGTTCACTGCCACCACCTTTTATACCCGGTAAAATCCGGCCTACAGGATTAAACCAAGACACAAGGAGACCAATTTTACTACATATATTCAGGTAAAAAGTACAGAATGCCAGAGAACAGTTGATAAAAAAGAGACATTTGTACACCGACTAAAAACAGAAAACGATACTTGGCTTATGGCGCAGTCTCTGACCCTCACTGCCGCATCCAAACGTTGCCCCCAATCTCCCCCGCGCTGTTACAAACCCCCGGCCCGCACCTGCGCAGTCCGGCTCGCCATCCAGGAGGAGTCCGCGATCGTGCCGAGCTGGTCGCGCTGCACCGGGTCCAGCACAGAGCCGCCTCATTCGCTGACGTCAAAACCGGACATCAGGTCAGTTATGTTTTTAATACTCATGATGCATAATCTCTCTAGACCGCGACTTTTATTGAATCCACCTGAACAAATGCGCAATTCAGCAGCCAAATGCCTGGACAGCATTTCCGACTGTAGTTGTGATACAGAACGTATTCCTTCGTGCAAAGGTCAGCTGCCACCAAAAGAAGAAAGTAATCAGAAAAACGCTGCATACGGAGTTGTTTTTAAAGCTTTATTAATTTATTAAAATTAAGTTACATTAATGGAGAAAGGCGTTTCACTGCTTTAGTCTGTTTGCTCTACATGCATTTTGGTTATAACCTGGAGTTTTCTATCCATTATCTATATAGATCGTGGTATAGATAATAGGATGTAGTTCATAAATCGCTGCATAAACGGCACAATTTAGACACTCGAAGCGCTTGCTTGTGATACAAGCTGATTAAAAGAGTTTCTCTCACCAAAACTAAAAATTAGAATATTGTTTATAAAAGAGATTATGCAACTAATAGCCTAGTCTTTTTATGATGCAAACTATATTTCATTGAAAAGTTTGTATACAATATGTAAATAGAGTAATCTATATTTGTGTGGTTGCAAATTTTAGGTAAACTGTTCCATTAGTGCAGAATTATGCACTGAACATAAACACACACAAAAAAACGAATTAGCATTGATTCACAGGAGTCACACACTATATAGTATGACAAGTGTATTCAGGGCTGTGCTTCACAGGTGTGGAAAGAACTCCCCTCCATAGTCAGTTCACTTTTACCACATAACTGTTACTGTTATTTCCTGGACATGGGGGGTCTTTCCTAGAAATTAATTTGGTCTTTTAGCAGATGCACATTAGAGCGACTGTAGTCTTTTATTTTTTCTTCTTTAAATTATTGAATATTTATTCAGTATCTTGAAGATCTCAAGACAGAATTGTTGCTTAATGAATACTAGAGATATTGTTTAAATTCTAGTAACAATACCCAGATTAAGTGCATCTTAACCACTATGAGTGTTGATCCAGTGAGATTTACTTGTTTGTTCTTGTATAGTCTAGATTTAAGCCACAGAGTACAGGAATGCTAAGACAAGCTCCCTCAAACAGGGTCCAGCTGTCCAGGGTTGGCACAGAGCTATGAGATATATGATGCTTCTGTGTTCAGGCTCAGCTGTCCAGTGTTATTTGATTAAGCACTGACTAATTTTAACTTTTAAAATTATGACATGTTATGTACTTATTGTTATTTTGACTTTGAGGTGTTTGTGGATATTGTTGTCTGCCTTTCCTTCTGTTGCGCTAGAGGAAAACTACATAGAGACAGGTGACAAAGGAAAAACCAACAAAGTGTCTCAGTAAGGTGTTGGGCACCACGAGTCTCTGGACTCTACTGGAGGGATGTACACCATTCTTCCAAAAGATATTCCCTCATCTCGGGTTTGATGATGGTGGTGGAGAGCGCTGTCTAACACGTCAGTCCAAAATCTCCCATAGGTGTTCAATTGGCTTGAGATCTGGTGACATTCACATAATTTTCATACTCATCAAGCCATTCAGTGACCCCACATGCCCTGTGGATGGGGGCATTGTCATCCTGGAAGAGACCACTCCCATCAGGATAGAAATGTTTCACTATAGGATAAAGGTGATCACTCAGAACAACTTTGAAATTATTTGCAGTGACCCTTCCCTTTAAGAGGACAAGTAAACCCAAACCATGCCAGGAGAATGACCCCCACAGCATAACACAGCCTCCGGACCCCCTCACTGTAGGGGTCAAGCAGAGAATATGGTGAAGGATGACTCATCTGACCATATCACTTTCTTCCACATCTCTGTAGACCAGTGCCTATGGTTTTTGCACCGCTGAACTCTCTAATGTGCATTTGTCTTTGTAATGAGGGGTTTATGCACTGCAGCCCTACTATAATATCCCTCTCTGTGTAGTTCTCGACGGACTGTTCTTGCTGACAGTCTGATCACGTCCTGCATTGACATTCTCAGTCACCTGGGAAAGAGTTGCTCTTCTGTTTTTCCTTACATATCACAGTAATGCACGAGCATCACGGTCATCGAATGTGCACTTTCGACCACAATTTCCAACCCTATTTACTGATGTCTTTCCCATAGATCTAAATGCAAATGCAGACCGTTCCTCTTGAAACACTAGCCAGTTGAGCGTCTTTGTGATTGAAACTCCTGCCATTCGTGCCCCAATAATGACCCCTCTTTCAAAGTCACTTTCCTTTCCTCTTGCCATCTTGATCCAAAATCGCGGTCAACTGGGCCTGCTCAGCATTGTTGTACATACCACAGAGCATGATAGGATGTTAATTGCTTAATTATATCATGCAGTACACCTGTTTGGAGGCATTTTCATTCTTTATGTTCCTCCACTCATTTATTCAGGTTTTTCCTTGAATTTGTCACCCATCTGTATGTATGTATGTATGTATGTATGTATATACACCCCCCCCTTCACACTAGGGTTGTAGGGGACTGCCCTGCGGTTGAAGACTGCTCAATACAAAGCCAGACTGAATCTTCTTCCATGACCATTGCTATGGTTTCATTTTTCTTTCTCTTTTGTTGTTCAGAGCAGAAGATGGTGAAGAAGCTGCTAGTTGATGTGGACTGTGGTGTGGATGATGCCCAGGCCATAATGCTGGCCCTGGCTGACCCTGATGTGCAGATTCTGGGCATCACCTGTGTACGTGGGAACACATCTCTTGACAACGTGTGCAAAAATGTGCTGCGTGTGCTCAAGGTCTGCCAGCGATTTGAGGTACCCCTGCCTTTCACTGAGGCTTTCAAGGCCTTTGGATGTCTGTTTACTCCCCTGTTTGATACAGACTGTAGCGTAGTACATGTTTAATGCAAAGGGCACAATAATTACTCTTAAAATGTTGTTCCAGTTAGATTTACAGGAGTTACTCTTAAAAAAATAATTGTAAATAAAGAAAAAAAGAAAGAAATACCCGCACACTTACTACAGCTCCAAAAAAAAAGTATTTATGTAGCTCATGCTTTCCAGGTTTTTAGCACAAACAACGTTTCGATCTACCAGAGATCTTCATATCAAATCCTGTCCTGATGAAGATCCCTGGTAGATCGAAACAATGTTTGTGTTAAATAAATATATATATTTTTTTGGAGCTGTAGTAAGTGTGCTGGTATTTCTTTCTTTTTATTCTATATGATCTTTTTCAATACCCAGCATCTTCAAAGATATTTAGATGTGTGTGTGATTCATCTTTTTTTCTACAAATAATAAATTAAGCAAAAATGTGTAGCAATACAAATAACCACGGATCAGAAATGCAAAGGGCACACAAGGGATTAATTGTCTTCATATTAACAAGCTTTTTCTAATTTAAAAAAACAAACGCATTATTAGTTTTTCCCTGTGGTGTGAAATATTCAATTTACCATGTGCATTGTATCGGGATGGAGAAACTGTGTGGAGAAACTACAGAATAACATTTGGCAAGAAATAAATAAGAGAAGAAAATGTGTCGCAATACAAACAAACAATGTGGAAATGAGCTTTGCAAACTGGAGTCATGAATGCAAATCTTGTTGGTCACAAAGTCTCACCTGATTGCCAGTTTTTGTTTATACTAATTGTATGCCCATTGACTTAATCTTTAGTTGAGTTATCTTTGTGTTATTCCAAGTTACTGTAAAACAGACCTAAACATTAAATAGAAGTTTGTAACACTTTACATTAACTACAGCAGAGGCTTGTTCAAACATTCATAATGTTTATGAGACTGTAAATTCAGCAATAGGATAAGAACATTGGGTTTGAATACCCAGTTTTACAAATTGTATTTATTTTCCCTTCACAGCTGTGTTCCCCCCATCATGAAGCTCAGTCTTTTTGCTTTTCCAATGTTGTTTTCTTGCATAAATGTTTACAGTGAAAGCAATTTGATCATACACGCATAGAATTAATAAATGCATTTGTTTTGTCTTGGTGGGGGTGGGAGCACTTTTACGGTATGGAGCACCAACCAGAATCTTCTATCATATAAGAGTTAATTTAACAATTTCCTTTAATATATATATATATATTTTACCTGTTAAGAAACCAATGCATGTATTACATTCATTCTATTGTTGCAGATCCCAGTTTTCAGAGGTGCCTCCAGTTCACTCCTGAACGAGTCCCTAAACGCCAGTCACTTCCATGGGGAGGACGGTCTGGGGGACGCCCCTGATCCGGAGGCCCCGGGCCTTGAGCACGTCCAGAAGGAAGGGGCGGTGCAGGCCATGATCCGGATCGTCACAGAGCATGAAGGCCAGGTGAGCAGAGCTGCTGCAGGGTGTGATCAGTACACAGTTACACCTCTCCAGTATGGGCAGCCCAGCACCACTCCAGTGCCATGTGGACTGCCCAGCTACACAGCTAATACAGCTTTTTTGGTTGGGAATTAATTCTGGAGAAATGCCAATTCTACTTTTGCTACACTGGTGATCACACCCTCTGAATACGTTGCGAGGAAAAGAGAAACCTTGTTAGCGATAAAATGGTGTACCTGTAGTACCTGACTGTGGCTCGGGGCTCTGAACAAGGGAACACTACAGATATGTTGGTCAACCATGTTTTAAGATTCCATCCTGTTACAGATTAGTGTAATATTGAACTACTGATTAAAACATGTTAGAATGTCTTTTCAATGACAATTATGTTTGTGTTCATTACAGAGGTTAAATAAAATCTATCTTAGTGGTAATTCTGTGCCTAGGAGAATGGGGAGAGCTTCTTGCTTATGAGCCGCGTTCATTCAGACTGTGCTCTGGGTGTCAGGCAGCGGCGCATGTTAAATGAAAGTGCTGTATTGCAGGTCACTCTTGTTGCTACCGGCCCTTTGACAAACCTGGCTCTCGCTGTGAAGATAGATCCCAGCTTTCCCCAGAAACTGAAGGGACTGTACATCATGGGAGGAAACACAGAGTGTACGTTTCTGAATTATTTGCCATTGTTTGCCATTTTATTGTTTTTATTAGAAATAATGATATTAATAATAATACAAACTCTAGTAAGACCTAATATATTTCAGACATTTTATATTTAGCCCATAACAGGGGAGGGGGTTCTATCTGGGCAGTTACAGGGATCCACAGATCTGTTGCTGTTGGGCTCCATGCTGGATGAGCAGCAGCCGATGGCATTGTCTGAGCAGTCTGGCAGGTCTCTTCACTGTGTTCTTCTGTCTGCAGCACGAGGCAACACTACCGTCTGTGGAGAGTTTAACTTCACTGCCGATCCAGAAGCTGCTTACATTGTGCTAAACGACTACCTGTGTCCAACCTACCTTGCCACCTGGGAGTTTACATGTATGAGCAAGATCCCCTGGGTAAGGAGATGAGAAGCATGCCATGGACTGTTCAGTCCGTCATCTCAGAATGACTGGGAAGCAGCCGGACTGCAGAGCTGTGTTAATGTGCAACTGAACAGTCTGGGGGATTTCCAATCTGTGAGTACATTCAGGAGTCTGCAGTGTGAATAATTTAGGATAACAGTGTGAATATGCTCTCACAAAGGGGTCCTGCTTTAAATGGCAATAGGTGATAGTGATTTTCCAGTGTTGGCAAACTTTGAGCAAATTGCCCATCAGTGTAATTTACTATACTGTGAGAATATTTTGCCCGAATTGGAAAATAAGATTCAGTACCTTTAAAGTTTTATAGGAGGTATTAAGCAATTAACTTTTTTTATTTTTCCTCATACTTATCGTTTTTGGCTCGCATGATTATAGAATGAATTCAAATTCGGCTTAAAAGTATTATTGTAAAATATACAAAGTATATTACATTTAAATTACTTAATAATATTGATACATAACCTGGTGTTGTGGATGTGCCTCAAGGAACAAGTGAATACAGGGTGAAAGGAGGAGAATTCTAGAGAAAGGCTGGGAAAACACTCATAAACCTATTTCTGACATAGGACTCTAAACGGGGAGAATTAGCTCTATCTCTTGTGGGTCCACTAAGCGGTTTCCCCCATCTCACATTCACACAGGGAGGGTTGTGTAATAAAATCAAAATTGAGATCCAAAGCTGTGGTCATAGGTCATAAACATGGGGCGTATTGTCATAAGCGTGATCCATCCTCCTGTCCTGGTCAATGTGCCGAATCGGGTTCTCAAAAGGATAGAGGGTGGCCATGTATCTTTCGTTCTCTATTTCTATCTCTTCTTCTCCAAAACTCCCCCCCTGAGATTCCCTTCAGGTACTTTGCACACACTGTGGCAATAGGGGTCTGTTTTATAGTGTTCAGTGGCTGGGACTGATTGTCAGTTGCTTGGTCTTCTGCACCGCAAGCTGTCAAGCATGTGTGCGCCTGAGCTGAACTGCCAAGAGGGGTTTGCTTCGCAAGTTCTCTTTTCTTGTTTCATAGGCTTGTAATCTCACGTTTGGTGAATGGGGGCAGCCCGTGTGACCTTTATATACCTGCTGTTCTGTACCAGTCCTTGTGGTGCGTCACAATATGTTACTGTCCCGAGTGTTAACAGAACAACAGTGTCTGATCTCCTCATACAATGATGTGAAGAGCAAAAGGGAGAGCAACTCCTCACAAGACCTGATTCTTCCATATATATACATATCAATATTTATTCTTCAGGAATTCTGTGGACCATGGCTGGACCAAAACTCTGAGAAGGCCAGGTTCATGAAGAAGATCTTCAGGTACAGCATGGAGATGGTTAAAACGTACAAGCACCAGGAGATGGTGGGGGCAGACGGCTTTATATCCTGCGACTCCTACGCCATGGCAGCCGCTATAGATAGCTCCGTCATCACAGAGTTGGAGGAGTGGCCGGTCAGTGTGGAGCTCTCCGGGAGGCTGACCCGAGGCATGATGGTGCTCGACAAAGTGGGCCTCCTCCAAAAAGAGCACAAAGTCTTTATCATCAAGAAGTGCGACCTGGAGAAGTTTAAAAGTATGATGATGACAGCTCTGAAATGACTTCGCTGATTGCTATGAGAAGGTATCCAAAACAGTTTTTCAGCAACATTCATGGATCAAGTAATTGTGAGACCATCTAATCTGCATCAATAATTTTTTGTCACAGTTTTCTGAAATGTTTGTGATTTCTGTCATTCTGCCTGTTTATACATGAGCCTGAAAATTCCAATATTAATTGTCAATAATGTGAAAACATTCATTAAGATAGGTACAGTTTATTTATCTTAAATGCATAGAGGAGATATCAAATACTTTGCAATTTTATTTCTTTTACTGACACTATAATGTTATTTCCCTTGAAAATAACAAAAGTATTAAGCTGAATGAATGGTTACAAAAGTAAGTTGCTTTAGATGAAAACATAGCCAAATAAATTAATAATAATAGCAATAGCCTGTTACTTCCAAATCTAAACTAAGTAACCTATAGGTTCTCTAAATCGTGCATACAATTTATATTGACTCCCCACAGTTTAATTCATGCTCACTATTAAATAATTTGTGCACAGAGTTTATACATTAAAATTATAGAATTGTCTACTTTTGTGGACAACGTAATTTAGTAGTAATTTTAGCAGTATTTACTCCACTGCGTTAATCATTCATATTTATATTCATAAATTGTGTGCTCTTCAGCTAGACCCTGTCTGCACCTGCGCAGTTTGTCAGGGGCTCAGGAATCCATGAAGGTACCGAATCGGTTACAGAATACTGGGTCCAACACAGATCTGCCTCACTCGCTGACATTAAAACAGGACATCAGGTCAATTTATGTTTTTAATACTCATGAGTCTTAATCTCTCTTGACCATGTCTTTGATTGCTTCCATCTAAACAAATGCACAGTTAAATCCCTGGGCATCATTTTCGACATACAATTGTATAGAAAGTAGCCTATTCCTTTGTGTAACATTCAACTACTACCAAGAACCAGAAAGTAATCAGAACAACTGTGCATACAGAGTTGTTTTTAAAGCGTTAAAGAATGTGATTTAAGAATGAAATGCTTTAAAGATACATTAGTGGAGTGAGATGCTGCACCCCATTAATCTGTTTACTTTTACATGCATTTTGGTTATATAACCTGATGTTCTGTAACCATTATCTATATTGCTTTTGTAGAAAGGTGTAGTTTATTAATCTCTGCATAAACGGCACGATTTCAGACACTTGAAACACTTACTTGAGATGTGAATTTGACTGTAGTCAAAACTACAGTAAATGTTATGTACTGTAAATCCAGTCTTTTGGACCCGACTGGGTAAATATCCAAATCTTATTACATCTGTTGTCACTGGTACAATAATAATTAAAAAAAAAAATCCCTATCCAAAATTAAAGATACAAATATAATTTATAACAGATATTATGTAACTAATAGTCATTTTTATAATGTGAAATATCTCTTAACTGAAAAGTTTGTAATCATTATTGAAATATTGCAATATTTGCAATATTTTTGTTGCAAATGTTACTTAATGTGACCCAATTAAGCCCACGTACCATATAAATCCTCTTGCTCTTTTATTTTGAAATACAGAAAAACAGGACATTTTAGAAGGATGATCTGTTTCAGAGCAAATGCACAAAGTTATTACTGTCATGTTACTTTTTATTTGGAGCAATCACATTTTTTGTTCTTGAATTATGTATGACTTTGTGCTGCCACTATGCAGCATCATTTTTATAACCCCAAAACTGTGCTTTATGAGGGGCTCTCCCAAGAAGCCATTTTTCTGGAATTTGGTGACCAAACTTGGTGAATATTGATAAGAATGATAAAATTAAGAGAATAAATCAAATGAAACCTTATATGGTGAATTTGGTTTGTATTTAAAAGCACTGTTTTGTATTTGAAAATATAGGCTAAATTATGTATAAACCGATCTATTATTAGTGTAGAATTGTGCATTGAACAATGTACATTGTAACAACAAGCACTTACCCACTGGTGGATTGTCAATTAATACCTGGTTAACAGCACTCCTAATAATACCTTTCTTATCAAGAATGTATGTATTTAAGTTACAGCCCCTGATCTAAAGTGTTCTCAAGTGTTTGTTTTATTCAGTCTGTTTTGTACTAGAACTGTTTGTAATTAGCATTGATCCACAGAGTCGCACACTGTATAGATATGACAAGTGTATTCAGGGCTGTACATCATGGATAACTTACACTGTTATTTCCTGTGCATGGGGGGGTGGGGATCTGTCCTAGAAATGTATTTACTCTTTTAGCAGATACACATTAGAGAGAATGTGGTATTTTTCTTTTCTTTTTTCTTCTTCATTGAATTGGTGTCTCAAGACAAAAAAAAAAGCTTAATGAATGAGACAATCTTATCACTAACCACTATGAATGTTGTTCCAGTTAGATTTACTTGTGTTCTTGTGTAGTATCTCACTGTTTAGTTTTAAGCCACAGAGTTCAGAAATACTAAGACAACCTCCCTCAAACAGTATCTGGCTCTCCAGTGTTGGCACAGAGCAGAGGGAGATGTGATCAGTCTATGTTCAGGCCTGGCCAGATTCTGTTTGAGTTGTTCAAGGGTGTCTGCAAATCATCCCTGTTCCTTGACCCTTCATAAAGTGAAGGTGTATCGTATATCAAAAGGTCTCCTGCGTCTGCAGTGTTAAAATGATTATGCATTGTAATACATCTCAAAGTTCAATGTGTGTATTGAATTTTAATAATAAAGCAACCACACAGTAATGTCATTCTAAAACAAAGTATCAATAAATATTGAACGCTTTAAGAATATGGGCATTACAGCATTGCTTTACATTTATTTTATTCAAGTCAGCACTGGTAGGTTTGTGATAGAAAACTTTTCGCTAGAGGAAAACTACATATATATGTATGCGTGTATGTATTTACAGACCTTCACCTTGCAAAAATGTGCTGCGTGTGCTCAAGGTCTGCCGGTGACTTGAGGTACTCCTGCCTATTAGTTAGGCTTTCAAGGCCTACGGATGTCTGTTTACTCCGACCTGTTTGATACACAGACTGTAGTGTAGTAAATGTTTAATGTAGAAATGCAAAGGGCACAATAGTTACTCAGAAAATAACTTTGTTGTTCCAGTTAGACAGCATGTAGACAAAATAGAAGAGACATCCTGCCACATTTCTTCAATCATTAAACGCAACACTCCTGGGTCACTGTGTTCTTCTGTCTGCAGCACGAGGCAACACTACCATCTGTGGAGAGTTTAACTTCATTGCCGATCCAGAAGCCACTTATATTGTGCTAAACAACTACCTGTGTCCAACCTACCTTGCCACCTGGGAGTTCATGTGTATGAGCAAAATCCCCTGGTAAGGAGATGAGAAGCATGCCACATAAAAACATGTACTGTTAATCTCAGAATGACTGGGATGTGGTATTGTGGTCATAATGTTTCTCTTTTGGGAATCTTGTACATGAGGAATTTTCCGGCCTATGTAGTTCAGGGGTGGGGAATGTCCGGCCTCCGGTTTGCCCTGGCCCTAGATTCCATTTGAAAAAATAATTTCTGTGACAAACACTTAACACTAGAAGTGCCGAGCTTATGTAATAAACATCTCTACTGCGTTTTAATTGCATAAACATGAAAATAAATAAGTTATAAACACATTTACCTAGAATAGCCAAAATCGGGTTATTGTCACCGGTACATAATAACTCAGATATAACCCATAATCCTGCCTGCCCTTTACAATAGAGTCAGTCTGGCGCTCCAGTGGTGATCTCTACCTGTCTACAGTCTTTCATGTGCTTGAGAAACACACGCATTGTACAGCATTACAGGTGTCTTGTTACAGCTAGTCAGATTGAGTGGATACAGTGATTACCCGCAAATAAACATGGATTGGAAACGAAGACTGAAGAGAGCTCGTTTTGGAAATGCCTTTTATATTATCATGACTGATTCAGGGTCATCAGTGATACTGGCAATGACAGATCATTCGTGGGTTCGTGCCAGTGGTGTGAAAACACTGTGAGTGAAACACCGGGTCCAAATGGCACCGAGTGCTTTTACTCCACTGATCAATGTGCGATTGCTACTGCACAGAGTACAGAGTGCAATAGCTCAGCACATCGCACGCAAAATACTGATTCATCGACATTATCAGCGGAGGAGCATTTATTGCGATGCTATATATTCGTGGAGTAGAAGTGTCACCTGGAGAGGCTGTCAAAATGCAGTGTGAGGTACAAGCTCCTGCAGGGAAAGTGCAGAAACGTGTCCTGTGTGCACTGTCCTGAGCACAGATTTTATTCACTGTAGCTTTGTATGTTGAAAACAAAGTTTACACAGTTTGAAAATTTTACTTTAGTGTACAATTATGTTCTGATAAATGCAATATAAATGCAGTTATTTTTTTAACTATAAAATATTGCTTTTGAGCATTATTCCAATATTTATGTTTACACTTGTTTCATTATCTTATTGTATGCTGTTTTTGAGCTTTTTGCTTATTGTAGGCTATATTGTTATTTATGTTTTGACTGTAGTGTGTGCGTTTAGTAAAAAGTGATTTGTTCTTGCATTAGAATGTAAGTTTCATCTGTATTAATGTTTTGATGTAGGTGTATTAATTTAGGTTGTGGCCCGTGAATACATTTGTGAACACTCGAATGGCCCTTGATAGGAAAAAGGTTCCTCACCCCTGATGTAGTTGAAGATGGCTTCTTTACACAACAAAGGTGCACACCTTTTAAAAAATTGCTAGCAGCAATATAGTTTACTTGCTTTCTTTTCATTCAAAGTGAGTTCCAGTAATCAACTTCCAGTTGGGCCCTTATTCAATGTGTGAGCAGAGCCAATGCTCAGTGCTCACACATAGATAATAGGGTCTTTCGTTAACTTCAAGTCTTTAACTTTACGTCGTTCAATGTTATTAATTGATTCATGTACTTGAAAAGTGATCCATTTATTCCCATTTAATAATATACTTTAAATATATGAGCTCTGTTTAAATTGAATAGAGGTGTCTGCTAAATGTCAGCAATATTGAATTGCATGATTCAACCTTTAAAAATATAACTTTTGTAATAAAATCACAAATCGGTATGACCTCATTCGCACCTGATAATATCAGTTCTTGAGATGTAATTCAACATGAATATGAATCTCGAACAAAAGTAAAATATGATTAATCGGTAATAATCATAATTTAAAATAAAAAACAACCATAATGACAATAGAAAGTGATAATGGAAACCCATGTAATTCATTATAAAACAGAGCCTAGGAATGACTGGGAAAACAGTTTTTATACACGACAGACAGACCAATGACAAAGGCAGACTGGGGGACCAATTACCCCTCAGTATCAAGAGCTTGGAGGCAGCACTACAATGCTACCTCGGGGGTAGTGCTACGCTAAGTGTGGAGTTAAGGGCAAAAATTATACACAAGCTTTTACAACACCGGGTTCAACATAGAGCTGCCTCACTCGCCGACCTCAGGTAAATTGTGTTTTTAATACTCATGAGTCTTAATCAATCTCAACAGAGTGCTTCCATCTAAACAAATGCACAGTTCATTTATCATATCATATCATATCTCTAACTGAAAAGTTTGTATACATGAATGAAATAGTAATCCTTAATTTCACCACAATATTTTTGTTGTTGCAAATGTTACTTAAATTATGAATAAACCGATCTATTATTATGCATTGAACAATGTACACTGTAACCACATGCACTTACTCACTGGTGGATTGTCAGTTAGTGTTCTCAAGTGTTTGTTTCATACAGTCTGGTTTGTACTTATCAAACATTAATATTCTAATTATCATTGATCCACAGGACTCACACACTATATAGATATGAGAAGTGTATTCAGGGCTGTGCTTCACTGATAACTGTTAGTGTTATTCTCATGCGGGGGTAGGGTCTTTCGTAGAAATTAATTTACTCTTTTAGCAGATACACATTAGAGGGAATGTGGTCTTTCTGTTCTTTTTCTTCTTCTTCTTTGAATTGGTGTCTAGAGACATTCTTAAAAATTCAGTAACAATCCCAAGAATAAGGGCATTTATCCATGTGGAGAAGTCCCCTGTAGTAGTCGGGATGAGCAGCCCAGGTTTAATTAAGTGGCAATTTCATCTTGGCAAAAAAAAAGAAAAATAACTCTTTGCAGCACATTCAACATAATTAGTTGATTCAACTCTTCAGAAAAAAATATTGCTCTGGGTCTCAAATCAGCCCCCCGGTAATCAGAGTATGGTAGAACACAACTGCCCCCCTGTTTCCTACCACCAACCTTTATAGTTTTGGACTAAACCAATTGATCAATGCTTCAGGTTTACTTCTTTGCTATTAACATTAAGTGAATAAGCCACACACTTTACCAAATAAACATATTAATTCTGTATCATTGAAATCTGACAACATAAACCAAGTTTCATTATTCATGTTAATGGTATTCGAATACATATCCTTCATATGAAATTGATACCCTCTTCTCACATACGCAAACCAGAGCATGGGTATTTAAACAAGACTTATGACCACTGAATATCTTGTCTCTTGAGGAAGTAACTTAAAAGATTTAAAATATAGGGTGTCGCTCCTTGCAGCAGGACTGCTTTAAGACCATCCCCAGAAGCATCAGTTTGCTCAGTTTGGTGCAGCAGAAGCAAGACTAATATGTTTTTTCTAGACGTCTCTCCTGAAACAAGATCTGAGGTATAATGTCCCTTAACTTCTGTCTATGATTCTGTGGAAGATGGTCCTGGCTGGGCAAGGCAAATGGTTTACTTCCAACAGAGAGAAAATACTGCCCAGGGACCTCTTCCTCTTCAAACACCGAATGAGCGAAGACCTAATTTTTCACTGGCTCCCCCCGTATTTGTAATAAGAGTAACACTTGCTGTTCAACACTGAAGGTTCGTTGACCTGTCACTGTGTCATACCAAATCTTTTGCTTTGCCTGAGCTTGCATCATGTTTTTATGGAGTTGATGGCTCCTCCTATTTTTGATGTATTTTGACTACATCATATTCACTATTCAGTCTCTGCTGTGGTAGCTCTCCTTCCCAGGCTTCCTTCAGCATGACCAGCTCTGGAGGTCCATACAAAAATGTAAATGGGGAAAATCCCATGTGGAACATCCCTGTATGCAAACATGTGAGAACCATGTATCCCAGTCAGAACCGTTTGGCACACATATTTCTGAAACATACGAGGGTTTGATTAAAGTGTTACATTAGGGCATCGGTCTGCAGATGGTATGGTATAGTCTTTATGCCCCTAATCCCTAGTAGAAAATATACACTACCGTTCAAAAGTTTGGGGTCACTTAGAAATGTCCTTGTTTTCCACGAAAACATACTTGAAATGAGTTTGAATAGGAAATATAGCAAAATGAATAGGAAATATAGTCATTGACAAGGTTAGAAATAATGATTTTTCATTGAAATAATAATTGTGTCCTTCAAACTTTGCTTTCATCAAAGAATCCTACATACGCAGCAATTACAGCCTTGCAGACCGTTGGCATTCTAGTTGTCAACTTGTTGAGGTAATCTGAAGAGATTTCACCCCATGCTTCCTGAAGCACCTCCCACAAGTTGGATTGGCTTGATGGGCACTTCTTACGTACCATACGGTCAAGCTGCTCCCACAACAGCTCAATAGGGTCCGGTGACTGTGCTGGCCACTCCATTATAGACAGAATACCAGCTGACTGCTTCTTCTCAAAATAGTTCTTGCATAGTTTGGAGCTGTGCTTTGGGTCATTGTCCTGTTGAAGGAGGAAATTGGCTCAAATCAAGCGCTGTCCACAGGTATGGCATGGCATTGCAAAATGGAGTGATAGCCTTCCTTCTTCAAGATCCCTTTTACCCTGTATAAATATCCCACTTTACTACCACCAAAGCACCCCCAGACCATCACATTGCCTCCACCATGCTTGACAGATGGCGTCAAGCACTCCTCCAGCATCTTTTCATTTGGTCTGTGTCTCACGAATGTTCTTTTTTTGTGATTCGAACACCTCAAACTTATGTTCATCTGTCCATAAAACTTTTTTTTTTCCAATCTTCCTCTGTCCAGTGTCTGTGTTCTTTTGCCCATCTTAATCTTTTCTTTTTATTGGCCAGTCTGAGATATGGCTTTTTCTTTGCAACTCTGCCTAGAAGGCCAGCATCCCGGAGTCGCCTCTTCACTGTTGAAGACTGATGAGTTTCAGAAGAAAGGCCATTTTGAGCCTGTAATTAAACCCACAATTGCTGATGCTCCAGATACTCAACTAGTCTAAAGAAGGCCAGTTTTATTGCTTATTTAATCAGCACAACAGTTTTCAGCTGTGTTAACGTAACCCACCTCTGGTTACTTTTCTTCCTCAGTCCGTATCAGAGGTCAGAATAATTAGAAATGAAACAAATTGAGCATCCATGCAGTTTTGTCTTAAACAACCAGCACATTTATTATAGTATATTGCTTTTTCATGGTACCATATACCCAGTATTGGTAAATAAAATGTATTGTGTAAATAACAAAATCAAAGTCCCAGTGAAACAATGTCCTTGTGGCTGTGTGTGTAGTGTAGCTCAATACTCCTACCACTTGTAGAGATCAGAGGACCGTTGTTAAAGTCTTGGAAATCCAAAAGGAAAAATCCAGGGAAAAAAAAAGAGCAAGGTGAATCGTCGTCTAATAAGGTTGGCTCACCACTCCTTTGCAGGAGACTCACTCCATCAAAAAAACCCTGAGCTAAGTCAGAAAATTGAGAATCATTCTAACTGTCCAAATTCAATAAAACACTGCATCTCAACCAGCATAGAAATCAACTTTCACGCACACACATACAAAATGCAATGCGTTACCATTTGTAAACTTAAGAACCACTATTTCTATTCAGACCGCTGTTTACTACTACTTCTTGAAATAGAACTACTTCACTGAATTTTAAATGAAATGTCAGTTTCTCTTACTTTTTACCTCTCATTACCTCATACATATTTTCGTTAAATAAAATGCATTGCTATGCAGCACTTCAACAACTCAATGCTGTGAGTTATTTTTAAAAGATGTATTTTTTCCTTACCATGTGCAATGCAGTTATTAGATATTTTCTTTTTATCCCATTTATAAAATTAACCTGCTTAAAATCATTTGCTCTAAAAACAATATAAAAATCAATCAATTACAAAACAAAGAAAATACATCCTTTAGTTTTTTTCCCTCGTTTCTTTCATAAACACAAATATGCAATGCCCTTGCAAGTATCAACATTTTTAAATGCTGTATTTCAGATCAATTTGATGTTATTTTAAATTTTCTTAAGAGGACAGACCTCAGGGTGTCACGTAGCATAATCACAAACCACTAGAATGTAGCGATTACCTGTCCTACTATTTTATAGAGGGCCAACTATATCCATTGCAATACAACTAAAGGGCTCATCTACTATAGATAATGATATAAGTTGGGTTCGGTCACCTTGCTTAACAGGACCTGTTAACTGACACGCAGGACAGGAATTACAATAATCCCTTACATCAGTGTACTAACTAGGCCAATAAAAATATTTAGCGATCCATGCACATGTTAAACTTAGCTAAGATGACTAGCCCAAGGAATGCTGTGACCTAATTGCAAAGCAGTTTCCTTTATACCACTAGAAATTACCAGTCTCTCTCCACTCTCATCAATATAGTACAATCTTTGGTCTTAATAATAATAATAATAATAATAATAATAATATATTTTATTTATAGGCGCCTTTTACGACACTCAAGGTCACCTTACAACAGAACACAAAAGAGTCATCCATAAAAGCATCATCAATAACAACATTAAGCAAACAATACTATAATATACAATAAAACATTGGAAAATACAAAATATGAACTCAATGCATACACAATCATAAAAAAGCCAATTTAAAAAGGTAAGTTTTAAGACGAATTTTAAAAATATGAAGACTTTCACTGTTACGAATGTCAAGAGGAAGGGAATTCCATAAGTAAGGAGCAGTATAACTAAAAGCCTAAAGTGTTCAAACCAATAATGTGGTATAACAAGAAGAGTTGACGAGGAAGATCTAAGAGTATGAATAGGTGTATAGGTATGAAAAGATCAGAAAGGTATGAGGGAGTAAGGTTATTTAAGGCCTTGTATGTAAGAAGTAAAATTTTGAAATCAATTCGGTACTTAACTGGAAGCCAATGCAAATGTTGAAGAACAGGTGAAATGTGTTCGATAGAGGGAGTTCTAGAAATGATTCGTGCAGCTGAGTTCTGTACCAGCTGGAGTTTATGAAGAAGTTTGGAAGGAAGACCAAAAAGAAGAGCATTGCAGTAATCAATACAGGATGTAACTAGTGCATGAAAAAGAATGGCAGTACTGTTCAATGTGAGAGAGGGATGAAGACGATTAATATTACGTAAGTGAAAGTATGCAGAGCGAGTTATGTTATTAATATGGGCTTCAAAAGATAAGGTGCTATCAAGGACGACACCCAGACTCTTAACCTGTAATGAAGGAGAAGCAGTGGACTGATCGATAGTCATGGAAAAACTATCAGTTTTTGCCAAAATAGATTTGGTGCCTACAAGGAGAATTTTGGTTTTACCACAATTTAATTTAAGAAAATTAAATGAGAACCAGTTTTTAATTTCAGATAAACAGCTGGACAGAGAGGGCGGAGGAAGGGAAGAAGTGTGCTTGGAAGACAGGTAGAGCTGGGTGTCGTTGGCATAGCAGTGAAAATTGACACCATGTTTCCTAAATATATGACCAAGGGGCAGTAAATAAATAATAAATAGAAGAGGGCCCAAGACTGAGCCTTGTGGAACACCAGTAATAACTTGTGATGATGTAGATCTAAAAGTTTTAATTTGTATGAACTGAGTGCGACCAGAAAGATATAATCAAAACCAAGACAGGGGCGTGCTCGTAATTCCAACTGAGACCAGCCTGTCTAGGAGGATGTTATGTGAGATCGTATCAAAGGCCGCACTCAGATCAAGAAGAATGAGTATAGACAGCTGACCAGAGTCTGCAGCCAACAACAGATCATTAGTAATTTTGACAAGAGCGGTTTCTGTACTATGATATGGACAGAAACCCGATTGAAATTGTTCAAACAAATGATCTGAAAGATAATCATAAATCTGAACTGCAACACTCCTTTACAAAATTTTTGAAATAAATGGTAAATTTGAAATAGGACGAAAATTATCAAAATTAGTAGGATTTGCCCCTGGTTTGGGGTTATTGAAGCAGTTTTGAATGATACAGGAACCAGGCCAGAGGACAGTGAAGAGTGAACGATCTCAGTAATTAAAGAAGACAGAGAAGGTAAACATGCTTTAACTAAATACGTTGGAAGAGGATCAAGCTGACAGGTGGTGGGTTTAGATTTCCGAAAAATAGTGGTCTTTAACCACAAAGCCTGATTTTTTATCCTGTGCTGCCTTCTTAGTAAGGACCTGTAGTCCCATATCTTGCTGCTGTAAGGCTGCAATGCCAGAGGGAATAATATAATATAATATATAAGTCCTGTTGTTCTGGAACTACCACCTCTTTTCTTAACTCACAATAGTTTCACCCTGCAGCAACTCCTCCAATATAGGGATGTCCTAAAATAACTGGGTAGGGAGAACACTCCAATACCCACACTGACAAAAGGTAGGACTGTCCCCTACTTCCAATTTTCAACTCTAATGCTAATTCATCTCCATGAATGCAATGCAAACAGTCTGTTCCATGACTAAACATGTTTCAGGGAACACAGTCTTCTCTAACCAAGGAGTGCTCTGTATATTTTCCAACTATAACCACGTTCTGTTATATCTTTAGACACAGTATCCAAAGCAACTGCACCTTCCAGCCTAGGCAAATGGTCACAATTTCACCTCTTTAACTGCTTTCAAAGGGCAAAAAGGCTTATTATGTCCTGTCTGACCACAATTATAACAAACAATAGGTGCTTATGACTTGTGTTCTCTCTACCTTGGGCATAAGACTATGACTATAACCACCACCAGACTTACTGGTCCCAGAGCTGGAAGGACTGTCGGATCACTTTGCAAAAGCTTGAACCCCAGCTGCTCCTTCCAATATTTGCATGGAGCAAAATCGCTGTCTATAAGTTTCAGCTTGAATTTCAATAATAATGCATTGCAATACAGCTCAAAGTTCAATGTGTGTATAAACAACACCGTAATGTAGTTCTAAAACAAAAAGTATAAATACATGTTGAAAGCTTTAGTAATATTTGCATTACAGCAAAGTTTTAAAATGATTTTATTGTGATAGTAAACTTAACTTTTTAAAATTGATATTTTATTTATTTTTATTTTGACTTTGAGGTGTTTGTAGTTATGGTGTTTGGACAAGTGTTGCTGTCTGCCTTTCCTTCTGTTTCACTAGCGGAAAACGCCTACATATACAGTTAGGTCCATAAATATTTACACAGTGACACAATTGTCACCATTTTGGCTCTGTACGTCACCACAGTGGATTTGAAAGGAAACAATCAACATGATCTTTAAGTGTAGACTTTCATCTTTAATTTGAGGGTAGTTACATTCAAATTAGGTGAATGGTGTAGGAATTACACCCATTTTTATATGTGCCCCCCCCCATTTTAGGGGCTCAAAAGTATTTTGACAAACTAACATAATCATGAATTAAACTGTGAGTTTCAGTACTTGGTTGTAAATCCTTTGCAGTCAATGACTGCCTGAAGTCTAGAACCCATAGACATCAGCAGATGCTGGGTTTCTTCCCTGGTGATGCTCTGCCAGGCCTGCACTGCAGCTGTCTTTAGTTCCTGCTTGTTCTTGGGACGTTTTGCCTTCAGTTTTGCCTTCAGCAAGTGAAATGCTGCTCAATTGGATTCAGGTCAGGTGATTGACTTGATCATTGCAGAACACTCCACTTCTGCACCTTAAAAAGTCTTGGGTTGTTTTCGCAGTATGCTTTGGGTCATTGTCCATCTGCACTGTGAAGTGCTGTCCAATGAGTTTTTAAGCATTTGGCTGAATCTGAGCAGATAATATAGCCCTAAACACTTCATAATTCATCCAGCTGATTTTGTCAGCAGTCACATCATCAATAAATACAGGGGAACCAGTTCCCTTGGCAGCCATACATGCCCATGCCATAAACATGCTTCACAGATGAGGTGGTATGCTTTGGATCATGAGCAGTTCCTTCCCGTCTCCATACTCTTCTCTTTCCATCATTCTGGTGCAAGTTGATCTTTGTCTCATCTGTCCATAGGATGTTGTTCCAGAACTGTACAGATTCTTTAGATGTTTTTCTGGTAAATTGTAATCTGGTCTTCCTGTTTCCTGTTTACATCTTGTGGTAAACCCTCTGTATTTACTCTGGTGAAGTCTTCTCTCGATTGTTGACTTTGACACAGACATGCCTACCTCCTGGAGGGTGTTCTTGATCTGGCCAACAGTTGTGAAGGGGTTTTTCCTCACCAGGGAAATACTTATTCTGTCATCCACCACAGTTGTTTTCCGTGGTCTTCCGGACCTTGGTGTTCCTGAGCTCACCAGTGCGTTCTTTCTTTTTAAGAATGTACCAAATAGTTGATTTGGCCACACCTAATGTTTTTGCTATCTCTCTGATTGGTTTGTTTTGATTTGTAACACAAAACTGAAGGCAAAACACCCCAAGAACATGCAGGAACTAAAGACAGCTGCAGGTTTCCTTTCAAATGCATTGTGGTGGCGTATAGAGCCAAAATGATGATGATTGTGTCACTGTCCAAATATTTATGGACCTAATTGTATATGTATGTGTGTATGTATTTACACACACCTTCACACTAGGATTGTAGAGGACTGCTCTGAAGTTAAAGACTGCTCAGTACAAAGCCAGACTGAATCTTCTTCCATGACTGTTGCTGTGGCTTCAGTTTATTTCTTTCTCATTTGTTGTTCAGAGCAGAAGATGGTGAAGAAGCTGCTAGTTAATGTGGACTGTGGTGTGGATGATGCCCAGGCCATAATGCTGGCCCTGGCTGACCCTGATGTGCAGATTCTGGGCATCACCTGTGTACGTGGGAACACGTCTCTTGACAACGTGTGCAAAAATGTGCTGCGTGTGCTCAAGGTCTGCCAGCGACTTGAGGTACCCCTGCCTTTCACTGAGGCTTTCAAGGCCTTTGGATGTCTGTTTACTCCCCTGTTTGATACACACACTGTAGCTTAGTAAATATTTAATGTAGAAATGCAAAAGGCACAATAGTTACTGAATAACTATGAATGTTGTTCCAGTTAGATTTACTTGAGTTACTCTTACACAAGTACACAATAGTTACTCTTAAAAAATAATTGTAATAAATAAATAAAACTAAAAAGAAATGTGTAGTAATACAAATAGCCAAGGATCAAAAATGCAAAGGGCACATAGGGATTAATAGTCTTTTCATATTAACAAGTTTTTTCTTCTTTTGAAAAACACATTATTTTCTGCAGCTGCTAGACAAAAGCTTCTCAGTATGACATTGGAGTGATTCAATGCTGTGAAATATGTGCTTCTCGCAGCAGAAGCAGGAAGCTACCATATTTTACTTCCTTGTATTTGTCCATTGCTCTATACACCTGTTCTCAAGAAACCCCTTTGCAAATACTTTTTTCTAATTCTTTGTGTCTGCATTAAATCTGATCATGTCATGCTATGGTTCCTCTGGTAATTACACACAAGAAACTTCACTGACAGTTTAAGTCCTGAAACTTTTTTTTTTACAGCAGTGTGGATCAGGAACTAGATTTACCACAATGTCCTGTTTGTTGTTTTTTTCACAAAAATAGGATTATTAGTTTTTTGAATTTCCATCTTTGAATATACAGTATGTAGACAAAATAGAAGAGACATCCTGAGACATTTCTTCAGACATTAAATGCAACACTCCTGGCATGCCAGCGAGTTGGGTTTTCAGACTCCTATGACAGTTGGTGACAAAGTCTCACTTGATTGACAGTTTTTGTTTAACTAATTGTATGCCCCTTGGATTAATCTCTAAGTGTTATTCCAAGTTACTGTTAAACAGACCTACACGTTGAATGAAAGATCCTGTTTCTAACACTTTATATAAACTATGCCAGAGGCTTGTTCAAACCGGGGATTGAATATCCAGTTTTGCAGCTTTTTGTGTTTCTTGCATAAGGTTTATGGTGCAAGCAATTTGATCATACACACATCAAATTAATAGACACATTTGTTTTGTCTTGGTGGGGGTGGGAGAACTTTTACAGTATTCTCAATATGGAGCACAGGCCAGAATCTTCTATCATACAAGAGTTACTTTAACCATTTCCTTTATTTATTTACTTTACCTAGAAACCAATGCATTTATTAAATTGATTTCAATGTCTCAGATCCCAGTTTTCAGAGGCGCCTCCAGTTCACTCCTGAGCGAGGTCCTGAACGCCAGTCACATCCATGGGGAGGACGGTCTGGGGGACGCCCCTGATCCGGAGGCCCCAGGGCTGGAGCACGTCCAGAAGGAAGGGGCGGTGCAGGCCATGATCCGGATCGTCACAGAGCATGAAGGCCAGGTGAGCAGAGCTGCTGCAGGGTGTGATCAGTACACAGTTACACCTCTCCAGTATGGGCAGCCCAGCACCACTCCAGTACCATGTGGACTGCCCAGCTACACAGCTAATACAGCTAATTTTGGTTGGGAATTCATTCTGGCAATTTTAGTGGATTTGACTGTGATGCCAATTTATACTTCCACCAAACTGGCAATCACACCCTCTGAATATGGTGCGAGGAAAAGAGGAACTTGTTAGCGATAAGCTGGTGTATCTGTTGTACCTGACTGTGGCCTGGGGAACACAACAAACATGTTGGTCAACCATTGATTGAAACTACTTATTGAAACATATCTTTTCAATTACAAATATTTGTGTGTTCGTTAAAGAGGTGAAATGTTTAACTTTGTATCTATTTTAGTGGTAATTCTGTGCCTAGGAGAATGGGGAGAGCGTCTTGCTTCTCAGCAGCTTTCATTCAGACAAGTAGCTGACCAGCCTCCCAGACTGTGCTCTGGGTGTCAGGCAGCGGCGCATGTTAAATGAAAGTGCTGTATTGCAGGTCACTCTTGTTGCTACCGGCCCTTTGACAAACCTGGCTCTCGCTGTGAAGATAGATCCCAGCTTTCCCCAGAAACTGAAGGGACTGTACATCATGGGAGGAAACACAGAGTGTACGTTTCTGAATTATTTGCCATTGTTTGCCATTTTATTGTTTTTATTAGAAATAATGATATTAATAATAATACAAACTCTAGTAAGACCTATTATATTTCAGAGACATTTTATATTTAGCCCATAACAGGGGAGGGGGATCTAACTGGGCAGTTACAGGGATCCACAGATCTGTTGCTGTTGGGCTCCATGCTGGATGAGCAGCAGCCGATGGCATTGTCTGAGCAGTCTGGCAGGTCTCTTCACTGTGTTCTTCTGTCTGCAGCACGAGGCAACACTACCGTCTGTGGAGAGTTTAACTTCACTGCCGATCCAGAAGCTGCTTACATTGTGCTAAACGACTACCTGTGTCCAACCTACCTTACCACCTGGGAGTTCCTGTGTATGAGCAAGATCCCCTGGGTAAGGAGATGAACTACGAAGCATGCCATGGACTGTTCAGTTAATCTTAGAATGGGAAGCAGCAGGACTAGAGAGCTGCACTAATGTGGTCATAATGTTTCTCTTTTGGGAGTCTTGGACTTTTCCTGTCTATATAGTTAAAGATGGCTTTTACACGACAAAAGGGCAAACCTTATGAAAAATAGCTAACAAAAATAGTTTACTTGCTTTTTCTCTTTGAAAGTGAGTTCCAGTAAATTAAGTTGGGCCCTTCAGCAACTGAACAGTCTGGGGGAAGTCCAAACCGTCAGTACATTCAGGAGTCCACAGTGTGAAAAATATAGGTTAACAGTGTGAATATGCTCTCACAAAAGGTTCCTGCTTTAAATGTCAACGAGTGATAGTGATTTTCCAGTGGTGGGCAAACTTTGTTTATCAGTGTAATTTACTATGCTGTGAGAATATTTTAACCAAATTCAAAAGATCAGGTGTTCCCTACCAATTATTTACTAACAATGCATAGTTTAAGCTGTTTTAAGTCTTTAAAGCTCACTAAGCTTCGCTGCACTGGACTTGTAAAATGGTGCTGGTGCTGTGAAGTCATGTTGTTGATACATGTATACAGTATACACCAGGGAAGAAACCCAGCATCTGGTGATGTCTATGGGTTCCAGACTTCAGGCAGTCATTGACTGCAAAGGATTTGCAACCAAGTATTGAAACTCACAATTTAATTCATGATTATGTTAGTTTTTCCAAATACTTTTGAGACCCTAAAATTGAGGGGGACCACATATAAAAATGGGTGTAATTCCTACACCATTCACCCAATTTGGATGTAACTACCCTCAAATTAAAGATGAAAGTCTACACTTAAAGAACATCTTGGTTGTTTCCTTTCAAATCCATTGTGGTGGTGTATAGAGCCAAAAGGATGACAATTGTGTCACTGTCCAAATAATAATGGACCTAACTGTATATGCTGTATACAGAAACAAAGTATTAGCAAGTACTGAGATTGTGATAAAATAAACAAAACTATTGTAATATGGATGAAGAAATACATTCAGATTCAACAGCGGAATACTTGTATGAGCCTTTAAGGACAGACTATTCCAATTTACGAAATAATGAGAGTGACAACAATAATTCGATTACCTGGCATAATTCTGGGGTGTACCAGGGAGCAGTGTGATTTAAAGAGACAGAGCAGGTTTTAAAGGCAGTCGTTGTAGTGCACAATGAGATTATGAATAGACTGGGAGTCAGGACTGGGGTAAGTCTGAATCAGGCTGATAAGATCAGTGGGGTTGGTGTTTTTTATGTTTCTAAAGGAAATGGTGCGTTGGCCATTATGTTTAAGAAGAGGGACAGAGACTTAAAACATGACAGCTTTGTGATCAGAGATAGGGAGTTCTGTGTCGGTTATATTACAAAGAAGAATGCCTGTAAAGCAGACTAAATCTAAAATTTGACCTTTATTATGAGTGGGAAAAGTAACATTAACAAAGTTACATAGTTCATAACACATCACTAGAGACGGCGTTCATTGATGCAACTGAACTATCAAATTGGTAAAGTTCCATACAGTAAAAAGATGATTATTAGTTTAACAACTTAGTTTTGAAATATCCAATATGTCAAATTATATTAGTAGATTTTAACACATTCTGAATTGTGCATGCAGATGTGAATTGGAAACTAACGATATTATCTCTCACAGTAACCTGCACCGCATTGTATTTAAATGACTTAATAATATTGGGACACAACCGGGGATTGCAGACGTGCCTCGGGGAACGAGTGAGAATAGGGCAAAATTAAGAGAAAGGTTGGAAAAACAATGTAATAAACCTAGTTCTGGTATAGGGCTCCAATTGGGAAGAATTAGCCCTATCTTTTGTGAGGCCACTAAGCGGTTTCCCTGTCTCACACTCACACAGGGAAGGTTGTGGAATTGAGATCCAAAGCCTTGGTCATAGGTCATAAATATGGATAGGGTGGCTGTGTATTAGTTCTTGTAATCCTCTGTGTCTGTCTCCCTTCCCTTCAGGTACTTTGCACACACTATGGCAATAGGGGTCTGTTTTATAGTGTTCAGTGGCAGGGACTGATTGTCAGTAGCTCGGTCTTCTGCCCCGCAAGCTGTCAAGCATGTGTGCGCCTGAGCTGAACTGCCAAGAGGGGTTTGCCTCGCAGGTTCTCTTGTCTTTTTTCGTAGGCTTGTAATCTCACGTTTGGTGAATGGGGGCAGCCTGTGTGACCTAATATAACTGCTGTCCTTTACCAGTCCTCGTGGCGCGTCACAATATGTTACTGGCCCGTGGTGTGAGTGTTAACAGAACAGCAGTGTCTGATCTCCTCATACAATGATGTGAAGAGCAAAAGGGAGAGCAACTCCTCATAAGACCTGATTCTTCCATATATATACATATCAATATTTATTCTTCAGGAATTCTGTGGACCATGGCTGGACAAAAACTCTGAGAAGGCCAGGTTCATGAAGAAGATATTCAGGTACAGCATGGAGATGGTTAAAACCTACAGGCACCAGGAGATGATGGGGGAAGACGAATTCATATCCTGTGACTCCTACGCCATGGCAGCCGCTATAGATTGCTCCGTCATCACAGAGTTGGAGGAGTGGCCGGTCAGTGTGGAGCTCTCCGGGAGGCTGACCCGAGGCATGATGGTGCTCGACAAACCGGGCTTCCTCCAAAAAGAGCACAAAGTCTTTATCATCAAGAAGTGTGACCTGGAGAAGTTTAAAAGTATGATGATGACAGCTCTGAAATGACTTCACTGATTGCTATGGCTCCCACAACTGTTTTTCAACAACAAGCACGGACCAAGTAATTGTTTGTCTAAACCAGCTTACCTGTGTCAGTAATTTAATTGATCTGTGATTATTCTAAAGTGTTGTTGTGCTTATAAACATTTGTGGAATTCAGATTATGAAATAGATTATTTGTATATTCAGTAAAAGGAAAGCAAACCTTTCACGATCATGTGACTGGATTAACACAATTTTGGTACTTCAAAGTAGTATTAAAGAATATTGATGTTTATGTGTAAGCTTTACATAGTCTTGACATTTAATGGACTTTCTGACCAAAAAAGCTAAATTGCTCAAATGGTTTTTCTGGTATTTGTATAACTATATACACATATGTAAATGTGTGTTTACTACTGTCTCACACTGACTATGTTTAATATATTTGACATCATCTGAAAGATAATTGTAAATGGTGAATAATTTTAAGAATTTGTGTTATCCTGGACAGCATGTACAGTGAGGGAAAAAAGTATTTGATCCCCTGCTGATTTTGTACGTTTGCCCACTGACAAAGAAATGATCAGTCTATAATTTTAATGGTAGGTGTATTTTAACAGTGAGAGACAGAATAACAACAAAAAAATCCAGAAAACGCATTTCAAAAAAGTTATAAATTGATTTGCATGTTAATGAGGGAAATAAGTATTTGATCCCCTATCAATCAGCAAGATTTCTGGCTCCCAGGTGTCTTTTATACAGGTAACGAGCTGAGATTAGGAGCACTCTCTTAAAGGGAATGCTCCTAATCTCAGCTCGTTACCTGTATAAAAGACACCTGTCCACAGAAGCAATCAATCAATCAGATTCCAAACTCTCCACCATGGCCAAGACCAAAGAGCTGTCCAAGGATGTCAGGGACAAGATTGTAGACCTACACAAGGCTGGAATGGGCTACAAGACCATCGCCAAGCAGCTTGGCGAGAAGGTGACAACAGTTGGTGCGATTATTCGCAAATGGAAGAAACACAAAATAACTGTCAGTCTCCCTCGGTCTGGGGCTCCATGCAAGATCTCACTCCAAGGAGTTACAATGATCATGAGAACGGTGAGGAATCAGCCCAGAACTACACAGGAGGATCTTGTTAATGATCTCAAGGCAGCTGGGACCATAGTCACCAAAAAAACAATTGGTAACACACTACGCCGTGAAGGACTAAAATCCTGCATCGCCCGCAAGGTCCCCCTGCTCAAGAAAGCACATGTACAGGCCCGTCTGAAGTTTGCCAATGAACATCTGAATGATTCAGAGGAGAACTGGGTGAAAGTGTTGTGGTCAGATGAGACCAAAATCGAGCTCTTTGGCATCAACTCATGGCCAACTACAAGAAACGTCTGACCTCTGTGATTGCCAGCAAGGGTTTTGCCACCAAGTACTAAGTCGAAGGGGTCAAATACTTATTTCCCTCATTAGCATGCAAATCAATTTATAACTTTTTTGAAATGCGTTTTCTGGATTTTTTTGTTGTTATTCTGTCTCTCACTGTTAAAATACACCTACCATTAAAATTATAGACTGATAATTTCTTTGTCAGTGGGCAAACGTACAGAATCAGCAGGGGATCAAATACTTTTTTCCCTCACTGTAAGACCTGTCATGTCAGTCACAGTGTTTAGAAATGTGTGTGATTTCTGTCATTCTGCATGCTTATACATGAGCCTGAGAATTCCAATATTTATTGGCAATAATGTGAAAACATTAATTAAGATAGGTGCAGTTTATTTATGGTATATGCAGCATATATACACTCACCTAAAGGATTATTAGGAACACCTGTTCAATTTCTCATTAATGCAATTATCTAACCAACCAATCACATGGCAGTTGCTTCAATGCATTTAGGGGTGTGGTCCTGGTCAAGACAATCTCCTGAACTCCAAACTGAATGTCTGAATGGGAAAGAAAGGTGATTTAAGCAATTTTGAGCGTGGCATGGTTGTTGGTGCCAGACGGACCGGTCTGAGTATTTCACAATCTGCTCAGTTACTGGGATTTTCACGCACAACCATTTCTAGGGTTTACAAAGAATGGTGTGAAAAGGGAAAAACATCCAGTATGCGGCAGTCCTGTGGGCGAAAATGCCTTGTTGATGCTAGAGGTCAGAAGAGAATGGGCCGACTGATTCAAGCTGATAGAAGAGCAACTTTGACTGAAATAACCACTCGTTACAACCGAGGTATGCAGCAAAGCATTTGTGAAGCCACAACACATACAACCTTGAGGCGGATGGGCTACAACAGCAGAAGACCCCACCGGGTACCACTCATCTCCACTACAAATAGGAAAAAGAGGCTACAATTTGCACAAGCTCACCAAAATTGGACAGTTGAAGACTGGAAAAATGTTGCCTGGTCTGATGAGTCTCGATTTCTGTTGAGACATTCAGATGGTAGAGTCAGAATTTGGCATAAACAGAATGAGAACATGGATCCATCATGCCTTGTTACCACTGTGCAGGCTGGTGGTGGTGGTGTAATGGTGTGGGGGATGTTTTCTTGGCACACTTTAGGCCCCTTAGTGCCAATTGGGCATCGTTTAAATGCCACGGCCTACCTGAGCATTGTTTCTGACCATGTCCATCCCTTTATGACCACCATGTACCCATCCTCTGATGGCTACTTCCAGCAGGATAATGCACCATGTCACAAAGGTCGAATCATTTCAAATTGAGTTAATTGAGTTCACTGTACTAAACTGGCCCCCACAGTCACCAGATCTCAACCAAATAGAGCATTTTTGGGATGTGGTGGAACGGGAGCTTCGTGCCCTGGATGTGCATCCCACAAATCTCCATCAACTGCAAGATGCTATCCTATCAATATGGGCCAACATTTCTAAAGAATGCTTTCAGCACCTTGTTGAATCAATGCCACGTAGAATTAATGCAGTTCTGAAGGTGAAAGGGGGTCAAACACAGTATTAGTATGGTGTTCCTAATAATCCTTTAGGTGAGTGTACATTAATATATACACAACGAAAGGTCATTTTTCAGTACAGATTCAAGCAGACCCTTCTAGATTTTATCCTGATATTTCTGCTTCTCACTGATGGTATTTTAATGTAAAAAAAGAATCTAGGTTGAGAAAGAGTAGCCTATTCATTACTGAAGTGTCCTATGAATAATAAAAACACAGGTACACAGGAGACACAGGTATGAAGACGTTTCTTGATTTCAGACTTCCCTGCATTTATCGCAATGAACAAAACCCTATTCTGAACCTGTTACACAGTAAAGAATTGTATTGGTTGAAATAATTTAATATTGTCATAAAAGTCTCAGCTGGACAATGTAATGCAATTCCTTTATACTGGCAGTGCACAACACACACTGCTGATTTAACACAAGCTGAAGTACACTGGGAGTGGGGAAAATTGAATTGTCAAGGTTACAAACACAGAGATGTCAAATCAAATCAAACCTTTATTATCCCCAAGGGGAAATTAGGTTTGCAATCAGGGGTTCAAACATTCAGCAACCTTAACAACACCAGCAAACAACATCCAACAACACCCATGCATAGAGGCCATTGAGATACAGTTTTGCGACAAAGAGATATGCAGAAGAAGTAAAGTACTGGAGTAGCAGGGCTAAAGTGTAGACGTAGAACAGACTCCACTACACCTATATTCAGTCTATTTAAATCCAGTGATAAAGAGTCCTTAGATCTTCCTGATGACCTGCTTGTTGTAAAAGTCGGGGGCCAGACTCACCCCCATACAATACTTACTGGCCACTCTAACAAGACTGCCAAGCCTAATTACCAAACTAGACAACAATACAGAAAGTTAAAACAGATTCAATAAAACTTCTGTAAAGCCAGGTCTTAGAAGTAGAAATAGGGTGTGTTCAGCTTCTGCAAATTGTGGAAGAAATGATGTGACACCAACCCAAGATTTGAATGCGGAGGGGAACCTTACAGCACCCTCCACAGTTCATTGTATAACAATTATAATGACTTTTTTCATGCTTGAAACAAAGAACATATTTTTATTTAGCAGAACTTCCTGGAAAGCTCCAGCTGAACATGTATCATCGGGCTGTATGCAATGCGGGTGATGTGCCACGATGTGTGTCATTTTGTTTCCTAGGGTAAATATGTAGCCCAGTGCAACTCAGGCTGGTTTAAATATCTGAGAAACGTAGCGCAGCTAGGGGTGTGAGTGATATTGAGTGAGTTTAAATAAGAAATGACAACGGATCAATAAGTGGTTAATTTGCCCCTTAAGTCAACTCCTCCTATTTGTACTTTCATGAAATATTTGTAAAAGTGAAGCCTCCACTTCCATGATACGGCAATAGACCGCGGCGAGTTCAATCACAGCGTATTCGGTTACATATTAGTTCCTAATGAAATGGGACCGGTGTTACGTCCAAGAAAATCCGGGTAGAATCAATGTCTTAAAATACATGCCCGGCTTCTTTGTTTTCAATCGCAATCCATTAACATTTATGAACGTGTTAATGAGACCTATTTCTCAGTGGAGACGAACTCAATATGATGTGGTACAGTGGAAGACATGCGGGCTTTGAAGGCATGCCACTGTGCCGCCGCGCCGTTTGCATGGGTGCAGCAGTGCTTCGCTCCGGGTGGCGCCGCAGCCGGCCGGCTGTGTTCGGAATGGCAGCAGCTAGCAGCACGGAGCCGCTATGCCAGCCCTGTGTTTACCATGCTACATTCAAAGGTGAGCCCTGGATTTATCATCAGATTAAAAAACAACACATTCCAGCATTTGACGAATCCTATTTCAAAGGAAGATCTGTTTTGAATGGATTGTTAAATGTTTATATTATAGAAATGTATTTCACATTGATTTGCAATACGTTTCAGTTTTAATTGAATATTTGAAAAACAGTTGACATAGCTGGCTTAGTGACTTGTGTTAATCTGGTTTATTTCTTTGTATTGAACCAGAGATGCGGTAAACCAGTTTAATGTAATATATAATAATAGACCGTGTTATTTTGTATTGTAGCCAGTCGGTGGCAGTAGAGCACAGAGGCAGATATTCTCCTTGTCATTATTGTGACCAGACGGTTCTGTTGAATTTCTGTCAGTCAGTATTATCTCAGATGACCTAAAACCGATTCGTGTAGTCTGATCTAGTTCAAGCAGAGTACCACCACCTTGCGTTAACACTGTCCTTATAAATCTCATAAGGCTATACGGCCCCTGCAAGTTTTTTTGTTTTCTCCAAATGTTGCATCCTAGTGCACACACACATGTAATATGTTCACTGTGATGAAGATGAAGGAAATGTGCATGTTTTTTCAGTGGAGATCCAAGTTAAGAAGCCCCTTCAGCCTGTTCACCTGAGCTGTGAACAGGTGGCTCTGGAGATGCTGTGTCTGTGCAGCCAGCTTGACCTCCTCATCAAAGCACAGGTCCACCAGGTGAGGTTGGCACCTATTTAACTCTGAGCTTCTCATCTTCACCTCTAAGGACAGTTGGGGGTCGCTGCACAATCACCATCTCTTTTTCTTCTATACTTGAAATGCAACACAGCATTTTCTTGTGATTTCAGACATCTGATAAATGATTGATTGCATGATGTGCTTCAACTTTTTCTGAGCTGCAGGCACTTAAATAAACCAGAATCTCATGCTGCTGTCACATTACAAGCATCTTATCTCATTTTGAGTAAGATGGAGCTAAAGAGTTACAACTCAAAGAGCTTGTTAGTTCAGTTTTACAAGAGCCTGCAGGCAGTAGCCCGCATGGCACATGCCATGGGCCAAAGTGATGTTATCTGTGTCTAAATTGCTTCCCTGTGATTGTATATGACTCTTAACAAATATGGATGTTTTGAAGCGTGTGATAATTGCCATTGTACATTCTAGATAGAGAGTAAATATTTATCCGACTTTTCAAGTGATTCATAGAACTCCCTGAGCCCAGAGCTCATTTATAATAGCTAAGGACGAGCATTGCTGTGTTTACAAGTAGATTTTTTCCTGTATCATTTGCCATTGTTTTGTACTAAAGTTGGCTTTACCAAAATGCTGTGTAAGCCTGCCAGGAAAATAAAGTTAACAAACTCAAAAAGGAAGAGGGCGTTAAAAGGTTTTGAATCGCTCAGAGATGTATTAGCTTAATTAATTCTTCCTTTGATGCATTGTGCTTTTATCTGGTATGCTAGAGCACTGTCTTTGTAACAGTTAATTTCCTCCCATCATTTCTGTGCCTTTCTTTACTCCCCACAGTTCCAAGAGCAGCTGAGGGAGGATATCAGTCCTGTCGAGTCACAGTCTTTCCACAGACAAGGTCAGATAATACGCCACTGGCAACCTGCATGAAACACCTTGCTCCGTGGTGTATAAAGGTTAAATATGGTGTATAAAGGGCAATATGCAACTGAAGAGAAAAAACGTTATTCAGCATGTAAAGTGCTTTATGCAACTGACCACAGGCACTTCTTTGTAATTCTTTCTTCATTTTGCAGTGCTTGCTGTTATTATATTTCTTAGCAGACGACATTATCCAGGGCTACTTAAAATTGTTACAATATATCACCTTTTTTTTAACTTACAATTATCCATTTATTCAGCTGGAGCAATCTAGGTCAAGTACCTTGCTCAAGGGTACAACAGCAGTGCCCCCCACCTGGGACTGAACCCACAACCCTCCACTTATCACTACTCCACACTGCTTCCTTCCCATCCACTGCTGCTGCTGATGTCGATTGTTTTTTCCCTAATCATACAGGAGCTGAGACTGTAGAACGTATGAACCGTTGTTTGGAGCATTTGCCAAAACCTATACCACAGTTAGAGGTAAAGGGCCTTATTTTAAACTAATTTTATTAGTATTACAAATATATATAATGTTATGCATAGACATGGCTGCCCCAGCAGGTTTAAATGTTAATACAAGTTTGATATCAGCCTATTCCCTTATATTTACCAACCTGTCTGGCCATTATGATGATGCTGAAGAGGTTGACTATGCGTATAATTACAAAATCATTTCACACATTATCGGAACTATACTTGCATTTCACCCCAAAACTCATAATTCTGTTAGCCTCCCCACTTCACCAATAGGTTTTCCATCCACAAGCCAAGAATAAAATCAAATCCACAAAACAGTAGCTGAAATGAATAAATATGACAAGCGGAGTAATATTTTTCATCATTTATTTATTCTATAAGAAATCAAACGGAATATGATCGGAAAATGAGCTGGTCTCACAGTCATGGACAGCCCAATGTTTCTTTTTGGTAATGTATTCCCAGACTACTGCTAATCAAGGTGTGTGAACCCTGCCAGTAGAGCGTAGACAGTTAAAACACCAGCTTTAGGATTAATTTACAACAGACAGAAGGATGAAGAATATTTTTTATGTCACACATACATTAGACAGGAGTAGAGTGAAAATACAATACGGTATTACCCATAAATATGCAGTTGTAAGAAAGTGACCCGGGGTTTATCAGAGGTCTTCATGATCTGATTTTTACTCACACCTAGGATTACCTGGATGCTGTAGGGTTATCCACAATGTTCCCGAGGGTCGAAGTCTTCATCATACACGGGAGTCCTGTGGATATGCTGGAGAAGCCGCCCATGGATGGTGAGAGTGACTGTATCTGGGTGCATTTGAGATCATCTGTTTTCACTGCACCTAGTGAATGCATACTGTCTGGCAGCTCTTCAACTGCTCTTGCTGTACTTTCAGACCAGACATTACAGAGCTTTATTGCACCACGACGCAATAACAGAAAAACCTTTTCATAACACCCTTTTAAAGAGCAATGTGGACTGACATTTTAAGATCTCCTATTTGGTTCATTCATTTCAAAAGTGTATTATGTAGCCATATATGGCAACATTAAAAAAACAACAACAACAACAAAACTGCTTATTAGATGCGCCCTATTAAACGTAGCTTGGTCCTCGGAAATAGAAGAGACGGTGTGAAATGGAGATATGTAATGTGACACAATACCTTGCACGAAAGGGAGCAGACACAAACACAAGTGTATCTGGTGGCGTTGTCTTACAGGGCCCGACAGAAGGCAGTCTTTGGAGAAGGCTGATATTTATACCGCAAGCATGGAGGTTTTTTTTCTTGTTTGTTTATTGAAATCCTGGACTGTTGTTCTATGTTTTTTAACTCTGAGGGTTTAATGTCTTCATGTGTGGTTTCCTCCATCTTGTGTGCATTTGATTTAAGAATACAGAAGTGTCACTTCTTCATTTTTGTGTTTTTTTTTCAGATTATTTCCCACACATTGGGAAGCTGAACCAGTTGCTTATCCTAAGCCAGCAGTTAGAAGAAGACGTGAAACACCTGGGTAGCCATAAATACATAGCTCACCAACTGTCTGTGCTATATGTGAGTGGATTTCATTTGCATGCCTCGTGTTCGCTCCAGTTGAATTAATTAGATGTATTCTACGGCGCTGGACCTCTTTGTTTCCAGGCACATCCTAGACTGTAGTCAATGAGTACTTCAGAGTTATTTATATACAGCAGTCTTGTTTTTCCAGCTGAACCTTCCTGAACCTGAACCTTCTCCGCACTGCTGCTCTTGCATTTAACACTTCTTATGTTAGACTGAATTCTCCAACAGAACTCCTGGTACAGAACCAGGTAATGGTCAACTCGTTAAAGGGTCTTCATTTTAAACATAAGAGTTCTATGATTAAAGGGAGAGCAAATGCGTATTGTAGCACCATGGGGGTTTGCCAAGGTTCCAGGCTTTTGAAATAGGCGGAATTTAGGGAAAAACACTCAGAATGGCCAGGGATATGATGCAAGGGACGGTGTATTTATTATTTACAGTGAGGGGTAGATGGAAACAAAGCCAAACAAAGCTAAGACTTCTGGGAGATATAGTGCTGGCCTGTAAGCCCATTTTGCACCCATCCTAGCATTATGTCATAATTACAGACAAATCTGAAATCGTCAGGTTAAATACTTTATAGTGGGTCCTTCAATGACTGACACAAATTACTTTGGTTCATTTTATCTTAAAAAGCCAGTATAAAAATGTCTAAGATAATATAGATAATGGCATTTCTTTTTTCTCTGACTTGTTGCAGCAAGTTCTCAGCTCTTTCAAAGGCATCCTGCCATTATCCATTCTGAAGAAGGACATTGAAGCCAACTTCAAGCCACTCAAAACCTCCCTGGTCACAGGGGAAGGCTCAAAGCAAGAGCCGCAGTTGCCTGCACACTTTGTCAGCTGGTAAGAGTGTGGAAATGCTCTTCCCTTGCTCTTCTTTAGGGAGTTACAAATTCAGGGTGAAAGTAAAGATGCTTTCATTTTTAATCACATTTGAAGTTGTGCCCTACTGCGTTTTGATTTATAAATAATAGAAAGTGGCTTCTGACAATACATAAACCCCTGATAGGGTGCAGATTTGACATTCATGGGTACTAGGACAATTTTGATTTGATTTAGCCCTGAGTCACAGTTACAAAAGGGGTGAACTAACAATTGCATTCCAGCTAGAAGAGGAATATTCCATTGCAAGTCAAGATGCCATGGAACTCTTTTGTATATTTTAGTTTAAAATGGGTGGTTATGAAGCTGAATCCAGAAGTAATTCAATGTCAATCAATCACTTGAGTGATCCCCAACATAGAGGCAAGAGGCACAAGAGTCAGGCAATGTTTGGAAAAAAGAAATCAAAAACAAACAAAGAAGTAGGGTTGGGTAGGGAATGCAGTGCTAAATGATAGCAAAGAAATGACATGTCAAATTACTGAAGTCTGAAGTGTGGTCGCTGTCTTTCCAGGATTCTGAATCTGACCCGCAGCGTTATTTCCTTAGTGACGTCCCTGCCCGACGAGCTGATGCAGGACCTCCATCCAGCCATGTCTTTTGTCGCCAACCTCACATGACATCTGTCTACAGACTCCACAGCAGAGGGGTGGGGGGGCTTTGGGTTCATTCTGGGGTGTAGCAAAAGCTGCATCCATCCATCTACTGCTGATTAATATGTCAAAGAGGGCCTTTGTTACACATTCAGGGTTAAAGCTAAACCGTTAAATTCAAAATATGCTATTTGAATTGGCAAGATTTTATTTGGATTTCATTGGAATATTGTCGACAGATGTATTTCAGGTATGAGATTCCGACACTGAACGATTCTCAGGACAGGCACCTTTTTGGGACCATTCTCAAATTTCTCAAAGTTATTTATTTTGACTCACAATGTGAGTATTATTTAAATGAACAAATAGTTTTAGTTATTTATTATTATTATTATTATTATTATTATTAATATTATTATTAGTTATTATTAGTAGTAGTAGTATTTGCACTTGTTTTCTTTGTGGGTTCCAGAGGCGTCACTTAAAAATATTTCGCCTCTGACAATATTGTTTAACAGTTTTATTACGTAGCTTACGAAGCTTATAACTAAATATTAAATTAAGACCCTAGAAGGTTCCTAGTGAGAACACACCTGAGTAATGCAACTCTGATTGCTCACATTGTTGACTAACATTTTGTGATTATTTTTGTTTTGTTCTTAACCATTACTAAAGGGCAAGTAGAGGAGAAAAATGTATACCTCCTTTTCTGGTTCCCTTCCCTCCATATTAGCCAAACAGTCCACAGAAAGACTGCTCTGATATAAAACAATACATGCATTTGTATCATTATAGTTGTAGCTATAACTGTAACCAGTCCCCTACAAACTCTTTGACATTGACATGAATTGTAGTTGTAACTTGAAAGAAATAATCAGACTAATTCTGTGGCGTGGCATGTTAAACACCAGTAGAAACGTGAAAGTAGTTGTGCAGTTTTTAGGGCTCTCTTTGGAGAATCGTCTTAACTGAGACTTATAGGAACAGCCTTGGGTTCATATTTGTTTGCATAGCCGGAGGTGTATTACACTGCAGCTTTCAATGAACTATGCACACATGATGGACCTACGAGTGGACTCGGATCTGTCCGCTATTGTAAGCTGTTCATCTACCTCTGCCTGTATTGAAATATTGAACACTGTTCTTCAGAAACAGTGTTTAGTTACTTATTTTGTGATCTTCTAATCTGTTGTTCCAGTTTTCAATGTACTGTATGATATCACCAGTTGAAGTCAAGATTCACTGATTTGGGGATGTGTTTTTCCATCAGATTGCAGGTGATGCATTTGTTTTGCAGAACTAGTTTTAGTATATGAATTGTGTATATTGGATAGCATTGTTTAATCTTGATTAAATGAACATATCTTGCCGAAACATATTTAAAAGAGAGTAATTTTTGTATTTTTTCAATTGCGTATACTTTTGGTGCCATTGTAGGTGTAGACGTCATGTATTGATGATGTGCCATTCTGATTGTTTTTGGTGCTTCGCAGTAGGATACTGTCAATATGCCCGTGCCTTCTGTTTAATAAAGAGTGATCTGAATTTCTAAAGCCTCTTTCCCTTTTTAGTAAAGAGGAGGACATCTGCCTGTGTGGGAAATACTCACAATCTAGATCTGTGTATGTGGCTCATCATTCACACATCCATAACCTGAACCCCATGGGCTGGAACTGTGGTTGAATTGAGGGGCGTGTATTGCATGGGGCATGATTTATTTATGATTGTGTGACCCCGCCAATAATAATACTAATACACGTCATGAAACAAATGCAATTGTGTTGTAGTCATTTTCCATTCGTCGTTTTTGTTCTGGCTCTATTACAAAAAAAAAAAAAAAAAAAAGATTCCCAGGATTCCGCAGGTCATTCGGGAGAGCCTGGGCAATCCCGGAAGAGCGCTGCTGCTCGGCGTAGCGCCCACTGGCTCACACACACGCCGGCCCTGTGCGACCTCCAGCGGCGTGTCTCTCCAACCCCCTCGCTGCCCCACCTTCTCCTGCGGGCCGGGGCTTTGTTTTTGCGGGAGGATGCCACAGGATGGCGCGCTGCTACCATGTAGGAGAATAATCTTGCCTCTCGACTCGTTTTCTGCCGGGCTTGTTTTCTAAAGCTGCCCAATCGCACCAGAGCGCGTTGTAGGTAAGATAAAATAAAAACGCCGTGTTACTGCATTACCTTGAGCAGTGCAGGCCTCTTGGTGCTGTCGCTTTACACTGAAGAGACCCGCACTGCCTGCATGGAAGAGCTACAACCGGACGAGTGCATTCTGCTGCTGAAAACATTTGATGGCATGTATGTTATGTGTATTGCACTGGCGGGACGCAAAGGAGAAATGATTTTTGCACGCCTTCATCGATGCGAAAACATTCAAGTTCAGGGCCCTATAGCGTCAAGTTGAGTTTGTTTAGCAAGGGGGCTGTGGGGGGATGGGGGAGCCGGAGCTCTGAAGAGGAACTCTGACTGACGGCTGTGGCGGCCAATCACGTCCCTGTCTCCGTTCGGTGAAGGGCCGCGGCCAATCAGAGCTGCGGTGGGCGGGGTGAGAATGAGGCGAACGCTGCCGTCAGTGTGTGTTCTTAATTGTGTTGCTCTGGTGCCGTTGCGTTTGTGCAATTGGGGTCCAGTAAACCGCAGCTGCTCGGTTCTGGGGGTTGTATTTTAATGTTAACGCGAAAGTTGGGCCAACAACCACGTCTCTCATAGAAGAAGACGCCTTGGTTGTTAATGTAGCCTCTAGTGGTATCGTTTTATTACCGTGCCCTATAGTATGAGAAAGCAAAACAAACTGTACTTCCTGTTAACGTTACAGGTTGTATTGTCGATCCTGATTAAAATCAGACTAGCCCCCCATCGATCAGAAATTGGACGCAAAGGGGATAGAGCGGCGGATACAGTAAAACCTACAAAGATGCTGTAAGAAATAAGAAATGAGTGGATTACAGGTTGCCCACGTGTTAAAACACGACCACATATATTTAGAAATCAGACATTTTATGCATCCCATAGGAGATGTAATAATACGCCATCTTACCTGCTTAATAGCACTGATTCCACATGCAGCATTTGGACTTGTTCCTTTGCATGGGGGTCGTGTTGCACTTTCAATACCGAGCCACTTTCGTGTATGTAGCCGTAGCGTTTGAATGCATGTGTTATGTCATGTTTTCTCCGATGCTATATACACAGGGGTTGTAAAATAGGATGCTTAGGAAATCAGGCTGCAGTGTTTACTTTGTGAGAGTAAAGGGTTACAGCCTTTCTTCTCTCTACAGTGCCTGGGCATTGCTAATTGAAATGTGAGCTCTTCTGGGACGCCCAGTGTAACGTAGCGAACCTAATGACTCTTAATAAGGAGCAACACCTGAGACAGCTAATCCCTCTCGGTGTACCACTAATGCAGCCCAACCCCGCCCGCCCACACACCCTTACTATAGGAGCCAAGCTGCCAACATTAGATTTACACATTTATTTTACTATAGTTGTATTTTAAGAGCCCTTCATTATAATAACTACCCCTTATATGGTAACTATCAGCCTTCTGCAGTAATGACTACATCATCATCTTGGGTTTGTGTTTCCTCTATAGTATGCTTGGTATTATGTTGCATATTTATATTCTCTTTGGCTAGGCTGATCCTAATATTGCATCTGTCTCCAGTTGGGTATTCAATATACGGTGTCATCATTATCATCACCATCAGCCCTTGTCGATCAACTGTTGAATGAAGGCCTCCCTGAGATTTTTTCAGCATTACGTACTGTTTAATAGCAGCGGTTATTGAACGTGCTAATTTTGATTGGCATGTTTAACTTCTATGAGCATTTTCTCTGTTGTTTTCTTGACAGATTGTGCTTCACTGGAGGTTGATTCTGAGATCTCATCCAGCACATATCCCTGGCCTGTACGTGAGAAAAATGTAAGAGATGATAGCAGAGCCAACTTTAGCTACCAGATCCTCACTACAAAAGTAAGACCACATAAGTGAAACTCCCCCAAAAGCCTGATTTACAATACTACACACACAATAGTTAAGTCTGTATTTTGAGCTTGTCTACCTCTGAAAATACAGACTTTAATGTTCAAAGTGTGCAAAACATATTGCAATCAGAAACTCCTATTAATTGTTGTTCCCAGAGGGCCCAGCTTTCTGTGGTATTAAAGCATCCGTGGATCACTGGAATATGAACTATACAGCCAACATACATTTTATTGTATTTAAAATATACAATCATTCACCACTCTTAATAAGGAAACTAAATGTAATTACCAATACATAACACTACAAAACTATTGGAATTATTTTCATAATATCTTGATGGATTTGTAAATTTGGATTTGAAATGAACGTGGTGGGTTGCACAAAACATGCTACAGACCAGACTTTCATAACCTCTGGTTTACATAACCTTTTTTATTACCACTCTCCAGCTGTTCTGTTCTTTTATCCACAACAGTTCGATTTGTCTGCTGTTCTCAAATGCTTATTTAAAATCAAACCAAGAGTCACATACAGTCTATTGTAGAGATTGTATAGGAAGCATCAACAGGGAATGCCTGTATGTCTGTTTGGACTGTATGTTTATGGAAATATACTAGCAGCCTTGTTTCTTTGTTTTGTCTGTTTTCTTTTGTTGTTGTTTGCACTTTTCAGAGAGAATTCTATTGACGTCACCTCCTCCAGCTCTGCCCCTCACACTCCCAATGTGAAAAATGAGAACAGGCAGAAGACAGGGGTTGGTATCCCGTGTTTCAGGCATTTCCCTTGCCCTGTGTTCCATATGCTTTACAGTACAGCTGCGGCCGAAGGGCATAACTGTACTATTCTTCAGCACAACAGTTGCTCACATTTAAAGGCTATACTTGTAGAAGCACTTACACCAGATCTTTGTGTACCCTGGCTTTGTTTTCTGAATTTTAATGCAACCACTAAAAGAAAAACAAAATCCAGACCCCTGCCATATTAAAATAAGCACTCTTGCACACTGTGTAGTCGTCCAGTTTTCCCACACTACCTTGCTGCCTCTGGTAAAATCTTCCGCAGAATCTCTGTCAGGCCCTGCATGATGCCTGATATAGGTGTGTGTGTGTGTGCCTTCTCATTTTTGTGCTTGGTGTTTTGTGGCAGTTGCGTTATCTGTGTTTAGTGAACACCTATTTAATATGATAGAGTTGTGTGTGTATATATATTAGTACTGTGCTGAGCTGGTACCCTGACTGGCTGTGTTTCACTGTGTGCAGAGGGGGAAGAGGAGAGCACGGGAAGGCTCCGAGAACGCCAAGAGGAGACGCTCAGAAGCTGGCTGTGGTAGTCGGGGGGGTGCTGACCGCAACCAAGTCAAGAATGGGGGTGACGTGGAGGCAGTCACGCTGTTTGAAGTGGTCACCATGGGGAAGAGTGCCATGCAGGTACAAGACACACTCCCTTAAACTCAACTGAGAAATCTGAAAATTAGGAACAGAACCTCTATATCATCATATATCTTTGCCCACTCATGGCAAAGCCAAATAGAAGTTTCATGCATGGAAAGCTGACATTTATACTATATGTTTATATATTTATATTGTTTTCATATATTTGTATTAGATTTAGAATACATGTCACATAAATATTGTATACAGTATCTGTGTGTTTTCCATGTGGGCAATTGGTTCCCTGTGACTAATCTGTATGTGCCGTCTTTGTTTTGCAGTCAGTAGTGGACGACTGGATAGAAGCCTATCAGATTGACCGAGACACCGCACTTTTAGATCTCATCAGCTTCTTCATTCAGTGCTCAGGATGCAAAGGCAAGTGTTCACTTCATGTTAATCCTTTCATTTTGGCTCCACAGTGGCCAGTGCTGTGGGGACTTTGTGGGGTATGGACGCTTGTCAGTAGTGGTGGCAAGAAGGGGTCAGCTTGTTTAGTGTAGTTTACTGTGGTTTCTGCTCACTCAAACAGAATGAAAACTGTGTGGTTAAATAACTTAAATCATTCTTTATGGATGAGAAACTGGAGGTTAACTTTTTCTAATCAATACATCAATAAAGAGTGACTTAAAACATTTAAGCTGGGCATTTTTTCTGCTGGAGTGCAGATGTCACAGACTATTTGCTTAAATCCGTTGTGGTGTCAACATACATATCCCTTGAACTTTCGGGACATTTTATCCTTTGCTTGGGGCAAGGGTGTCTTTTGAATACAGTAAAGTAGAAAATGGCAATGCGTGTTGTTGTAGAACTTGCTTCAGTCTTGATGTCTCGTGTTAGTTATTGTATATCTTTAATGCTAACCAAACTCCCATTTTCGACTAAGGCATTTTTAATGATTGTCATTGTCAAAGCACAAACAATGCTTCGTCAGTACAAAGTCAGTGTTATACAACTCGGATGGAACTTGTGGCCTCTTCCTTCTGAAACATCGGTTGTCTTTATATTTTAACAAGCTTTTAACGTTCTCCTTTCCTAAACACAATGTTTTTCCATGAAACGATAAAAAACAAACCAAAACATTTATTTTAAGAGCAAACTCTTGTGAAATTGAAACCGAATTTCACCACACTGTTGTTGTTTGGGGAGATGTCTGCTGCTGTTCACTGTTGACATGCCTGTGACTTCCTGTCTTCTCTGCCACAGGTGTGGTAACGGCAGAAATGTTTCAAAGCAAACATGATGCTGAAGTCATGAACAAAATGGTGGAAGAACTGGATGAGGTAGGAGTTCTTTTCCCAACATTAAGCTTTTTCCCAACGTCCAGCTTTTTGGAGATCTATATTAGGAGGTCTGTATTGCTGTCCTTAAGAGCCACATGGTCTTCTAGTGTTATATTCCCCCGAGGTTTTAATTATGTGGAATTTTTTTTTTTTATTTAGACCTTTTAGATGTGTTGACAACCCCTACCATACAGTATACATTAAGATGATCCTCATTACAGGTGAAAAAAGGAAATCGTCCTACGTGACCAGTGAAAGCTCATTTTGGTGATGGAAATGGGGGTCTTTCCTAATGACAGGAGCACGTCTTAATGACCAATTTAGTCTTGTCTGTGTGGAGGATGTCACATAAGCACTCCGTGTGTTTCAGGGGTCTGGCTTGCAGTACAAGAAATTCCTGGCCTTTCCTTGGATCCTCACAGTGACGTGGCCCATGGACGTGGTAAGGTTGAGCCACTGTCAGGCCTTGATGAGACATCCCCCCCCTTTAGTTTCCCTTTCCAAACTCAGCTTTTACACCTGAAGATCATACTCTCCATGTCTGTGCTTTTCCAGCCCCTAAACTGTTATCACCAGCACGGTGATATTTTTGCGTTCCAAAAGTGAAAGCCAGCCTATTGGATAATACTGCAACAAGTTCAACATTTCAGTCTCCCATCATGGATTTAACATCCCAGCTGAGAGCTCCCTCCTCTTCCCTGCAGGACAGTGGCGAATACCCGCTCACCATGCCTGGGCCATACTGGAAGAAGTTCAGGTCTAATTTCTGTGAGTTCGTGGCCGTGCTGGTGTCCCATTGTCAGTACAGCGTCATCTTCGACAGCTACCTGATGGACACGCTCATCTCCCTGCTCTCCGAGCTGTCCGACTCCAGAGTCCGAGCCTTCAGACACACCTGCACGCTGGCAGGTGACGGACACTGCTTTCGGGAGACATTCGGTTATCTGTTCAGATCAGGGAGAATTATATTATTAGGGTATCACTGGGACATCAGCGATGGTGGAAGATGGTCTTCTATCCAGGCAGAGAAGGGCAGATGTGCTTGATAGATCAAAAATCTTTCCTTCCCCTTGATTGCTATGGGCCTGTATGACATCTGTAGAAGGGTGCTAGTTCTCAAAGAAAGATGATACGTAACAGTATTGTAATTGTGGTGTAGTACCTGGTGGTGTAGGCCAGGGGACCAAGGTGTGGGTTTACCAAGAAATTCCTCTCCCTTTTAGTAAGATGGCTTTAAATGGCTCTCAGTGATTCAGTGACGTCCTGTGGAGTTGAAACGCACATGCTCTTGTTGTGCAGCTGTCAAGATCCTATCAGCCCTGGTGGGAGTGACACTGAACCTGGGGGTCAACATAGACAACACTCAGAGGCTGTATGAAGTGGAGAGGGTCAAGATTTCCTCCAAACGTGCCAGTCCCAGAGTGGAGAAGATCGAGAGGAAAATAAATGAGGTGAATTATAATTGTTTTGGCTGCATCCATATAAAGTGCCGTGTGTTCCTTTTGTACATTGAAGTACATCCCTCAAAATATATAAATGTTTAATTGATTCACCATAATAAAATATATATTTCCCCAGAGTTAATCTCATGCAGTAATAATGTTGTGCATGTTATTATTTTGCATCTCCATCTGTAGCAGTAAGTGTCTTCTGAGTTAAAGTTACGGGTGATTTTTTTAATAATACAGGTATTATTTTAAGTAAAAGATGCATTTACTGAAATTTATGTTTGGATTACCAGTCAAAGACAGGTGATGAAATGTACATGACGCAAAATCTTCTTCAGTCTAAATTTTATTGATCAAATTAGTTGTCCTTTGAGCAACTTTGATTATATAGGACAGCAACACAGTTCAAGCCTGGATACAATTTTGTTAATTTTGTTTTGGTTAACCTCTCGAATGTGTAGGACAAAAAACAATTGCATGAGACATTTTGCTTACTTTCCTAGTTGCAAGACAAGCGACATGAGATTGAAAACATGATGGATGCTATTTTCAAGGGTGTTTTCTTAAAGAGATACCGGTAAGATTTGTTTGTTTTGGGGATGTGTTACACTATGTAACACAATTTTTATTCCTGGGTAGTAAGTGTTATTTCCTAATTGCTTATGCTTCAAAAGTATAGAAAATTGCTATTATTCCCTACAAACTTTGGTTTTGTGACCAGGACAGTGATATTTTGAAATGTAACTATTTCCAATGAGAAAACCGGCAAATTTGTGTTTTTCTTTCACATAAAGTCAGACAAAAAAAACATGAATCCAAATTAGCATGTATTCGTACTAAAGTAATACAAAAATGGCTACTAAAGATTTAGAAGTGAGTAGTTTTTCGAGATTTGTATTTACAGTATAATTGTAAATCTCGAAAAACTCCTAAATCTTTTGTAGCCATTTTTGTTTTTTCCTGACTTCATGTGAATGAAAAGACGCACATTCGCATGTTTTCTCATTGGAAATAGTTACATTTCAAAATATCATTGTCCTGGTCACAAAAAGAGTTTTTGGGGAATAATATCAATTTTCTATACTTTTGAGGCATAAGCAATTAAGAAATACCTCTACTAAGTCTTGATTCTCCTATTAATATTTACTTTATTGCTGTATGTTAGTTGGAGCTATTAAGATTGAACTCGGGTCTGGATTGTAGTTATTGTTCTAAAGCAGAAATAAAATATAAATCAATATCAAATGAGTACAATTGATTGCAAAGGAATTGTTTTCTACACAAGAATATGAACAGCACGCTCAGCTATTTTTGTATCTTTTTTTTTTTATACAGCATCTACAGAGATTTGCTGAAAAACTGTAACAAAAAGACACGCATTTATGGATTGCAGTTGCATTGCAGTTTGGAAGTATTTTAAATCTGGAAACTATATTGAGTTTAAAAAAGAACAAATGTTGCATTCCAGGAATGTACTGTCATGTTCTGTCTTCAGGGGAGTTATATTTGCAGGCTTTTTGTGTTTCATTAACTGACCATCAACTGCTTGTGATTTTCGATTATGACTTTGCTGCTTTCTGAATAATTTTCTGTTTCCGTTTCCTAGTGACGTGATTACAGAAATCCGAAGCATTTGCATGGAAGAGCTTGGAGTCTGGATGAGATTGTACAGCCCGGTGTTCCTAAACGACAGCTACCTAAAGTACATTGGATGGATGCTACATGACAAGGTCAGCTGACAAATCCTCAGAACATTAAACTAAAACATCAAGACTTAACCGCTCCTTCACTTCCCAGCTCAGTGATGCATTCAGGAGAACGGATTTAGAACCGGGATAGTCGGTGTTCATACAAATACAAACCAAATCAACCGGCTGAGTCAGCGTTTCCTATGCATTTAATTTCCAAATGCCGATTCCGAGTTAGCCCTTCTCCCAAAAAGTTGGATGCTTTGCAAAATGTATCCATTTGTTCCTGCCTTTGGGCTCAATTATTAGTTTAACCAGGCATGAGTAACGAGGAGCCTTTGGATATTAAGGGGCCTCTGTGAGTGACAGGAGGCCCTCGAGCAACAAAGTTTCCAGCGAGTCATGTCACACTGTCACAAATAATGAAAGCCTCAGATATTAATGGTTGGCTATTATTGTCGTGAAACTATTAATAAAAACGCCACCGTGGTGCCAACACGTACTTGTTGTTCGGCAAAAGTGGCAGGAAGGAGACATGGCTGTGGTTTATAAGACACAAAACTTTTCAAATACATATGATTAGACTGTTTAAAAGGAAAAAAAAACTACTTGGCATTAGTCAGGAAGGAATGTTCTGGTTGATGTTCTTTTAACATCCAGCATTCAGGGTTTTATTTAGGTTGAGATTTTCCTTCTAAATGTAAAGAAGTCACCTCAATTTACATGTTGAGTTTTTTATTTTCTAACGTCTAATAGAGCTGTTTCACCACCTGAGTTTACACCTCATCCTCCAATTTAAAACTTAATTAATTGTTATCAGTTTAAGACATGGCATCTCCAATTGATTGGGCTGTTAATAATAATGGAAAAGCAAAAATGATCAGCACTACTGCCCTACAGTTACCATGTAATTAAGCGTTTGCGTCCGACACGACATTCAAACTAGGACAAACAAACAAACTGCACACACTGCCTGCAAAAGCTTACTTTATCTCTTGTCATGTAAATCCAAAATCAGGAGCTTGTTTTCCCCATCCTCTCCCCAAATCTCAGTGCACTGATTTTCTAAAAAACACACTTTTAATTCTAGCAACCAGATGTCCGTCTGAAGTGTCTGCTGGGATTAAAGGCACTCTATTCAGATGCACTTCTGGCTTCAAAGTTGGACCTCTTCACCAGTCGGTTTAAGGTAATTCATGTTTGGTTTGTCTTCTCCTTTTTAAAGGATCTTGGTTTGCGTGCCATTACTGAGTTTACTTTTGAGTTTGTTGTCAGCAAGAAGTGCAGGCTGCAGGAATTTGGAGACTTTTTTTTTTTTTTTTATCTAATGGTCCTGCGTTTAAAAAACAGAAAGATGCCTAAAGTTGAACAGTCTCCAAGTGCTAAGCGGCATTCTTCGGCGGAAAAGCATTTAACCGTTTTGGCGCGTGTAAGGTGTTGTCAAAGTTGATGGCAGTATACAGAAGGCCAACCCATTACTGGTGAATTAATGAATGTCAGTTTGTTAAGCTCCCTGAGGTTTGCCTCGGGCTGTGCAACCCCTCCATTCGGTCATTAACCACAGGGAGCGGACTGCGCCCTTGCATTTCATTACTTAAATAACAGAGTGCCTGGAGCACAGAATAGATTGGAACACTTCTGCTAGAATAAACATGGAGAAACCACGCCGGTGTGTGATTCTGCGGTTTTTAAAGAGAACATGAAGTGAAAAGACATCCTGGTGCCACAAGAATCTTCTGCAGTTTAGAGAGGCTTTGGAAATACTTTTTTAAGGCTCTGGTAAAGGCTTTGTTAAAGCCTCTTGCAAGCTTACTGTCTTTACAGGCCATTTTACTTCTGCTGTGACCCAGTCAATGGGACACATGTTCACCTGTTGCAGAAAGCACCCTCACAAAGCGGCCACATTTATCCTAACCCTGCGGTGACACATTTAATGGTGGTTCTTAAAATGCAGGGGATGTTATTAAAACCACCTACTGGCAACTGTCATAACAATATATACAGTACATATATGAAGAATATATGTCCAGGCATACTAAATGAAGAGGCCTTGACACAGGAGTAATACAACCACGGAATAAAAAACCCTGTACAAAGCACAACAGAAACAGGTTTGGCCTTGTGCATCAGGCAGAATCTCATACATAGTTTATAACAACACTGAACTGTTTGAGATTAGACACTATTTCCACGGCTTTCCAATGACTGTTATGCTGTTTTTGAGGGAGCTTTGTTGAAATTAGTATAGCAACGGAAGGAAATTATTTTGGGGGGAAATAAGTCTGCTGTCCTACCTACTTTTTCAGCATTTCAAAACTTGGTTATATATCTAGCGACAATAATGGCGAAATGTAATGAGCAGGGAAAGATTAAAGCATTTATTTTTTTATTTGTTTGTTTTGTGATGGATTTGGCCTGTGGATATATATTTTTTTTTTTCTTCCAAATTGCTTTCATTTATTCTTCCAGGAAAGAATGGTTTCTATGACTTTGGACAAGGACCATGAAGTAGCTGTGCAAGCTATGAAGCTGTTGACCATCATATCTCAGTGAGTCTGAGTTTGTATCATTGCTCTGGTCACTTTATTTAGGATATGCCCAGCTCTACCCGGCTTTCTTCTGACTGTGTTAAACTAGCTTTGTGTCCCCAGAGATACAGATACTGATACATCCATCTTCTCACAGCTTTCAAGTGAAAGAATAGCAGGCTCTCTAAAGCTCTTTTAGGTTTCTGTGACTTGGATTTCCACTATTAAGAAACCCATAAATGAGTTATTTTTCACAAGAAGCTAATTCTGAAAGGAAACACTGGCCTTTCTCAAATGTGTTACACCTAAGGTTTTTTGTTAAATTTTACACATAACAGCATTTCTTTAGTATTCCCAATAGCTTAACACACTATTTAATGTTTTATTTTTGTGAAGTGTAATGCTTTACTCAAATATACCAGTTTATTTTCTGAGGACTTTGTATTTTCCACAGATTTATTTATCTATGTGTGCAGGCTAGGGCTCAGTTTCCCTTTAAGAAGCTGTTTGTTTCAGAGTCTGATAATCCAAACCAGGGCACAAATCTTAAGAGGACTTTTTTTTTTAGGTTTGGTGAGTTTTTTAAGTCTTGTTTGCTTCGGGGCAATTGGTGTTGGGCAGCATGCTGTGAATTGTAGTTATTGTCCTGGACGTGGACATGCTTTAGCTTAACCTAACGAGGTGTCGAAACCTTGGTTTAAACCCCAGCTGAAATTACATGTGAGACTGTCTTTTGCAGGAGCTGTGAAGATGTGTTGACTGCTGAAGATTGTAAACACATGTATCAGTTTGTTTACGCCTCCCATAGGCCCCTGGCTGCTACTGCGGGGGAGTTTGTGTACAAGAAGTAAGTTGGAAAATTTAACCTCTGAATGGAATTGCATGGAAAGTTCGAGAAAATGTCATGACTGGAGGACAGAAAACTTACCTGGGAGATTTGATGACCTCTGATTAGTTTAATTGATCATCGATTTCTGCTATTTTATCTTTTGCCCAAGTGCTGTTTATACAGCTGTTCTGGCCTTGTGTGCCGTGCAGAATATGACAAATTATATGTAGATATAGTAGGACTGCTAAAAATGCGACTATTTTAGTGAGTATGAATATAAATGTGGCATGGTGCCACAATCAAATACAACTTTTAAACACTTGGAGAGAGAGAGAGAGCAAGCGATGTATAGCTTTAAAATGCTGTCCGAAATACACCAGCAGGAGAGATCACACACACAGTCACATTAGTTTGCACTGCGACCGTACGCGGTGAAATGTGAATGTTGTCTTCGTAAATGCAGCTGACATGCTCCTCTGCTCCCCAGACTGCTCTGTCCCCCTGAACAACAGGAGAAGGAAGACGGGTTGTCAGAGCAGGATGAGCGACGGATCCTCAATGCTGCAAGAATCCGAACCCTCATCCAGTTCTTCAAGGACAGTGAGGTGAGAGGCCGCACCTTCTCACCCCGCAGCATTCATACATGTCCAAACTGTGGTAGCCTTAGACATAATGCAGACACCACTTTCTGTATTTAAAGACATGTTCTAGTCATCAGCTTGCTTGTGGGCATATCTTTACCTCCCAACCCCGGCACTGTGCTCCTATAGCACAGTGCCGTGATTGTGTCTGTGAGGAATGACCCCAGGTGTATGCTCTCAGCTCCATCAGCACGTGGCCTATTTGGTGGACAGCCTGTGGGACTCGGCCGCCTCTCTGCTGAAGGACTGGGACTTCCTAACTGCCCTGCTCATGGAAGAGACGTCTCCTCAGGAGACAGGTCAGTGCGCCCTTTTATCCTCATGACGAACGAGACATTGTCAGGGGAGGGCGGTGTAGCTGATCTGTCCTCTATGTTCCTGCCCCAGGTCTGACCCGTGCCCAGGAGTCTACTGTCATCGAGGTGCTACTGGCCTGTGTGCGCCAGGCTGCCGAGGGGCCCCCCCAAGCTGGGAGAGGAACGGGGAAGAAGGTCAGTGCTGATTTTAAAGCATCGCCCAATAGACTTGGATCCCAGAGAACGCCCCTAATTGAATCAATGGCACATTAAACTAGACCCTTAATTTAATTTAATTTAGTTTTCATTCAATTAAGAATTCAACACTGTTTGCAGCATATAGCCCAGCCACTAACACGTGATCTTGGAAATTAAATTAAAAACACCCCGAGTTATTTAAATTTAGATTTTTTTTTTACACTTTGTAAATTATGGAGAGAGCTTTTATGGATTTCCATTTCTATGTATAAAGAGTTGTGCAGGACTGGACTAGACAATCCGATCTGCTAAAATCTGAATTTTTCAGCATGGCTTATGTCTTGCTTTCGTACCCCATTCCTCTGTGTTGTAGAGCAAGGGTTGAAACGGTAAGTTGTGAATAAGAAATGGCACTCACTTGCCTTACCCGACGGCTCCTTGTGTCCCAGGTGATCACGGCTAAAGAAAGGAAGCAGCAGATGGACGACTGCATACGACTCACTGAGCACTTCATTGTGACGCTTCCTGGGCTTCTTAAAAAGGTACCATGTTCTCACATCTGTCTCAGTACATTTTCAAACTAGACTAATAGGCCAGATGTAGGATTTAAAACCTTTTTCTTTTCTATTCTTAATTCTGTAGTATTCGGAGGATGCTGAAAAGGTGACACATTTCCTTAAAATACCTCAGTATTTCCATGTGGAGGCCTCTGACACCGGGCATTTTGAGAAGGTAAGCTGAATTATTGATTACGATTTTAAATGGGTTTTACAGAAATTACTTTAACCCGTCTGGAGAAGACCATCTGTCAAAAGTAAAGTCTCCCAGTGGTTAACTATCAGCTTAGTATCACAGAGATTGAAATTCATTTTTTTTTTTTTGGTTGTTGTGTGCCTAGTTATCGTGAGTTATGATTACATGGCACTGATGAGAGCTGTCAGAGAGACGTGCTGCAGAGACTTGGCTCACCTTGTTAGGATGCCCAGTGTTCCTTCTGAGGGGAATGGTGGGATTCAACAGCTTTGCAGACTACCATTTTTTGACTCGTATTCCTTGGCCATGTTTGCTCTTGTTAAATTAATGAAAAAGATAAGTGTATGAGAGAGCTCATATAAGAACATACAGCCTTAAGAAGTATGCTCCAAATATAAGGTAATAGATGGGGAGTCTATTTCTTAGGATGATTCCTGTATTAACAAATACAAACCTGATCCTACAGAACAGTAGAAACAGTGTTGACAACAGCAGAAATTAGACACACTGTCTGAGTGTCTAACCCTAACCTTTTTTATTTTAGATATATATATATAAACTTGGAGCTGACTTAACTATTTTCCAGGAAAAAATATCTCCCCCGTTCTCAAGCGATATCCTTTTTTTAGACCACACTGAGACTGAGACACTGACTTGCCTTGCAGCACCTGCCTGCCTTGCTGACCCAGATCAGCACTGTTCTAGAGCAGCACACGGACTCCGGGGTCCTTGAGGCCGGTTCCAGAACATTCCAGAGCTTGTGCTGTGAGGACATGGCTGCTCACCAGCTCTCCACCTCCTCCAGGGACCAGCTGATCGACCAGTGGGTGTACAGCCTCCACAAACTGCTGGGAGACTTACCAGAAGAGGTAGTTCATGGAGTCTTTTTCATTTTCAGACACCCAAAACAAGTGTGAACTTCCTTGTATTTAAAAGCAATGATACCTCATAGGATCCTGTAATCTCTCTTGGAAATCACCTGTTTGTTTTTAAAATAATCCAGAGAGCATCCTTTTAGAGGAAAGCGCAGCAAGGTTTCATAATACTAATTTAAAAACAGACCTGGTCAAATGTACTCTCTGGTCTGTGTGATCTATTGATTTCACTCCCTATAATTGATTTAATAATTGTGTGTTTTTTAAACCCCTGGAGTTTTGCAGTTCAGTATTACAAATATTTAGTGATTGCAATTTTTGTTTTTTTGGTTTGAAACTCAATTAACAATTGATCACACACATATTTCTAAACAGAAGAGGCAGCAAGATGGAATATAATTGAGGTCTGTATCATATAATATGAATACAGAATGCCTTTGAACAGTCCTCTTTCTTTTGTTGTTCAAGTTGTATGTCAAGCATCCCAACCTTTGCATGATACCCATGTCAGAGCTTGATCTTTATGACCCCTTAAAATAGGGTGCTGTAAGGGATATCCCCATGTGGTTTTATAGTGTGTGTGTGTGTGTGTGTGTGTGTGTGTGTGTGTGTGTGTGTGTGTGTGCGCTTTTTGATCTTTTACCCTTCACATTACATTTCCAGAAGGATCTTTTGCTATTTTAATTAAAGCGACCTGCTCTTGTCTTCCTGTCAGGGTCTGAACCTCGCAGCTGATGATGAGAAGACCTGCCACATTTTAGCGACACTAAAAAGAGTTGCTGCCTTTCACAAGTAGGAACCACTGTACTTTACTGTAGAGTGTCTGTGTGTTTTCCATTTGCCTGTCTGTCCGCACTGAGGGTTATTACAGGGGTAGTCAAGCCCAGACATGGTAGTTCCATTCACCATCACAGAACTTTAGATTTTTCTGATTTTATTTTCTGGGCATCCCTGAGCAAGTTTCTAGACTGGGAGTCTGTTTGTTATCAATTTAATATAGAAAAGCCAAGGGAAATGTGTTCCTTTAAGGGCTGAAAACTACAGATATTTGCACCAAAGGATCTCTGAATGACTGAACTCACCAAAACACCTACTTAACTGATAATACAATGTTTCCAAGTCTGTTTAAATTGATGGGTTGTGGGTGGCCTATACGCTGGATCTCCAGGAGCGGGGCTGGCCTACCCTAGACTATGGGACAGATAGGTATGAAACCAAATATTCCTCATGAGTTTTTGTCTTTTTGTCTCACTGTGCCCTGTAGTGCTCATGACCTTTCCAAATGGAGGCTGTACGATCCTGTTTCTGGACTCCTGAGCCTCGAGGTCCAGCACGGAGGGCTTCCAGACCAGGTATACCAAGAGACTGATTCTCCAAAGTGGGTAAAGAGTTTACTAGTGAGTAAGGGCAGTACATATTGGTATTGGATTTCTGAAAATGGCTGCAAAAGTTAAATCAGAAAACTGCAAAGTGTAATAAACAGAGTTCAAACTCAGTCACCAGAAAATCATTGAGCAAAGCAGGCCCTAACGGGGGGCAAGCGGTGTCTTTATGTACATTTAACATTCCCTTTTGTGTAGCTGCTTCTTACACAAGAATACTGTTTTTGTTTTTCACAACAGATCGTGGTCCACTCTTTACAGTGCGTCTGCTATGCCGTTCTTTGGCAGCAAAACACAAGCGGGGAAGGGGTTCCTAGCAGGGTATGTCACACCGAAAGCCTTCTTACCCCATTGTCTGAAATCGTGTTATATCGAATTTGCTTTGGCCTCTCAGTTATTAATAGTCGGCAAACCATTTTTGTTAGAGCTAATATGCAGGAAAAAAAATCTGCTCTGCAATGGTTAATTGTTAATGTATCCAATTTCACTAATTACAACAATTATTTTAAGCTTCCTTAAAAGATGCAGTGTATTTACACAGGTATGAAAAACCATGTGGGCTAGGTTTCATTATGCATCAATCATTTGGTCTGTATGTAATGCTTAGGAAAATGCAAAATTCACATAAAATGTCAGAAAACTATTTTAATTATGCATCCTTACAAATTGTTGTAAAAAAGGGTTTGGGTATTTTAGCAAATAGGAGCATGTACAGGATGTACTGTAATATAAACTGTTAAATAGTTTGGAAAGATTTTGAAGATGGGATTTTTTACTTATAGAAAAGGTTAAAATTAAAACCAAAAAGGTAAAATAATCAACTGATTTAGATTGGCAGACAAGATGGTTTTTATGCAGTGAAGATCGGAGGGAAAGTTTAAAAATGCTATAAATGCGCTCAGCTTTGTGTTTAAACTTTCAAAACCATTTATATCCAAATTCTCATTGTATGGGATTGCGTTATATTGGAATATTATATATATTTGTTTGTAATGCAATTATTGAATGCTTTTGGAAAAGCTTTTGTATCCAAAGTCATCTTTGATATGTTTTTAAGAGCAAATCACGAGTTTCCAAGAAATAGTTTTGTTGTAGGCACGTTAAGTATGTCCCATGCTTGTGACACAGAAGTCACTCTGGCTTCTGTTCTTTCCTTTCATCGTTCATTCCCTGCAGAGTGTTTTGACTTCCCATTAACGGCCTGCACTTGTGTAGCGGAGATGCACTTTGAACACTGCTGTCTGTCTGTCTGACGACCTTCGAAGCTGCTGGAAAGAATGCCTTTCTCCAAACCTGGATGTAATGGGAGATCCTGCCTCTCGCCGCCATTGTGGCATTTTCCCAGCAGCTGTGAGTGGTGACAGACAGACAGCAGCCTCTGGGACACTCTGCAGGAACACAGTGACGACAACTTGAAAGTAAATGAACCGCAGTTACTTATGTAAGCTTAAAACCGCGTCGGGATGTGGACAATGGAATGGAAAAGATGAACGTGGTCAGCACATAGAGGAACACTTGTCCATGTAGAAAGACTTCCAGCAGGTTCCAGGACTGAGTGCAAAGGGGTTTTGGAGTTGACCTCTCTGTATTGTATTGCCTGATCACAATGCAGCAATTGCAATATTTGCATGCACACACACACAAGATTAAGGCTCAAAGATTCAATCTCTGGAGTTGTTCATGGTGACCTTTAGCGTTTTTAAATAAGAAAAATCGACAACCCGAGCAGGAAAACTAATTTGAAAACAATTAAAAGCAGCCCTCCAAAAGTTATGGATTGAGTTGATTTTTTATAAATAACTGTCTCTCTAATGTCCATACACTTTGCATCTCAAGTCATGAAATTGGAGTCCTCCCTCGTAATAATATCTTCTGCTGCTCTTCATTGATCTTTGACATTCCGTAAATGAAATATTGAAGGCGATTATGAATACGCGGGTACAAAAAAAGAAAAACTACTAATTTTTATGCAAGTGGATGGCAGTTTGTGTCAGAGAATTTTGTTTCATCAATAATTGACAACGTGAACAGTAATTTCAGGCAGCAGCCATGAATTTGTTGTAATCTGCAATTCTAATACCGTTGGCATTTGACTCTAATGGTAAGCTGATTTCAAATGAAAAGATACATTCAGCAGAAAAACAGCGAGACGTGTGATTAAAATGAATCACGCTGATGAAATTAACAGGACGGCGCTGCACAATCATTGAAATGCTGAAAATGACTGTCCCCGGCCCCCGATCGGCATTATAATTTTTTACATAGATTTACATTACGAAGAATATCAACACAAAGGTAAATGTGCTTTCATTACCCCGGACGAGATTAAATGCTTGGTTATGTTACCTGCCAGTATCTCAAGTCTGCACTTTTTACTTATTAATCCCAGTTTATCTTTTCCTAGGTGCTTACCATTTGCAATTCCTGCACTTTCACTCTCCCACAATAACACACTGTCAGCTTCCCTTCTCAACGGGCAATCTTCCTTACAGTAAGAAGTGTAAAAGTAAACTTATGGCCAGCTTCACCTAATTCAAAACCAGCCAGTTTACTCCAAGAGGGCAATATTTAGCCAAGAACATAGTTCCCCGAGATCTTCCGTCAGCTGCTGAATTATGCCATGAGAACAATCTAAATTTGTGTTGCGTCCAGGGGCTGAAACATTAATATTGAGCTTGGCAATTGAGTCAGACAATTTAAAGTGTTTCCGAGGACAGTGAAAGAAACCTTATCCTTGAACTTGGCTGTAGAACCCATTCACTCCTCACATCTATAAAGCAAGAACAAGGGCTCCCATCTGTACATATGGTATAGGATCAATAGATAAGTTCACCACCAACTCAAACCTCTTTATTGCTGAATCAAAGGCCTCCATCTTGTTATTGACTACTTACTGTGGATAAATTCTATACAGGACATTACACACAAGTGCTATTTTAATTAAAGCAATAAAACAGGGATGAGCGTCTCATAAAAAGGTGATAAGCATCAGTGTTGCTCACCTTTGGTAGCTTTAGAGCTCTTCGGAGGTTGTTATCCATTCTTTCACTGGAAATACTTAATTTTATGTATTGTACTATGTTTTGATGTGGCTGTGCTTTCAGGAGAGGGCGCTCGCTCAGAGGAACCAATTGCGGAGTTTTTGTGAGAAGTGCCAACGTTGCCTGTCCCACAGTCACCCTGCCGTTAAGGAACAGGTACATTCATTCCTTTTTCTGATCAGAAAACAAAACTTTCCCGAAGCTCATGTGCCTGGTTGCTTTTTTGTTATTTTGTATTATTGTTTTTGTGAAGGTTATCATTGTTTCACTTTAATTTCCTTCAGGGAAACCGTGATGTGTCATGTGCTCGTGTTTATTCTTTATTTCTGGTCTAGAATAAGCACATTTCTCCTATTGCTCTGTAACGCCAGGGAAGGTGACAATTGAAGGTGTCCATGCATTGTACGTGAATGATTTCTGATACATTTTTGGTTAATACAGATCCTTATTCCCTTGAACTGTGCTCAAGATCCACAGTAGCACTGCTGGATATTTAGCATTACACCAAGCATATTTCCAATTCTCTTTACTTAGATTTCATGGTGTGGGCTTTAGTTCTGGAACATGTTAAACTAAAGTGCAGATGCTTAAAACCTTTTTCTGTGCAGGCGATTTACAGTGTCTTTTTAAGGGGGGAAATAAAATGGACTCCTCCAGACAAGATCCAAACTAAGCATTCCTCTGAGGCTCTTAAAGGTTCACACTCCCTCTATCTGCAGTCAATAAACTATGTATGTAAAAATCTAGGCCGAATCAATAATTGGGAAAATCTGAAAAGTCCTCATTGATAAGTTAGTAGAGTTTCACAATTGGTATTTATTACACCTAAACGAATCCCTGCATAACATTGTCCCATAGGCAGGGTGCGGAAAAACCTTAGAGTGAAGCTGTTTTTAAATAGATATGTTTTGAAAAAATCCATGTGAAAAATCTTTGCAGGCTTTCTTGTCCCTGTGTGACGTACTGACCGCCCACAGCTACCAGCTGCTGGTGATGGAGCATACGGGCGCGGCGCCACTCCTCTACACCCCTGACCCCAAGCTCCAAAAGGCACTTATCTCCTTCGTCCAAGAGCACGTGTTCACCGGCACAGACCACGAAAACCATGGGAAAGGTGAGCTTTCCTGAGCTTTCCTGAGCTATGATTTACTGGTTACTGGACGCGAATGATTCAAAGCTCTTTCCTAACCAGCAGATGGCACTCTTATTGTGTAAATGGAGTTGCAGTGAGAAGCCACTCAAGGCTTCCCTCATCTTGCACAACCGGGCTTACTCAAGCGCAGACAGTAAGAGATTCTCCACACGGATTAAAAAGAAAGGAAATGTTATAAGAGTGAGCCCTCCCTTAACACTAGTGTTGTTGTCAGTTATTTTCCCACTGCCTTTCTGCACCCAAGTCTCAATTGTGAGCATTTGTTTTAACTCCCTGCAGAATACACAAGGCCAGACAACCATATACAGTTTCTGTGTCCAGGCAGATCATTCATCCGTGTCAGGATTCTGTACTTTATACGTTTAGGAACTCCTGGGTGCTAGCTTTGCAAAGAGTGTTGCTCCATCTGCATCTTATTGAGCAGGAGGGACGTATCAGCACTGCCACTGTTGTTTTACATCTGAATACTGGTTGTTCTACTGTATGGCCCTGTACACTGTTTGAGCACCTTGGATTGGTTCCCATCATCCTTGTTTGCCTGCCCCAGCAATCATTCACTCATTAATTGTCCTGTACTTAACAAACCAATCTGGGGTGCTATTTAATGTCACTGAATGCAAAAAGAACTGTACTAGCTGTATCTGAGACTAAAACTCTGTCTCATGATCAGGATATCCAACAATACTACGGACCTTCCGCTAGGTGGCAGTCCTGATCCCTGGGACAGACAAAGGGGCTGAGCCAGACTTTTAAAAGGGTGTTTGTAAAATTGTTCTGCATCTAAAGAAGTTACAAAGCACACCATTTATTAAACCACTAAAGCTAAAGTACACTTAGGACAAGAGCAACACTGGCTAAAAGAGACATGTCAGTGCACTGTCAATTTACAGTATATCATGAATATGGAATTGATAAGAATTAAATTATTAACACACTATCTCAATGCATTATTGTTATCATTTTAATTATTAACTTGGCTGCTGCCTCTATCCTGTCCCAGGCATTACAAGCAGGCCAGAACAAATGGCCACACAAGAACACATGATACTGTGAAGGACATTGGGGGGAAAAGTAAAAAAAAAAAAGTTAAAGGGTATACATTTGTGAAGCTTGGTACCAATTGGAACCAGACATGAACCGCAGAATCAGGTCACAGGTTTTACAAATTGCGTTTTAATAGTCTCATTCGCATTCATTCACTGCTTGCAGTGGAAATGTGAAATGTACAAACAGGAATTGGGCTGCTAACGAGTATACAATGAACAAACTGAGCCTAACCATTTAACCCATCCCTAATGTTGTGCGCTTCAAAATTCCACCTAGGCAATGTTCTGCATTAGCTCATAATGGCCCTGTTGGCATTCCCCTGTGTTTCAAAACCGGGAATTAAATGTGTTATTGGACCGGCCGCATGAAAGAGTAATAAAACTGCAATCCGCAAATTATACAATTGCACTGAGTTTCGAGGGGAACAAAGTAACAGTTATTTCATTTAGGAGATGTTGTGACTTTGCTGCGCAGGGGTGGCATGGGAAATGCAGGAATTACAAAAAAAAAAAAAAATCTAAGTGGTTAGAGCTGTTGCCTTTATGAAAAACTTTATTAACTCCAGTTCACCTTCAGAAGTATTGCATTAGCTCTGTGATTGCCATGTTTTAAACAGTTAGGTTGTAATAATAGAAGTGTATTACACATTTGGTCTACAAAACAACTCTCTCTCTCTCTCCCCCCCCCTCTTATTTTTGTGTACTCGCAGCCACTGAGAGCGATGCAGGAGCCAATAAGTTGGATGACCTGCACAGGAAAAGGAATTTGCTGGCAGCCTACTGTAAACTGATCGTGAACAGTGTGCTGGAGATGAGCACGGCAGCGGAGATATTCAAACATTACATGAAGGTAAGCACTGCATAGCACATCTATTGGATGGTGAGAAATGCCATTTTATAAAAAAAAAAAAAAAAAATTAAGCCCAAGAAGCCTTGGTCTATATTACAGTGAGATATCCCTCTGCATTAAGGGACTGTATCTGTACACAACACCAAGCACAAACTGGATCAGGCACAAACTCATTCAAATCCAGCAACTTGGTTCTGGTAAATCGTGCAGATGGTACATAATGACACGGTTACATGTGAAAAGGTATTGTTTATTAATATGTTAACTGCTTAACTAACTGAAATGAGTCTAAATGGACTTTAACAGCTATTATTATTAATATATTTGCATTATGATTTCACATCATCCATATGGGACATATTAAGACACACCTGTGTTCACCCTTAAAATGAGCTAAAGTTCAGGAATATATTGTGAGCTGCACTATCCAGCAGATCCAAAGTCTAAGTTTTGTCTGCCTTCTGTCCAGTTGTTGCTGTTGTGGCGTTAGAAGTGCTTTATACTGATGCACTGGCGGTTGGTTTGAAGAGCAAACAAGAAGTCAAGGCTGGTAGTTGGTAGTGCAGTGAAAGCCGACTAGGGCTCCTGGAGGCCCAGCGGATTGTACAGCTCAAGTCTCGAGAGGGAAGAGGAGCTTATGCTGAACAGTGCCGAGGACACAGCTCCCGTCGAAGCCCTGCTTGAACAGCTGGCGCGAGGGGATTTGTCATGATTGCTGTTTTATTGGAACTTTAAATACGAGTTTAGTAAGTCAGCCACTCTCCCAGGGTCATTTGCATGTCATGTACTTTTGTATCGAGCAGTGTTTCAATTTTTTCTTTAACCCAAGGACATGCACTGTAAATCCTATTGTATTGAGCATTACATAAGAGCAGCCTTATCGAGAGGAAGCAACAACCTTGGAAAATGCAGAAGTGACTTTGGTTATTCTGAGAAAAGACAGACAGAAAACGAGCGACTGTAATTTGTTAAAACACCCCAGGAGTTCTGTGACATGGGTCTGCTCTCTGATTTGAGCCTGTCTGTGATTATAGGCTGACAGAATCCCCTCCACCCCACACTGTCTGTTTCTTATAAGCAAAATATAGGCTGGCCAAGGTTTCCCCGCCAATGACTGTGTTGTAGCAAATCTGTTGTACCAGACAGCCACAGCACAGAACAGTGACTTTGAGCTTTTATCTGCTCCACTTTCCTTACTTCACAAACAATATCCAGCAAAACAAAAGCAACAAAATCAAGGTGAGTAAACCATATTTTCGTATCTTTTCATTATATGGTGTCTTGGCAGTTTGTACTCACAACTAACTACACAAGATAAGAAAATGTGTGGAAATGGGCATTTTACTAAAATCCCTATAAAAGAAAAGAAAAACAACACTGATTCAAACCACAAAAGTTACAAGCTGAATGGCATCTCCCCTCATTCTACACTTCAAATGCTGAATAAAATAAATAAATAACTGTTTTAGTTTGATCAGCATATCAACTCATTGTCCTCCTCGTTTCCCTTGTGTTCCCGCAGTACTACAATGATTTTGGAGACATCATTAAAGAGACTCTGAGCAGGACCAGGCAGATGGACAAAATCGAAAGTGCCAGGGCTCTGGTGCTTTGCCTGCAGCAGGTATGCAGAATGCAGACCCCGCTGCCAAAAGACACGTATCTGACACTCCGCCGAGACACATCTGCTAAGCCTCCCCCCGTTCTCCGGTCAGATAAAGACGTGTGCCAAATATTCCAATGCACCCCCCCCCCCTTCCTTCTCCACATCTACAAAGCGGCCTCAGAGCCTGTCATCACTTCTGCAGACCATTGAGATGTCACAGCTCCCAGCTTGTGACAAAACATTCCATTAATACAACCCAGAGGCCTTTAATAATGGCGTTCTGGACCAGTGCTATCTTGGCCATGTTAAAGGGAGCAGAAAACAACTGGGAATGGGGGAAACATTCATAGCACCCTTTTTTTTCACCCCCAGCAGTTTTTTATTCACTATTGTTAGCTTGTTTTTCAGTTTTCTTTCTTTTTTGTGTGTCTTTTGTCAACCTTGGTTCAGTAAACCAGTACCAGGCATCCCAGCATGCTTCTCTTCCAGACCAGTCAGGCATTCTATTAAGAATAGCTCCCTAATAGTTGAATTGATGTCTGTTTTTGTCTATTAAATAATTCACTTGCTTAGTATTATTGTTATTATACATTTCTTAGCAGATGCCTTTATCCAGAGTCTTACGGTTTGCAAAGCATTGCCAAGTACAGTAAATACAGTAAACTTGCATCCTAGTGCAAACAGGCTAACACGAGTACAAAACATCATAGGGTTAGGGTAGTCACAAGTACAAAAGTAGATGCAAAAGTAATTGGGATCACAGAAGAGCACATCAGTTCAGAAATGTATCCGAATGCTGAGCTGTCCAGGATATGTTGACTGTGGTATTGTAGGTAAAGGCTGATAGATGTGTAAACAGATTGTGTTGAGCAGTCGCCGGAAGGTGGTCAGGGACTGTGGTCTTGACTTTGTTGCCTAGCCAAAACATGCAAGACATCTTTTTTATATAAAGAGTCAGGACCCTGCATACACCGCTGAGAGTGCAGATGCAACTAATAACTCTTCACAAAGTGCTCATGAATGTGCAAGTTCTAGGTGGGAGAATTATTGATAGGGTGTTTTGTAAGTGACAGGAAATGTTTGTTGTGTTTAAGGGGCCTCTGCTTTTTCTGCTATTTTACTATGCTGTAAAATAGCAACTTATCATCCTGCTTCTATAAAAAAAGACATCAAGTATTATACATGATAACCTAGTTATGGACACTTTTATCGAACATCCGAACGTTATTCATTCACATGTATTAAACGAGTATTCAGATTTTTTATTAAAAAATACACTCACCTAAAGGATTATTAGGAACACCTGTTCAATTTCTCATTAATGCAATTATCTAACCAACCAATCACATGGCAGTTGCTTCAATGCATTTAGGGGTGTGGTCCTGGTCAAGACAATCTCCTGAACTCCAAACTGAATGTCTGAATGGGAAAGAAAGGTGATTTAAGCAATTTTGAGCGTGGCATGGTTGTTGGTGCCAGACGGGCCGGTCTGAGTATTTCACAATCTGCTCAGTTACTGGGATTTTCACGCACAACCATTTCTAGGGTTTACAAAGAATGGTGTGAAAAGGGAAAAACATCCAGTATGCGGCAGTCCTGTGGGCGAAAATGCCTTGTTGATGCTAGAGGTCAGAGGAGAATGGGCCGACTGATTCAAGCTGATAGAAGAGCAACTTTGACTGAAATAACCACTCGTTACAACCGAGGTATGCAGCAAAGCATTTGTGAAGCCACAACACGTACAACCTTGAGGCAGATGGGCTACAACAGCAGAAGACCCCACCGGGTACCACTCATCTCCACTACAAATAGGAAAAAGAGGCTACAATTTGCACAAGCTCACCAAAATTGGACAGTTGAAGACTGGAAAAATGTTGCCTGGTCTGATGAGTCTCGATTTCTGTTGAGACATTCAGATGGTAGAGTCAGAATTTGGCGTAAACAGAATGAGAACATGGATCCATCATGCCTTGTTACCACTGTGCAGGCTGGTGGTGGTGGTGTAATGGTGTGGGGGATGTTTTCTTGGCACACTTTAGGCCCCTTAGTGCCAATTGGGCATCGTTTAAATGCCACGGCCTACCTGAGCATTGTTTCTGACCATGTCCATCCCTTTATGACCACCATGTACCCATCCTCTGATGGCTACTTCCAGCAGGATAATGCACCATGTCACAAAGGTCGAATCATTTCAAATTGGTTTCTTGAACATGACAATGAGTTCACTGTACTAAACTGGCCCCCACAGTCACCAGATCTCAACCCAATAGAGCATCTTTGGGATGTGGTGGAACGGGAGCTTCGTGCCCTGGATGTGCATCCCACAAATCTCCATCAACTGCAAGATGCTATCCTATCAATATGGGCCAACATTTCTAAAGAATGCTTTCAGCACCTTGTTGAATCAATGCCACGTAGAATTAAGGCAGTTCTGAAGGCGAAAGGGGGTCAAACACAGTATTAGTATGGTGTTCCTAATAATCCTTTAGGTGAGTGTATATGAATAAAGGTTTTCAAAAATATGGTCAGTGGCAATTATTTGCGATTATATTTAACATGCATTGAGGAAAAAACACATTTAAATACAAATATGTATGGCAATGAAATGAAGTGTGACTATCTAAATTTTGCACTCCCCAAATTCCAAAAATTAACTACAGTGTTGCATTTAATTTATTTTACAGGAAAGTACTTAATAAACACGTTTTAGTATACATTAAATTTAATAAAGCACAGCTTTGGTGGAAAATAAAGAATGTAGCTTCATTGTTATTTTTGACAATAATTTGTTATCATTTTCCCTCTCCTTCATGTTCAATAAATTGATCTCAGATGGAATTTGCTTATGTTTTGGAATCATTTAAGAAATGGGGATCTATATATAAGTATTTGCAATGTCTTGGCATTGATATTGCATTGTACCTAACTTGCAGAACAGTCCATACATCACCTGCATCAGATGGAGCTCTTCAGCTCTCTTCAGCTTTCATACGATCCCAGACACCTCTGATGTAATGTTGTCTGTGGTCCTCAGCTGTTCCTGAGGTTGAAGCAGGAGCAGGACAGCGGCAAAGTCTGCAGCTCCTCCATTCAGACCTTCAGCAGCATCAAGGAGCTGGCCCGGCGCTTCTCCCTGACCTTTGGCTGGGACCAGATCAAGTCCCGCGAGTCTATCGCCATGATACACAGGCAAGCTTCTCCCACATGCACTGTATTCATCAGCTCAGCCGTACAGCAACAACAAACCTCTAGCTTCAACACAGGAGGGGGGTTGTCTTATAGGTCTCCCTGAATTCCGCAGAATCTCAACAATGGGAAAGGAAGTTCGTTTTTCATCAGTGTATGATGTCATGTGTCCAATACAGGAACTCTGGTCCTGAAGGGTTCACAGGTGTTTGTTTCTGATGGTCTCTAAATTACTGTATTTTTCCAGTTATTTGATGAATAAAATGCAGACTGACAAAAACTTGCCAGACTGGGGCTCTCTATGATGCTTGATCTAACCTTACTTACATTCTACTCTAAAACAATCCCTAATTGTGATGGTTTTGAGAAATCCTTTGTCCCTCTGAGATTGTCTGCTATCCTGTTTTGAAATAATTCGCCATGTGGCTGGGTACGCTGCTCCAGTAAAGCGCTCTTAAGATCCTTTTAGGATTAAGGGCGGCTGATCTCCAAATTCCAAATCATGCTTGAAGAAGACAAAATAAAGACAAAATGTAGTAAAATTGCTACAGACCTCAAAAGATATCCACTAGAGTCAGTGGCTGAGGTAGCAACACCGCAAGACCCTTAGACCCCGTGTTTTAAAAGCCTCACATAGCAGGCAGTGTTAACCTGTTTCTGTTGCTCTTTCAGGGACGGTATAGAATTTGTGTTCAGGGGGTTTGTGCAGACCGGAGAGAGGCACTCCCCTCCCTACATCTCTTACCTCACCATCCTCAGCGAGTTCTCCAGCAAACTGCTGAGGCCCGACAAAAAGACAGTGTAAGTCACTCCAACATTGGGACGAGAGGGTCAAACCCAACAGCCCTGTGCCAGGAAGTCCTTTTAGTCCTTTCAGTAGGGCGGCTGTATGACTCCATAGGCCCCAGGGCAATTTCACATAGGAAGGGGGAGTTTTTTAGTTGGCCTTAAACTGAGACGAGCAAATTAACACCTTTCCCAAGATAAATGTTAATGCTAATTTGCCATGCTCGGCAAACGGGAAATAATGTTAATTATTTCTGCCCTCGAGCAGCTGAGCAAAGTTACTGAATTGATGGGAGAAAAGCTACACATAAGCAATTTATAAATTAACAAAAGTAAATACTGACTTTAATGTATATATCATTTGGCAAACATACAATATATATATATATATAAAAGAAAAACTCCTAAGCCTATATTCTGTGTATTTATTGATGCACAGGGTAAGTAAGCACCAATATTTAGTTCAGCAATGGGGCAATGCTCATTTTTTGAACCCTGCTCATCTCAAATGAGTGCCGGGCTGTCCTGTCATTTAATCTCTTGAGATCCTCACAGTGCGGGAATGTGAGACCCATCTTAGACCGGCGTGAGTTGCCCATGTAAATCAGGTTTTTAGATCATGGCGGAAATCTTTCGTTGTTAAGGTTGGGAATTCTAAAAGACTGACGCCAGAAAACCTCTCTCTGTCTCCCTGTTGCCGTCGGACCTCCTCAGGTACAGTTACCTGCAGCGCTACGCTGGTGAGCACACGGTCAACAACCGGGAGGACTGCTGGCTGCCCCTCATCTACTACAGAGCGTCTCTGCTGGCCACGGCCGAGGGAGAAGACTGCTGTTCCTACATCAGCACCGACACCTTCAAACAGCCTTCCGTCGCCAACCGCTCCCGCTCGCCCTCGCTCCGACACGTGGCCTCTGACGGTGCGCAGACTTGGGCCGCAGCAATTCATTATTTAATTAATTTATATATTTTTAAGCGCACGATGTGGAGCTTTTTTTTTTTACTGAAGACTTAAAATGAATACTGCTCCGGTACAATCAAAAACAAAAAATGTCCCTTCCTGTATTTCCCCTCCGAAAACAATGATATTGCAAATCGTAACATTGGTCTTTTGTACTTTTTTAAATCATGTTCAAAGTTGTATTTGCACTTTCTACTTTGCAGGAGAAATGCATAGTACCTCTTCCCTGGCCTGCAAGACCCCTCATGTTAAAATCCCACCACAGCTCGCGTCCACAGAGATTAAAGGGAAGAAATCCCACAGAACCAGTGAAAAGTAAGAAAAGTGTTGTAATACATACAAGTAAGATGTATACATCATAGATGATAAACTTATGTGTACTGAAGTGGCTCATGTATTGTTTCTGTTTCTTAGAAATATCTGTTTTGACCAGACTTGGGTTCAAATCCATTTGCAAATACTGGTCTTCTCTTTGTCTTTTACATAGTATATGATTTTTTTTACCTTTTTATTTATAATGTGTACATTCATGTTTATAGTGAAGCTGTTACCCTTGTAGCATATGTAAAACATTGTATATTCCTGATTATTAAACCATGGTCCTTGACCTTGTAAGTGACCCAATACTACCCTGATATAATGCAAATTTGTATATGACACGGTAAAGCAACAATGGTTTTGAAAGTCAAAACACAAAGCTGAGTGCATTTACAGCATTTCTAAACTCTCCCCCGATCTTCACTGCATAAAGAAAAGTATTGTCTGCAAGTTTTAGTTATATCATTGACAGTTTAAATCCATTGATTACTTTTACCTTTTTGGCTTCAGTTTAACCTATTCTATAAGTAAAAACTCCCATCTTCAGAATGTTTTCAAACCTATTTAATAGATAACAGTTCATATTACTTAAAAAATCTGCATATAACATAGTTGGCTAAGTGACAAAGTAGTCCATGCTTCTATTTGCTAAAATACCCAATTCCTTTTTTACATTTTTGAATGAAGTGTAATCACTTTCCGTTTATTTATTTTTTTGTGGCTTTTGCATTTTCCTCAGCATTACAGTGGAAACAATTGATGTATGAATAAGCCAAGTCCACATGGTTGCATTAAGCAGAGTTTAGTTCCAGTGTTGCTGGTACACTGTATCTTTTAAGTAAGCCTATACCATAATTGTTGTAATTAAAGGAGATCCAATTTAACCATTGTAGAACACATTTATTTACTGCTTACACAGTGTTAGCTCTAACAGAAATGATTTGCTGACTATTCATAGTGGAAATGCTCGAGGCCAAAGCAAGTTCGATACAATGTGGTTTCACTTGTAACGGGAATAGTTTTTGGCTCCTGAGGACCGCGTTAAGTCAGGGTAATAATAATAATTAACAGTATAATGGTAATGATGATGATTATACATTTAACATTGTATTTCCCTCTATTCATCAATGTGAGACCTAAGCACTCCTCGACCAACTCAATCCAAATCAGCTAACCTGCTTCTGAACTTCGTCTTTGAAGGTGACAATTTCAAAACAGTTCAAGGGCATTATGAGCCCTGACTGAGTGGATTGGATGGTACTTAGCAGGGCTGTGAATAGAAGGGCTGGCCTTCCAAATACAAATACAAATACAATGTTTAAAGTATACGAAGAGCATTTGCAAATGCGTTTGACCCCCAAGTCTGAATCCTTTGCGGTGCTTCCTAATCTGGCCGCACCGTAACTGTATCCCATATGTATGCTATTTCCCGAGCAGTCGAGACGAGAAGAGAGATGGAGACGGGACTCTGAGGATCAGACCTCTGCCGGAGGCCGCCCTGCCAGACCAGGGCCAGTGCGGCCCCACGACGGACGATGTGGACATCGACACGGTGGACGTTGAGTTGACATGACCTTGCAGTCGTGCTCTGAGAAGGCTGTGTTGGCATTTCACCTCCCTCCCCTTTGTCTAGAGAGAGCGGTTGAAGCTCAGAGGAAGATCAGAAGCCTGAGAGACTGTTTGGAGTACGGGTTGGTTAACGCACACTATATCCAGATACTGTCAACTCCACTAGAGGTTCTCGCACTTCCTGAATGACATACCTCTTTATGCACTCTGACAGGTAGTGACTTCATCAAGGAATTTTGCCAAACTAAGCTCCTAATTTATTTTTCCTTCCAAAGTTTTTCCTTTCCTCCTCCTGTGTATTCATAACCAGAGCCAGTGCTGCAGGTACCTTCATTAAGTGCTTTCACAGCGTTGTTGAGTTATATAATAGCATTTTTGTAAAGGAAAAACTATGGAACAAGTTCAGATAAAATCATGAACAAGAGGCATGACCCAGCGCACATCCTCCCTTTCGTTCCGATTGCACCGCTGTCTTACTGAGAGCTAGGGTTCACTCCTTCGTAGCTGATTGCAGAGGTAGGCTAGCATGGTCTGGACACAGGGAGAATATAGGGATCAGTACAGTCCCTGAACAAGGGAGGCTTGCAGGTGGACCACGACTTCAAACACTCCATTACAAAGACTGTAGGGTAGATTATAGAAAGAATCTTAATACTGTAGCACTTCGTTAATACTGTAACCTAATTTACGTCTGTATTCAGTTTCAATGCACGTCTTTGGTTGCACTACTCTTTATGAAGGTGTTTCTTGTTAACCCACCTGATTTATGTTTCCATTCTAATTTCCTGATCAGCATATGTTGTTCCTGTGTAATTTATTTTCTATTCTAATAGTTGGTTTAAATTATTTTTTAAATGTGTATCTTTTGATTTAGTTTGTTTTTTGTGTGGTGTGTTAGATGCAACATTTGTCTTTCGATGTGAAGTCAGGACTGGCACCAAGCCATGGGAGTATAAATTACTTCTCATGTGTAGATGGGTTTAATGTCTGTTCTGTGTATCTATCTATCCCTTGTGAAGCTGCCAACACCAGTCTAGACCTTTCAGCAGAATTGAAGAATGTAAAGTAATAATGGGATCCACATTTTACAATCCTTGTTTGGGTTCAGGTTTCGATTTAAAAAATGCTTCAGACCAACTCACTGGATGCACGGTTGGCACAGATCAATTTACAACTCTTAGTAAATCAGTCACCTTCCAGAAATCAAGGATTCAGGTTTTCTCAGTCCATGATAAAACCCAATAATCAATTTACAGTAATTCTAGAGCTGTCCATCTTTACTGATCTATATATAAACATACATCCTATTCTCAAGCCTTATCCACAATACCTGCTTGACATTTTCAATACCTCCACTGGTGCGGCAGATGCTAAAGATATCAAATTGGATGTGGAGCATGTTTAACAAAGCGAGGGCCCGTGCTGTATGTTTTGGTACTTACTGTTGACATGTTTATTTTGATGGAACATACTGTATTTTACTTTTGCAATACAGACATTTCCCATGGTAGCCATTAACACTGCACCAGAAGCTGATGCCAAGACTTTTCACTTGTATTTCATTACCTGTAACTGTTCTAAATACACTATTTAAACTGTGGTGTCAGGAAAAGTAATTGTACTTGACTTTAATTTAAGAACTGTGTACTGGCATCTGTATGGAGGTGAACCAGAGTGTAAATGTAGCTTTGAAATCCCACACCAATAGTTGCTGGACTGTTAATATATACATGTGTATAATGTAATTACAATCTATAATTCATTCATGTTTATGGCAGCTCCTTTTATAAGTGGTGGTTTGCATTATTAATGTTAGATCAACTTTAAATACAAAATTGGTATGGGATAGTAAGACACGTCTTGAGTGAGAACATGTGCAATGTGCCAGTTTTCTTGCTAATTTAAAATGGTTATTTCGTTGCTCAAATATTCCACCAGTGTTAGATCCAGTATAAAGCTACAGTGTACAGTAGATAGATATGTTGGATGTTTGAGAAGAAACGTGTTAAAGATTGATGGAATTTGGCTATATTTTTTATACCTTCCATTATGTGCATCCCTTTGCTTCAATAAAAAGACTTTCAAAGACTACTTGTAAAATGTGTGTAATTAGATGCTCTGAGATCTACTTTATTTTGAGAGAGAGACTTTATTTAAAATGAACAAGATAATATACAAACATTTTCAAATTGGTTCCTTTTTTCCTGAATTAAAGTACAATGTCAAATCTTAAAGTACTTCTGCAGATAGAAAAACCATTAACAGTATTTCAGCATTACACAACTTTTTTTTTTTACACTGCACACACAAAATAACAAATATTTACATCTATATAATTTATAAGAATAGCTGTTCTACAAAAGTTTGATACAGTAAAAAATGAAAAATTGAGACACTGATAAATACATTATATATTACAAGGCACAGAAATATTTTGTATAAGGTCAAATGCATAGGTGTGAAACATGTTGATAGGCACCCGGATAACCCTTAAGAATCTGAAACATCCATTATTCTCCTGAAGTTATGCAAAGATAAATGCGTTGGTTAATTAGATTGGTTATCATCTCTGGAATGTTGAATTCATCCAATTCTAAGAAATGACAAATGTATTGCTTTTTGTACTTAGTGCACAGTCAATAGTTCAAGTGTATTTCAGTGTCTAAGCGTTTTAAGTTCCAGTGTAGCAAATTGTATTGCTTTTTTGAAGCAGGAAACAGATTTGGTTCTCTGTTATAGTCTGTGCGTATGCCAGTCACTATTTTCTCTCACACACACACACACAACAATTTGCATAATAAATACTAGAAGCATTCCTATTTACAAATAAAACAGCATTCAAAACTACTGGCCAATCAAAACTCTTCCAGTCTATAAATTGTTTGCAGGAACAAATTTATGTATACAGTTGGTCTGTCTGGTTGAACAGCAATGTGAAAACAATGAGGCTTTCAGTTCACTGCAGAGAGCTCTATGGATGTAAGGTACATTAGACAAAAACGGGAAAGATGCTTATTACTGTGACAGTGTTTGGATACTCCAGGTCAATGTTTCCTGTTCCCGTGGTTACGTGCAAACAGCCTACAGCTACACACTCGGTGAAACGGTTTTAGTATTCAATTACATGAGTTTTAAATGCGGCTATGACAGCCCTGCTGCCCATAGCCGGTAGTGTCCAAAATACCTCCACGTGGTCATTCAAAATCATCCTCGTACTCGTACTCGTCCAGGCCCAGGCTGGAGTGAGGGTTGGGGATTTCGAAGAAGTGCCTCTTTTCCGATCGCAGGCTCAGTTCGTTCGAGATCTGATGGTCTATGGGATCAATGGCATTTTCGTATCTAAAAAGGCAAAAACATAGTCCACCATTAAGACTGAAATCCATCATAATATAGCGTTGGGCTCCCGAGCTTAGTGAGCCTACATTTTATTACCAATTTCAAATAATAAACCCCATATTCCCACATTTCCCTGCTGAATAGAATCCTCCCTGGACCCTTGTTTCAGAATAACGTTTAGTACTAGGTGTTGAAAACTCCAGCAGAGGCACCATTCAGCTCATTAGATCAAGTGCATATTCTTGTGTTGAGCATTGCATGTATTTCAGATCTATATTTCATCCCCCCCACTGTCGGTTCCTGTCCACCGAGCACATTCACAGAGAAGAGTAAGATGAAGACACCAGAGTCTCAACACAGGACAGTAGAAGGAATCAATGTACAGGGTTTTAAAGGACTAAGACACCCACACCAAATTCATTAGTGGACCCCCCCCCCCCACGCCCCACCTGTGTCTGTCTTACCTTCCAGCACAAAGCCTTTAGAAGTCAGAGGAGTCCCTACAATGGCCATGGGATAACTGTTAGTGGGGCTGACATCTCCCTTCCTCCTCTTTTATTGACCTAAAGAGCTGTCTGTGTCAGAGAACTAGCCAATACCAAAGCTATATTCCACTTCCTGAAACCCTGTAGGTCAAAATGATAACTCTCCCTGGTTATGTTTCTTTGAGCTACATTTCCACAATAAACCTGGGATTTCTGCAAGAATTCATATATATACAGTGAGGGGAAAAAAGTATTTGATCCCCTGCTGATTTTGTACGTTTGCCCACTGACAAAGAAATGATCAGTCTATAATTTTAATGGTAGGTGTATTTTAACAGTGAGAGACAGAATAACAACAAAAAAATCCAGAAAAACGCATTTCAAAAAAGTTATAAATTGATTTGCATGTTAATGAGGGAAATAAGTATTTGATCCCCTATCAATCAGCAAGATTTCTGGCTCCCAGGTGTCTTTTATACAGGTAACGAGCTGAGATTAGGAGCAGCTCCTAATCTCAGCTCGTTACCTGTATAAAAGACACCTGTCCACAGAAGCAATCAATCAATCAATCAGATTCCAAACTCTCCACCATGGCCGAGATCAAAGAGCTGTCCAAGGATGTCAGGGACAAGATTGTAGACCTACACAAGGCTGGAATGGGCTACAAGACCATCGCCAAGCAGCTTGGTGAGAAGGTGACAACAGTTGGTGCGATTATTCGCAAATGGAAGAAACACAAAATAACTGTCAGTCTCCCTCAGTCTGGGGCTCCATGCAAGATCTCACCTCGTGGAGTTTCAATGATCATGAGAACAGTGAGGAATCAGCCCAGAACTACACGGGAGGATCTTGTTAATGATCTCAAGGCAGCTGGGACCATAGTCACCAAGAAAACAATTGGTAACACACTACGCCGTGAAGGACTGAAATCCTGCAGCGCCCGCAAGGTCCCCCTGCTCAAGAAAGCACATGTACAGGCCCGTCTGAAGTTTGCCAACATCTGAATGATTCAGAGGAGAACTGGGTGAAAGTGTTGTGGTCAGATGAGACCAAAATCAAGCTCTTTGGCATCAACTCAACTCGCCGTTTTTGGAGGAGGAATGACCCCAAGAACACCATCCCCACCGTCAAACATGGAGGTGGAAACATTATGCTTTGGGGGTGTTTTTCTGCTAAGGGGACAGGACAACTGCACCGCATCAAAGGGACGATGGACGGGGCCATGTACCGTCAAATCTTGGGTGAGAACCTCCTTTCCTCAGCCAGGGCATTGAAAATGGGTCGTGGATGGGTATTCCAGCATGACAATGACCCAAAACACACAGCCAAGGCAACAAAGGAGTGGCTCAAGAAGAAGCACATTAAGGTCCTGGAGTGGCCTAGCCAGTCTCCAGACCTTAATCCCATAGAAAATCCGTGGAGGGAGCTGAAGGTTCGAGTTGCCAAACGTCAGCCTCGAAACCTTAATGACTTGGAGAGGATCTGCAAAGAGGAGTGGGACAAAATCCCTCCTGAGATGTGTGCAAACCTGGTGGCCAACTACAAGAAACGTCTGACCTCTGTGATTGCCAACAAGGGTTTTGCCACCAAGTACTAAGTCGAAGGGGTCAAATACTTATTTCCCTCATTAACATGCAAATCAATTTATAACTTTTTTGAAATGCGTTTTTCTGGATATTTTTGCTGTTATTCTGTCTCTCACTGTTAAAATACACCTACCATTAAAATTATAGACTGATCATTTCTTTGTCAGTGGGCAAACGTACAAAATCAGCAGGGCATAAAATACTTTTTTCCCCTCACTGTACACCTGTGGATGACGGGTACCCACAGAAAAGCCTCTTACGAAAAAGGCAGCTAGCACAGTATCCCAGTGATCTTCATTTCACTATTCAGCATCAGAAATTTTTAACACCTAGACATATCAGAGGGTAAAATCCCAGAGATGAATGGTATCATAATTGGACATCTGGTTAATTGTCATGTATAGTTCAGGCACATGTTCCTGCCGTTAGACTAATCTGGGGGTGTGAGAAAACTGAAGTCCATCAGAAAGGAGTTGCTTGAGGCACTCAGTACCGAATTACAAAGTGTGTGTGGATTTGAATGGCAGTTCGTACGTCTATTGCTTCAGATCCGACCCTGTTTGGTTCTGCATTCATGGACCCATCGCGAGCACCGAATCATCGGGCGCCACAGGTTTAATCTCACCCGTCGTTATACTGCTCATTGGCTGCCTCTTCCGCCACCAGGATATCGTACTCCTCCGCCGCATACTTCTCCCAGTCGGACATCTCCTGCCCCTCAGTCTCCGCGTCCTGGGGAGAGACGGCACAAGGTCACATCCCTGAGCTCCGTCCAGGCCGGGCCGGTCAGAAGGAAGCTCTGTAGACCAGCAGGCCTTACCCTCACCACTGAAAAGGGATCTTTCTGCTCGTGGTCCAGATACTTCTCGATGTTGAAAAAGGTGTCGAAGAACGTGTGCGACAGCTTGCATCTCTTCAGGTCATGGAGGGTGATCTTCCCTGCGCAGAGAGAGAGAGAGAGAGGAATAATTCAGCCGACAGAATCACCCAACTTGTCTCGGTCAGAGATGGTGTCTACGTGAACAAGAGGGGGCTGGAGGTCGATTAGCTGAATAAACCACCGTATAAGGGCAAAGGCCAACTGATGACGGACACTACAGAGAAGATGAAGCAATAAAAATGTTGCTTCAGGGGGCACAAGCAATATCAGCGGTCAACTGCGTAAATACACTTTTTTTTTTTTTGGTCGACAAAGCACTCTTCTCCTATCTCTGCTATCCTGTTGCTGTCGATTTTTAATATGACTAAAATCCTAATCACTAACCTCTCCAATGGATTAAATATGAACAAAAGGAGAAACTAAGTAACTAATGACAATAACTACCTATCCATGATCCTGTATAAATTAAATCAGCTGCATATCCATTGAGATCAATTCTCTGGCCTGGATCCTGTACCAGTCTGTACCAGTCTATACTGTAACTAAGCTCTACATTTCACATTTGGTCTCCCTTTTTGTCGAAAAACACCCAGACATCTTATTTCTTGCTCCCAAAGTTGACATGGCAAAAATAAAAGCATAGTATATTGCTAGTGAATATCTATGTAACAAGTATATGATGCAAAAAACAAACACAAAACATTCTATACAAATCCAACTGCAGACTGTGCAACAATTAATAATAAAGTACACACTTAGAAATATGTTTTACCCATCAGTCACCATGGTTATTTACTTATTTTCTTTATGTCCATGTTAAGCAACACTCTATGTAATAAGAAACCATCACTGTTAACATTTAAACTAAACAACTTCATTTGCCGTCAAGAATGAGGAACTACCAAGTGGGGGGGAAGAAAAGAAAAAGGAAAAACGAAACAAACAAGATAAAAGACAAAGGTTTGTCAGAGGACAGAAGAAAACGCTGCGTGTCTTTCATGAGATCCGACACAGGATGCGTTCAGACGTTCTCAGAATAACAAGAGTGGGATCAGATAAAATGGTGCGCTGGTCGGTGTGGGAATCGCTACGCCTCCAGTGGTTTCTCTGAGCACCAGTACACACGCAAAACATCAGGCTTATTGCCAAATACCTTCACTTTCTGGCTTGACGAGGTCCAGCATTTGGCAGAGACAGTCCTCGAAGGTCAGCGGCTCAATGGCCATGTTCTCCAGTTTCTGACACTGCTCCTCATAGAAGAACTCCAGCTCGTACATGGACAGCACCCCGTCTCCATCCAGGTCCATGCAGCGGAACCAGTACTCTATGCTGGGAGACAAAACCGGCCTGTGTGAACCAAGAGGGTCGACGCTGTGTCGCTCTGCCTGCAGTCTATTCAGATTTCAAAAAAACCTATGCCTGTGAACACAGGTTGCTTGAATCGCTAAAGCATAGCTCATTTCAGACTAGGGTTCATTTCATATTGGAAGGTTAACAGACGGCTTCTGACTGAAAAGTGTTGTGCTTCAACAATGATCTTTTTCTTCCCCTTTATCTCACAATCAAACTGACGCTGCCTCTTCCTATCATTTGCAGCTCTTCTGATGGGCTTTATCTCCAAGACTAATTTCACCAGACCGCAGCAAAAATCTTATCAAGTTGTGCCTTTTTAAGACGTAAAAAGGCAGTAGTTAAAACCAAATATTTAAAATGTATACTTTTCAGGACTTTGTTGATGGCAGTGTGTTTTACAGAAGCACAGTGATGAAAATGTCCCACTAGACAGCCTGCGTGCTCTTAACGGACGAGCATGTCGTACCTGGTGGCTGTTTTCTTGTCCTCTTCCGAAATCAGAAACCATACAAAATCTGCATAGCTCATTTTGCCTTCCTTACGTGATTTTCTGCCCCTAAAAAAAAAAAAAAAGGTTAGCTTTAGGCAACATTAACTGTGAAATTCAGTTTGTACAAGAAGTCATTTCAAAAAACAAAAACATATATAGTCTTATTGTGTACTTAATTTCATTTAGGAAGATGAAGATTAAAAAAAAAAAAAATCTAAATGCATGTTTTCTTTTACAATTAATATGAATATATGTATAATTAAATAAATTACCTGGTAACCGCTCCAGAGAATATTCTTTCGATCATTTTATGGGAGATTGCTGTGAGAAAAACACCACCAACAACAAAAACAACAGTGTTTATCGAGAACAGGAAACGGTGCTATACGACGCAGTGAAAATTGCTTACCAGTTAAAACTAAATTAGGTTACACATCGAATGTTTTTTCTCACAGGCACACATACATGAAAAAGCACTTGAAGTATGGCGATGTTTCTGCTCAGCCAAAAACATTCACACATTCTGGTACGGATTTTTTTGTACATTGCATTTCAATTTTTGACACCATCAACTGGGTACATATTTCTGCTTATGAAGTGGATACAATATTGATTTATTGACATCTAGTTGGTCTCTAAAAGCATTTAAAACAAACACACAAAACCCCCACACTGACCAACTTATTTTCTCTCCCTGACCAGATTTTGTATTTAATAATGACATCCACAGCCCAACCGAAACTAAAATCAATGCGACTGAATTAAGCAGGGTTTAAATAGAATACATTAATGTACACATTCTGCAAGTGTTCAATTCCTGATTCCTTATAATGGCACACAACCACTAAGTCTCAGACTGTGCTGCTGTGCAAAAGCCCTCACAGCCAAGTCCCCTAAATGGATTTTTACAGTTAATCAAACCCTGCATGAGTATGATCCTTATGGGTCAAATGAAACTGCGATAAAACACTGGAGATGTACTACATACTGCAATTATTCCACCCTATTTAACCTCAGGCCGAGTCATAGTACCATGGTCATTGTGTCGGGCCAGGTCCTTCTGATCAATGTAGAGATCGTGGTCAGTGTCCAGTTCCCAGAATTTACAGTAGATGACGTAGAAATGCTCATAGGAGAAATACTCTGTGAGCTGGTTGACATCCTCCTCCTCCTCCAATAACGCCACATTCTGTTAAAGGATCATGGGAAATAAATGTGGTAACATAATCCGGCAAAACTAACTGCTTAAAACTGCAGGACAACACCGCTTCCATGTGATCACTTTTTACCCTGCATTGTGTGCACACTGATATACACACTGGCCTGGTTTACAGATAATTTAATCAAAACAGACTTTTTCACTAAACGAGGGCTGCATAAAAGGTAAAGTTAACTAGCTAAAAACCACTACAATGTTTACATACCTGAAGAAAACTGCTTTTCCTGAGTTCTGAACAGGTAATTTTCCCCGTCCAGGATCGGTTTACATTATAATATATCCTCTGAATAACCTGTCAACAAAAAGAAAAGAAGAATTGCAGGAAATGCAATTAAAATATTTTTCAAAACTCTGATTGTATATTTCTACAGTTCAGATACCTGAGTTCATATCCTGAGCCATACAATTCCTCGACTTCATACATTTACATGGATTTTATGCTTACTGGAAACTATAAACCTTGGTGCCAGAACTCACACAGGCACTCAGACCTCATATAATTATCCTATTTTCCTCATGCAAGATATTCATCTCTTCATAGAAGTTTAGTCATATCATTATTATTTACACCCGTCTAACTTACAGGCAGGAGTAACCGGACATTGTATATTTAATAAAATTAAAAAATTAAAAAGGCACCTTGATTTTGTAACCCAGGTTTAATTTGCTGATTAAACAGACTGTTCAGAGCTGCGTGATCTCTGAATGCTGTGTGCTCAGAACAGAAGTGAAACCCAAAGAGCAGATACACGATCCTGATAACATCACAAGTACAGTAACTGACTGATGGTTCTTGGAAGTTTGATGATTGGGATTTATTATTCATATAAGTTACACTTTTGTTTTCCTTCCCAATATACATATTTGAGTAATGTTTCAACTAATTTTTGTTACAAAGGCTAATATACATGTAATAATTTGTGTCAGAACATTACCACTGCAAAAATATCACAGGGCATATGAATGATTACAAATGGTGCAAACTACTCACAGACGTGTGTAATCAATTACTAATGGGTGGGAGGGAGATGTTTTTATACCAACTTACTGTTGTAATGTAACGAGAGTGGAAATCTGATGCCTCCCTTAGAAATCTGAGTCCGGTATGTGTGTTGACCACATCCTGGGAAGAAACAAAGAGAACACACAAGGAATTGACAATCTTAATAGGGGTTCTTTCATTTCCTCCCAATTCTACATAATAAACTCAGTAGCATTCATTACTTTCATTTACAGGCATGAGAAAATCAAAGCCAACACTTAATAAAATCTAAAAAGTTTCTGTACTTCAAAATGTTATTATTAGAAAAAAAAAATGTACACTATGACACAGGGAAGAACCCACAACAAGGGTGACTAAAGTATATTGGGCAGTTAAATTTAAGACACATGTGGGCCAGGAATTTCACCAGTTTCATCCTATAACAGAAGACGACTATAGGGTAAATCAGATCCCCTTGAACACTTCAAGAGCATAATTGGTGCACCCGATGTCAGGAGGGACTTATTTTCCATGCATCAATTTTAAATGGAAGCTTTTATGTGGTGGGCTTCTTTTTTTTTCTTTTAAATTTATTTAATATATATGGGTAATGAAACCCAAGCTTGACAGTTTAGCACGTGCCCGCATATGTGGCAATAAAATTAAAGTGTTATTTTCAGATGAACACAATGCTCCTTGACCCTTCCGTTGTGAAATTAAATAATAGAAAAACACATAAATCACTCTCCTTATGAATCCACAGGGAAAGTCAAATCTACTCCACAGCAATCCTTATTTCATTCATCAAAACAGTCAACTCAATTGCCAAACCCACACAATACAAATTAAACGGCGGATGCCAAAACGCATCTCTTCTACAAACTAACTTGTGCACTCAGCCTGGCCTGTTGTGCTTGCCCTGCATACAAATGACAAATTCCTCAAGGCTCACAATGAGCTGTACGGGGGAAAAGGCAAATACAGCAAATCACGGTCAACACTGAGCACACGCTGAACACTTGCTATGAAAGGCCCATGGTTCAGTTCTGGATTTTAAAAACAAAAAGATGCTATACACTATGATCCCCTATGGTCCTCTGAGGTACAAAGCTTGACCTTGTTTAGTTTGCAGCGAAAAAAAATGTGCAAAAATGATTCTAGAACAATACTATGAAAATCAAAACTTACTCACTAACGTATATTACAATTGGTCAAAGCAGTTGTTTCAATTGTATTAAAAGCTTTATACCCTGAAACTATTTCAGCTGTTAGAAAACATGAATTTAATTTAACATCTGAACATATGCAGAAATAAACATATAAACCAATCTCTTAAAAGGTTTGTTGTCTAAATATTGAAGTTGAAAGTGTGCGTGGTGGGGAGGGGACGGTACCCAGCAGCAATGTTATCTAACATGATCTCAACTACCTGAAATTATATTAAATTCAAAATGAGGAGTCTTGATTTGGAATGGATGTATATTCTACTTTTTTAACATCACCAGCTTGCATAAATGTTTTAAACATCCTAAACATTTTATAGAACCCTCTGTGAGACAGCACCCCCCATCCCCCCACCTTTCCCAAACCTCGAGATGCTTTCATGTCAGTATCTTGCATTAGTGTTTCTACCCTGCAGTTCTCGATTAGGAATGCCAGTATACCTGCAGGAATGGAATAAAGTCCTCTTGTTCCAGATAATTACAGCCAGGCTTGGCCAAAAGGTGAACAAATTTAGATGCGTCATCATGGCAGGTCTGCAATGTTCTGTAAAGCAATAACAGATGGTTAAGGAACTTCTCTTTGATGAAGTTAGAGATTAATTTGAAACTTGGCAGAGCAGATTTATGCAGTAGGAAATTAGAATTCTACTGTCCCTTATGAATCGTCTAGTTCCACCCCAAGTCATTTTCTGCTTTCAAATTAAAGGACTAATCAAATAATGGACTGTTTCAACAGCTCTATGATGACTTACCAGCAACCAAACATTCAAAAGGCCTTGCATCTTAAGAGAACTTTCTAAAAATGAAAAAGAACTGCGGGCTTCATGTCAAACACATCAATAAACACAAGATTTTTTTAATTTTTATGTCTTCATTTAAATTGAAAAAGAATAATGGAAAATAGAATGTGTAAATAGAATGTGAAGAGATGTGTTCTTTATTTTGTGATGACTTTTTCTTTTCATTCAAAAGGAATCTAAATGGGGGGTGGGACAGAAATGTCTGAGGTCCCATACAAACCACTATTGTCTTACTTTCTCCACATTGCAATGAATTTGTGAACAGACACAAATCCTGTTCTGTCTCCACCAGCAGCGCAGAACAATGGGGCTTTCCAGTAGAGTGGACACTCGCAGGCCTGGGAAGACAAAAAACGTTTTAATGAGGAATCTACAGATCTGTTCCTCTGCCGAGTTAACACCACTGCTAACTCTCTGGGGCAACGTCCACACTACTCACACACAAGCTATAAAAAGGCATTACAAAGTCCTCTCATTTAATTTACAACCCTCATATTGCTTGTACATTTGCTTTTTATATACAACGTGTGTGCTCTTAATGACTGACCAGATATAAAGAACTCTGCAAAACTGAGTACGGGCAGGCCCTAAAATCGTGAAAAATATCCACAGACGGAAAACACAGACTTGCAAAAACGTATCTGTCTCTATATATAGCACCTATATAAACCAATACACACACATCTGCATGCCTACCTGACATGTATACCTTTGTGTGCACTTTGGTCAAGTGTTTGCTACTTTGTTTCCGGTGTCATGTTGACAACATTTCACATTCATCTCAGCTACTTGAGAGACAGAGTCTGTTGTCTGACAGTCAAAGTGTCTTTGAGAATGATCAAGGTAAAAGTGGTTTCTCATAAAAACAGGTAACCTTAGTAGTTTGTACAAAGAAGACACTTAAGGTCAGGATTATCAGACAACTCTCATGGTGGAGAATGCTTTGTGGGCTGGTAAAATAAAAACAAACAAAAAAACACTTGCAAAATAACGACTTAATTATTTGTCACACTACTGTGAATAATGTAATGTACTCTTGCAAAATAAGTTGCAGTGCAAAGAAACCTAGGTTGTAGGTGTCCAGCCATCTTCACTATGGAGAGAATGGGGGTGTTTACAATTACCTTTGTCTGTGAGAAGAAATTAGGCTCGACTTTTAATAATTTAAAGTCTTTAATAAAATCAAGTGTTCCAAGTCTAAATCATCATATAAGCAAAGTGTCTTGGTGTACTTTAAGGTAGACCTGAAAATAATTTAAAATACCAGTCAGGAATCCTGTCAGAGGCAACAACTGAGCAGCAGAGCCTGAGAGAGCTGTCGGACGAATGTTCAAGTAGAGAGCAGGGATTCATTTTTTTCTAATCCATGGAAATTAAAATGGAGGAGGAAACAGGAAAGGTGTGACTGGCTAGATGAAGTATACAGTTAGAACAGGTAGCATCTATTTGGAGAAAAGGGAAATGCTGGCCATTAGGGATATAGTTTTAATGGCAGAGACCTTTCCCTATGCAAAATTATCAGAGCAGTGACTTGTAGGTGGCAACAGAAAAATATGAACCAAGAGGTCAGGTGTTGCTGACCCTATGGCTTTTCAATTGCTTGATGCCTGACAATCACACGGGGAAGGCTAAAATTATGAATAAATAAAAAACGGATTGAGGAAAATGGGCTCATTAGCACAAATAAGGCAGCAACTTACCAGCTGGATAAGGCCAGAACTAAAGAGTATGCGCCATGCATGTAGCACATGGCAGCTGATTATTGTTTATTCAGTATGTGCATCTGACCCCACTGCCCCTCCCCCTCCCCCCAAACACCAGACAACTCTTTCAAGGCACACAAGAAAATCAGGTGACTGTCATGAAAGGATGAGCTATGAGAAACGTTGAGTGGGCGACACAGAAACTCCTTCCAAACCATTCCCTATCTGCTGCTGCTGTGGTACCTGATCTTCTTCTAAATGTCAAAGCTTCTAAATGTCAAAGCTGATAAGATGCCCACTGCAACAAGCAGGATTACTGGCATGCATACAGACATGCCTGCACTTATATAATAGTCACTTTTGGTGAGGTAAGGTGAAAGCTGATTTTGCATATGAAAAATGTCAACGGTTCTGGTCTGCTATAAAAATCAGTATTTAGAAGTGCACAAAATACTGTTCTTTGTCTACACTAATAGCATGCATATTTAAACCCTACAAAACTGGTGTGGGCCGTTTCTCGTTTTGTTGCATTTTATTTTGATTTAAATGATGCAGAAGCCCTTTTAACCTGATTTATGGGAGAGATTCCACACAGGACGATTTAGCAGATTCCCTGCCGAGATGTCGGCAAGTTGCTGTCAACCTGTTCTCAGCGCTGAGAAGAGGTACCATGAAAAAGAGCAGCGTGTTGGAAGAGGAGATTGAAAAACGCACAACTCTTCTTGGAAATGACAGCCACTGTGACTCGGGAGTCCGTGGATTTGGACAATAATGAGGAAGACATGAATAGACCCTGCCCAAGTGATTTAATTAAATTAGTTGCCTTATTTGATTAAGAGCATTTTTCTGATGCATGTGTTGCGGTGTAAATTATTTTTAATAAAGGTAATAAAGGCTCATGTTGTATGTGGAGAAGACTGCGTAATTACATTCATAAAAGAGAAAATAAAAAAATGTTTTTATACAGTCAGCACCTCCAGAGGAATCTGAATCTTTCATCTTCTGTTGCATGTGACCTGATTTGTGCTCTAGGCACCACCATCTTATCTCAGATTTGTACAAGTAATTTGTCTAATTTAATTCAAGTGATAAAGACCTGGATGTGTATTTACTGGGTGGCAGGATACGGCAAGTTATAAACCTCACTCACTTTGGCTACCTTCCCCATGTCTTCAATAGTGGCCCTCTCATTGGGGAACTGTGAAAAGGCCTTCTCGATCCTCGAAATGAGAGTGTCGACGTTGAGATTGGCTTTGGGCCGTCCACGTGGGAAGAAAAACTTGGGAATGCTTTCACTTAAAGCTGGTGTTATGGGCTCTTCTTTCTTTACCTGAGCCTGAAAGGAAAATACATCAACACAGTTAGAGATGTTGATCAGGATTACATTCATACAAAACTACCATTTGTGTTACTAAAAGCTTTCCTGCAAAATTAAAATATCAAAACACACTCAAAACTCAGCTATAGTGTGCAAACTTTCTGCCAGTGGGAGTCAGGTTGTGCCACTGACCCCCCATATTCTGACCATGACTGATGCAAACAGCCACCATTTCTGACAAGACAAGTCAAGACATTACTACACAAATGTTCCATTAATTTTATTTTCAAATATAAGACATAACTATTAGCAAGCTATTCTCATATGAAAGCAAAGACACATCATCATAAAGCATGGAGAGGTGCAGGAAACCATCATACAAACCAGAAAAGTGCAGGCATGCTAAAACCATTTGAAAACTAATACTTTACCAGATTACCATAGACAATTTTTGGTATCTTTTTTAGAAAAATCTTTAATCCATATATATTAGATAGCTATTCAAATACAGAGAGGATTGTATATTCTACAGACAACTGTAAGTGACTTAAATCAGAATTTATGAATAAAATATAGTCCAAAATATTGATGGTCCGTTTAATATTCTAACGTTTTACAAAGCACTTCAAAGTGCGGGTTACGATGAGGTTTCGATAGTGGACACTTCAGAGCATAAAAGAAGACTACTTCAAAGACTACTCTCCTGGCATTTAGCCCGAATGGTCTCTGCGATCAGGGAAGATGCAGGCGGAACAGACTGGCTTGCGGACACAGGAGAGGAAATCCTGCTGCAGTGAGCAAGCTACCTGCTGTGGTTTCCGCTCGAGAACTGAAGGATTATCAATGATGCTGTGCTCTTCTGAGGACAATCAGGGATGGTCTTTAAGCAGTAGCACACTAAGCTGCTTGGGCTCTGGGTACACACACGCCACTACCTCCAGGATGATGATATTAATATTAATAACTTGCTGGACCATCATGGAACGGTCCTAGGACACACTGTGTACTACACATGCCGAGTTCTGGGTTGAAATCCATCAGGACATAAAAGATTCGAGACCTCAACCAACACTGACCTCCACATGTGTCATACGAAATTTTGAAATGTAGGGTGTTGCATTTAATAAAAATAAACAATCAAATCTAACAAATATCTGATGTCATTTGAATTGATTAAAGACCTTTATTATTATTATATATTATTACATAACTGACTGCACCCATCTCTAATGCATTATTCCATTGTTCCATACAATGTTCAAGTTTTTCCTTTGTCCCTTAACAATGGATGAGTACCTCCAAAGGGAGATGGTATGTCTAACAGGTGCCCTTGAAGACCGAATGTGAACATCCTCAATTCCTGAAGCGTTTACTGAAGGTGTGATGGTACTAATAGTTTAAGATAGTGTTGTATTCATGGGGGATAAGATCTACACTCTGGTAACTTATTGTAACTTAAAACCTTATGTATTTTCAACAGCAGTTATACAATACCAAGTCTATACATTATCATATAGCAGAACACATGAACAGAATGAGGACTGAGCCAAGGAACCGCAAAATACTTTTCTGGCCATTACTTGGTCAGACACTTAATGAAGGAGTTTTCCCATAAGACGAGGTTTCAATATGTAGAGGTAACATAACCCTGTAAAGTACACCTCCCATGAATGTGGTATGCTTTTAAATGTATTTCACAAACCGCAGATACCGTTACTACAAAGATGGGTATTATATATCATGGCAGCCGTCCAAAAGTTACAAAAACAAAGAGCACAATATCAGCCTTTAAGCAGCAAAGCACAGATCACCTGTGACTTGCAAAAACAATGTAAGGGGTCGGATGACAAAGCCCACACATCAGCTACTGTCTGGTGAAGTCGCAATTCGCTTCACCGGCAGCCAAACTAAGACACGTGAAAGAGTGTGAAGTGCGCAGCGCAACAGTGAAAGATACAGCCCCTGGGTGAAGTAAAAGCATTTACTAATGGAAAGCTTACGTATAGTTGAGAACTTTAGAAGATACAGACTTCACCGCTGTATTCCAAACCAACACACAAAGAAAAGGAAAGTGAAAAGGGACACAAAACAAGTTGGAAAAGGGTTGTGTACGGCAGTGCATTTGGCAATAACTGAGCCTGGTCCATGTAGACCTTCAACATAGAAAAATAAGAATTCAGTGAGAGAAAGGAAGTATGGGATAGTGGTTGTGCATGGCTGGGTGATCAGGGGGAAAGACTGATGTGGCCTAAGTTCAAAACTGAATATTGGTTTAAAATAAGTGCTTATAAAGAAGATTGCTACCATAGAGTGTATGTAGAGAATGGGTTTCAATAACTCTGAATGCTGTATTTACTTTCAATACAGCACTGCCTTTCATTTCATTTTATTGTAGTATTTACCTTACAGTAGTGCCTATATAATATACACACACTGTTGTAATGCATAGATATATATATATATATATATATATATATATACACATACACACACTATTAGAGGTCAAATTTATAGATACCAACTTCATATTCAATGAGGTTGCCTACTAGAAAAGGAAAACAACTGAAAAAAAAAAAACATTAAAAATGGAGACATTTAAGAACTCTTTAAACATGTCTCAAAATGACCCTTGAAATAGGATGGATCTGCGAATTCGAAGCAGCAACAGGAAAATGACAATTGTTGCTCCTCTGCCTTCTTCACCAGCCTCTCTCATGTCTATAAAAGGGAATACACATCCCCTGCAATGGAGGATAGCCTTCTTCATGGGCTATCCGGGGTAGTTCACCTTGCCCCGGTCCCGAACTCAGCCACCGGACAGCCTCGCTCTCAGCAAGACATGGAAGGACAGGTCAACGATCACTGCCTCTTTTTTGAATTGGTCTTTTACTTCACAAGTGAAAAGAATAAATAATAATAACACAATACTCCAATCACCATCAATGCACAGAAACTAAAAGCCAGACATGTGCTCAGGCGATATCAGCCCCTCGACAGAACCCAAGAAAATTGAATAACTGAAACAACCTGCCTGGACTTGTTGGAAAGCCTTCAGTCTCTTCTTGAAGCGGGACGGCAGAACAAAATCGCAGCCCCGAGCCAGCAGCGCCAGCTCCTTCCGGAGGTCAGGGTCCTGCCGCAGAGAGATGTCCTTCATCCTCATAATGTCCGATCTCATAGAGCCTCTGTCGGCTGACTCTCCCCGTGCACTCCCAGTAAACACGGCTCTAATCTGAGGTATCTGCGCCGGCAGCCCAGCTTGCGTGGTTCTTTTTCTTTTTTCTTATCAGGCTTTAGCCACTTAACTGTGGGGAGCAGCTGTGCTTTTTTACTTCTGCAATGTTCCACACGCCAGCTCTGCCTCAGCCTGTTGCCCCATACATCGAAGAGACAAAGTTGGCTGCAATCAGAAAGTCCTATCCTGAAAAGTCACCAGGGAGATAGAGTGGGGGCAGCTGGAGAGGGTGGTGGTGGCGGTGGGGCGAGGGAGGGGTTGTGGAGTTGCCCTTTCCAGCTTGCATTCCACAGCGCACTTAGAAGGTTATGTAAAGAAACAAACCTGTTATGAAGCTCTCTGATATGAGATCCAACAAACTCTTGGGATGCAGCAGAATGCCAAGATTACAGCGGGTACTGGCTTTTTCTGGACACCCCCCACCTCAACTAATTTCCTTCTGTCACAAACTACTCAAGCTGTCCTGTTTGACTGAAGCACCCAGCTGGAGAGTAGAGGTTCACTGCATGTCCCCTTAAAGCTCTCTACAGTGTTTTTTTTCCTACCTTAAGAGCCACCAGTAAACCATTTGTTGGCAATTCCTTTTTTCACTTGCGTAGTATTGAAAATGTGTGCCAGAAGAAACCCAGCAGCAGCTCAGATCCTGGCAAACAAATCAAAAAATCAAGTAGGTATATAATAGCGCAAAGGAGCAAGAATAATGTCATAATTTTGTTTCTGTCTGAACTGGCTTATATTGTACAGTAGGAGAAACATTATGCAAGATAAAGAAGGGGGAGGGGTGGGGGGATGGAAAAAAAAGAAAGAGCGGAAACTGAAGAAATCTTCACTGTCATTTTTAAAATTTCGTTATGCTTTTTACTGCTTCCAGACATGTCATCCCTTATTATCAATGATAATAGCCGGTCAGTGGTATGAGGATGCATAGTATTCAAAGAATGGTGGCTTAACCAGTTGGGGACTATTAAAAGCATGCATGTACTGTTTGGGCAACCTAAGAAACAAGATCTACAGAAACAAGTTTATCTTTAGAACCCGCAAACATCCGTTCCCCGACTGACGGCAATTACAACAATTCCCAGCAAACGTGCTGATCCAAAGCACCCACAACATGAAGCAAAAAAGAACAGCTGAAAATGCTTTTTTTATTCACATCTCCTATTAATATGTACTGTACAGACTTCGACAACAACAACTGACCAGGAATGAAAGCAAACGTTGAGCGTATTACCATGCGAAACCATTATGCTCTGGATCCCAATTCAAAATAGAATACACCCAGGCTTAATTATATGTATTTATAGACCAAAGATCAGAAAGATATGACAAGTAGATTCTTCCATTAATTTTTATTGGAATTCCACATCCTGTTATCTGGCAATAACAGGATCCTGTACAGTTTTGATAAGCTTTACAAAAGCAGTATATCAATGCCCCTGACCCCTGGGGTTATACTAAATACTATGGCAGTCAAATTGTACCAGTCAATATAATATGAGGCCAACACAGGTCCAGAGTAAATCAAGCAACAAAAGTGTGAAACTGTAGTTTTTTCCAGTTCCTGTATGATTATTTTCTGGTCACCACCCCGATCCTGGCAAGATAATTATACCAGGGGGAATCCAAATCAATTCTCATTCTTAAATACAGTTCACTCTAGTATAGTTAGTCTTTGTTTTACCATAGGATAATCTAGTTTTTGTATAACGAATCAACCACACAAAGATCTTACAGTTTAGTTTTTTTAACAGTGTTAGCTGGTACTGACAAAGAGAGAAATGCAGCTGTCAGTTGGAAAAACTGACATGTACCAAAGCAACTGTACAGCTCTTTTTACATAATATCCAGTCAAAACACACATACAGGCAAATGCGATACAATATCCACGGAGCGAGAACAAAACTTGAGCAGGAGTGAAAATATGTTGAAAGGAATTGAAAGTTCAAACAGGTTAACAGTGAGTATAGTTTTCACACCAGCTACATAAAAGAACACTAGGGCCAACACTTAAGATGCCATTGTGGCTAAATGCAGATCCTTGAAGAGCTTCAATTTACAAGCTTACACTACAAAGTTATGTGATCACTATCAAGGAAACAAAGGTGGGAGAAATAATTAAATTAGCATGTAAACACAAAAAGTCATTAATCTATTTTTAAGAAACACATTTATAAACTAAACAACTGTACCAGGTGTCATCTTATGTTTACCCGATAATAAGATCAGTTAGTATGGCCTTCAGGTTTTTCCTTCCAGGTCAAGGGAAACAATCTTAATTTTAGTAGTGTTATTTCAAGAGCTAAGATGTCAAAACGGTGGTCAATTAATTTAAAGGAACAACAATCCAATGGCTAGGACAATGCTATAATTACTTGATCCTGTTATTCAATGACAAGTATTGCATTACCTAGCGTTCAACAGGCGGCTAGAACATGTCCCCATTCGTCAATTCGAAGAAATTGTATGACTGGTAGAGGCAGCAGGGTTAATATTTGTCATTAAGGAGAGAGAGTACAGGGCTTGAAGGACAAATACACTGCATCAGTCCCCTGTGAGGGCATTAATGAATTCCCCATTCAGAGAAACAACCTTCTCCAGATCATCTCCCTATAATTTATGAAAGACAAAGGCAGTGAACACACAGTCACAAAATTAAAGTGACCTATTGTGCAATCTGGGGTGCCCACTTTTGTAACGTTGTGTGCTCTGGGGTGTTAGGTAGGTGCAGACAATCCTACCAAACAGTTCACTTCAATAAAAGTGTAGTAAGACTTGGTGACAATTTTAAGCAATTTACCCACATAAGCAATACTATGTGTTACCAAACCTTATGTCTACAATTACAAAGCAAATTTCTCTTCCATTCCCAATCCAGGGTTTATTATAATTAGTCTGTTCAATTAAAAACTCAAATTACAAAACAACTCATTCCACACCATCATTCAGTACATTTGGCCCTTGCTGTTAGATCTCGAGTCATCCTCTGTTTCAATGTTCACCATTACATGTTTTATCCGTTTCTCCGATTTCCCCACCTGCCCCCCCTTCCAATAAATATGCCCTGTCACTAGATGTAGCAATCCATGTTGCAGCATACTGGAAGGCTGTTAGCAATTGCAGATTATCATCTACAAATGCTTGACTACCTGAGGACAAACTCTGTAAAAATAAAACAGTGGTCCAGATGAAGAGGAAAATTGCAAAGCATCTTACTCCCTCACATTTAAATTTCATTTTATGTCCTGCAATGTAATTTTGTATGGATTATTGCAAATCTTTGTAGATTAGACTTCAAAGATGTGTGCAATTTCAAAACAACATGGTAAGCTACATATTGCAGTTTGGGGACAGTTTAGATGTTAACTAGTGCAGCTGCGTTGCGTAACGGCTGTTATGAAAGCATTTTATGAAAGAGTTTATGAAAATATTCTCGAACAAGATAACTCAAAGAAAGGTTTGAAAACATTAAATGCGTAACACGTAAAATTGGTTATAAAGGAAGTTGACCAGACACCGCACTATCATTTGGAAATACCTCATATTCATCCTGAGACCACACATACATCCTATAGAGGAAAATTAGGTTTATATTTTGAAGCTGCATTTTAGCTTACCAATGCAGTAATATCTTCGGCATCACAGACCATTTTTGTTAATGAATCTGTATGCGGGAATCCAGAAAGTGGGTTAATTAGGCTGTTTGCCAGGGATGGGTAGAGGGGAGGTCACTCTCGCTCAGTGGAGGCGTTTGCATGGAAGAGTGTTTTTCTCCAGACATACGGCTGTAGGAGTCAGGAAATGCATTGCTACACAGTTCTTAGGAAGAGAAAAGGACAGTACTAATGCCAATTCACAGTAATATGTAGGATGGGATATTAAAATGTCCCAGTCTGCATCACCACTCTCCCCCAAAGCCTAGCCATTCACTAGAAGCAAACCCTTTTGCTGGTCTAGGAGAGATTCTTAATCTTTTTCTTCATAAAACATACCATCAAACCTAATTGCCACGACTCTCTTGCAGTGTGGCAGAAGAGGTTGCGACTACACGGACCAAGATTGCAGAGCTCAGAAAATGTGTATATCTTGCGGTCTTGCAGCAGGCAAAAGCTGGCACCATGACGTATTAACCAAGTCATATTTTGCCAGTGCTATCTAGGTCTATTTCCTGAGATACTAAAACATACAACCAAACAAACAAACAAACATGGTCTAATATGAAGTGAAATGCTATTAGCAACATTTTGAAGATCACACCAATGTTCCATAACATGCAAAGTGATTCAAAACCTGGCACGGATTTATTTTCTACAATTGTTTTATTTTTTATTTCTTCAAAGAAATACTTAATGAAACAATGAAGAGAAGGGTCAAGAAGTAGCCACTAAAACTGCAGGAGACTCTTCTTGTCCAAGTTTTTTTAACCAATGGATTATTAAAAAAAAAAAACATTGTACAATTCCTCTGTCAATCAAAAGGCAAGCTGATTCACTTTGGAGGATGAAAATGACCTCATCGGCTGAAAGGTTAGAAGGCCAGAGATGCTGAAAAGCCTTGGAAAATACAATATAACAATAACAATTACCCTACATTAAATACCTGCACTTCGGGTTAGTTTATGTAGTTTAACAAAACAAGAAAATTACATCAATGTAATTGAATTGTAATTGTATGTGCATAGACATATTATGGTTAAAAAACATTTAAACAATAGGTCTACATCTTCAAAAGGACACCCTGACCTCCGAGTTATGAGCTTCATGAACTTGAGTTTAATAATTTCCTGTCAAATTACAGCTAAAGCCCAGAAAATAATGAATTTGTTTTTTAACGGCATAAACAGATCAACAGATCTTTGGTACACATCTCTTCTTAGTGCACTCTTACCGACACACATTTTTCCCAAGGTTATAGTACCTATTTCTATATTTCATGGGTGTTCTGAGCATATGTCAAAAATAGACTGTCCCCAGCATCGCACAGAAGATCCTCCATTGTTCTACTGACAATTAACAGTGTGTAACCCTGAAGTAGTTTATTAGTGCACTGTGGGCAAACCTAATAGATGTTTACTGTAGAGCCCTAGCTCTTTTCTGCCTAGTTAATTCCAGTAGAAGAGAACGAATGCTATCTTTATCGGTGTCTTGTGTCAAAGTGAGACCAGTTGTCCCAAGCTGCATCAGTGTGACGTTAATTGAATTTTTTACTAATCCTTTGAAGAATGCGTTTGTATTCAGGAATTTCTTTAGCTTTCTTAAAATAGAGCATTACTTGATGCGTGGATCAGAACTGCTTTAATACATTGTGACATATTGCAGGCACATGCCCCTTACGTCACTCAAGAAAATATGCGGAGGGCAGCAGTTGTTCATTTACTGTACAGCAACCGGGGGTGGCCGAAGATTCCAGAACAGACAGAGGAAAAGCCTCCTCACACATATGACACCTCTATGCTTACAGAGAGAAAAACACATTCAACAGAAGTGAAACGACCAAAACACAGAACGTACAGACTGCTTTTAATAAAAAAATAATGATAATAATAAAAAGGGTTCCTGGTTTATGATGCTGGACACGTGCGCTTTAAAGTGGTGTTTTTATTACTACAAAATCCACCATCAGCAATTAGGTTTTACTTTTACACTGTGTCTGCATACTTTTTTCTGCTCCTTTCTCCATGCCACTTTGGTAAAATATTCATCCTGACTTAATATTGTAAACCTGGGGAATGACAAAGTCATGCAGCCTATTATTTCAACCTCGTATACTAATTTTGGCACTAAAAGCTCAGTATGCGGACTGTAGGACTTGTGACAGCCAGAGACAAGACATACAGTATATGGTAATATGGTTTGGTTGTATCTATTCCACACTGCAAATATGTATTGCTGTTAATATGGTTCGGAATAATGCCCAAACTCAAGGACCCCTACCCAAATGTCTTTATCCATATATTTAAGTAGTAGCCTAGATATACACCATACTCTCTTCCATGGAGCATGTAGCCCAGTCAAGTAATATACTGTTCTTCTAAATTTTTTCAGAATTAATTATGGAGAATAAAATACATTTATTTTGACATGTTTCTGTGAAGAATATTTCACCCAAGTTAACACTACTGTGCTTTCAGATCTGTGTTGTACATGTTAGTGCTAGACATTTAACTCAATCTCTCCTGTGACTAATGGTGTTGCAGATTAGAGACAAAGGCTGATTGGGAGTGAGTGTTGGGACTGAGTGGAATTCATGGGAAAACCATTTAGCCACTCTTCTTGGAACAAGGTGCCTTTCGAGCTGAAAATGTTCATAGGGGCCCTCTCTGAAAACATAGGGTGGTAAATGCAACCAACAATGCAATGTAATATAATTTGATATTTCTTTCTTTATGGTGGAGGGGGGTGAATCAGATAGATATTTCCAAGATATTTCCAAGAGCTTCAGGCAAAACTTAAAGCCTGCTCTGTGGATACTCACAAATCATGTAGGATAAAAACACATGAATGCATTAATGTAATCTCAGGTCTTCTTGGGGGTGGGGGTGGGGGTGGAGGGCAGTCTTGATTATGATGGATTGATATCCCTACCAGAGAATTAATACAAAATAAAATATTTCAGCAGGTTAAAATGTAAACTATAGGTTGTGTGTGTGTATTTTAATATAAATAATTACCAAGGCCATAAAGATTTTTCGGGATCACAACAGCATTCAGCGAATGTACATAGAATGCCAAAACAAATCAAATCCATTCCAGTTTAAAAAAACAGATTCAAGCATCATGTGTACCATCCAAAGAGCAAACAGGGTAGATATGCTCAGCAAGATCTGTAGAGAAATGATTTTTGCTTTTAGGTACACCAGGGATGTCTCCATGACATTGCACTGATGTCTGACATGTCAACATGTTAAGGCTATGGATGACTGGTGGATGCAGCTGTCACTACCATTCAGTGTCATCACATTTTAAATGATTGCATTGCGGAAGGTCTTTTTTGCTTCAACCTAGAAGGCAACCAATCAGCTTAATCAGTCCAAAACGGTAGCAGATTACTCAACTGGGTCGTTCCTTATTTGTTTAGGATTCAAGACCGAACTAAAGAATCCAATGAATTACAAATCACATTACTTAAACAGTTACAAAGAAAGCACTGAGCAGAGAGAGGAGGCAGCAAAACACGTAAGTAAGCCTTTTCCAAAAGCAGATTGTACATTCATTCACTACATTCATTTTTTCACTCAGACTCTCACAGTCAAATGAGCTAGAGCACAGCTACACATGAGCAGTACATAAAATACTAGTTTACCACAAAGCCATGTGGTCAGTCAGTCTGCAAACTCAATTTAGATTTTTAGGGTAGCCAAAAATAACCCTTACACAAAAGCAGAAATTAAACACCTAGTTTCATTTTTGATAGCACATTATAATATACTGTAAATTACTCCTTTGGCAAGGTATATAGATTACCAAGATACTATGAGAATAATTTACCTTCCAAAATATAATATAAATTAATATTTTTTTGTTACCTTTGTAAATCAATATTGAGGTGTCAATTGGAGCAGAATACATGTCATAGCCTACTCAATCTTAGGTGCTTATTGCAACAAAGTTTTTGTTTTTTACAATGAACTAAATGTATTTTTCCTACAAGTTCATAATAGAAACATGAGAAAGAACACAATTCAAATATGCCAGCCTTAAACAATGAGAGCCATTCAGCAACCTCTTGTGGCATGAAAGAGCAACAGAAGAAATGCTTAAGTTGGGACAAAATACACCAAACAATAGATTTCTCATGCCTATTTACTAGAGCCCCACGTTTTACACCACCATCACTGCCACCTAATTTCAAGAAAGAAAATGTCCTGTGCATTACATTTTGCTATAAAATTTTAGCATCATCAGTTGGTTAACCCTGCCTTCTGCAACAGATTGATGTCATTCTGTAAAAACTTGGCCATAATAAACTTTCAGCATCTAGAGAATTTAATAACTGACAAATCTATTTTAGCCTTTCATGTTAAATTGGGAATTAATTATTTGGCTTTATTCAAAATACATTCAAAGTCATTCTACTACAGTTTTCTTTTGCATATGGTAGGTATTTGTCCATTTCTGGTTTACAGTCAGCATCAAATCCAGGAATAGAATGTAATGGGAGAGCTGCCAAATCCAAACTACACACTTGTTGTGGATCGAATATCCTTACTGCCATCAGAAAGTTATGAGTTGCTTCAATAAAACGTGGTTTCATTTTGCATTGATCCAGGTTGTTCAGAAACGTCATGGAAGATTTTTTACACAGCTTGTTTATTGCAATGTCTGTGCTATTGCTCGGTATGTATTTATTAATTGTGCAAGAAGGAAGCAATTTCTGAAAAATTCCACGTAAAATCCCAATTTGTAAAAAGGCAAGGGGGAAACTCTGGTAAAGATGTGGCAAAAGATTCTGTAGTCCAATGAAACACAATTTTAACTACTGGTCCTAAATAGAAAGTGTTATGTATTCAGCAAACCCACAGCATACACACAGTTAACATCATCCCTACTGTGAAGCACACATGGGGGTGGCAGCATCATGATATGGGGATGTGGCAGGGGCAGGTAAGCTTGTCAGGGTAGAGAGCAAAATTGATGGAGCTAAATATGGGCAATGTCCTTGAGGAAAACCTGCTTCAGTCTGTAAAAACTAAGACTGGGATGGATTTACCCTTCAGCAGGACAATGACCCCAAACAACATTGCAGGGGCTTAAAAGCAACAAAGTGAAGGTTATACAGAGGCCCAGACAAAGCCCGGACTGGAATCCAATTGAGAATCTGTGGCAAGACTTGAAGATTGCTGTCCATGAACTTGACAGAGCTTGAACAATTTTGCAAAGACGAGTGGGTGAATATTTCACAATCCAGGTGTGCAATTCTGATAAAGACTTACCAACAAGGCACACAGCTGTAATTGCCATCAAAGGTGGTTCTACCAGAGTATTGACTCGGGGTGTGAATACTTATCTAAACAAGAGATTTTAGTTTTAATTTTTCATTTACTGTTGTTTCATAATAAAATGTTAGTGTAGGTTGTGTTAACCAAAAGAAAAAAAATGTTGTAAACCAACAAAATGAGGAAAAACTCCAAGGGGGGTGAATACTTCCTATAGGCACTGTGTCAATTGTTCTGGGAATCAGTGTTTTTTTTGGTTGTTGTTGTAATTTTACATTCAATGCATGATTGGAATGAAAAAAAAAAAATTAACAGATGGACATTTTGCTCCTAATTGTAGTCCTACTCTATTCATTCTATATCTTAGACAATAAACTGAAGGATTCCAAGGTATTACTTTCAGTGTTAGGTCTGTAGATTAAGCTCTTGTTTATATCCTGGAATAACTAAACTGCAGAATCCGTGATCTATGTGACAGAACGCTGTGTCCCGCCGAGTCCTGCCGTGCCCAGCACCTGCATAGGAAGTCCGGGAGCAGCACAGGTCTGGCAGAGACAGTTGCACATTGAGCGGAACTGCAGCAAGCGTCCTGCAGGTAGCAGCTCAGTGACGTCCGTCCCTCACAGTAAGAGATAGGCCAGGGAAATGAACAGTGCCATTGTTTACTATTATGCACACAATTATTGTCCAGGTTTTTCTTTATTTTATGGAAGTAACAAATAAACAAGTCAGCAGACTGATATTCAAGAGATTATGAGGATAAGGTTCGAAGATGGGCTGCAATCATCTACTGTACAAATAACTATTGTTACTGTAAACTACTCTGTTTGAAGTAAAGACAAATGATGATACAGATCAAGAATGTGTATTTCCAAAAGAAAACAGACACTCACTGCCCACCCTCAAAAGACTTACCAGTTTAGTACCTATGGATCGGCGTATTGCTCTGACATTGGACCCAACCCGTGGACTTCCGCAGTTCCCAGAGGGCAGGGCTGTAGTGAGGGCTGAAGGGGGGCTTGAGGGAGGACTCAAAGGCGAAACTGCTTTCTCAGCCACAATCTTCTTGGATCGGACATTATTCTTATTTTCAGAGCAAAATGAACGTCTGTTGTCTTTCGAGTGGTCCACGACAGTTTCAATCCTCTCTCCATTCTTGATGCGTTTGAGGTAATCCTTCAGCATCAGCTGAGTAGTGGTTTCACTCAGCCAGTTCAGGAACAGTTCGTCAACTTTCATTTTCAGGACCGGCTGAAGAACTGGAGCCGTCGGCATTTTAATCTTCATTTACTGTGGACAACCCGCCTGGAAAATTCGCTATTTTCAACACACAATCCCAAATCTTGACAAGTTAAAATGGTGGGCCTGTTGAAAAAGATGAGAGTACACATCAGAAAAAATGTTACCCCCTCATAATTTTGAACAGAATGTACAGGTGAATATGAAGTATTGAATATGTAGCAAGAGGGCTTTTAAACAGTGAAAGTAAAAACATAGTCCTATATATTTGTTTTACAGTAATTTGAAGATAAACAATGTATTCCCCTGACTGCTGAAAGCAAGCTCTTTTTAAGTTTTTAAATCTGGCAAATTTGTTCTTGAACATATCACAAATTTACTAGGCCATTAATCATTAAAAAAATAACAATGGGGGTTATGCTTTTGTAAAGCTCTATTTCAGAGTTTGACAGCTAGATTGCTACTTTATTATTAAAGTTAAATTATTAAAGGTTAAAGCTTGAATCGTTAAAAGGGTAGAGAATTTATACATTTTAATTTGTTAAATGATTTCCAGTAGTTAAGAAATGCCAGACATTTCTTTGCGGCACAGCCAGAACATTATTTTTTTGTTCTTTACAGATGTGGAAGGTAAAAATAAAGGTAGTAATATGAATAACGAATTGTTATTTTAAAGACTGTGTTTAATAATGGTTTTATAAGACCATTTTTAAATACTTCTGTTAAAAAAAGCACATTCCCTTTCTCGACTAGATTTAATGATTTTCACACACGGTTGAGTTGATCCAACAGGTACATGTTTCGAACACATGTATTACAGCCAATATATGCACATTATGCAAAAGAAATATAACAACTTCAAAATTTCCATGTCAAATAATTGGACTTTCGCACGGCATTCTCAAGGTCCTCTTGAGCAAATCTGAGCGAACAGAAATACATCCACTATTGCAGTACTCCATTTTTTAATCTTTCATTTGAAACAATGGTATCCGCGATTCAATTTGGTGAAGACATATTGTAAACTCAACCAGTTATTTATCAATTACATATTTCCAATGTGTTCAATGTTGACTCAGCCGAGAGATTCTGGCTGATGGAAATTAATCAAGACAGGAGTGTGTACAATTGTGAGTACCAGGCCATAGAAATCAATGTATAATGGGAATATAAAACCAAATAAGTAGCAGGTGAAAGTTTAGACACCACCCTCCCCCTCAGAGAACATCACTAACATTGTGCAATGGGTAGTGGAACCAAAGCCTCCTGAAATGCCATGGCAAAATGAGACGCCTTGATGAGTCTGATGGTACGTGACAAGATGCAGATGCTAAATCAGAATGAAGAAGACTACACAATTATTGTTGCAGGAAAAGCTGCAGTTTGGGTTAATTAACATCACAATCACTTCCCAATGGAAATACTCCCTTGGCATGTCTCATAAAGTGTATTCAGTGCTGTTCATAATAATAATAATAATAATAATAATAATAATAATAATAAAAGGCTATGCGTTTCTAATATCCCTCCAACGTTTGAGATTGTTCAGAATAGCTGCTCTCCCATGGTTGCTGATAGGATACAAATGGATTGACAACAGCTGTAAATATGTGTTTAGCGCAGACGTGGGCTGATTGATCCATTTAAATAATTGTATTATAGTTATATAAAAGTCAGTCAAAAGTCTATTGACTGTAACTTATACTTCAATTAAGCTGGACTGTAAACACAACAAAACTAGTGTGCAACCGACACAAATCGTAGGCAGACCACATTTATATCTGCATATTTATTTTACCCAGCTGTTCAGTTCCCCGCTATAATAGTATATATGAAAGACTTTGGCCTCCTTCTGTGCGAGTGCAAATTGTCCTCTCCTCCTTTGCTGTCAAAAGTACTAGAATCAATACAAAAACTGCTGGTATTGTTTCCAGAAATATTTGTTATAGCTGGACAAATCTGCGAAAAACAAGTATTAAAAAGTACCCCATTGTGTCATTGGCGTATGTATAAAACCAACCGTATATACTGCAAAACGTGACTAAAATACTGTTGTATGTACATATCACACATAAGCAACCCGCTCCTGAGGTGACAGCATCCTGCCAGCTGGAAATGGACATGCATCTTGTTTTTATTTTCACAGGACAGGTCCTCAATAATGCAAACTGCACTGCCATGTTACCATATCGCTGAGACAATGCACTGTAAAATGCAATAAACCGAATAGTTAGTAGTTTGGTTGCAGCAGTGCAGAGCCTGTATTATATCATTTTAATGCACACGATCACACTCAAAACAACGGCCTAGTCGTCGTTCCCGCAGCCGCTGCATGGAAACAGTCCGCCCCAGGGCCCTTCAGGCGGGAGCAATGCACCATTACAATTATTCCGGCTGTCGTGCACTATTGCGTTTGCATTTACAATAAATGGATTTCATTTTAATCAGCCTTACCTCTTTTCGTTTTGAATCAAGATTTTTTGTACCGCCCATGTCAACGCGCTTTACTTTGAACTCAAACTCTCGTTTTGTCTCAGGTAGCCAGGGAGCGCAACTCTCGCGAGAAGAAAGATGTATGTACCCGTAACTATGGTGACGCTCATTTGCATACGCGACCGGGCATCCTCAGTCAACGAGTCTGGTGCTGCTGGCGTTTCATACTCCTTAACATTCAAGTTTTATTGTATTTATATTACTAATAGTGTGTCATTACAATATCTAACAATATATGTAATTTCTAATACGTTTACATTTTTTGTAAATATAGTTTTTCATCGGGTTTAAACAAACGTCACATCAACATATGACTTGTATTATAATAATTAGCAGTAGTAGTATATAATCATATTCTATGTATTGCTGTTCACATTTAATTAAAATGTGAACATGGCAGTGAGTATTTTATTAGAACTTTTTCGTCACTGCATTCTTACACCTACAACGTTATCATTCAGATACTTTTTTATATACCACTGATTGTGAACTAGACTCCAAGCACATTTCTATATGCATTCTTATAAATAACTACATATCATGCATTATTGATTTATATATGTATTACTGTTTATTCTGTGAGCTTCTGATAAAGCATCATTTCAGAATGCAACACAATTGACTAATGTGAAAGCATCAGGTAGTGCTGTGAGAGTCTGCCCTACGGTACCCAAAAAAGGAACCCAGTTTGTGAGGATTGCTGGGAAGGGGCTCAGTAAAGCGTCAGGAACACCCTTATATTACTCAGATGCCAAGACATTTTTACAAGGTTTATTCCCTTTCAGCGCGGCATGTCATTAGTAACGACAATAATAACCCAAAGGCTCCCTGTGCAACAGCAATAGGAGCGGTGGATCGGAAACAAATCTAAAGGGAGAGCGGCCAGAAGGAAGGAGACAGATGGTGCTCTACAGAACCATCCTGTCGACACACAGGAGGTCATTGGCTTGGATGGGAGTATAGAGCTCTGTCAAGGCCCCTCGGCAAAGAACCTGTCAGATGATCACCTTGTGATATTTCAACCAAAGCAAACAGAGAGGTGGAAGAGAAGTAGCTGTACACACGACAGAGGAAGCAATGTCCTGGTGCAGGTGAACCTTCTCATAAACATCCTGAGAACCGGAGAAAAATGGTCTGTGTTGAATAAATTAAAAAACACAAACATGTCTTCATACTTGTTTTTTTTTCCAGTGCAAATTTAATTAAATGCATTGTATTTGCCCTTGGTTATCTCAGCCATTGTTTTCACAAGAAAAGAATAATGCAGTCACTAATAAGGTTTCCCTATAGACCCCTGAATCTCCCTTCACTCCCACCCCTGACCCCCATTCCTCATACTCTTCTTCAAAGCATCACACACAGTGTTTAGCTTTTTGGTCATGAAATATACTAAATTGATCCTTCAGTTCTAATTTTTTACTCCATGTGATGATTTCTGGGGTTCATGATGTCAATGTGTTTGTGTGTGTATATATCTGTGTGTGTAAATCTAGGTCTCCACACCTCAGTGTCACATCTATGGAATGTACAGATGGTTCACCTTTCATTGAATCATTTGATTTATTATTGTTTTCTTGAGAAGACGCAGATGTTGTATCACAGTCCTTCAAAGGCCACCCCCTCTGAAAGTGTGGTCTTTAATGTGTGACAGCTTACTTCTGGAAGTGGTTCGGAGACAGGGATATTAAAATGTGACCTTGTCTTTTGGGTGTGATTCACTCTGTCAAGGCAACTACCTCTACACGATTCCAACAAAATCTTTTGAATCTCGCTGTTAAAAGATCTACAGCATATCAAAGGCAGATCCAAGCTATAAGACACTTAGATCCATATTGGCGGTATGCCTTTAGTACATCTGCAGCCTGATATCATGCCAAAGAGCTTGGGTTGCCCAGTTTGCTTGCTCCTTTCACTGCACACTACCTACAAAAATTCAGTGAAGTAGATGCATACTGAAAACTTCCTCTGTTTAAATACAGTGGCGGTAATTTGTGATTTCTTTACCATTTCTCTGTCAGGAAGCTTGATATGCAGTTAAAAAAAATAAAAAAATATAGGAAAATATTATTATATATAGGGTTGAGTCATTTATTGTGTAGTAATAAATCAGTCACTATTGTCTTTTTTCAAAAACGTCTCAGCTAGGGAGTGTTTATGAATGTGTGTGTGGGGGGGGATTGTAGCTGTTGTTTTTTTATAAAAAAATAAAAATCAGCTCATAAGTTCTTCTGAAACTCCAAACACTGAATATGCAGCAATTTTAGTTTCCAAACCATAGCTCATGTGGTTTATTGTGGTTATTTTGAGTAGCAGTCTGCATCAACAGTGTAAGGCAGTCTTATGTGTAACAGATTTTACAAAGATACCAATATGTGAGTCTTGCTTCAGCATAAACCTCAAGTGCAGGTGTCAGGTTTCTGTAAAAAGTGGAAAGGAAGAAATGGAAAAACAAAACAAAAACTGACGCAAACAGAGAAAAAAAATATTGTAAATGAGGGACAACGCCATGTAAACAGCAAATCCTTAATTTTGTATTAGTCATTCTTTCTACTTGGCTATATATGATTTTAAAAATATATCCATAAACAGTAATTGAAGTATGTCATTATATTACCACATGTTATGGGAGAAGCGTACATGTTCCAGAGACAAATTGCATCAGATGTTCTAGATAGAGACGGTCTTGACTATCAGTATGTATCGAGATGTTGTGGACAACATTGGACAACATTTAGCATTGATGGGATTTTCTGGTGAGGGCCCTGTGTATCTACCAGCACGATTAGGATAATCAAGTCAAACAGTTCAGAGTGTAGCACTTTGGTTCAAGGAGAATTGCACTGTTAACATTTAATCATCCGCTCATAGTAAACCCCAAAGAACATCTGTGGGATAATCTGAAATAGTAATTCAAGGAGATTCAATTTCACTTTTTGCACTATAAACTGCACTTATGGGAGGAATGGCAAGGTATTCCTCCTGCCATCTACTGAAAGGATTACAATAGTCACTGAGGCTAAGGGTGGGCAACCCCTATTAAAATAGTGTGAGTTTTTGTATTTTTTGTGTTGTCCAAAATTGGGTAGTACAGCTGATAATTATTATGAGAATTTGGTTCTGTCTTTCCCTATTGAATGAATGCTATCAATCAAGTTACAAGTAAAGCATTATGAGAGAAAATAATAGGCAACATGTGAGTCTGGACTTAATAATATAATGAATATTCCTAGTTCCTCTTATTATTGCTCACTGCAGTAGGCTCCCTACATTGATTGATCCTTTGGAGAATGCATGCAGTTATTCAAAGAAATGTTGAAGATTTTAGATATGGAATGAATGAGGCAATCTTCTAACTTATAAAGATGTTTCTCTGGGTAGGATGTCTCTGGTGGTAGATAATGGACCTGCGCTTAACTGATAACTCAGGCAAATCCAGCTGGATCAAATATTCTAGTGGATAAACTTCGAGTGACCATTGGGAAATGAAATAACAGAACATTACAATGCCACTATCTATCAGATTATGCGTAAGAACAAAGCAGCCATCTGTAAATTCAGCCTGGACCTTTAGTCATGTGACAAAAAGAGGTGGTTTGCTCAACCATCTCTCTCAATGGTCTTTTAAACAAGTCCTACACATCAATGATGCATAATTAATTGTTCATCTCTGAAGCAGTGACATTCAAATAACATATTTTGCACTGACGTCAGGAACTGGTTTTTTGTAGTCACAATAATGAACAACAATGAACCTTACAGTAACATATGAGGATCACATTGTACAAAACCAAATCTTTTTTTCCCCATGCACATGTGTACTGAATAACAAAATACACCCCCATGTCATGCAAAAACTGATCATTTTCACAATGCATTACCCTGGCTGTAAACAGATTAAAACACACTTCTTGAGATGTTATTTTGTTAAGGTTCAGTACCCAAAATATTGCCTGGCAGTGGAGGTAAAGTATGACGTTAAAACCTCAATTTGAGCACTAGATGGCCCAGGAGCACATAGCACCAAATCCTTAAAAAATGAAAATACATGTTTTGATTCTGATGTTGGAACGAAATATATGCAAAACATTTTTTATTTATTTTTTTAACAAAAGCTATTTCAGCTTTAGGTGATGTCCTCCATACTGGTGGGCTGATGTTCTGTATACTATTATTAAGAAGGAGCAAATTAAGAAACTTTATTTAAAAAGGCACAGAAACTACATGTGGGACTGGGTGAAATCCTACACAAACAAACAAAATAAAATCTGTAACAGTGGCATACTGCAAGCGTCGAACAAAAGTGTGAAAACCTCACACTTTCATCTACTAGTTATTCATCTATTAGCTGCAGTCTGGCTCAGGAAGTTGAACAGTTTCAAATGTGCCAGATCAGAATCCACTCTGCTCAATACAACTCACTTCCCCCTAAATAACTCTTATTGCTCTCTGCTCCAGCAATGTTTCACTCGATATACTTTGGGAAAATTAGTAAGGAAGAAACGGAGAAAATACTGGAATCGTATGGAAGAGACGGGAGTTTTCTCGCTAGAGACAGCGAAACGTTACCTGGAGTCTTTTGTCTGTGCGTGCGGTAAGTGAACTAACTTGCTCGGACCAAACAAGCCAGACATGAATCTATCGCTCCTGTCCACAGCTAGCGATTATACAAACATGCAAAAACACACACACACACACATGAGTAGACATGTGAAATATCGGAAAGACAGGATCATGTAATAATGCCGTAGCAGACAGTGTGTGAGGCAAATCCCTTGTAACGCACGTTTCTGCAAACATGTAACCACCTTGCTGCAACGTTCAATTGTTACCTGAGATTCAGCATGTCCATGTAAAGCCCTTTCAGTTAGCTACAACTGTATACAGGTATTGATATGCATTTCAACAGTTCATTGCATTTGTTTTGCCATTTAAATAAAATGTTATTTTAAACGTCTATCAATAAATTACAGTAATTGCCAACAAACAGTCATGCATTCATCACTGGAGCTGAAGTACATGTTTAAAAGCATGGCAAACCTGTATCTGAAAATGATACAGTTGCATTATGTTTTATTTTACTGTACACAATCCGTTAAAAAAAAGTTACAAAGTGTGCAGATGTTTCAATCACTTTGTTTTAGGAGGTGAAGGCATTGGCACGCATGTGATTTAGAGTCGCGCCTTCACACAGACTAAAGTTGATCTGAGTCCTGGCGTTGGATGCTTTCTTCCGATCGACAGCTAACTTTTAATTTCTAATAAAAGTGATTTAATGCGTATAACTTGGAAGGAGCGGTAACATCACCGGGTTTCATTTAATACACCCTGCGTTGACACGGATATTACAATTGTCGAATCAGCTTCATCGTTTTTCCAATACAAGCCCGGTCCCACTATTTCATTACACGAACCGAAGGCATTTCAATATATCATCCATCACGCTGACCCGTGGAAAAAATGCTGCATATTCTGATGAAATTGGGGCTCTTTCTATGAATAAATGATTTTATTCACTTCTATAATGTACAGTGTCTCTAGGGAAAGGGAAATTGAACTAAAGGTCGCCGAAGGCAAGTGAGAAAATTTTATTATCACAATCTCAAATTCTATTTCTCCCCCCATTAGAACCCAGGATTCAGCCACAGGGAATGGAAAGGTCAACAGACAATTCAATAAAGGATGAAAATGGAAAAAAAGTGCATTTTCACAACTCACCTCCTATTTAACTAAGTGCTCTGGAAATGCTTGGCTGCAGCAGATAGTTTGGGAATGCAAAATCTGTACCATTTGCAATCTTTTCATCTTTGCGTAATAAGGAAAATTAAAATGAGATGATATATTGCTGGTATATAGTGTCTCCTTATTAAAATAATAATAAAAAAATAATAACACACAGCAAACAAACAATTCTGAAAATTAGGACAACGGTGGAATAGCTTCATTGTAAAGTTACGAGAGGATATGGCATTGAAATATTAGCAGACGTGTAATTGTAGCAAATAAAACAGGCAAAATACAATATGCGTAATTGCAACATTACTGGAAAAATGTGTTGTTTTGTTATTTTGTTTAATGCATTCACTTTTTCCATGGTTTGAAAAGGAAAATGAGTCCCTTGTGCAATTTCAAATCTCCAGAAAATGTTAGCATCGATCATCACGATTAGTTAAGTTAGTAATAATGAGAATTCATATTTTGTAGAAGTTTTTTTGGGGGGGTTAAATCGTTGGTTGAGCTGTGCATGCATTTAAATGATCTGACACCACCAGACAGTTTCTACTACCTCTATCAGACAGAAAGCAAAAGCAATGACAAATAGCCCATACATATAAACTAAAATAACTGGAAACCTATTCGAATAAAATGAATGGTTCCGATTTATTATTGATATCAACATTTCAGTTTGCAAAAATTGTAAAAAAACAAACAAACAAAAAAACACAAAACCCCTCAATAGGCACTGTTTCTAAAGTGAATGTTTGAATTTCTGTACAGGAGAAACACTTTCGTCCACACCTATAGGATGTATCAATCTGCGGGGAAATGGGCTGTTAAGGTAAATACCAGCAATTTTTATCATTCTCTCTCTTTTAAAATATTTCACTATTAAAGATTAACTTTATTTGAGATAACGGTATGTTATATATATATATATATATATATATATATATATATATATATATATATATATATATATATATATATAAATAAATAACTGTGTGCAATTATTGGAAGCACATAGACGCCTTTGTTTTGGAATAAAATGAATTTATTCCAGTAATCAAACAGAGAAAAAAGCATCGCCTCTTTTGTGTGTGGTGTAGGCTGGAGTTAGACCTTTGTAACACATCTGTTCTGGGCAGACACACGCCTGGCTGCTGTTTTAATGTTTAAGCCGAAACTGCGAGCAATATTTTCTGTTTATATTTAACGCGTGTCGGCAGCGTGGAAGAACATATGAAATGCATTGAGGCGGATGTGGGAAGGTGTGCTACCAGATCAGGGCTGCTTTCACAGAGATCACTCAGTGAGTCCTACAGCTAGCGTGTAGGTGAGGGGAGGAATCTCATCTAATTGTCAGTAACCGCTGACAGTGCAACTGAGAAGTACAATACATTGAAGCAGTTTAAAGCTGTGCCTGGTTATACTGGTGACGAGTGCACACACCCCACACCCCCAACAAACACAAAACAAACACATCAATAACACATACACAATATATGTATGTGATCTCATGTGTGAACTCTTACTTTATATATAGCCATTAATGACACATTTGTTATAAGTCTTTCAGATCATGTATTTGTTCTGAAAGGGAAAACAGCAGCCTTTAAAGGCTAAACTCCAACTGGTGAAACTCTCTGAACGGTCTGTGCTGCATTATGCCAACAGAAAAAAGACAAAGAGGAAAAAGCATTGTTTCAAATTACTTTTGTGGAGTAACTTACATCGATGTGTTTTGAGCTTTTTTGACTTACATTTCATATAGATCTTATGATCTGACTGCTTCAGGTAAAGGTGGTTGTGGTGGTGTGTGTCTTTTATGCGTCACCGTTAGCAGTTGCTGAAGTCTTCTGTTATCTGTTTTGTTAATCCAGGCAACAAAGGCTTAGACTTCCTTTTCCTTGGCTTACTTGCATTTTAGTATTACTTATTATTTATATTACATTGCAGAGGGGGAAGCCTCTAGCTCACAATTCTGCAGCTGAAAATGCAGAAGTATGTCTGTGTGTTACAACAACCTGTTTTTATTGTTGGAGGCTGACCAGAGACTTGTTTTTAAGCTAGAGGTTTTGAGAATGTGTTTTTTCTGTTGTTATTAACGAAGGATGTTTGTGTGTGTGTGTGTGTGTGTGTGTGTACAATTTCACCAAATTTCAAATACTCAGCTGGTCAGTGCCATACTCTCTTTTCTGTTAATTTCAAGTAGAGCCAGCTGTGTCTGGGAGAACTGTCCATTTGATTGGACACATCCAGTACTGACATACTCAAATTATACAATTTTCCAGACAAACATTCAATATGTATGTATAGACATTTTCTGAAACGTTTGAGAAAACTTTCTTGAGTTTTGCTATTCTGTGGATCAGGAGGACATTGAATCAGGAAAAGGTTCAACCTTATTTCTAAAAAATATATTTTAAATCAAAAGTTGCTGTTTTTCTACACACACACATTGTGGCCATTTATTGGATTTTACCAGATGGGTGCTATACTATATTAAGATTCATTTTTAAGATGTGTGAGAAAAATACTTAAACTTCTTTCACTATTAATAGACATAACTGCTTCAGTAAAGGAATGCAGTTGCCTTAATGATGGGTTATTACAGCTTTAAATGCATGTAGAATTGCAAGAAGTAAACACCAAGAATCAAGAGCCCTATTTACAGAAAACCATTGATACTTTATGCTTTCTGGCACCTGAAGCTTTCAACTAAGATAACAAAACGACCACATGTATGTCATTGACCAGTTGAGAATGTCAGACGTCTTGGCAAATATAACTTTGATCTTGACCTTCATTTCCCATACGGAACAAATATATATTTCTCATATGTGACCCTTATCCAAAAATTTAAAATATACCGGATAGACTATAAGTATATTTTAGTCTGTAATCCATATATTTATTAACTATTTTAAAAATATATTGTAGAAATTAAATTCATTCAACCTATGAACATTTTAATATGCCAAAAATAGGCCAATTTTGGCACAGGAAAAACAGAGCGGTCACACATTTCAACCATATAATAAAACTGTTTGTTCTGTATGGGTTTGGCAGCCAGATTTTATGTTTTGAATAATATATATGTCTTGGGTGACATACATCCCAGACATTGACATTATTTTGAGAAATGTGTCCTAAGTCTCTATTCTATAATACGCTTGTTTCAGGAGAATAAGAGATTTAAATCCATATAGACATTGCTTTGCTTTTATATTTGATTGAGATGTCTGTCTTTTATTTAATGCTTTATATTTCTGATTGTGAATATGGCATGTATTTAGAAATATATATTACTATTCTGCATTACCTTAAATTATGTTAAATAAAAAATATCCTGGTTTTACAATTCAATCAAAATTGCAAACTAAATAAAAAAAATGTTTAGTATAGTGTTCAGCCCTTCATTGACCCCCCCAAAGTAATTTACATATTTCAAAAATATTAAATATTTTAGAATTTCAGTACAGAGATTTATTGTTACTACTTTGAACAAATGCTTTGTTTTGTATTTAACATCTCCCTTAAACCTGTATGTATGAATTATAGTCACTCATCTGTGTCTATTTCTCCATTATTCTGTTTTTATTCCTGAATTCAAATGGGACTGTAGACGCTTCCCACAGTGACGCCCCAGTTTTTTGAGTCATTGGACAAACTCATTGGAACTTACAGAAAAGACCTTCCAGACAACATGGTTCCTTTGCTGTACCCCTTGGAAAAAGCAACACTCCTCAAGAACAGCAGAAGCAATGGTATGAGTGATATCCCTGCTGTCATAGAAAATCATTTTATGAGGAGACATGTCAACACAGGAAAATATATTTCTAAACATACATACAATTCCAGCACTTAACAGACATTCATTGCACAAATTGCATTTACATATATGATTTTTTGACTGTTATAATCACTGTCTTACCACATAGTAGGGGTCAAAGAGATTTCTTGTATTACATTATTTTTAAAATCACAGAATTTACCGATTAAGCCAAGTTGGCAGTGCTTGACAATGATCGAAAACCTGTGCAGTACAGACTTCAGGAACTGGTTTGGTGGAATCTGGAAATGTCTGAGATCATAGGTCATAGGATATAAGTGATATGTGTTCTGTTGTCAATACAGACTGGTCTCTATAGGTATAATGGAAACAATAGCAAATTAAGAAAATCCCCATGAAAACCAATTGCAGTTGTACACAGCCCACAGGCTGCCTAACATTTGAAGGCAGCCACTCAAATGCCAACAGCCGTTCTTTTATTGTGGTGTCTTTATCTGAGGATCGGTTTCAGCTTAGAAATTTGCAGAGACTTGGAGAGTTTAGTGTTTCTTCTGTCCTAGCAGCTGACTTGGTAAAGGATGTAATTTCAGAAGAAATACTACAAATGAAATTCTGTTTAATTTAAATTAGTTAGTGAACTAATTAGTGGACACTTCTCTCTCTCTCTCTCTCTCTCTCTCTCTCTCTCTCTATATATATATATATATATATATATATATATATATATGTGTGTGTATTTTTTGTAAAGTAACATATATATATATATATATATATATATATATATATATGTAAAATAATAAACTGTTGGATGTTTACTGAAGGCAGGTGATTGCTGCCTTGAAATGGTTAAACTGAAATAGGTTTTCTTAGTACAGTTTTTATTTGTTAATAATCTGGAATACCAGGAATACTGAGGAAACACCATTATATAGTGCAGCACTGTAAATAATAAAATAAATTACAGTATTTTTTGTCTGGATATATTTTTTGTATTTCAGGAAATGAAAGGACTGTTCTGTATATATGCTTTATGTATCTTTTTTTTCTAATCCACAATTTATTTTCATTGCCATTTTGTCAGCCCCGAAATCTGAAATGCCCAAGTCTACCTATGAAAACTGAAAAGGAGGAAGGAAGCTAGATGACTGTGAGAAATACACTGTAGTGTGCACATTTATTTGAGCAAATGTTTTGATTTGTGGTGCACGTGAAATGAAACCACTGCAACAGAAAATCAGGCAGTTATTGATTGTGTGAATTTTGTTTGAGGACTTTAATGTGCTGCAAAGAGAAGTGGAACGTATGGGCAACATTATGGAAACAAAACATTGTATGCATGCAAAACATCTGCTCACTTCTTTATGATGAGCTATTTATTATACTGTAATCTATTGTATTGTGCTAAACTAATTTATGCATCAAGGAAGGTCTGGTTGTCAGGAAAGAATGAACTGAAAACACTTTTCAATTCACAGGTATTATTCCTGTAGAAGCATTACTACTTCTGAACTACATTTATTTTACAAAATATTCCCAGCTTGGAAGAGAAGTAAAAAATGCAAAATACCTTCTCGACACCATTCTAGTATGGAAAAATAGTCTCTCTATCAGTAGATTATTTTTTATCAACAAATTAAACTGAAAATATGTCATTGATTTCCTTTATGGCAGCAGCTATTTGCAATTAAAAACATGATAAACCAATAACTTTGATTAAATCATCCTCAGCTTAGGACACATTTTATTTTCTCAGTGCCTGTTGACAAGTACAGCTAAAGGATGTTTCTGAAATGATATTGTGTATGCACTGAAGTTCAGAGTATGGATTTCTTCATTTAAAAAGACTGAATTAAAGAGAGGCAGTTGGAGCTGAACATTTTAATACTTAAAATGAGAATAATGTTGAGTTTTGAGTTGTCTCATGGTGTTCGCTGGCTGTGTGCATGCTGTGTGCGTTTGTGGGTTTGTGGTTGAACAGAGAATAAAATAACAATGTATTTCAGTTTGTGCAGAAATTATTCAGAAAACAAATATTATAATTTGATTACTAATAAATTATTTGTTATGTTTAGTTTAAATCTTTTTTCTTTCCAATATTCTGTTTTGGCTTTGGTGGGATATTTCTTTGTATTCATTAGCAATGTCATCATAGGAGTCTATGAAGATCTTTGCATTTTAATATTACGATTAAAAAGAAAATGAAATTAGCAATAAATGACATACAGTTGTCCTGGTTTAAAACACTTGAGTATATATTCGAGAATAAAACCACCAAGTGGATGTCATTTTGGTCTATTGCAAGATCTGGTCCGTTTTTCTTTTCTGAATATTCCCAAGGTAATATCGTAGAACTATAGTAAAGTAAAAGTAAAAAAAAGGCAGTTTCCCATATTTGAACATTTTCACAATTACTTTCAGAAAAGGAGAAGCAGGTTTTGGTTTGGCGCAGGAAGATCTGAAAACCACCTTATGTGAATGGGAAACAGAAGTGAGAATTTAAAGAAGAAGGGGATTCGTTTTAGGAAGTGCCGTCGGTCAAGTGTCACAACCTGACTGAGCCTAAGGTGACATTGCTCTCCTTGGTTTCTGAAGTGGGTAAAAAAAATATTGGGCTTTCCCATTAGGATTTTAGTTAGTTTGGGCTCAGGCACTTAGAGGCCGAATTCATACTTTACACACAAAATGCATAACATCAGAAACACTAGAAATCATTGTCCATAGGATTGACCGATACATCCCAGGATGTGGATAGGGTTATAAGTTCACGTGCTGGTGCCATTTCTGTGTGTGATTCACAAAAACGCACACAGACTGGAGGCAGTGTAGTGGTTTTGCTGTCTGTCAGACGTGTTCATGTGTTTATGAAAATATGGGTAGTTCCCCTCCTTTCATTTCCAGACACTCAATTAGTCACAGAGGAGTTTCCACTATAAGTCACTGTGGACAGTAAGAAATAAAAAATATATTTGTTTACAATCCTGCCCTACATTTCTTGATGGTTTCAGATTAAATGTATGTGTGTGTGTGTGTGTGTGTGTGCGTGTGTGTATGTGTGTGTGTGTGTGTGTGTATGTGTGTGTGTGTGTGTGTGTGTATGTGCTTATGTGTGATAGCATTCTAGCAGTGCTGCATTGGCTTTAGATCATCACAATTGGACATGGCGCCATAATACTATGTGGGAAAAAATAAACTAATGGAGAAAAAAGAGCTTTAATTACCGACTAACTCAAACCATGTCAGGGACCGATTCTTTTCTGTGACTATGGAACAGCGAATTATTTTACACAGTGGTTTACTGGTAAACCCTGTACATTTTAGCAAGCTGGTTTAAAGCGGTCAGTTCCTAAATTTAAGCTTATTTAAGCCAACTCAAGGGCCTTTTATTCCAACAGAAGCTGCCCTATTTGAATAAGCATTTGAACAACATTAATGTTGGCAGAGAAAATATTTCCCAAAATATTGGCCACCTACAGTTTTGAAAAAGGTTTTCCAAGCTTGAGTAAAGTTAGAGTTTTATGGGGCACGATTGGAACAATGTGACTATTATATCCTCCGACTGAGTGGTACAGGTTATTGGTCACATATTTAACCCCCCTCTGTATTATTCTTACCCATCCAACTCTCACTGTGCTTTGAAAAGACGGTCTATCGTCTGTGCATTAGCCAGTGTGGACTGAGAAGCACTGAATATACTTAGACACAAAATAACTGGAGCTACGGGGGCCTGGTTATTGGATGGTTTCAATATGGCAACTCTTTGTCCAAGGCATGTTGTTCAAACTTAGGGAAAATCAGGACAAAATTATCAAGAAGTGTTGAGTGTGTGTTATATATAATATCGTGAGTTTATTATTTTATTATTATATAAAAAATTGTAATAAAAAATACACACACAAACGCACAGAGAGAGAGAGAGAGAGATTAAAAATCAAACATTTCTTGACATAAAATGTGTTTAACTAACAAAGGTGAAGATGATTTGAATAAAAGCACCCTATAAATTAAGAGACCACTCCAAGTTCAGAAATCAATGTTAAGTGGTCTCTTAATTTTTTTCAGAGCTGTATATATGTGTATCTTTTGTAAGGTTTATGCATATGTATGTTTTAATAGTTATTTAACATACTGACACATCACCTGCCCCCTACACACACACACGGCCACACAGACATTATGATAACTTTTTCATACAGCTTGTTTGTTTCTCAGCTTCATTGTTATCTACATTTCTGCAACATTTATGTTTATAAAGCGGCGTATGAGGTCATGACATGAGGCCTTTAGTGAGTGATTGTCTCCCATACAAACTTTTCGACTGCTGGCAGATAATTTTGCATGTAAATCAATGTCCAGGGGTCAAAATTATAATGGTGAATGGTTTGAAGTGTGAGAACAATGCTGTTAATCCTGCTGCTTGCATGTGGCTGCAACTGTGAACCCGTTCACTGGGCCGCCTCAATTTTAGTCCGGCACCCTGTTCACATTTGTGGTTTTAGGAGCCTAAGTGCATCACATATGCGGGTGAAAAGGCGGCTTAAACTGCATGCCGGGAAGTAAACACATCTGGTCAAAGAAATCAGTTTGATGCCATTAGGTCTGCTTACAGGTGTATGCGATGGATTTATAATCACAACTTGTTAATATTGATATATATAGGCTATTGATCGGTTCTACATATTCTTTGAGCGTAATCTTAACCCTTTACAGCCGAAGCTTTGTAATATAACTAAAACATGTACTGGTTCAATGGGGAATCGAATTAATATATTTACCTTTTCAAATGTCCATCTTTGGTTCTGCAAGTCTAAAAGTGCTGTTATACAAAGCAAAGCACATTTAGTAGGACATCTACATTAAATCACAATAAATCGTATGCATTATTTATCAATAGCCTATTGAGATTTATAATCTGAAAATGTCTATTACATACATACACACACATACAATACATATATTACAGTAGTAGTACTTCTAAAGTGTCTGTCTCTTCGGTGCTGTTTGCTGCAGGTCGATCTGTCCAAGCTGCTGCTCAGTATTTCTTCTCAGAGTTCCTTGGAAAAACGTGTAACCTTTTCTCTGGACTGCACTGTGTTTGTTGTTATTTTAAAAGTCTGATCTAAACATTTTTATTTTCCTTTTAACTTGGTTGGGCGAGGGATGGATACCCATCGAAAGAAGCCTTCTGTGATCGCTTGTAGTTATATCCTCAGACAGCAGCGCTTGTACACTTCCTTCGGTTTGTTTTTTAACTTTATCTTCCATCCACATTGTAAACAGTGTTTTAATTTCTGCATCGTCCCAGTTGTTGCCTCCAAAGCCGGTATTATGACAGATTGAGTGGCATTTGTAATTTTACTGCTCATCTCAGTATAATTGCATTTCAGATGTAATAGTAAACAGCTGGTCTTGTTTTAAAATGTGTTGATTTGAATGGAAACCTGCTTCGGTTAAATGTTTATCGTTTTTATGCATAATTTGGATAAGTGAATAAAGTTACCTGGTCCCGTTCACAATTTCACAATGCATTTTACACCTGAAAATTGCATACTGTTACATTTCAGACTTCAACCATACTTAGTAGAAGAAGAAAAAAACAATAGCAAGTTCACCAGCTACACACGTTTACCAAGTAGTTTAACCTGTTTACATTATAACTCATTACTTAGCCTATACTTTTTTTATATATAAAGATGTGAGCTAGCGAAATGTATCAGTACATTTAAGGCTATAGATCGATATGACATTCAAAAACATCTGCGTTGGCGAGACAGGATGAGCATTGTAATGTTTTCAGTCGGGGCAGCTCATTCCAACCGGTAGCACATTTTTTTCAGTCTACCAGGCAGCTCATCCTGATAGGGAAGCTCAGTTTGTCAGAACACCGGCTCAAGAGATTTAGGCCGGGTCAAAAAGCTGGACTAGTTTTCACCCAGGCCAGGGCAGCCTTAAAACTATGACCTTGTTCACATGTGAGTTAAGGCGGCCCTGGGCTGGCCTAAATCTGAAATGTGAATTTGGTCTATCTCTTTAAAAGCTGCTCTCAAAAGAAAATCCTTCATTACATGAAATCACTCTTTTTATTTGTGCAATAACTATATAGCAATATCTTCAATAAAGATAAGTTAAGAAGCGAAGTAAGGTGTCTACGTTTTTGATCAGCAACTGCCATTCACGATGCCACAGCTGAACACCAAGGGTTTTCTCATAAACCCTTTATAATTACACAAGAAACAGTCTCTATCTTACTTCCCTCTCTTTTCTTTTTTTGTGCTTCTAATAAATATACAACAGAAACGCCAAAAAAACAAACCTTATTCAGAGAACTTCTGGTTTCATAATGCAGGTAACAAAATCAAGCCACAGAGGAAAAGGGGCTGTATGTTTTATTAGACACTTCAGTTGCTCTCAGAAGTTTGTACTTTCCATTTGAGATTACCCTGATTTTACAAAAAAAAAGAGAATAGAAAACAATTGTGTTGGCTCTTGAGGTCTTTTGAGATTTGGATATCATTATAAATTTATGAAATGGGAATTAGCAAATCGATTAAAAGGGTGGAAAAGAAACCCCCAAACCCACACTTCAAATAATGTGCATGAGCCTCTCTTTCATGCCTTGGTTCTGAAAACACAAATATATAAAATCCAGCTCTTGTCTTGTCAGTGGTATAGAACCACTATATCTATTTACAACAATGCACTCCAAGGCTGCCTTCTGCTGTGGGATCCGGAGGCAAATTTCCTAGTTCATCTTTAAATAAGTACAACATTTAAGATCTTTCCCTCCCTGCACAACTTCTACATATAATTCAGCTTCGTCTTATACAAAAGAAGATAAAAGAACTGACTAGATGCCAATTCAAATGAAACTTACCAACAGTGCCCTGTAGGAGTCAGTCTTGCCACATTTCACCCCCACCCCCACCTACCTTTTATTTTTAATTTGTAAGCATTAAAACAAATGCCTTTGTGACTTGGTTAATCTGAAACCCTGAATTTCAATTCCATCTGCGGTCTGCCTATGCAACTGTAACTTCTAAGCAAAATCACGCCAGAGCCCTTTCATTTAGCAAGAAGGGACTTGATGAGTGAATAATCCCCTAGATTACCAGAGATAAGGGAGTGGGGAGAACTGGTGTGGAGGAAGGGCTTGTCTTTAATGTATTCCTTTATACTAATCACAGACAGTTCTTAATTGTAAAAAATCTCCAGATTTGTTTTGGTACGGCATGACACAAAACCATATGCTGTACTCTGGATGTTGATGTAGTGCAGTTTTTCATGAAGTCAAGATGCTGAGACAACAGATCCGTGTGTTAAACCACTCAAAAACTAAAATGCTATCACAGAAACACACACAGTTGTAATGCACTAGAATAAAATCATGGCAACAAAGGCAGTTTATGGACATGAAGCAGAACTGTTTTCTGTATTGAAGTACCGCCCATACAGAACAAATGTTTTTGTTTAGTATATGGTAGAAATTTGTGATCCGTATATTTTTAATCTGCCACAATTTGCCTATTTGTTTATTTAAAATGTATGGGATGTATTTTAAATATATATTTAGTCTCTAATCCATATATTTATTTTATATCTTGAAAATATATGGTGGGGTTAATTTCAACAACAATTTTTCAACATATAAAATAAATATATATATGGATTAAAAACCACAATTAATCCCATATTTGTTAAATATACAAAAAGGGGAGGGAATTTTGGTATCTGAAAAATTGAAGGATCACATTTCTATAATATATTAAAAATATATATTTGTTCTGTATGGAAGAGCCACCACTTGTCTCTCAGTATACAGACCAAAAGTATCATGAGTAATTTCAAAGAAAATGTTTTTTTTTTAATTTATCCACGTAATTGTGTCTTTGCAACAGTAGGAACTGTGGTAAGTTTGGAAAAACATGTGCATTTTGTGTTTTACAGAGTGCCTGTATCTGGACATGAGCTAGGCTGATGGCTCTGTACAGGTGAACATCATCTCTTCAGCCAAGAGGCTTCGTTCTCTGAAGCGTGTGGTTTTACATGCTGAAGAATACAACAGGACTGCCTTACTTTTTTGCTTCTTATTTTGTCTACTGTTTTGAAGCACGGACCCTGTTTCTGAAAAGAAATTGCATTTAAGAAGACTAACACTTTTTTTGGTAGTGCGACTTAATACATTTCTGTGTGATACATATATTTCTTCCTGAAAACCATTACTAACACAAATATTGCATTCCTGTGGCAAAAATGGCCCTACTGGCATTTTATCCAGTTTAGCATTTTTTATTTTATTATAAATTTAAAATGAAACAAGCTCTGTTTGTGTTTGCATATCTAACAGTGCCACTATTATATTCACAGGAGAGGGGGTGGGGGGGGGTCAATGGTTGTTTTCCAGTTTTGTACTTTACTCGGCTAGTTAGCTATAGTAGATGGTTTCTTTGCAGAGATGCATTAAGTGTCGGTGAACATGACAGGGTCGAATAGAAACCTTACTGATATGCAATGAGATCAACCTGATTTTAATGAAAACTTATTAAGTTTCTCAGAAAATGTGGGGGCGGTTGTCATCTCAAAGAGGTCTCTGTAATGTTTCCTTTGACACTGAGAAATCTGATGTCGAATTGAAAGCCACAGCAAGCCGAGTACTGGTTAGGAAAGGACTAACCTTGGGCTTTAAGACAATTAGCCTGTCTTTTAGCTAATTTCTTCTCTATACTTCAGCCAGTTTAGTTTGCATAGGCACACGTTTTTTATTTCGCTGTTGTTTGTGAATCATACTCTATTGTAAATAGATCATGCTATTGTATCTTCTTCTTTTGGGATCATGGTGAGGCACCATACAATCGTACATGAGTCTAAAATTGCGGGGAAGTAATAAACCAAAGTGATGTGATTTTCTCTTTGGAAATGGATGATTAGCTTTTTCATAATCCAAGGGTGAAGGTATAGCATTCCTTTCAATAAGATTTTCAGGTGATCCTGTAATTGTGACTGCCAGGGTTTTCCGCATTGATAGACTTTGACATCTGCACATCTGACTTGCTTTAGAAGTCATATCTTACTTATGAATCTCTGTAATGCTTTGAGTGGTATTCAATAAGATAGATTGTATGGGGTGAATGGTCATTTGTTTGCCGTGCTAAATAGTCTCCATCGCTTCCAAAAACTTGCGAATTTTACAGTTTTAGCTCTATCACATTATGGAAGTCATGACCAGTATCACTATGAACTGTAACTGAAAGGGGAAAAAAGCTAATGTGCTGCCATTTGCAAACTATTTTAACACATTAGCCATTCCTCATACTTGATAGGCCGGTCTGCTTTCAAGATAACAGGAAAAATTGATTTCATGAATTAGCAAAATCAAATGGCTTAGAAATAGTTTCCAAGAAAACCAACTAAAAAGACTGAACTGCGAAATCTATTTCTCGGACGGTTTTATCAGCGGATTGACTTTAAGATTACAATCTTGGCGTCATGGGTTGGTATAACCAAAACAATATGTTCTATTTGATTGTTGTGAGGAAATATGCTGCAGTTGTTTTGGCCCAACAAAGCAATTCCCCCTCTTTAAATATCATGGGATGGGAAAAGACTCAAGTCGGGTTTGGTTAACTATGCCACTTGCTTTATAGTTTGTTTTTTCTACCCTCAGTAAAGGAAACCCATTTATTATCTCACCCTGGGCTTCACCTTTGAACGAGCATCACGGAGTGCTTTCATTCTAGTCTCCTGAATTTCATCATCCATTTTACATTACAGCTCCAGCTTTCTTCACATAAGGTGTGCCTTCTTCTGCCAATCACTGGGGCACTCTCTTCAGAAAGTGTTTTAATAATTAAAATAAATGCAGGAACAGATTAGAAAGGGGGTGGGTGTTCAGCTGATTGGGTTAGAATTGAGAAGCCTGGTGTCACGTTTCTCTTATAAACACACTGAAACACTGAAAGTAGACACCTGGGAACTGGGTTTCACCTCTGTATTTAAGTATTGTTATTTTGTGTTTAACCATGTCATACTTATATACTATTATGCTTTATTGCAGTTACTGCTAATGTTTAAAGATGATTTTTTTAAAGAAACATATTCTTGTTTTTGACAGTCTAATAACCTTGGAAGAACCCATTCTTTAAATTTGACAAAAAAACTAAAAATGTTTTGCTACATCACAACAATACAAGTTTATTCAGTGAAAAGCTTTTTTTTTGGTATAGTCAATTACTTGTGACTTTGCCTTTATTTATTTATTTCAAGAATAAAGCACTTGACTTCATGCTTTGAAGCAAATACGTATACTCCTATAAATAAATGTGGTAATTTCTGCTCATGAATAAGTAGCAGGTTTCACCACAGACTGAAGCAAAGATATAATTCTAAGGCCCAAGTATGTGTGTTTTTGCCAACATTGTCTCTGAGACATGGTAAAGGTTTGGTCACATTTCTCTGCATCAGGATTTTTCTGATTACCAGTTAGGCAGTAAAGAGATAGAACATTGAAACCTCGAGCTGGCAGAGTTTAACCGTAGTAAAACACTTTTCAAGTCACTTTTTGATGTGTTTTTCAAAGCCCCTTCTGAGTCAACAGTGACTAATTTGTTGCAAAGCAATTAGTCACTGCAGACACCCTTTAGTTCTGATATGAAAATTCACTCACATCACATACAGTTGCCTGATCCGATTCTGTAAACATGCACACTTCTGTTTCAGCTCCCAGGTAAGGGTAAATGCTGTCTAAGTGAAATACAACGGCAGAGGATTTTCATCCCACTTCCTAAAGTGAAAAAATTATATTTACAAATGTGATAGAAATATGAATAAATATGTATTGAAAAAGAGAGTGAGATTGGCCAGAAATTATCAAGTGCACAAACTGCATTTTGCAGGGAAATCAGTGACTTACATTTTTAGCTAAACTAACGTTGAATGAACAATGCCAGGTTGTTGGGTGAACCAGTGTAGCCTTTTCATAGGCATTGTCTAATTATTCCCTCCTGACAAAAAGTACAGAAAACCTGTAATTCATTTTATATCCACATTTGAACATAAGGATGTTTTTATACTATAAAACATGTGCTCAGATAAGACTACATCAAATGCACACCTAATAGCTTTGTTTAAACACAATATCAGAGGTATAAATTACAGCAAGTGTAATTTGATAGTTGAGGCTTGGTGCAAAGGGCAGAAATTAGCATTCTTTCCCCTTATACCGCATTTTTTGTGTGTTTTTTTTAGCTTATTAGGCTACATGGCCATTCTTAAATTGGTCATTTTTCCAGACCTGGATGGCTTCATTTTTTCTGAGCACACAAGTTGTGTAATCAAATCACATTCTGATTTTGCCTTATTGAATTTCTTAGGTATTGCATATTGTATTCTGTATAAATATGAAAATACATAAATATATACATGTGCGGTGCATAATGCAGGAGGGGTGTAGGGGGCTAATGTGTCGACAGTGTCTCATTATGAGTCTACGGCACAAACAGCAGAGCTTCAGTACTGTGAGGAGCACCCATGCAACTCTCACTGTTAGCATTGTGGGGTCACAGATGTCTAGTAAGGGACAGTGCATCTCTGGTCAACACAAGCCCCAGTTGCATGCCATTAGTCCAATTCTCCATTTTCTAGAAATGGAATTAAGAGAGGTTTTTTTTGACAGCATTGCGTTTGTACACTTATGCTCAGTTCGTGTGTGTGAGTGTGTGTTTCTGAGTAATAAGAAATACGTAACTTCCGGAATGATTTTACATTTTCTGACTTCCTTTTTTTTTTAAGGTAACTTTAATAACCCAACGTTCCATTCTCTCATTCATTACTAAGCTCTTACACAAACTTTGGAAAAGCAGGCCCCAAGTCAGCAAAAACAGTTTCTTTACAAGATTGATCAGAGCCAGGTTGCTGGGAAATGTACATGATTAGCAAATTAGTGTCACACACACACTGCTCCAAAGCTCACTGGTTGGACACTCTGTATTTCACCTCGGATGTACATTTGCAATTCTTTTCCTTTCATTTAGCTTCAGAAGGTCTCTTATTTGTTCTAGAACAGCAGCTCAGAAATAATTAAACAGAAATTATAAAAACTATGGAAATGTTAAGGTTCAAAGACCTAAGTGTTTGAAAACGGCAAACATTTAGACTGCTGTGTCACAGATAATACTCCAGTCATGAGACTCGGCAGTTAATTGTGGAGTGCAGCAAAATATATGCTCTGTTTCAATGTATTACAGTCACACCAAGATTTTCAAATGTTTTTGCAATTTGAATCCTGCCCTCAACACACCAAATTAAGAACGCGTCATTCTTAAAATATTCACAGAGTGACCTCTTCATGAAACTTAATGTGGGCTAGGTGATTTTTTTTGAATTACAGCTATTCTATGAACTTTAAACTCCTGTGTATATGCAGCTTTTTCATTTTTACTTTTATTTTTTTATTATCACAGACTATATAGGACACTGATTTGTGTTGGGTACAATGAGGAACTGATAGAAATCTGCTCAGGAAAACTAACCATTAACAAAAGCTGTACTATTTTTATGTCCATTTGCTACATGTATGCTTTAAAAATAAATAAATAATAATAATAATAAAAAATATAAAAGGGATAACAATACACTAGAAACATTACATATTCATTGAGTAAATTGACTTTTTTTGTGTTGCTACTGTTTTCCATTTGGAGTTCTGCATCAATTGAATGACTGGATTTTCTTTTAAGTGTCAGACATTTGTTATCATTTGGATAAATGAATAATAAAAAATCATACCAACGTTTATCTTTTAAAATTTTACATGTTTGCTAATTATCTGTCTTACCTCTGCTGTTTACAGACCAAGGAACAAGCTGTTATTTGTTGTAACATATTTCATTGCATTTTACATGTCTTACTAAACAAATGGATTTTCTTTCTTCAAATATTAAAAATGATTTAAAAGTTTTAATAGTTGCACATTTAGTTTTAGTTTTTAATATAAATTGAAAATGTGTGTGTCTTGTACAAATGTATTGATATAAATATACAATAAACAAATAATGACATTGTATACATGCTAAACAAATAGTGTATATTTACATTACATACAAATTATAGATACACATGTTTTATGACAGTTTTTATGTTAATGATATGCAACCTTGATATTGAGCTCTTTCAAGCTTCCCTGAAAAGAAAAGAAACCATTTGAGAGATTTTGTTCTTATGTGTCTTTGCCAATATATTTAGTATTCTGCAGACCATTGAATTAGGCTTTCTTTAAAAAGCACTTTCATTTACCTTGTACTATAAAAATGATGTTGCATATTAAATTCAGTTGTTCCTCTCATACACAAAGCCAATGCCAAAACTTCAAGCAATGGCCAGACTTCAATCCAGCAATCTTACAGACATGTGCCTGGAGGTAAGGAACTCGCCAACATGTTTAGACCAAAGAAAAGCTTTCCAAACCATTCCAGTTCAGTGCTCGAACCTACGCCAAGAAATGCTTGCTGTATACTTCAGATGTTGACATCACATGATGCTTGGTAAACATCCTACAGTCTGATTACAGATCCCTGGTCTGGCTCATCATCCTTGATTAGCTTGCCTTCATCCCAGAATGTACAGATCTGGTGTTTTCTTTTTTTAATTGTTAATGAGGCAGTCAGTCCGCTCATCCAGAACTTGATATGCAAAGATGTTTAACTCATGTTGCAGCAATAAAAACAAACAAGGAAATGAACAAACTACAATCCAACAACAATCCAAGTTGAAAGTATTACCTGGAGTTTGTAACTTTCAAGGAGGCTACTCACCTTCCCCAGTGTTTTCCTTTGCCATGCTCCCTTGTATGGAGAACCTAGTGTTCAATTTACACGGGGAAGGACATGTGCCTTTTACATCAAGGAATGCAGAATCCTTGGCAGGCCTCACTGGAAAAAGGATGAAAACTGGCCACCTAGGAAGACAGAATCAATGAAAAGGAATTACGTTACGGACCTGGGAGCAAACTGTGTTTGTACCAGGAGTGATTGCGGAAACCACAGTGCTCAATTCTGAGACAACAAACACTCTGACACGGCTTGCGTTACTTGAGGATGCGGTTAATAAATATGACGAGAAAGGCAAAGATGAATCGGAGCTGTTTCGAGCAGCTCGGCCTGAATTCGCCAGCATCTTCATCTTTCCCGTGTCTACAACGTGTCCCTTCTGTTATGTTATTTTTCTCAGAAACAACGTCTGTCTACTAAATCTGATTTATTGTTCTGCCTTCAGAAAGCTGTGGCTTCCAGAAGCTTAAATAGAAATGAATGTATCTTCATGTTTATATTTTATTTATGTCTGTCTGTCTATATATCTATCTGTATGCATACAGTATAGTGCATATTCAGTTTGGAGAGCAGCTTTGGAGAAAATTACTCACATTAAATGTAATCTACTACTTTATACAAAAGATAAAGATAAAAATGGCACTGTCAGTGATTTTTTCATTTCTTTCACATCACATTATTTCAGGCATTAGTAATGCTGCCCATGATAAGTTGTAGATTATCGATTCTTGGTCAAATAATGCAGCACCCTATATAGTCACCCTAAGAAATGATAGAGCAAGATCACAAGTCTTACTTTACAGCAAAACTATAATCTTCAAACAAATCTGTAACACAATGTTATACTAATACTAATTATATAGTTTCTTGTATTTGGTTTATTTGGTATGCTTGAAGGATGGGTGTTGAGTTCTTTTCATAGTTCAGAGGATCCTACAACAACCTACATTTTGCCCACTAGATGGAGGTATAACCTGTATATACCATACTGGTGAACATAACTCATAAACTGTTAATAGTCACTACTGATGACAGAGATAAAGCATTTTGTTGAATACTAGAAAGAACCAATAAATATTGTTTTAAACCACCGCCCCCCCAAGAAAAAAAAACACCATGTGATTAAAAATAAAAAAGTATCTGTTTTTATTTTTAACTAAGAACAAAAGTGTAATGGTTGATTCAATCCAAGGTCAAAAACTAAGTCTGACATTAAAGTCAGAAACACACACAGACACTGGAACACATACATACACACCTGCACTCACAACTACAAAAGTTAAACAAACAAACTAAATATATTAAACTAACAAAAAGTTCTGACATTTTCTGGACTTTTTAAATTAGGTTCGATCTTTGTGTTGTATACAATAATTATGAATCAGCTTTTCCTTAATTCTTTTAATAAATTATATTAAAATCCAGGTATAATCATACAAGTAGGGCCAATCTGATTTGCACTGGACATTTAATATTATTCTCAATTATATATATATGACACTCCCCATACCTAATGCATTGATTTCTAATTGACTGAGATCTGGAACAAAGTAGATATTATTTTTTTCCACTGGAAAGTTTTGGTTTCTAGATGGGACCAGATGCCTAAATAAGCAATAAGCAATACACACGTTTAAGTCTAAATATATGAGGCACGTATCAGTATGTCTTTAATGTATTTTGTTTAAATAATTGTTTTTGTTATTAGCAAAATAATCATAAAATCTAAATGTTATTGGTTACCAAAGTTTATATAATAACAAATATACAAATTACATTTAAATTTAGTTATTAATATTTTAATAATATTTTGATTAGTGTAAAGCATATTTACCTAAAGATAATTATATTTATTCTTAGTCCCAGAATCCATTTCATGGGATGTATGTGTGCAATTGAGGTGAAAAAAAAAGGAAAGGAAAAAAAAGCTAAGATAGATTTAACTTAACCCCCAAAGGGCTAAGAAGGTTATGACAAAACTTTAGCCTGGAAATTGACTGAACAAAATGCATGAAAAGGAATATTCACATGCAGAAAGACAATGTTTACATAGATGCATGCTGTGAAATTATTACATATATATTTTGTATGTGTCTTTCTATGTGTGTGTGTTTTGAAATTTCATGTTAATTTGTAGACAATAGTGGCCTGTACCGAATGTTACCAGCGTACTCTATCTTCAAAGTGTGCATGCTGTCGTGAGAGCTGTGACCGCACTGAAACCCTGTTGATTGTGGGCTTTACTATTATGTCAACACTTCACTTTAATAGCTTTCAATATCGAGAAGAGGGCTGTTAGTGGAATGTCAATAAAATAATTCACAACTACACTAAGCAGCCATTCTTCATAATTGTCCAGTGCAGCGCTTCATTGATTTATTGATACTTTACAAATATCTGTTATTTTCCAATTCAATTAAAAATAATTGGGCTGGCTGGGAACTGATTGGGGGTGCCTTCTCTGTTGATTTGAAACTATGAATTCATAGTGGCAACTAGTTATTCATATACTCTTAATTAACCCAAACAAACAAGATAATATGTAATAACTCATGTTTTTTTTATTTCTAAGCATAGAATATATATATATATTAAAATCATGAGTAGTGAACCTTATATAATTAGATTATCTTTACTATTAAACAGCATTTATAATATGCATTGTCCACTTATGAATTTCATGCTATAAAACTTTTCCTTTTAAATGATCTGTTTAGTATTATGAAAGAAGAATATCATATTATGATTTTACTCTAATTCACACAATGGCTCAGAAAATAGAATTCATTATATATTTTTGATCTACAAATTAGCACATAAATCAGCGTTCTTAACCACTTTATTTAATTATATTAATGAACAATTGGCCAGAAGCTTTTACCCCCCGAAGAATGAAGCATGAATCTAAAAGAGAAGTGATTAATTCACTAATTTCCTAAGCCAGTAAGGATCTAATTGGATCTGTGCAGCACAGAAATTTTAGGTTAAGATCTTTGTGATGAAAAATCATAGTACAGAAAGAAATACTCTTGGCTTCCCTGTGGTTATTTTAATGCCATTAATGTCTGAAGGACTTAACTCCATTCAGAATAAAAACAGGAAATCAAAGGAAGGAATAACTGGGGACATTACAAAAAAATTGACAAAAAAACCCCATTCACTCAAAATTATGTATTAAATCTTAAGAGAAATTCCATTTAGATACTTATTTAGAAAACACATGAAACCCAGAGTCAGAAAATACAAATGTGAATACAAGAAATACAGCTCCACTTGTAATTAATGCAGGAGTTATTATATTATGCTGTTGAATTCGATTGTGTTTTTACAACAACAAACACTTTTGTCCTTAATAAAAAGATGGGCTAATGACTGTTTGGAATAAAAGCCTTTGTCAATTCCCTTATTGTATTTAATGTTCTGGTAATCTGCATTCCAAGTCACAGCCTATTTATTAAAAAAGGCAAGCACAAAACAACAACAAGAAAAGACAAAACCCAAAATTGCCTTCCACAGACACTGTCAGTCTATAGGGGCCTGAGTATAGTAAGTGATGTTAGTAATGGAGAATCTGAAGCTTTGAATACATCAGTTAATAAGATGCTGTGTGGCTGTATGATATGCATGTTTCCTCATCATCGCATGGCCTTCTGCTTTTTAATTCATGCAAAATGAAGGAAAAAAAAAAAACTCCTTTGCAATATGCAGATTCTTATGCAAAGCAGTGTTACCTATGGTGCCTGGACTGAAACATTCGGCTTTGATCTATGTTTCTGACATTCTCCAACTATAAAGAAGAAAAGAACTTAAAAAATTGTAAAGAGCCTTAATTGAAGTTAACATAAAAGAAGATACATGGTGTTAATTGGTCTACGCTAAGAATAATTCAGACCTTGGAGACTACTGTCCCTTACCGGCCCCCTGCCAAAGTGTCAAGATTTACATCTTTAATTCAAGATTTTCTCATATTAATTACCTCTCCACTAGATATGAATTACTTCATTTTAAAGTATAATAAATACAAAACATATCTTGTTTTTTTTTCATTTTCCATGAATAGCAATATCCATGTAGAGCCGACAGAGAAAGACTTGAGTTCTTAAAGAGCTCAAACAGAGGACCAGTTTCTTCTTCTTTCTTTCTTTATTTATTTGTTTATGAATTTATTTACTATAACAGTGAAGAAATCTGTTCTGCAATATATATGCAGCTCTGGTAAGTTGACAGCTTTAATAGTGTGAACTCCAAAGTTTACATAAATATAGATATGATAACACAGACCAACCAAAATATTTTTCAAATGGTTTAATTTTATTATTATTATTAACAACAGTAACACCCACAATAATAATAATAATAATAATAATAATAATAATTATTATTATTATTATTATTATTATTATTATTATTATTATTATTATTATTATTATTATTATTATTATATGTAGGTACAGAATCAATAGGTATCTTTATATTGATTGGCTTGACTACAGTATTTAAAAAAGTATTGGTCAGTTCTTGAGAATGCTATAAAATGCTAGAATTTATAAGTATAAAAGTATAAACAGGGTTTTACAAAGACATATTTCAGAGCATTATAAACATATTTATTTTATGTCTCCATTTCACCATGACATATTCTCCTCTACATTTGCATTGTTAAATTGTGACACTTACTTTCATAAAATCTGAATAATGTGGACCAAAAGGCTCAGGAAATCACCTTTAAAAGTATAATTAAAAACAATGTGCTGGGGGTAGAAAAACCAACAACAAAAAAAGCGTGTATATAATAAAGCAGAACAGATTTTTCAGTAATGGCATGGCGCAGAGAATAACACATTCACTTCACTTTTCTGTTGTCTGCTGCATATCCTATTATATGTTATATATGACATACCCTATCACATGGACTTCATATTTTATTGTTTTATTATTGCTCAGGACAGTGATTCTCTTTTACAGTCTCTTGGAACAGTATAATTAAAGAATAAAAAATACTACTCCTGTTTTCAGACTATTGTTGAGGGATAATTAATCATGGCTAGTTAACTAAGTAGAGATTATTACTTAAGAACGTGTGTATTTATTTTACCAAAGTGTCGGCCCTGCTTAAATCCTGCTGAAACCCCTTGCGGGCTGCAGCTGTGTAACACCGGCTTAAAATGATATATATAAAACTAATGAACTATTCCAGCAAACATTAGTTCTGGACAGACACATCAAAGTTGTGTTTCCTGGGGAGGATGATTGCTGTTCCACGAATGTGCAAAGTCTGTTGGCAAAGCATTAAGAGCTCCAGTCAGTACCGATACTGATACACGTTGCTCATTTCACGTATTCCCCAAAAGCCTGGAGGAATCGAGCCAAGAGCTGGTCCGGAGAGGAAACTCATCACACGCCTCCTATTTGCAGTTTAAGAAACATCCACACCGCCTGCTACATGTGCCACACATCTTCTCGCCTTGGATAGCCACCAACTCTTTCCATAACTGAGACATAACTACAGGTAATACATGGGAAAGAAAAAAACAAAAACATTCACACAAAAATTGAAATTCACCTGCTTCCCCCTTGGCTTGGTGTGTCTAGGGAGTGGGAGTCACTCTGTCCTCCTGCCCCAGATACTCAATTAGGCACTCTGGGCACCTACTTATATTTTTTTTACCAACAGAAAAACCACAGATAAAGACACATGTTCTCTTGACTGAACTGTAGTTTCATTTCTTCCTTTCTCCTGCAGCTGGTGTGATAATAATTGACTTGCTCCGAAAAGACTGTCTGGAATATAGTCCTATCTTTTTAGCTACTGCTTTCTTCTGAGTGCCATTAATAAGGCTTCAGGAGATCTTCATCAAACTCATCCATAAAGATGTAAATAAAAAATCAATAGATATGTAAGCAATAAACACTGCCTGCAGGCTATGCAGTGTAGCTGTGTAGCGAAATGAGTCTGATGGACAATTGTTTGGAATAATTTGCATTTTTAGGCAACACAGTCTCATCTCAGATCGACATATCCTAGATCATCGGTTTAGGTGTTTATTGAGTGGCTATTAAATCCTTATTTATGACAGTCCGAATAAAGCGTCGCTGTTTTTCTCCCACTCCCAACGGCCCGGAGTATGACTGGTGCAAGGCGCTCTCTCCCCTGATTGACAATGATGAATGTGATTGTGCAGTTCTTGCAGAGAAACCCACAAGCAGGGGCTTGAAGCAGAGCCAGATTTAGGCTAGCACAACTTGCTTGTCAGAAGTCTCAATTCATTCAATTTGACTTTTTTGTGTGAAAAGGGGCGATAAGTACACTTTGCAGAGAGAGGGAACAAATCAATTAGCCAGCTTGCAAAAGAGAATGAGAATTTAGTTTGTACAAAGCTATTTCATGAAGCAGAGACAGAAATAACAATAGTGTACCCAGCAAGTGTAACATTTTTGGGTGCCAGTGTTCAGTAAGATATGACTGACAGTGTATATACAATATTTTAAAGCCATTTTAATTATTTAATCCTTATCTTATATTACTATACACCCCCTCCACACACACACACTACATTAATCTACAGACCTACATGTGTAGTGTGATTTCATATAACAAATCCAGAGCAATTTATCTGCTCAAAGTGCCTGATCCAGTGTTGAAAATGATTCTATATTGAAACCTGCAGGGATATATTAATTAAAAAGGAATCTAATTAACATTCCGTAGTGACTTAAAAGTTGAATATTATTAGAACTGTAACAGTCAGAGTGATGAAAAGAGTTACATGACAGTGAAATTTAAATTCAAAGTGCTCCACAAAATGTACACATAGATCAAAAGAATAAACAGCAGGAAAAAAAAGGGAAGAAGAAGAAGGAGAAGAAGAAGAAGGAGAAGTTTATTTTCCTCAGTGTGGCGAAGGAGTACAAAAGCGATCAGGAAAAGTGCTCTTGAAAACAACAAAGTCCTGAACCACATACTCTTCTGTTGCCAATTAAAAGTGTCACCATTAGCAGTTCGGCTACCGTCACGCGGGGAAACGCATTCCTGCGCCACGTAGATCTGTGAAATTACCATGTGGAATTTGGCTTTGAACTCCATTGATAATGATCCAGTTCGTCTGTAATTTGCAGTGACACAATTAAAAACCCAGGTACATTTTCTTTTTTTTTTTTTTTTCACCTAGAAATATGCCCCTATGGGTAACCTTATGTATTTTAAGCCCCGCTAGTCAATCCTTCCAGTGTACATTTAAACCATATTAGCATTTGTCCCTGCAGTGTGTCTGAGTGCCAAACAGCCTGTAATTATTATTCATTAGTATTCATTAGTTACAGGTCCTGCCTGGTATGTAGCTCATGTTGAATCAGCCCCAGTGTTTCCTGACGAGGGCTGGATGCATAGGTCAGGGAGGAGGCCTTAATTAGGCCCAGTAGTCCAAAGTTATTTTGCAAAGTCTACAAACGAGGTTAAGAGCACAACGCCGCTGTAACCCAAATGAAGAAGCGCAGAATATATTTCAGAACACCTCCCTGCTTCAGAGCGGATGGTGCACGGTATCAAGGAGACACAAAAACGATTTAAAAAAAAGCAAACAAACCAAATCATCTGTGTAGATCATGCCAGTTAGCAGTTTAATGCCAATAAATGAATCAATTAATAAAATAAATGAAGAGATATTAATGAATAGGTAAATAAGGAGTCCAAAACCTTACCCTGCCACCCTCTACAGGGTCACTGCAGGTGTCTTCTCTCTCCTTTGCCCACTTCCTCTGGGAAGGTCTAGGCTTCATATACAGTAGGTATCATGCTGTTTTCTTCTGGGTATCAAAATCATGGCTCATATATTGTATTGATTTCACCCACTTCTATTTCTAGGAGTTCTGTGTGTGGAAAACTTATCTTCTGACGTGCAGGTTCCTGTCAAAGTTGCCAGGGAAACGTGCCCGTCCTAATCTGTATTTATCGAAGTGATCACCCACAGCAGGGTCAATGACCTGCAATGTAATGGAGGAGCCAAGGGGTCTACACTTAATGTTCCTGAGAAACTGGGAATAATCACAGATGATGTCTGGCCTTTTTAAAACAAACAACTTTATGCCGCGTATTTCCACAATGTTAGCATTTACATTCTACCCAGCTATCTGAACGGGAAAGTGAGAAAAACTAGAGGATTTCCTCTCTGAATGGGTTTATAGAAAGCCTTCAGGATTGACAGGGATGCACTATTCTATGCCGACCACCGCCCAAGAATAACTTGTAAAAGAAAGTGTATTGGTTATAGACAGCAGTTAAGAACGACTCTTCTCTGAGAGGCGAAATGACAGCATGACAGTTGCAATGGCAGGCTTCGTTGTTTGATTGCTTTGAACAAGCCTTTATTTATTTGCATTTCATAATATATTGATAGTCTTGGATAACCCCCCTCCCCCTCCCCCCTCTACTACAAATGCAGAAATTTATACTGGAATGGTTTTTGACAACGTTTATGTTTGACAGCATGGGTTGAGTTCAGTTTATCACAGGCTCACTTTGCTGTCTTTAATATTTGTAATGCAAACCATACGGCGTGCTTAATAAAACACTTTTTTTACACATTAGAAAGGCAAGAGAAAAAAAATTGGGATGCAGTTACAGCTTACGAAGTGGTGAACATCTGCAGTTTACAATAAAACGAAATGGTTTGGTAAAGCACCACTGTGGGAGGCCTTTCATTAAAATTAAAAATTCCAACAAGTACTTCATAACAAAATGTGCTGTAATGCACCAAAGGTCTCATTGGCTGGGTTTGCATGCACTTGAAAATTGCCTTCACAGCCATGACTTTGTGACTTAGCACATGCCATATGATGCACATTCTTCACGATGAAGCAAAAGCACGCCTCTCAGACGGCACGCATTTAAGGGCAGGGTCAGTCGCTTTCTTACAGTATTAATAACTTTAAAAAAAGGAACTGTTTCAGGGTCTTGTGCTAAATTATCTTGTTCTTTGCTAAATTAGAAAACATTTAAATATCACTTCCCAAATATTATTTAAAATATAATAATCTGAATTACGGACAGTTTCTCAACTGAATTAGAACTGCAGTGCAATGTATTTCCCGAAATGTAGGCCCAAAACTGCATAAGAAAAACGATGGACATGTAAGTGCTACTGCAACATCTACCATACACCACACCTATAACAAACAAATAATTTGCCTCACTGTATTCAGAGTATTTATCAGACTTGTTTTCATATGATGTACTTCTGAATCAGTCTTCTGAATACAAAAGACTAGCCTCAGATTTATTCGACTGTGTGGATAGTGTGTTCTCGGAGGGGTTTAGAATAACACTGATCGAGATGCCTGACACTTGCAAACTGAAGAACAGCTGCAATATTTGGGCTGATCAATCAGAGAAGTGTGAGGAAAAGAGGGACACTGATTCACCTGGCGCAAAAGCCGAACAGAGCCTTGAAAACGTCTCGACAGGTGAACATTTGCCCTCATTTCTTCTCACCATTCCGATTAACTAAGTAGAAAACTCCTACAGCTTGTAAGTGTAAGGGTCACTTATCTCAGTCTGAGTCATCCTACATCCCTTCCAGAAAAGACTATCCAGAGTGGAACAATTGTGCCACAGTACACGGGTTGTGAGGAAGACATGTGGCTGAGAATATTTCTCACATTTTCAAGGGCTCAGGATTTGAAGGCTTTGCGAGCCTTCTACGTGTGGATTTATTTGTGTTACATTCCAAGATTGCTTCGTGACAGAACAAAGCACAAAGTTGTCAAAATATCACATCAAAGGCAAAGTATCCTCAGTGAGCCGCGTTCTGTAAAGGTTAAAATTAAATGTCTTCTTCATGTTAACTTAAACGAAAGGTAAACAAAAAAGGCAGTTTATTGAAACAAGGGAAAACAAAATAAACCAACCAACTAAAAAGCACATCTGAAAAGTGCAGTATAGACTTTACAGTGTCAATAGAATTTATAGTGTGTGTAAAGAGAGATCAACTGATGTGAACTTGCGATGCAGTACTAATTGCTTATTAGGACAGTCTTTAATTTGCAGTAGGAAAGAAACTTCTGGAAACTTTGAGTGGAAAGTAAAATAAAAGCTCCCCTAGGTTAGATCCTTCAAATAACACGAGACAGGATAGATATATTTGCAGGCAAAGTCCTCCTTGATAAGCTGTAAAAGAAGATCCTCACTGTACAAACAATAATATGCATCCATATGAGGAATAAAAGATCACAAGGACTGAAGTATGAATCAAACAATGGATTAAAAAGTATTAGTGCACAACAAGGGACTGCAGAGAATGGTATATAGAGCCAGAGCAGCTGTAATAGTGAAGATCCACTAAAAAGCAAATTGGCTCATTTGGAAACAACTATCCAGAAGTATGAACACTTCATTATTGCCAATGTTCTTTTTGCAGGTTGATGGAAGTGATTATTGCAATCTGGGAGAGCAGAGATAAGTGGGATGTGATACCAGCGTTGTGATACCAGCGGGAGCCCCCACTCACACTGAGATGTAAAAAAACGCTCTGATAGGGGTGAGAGAAGATCGGGACTTGGAACTGTGAGTGTGATCAATCGAAAAACACTCTTTCACAAAAACGGACTCCTCTGGAAAGATACCACTGAAATATTTTAAGCAGCAACTGATGGCTCCCGTTGTTTTTGATTTGCTTTAATGCAAGACGAGAGCTAAATTAATTAAAAAAATTAACTACATCATATAGTATTACACCCAACATTTGAACCACATTCAGAAGTACAGCTCTGAGTAGCCATTAAAGCTCCACTGAACAGTACTTCTTAAAACAATTATTGAAAAAAAACCTCTCACTTTAATAGGACAACAACTAGAGGTTGCATGCTACCATTATTATAAAAGCTATTAACCACAAATCCCCTTATGCAAAATATCCCTGATCCGAGATTTAGAGGATTCTAGCAGGGTAGGCTGTGTATCTCAGGGTTTGTCTGAGCAGGTCTAGGGTGTCAAGCACTCAGCTTCAAGGACCTATCTTCTGTCATCAAGATAGTACATGTGTTTGCAAATAGGTGAGGAGTGGAGTACCAAGTAGCTCCACAACGAGCACATGAGACCTCAACCTGACACTTCTGTTTCTACATTATGCTATAACATGAACTAGGATTTATGCTTTGTATTTTATATTAACTGTATAATCTACATATTAACTTCTGCACTTCTGTCATTTTTAAACTGTACTTGTATTATGCTGTATTTTAATTTTGTATTGTATTATTGCACTTTTATATTGCTCATGTAATAGTGGATAAGGGCGTCTGTCAATAACTTAATAATAAAAATAACATGACTTTCCAAAAAACGTTGTGCTCCGTTAAAGACTTGATTTATAAAGCTGAATTTATGTTGGCCTGGCTTTCATCACGGTTCTCAATTCCAAGCGCTACATTTAGTGTGAATAGAGAACTACCACCAAGAAAGAATAAAGGTGGCTTTTATTTTACACACCGCAGTTCAAGCTACCATCTCATAACAGAACAAAAATAACAGAAGTAAACAAAAAAAAAAGAAAAAAATATATAAATATATATATATAAAAAAATGCCTTGTCATACTACTAAGGCCAAATTGTAGATTTACTTAATTTAACCACACAAAAAAAGAAGAAGAAGCACAATGATGATGGGAAACATTGTAAAACATTTATGCATTTTGGAAAAAGAAAAAGATAATTCTTCTCAGCCTCCTATATTCTGACACCGTTTTACTTTAGAAGATCCCAAACTACAAGTGAATACATGACATCCGCAATGTCTCCAGTGTACACATTTTACTTTTGATTTATGACATTGCTATATAGGTGCACTTGACAGCTTTCAGATTGGAGCAAAGACAAGAGAACTTTTTAAGTGAGACGGGTTAGCTGGGTAAATCTATCAAGGGGTCCATCCGGGGAGAGGAGGGAGTGGGGCTTTGTGGAGTCCTGCTGCGCAGCAAGCTTCCATGCTGAGCACATCCTCAGCTGCCTGACAGTTGCGTTCAGCCTTCACTGTAATAATGAATAAAAGGAAACTCCCTGTAGATTACAGATCTTCCATGTTTTGACATTGACCTTAATACATAATTTAACCACAAAGCCTGAGAAGTGTGGAACAAGATAAGAAAAGACCACAGAAAGCCAGCATACAGGGTGATGCTCAATCATAAGTCATATTTGTACCTGGAATCAGTTAGGTTGCCATTGGAAGACGAGCGAAAAAAAAAAAAAAGAACAAGAAACACACAAAAACAACAACAGCATACCAGAGGGCCATCAGGAAACACGGCTTACGTTTCCTGAAGAGTTAAGGGATCTGTCGAACAGACAGAAAATCACTGCTGATGTGACCTTGTTAATAATTGCTGAGACAGTCTATTCAGAGGAAATCTCAATCCGTTCTTCAGCTGGAGAGATGGATTTGCCAGCATTTCATTGTTAATTGAATTCCTGGACAGATATCAGTGGGTCATACGGATTGTGACGTGTTTTTTTTTCCTTTTTCTTAGTTTTTTAACACATTGTTTATGAATTATTTTACCACTTTTTGTCATTAGTTTAAACCTTTTTTTGACTGATCCCATGTGGCAGGAAGATCATTGGAAAGGGCTCCCGCTTAACATGCTGGCAAGTTTTGTGGTTTTAAAATTTTCGGCGGACGGTGTTTCCGTGACTTCAGATATGAGGCAGGCTTCATGTCGCTTATGTGCTTGTCTTGGCAGGCCGAGGCGTAGTTGCTTCCAGGTCTGTGTGATTGCCCCTGCTCCACTTTGACATGAATGATCGTCTTGTCGTGTGTTTGGGAAAAGAGAAAAAAATGACAAAGAGAAAGAAAGAATGACATTGCATGTTGAATGTTCAGCACATTTGCAGGAAAGGCAGTTGAAACAAAAAACGTGATGGGAAGAATTTTCTTTTTTTTGACACTTCAAAAGAACACCTTGTGATTCCCAGACTTTGCCCTTAATATGAGCTTGCAGAGTGGTGAAGCCATCCCAGTGCTGGAGGCACTCTTGGGGGCATTCCAAGGCTCCGGGGAAGACTCCTTAAACCTTGCCTTTGACGTTTTTCCCACACTCCCAAATGTGACGTAAGAGTGGCCCTTGCAGCATAAACCGAACCACAGAGGGTGACAGCAGACAAGTTGACTATCTGAGGAACAACAAACAATCAAACAAACAAGCTATTATTTAAATAATGGATTAATTTTATAGTAGCTGCCCACATTCAGGGTGACTTACAGTTGTCACAAAATACACATTTCAAGGACCAAAATACAGCACTAGCAAGAAAGTACAGTGTACAACTTTAGCCCTAATTAGAGTAAAAAATAACTAAGAGCAAGTCTTCCCAGAATCCCTCTCCCAGACAACAGTAAATTACAATCCTGGCAGGGGCACTAACTGCAACTGTGACCCATCTCTTATTTCACATCAGATCAGGCGCCTTTTCATGTTTTAATTCATTTAATATATTACTGAGCTAGCAGGTACCCTTCATTCTGCTTTCCTAACATTTCTTCTTCCCATCACTCCATTATATTTTCAGTGACTCTGTGAATGACTCTGAAAGTGTTATCTCTCAAATCTGGGTCCACTGGAATTCTCAGTTTCAATACAATGCCCCTGGACCAGAAATCTGGTCATAGACAAGACATGGCACATATACCGTTGTGTTCGGACACTAAACTTCAAGTATGGGATGAACACGCATTTGAAGAACAGACATCTTTTTAGAGATGAACCCCATCACTGTAATGAACTGTGTGAATCCTTTCTTATAGTGTTATTCAGGTTCTAAGGACCATAGCTTTATTGTATGTTCAATGACAACCATAATCTGACAAGTGCAGCTACACTAGTTGGCAGCACTAATTATTACAGCTCCAGCTACATCAATTACAGGGTGGAAATGTGAGCAGTCTATCTTGCTTCAATTTGTAGTAACAGAGTAAGTTTACTTTTCCAATTGGGTTTTCAAGTTTTGCGTAAGCCAATGTCGTGACTACAGTCCTTTCTTCTTCTACAGTAAAATTGTCTTGGCCCCATCACTTTGACAGTGTGTATCTCAGAGCATTTGGCCATGACGTGTGCTATGTTTTGTGGATAAAAACAAATAATGTTTTACAGCTAAAGCAAGGATGTATGGTTACTCTCCCAGAATACCTCAGGTGGTCACATTAGGAGATGCGGTCATTTAATGATAGTGTTAGAGGTTGATTGCTATAAAGAAACAATGGCACTCCAAACCTCAGTAATGAGTGAGGATGTGCTGCCAGAACCATGCAGAGGAATCCAACAGCGTCTAAACAGAACCACCCAGAGGCTGAAGATCTGTCCTTAATGAGTGGAGACGAGGGGCGACAGCCTCGATAACCCACTGATCTGCACTGCAGCCTCTCCAGGATGTGCTGAGGCCAAGGGAAGATTGGTTGAATTCCACATATCTGCCACCTCAAAACATTGTGTACTGAACTACAACTCACTGCTGTTCCTGTCAAACAAACAAACAAGAAAAACAAACAAACCTGGTAAGAAGTATTTTTAATGCAAATATTTTTTTCTTTCATTCTTCATTCATTTGTTCTTCCGTTCCTAAATTTTTGTTTACATGTTTCAATTGGATTACATTTTTGTGTTGTGTTTTCTTGAAAATAACTTTGAACCCACATTTTCTTTTCATTGACAAAAAGTGAGTTCTATCATTATTTTAACTTACCACTGGTGTAACTATTACATAAGTCACTAAATCTGTCCTAGAAAAAAAAATCCTATTTAAATTGATTTGTTGGTGAGCTGCTGTTAATACAATAACTGTAAAATTAATTTTACATTATTTATAGACTGGCACTACAGCAAATACACACCCAGTAAGGACCATGAGTTGACCTGTCTGCCCTGCATCTCATGTGCAACAGTGTTATCTGAGCACTCAGTCTCGGTAGTTGCAGCTTAACAAGGTTTGTGAACTGTGCTTTGAGGCCACTTTGGGAGTGAGTGATGATCGCTGAGGAAACAAAAAGCTAGCAAAATATCCAGATTAATGCCTCCGTTCAACTCATTTCAAACATGGCCAAGACTCTGAACTTCAACATGTTGTTTGCAGATCCATTTCCAAGTCTGTATTTCAAGGAGCGTTTAAAAGGGAAAAATACTGGGACTCCATCAGCACGGGTAGACTTAAGAGCACTCCGTAAAAGTTAAGCAACAAGCTGGTGAGATGATGAGTGGTTCGGCATGCAGTTTGTCATTTGGTGGTGAGAAGGCTTGAACAAAAACACGTGTGGATGCCTTGAAAGGTCTTTAGGAAAAAAAAACAAGGCATGACTCATGAGAGTTAGTACCAGCAGAGTTTATTTCACATTCCTTTTCTTCTATTCATGTTTCGTAATGCGCACGTCGAACCCTGTTGAATGCATAATCACACGATACCAAGTGATCAAGTCAAAGCTCCTCCAAAGTATACTGAATTCAGAGAGAAGTGAGAGAAAATAAAAAACTGACTGGGGATATGCAGTGCAATGTTGTTGTGTCTGAGCCCCTCAAAACCAAAACCTTGGATTGCGAGAAACTGGTGTGAGGTGAAGGAGCAGGTGAATTAGCATTCTAGTGGTGTTTCAATCTAAGCACTTGTACCTCCAGAATGAAATGCCACTGGACTAACCTATTCTTGTAGTACTTCATAGCAAGATTTGAGCATCACAGGCATCCCCTAAGGAAATCACCACAGCCGCATGTGGCAGACTCCCCCGTCAGTGTCTTCCATTGGAATATTATTGAAGGCCCAATTCTTGTCTTTGAAACCTCCAAGGTGGACTGGGAGATACAATCTGTGTCATCTCAGAATTGGTTACATTATTAGGGGAAAAGGGGCACTGGGATATATTAAAGGGATATATTCATTTTCTGGGATTACCTGAACACTTCTCTGAGCAGCAGGGATCCCCAGAGGAGAGCCTTACTGTACACTGAGTCCTGTAGCTCTCCATCTGTGCCCTAGAAGTCAGTGCCATTTTAGTTATGCTAGGAGGAGGAGGTTTATAAAAGCTGTTGCCGTGCTTTCATGTCACTGTGAGAAAGAGACATGGGAGGGCCACACACAGACATTGGCTCTTAGAATCCCAATGGGCTGGCGACTTTTTCTGTGAAACCTAAACCAACCACATCTGGAGAATCTTGCGGTATCTGAGTCCAAACCACAAGTCGTTTACTTTTGCTCATCTCCAATCCCCAAAGAAGCCCATGATTCCTCAATATGTGTCATTCAGAAATTGTAAATTTGTTTTTAAAACCTGTCATATGTCATCTCCGCAGCTTTCACAGGCCATTAATACTCCCTACAGACTTGCTCTGGGTGTTATAAGCAAACAAACAAACTCAAAGAACAAGGAGGCCCCTTGGTCTTTGACATGCTTTCTCAAACAATCCCACAATCCCTCTGTGACTCACCCTGGTGGGACGCAGGTTGGGACAACTAAAAAAATCTTCTTTCTGAGGACTTGAACATCAAGGGTTTAAAGCAGCAGGGTGCATGCAGTAACTTCGGAACAAAAATAATAGATACAGATAATTCTGCGTTAATTTATTAAAAGGGGTTTGGGATTGTTGCCTGACTCCTTGCAATACAGGTTAGTGCATTTCCCATTCTGTTCGATGTCAGCCCAGCCAGATGAACTCCTCCAGGGGCCTGCTTGGCTCAAGTACAACTGTATCTGTCAGCCCTCCAAACTGTGACAGATGTGCCTTGCAAGTGTGAGGCCTTGTCTCCTTCCCTTGCAGTGCTCTACTGGTGTGACTCTGGCTTTGGCTGAGACGGCATGCTTGACTGAATATCGCATTTGACTCTGCTGCCAGGACATCAGAGCCCGCTGAGAGACAGAAGCCCAGCCACTACAGCGGCCCTCTAATCAGCCTGTAAACAGCCTAATTTTACATCATTAATTGGAAAAAGATCAGAAGACTCCATGAAAGGGGGTTATCCCTTCAGAAAAAAAAAAACTAACAAAAAAAAAAACATCCTCACAGATCAAAGATTTAGACGATAAACCCTTGATTATGCAACCGAAAGAGACATTAGATGCAATTTATTTACAGGGGTGAGTTGAAGTGAACATCTGCAATGTGACTGTCCTTATCTTGTATGCCTCAACATTTATTAATGGCCTTGAATGGCTTTTTTTTGTAAGCAATTCATACGTTATCAGCATATGATTTTTATTTTTCCAGCAGAAAGCTTAGTTTCCAGGAAGAAAAAAGGGAAAGTTTGTAAAATGGCCGCATGTTCATGTCCTAGTCTAAGCTTGAGATGTTGTGCTTGGGAAGTCCCTAAAATGGGTCCTTGTGCCACCTCAGAGTGCACACGTTTGCACATGTCCTTTTAGCATGGACTCTGCTTCCCGGTTGTCAACTCACTTTTTATTTTAACTACATGACGCTCTAGTGTTTTAGTGTGTTATTTATATAGACAATCCAGTCTAGTCATTCCTAATGATTGACAAGCTTCTCTGACAATCAGGCCACAGTTATAGTTTGGATGGTAGTATAGAGAGTTTGTGTGAAACTTTTTTTTCTTCTCTGTAGATGGGGGTTGTGGGGGTTAGTAACTACACAGAGCATTATAAAGATTTAACTTTTTTTCCCCCCTTTTGATTTTGTCCTGACACTCTTCCTTCAGTTTGCTTTTAAAGTCCCGCTTTAAAATCTTAATGGCTGTCATGTCATTTTGTTCCACGGACTCTTACTGAAAGTGTCATTGGCATAATGGTCCTCTGCCTCTTGACTCTTTTGATCATAGCTACCGAGTGCATGCCATTCTAGCATTAAAAGAGCTGCGTGTTTCGGGAAGGAGAGAGCGGAGCCATTGGGGGAGAACTATAGCACCAGATATCAAAAATTCCCTTTCAAACCACTTTTGGGTGATTAATAGCTGTAAAGTCGACCATTAAAAGACGTTGCTCAAACCCCTTCGCATTTTCCTTGTGCATCAGCATCCTAGCATGAGACGCTCATCAGAAATTCCAGTCTGGGCTGCAAACACACTTCTATATTTCAAACCTATCTTGTTCTGCTCACAACTCTTTGGCTTTCATCTCCCGAATAAACCACCTGCTCGCCCTGCTTTGCTTTAACTTATCAACCAGATGTTGTGTTAGCTGACTGATGCTCGGCGCCTTTAGCTCTCTCTCTCTCTCTCTCTCTCTCTCTCTCTGTGTCTCTCTCTCCTCAAAAGACCCTTCAGAGATTAACAATTGGATTGTGTTGCATAAATCAAATCAACCCACTTCCATCCTGTAACATTTTTATTACATACTCTTAGATCTGCTCGCACATATTTAATCTCAGAGTCATGGATCTGAGAGGACTCTTGGGGCAGTGATGTAATAATATGTTAATTATTTTGCTGCTACAATTATAAAGCCATCTCAGACTGATAGTGCAGGTCACTTAAACATGAATGACCCTTTATTTATTTACGTATTTATTTATGTATTTATTTATTTTGTTGGTGCCTAAATGTGGTTAGGGTAAATAAAAGTCAACAGTGCATACTGAAGAAAATAAAAGGAAGTTTTTGTGTTAGCTCATGCTTTGTTTTGTCTTCTCTGGCAGCCCGCCAATATTATGACATATTACCTGGTTTCCTTCGCTCAGCAGTTGAAATTTTGCTTTCAGATTTTGTCCAGTTATTTATTGTTAGTCCCAACCTGCCACCCCCCCCCCCCCCCCCACTGTCAATGAGAACTACGATCACAGAACATGACCAAGTGGTTGTGATGTAAGGGCTGAAAAACAATAGCTGCCTCTTGTAATAAGATACCTTCACTGTGTATTGAGAGATTTGTCAATTTCAGTTATGGTGTCGGAATAAAAACCTCCCCCTCCCCCTCTTTTTTTTATCCAAGTTATTGTAATAGGATGTTTAACCTGACTGAGCGATACATAAAACATGGTACACAGCCTAGGGTAATCCTTATTCTCTTTGAACATGAGATAAAAATGGATCCAAAACTGCAACAATCTGCAAACACTCTGAACACAAGCAGAGCAAGAGGGGGAACAATAGAGACTGGATTGGTCAAAACAAGATCCTGGCCAAATTATTAAATGTGTACCTCCAAACTCAGTGTTTTTCACAAACATTACACGGTATAAATATATACATTAGAGTCCCATTTCACCCTGGAAGGTAAAAAAGACAGTGTACAGAGTATCTTCATTTCGTTGTTGCCGAACATCTGGTTTGACTGGGTGCAAGAAAGCAGCAAGATACACTTTGGTGATTGAATTTTTCAACAGAACACAGAGTAAAGCTTGGGAGTTTCACCTGACATTTCTGATGCAGTGTTGAAAATGAGAAACAAATGCAGAGAATATGTGTGGGATTTTCAACTTCTTGCTGAGCAAAGGAGCAAATATTTGATGGCTAATACAGTCCCACTCTATACTGCTCTCCTTCAGCTTCTACTGTATAGGTATGTAAATGTGTTTATATATTTATATGGATTAAACTTATTAAACAAATAGATAAATAATACAAAAATAAGTAAAATAATACGTTGTTGAAAATAGATAGACTAGGGCTCATGATGCTTTACAATGGTCTGAAATTGCCTGTTGCCCAAGCGATTTGATACGCTTGATAAAATATTTAAATAAACAATCATGACCTAGGTTCTCATTAGTCTCTGACAGAGCTGCCACATTTCTGCAGTGCTGTGGAAAATGAATTCAGGCAGGCATAGTGGGACTGTTCCTTCAGAGGTCTGATCTTCAAACCTCTGCCTGTGCTGTACTACGTAAAAGCTGTAGAGCGGTACTTATATGAGTTCGCCAGAAGACACACTTTGCTCCAACTGGGAATACAGCACAAGTCTCATCCAATGCCATCGCGACGAGCAGGTAATAAATCAATTCTCTTTCTGAACGACCTCAATACACATCCAGGAGTGCAAAGCAAAGAAAACCCCTCACACTAAGAAGGCTGAGCAAGACTCAAGTCAAAATGATGTAAATATCTATCTGGGGAACCCGGGGGCTAAAATTTGACCTTCCTGAAAAGCAATTAAAAATGCAGGACAAATATTAACCACAAAAAAAAAACAAAAAAAACCCACTGTCAACATGTTGTTTCACTACTTATATTTCCTCACCCATGTCTTTTAATAAGAAAACTACACTGGACTTAGGTCGTTGTTTTTGTATTCATCCAAGCTTAGGGATGTGTATCAGCACTGTAGGCCACAAGGCTGTTCACTGTAATTATATTAATGCAATACCTGTTCCAATTTACAAACAGGCTCTTGCAAAAGCTGTCCCTCTCTCTCAAAAACCCGCGGATGGGAGGACCTATTCGTGAAAATCTGTGGTCTCCTGCAGAGTTAGTAATCCTTTCTAACTGAACTAATTATTGTTTCAGTCAAGTCACTGAAATCCTGGGCGAAATCCAGGAGCTGGGTGGCGGGAACCTTATTGTTGATTTAATAGAACACTAGACATTGGAAGCCATTATGAAAGGTAACCCTGGCAAATTTGCATGGTAATTGTATATGTTATACATTTGTAATGTATGTAAAAATATCAGCAAATTATATTTGAAGAAAAACAATAACACCTAGATTTATAACACTAAATTGTATGTTCTGGGCATTAATACCCTTATAAACAGTAACCACATTGGTAAATTATTATTATCAAAGCCTGCAGAAACACAAAGTGAGAACACGCTCAAACCATAGCAAAGCACAGCGAAACTAAAAGCAAATTAGAGGAAACCAATGTTAAATTACCTCACCCATGTGCTAAGGTAATGTTTTGGAACGGGAGCACACACAAAAACAGTAGGTTCGATAGGGTTTGTAGTGGAAAAAAAACAATAACACAACAAATGAAAACAGGCAGTACATATTCTTCCCTATAGGTTTACTGATCCTCTGACCATACAACGTGATTCAAACCACGAACGCAGGGCAGGGCTGTGATATAATATGTGGGCCTTGCGTGGGACTGTCTAGCATTATTGTGACCGAGTTTGAGAGAGGCACTGTGTGTATCTCTGCCTGCAGTATTCGGAAGTCAGCTTCCTGAAAGGGAGGTCTTGCTGTACTTAGAATGCAGAGATTATTTGCAGCAATAAACTAAGATTAAAAAAAATATAAAGCTACTGGGAATACATGCTAATAGTTCTTACAGAGCCTCTGGCTTCTTCTTCCGCATTCACTACCTCAAAATGATGTTTGTTAAATGCTTTCAATTAGCCTTTTTCTGAAACATCGTACCGCTCTCCTTCTCTTTCCAAAATGTGAGGCGTGCAGGTTAATTTTAATAGCACTGTCATGGGCTAGCCACTCCAGGTGATGGGAGATGCAGTATGGAGTGTGAAGGAACATCAGAGCTGGTTTCCCCCCAAAAAACTTACAAAGTGATTTAGATTGTGCCTTTGTTAGAAATGAAATTAATTATCAGAGTGCACCAATTAACAGCCTTTTAATATTTAATAGGGAAGCAATTATACATATATTTTATATTAAAGATTTATTAGCTGTTAATTATCATTTACCTAGAAATAATAGCACTGTAATTAAGAACCTTCAGCTATCTTTATTTTAAATGAATGCACTGCCTAATAATGTGCTTACCAATTAAAGACCATTTAGCTGTAAAGACAGGAGAATTAATACCGTTTAGCTGCCCAGCTCCTTGGTTTTTTAAAATGCCAATCACAACAACAAAGAGCCATAGAGAAGCGCTATTGGAATACAATAAATGTATGTATCTAGGCCAGTGATTTACCCTAGATACGTAAAGCCTACAACTTATACATTGGGTATATTCGATTGATTTAAGTTGTGTATACACATAACTTGCCAACAATGCACACTTCTCTGATCATACTACTGTACAAGGAATGACGGGATAGGGAAAATAAATAAAACAAACAAACAAACAAATAAATAAATAAATAAAGGGTTTAAATACATGGTTTGGTAAGACTATACTCTGCTGGGTTGATCACTAAGTTTATATTGGCCAAATTAAGATGATCAGCACTGATATACAGCTAATACCAGGACAAAACACCAGGCACAAGACAGAGCAGACACAAACATACTGACATCTGGCAGCTCAGTCAAATGCATTGTGCAGGGTCTGAGGCACCCATTCCTGCAGACAGCTGAGGTTTACCATACGAGTGTGAAAGTGCTGGGGAAAAAGAAACTGGACATTCCCACTGATTTCGAGCTCATTTTCACATGGCAGGGGCCTGTACTGGATGTGCCATAGCCGCAGTCGGGAGTGAGCAAGAATAAACAACACAGTGCCTACTCCCTTCTCCGTCTTTCCATTTTTTGTTGTCTGGACACTTCATGCAAGCGAGTGTGTATATAAAGTTTTTTTTTCTCTCTCTCCCTTCCCACTCTGAATACCATTAGACATAATAAACCTGTGGAAGACAGTATCAAGATGTCGTCATGTCAACGACACCGACATATATTTTGGTGCTCATTATTATCCTTGAACATCTCCAATTTACATCTAATGCAATGACTAATTTTGATCCAGTGTTGTCAAGAGTGATAGGTAATGCTCTGGAGGAGATGACAGTCTCCCTGTCAGGAATAGGTAGATGGAGGATTCCTTGGGGCAATGATTTAATGCCCATGTCAGGTAATGCTGTCAAGCTTTTTAGCCAACCATTATAATTCAGTATAAATATCACTGTGGACTTAGGCTTAGTCTGCAATAGGTTTATACCATTGCACATAACAAATCCCTTTTTTTTAAAGGGATGCTCTGCTCTTGTAAATTATAATTAAGGCATTATTGAACTAAGCTGACTTTTCCCCAGTTCAGACAATACTCAATTACTTCAAGAAAGACCCTAAGGGATTCATAGTAACTACACATATATTAAAAAAAATAGCAAATGACCCAACAGCACTAACCTTCAATGGTTTAACATACCCTTACCTTGTTTGTCTAATTTTTTAACTGTTCCCTTATGTTTTTTCAGAGGTGCTTTACTTTAACTTCAGCTGCGTAACACAAATGGATAAACAAAGCAAATAACAACCAACCACACAACAACCCTCTAATTAGTGTCTTTTGAAGCTGTATCTGGCTAATTTTGTAGCATTTTTTTTTTACTGTATTTGTCACTGATGCAAAAAAAAAAGAAAGGAATTGGAGCAGCCAGTGTCGGCCTGCAAAAGGAGTGCAAACTGAACTGACAGGCTGCTAATGTGGAATAAAAACAAAGTGAGAGGTACGCCGAATGCAGGAGGAAAAGATAAGAAAAAAGAAAAAGGCAAAAACAAAGCAGACCACCAATCTGGCAGAATGTGAAAGCCCAGAGGATTACCAAGTGTGTAGTTTGTAAAGAAGCTGGCGGAAAAATGGCAGAACTGTCCGGGAGAGAGAGAGTGAACCAGGGTCTCACTTGCAATGGACAAGAATGTGACAGCAGATGGACTAGCGTGAGCTTTGTTGCACATGGAAGCACAGACCTTCGCTCAGGCTCTCAGGAGCTCCCTTCTACAACATTGGGAGGCCTGCGACTGCTGAGGTCAAGTCCATAAATAGGCCTCCAGATGCTACGCTAATTCTAAGACCTCCTCAAGCGCGGAGAACTGAATATCAATTAATGCCCTGCTTAATGAGGAGCAACAGGGAGACACTCCCAGCTGAAATGCCTTCTCCTTTTCATGGTTCCTCCCCGCAATTATTCTTAGATTATATCTAAAAACTTACACATTGGTAAAAGTACTGTAAACGGATTTTTCTTTTTCTTCCAGGATCAATTCATTGGTATGTAAATGATACAAAATGAAGAAAGTTACACGCATGGTTCTGTAATGTGTCTTGACCCAGTTTAGCTGTTGGGTTTATAGGTAGATAGATACACAGATAGACAGACACTGGCAACTTGAAACATTCTTCAGTTAAAGCAATTCTGTATCTCATTAGTTGGTCAGAATATAAAAATACAAGTCTTTCAAAATTGGATAATCAACCAAATAATGGACATTATTGTCTCCTGGAAGAAACAGCTAAGGCAATAGGTTCTGTGATCCAGCAAAGTCACTCTAGAAAGAACCAGATGTTCTGGAACCTACAACATCAAGAATCTAGGTTGAGCACAACATTCCTTCCCCACATTGCTGCACTAATAACCAGTTTGAAGAAAAAGAAAAAAGAAAAAAAAGGCAAAGTCTATTCACTTTACCACTTGGAATCAACTACTGCAAAACCATTAATTCGATTAAATTAATTGTTGATTAGAGTTCTAAAAAGATACAAAGTCACATGTATCTAGAGTTTGTGGAATCCATGCTTTACATCTCTGAGGCACAAACTGAATGGAGATCAAGCAAACACTTCCTTTTCATTTTGTGTGGTTGCCACACGGCCCCGAGCTCATCTCACCCGGACTGAGTTACCCATTCCTGCTTCCACCAAGGGGCATTCGCTACTTCTCTGTAATCAAGAAAAGGAATGCTATAGAAAGTAACCTGGCTGCTTTTCCTCCTTAAGGTTTTAATGAACGTTAATTGCACGCGGAATGCACTCTGCATATTTTGGCCGCAGCCGTATCCTCTCTCCCTATGAACTGGAGCTGGCGTGGTTGATTACAATACTCGGCAATGGTTGAGCTCCAGAAAAAAGACACATTCAATTTAAAATACCACATGGAGGCAGGAACCGGAAACCAATTAGGAGCTGAAGATGATAAATGGACATTTTTACTAGCAGTTTACTTAATATCCCTATTAAACAAGCTTCATTGCATTTTCTATTTCATCCTCTCCGACAAGGGATTCACTTAAATTGCTAACTATAGACAGGCCCAGTGAAGGCCTGGATCAGGCAAAATGACTTTTCCAGGCTCTGACTGCCAGGCCTGCCAAGAAGTGTCTATTACTACAGCATCACGAAGAAAACAAGACTCTAAATACCAGCATAATAATATTCACATCTGTAAGACGCAGCCTACGGTTGGAGGGATTTTATTTTCTCTGTCTGCCATCATTTCAGTTTCATTTCCCTGACATTTTACGCGAGGTGCAGTGAGTCCTGACAAGGGGGTATCTGACAATTCATTTAAAATAAACTCTGAAAATCATCGGAAATTGGACAGAAAGATGTTTTTTCTCTCTACGGACAGAGTTTCGCCGAGCTGAACTAGCGTCATAGGCAACAAAGGGGAGGGGGTGGTGGTGGTGTTGGTGGGGAATGAGCAGGAACTCTGTTTGTGAATTGCAGGGAAGAAGCGAAAGGGATGCAACCAATTAACGAATATGTTTGAGAATATGAGGCGGCAGCTGGGGTGTCAGGAGAATAGGCCAGGTGTGGGTTCACTGATTATCACTTTGGAGGATTAGTTATATCATGCACAGCTATGAAATTAGGAAACTGGAGATTACGGCAATAAACTAAAACAGAAATCTGACTAAAAGTACTTTAGAGACAATGGGAGTGAACCATGATTAGAGAAGCCTAATTGAAGTAAAGGGTAATTCTCGTCAACATGTAAACTGCTGCTGGACCCTTATAAAGCATTCAATTAAAAAAGAGACAAATTTAATTAAAACTGCATTCCTCCAAATATTATAATTTTTACTAAAACCTATTTCAAACTTCCTTACCCCCTCTTAGCACGGTCAACGAAAAGCCACGGCCCTGTCCATCACTCCTGCTTAGAAGTCTGTCCTGCTGGTTAAAAAGTCTCCTCAATCAGGCAGACTGGGGGGAAAGCACATGTAGCACCAGACAAGCATAGGTACTAGATGACAGTCATCGCAAATGTAAACTTAATTTCTGACAGTGCCAGCATTACATCTGCAGAGCACGGAGTAAAGAACCGCGCCACTTTTATCTTGTCATAATTATTCCCCGTAACAGACATTAAAGGCAAAGTCCATTTTTTTTGTTTGTTTATAAATTAGAGAACAAATACATATTGCGTTGACAACTTTGATGGGCCGGGTTTGCACTTCAAGTGGGTGATGAGTCGACGATTCGGGATTTTCTCCAAAATGCGCTTTAAGTAGGAATTGATCAACAGTGGAATGAAATCAACAACAACAACAACAACAATAAACAAACATAACAAATAAACAACCGAACAAGATGTTGACATGGTGTTGGTTGTGTATTCCATTAAAAAGGCCAGTGTAATTCTAGTGAGATATCTAGAGCATATAATGTTTTGTTTTTTTTGCAGTTGAAAAGAGCTGAATATATATTAAAATATAAAATGCAAACATTAATATTTCATATATAAAATGATAGATCTACACCCTTAACTACAATATATATATGCACCATTAAGTAGGTCTCAGTTTCTTTCTTTGTTTTGTTGCTAATGTAAAATATGATGTACTTCTACAGGATGTAATTCTGAGGGCCTTATAAATATGCATTTTAACTGTGTCAGTACAGAGAGACACCAGCAATACTCCTACTATCACTTATGTTCTGGTCTGAGTTAGTAGAGCAATCACCTCCAGGTGGACCAGTAATGTCCATCAGTAGGGACACTGTCGTCCTGGTGAGCTGACCATAAATGAAGGAGTGTGTCCATTAATAATTCACACCTTTACATCTGAATCAGTCAGAAAAAACAAGCTGATTGATAAGATGTTCATCAATGTCTTACAGAGGAAGCTGTTCTCGAAATCCAGAGACCGCTGTTGCCTAGGTTTTGAAAGGGATAATATTTCATCCAGATGTCTCTCTTAATGTAAATTTTTCGCTTACATGAAAAGTAACAAATCTGAACAATCCTGGAAATGTCCCTGGAACACCCTATGGCAAGTCCATTCTGAACATAGGTGTGATTATATTTATTAATAGGTTATTAAGTCTTATTACATATTATATAGTGCAACATGGAAACCTGTTGAAAAAATAGATACAATTTGATCTGACAGCGATTACATCTGTAAAGGAAATGGTACAGTCTGTTTTCTCTTCGAGGTCAAGATATCACCCTACTTTGGTAAGGAAGTATTTAGGACTCTAATGTCAGACCTGATCATCTTGTGTTGTATGTGCTACCTGTAAATTTGAAACAAGCACACACTGGTACTTCATTATGGCATCCTAGCAGTCTGCTTCTAGATGAAAAGACCCTTTTGTATTGGGGGGGGGTGGCTTAAAAATCCATTACAATGATGTGTATGATTGGAGCTTTATGAGAAAAAGGGCTAGGGCATAATAGGACATTATGGCTCTCTTTAACAGGCACAAATAACCCAAAAAAGAAAAAAAAAACACATCTATGTTCATACACTGCTTTATTTTTAATGTGCTGATTCAGAATTGTGAACATCATGGCGAGAAAGCAGTTGTATGCGTGAATCGTTTCTGAAGCTTGCTGTTGAATTCACTTGCAGAAAACCCCGGGGGAGGTAATTATAAAAATAAATACAGTGCAGGCTGGAGATGTTAATTTATGCGTGATTGTTGACAGTTAAAGTATTATTTAACATGCACACGGCAGACCCACGCCATCCTCAGCTCCCTGCACTCAGGGGCAGGACTCCCCAGGTGAGGCGGGCCGATTCTGGACAGCTCTGACTAGCCAGGCCACGGTCTGATGCCCTGGCAGCCCACAAACTCACACGCACAGCCATACCGAATGACCTTGTTTATAGGAATTCCACCCTGGCCCGCGCACTGTCTTTTCCTTTTGAATTAGAAGAGATGTGGTTAGGGGCGATGTGACCCCAGAGGTTAATTACCAGTACCTCTCAAGGCATGGGTGCTAATCTTGTCTTGTTGCAGGAGTGAGCTGAATCTGTGTTGGGCTCAGCTCGGGCCTCGGGTGGCCTTTTATCTGCCTCACAAAGCTTAGTATGGTGGCACACACTTTGGAAGCATTTGGATGCCTTTAGTTTCGGGAAGGCCCCCCAGTTTCCACTAAAAAGGATTATTCAGGAACGATTCTATGAACAGTTGGAAGAGAAAGCTTTTGCAGCGATTACTGAGGAAACAGTCGACATCGTGTTTTGGCCTTCAGCTTTAAAGTGTTCTTATAAACCCATCTAAGTAATATTGCATTACTTGTCAGGCACACAAAATTAATTAATTCTAATTCTAATTATACATTCCAATTATACATTCTCAATTATTATTATTATTATTATTATTATTATGATAAGATTAAGATCATTGGAACTATATCTTCTAATCTTAAATATTGTTTCATTTATATTAGAGGTCACAAGGCCACATCAGATGACCCTTTTGATATGTTCAGAAAGATCCAAAAGCCTGGGAATGACATTGATGTCTATAAATTGCTTCCCTCTTTAACACTAGCTGTGGAAAGTGATCGGATATACTGAGGATCCTGACACATAAGCAAAGGTATTCAATATTATGCCCATGGGTTTATATGAACCCATTAACCAGTCCCATGCTGAAATTAAAACTACATTCATGTAACACAATGTTCACAATGATAAATCCGACTCTGCCATTACTTTACCCGGCATCCCATTTAACCCTGCCAGGACCTCTGTGTAATTAAGGGATTTTTTTTCCGTAATACCTTGATAGCCACCAGTATTGTAGCAGATATATTCTTTATTTTACTATTAACTTTGTTTTCAACAAAAGCAATAAAAACATTTCCATATTATAATGATATGCTGACATGAAAAGTCACAACATAATTTTTTGCAGGAGAAATATCCAGTGGAATTCCATGTATAGTGTTTTATAGAGTATATATAGAGTATTTCAAAATTATGCAAGGAAGTGTTTTGCTGCTGTAGCATTTTTCATCTTGGTTGTATTGATCTTGTTTGCCCATTAATTAACCACAATATTGTTATCAGTTAACTGTGGGTGTATTTCTTCCCCCACTTAACACACAAACCTCAGAAACCATACCGCAGTTAGATGATATGTGTTTGTGCAACAAACCTCCTCCCTTGTCTCTCACTGCAGATGATTGTGCCTCCTTCTTCTCCTCTAAGATCACAGACATCTGCAAGCTTTTCAACAGTCCCCCCTCCTCTCCCATCCCACCCAAGTCTCCCACCGATCAAGCTTCCTTTTCTTTATTCTTACCTCTCTGGCTCGGAACTTTCCTCTCTCCTCCTAGGTCACAAACCTACAACATGTGCCCTGGACCCTCTCCTCACTCGCCTCCTCCTACTCGGCTGTTTCCCCTCTGCATTTAAACAAGCTACTGTCATTCCACTTCTCAAGAAACCAACCCTTGACCCTTCTCAGAACTACCGCCCTGTCTCCCTACTCCCGTTCCTCTCAAAGACCTTCGAGCATGTTGTCCACTGTCAGCTCTCTACATTTCTTTCCCATCACTCACTCCTGAATCCTCTGCAATCCAGCTCACTCCACTGAGACTGCTCTCCTGGCAGTTACTGACTCCCTCAGCTGTGCTCGGGTGGCTGGGACTGCTCTCACCTGGTTCTCCTCCTACCTCAGCGACTGGACCTATCAAGTGACATGGCGAGGTTCCTCATCTACCCCCCAACCTCTCCTCACAGGCGTACCCCAACGCTCCGTCCTGGGCCCCCTCCTGTTCTCTCTCTACACTCGCTCCCTGGGCCCCCTCATTGCATCCCATCGTTTCTTTTACCATTTTTACGCAGATGAAGCCCAGATCTTCCTGTCTTTTCCCTCATACAACACCCTCATCCCCTCTTGCATCTCTTCCTGCTTGTCTGCTATCTCTGCCTGGATGCACTCACACCACCTCAAGCTCAACCTCTACAAATCTGATCTCCTCTTTTCCCCCCTCTTCCTATCCTTCTGCTGATCTCTCCATCTCAATCGCCTTGGAATCCATGACACTCTCTCCCTCTTCTTCTGCTAAGAACCTAGGAGTCACCCTCGATCCTGCGCTCTCCTACACCCAGCACATCACCACGCTGACACGCACCTGCAGATTCTTCCTGAGCAACATGCGCCGAATCCGTCCCTTCCTCACCGACTACTCGACTCAGCTGCTCGTCCAGTCACTGGTCGTCTCCCACCTGAACTACTGCAACTCCCTCCTGGCCGGCCTGCCTGCAACTACTACCCGCCCGCTCCAGCTCATCCAGAACTCTGCGGCTCGTCTGGTATTCTCTCTGCCCCGATTCGCACACGCTACTCCACTGCTCCGCTCCCTCCACTGGCTCCAGATACCGGCACGCATTCAGTTCAAGACATTGACCCTCACCTACCGCTGTCTCGAACAGACTGCAGTGCATTACCTGAAGACCCTCGTCACTCCATACATCCCCTGCAGACCGCTGCGGTCTTCCTGTGCCAGGTGACTAACCCTGCCTCCTCTCCACTCCCCTTCCGCCAGAGCCGCTCCTCTTCATCCCTGGCCCCTAAGTGGTGGAACGACCTTCCCATCGGAGTCTCTGACCTCCTTCTGCTGATTACTCAAGACACATCTTTTCAGACTGTACTTGTAATTTAGTCATTTACTCTCCTGTAAGATTGCACTTATACAATGTTTATCATACTACTTGCCTTGCATTACTAGTACTTTGTTATTTTGATTTCTCCTATGCTCCCTTTCCCTTGGCCCTTGACTGTGACCTAACATCTTGTCTGCACTTGGCTTTTACAATCCAGGATGTAAGACCTCATATATTGTATACACTTGTGTAAATTGGAATTTGTAAAATGTATTATGGTTTGAATTGCACTGTAACATGTAAATTGGAATTTGTAATGTTTTATGCCTTGAACTGCATTGTATTTTTGCACTTTGTATTGCGCTTATATTTTGTAAGTCACCCTGGATAAGGGCATCTGCTAATAAATAATAATAATAATAATAATAATAATAATAATAATAATAATAATAATAATAATAATAATAATTGTAGTAGTAGTATTGTAATCCTTCACTTCATTTTCAGTACTTGCTGTACGTTGAACTGTGAAATGCCTCATAGGAATTATTTTCCTCTACATTTAGTTGGTAAAACATTGTATGCCACATGTGCATTAAGTAATTACCATAATATTAATAATTAATTAATATTTAAAAATAATTACGAGTGTAATACTGTAATAGCATGATACATATGTCGATTTTGTTTTTTAAGCACCTCAAAAATATCTGGTCAGGAAACAAAATGAACATTTTCTAGTTTTCTTCATTCATCAAAGAAAGCTGATCACTTCACTTTCACTGTAAGGAGTGTTTATTCATTACACGCAAGGTGTTTAATTAGACAAAGATATGCTGTCTGGAGACACACCATTGTGAAACTTCGCAAATAATGCACACCCACAATAAACAAAACAGAGGAAAATAAACAACTAGGAAGATTAAATATGTCTCTTGCTGAGAGAAAAGAGACTCTTTTTAAGATCACCTCACCTACATTTGCCTCATTCTGTCAGTACGAGATTTGAAAGCGAATAGTTTTGGCAGGAACCAAAGCGCTGGGAAAGAAAGCCTTATCATCATGCCAGAGTCAGGCTTCTCCTGGTCGACACTCTGTGTGGTAATGTGAGACAGAGGTCACCGTGTGTCCGAGAGGCGCTGATGAATGTTGATCCCAGAGCAAATGAGGCCAGGAGAGTTGGAAGACCTGGAAACTCACAGCATGCCACGTCTGCTTAACCCAATACTCTGTTAATTTTCACTGCTTGGATACTTTACACTCACCTAAAGGATTATTAGGAACACCATACTAATACTGTGTTTGACCCCCTTTCGCCTTCAGAACTGCCTTAATTCTACGTGGCATTGACTCAACAAGGTGCTGAAAGCATTCTTTAGAAATGTTGGCCCATATTGATAGGATAGCATCTTGCAGTTGATGGAGATTTGTGGGATGCACATCCAGGGCACGATGCTCCCAAATGGTTGTGCGTGAAAATCCCAGTAACTGAGCAGATTGTGAAATACTCAGACCGGCCCGTCTGGCACCAACAACCATGCCACGCTCAAAATTGCTTAAATCACCTTTCTTTCCCATTCAGACATTCAGTTTGGAGTTCAGGAGATTGTCTTGACCAGGACCACACCCCTAAATGCATTGAAGCAACTGCCATGTGATTGGTTGGTTAGATAATTGCATTAATGAGAAATTGAACAGGTGTTCCTAATAATCCTTTAGGTGAGTGTATAAATTAATTCTGAGACTATTTGGAATTGTAATGCTGTCCCAAGAAAGAAAATAAAAAAAAATCTCCATTGTCCCTTAGCTCACAATCAACATGAAGCAGACACTCTCTTGCAGACCAAATTCATTTCTTTAAAAAGGGAACAAGGTGCAAGTGTCTTGCAGCGGTTGGAGGTAAACAGACCCCTTTTAGGTAATTATTTATTGTAACTGAAGGGGAAATTGTGTGACTGTGTTTATTCAAACTGTCAGCAAACAGTGACAGCACAGCTCACTGGAGAGATGTACAAACAGTGAAGCAGTCCAGCTCGACTAGATACACACAGGTTATGGATAACTGAAGCCAGACCAGGAACACAGCCAGAGATTACAATAGTTTAGTGTTTTCAGCTTTGGCTTTAAAAAAGGATGTTAGTGGGCTTTCATTTGGACACCTGTGTGCCATCAAACCTAGAATACAATTTGGCATTACATCTGATTTTCAATTTAGGGCACATAAACATCTGTTGGTAATAAGTGTTACATCCTGGCACTTGTTTTTACCTGTAACTGCAACTGGTGTTTACACTGTAACTAGAATTCAATTGGCTTGGAATAAGTGTTAGCCAATCAGGGTGCCAACAGTAATTTTATAATCAGGGATGCAGTTTTCATAGTTGCAATTGTATTACACTTCCTGCTATTGTATTCAAAGCTCAAAATAAATGAATGAAGGTTTCTCTTCTACTACACCCAACAGCATCTTTAGATAAAATGTATTCTTCTACTTAAAGCAGAAGAGTCTCCGAGACCTTTTTGGATATATTATTTTGGGCCTGATATTTCCCCTCTGCTCCATTATCCCAGGCAGTAGAGTTCCCCCACCAAGTACAGTGTGCAATAAAGGCTTTCTTCATTTCAATCTTTGATCAAATGGATCGGTTTGTTTAATTGAACGTAAATAATGAATTCCCAAGGAAATAATTTAGTAGTGCTGGTAATTGCAACTGATCAGAGCTTGCAATTTCACACTTCAAACCGCCAGTGGGAAGCGTAAGAGCTATAATCACAACCTCGGAATGAAGAAGAAAAAAAAGAAAGAAAGGGGGGAAAAAAAGAGAGAGCAAAAACCCCGGCTAATGAGGTACAAAGACCTAATGAGTTTGGCAAGGAAATCAAGTGTCTCCGAAGTCATCTTTTAAACTTTTATAGATTAAAAAGTCATGCAGTGGTTCTTTTTGACAGCCAGAGACAGTGCGCGCTTTACAGCACATCGGCTGTGATAATTCTCTATTCCTTTTTTTATTATCTGCTCGCGCAATCTGCTGGGAGCCCCTGACTTCCTTTTCTACACTCCCAACATTGATTTCTTGAATTAGACTGTTTTATTGAATAATTAATATGCTCCCAGTGATTGATGATATGCATGGCTTGAATATTAGGTTTTCAATCAAACACTGCTTGTTCTAATGTAATAATATTGAAAACATGTCAAAAATTGTTTACCCACTTTGTGCCTGATGTTGTCTTAAGTAGTGATATTGCAGCAGCACAATACACTTCAGCAGGGAATATTCTTGTTAAGCATTCATGCTGTAGTGATTACAAGGCTCTCAATTCCTGGCAGCAAAAGCCAATAGATTTGCACTGAGAGCTATCAGTCCTAATAGTGTGCCTGTAATAGACATATTGAAATGTGGCTTACTTTGACTGCATGAGAGACATCCCTACCAAAGCACATGATAGAGGATATATGCAATTTATGTTGTCCACATTTCACACAATAAAAATTAATCAACTAAACAAATACACCGATCAAACACACACATAAATAATAAACAGAAAGCTGCCAAGTTAAATGGAACTATGAATTTATTTTACAGCACTCCCTTGTCTAACAAAACAAAACCACACAAGGCCATGCTGTACTTTCTCTGGTCTTATTTATATTGTTATATACCCATATGTACAGTTGTAGTCAAAAGTATTCACACCTTTCTTTTGAGAAAGTGTTATTCGGTGATACAGTTAGTTTACAGATTTCTGTTGAGTGACTGTCAACGGTTTACACCCCCCCTGCCTTAGCTCAGTTCAGTCAGCTGGAATCTTTACAGCTTGCTTTAGGCTGAATCAGTGTTCAACAAACTCTGAAAATATGTTGTTGATGAATAAGTACAATTTAATTAACAATATGTATTAATCTACATGAATCACAGAATAACATTGTTTCAAATGAAGGGTGTGGATACTTTCAACAATAGCTGCATATAAAGTACATAGTGGTAGACAAAATTGGGATAATGTAGTGACCAGTGTGTATCTATACAGCTCTGGAGAAAATTAAGAGACCACTGCAAAATGATACATTTCTCTGGTTTTACTATTTATACGTATGTGTTTGGGTAAAATTAACATTTTTGTTTCATTCTATAAACTACTCTCAACATTTCTCCCAAATTCCAAATAAAAATATTGTAATTTAGAGCATTTATTTGCAGAAAATGACAACTGGTCAAAATTACAAAAAAGATGCAGTGTTGTCAGACCTCGAATAATGCAAAGAAAATAAGTTCATATTCATTTTTAAACAACACAATACTAATGTTTTACTTTATCAAGAGATCAGAAATCAATATTTGGTGGAATAACCCTGATTTTCAATCACGTCTTTCATGTGTCTTGGCATGCTCTCCACCAGTCTTTCACAAAAATTCAAGCAGCTCGGCTTTGTTTGACGGCTTGTGACCATCCATCTTACTCTTGATCACATTCCAGAGGTTTTCAATGGGGTTTAGGTCTGGAGATTAGGCTGGCCATGACAGGGTCTTGATCTGGTGGTCCTCCATCCACACCTTGATTGACCTGGCTGTGTGGCATGGAGCATTGTCCTGCTGGAAAAAACAATCCTTAGAGTTGGGGAACATAGTCAGAGCAGAAGGAAGCAAGTTTTCTTCCAGGACAACCTTGATTCATGCGTCCTTCACAAAGACAAATCTGCCAGATTCCAGCCTTGCTGAAGCACCCCCAGATCATCACCGATCCTCCACCAAATTTCACAGTGGGTGCGAGACACTGTGGCTTGTAGGCCTCTCCAGGTCTCCGTCTAACCATTAGATGACCAGGAGTTGGGCAAAGCTGAAAATTGGACTCATCAGAGAAGATGACCTTACTCCAGTCCTCATGGTCCAATCCTTATGGTCTTTTGCAAACTTCAGCCTGGCTCTTCTTTGCTTCTCATTGATGAAGGGCTTTTTTCTAGCTTTGCACGACTTCAGCCCTGCCCCTAGGAGCCTGTTTCGAATCGTCCTCGCCGTGCACTTCACCCCAGCTGCCGTTTGCCATTCTTTTTGTAGATCACTTGATGTCATCCTACGGTTGTTGAGTGCCATTCGAATGAGTTGGCGGTCATCCCAGTCAGTGGAGAGTCGTTTTTGCCATCCAGCTGATCCTATTGCAAGAGGATAGTGATGACCACAGCAGTGGTTTTTATACTTTTCCTCGTTAAATAAGATTTGGTTCAGGTGATCACATAATCAGTAGCTCATTCAGTAGAATGAGGTGTGCCTGTGCTGGAATTCAACAGACACTGCAATGGAATGGCTGCCATACATGTAGAGATGCTGATTTAAGAAAAAATTGCAGTGGTCTCTTACTTTTTTCCAGAGCTGTATATATATATATATATATATATATATATATATATATATATATATATATATATATATACACACACACACACACACATCTATATTAATATATAGATGTGTGTGTGTGTGTGTATGTGTATCTAAATACTGTATGTGGATTTAATTGGACTGTTATTAAAAATTTAAAAAAAAAATGTTAAAATGTTGCTTTGTAACCTCGAGTTACTCAGTTTCTTTCTTCAATATGAAATCAATTTGTTTCCTTTAGTACGTCTATTTTAATCTCTTCTGTAAAAAAGAAAACACACAGACACACAGTTAAATAATTCATTGTGACCATACTAATGACATAAAACGATCATGTAGTGTGCGGATTCCTAGACGAGATGTTCTGGGAGAGAGGGCCGCTCGTCTGGGGATCGCAGTGGAAACAGGGGTGACAGAGGATGCTCATTTTCAGACAAGTGGAAACACAGGAGACCTAATTTGCACCACACTTTAACCATCTCTGATTAAATTATTAGTTTCTTAGTATTGTGCAAAAGGAGCATGCTTCCTTCTTGCATGTTTATGTCAGCGGAAATTACTTACATCATATAATACGTTACATGACTACCTAATGAAAATCATAAATAGAACAATTCTCAAGACTAGTGTCTGCAAATGTGTTCAATACATTGCTACTAGTAATAATAATCTACTTGTAATAACAGTAATGTACTGGGTCATTGTTTCTAATGACAAAATTAGTGATTCATTTCACCTTGAACATATTATTTTAGAGTAGGGCTTACTATGTATCTGATATAAACTGTGCAACCAAATCCTGAGGTTAAATGAAAAGGGCTGGTAGAATGTAACTGGAACTTTTAATGTGGCTGAAGAAGACAGAGAGCAACATTAAAACAGAATTCAAGAACAGAAACCTAAGACATGTGGAATGAACAGGAATCGATTATGAATCAAGCTCTTTATAGATTGTTAATTATCCTCCCCTCCTCATCGGATCACGCTGCAGCCCAGCAGTAACAAATATGTAATGCATCACCATGGGGTTACATGTGTAGAGGGGAAAAGACCAATATTAACCCACAATACATTGCATACACAGATGTTACCTGTACTAATGATCACATTATCAAAAGTTACACTCCATGGACAGCATAGAGGACCACAGTTGTTCTGAATAGAGCTTTGACCTCCATAATTCAGTGTTACTAAAATGATATTCCCTACACATAGATGATCATTGATGATCAATGACCTTGTATTTGGCTTTTTTCCCACAATTTTATAAAGCAAGGGGGGGGGGACCCAATACAAAACAATGTTCCAATACCACAGTGTTCCAATATTCCAGCATGCAAAGGTTTAAATTAAAAGAGAGTCTTCATGTTGCTGCTGACGATGCTGATTTGCATTGTTATTATTTACCTCTGATTCATTCTGCCACTCAAAGTTACCTTTATAAACATCGCCCCCCCCCATCTAACACACTCTTCTGTGTTATATCAAAGACAAAATTATTAATACAGTTTGATGTCTTATTTCAGTGTTCTTCAAAGTGTTCAAAATTCATACAATACAGAGATACATTTACAGGATGTGATCACAATGTCTATACTATGTAGATATTACATACTTGTATAGCTATTGCTCAGGTTTTATTTGTGCTTCAAGTGCCTCTGGATCTGCAGTCCAACCGGATTCAATGGCTGTCGATGATCTACATTTAATACAGAGCTGTCAGTTCTTAAAGTCAATTATACTTTCATCTCCACCAGGCAACACTGGTTTGGACCTTCTTGTTTTTATTTTTGTATCCAGCGTGAAATTGTTTACACATGTATACTGTATAGGACAGAAATAAGATGAGTCACTTAGAGGGGTAATAATTTCCTAGTTTAGGCTGAGACTCGCCAAAATTATTCTGCTAATTGAATGTATGTATTGAAACCCTGTCCACTGTAGAATTGCAGTCCAATGAGGTACGTGCAAACCTTAATGCAATAAATATATATGAAGTAACTCTGAAAAAGAGGCTTTCTAGATGTCAGAGTCCAAACAATTACTATACCTGTATTTGCAGAATGGTGACAACAGCTGATGGCTAGCAAAAAAACAGCAAGATGCGTACGTATACTGACTATATTACAGATTCCTATTTACTCTATATTTCCCACACCATATACTTTAGCAAGATGAACAGCATCCTACTGTATTACACACTTACATATATAACCATTGAGCCCTGACACAGAGATCACACAAACAACGCAGAACAGAGCACAAAACGGAGCAGACACCAACACCAACAGAATGTGGTAGCTTGACTTTGGACATCATGCGTAGGGCCCTGCATTTAATGCAACATTCTTTCTTAGGCTGCATTTCATTCCCCCCAACTCAACTAAACAAACAAGAGAAAACAAACTACTTGGTAACACTTTACAATAAGTGTCCATAGTTACAGTGAATTTACATAGTAGGTACTCAGTTACTACATCTGCAATTACTCATACGTACTGTGTAATTATGCATTATTACAATGTACTTAATGTGTAAATATACTGTATATGTAGGTACACATTTGTGCAGTAAGTACTATTTTGTGCAGATTGTACTGGAATAAGAAAGGTAGTATTTACCTGGCAAACACACATTGTGACATACATTAGGTGAGTGGCATGATCAAGAAATATTGGAACGCACTGCAATCAAAGCAATTGCTCTGGATTGCATTTTGTTTTTTATTTTGCTTATTGCAAACAATCTCCCCTGCGGATTAATCTCCTCTGTTGTTGGAAAGTAGAAAGGAATTATGCCATCTTCACAGTTTTTCCCACAGCCGTGGGCACATACACTTAATGTTGTTAATAGAAACTATAATTACTATCAAGAAATATGCTTGATGCTAAATATCCATGATGCTAAACCTCGGTTGACTTGCTAGTAGTTGCTTTGGGGAGGGGAAAAAACTGGTGATTCTGTATTTTTTTCTGCTATCTGAATGAACTGAGAGAGCATAGATGATTACATTTGACATCCGCCATTGTTTGATAAGTTACATTTTTTTTAAGTTGCTTATATGATGAAACTGACAAAGATGCATAAAACTGTGATTTAAGTACTTTTAAGTATGTTTTTCCCCCATATCAAGCACTGAATGAACAGATAGGGACCTGACGCAGACTTTCACACAGGAAGCTGAAATGAAAAGAACAGGGAAAGCTGCGGTGAGACTGGACAGCCGCACCTTCGCGTTTTGGCATGGCTCTTTCTCAGTAGTGTCACGTGGCCGCAGCTGTGCGGCAGTTGAGGAGCTGTCAGTGATCGGGGGAGGTGGGCATTAGCCTGAGGGCTCTGGGAAGGAAGCGAGTTTCTGGCTCCGGTGGGGAGCGCTCTCTCAGCCGGCTCTTCTACCTGGGAGCACAGCTGGCTGTCTCGGGCATGTCTCCCAGGCCACAGCCGAGCAGCCATCTCATTCCTTATTTATCTCTTTGATTCAATTTGTGTTTTATCACTGGCACTGCTGATGTGACTTATGTTAATGCAGTTCTGAGAAACCCGATTCATTACAACAGTGTACGTCCAGAAAAAAACAAGACTCAATAAGTTTTATTTTTGTGTGTGTCTGTGTGCTTTTTTTCTTTAAGGTAACACATCACCTACAATGCTGTAGGATGATGGCATAGTACGCTACAACTATTATATAACTCTAGACATGAAACAGAGCAGGAACAAGCACCTACCTAGTTGGTAACTTAAAAACATGCAAGGCCTGATTCTTATGCCCATACAGATATTTATACCATACAAATGTAAGTATTGTTACTGCACTCTCTATTAATGATTTATAACCATGTTCCAAGTGCTTAATGTATCAGGAAAACTATATTAATTAACCCTATAAAGCCTGAACCATCAAAAAATTGCCAGAACATTCTTATTCTTTGAAACTGGAGTGTTTATTGGACATTCTAACAAATTAAAAAAAAAAAAACATTTTACAAATATGAGTTTGGTTTTGTATCATACTTGATACATCCGGAAGTTTGGGCAATTTATTGCTCACAGCATGTTTTTATAAACAAAAAAAACATACAGAACACAACATTTTTTAACCCCTTTGTTCAAGTAATTGCAAACTTAGAAAATAACATTTATTCCATATTGTACAACAACATAATTCAACAAACATTCTGTATCTGCTCCACTCTCCTCCAATATCCACTAAAATAAAACAAACTTGAAATAAGGCTGTGTGGGTTTGAGCAAAGTTCAGGTGTGCAGCAATGACAAACCCACCAATGGTAATGGTAGGGTGGAAGAGGAACAGTTCAGTTCAGTTTTAGTTAGTTTGGTTCATTTTTTGGTTCATGACCTCTTTATTTTGCATTATGGTAGGCTAGAAAACAGTTTCTGTCCTTGTTCAGGCAAAGATGTACTTTACATTTCCCACAGTAGACATGAGAGAAGTGATTGCCTGTGCAGTGCTTGCATCTCTGTCAGGTTTCCCATGTTGGGAAATGATCAATGCCAGCCTTTCTCACATCAGGGGGCACTAGAGGTTGGCCTTTTGTGGGGAGGGGTTGCTGTTCCTCCTGCTTCTGGAGAGGATAGTGGTCTGCCTCGCTTGATTTTTCCCTTTCCTGCGCTTGTGAGAGAAGTGCCAACAGCAGCCTGAAACCTTCACAGGGCCATGGGTTTCTGCCTGGGATTATTTTTTTTCTGGTCTCTTCTGTACAGGTTCCATGCATTGATTTCTGCCACTGTGACAGTGTGCCACCAAATGTACTAACCCCATGAGCATGTACATACCCAGAATTTGCTCAATTTATTTGGCATTTGTGTTCACTGACTTTCCTTCTTTCTGCACACTGTATAAGTTTGTTTGTTCTGCAATTTCCTGTTACATTTTGTCAGTCACAAAGTCACAAATGTATGGTGTCCACTGATACACTTTCCTTTTCACTTTGCCCCTTGCTGACTGATTTGTTGTTGTGTCCTGTGTTGTTGTTGGTCCCTCAACTTCAGCTCTTGTCTGGTTGACACTTTCATCTTGCAAGTCTTCTTCATCATTACTATCTGAGCTTCCCTCAGTACACAGTGCAGTAGGAGTCCAATCCACATTGTCATCATCATCATCTTCACCTAATTGCTCCAGGTCACTGTAATTGCCATCCATAATCATGTTCAGGACATCTTCAACATGAAGATGTCTTTTTGCCATCTAAAAATAAACACAATTATATATCTCAATTTCTATGCTAAATATATAAAAATATGTAATTAAAACATTTAATTAGTTTACCTAAACAATCAAAAGGAGTGTATGTTGCTTTATGGAATGCATAGTGTATGAAATGCAATAAAATGACAATTGACAGATTTACTGATAAATTATCTTATATACCTGCTGTATCTAAGTTGATACACACATTTTCAACACAATTTTACTTTAAAATAAGTTACGAAATATTAAGTAATTATAAGTAACATAAATCCAGTAAATATTCCTATTAAAGTATCAGTAACAAAATTAATGTTTTTCTTACCTTAACTTTTTCAAAATTGGCAAAAATATCCAGGCAAAACCAAAGGTGGTTCACTAATTGAGGGCGTCCATTTTGAATGTCTCATTTGAAGATCCTCAGGTGCATACATTGCAAGGATAATCCACCAGGGGGAAGATGACATGTCTCTTATTGTATACATCAGGTTTTTCAGGAAAACACTCATCACACTGATGATGTAGAGGACTCAAAAACTCATGCATCAAATATGATTCACTTGTTAATATATGAACATATCAGTGACTGATCATACTTAAAAGGTGTGAATGACACGTTAATGCAGGCATCACATGCACTGTTTGTAACTGTCGGAGATGCTTTACTTAAATCACAGCCTCATAAATTGTATTAATACATGTTATTAATGTGTAATGCTTTAAAACAATACAAATGACTTGTAAAATGTCTATTACATGTGTATAAAGTTTTAATAAAGACAAAATTTCAAAAGAATTAAAAAGAAAGTTGTTGGTACATTGTGTGGATTGTATACTTGGAAATTGAAATAAGTTAGACATTTGTAAATTAAAAAATTAAAACTGGAACATCATTACTGCTTTGAGAGAAAAGTTACCTTATATTACTTATTGTTACTCCTGCCCTATACTATACTACAAGCACAGATGTTTTACCTATCCATATTGAGTAAATAATGGAGATGTTAGTCGAATATAACACTAACTGCAATATGGCAAGAAAGGTTGAGTGGTTATACTGTCTTACAATACTGCTGTAAACTCTCCAGTATTCCCAGATCCACAGGGCTTGGTGTGGGGGGTGTATACCACACTGGTATATTAAACATGCTTTCATTTCAATTCAGCACAAACACTGATAATACAGCTAGTTTGCTATGCATCCATATGCCACAAAACAGTCACACAAGAAAGCACAAACAGTGGTCATACATTAACATTGCACAATTAAAATAACCAGAGATGATGATTTGTGAAAAGGCTAGTTTGTAACTGATTACAAGCCAAGCACAATCTTCCAAGGGCTTTGATGTTATGGGTGAAACATTACAATGAAGTGGTGTATGGGGCTTCCTGTCTTGTCAGTTGTCTGATGCTACTAAAAGGCAACTACAATGAGAGGAAATTTGGAAAGAGACAGACAGTGAAACATGGCACACACTCCTCTGTTCTCAAACTGTCTCATTCTCAGCTACATCCACATCTCTATGCATTTATTTCGTGTTTTGCGTACCGGCGGTTTTGATTTTGCATATGTTCAGACTAAGGAAACACACAAAATGTCCCAAGAACAAGCAGTAACTAACAGCTGCAGTGCAGGCCTGGCAGAGCATCACCAGGGAAGAAACCCAGCATCTGTTGATGGCTATGGGTTCCAGACTTCAGGGAGTCATTGACTGCGAAGGATTTGCCACCAAGTATTGAAACTCACAATTTTATTCCTGATTATGTTAATTTGTCCAATTACTTTTGAGACCCTAAAATTGGGGGGACCACATATAAAAATGGGTGTAATTCCTACACTGTTCACCCAATTTGGATGTAACTACCATCAAATTAAAGATGAAAGTCTACACTTAAAGAACATCTACAAAATTGCGACAATTGTGTCACTGTCCAAATATTTATGGACCTAATTTTATAAAAATAAAAATAAACAGACAGAGGAGAGGACCTTTGACCCCGGAGCTGAGTAAGAAGTCTCTTTTGGAGGTGATATCAAAAGGGACAGTCGGCACTGTTCACTCAGGTGTAATTATTGCGCTTAACTTTACAACTGTCATTCCAGAGGAAACGGAAACTGAGGGCTTTAAATAATGAAGGAGATATGATCCACCCGAGACCTGGAATACACAGACCTTGCTGTTCTCACATTCACTGCTACTTTTCATCTTAGAGGGCCGCGTTAGAGTTTTTGCGAGACAGGATTTCTTTGTATTTGTTCTTTGTAATATTTGGGATATGGAATGCCAAAAACAATTGCTGTCTGCGATGTCTGTACTGCTTCTGATGACGACAGGGGAATATCTCATTGAGAACAGCTTTTTTTGTCAGCATACATTAATCTGAGAGCCGCGGTTGTAAATGCGTTTAATTTTAATCACCCCTACTGCCGCCGAGTGCAACAAGCAGCGTGCAGATGTCATTTTGCGTGTACAGCGATGTACTCGTGTACCTTTTATTGTTTTAGCGTTTGAAAACAGTGACATCAATGATGTGCGAGTGATTCTGGTTATTCTTCGCCTGTCCCAGCGAATGTGCACCTCAGGCTAATTTAGATAGTCCCTTGCATAGTTTCCATAGTGACCTTAATTATTTATCTGGAAAAACAGGCACGTCTAGCGAGGAAGAATTTGGCAGGTGTAAAATTATGTCCTCATGAGAAAGGAATTTAGGAAGAGCTGATTGATGCTTGTGTACAGCAAGAATGAGTCGCCCACACAAAAAAACATCCAGGATGCAGGGTGTAACTAACAGCTACGTCTTACTTTTTTCCCTTTTTGTTTTCGTTAAAAGTAGCAAACTTGCGATGTATTTTTCAGTCAATTCCCATATCCCATTTCTTGGAAAGTAACTGATGTGCAAATTCTGCTGTACAGAGAGCAGCTGTGGACTCTGTTGCCTGGCGTGCAGTGTGTAAAAGTCATTACTCAATCAAAATTAGGTGACATCACAACTCGTGAGTAGCGCAATAGTCATGTCCGTCAAGGGATTTCATTACTGACGCCTAATATACACCACAGGCGAGTGGATAAACTTTTCCTGATCTCTGGCTATACACACACCCTTACCATCTGGAAGACAATTGTGATGTCACTCGTCTAGACCGTCTTGGCCAGGCAAAGTACATGTTTGTTAATCTAAGTTACGGTAAACATTGCTTTTCCACCCCATTTAGATAGAAGGCAAATTGCTTAAGAATTGTTTTAAACAGTTCAATACGATACTGTAATTTGCAACACAATCTGTTTTGTCCCCTGAAGAAGGAGGAAACAATCATGAGAAACATCCTTATATTTAAAGACTCCCAAACATTTAGTATTGCACCTTACTGTTTGAGTAACATACCTGCCACTTTTCTTTCCACAATGTTCATCCTGAAGTTTACAGTATTCTCTAATATATTCTCTTTTCCATCATGTGCTGTGTTTTCAATGCCTACTTTGTTGTTGACAGGATGAGTCACAAATAAATAGGAAAAAAAAAACAAGCGAGTTTAAGAGCGTTGTGGCTACTTTCTAATGTGAAGATTACAATGCACGATTAGAAATGTGATCGAAAAACACTTCTCAACAGGTTATAAGTATGGCAACAGGTATTTTCTAAATTATTTAATCATGGTCTGTAAATGTTAACAACAAGGTGCTGGCAAAGGGACACATGTAGGATGTGCGGCCAGAGCCCCTGCTTGGGTTTGAGACCGCCATTTCTCAGGCACAGCTCCTTCAGCAAAGCCACATAGCTACTACGCCATAGAGCCAATGCCCTGACGTGGGGGGTTTGAACACTCTTTTACACTCAGAGAGGGACTATGCCACCTAAAGGAGCCACACATTCTCAAATCCCCAATTTCTTACACGTCTGAAGAAGACGCACATTGCAGACACTTAGCATTTAACTTCAAATAAAATACGTTTAATATATGGAGCTAAAACATACCAGTTCCTTACATCTGAAGTAATTTGACATTGATCTAGATCTGAATTAACAAAATGTCTTTGCTGCACCAGATACCTATAAGTGTCCTGTGATCCATGCCCAATGATCTACTGAACAATATTTCACTATAACCACTCCATTTCCTAATTACTATAGTAACTTGGAATGATGAAAGAAACCAATTCGAATGTATCCCATGCCCCTTCCCAGTGAAACAACTCTCCCCCTTGCTGTACCAATTAGTGATTTATTATTATTATTTTTCAAATCCTCCTGAATGTTTTTAAAATACTGCAGGTTAAGTTGGACTCTATACAAGCAATGTGTCATAAACTGACTACTTCCTTTTAGAATGGAGGACACAATTCATCTCCAGTTCAGATATCAAAGTTGCATGGTCTTGTTATGTGGTTTCAAACAACTTCCTATTTGGATAAACTGGTGGAGACTTAAAGGGATCATTTGTTCTCTCGCACAGACATCGTCCGAGTCTGAGCACTTGAGGCTATAAGATTGGTCTGATACAAAACAGAAACTGATGTATGGGCCTGTATAGGATATGGAAAGCTGTGAACAGGTCATGCACAATTTGCTGCTGGACATTGTATGGTAAAGCACTTCAGTCCTGTGTTACCAGTGTCCCCCATTGTGTTCCTGTAAACGGACATAAAACAAAAGAACACCAGGTTTGCCGTCTTCCCTTCATCCCTGCCCTCATGCAGAATCATCAGACAAACTCAAACTGAGTTACATTCCATGTGAAGATGAGGTTTTAAACTGGGCAATGCAAAACGACATCACTCTTGAAGTTCTGTTAGGTGTTGAAAAACAATAAATCGGCACAGATAAAGCTTTTTTTTTTTTTTAAGTGAGAACATAAAGAATGCTGCAAGGATAACATTCCCAGCTTGCATCAGAAGTTTCTCTCTTTCTTTTTATTTTTTGGAATCAAACGTTGATTCTAACTTTAATTGCTCGAGTGCATTGCTGTACTGCTTTAGTATTAAATTGACTTCACAGGAAAAGACCGTGCTGAAGAATTAAGTCTGCTTATTGCAAAATGTTACATTGCTTTCATATATAAAGGGCTCCTATGAAAGCTTTCAAGGGGAACAGAAGGGACATCACCCACCATTCAACTGTCTTCACAATCATAGGCATATTTATCTTACACAATTTTTTCTTCTTCTTCTTCTTTATCTCATCAGTTACAGCATAAATGTTTGGGTAGCTGTGATCTGGTTAGAACCACGAAAAAAGAAAAAAAGAAAAACAGAAGGAAGAGTCAGCCTTCAATAAATATCCCCCCAAATCTTTTAGCTTCTGTTGTTTCACTTCCAATCACCTCAATAGATCAAAGAAGAACGCTGACTTTCTCATTTTGAACAAACATACAAAAAAGCCGACATGTCAAGGACCCGCTATGGTATGCACCCCTGGCTAGATAATTATAATAAAGACAGTAAAAGACATATGGGAAGTGTACTACAGCTGAAGTGACAGTTTTCCTTCATGTCTAACCATAACCACCATCACCCTAACCAACGCTGAATTTCAGATTATATAAACCTCTAACTGAGGAACAGGTGAGAAGATTTTCAAGCAAAACGAAAACCAAAAAGCCTGTTTTATTTCTATATTTTCAAAATGTATACAGAGCCCTGCCATGTTAAAATGGGAACCTTCCAAAATGATGGCAATCCCACTTCCCCTATACTATTTGTATACATATCAGTCTTCTGGATGACAGTCTGCATTAGGTCAAGTATGCTGCATGGTTCTTAGGTACCAGATGTGGGTGGTTTTGTGTGGCCTTTAGTTAGATCACATTTGTTTTATTTCCGCCATGAGGCTCAGTGACCTGGGTCTCACAGCACAATCAATGTTTCTGAAGGCTTCAGAGCTGATTATAAAACCCAATACCCCACTAACCCATCGACACAGGGGAGTGGAATATTGTTGTGCACACAAGGGAGTGAAATAAACCTCAACACACCCAGTATAAACGACCAGCCCTGCAATTCCAATGAGCAGAATCCAAATTTTCAATGCAATGTAACAACTTCTTTAAGTAGGCATGAGTCTCGAGAACTGAGTGGTTTAAGTAAAAGGAAAGTGTCTCGCTCTCGCAGCTACTGCTGTCACAGGTTGCCTGCCCCCTTTTGGGCTGACTGTATGAAAACACACACCCCAGAATGGCAGTCAACAAGTTAATCTTTGTTTCTAACAGGGCTGTTAATAGTGGGACGGAATAAATAAATGACTGGCTTTTCGGGAACTGAAGAGAGGAAGGAGACGCCTGGCTCTGAGAAGATGGACTCTGGCAGAGAAATGAACTGTGCTTCTCAGGTATCACAAGGAAGCCAGGGTCCAATTCTTCTTGAACCAAGACCTATGGTTCCAATGTAGGGGGTTCATAAGCAGATATATAACAAAGAGACTTTTGGCAGGAAATGTGGTTATCGGTGACCTCAGTTTGGCCGACAATTTACCACATCTACTGATCTCTAGTAGGCAGTTATTTGGCTGGACAACCTGAGTCTGAGAAAGGCATTCACTAAAAAGGTAACAATTTGTTATGACTCCCTGTTATGCAGAGAAAGGAATTACATTATTAAACAAATAATGACAATTATATCAAAACATTATTATTATTGTTATATCAGAAGTGTTTTGTGAACAGGCTGTTATTGCAGCAGAACCTCTGTTGTGTGTTTGTCATTCTGTACGAAGTTGAAGAGAGCGGGTAATTGAAAAAAAAGAAGACAATCAGAGCATCCAGCATTCAATCTACAAAATGCCAATGAAAAGCTGTGGAGGTATTAAACCATTATACTTTGGGGGCTCTTTGTATTTCTTTCACATGGGGGTATGGAAAAATGTCTTTTTAATGACAACACCTGAAAAGTGTTTTTCATCAGACCCATGTATCATTGTCAGCAAAGGGGATTAAACCTTATTGTTTCGTTTTGGAAACCAAGCCCAGAGGTTGACTGGAAAGAACATGAAATGCAAAGTGTTGCTGAGAGATGAAATAAACAGAAATAAAAAATAAAGCTTGGGAGAAAGAAGAGAAAGACAAAAAACACTATGGAAAGAACAATAGGTTATAGAATATCATTATTTTCTCTACCTTGACAATGGTTATATTTTACACCAAAAAATGACCATCTGATACCTGATTTATATATCTGATAATCATGGAATTGAAATGTCTATAATATGCTTGAAAACACTGAGAGTAATGAATAGAGGGGATGCACTTCGTTTTTAAAGTTTGAATATATTTGATATCTACATTACAAAAAATTCTGTAAAATACAGCATTTATTTAGATCAGAGAGTAAACGAGATCTAAAACAAAAACGTGGAAAACGTGCCTTAAATACGGTCATAGTGATCCTTGCCTTGTATTCATATTCTGATGATTTATAGAGGGGTATGGATGCTATGGAGTTTCGAGGCAGTTCAATTATCCAGCATTCACCCTATATGAATGCCATATTTGGGGAGAGATCACTTCTTAAGGAAGACAGAAGCCATTTGTCTCCCTTTCTCCCCAGAACCAGCAATAATAAGCCATCTGGCAGATCTAAACATGAAAGATTAAAATGATATACAGTATGAAGGCTTTCTATTCAATTGCTAATGTCCAAGATGCAAGATCCAGAGGCCAAAGCTGTCATTTTCTGAGGAAGAGGTAATTATAAGATTTCCTCATGGAGATGTCTTGGAGCAGGAGTCTGCTACATGCAAGCGGCAAAACTAATTTACAAATAGAGAACAATGCCCCCCAAATGTCTTAAGAGCTAATCCCCCCAATCCTTTGTATTAATTTATGCTTGCCCAGACAGAGCTCTGAAGTGGGCAGACTTGGGGGCACAGAGGGTCAAAATCAAGACCTAGAGCCAGGGGCTAGTTTGGTTCCAATGTAATTATTTTCTTTTTGGGGGGAAATAATATAAATAAGAGGAAAGCAGTTGGGTATGATTGTATTTTATTTAAGATATATATATATATATATATATATATATATATATATATATATATATTTTTTTTTTTTTTTTTTTTTATCCAAAGACACAAAATGTAAGTCATTCATTCCAATTTTAGGAGCAGCAGAATGGGCTTACCATTTCCCCAGAAATATTGGATTTAAGCCAATTGGCTCAAAGAGCTTTTTCAAGCTATTAAGTAACTGAAAAGAGATCTCATAAAGAGATTATTCCCACACTGGCATGGGCATTATGACAATGGTCAACAGTTGGCAAAATCAAACCTTGACATTTTTTACTAAAATGTCTCAATTACTTATCTGCCAGGTGACCGTATTCAATATCCTACCATTTATAAAAATGAATAATGGCAACCCCCCTTTATATTACACCTCCTGACTAGCCAAATATGTCATTCAACACAGTGGCACTCTTGTTGCAGATCACGATTATTTATATGCATCCTCTGAAATATGTGTCGTCAAGCCGTTGGCCTGGATTAACACCGCCAGCGCACAGAAAAGCAAAGGAAAATTATAGTAAAGCATGAAAGGTATGTTAAACAATTATACAAAGCCATGGACGACCACAGCAAAGGAAAGTACATGCATGACATTTGTAAAAGCAGGGAAAGCAGACACATTACCATGCATGTTTACTGTGGTATCAGATAAAATTATACTGAATACTGAACATAACATTTTCTATTATAATGTAGGCCAAGGCCAATCTTTGTATTAAGATTTTTGCATTCTGTGTAGTATTATAACTAAATCATTGAAGCACATCCCCTGAGCTCACCAAATGAGAGACAAGCTACACCAAAACACTGGTCCTCCCAGGTGCTAGGGGCTGGCAAACTGTTCAAAGTAAAAGGGAGAGATGTCCCAGTTAAAGGCTCGGATACACAATGATCACGTTCAGAGATACAACAATATAGTTTATGGTAGTTGACCTCTAAGGGCGGAGCTTCTTAAAACTCCATCCCAATCTGGGGAGTCAAACACTAATTTAGGGAAACATTTAAGGAGTGAGAGGGCATACAAACAGAAACAGTTTATTCTAATATATCTCTCACCGCGGGGACTTGATTCCTCATTCTCGCCCAAGTATTTGCATATTGCATTAACTCACACTCGGTTTTATTTTCTGTGCTAATTACTTTTGAAACAAGCTTAATTATTTTTGACATAACATTTCATAAACACTTCTAAAACCATGGTTATTATGGGTAAAAACACTCTCAGTTTAATGTTCTTCTTTGTTGTGTATTTGTTTGTTACAAGGATTCTGCATTATGTGGAAGTTCTTTGAAATGTTACGGTGCTTGTGTATATTATTATTATTATTATTATTTTTCATTACATTTCTCAGCAGATGCCATTATCTAGGGTGACTTACAATTGTTACAATATAGTGCATAATTGATACATAAAAGTACCCATTTATACATTTGTATTTTTGTTTTTGTTTTTGCAATCTAGGTACAGTGCCTTCTCAAGAGTATACAGCAGTGACCCGCACCTGGGACTGAACCCATGACTCTCTCCTCCAGGTCCAGAGCCCTGGACTCAAGGAAGAGGAAAAGAGAGCGGATGCATTCCACATTCACATTCAGGCATCTCAGCCCACGTAAAAGGAATCTGAGCACATCGTTACAATGCCCCAGTTGAAACAATGCTCATATTTATCAATGACTAAGAACAACGATAATAATATAATGCAGAACCAGATCCATTCTGCTGCATAAACAGAATGGGATGATAATGATGATGGTGAGGAAGATAATCCGAGCATGACAACATACCAGATCCGTTCAGTGCTGACCTGTGCAAAAGTCTGTGCAGAATAGACTGCTGAATTTCCTATGGCATGTTCACTGTAGAGATATAGCTTTCACTGTTGCCCACTCCTGTTCATAAATACGTTCACAAGTTTCACAGTAACTTGCCTGTAAGTCTTATTTACGCTAGTAATATTTATATATCTTTTTTTTTGCAGGTTGAGTGTAGGCATCTGTGACCACCTAGCTCGAGAGGCTGACGGACCTGCATAAGGTGTTGAATGAAACTGAGCACAAGGCACTACCAATGAACTTTCAACAATACAAAATAAAAATTAAGAGAAGACATTAGATCTATAACTAGTTTAAACTAACCTCACTCACCGTTCTTATTTAAAAAGTCCTCTGTTTGAAACTAACAGACTTTCATTTTTGTTATACTGAATGCATTCTCAACTATACGTTGGAGGATGAAATCATATAATTAGTTTGTGATACAGCTCCAATGTTCAGAGAGAAAAAACTGCAAAGGACAAACAAAAATTATAATAATTAATTAATAAGGCAAAGCAGAGGATTAATCAACCAGATTTGTACTTCCCTAGTACATAATACAGCTGTCAGTTAACTAAAACCAACAATCAGAACTTGGGACCAACCCAAAGTTGATGGTCTCAAGGAAGACATAACTGCTTAATGAAAGAGGCTGTGTTTATGCCTTTAAAACAAACAGCCTTTGAGTTCTTAGGTTGCAGGATCCAATTAAAGCCAAAGTATAGACCACATGTACACAATTACTGTATGTTTGTACATAAATTCACTGTCTACAAATAGCGTAGTCGACGTATTAATGGAGGTTTGCTTTCCTTCAACTGTGCTTAAACAGCGTCTGGGGACAAATGAAAAAATTGCACTGTTTGTCGTGCTGGAAATATGTCGTAGTGCTTCACAGGATTTCCCTTTGGGTTCAGTCTGTTGAGCAGTGTCTGGATGAAGGTCATTGACGTTAGTGACTCCCCACAATGACAGCCACGATCCAAAAAGGACGTGCCCTTAAATTGTTGGAAAGCATCTGAAGATGTTACTGTTGTAGGTTTTAACTTGGCTGTTGTTATTTTATTTAAGTATTTATGTTTTAGGCTGCTGGGATTACCTTTGTCTGGAAATGATGCGCTGCAATGACAGGAAGTCTCTGTACACTTGGCCAAGTGTTTGACCTTTGGTGCGAATTGGCATCAGGGAAGAGGGCTGTGCCACCTACATCTGCTTATATCCACTTAGAACTAGACTTTGTTCTATGTAACAGTGCAAATGAAAAGTGCAAACAACCCTGTCAGCCTCCACGTGAGGATTAGGGGTGTTTGCAGTTGCTTCTTGCATGGGCCCTTTCAAGTTGTTTAACTGCAAAACCGTTGACTTTTCTAGCTCGGCATTATATCGCCTAATTCAAAGTTGAAGGCAACCGTAGGAAAGACATTTCAAAAAAGAAACGCTCGCAAGAAAAGACAGAGAAAATAGGTTAGAAAAAGAAATAATTAATTCAGGAAGTTTTCTTTCTTTCCTTTTTTCCCCCTTTACAATATTCATTGAGATCAAAGCCTTGTTTCAGTTCTAATTAACAAAACTAATGCAGATTCCAGACCTTCTGGCACTGAGCAGAGCCTTGGAGGAATAGAGCTGAAATTTTCCAAAGATTTAAATAATTAATATGACACCTTGAGCTTTGTGGAGAAAAAGGAGCTCCATGTTCAAGTTTAGAACAATGTCATTGCCAAGTGTAATGCCATTTGTTCAGATGAAAATGAGGTGGGTAGACTGCAGCTAGTTCATTGTCTGCCATTCGGGTGGCTCAGCGAATTGTTCTGGCCTTTGTCATGCTAAGTAGGACCTTTCAGGGAAACTTTGTAAACCAGCCTCTAGCCTGTCCCTGGATGCAGGGAGCTAGGAAAGGCAAATCTGCTTGGGGAGTTTGTGGTTGGTCATTTTATGGTTTTTAATCCCCTTAATCCACGTTAGAAGGGAGCTTGCGAGAGGAAAAATCCGCTCCCCAAGGTCCTTAGGATTCAAACGCTGCGCTTGAGCAACTGTATCATTTGAAGACGACAACAACAACAGAAGGAAAAAAAAGGAGAAAAAAAGTCAACTGCTGTCAGCAAATTCTACCATTCTGAAACCCTTCTTCCCTTTTTTCTTTTTATAATTTCTTTCCTCACTTTACCCTACAGGTTTTGTTTTTGTTTTGTTGGCTATTTTTCTTTTCTTGTTTTTTTTTATTCTTTTATTTTCCTCTCAGCTATTGAAAAAAGATTATGTCAAAATCTGAGAAGGTAATAAGATATACAAAACCTCCATAAATACATGGCCTGACCTTTATGCTAATCTCCCTTATGTTCATTTTTGGACAATTCATACCCCCAAACTGTTTCTCTCCCTCACAGCCGTGGTGGTGGCTGAAATCTCCACTAATCCACCAGGCCTTATACAAATTAATTCTGTACTGCTGACATAATCATAGCAAAGCGATTCTGCCCAGTTCATTATTACTTCATTAAAACAGGATCTGAGAATCCTGGCTGGACATATCTGAATCCTCCAGTTTAACTTCCTAAGTGGAAATTAACCAACAGGGAGGACACAGGCAATTCACAACTATTAAATGATGTAATTTAACTAAAAGAGACTAGCTCATTTTCTTGATTTCTCAGCCCCGTTTGTATAATTACTTTTCAAGGGAGAAATTGAATTTCTAATTATACTAAACTAATTTACAGCCTTAGCAATAAATGGCTTTTTGCTATTATTCTCCAGAAGAAAACTAAAATAAACATTTTTAATGGATTTATTTTTTAAAGAGAAGAATTTATTTATTTTTAAAGCATTAACCTTCATAGTGGGACTGTGGCTAGAAGAGATAACTGCCCAAAGTAGCTTGTTTCTTTGGAATGAAAGGCCATATCTGGTCTTAATAGCTTCTGAAGATTAAGTGAATCTGCCGCCAGCTTGAATGTCTCTAATACCAGAATAAGTGCATCGTGTTCCTAATTTAGCTTTGCAACAGTATCTCTCTTCTTCTCTTTCTGATTCAGTCAGTGCATCTTGGCCATAACCTCATTAACAAACTTAACATTAACAATAATTAACATTCACTACACCAAAAAACTAAAAACTAAAACACGGTGCTTTTGACACCCATCCTTGCAAGGGGTACATCTATCTGCAAATGCGGATTTTGTAACAACAAAAGTGTGAATCCAGGTAGTAATGTTATAGACATAGGATGGATGAATTAAATCGACATCTACAGAATTTGAGATACAAGTCAAATGATATCTTACTATGCTCAACCCTTTTAAAGAAGAGCTTTGTCTTTGACCTTGATTATTTAGTAATCAGCAACCTCTTCGTGACCGCTATCATATATTTTTGTAAAGTTCACACAGTACCATTGGGAATTTGCCCGACTGCCTGATACCAATTCACTACATTTTGTGGTCTTGCTATTGGGCTCAGCAGTGCAGCATTGAGTAATGCCTGTATCACCCCTTCCTACCGCAGTGAACTGGCATCCCCTTCTGCCAATAGCAGGAGGCTTTGGAAGAAGGAAGACAATGAGACTTTGGCAGAGACAAATTTGGCAGACAAAATATCGAGAGAGACAAACAGCTGACGTCCTAATCCGCTTTAATTAAAAGAGTTTGACAGAAATGTTATGTTGGAAAAAGTGTTTCTGCTGGAGACCGAAACGCAACATCTTAAGCAAGTTCCCCCATGTGGTGAGGAATAGCACCTTTCAGGAGTTTAGTCATGTGACAATTTTGGCCATGTTACAGCAGCAATTTTACGGTGAAGAAAAGAAACAAATGAGTCAATGAAAGATGCGGGTGAGCAAATTGAGTGGGGTTAACTTGCAACATTTACAGCACAGTGATGCAAGAAGCGTCCAGTGTATCCTCTCAAAATGAAACAGGTCTGGGAAACATCCTTGGGCATTGTCTCTGCATCTGTCTGCAACTAGGAGCTAGAAGACAACAACTCACTACAAGAACCACAAGTACACAAGCTGTCTTTAGTAGACCATAACTGTTCAGCAGTTTGATGTTCTGTAGACATAGGGGCAAATTGTTCATCATCCCTAAGAATCTGAAGTCTTTCCATATTATATAACATGTCTACGATGGCAACATGTCATAAAACGCCTGTTTTTTAAAGGTGAATTGTTTAATTCTTTCACACATTCTTTCCTACTTCCATCTTTGGGAGTTGATTTTCAATGTGTATTCCAGACCCTAGTCCATAACGCCCCCAACAAAATAATATACCATGTTAGATGACAGAAGATGGCTATCATTGGTTGAACAGTAGCACACGTAGTAGTGCTCCTCTCAACATGTCATGGTGTAAGGTCAGACAGGAATGGGATGGCCACTTACAAGACAAGCGTCTAGTTCAAAAGGTGATAAGCTACAACTGAGGTAGTTTCCTCATTGTAATGTCAACTATTTTGGTCTACAAAAAAAAGGCTTAATAGTTGTAGTTAGTTATCAGTGTGTTGATGACCACCATCATGAGACCAAAAGAAAACTGTTCCCTGACCTTCTCGGAACTATGGTCACAACTATGGTCAATATCACCCTAATTATATCAATACCAGCTTATAGCATTAATAAACAAGACCATATTTCCATTAGTTCTTTTAAACTTAATCTATACAATATTGTATTTTTTGTGGACATAAAGTATCTTTGCCTCAAAGAGAACACCAGTCTCTGTCTCAACCCCTAGGAACCCAGGGTTTATATTTGACTTTTCCCAGCTGAGATAATTATTGTTATTAGTAGTAGCAGTATTATTACAACAATAAAGAATTGCCCTATTAAAACAAGCAGACTGGACAGGGAGATAGTACATAGGCCACACAATACCCAGCAATAACCAGAGCAGACACCAACACACGAGCTGTATCTGGAAGCTTGTCTTGGAGGTGCATGCAGGGCCTGGTAGAGCAACTCACATGCAGAGAGCTGGATTGAAAGTATTTATACTACAATTGCAGAAACGTTGCAGTGAAAAAACAAAACAAAACAAACAATTTCCAGCATTTGGGGGCTCTCATTATAGTGTCAGGGCTCTGCATTCTCCTTCTTCTTCTTTTCTTTGTTATACATGCTTAAGACTGAAGTAAACAAGCAAAGATGGATCACCTGTGATAGGTACTGTGCTTTCATTCACCCCCCCCCCCTCAATAACTACCTTTTCTAAGAGTGCAATTGAGCGCGTGCTGGCAATAGCTATGTTGACAGCCTTTGAGCCAGTCACTGCCTTCAATAAAATGCTTAGGGCACTGATGCCTCTTCTCAGGCAGTTTCTCACTGAAGCGCCCAACTGTATACCCTGACAGGAGTTGAAGGGAAATTTCAAAAATATTCTGACATGTACAGAGACAGGCTGTTTTGATGGGGAAAAACGGACCACTTTAGAGTGTATAAATAACATAAAATTTTAAACTAACAACACACGTCGTCTAGTTAGAAAGACAAACACGCCTGTTTCAGCTGAAATTATGTAGCAGGGAGAGAAAAGGCTCTGTCTGCTTTTACGGCAGCTAAGAAACAACTACTTCTTTGTGGGGGGACCAAAAAAAAAGCATTGAGTTTTGTTAAGGCCAAATAAACTGACCCATAGACTAAATCAGCCCTGTCTCCAGAGCTGAACACTGGCAACAATGTAGGATGTGGGAGACTGAAGTCATCCCAGGCAGTATAAAATTAATCTTTGCTCAGCATCCATGAGCAGGGCAAGGGGAAATGCTATTACACATGTGTTTGTTATCTATGAAGAGGAGGATGAAGAAGGAGAATGGAAGAACTACTACTACAAATCATAATGACCACTACAACAAAGGCTACAATAATAATAATCATCATAATAATGATAATGAAAAGCTTTTCTGAATGATAAGCTCCATCTGAGGCCTTTTTCCTCAGGGGCAGGGGGGGAGCTAGCGGTGGTGATCATTAACAGATAATGGGAACAGAGTTTGGCCATTTCTTGATCATTTACATCAGATATTGCTTAGATCCCGGACAGAATAATTTGTCACCAATTTGCATCATTAGGTGTTTCAAGTCAGACTGGGGACTTGTCAGAGCAGGTGGTGCTCAGACCCGGTGCCAGATGCACATGAGTTTGGCTGGAGACTCCTGTCCTGCAATCGGCTTCTGTTTGCCGAGCCTCCTTGAGCTCCTTCCAACTCTCTCCCTTTTTTTAAATCGTAATCATCGCTATTTACTTCTTCCGACCGTGATTCCGGGTTGGCGTTTGTAGCGTTTGACTTGTTAATACCTCCTAACGGTGCACTGCGGCAGCCAATGGAGAAAAGGCAGCAATGCAGAACAAACGCACTTTTTCCATATATGCACCACAAATTACAAATGTACTTCTATAAAAACATACATGTTTACCATGGCAGAACAGTAACCTGACATAATCTAGCACTTAAGTGTGTGCTTTACTTTGAAAATCTCATAAAATCACGAATCTTCCCTTTTTCCCCCCAATATGTGTCACAGGCAGTTGAATCAGTTTAGGACAGCATGAGGTTCACTTCAAGGAACCGTTTTGATATTTCTTTCCCAAACAGAAAAAAATAAAGACATAACAAATCTGTAACAAAGCAAGTACAAGATCCATAAAGCATTTGGCTTTGCTGCAGCTGAACTGAGGGTCATTTCCAGTTTGCATGGAAGCAAAGCAGCAACCTTTACTGGTAATGTAGGTTAAACAAACTTCCTTAATTAAAACTTGATTTTTGCCCCCCCGAGTTGTTATACACTGGATTCCAGACATGTTTTATTAATTATTCTGCTTGATACTAATGAACATTTTGCATCTGCTGAATAATAATGGCGACACCTTCCCTTACCTTGCACTGATAAGTACCAATATTTCACTGGTGTGCGTGAGCTACGTGTTATGAGCAGTTTTGCTTTTTAAAATGGTTTCTCAGAAAATCTCCGCAGTGTGGACCGTGCTCATATACATCTTTTTGTATGCATGTATTCGCCAAACTCGGGTTTTGTAAATTAAATAGATTTTTACAACAGCATTGAAATGATATGAGGTTAAGCCCATGAATATATGCATGGAGATCGCCGTGACCTGACTCCAGACAGATGATTTCCCAGTGGACCAGGCTGACATGGCTGTACTTAATCCTGAGTGAGGTGAGGAAATCCTGCAGCAGGTCCAAATTGAACATAATCTCATTGCTTATTGTGGAAAAACATTGAATTGCTCCATAACTTTAATCGGCAGGACCTCCATTTAGGACACTGCCATTGTCCGCTAGTAGTCTGTCTTCAGATTTCCTGTATGAATGAATGGATGGGTGTGATTTAAATGTACAGCTCCCCTAAAATATTAATTTGAAGCTGCTAACAATGTCTCAAGTCCCAATCAGTGGCTTTTTGAAGTGACCTTATGAACAAATTTGCCTCATCACAGGTGGTTAGCATACATCCTGCTTTTATTCAAGTTTTATTTCTGTAACAAAAAGCAATACAAAAATATTAAACTCACTCAATAATAGACTGAGAATAAAAGTCTGATAAAGTACAGTAATGTAAAGGGTAGGACTGTCAACAAGAAAGAATCCATCAGTCCCTAGTGGTTGTTTGCTTAAGTTTTTCCAAGTGACAGAATCTATTTAGCAGTCATTCAAAGAACTGACATCACCGACTGAACCCTGGGAACTGTAAGCATCTATTTAAATTCTTGGCTAAAAAATAACCTATGTTGGTGTTTCAAAACTTCTAGAGGGTCCTAATATAGAGTGATTTATATATATTTATAAAGCATATACATATTATATTTATCCAGCCTGCCAGACTATACCACAGAACCCGTTTGGTAAGAACACATTTAAATGTAAAAGAACTTCATTCAGCTAAGAACAGCAAATGTCGGGCACAGACTTATGGGTGAGGAGAAACTGAGGCAAAACAAGTTAATAATTTTTCATTTGCATAGCTGGCACCGGCACGCCGCATTGGCGTTTTATTTGAATGGAAGTGGACATCTTGACGTTTTACAAAATATTAATGCCTTCCTCTAAGTGTCACTCTAAACTTGTGTATCACCATAGGTGCAGCTGATGAAAAGATCCAGTTTGAACACTTGTTGGGATTTGCTTCTAAAAGCAATCAGAGTGGTACTGAAATATAAAAAAATGAACAAAGAAAGAAGCCATTGAAGGTAATTGTACGACTGCAGGTGTGGGTAGGATACTAAGTTCTGAATAGATCCTATAACACATACACACAAACACACAGCGGCCTTCAGAATCAACAGGGCATACACATACCAAATTTATAGGGGCTGGCCTCCCTGCCTCTAGTTCCTAAATCTTTTTAACTGTACAAAATAAAAGTGCCAGTTTGCGGCTATAAACTCATTCCACAACCCTCACATGAAGAGCAATGGGTGCCAGATGAATGGTTAGTGCTAGTGTGCCATTTACAAGGAGGGAAAATCTGAGAAATCAAAAAAGAGAGGAAAAAAGAGAGGGACTTTCATCACAACAGTTGTAAACCCATGCCACATCATTAAATAAACAACGCCTTTACCGTAGTCAGCGGCTGTTCACAATCACAATCTATTTCTATAAAATCAGTTAAACAACAGTGGAATACCTTGAGGACCGTCAAATACATTATTAATAAAGTGTTTTGTATAGCAAGTGTGTTTCAGTCTATTACAGCATATATAAATATGTTCATTTTTCCCCCTCCTCCTTCACAGAATCCTAAAAAACAGGTAGAAGGGAAATGCAATCGAGCGGAATAAAAAAAGGCAAATGGACAAATAAGGCTCTTGAGAGACCACACCATTTCGGAGGGAAATAATGATTGCAAGGAAAAGGGACACAACAAGCTTAAGTTTAAAAAAAGAATGCATGCAAAAAACAAAACATTAAAAATAAACAAAAAAAACAAAAGCGATTAGCTGGACAATAAACAGGTAAATGGAAACGTGTGTAAAGGAACTCATACTTGGTTGTGCATAGATTAGACCGACACTCTATAAGTAATAATGTTGTTGTGGATGTTCTCATTACATCTAATAATCAGGGTTCACACAGAGCTGTGATGTATCTGAGCAAACAGGAAATTGTTGTGCCCTACAATATGTTGGCCACTGTAATGCTCTCAGGCTGTCAAGACCAAAAATAATTAGGCATCAAAATGATTTTTTTGATTCATGTCACGAAACTCAAGAGACTTGGGTAATGTGGTTAACATGCACACATCATGAATTTTTATTACATCATTACATTGATACAAATGCACAGAGCAGAGCCGAGCGGAGCAACCTAACTAAAGAATATTCATTTCCTCGGCAGACGATTCTTCTTTCTCCCCACACGGTGTCTTTCAAAGTGAGATTTATGCCATTTAAAAAAAACAAAAAAACAACAACAATAAAAACAAAACAAAATGAACAACAGCAGTACCAAAAAAAAAAAAAAGCCCCAATACCTTTTATTGGATGTTTGAATCTGCCAATTTTTGTGTGTGGTTTTTTTTGGTTTGCTGCTTTACATTTCCCTGTTTGCGAGCAATATTCCCTCGTGGTTGTGACTGGCAGGTGGGCCATTATACACAAAACTGATTGGCCCATCTGTCTTCCTTTAAGATGTATTTTTTTTAATGTGTCACAAGTAGCCTATTATACACACACTTGAGTTTCACAACCATTTCATAGGGCATTTACAATAATTTACTACAGTCTTTAATGGGGCAGCAGCAAGAAGCTGGCAAAGTTGGCTAATATTTTATGGCGTTTGTTTTTCTCACACCGGCCTGCCATTCACCTCTGCTAACCTTTACATTCCACGCACCAAAGTGTCCGATATTAAAACAGATTGCTTTCATGCCTACCTAAGTAATATCATATGCTTCACATCAGCCCATGCTTCGGCTAGCTAAATTCCCACTGCAGAGCAACTCCTGACTAAACCGTATGTACATGCTAATGACTTATACCTCACTCCAAAAGCACTTCGCAACTCGTTTTTTATGTCATAAGAGTAACAATGAGTTTTTTTTTTTTAAGTTGGTTTTGGGGTAGCTGATATACGTCGCAAAAATCTCGTAAAATGCAGAACTTAACCACAGCAAATTTCCCCCGTGTTCTTCTTAACTGTTTGAACTCAGAATGCAGTCGTGCCTGTTGGTGAATTTAATGTCGGAGACATGCAGAAAGTAATGATAATAATGTTTCAATTTGAAGAAAAGAAAACAATTAACCTGAGTGGTTGGGGGATGTTGCAGGCTGTGGACGACTATATGCTGGGTTGCCATTACTGGCTTGGGACTGGCCGTCAGCTCATAGGAAGAGTGGGGCCTGGAATTAAACATACTCCCTCTGCTCCACTTTAAACAGTGCAGATTCCTGGTGCAGTAATTGTAGTTCAGATATTTCCTTTCTGTCAATCAATCATCTGGATGGTTTTCTCTGGGAGAGGTATAGAATTAACCTGACAGGTAGTGTTGATCCTTACACATTGCAGAAGATGCCATCTAAACAGTCAAACAATTGCTTTGTACAACACTCATGAACATACTGGATAACCCAAGCTCACCTGGGCTTGGAAAAAAAAAACTATGGGACAACAGCAACATAACCACTACCCAGTAGTGGGGTTTGGTCTTCACAGTGCTCACTAACTGAAATAATAACACTAGGCCTGGGTAGAATCAAAACTCTCACATAAATTTGGAAAACACATTATAACAGTTTTTTTTTTTTTTCTGGAAAAATGGAAACTGATGAAAAGCAGCCATCAAGCAGTGGGTTTGAAGTTTGCAATTAGCAGGTCATCACATTGTTTTTTAATTTCCACAAGAGTGACAAGAAATGTATAGAATATATAGAAATATATATATATATAATTTGTGTTGTTTTTGATAATACAAATGAAGGAAAAAATATTTAGAACAAATTCTGCACAAAATTAAAAAGATTTTAAAGTCAGTCTGACTACACAACAACTACTACTTCTTAAATAATAAGTCACCAAAACCTAGCATTTTGTTTCAGCTGAATCATCATTCATGTAACTCTAAATGCATCCTGCCATCATTTAGCAGAATAATGCACAACCTTATCATAGTGTATTACCTTTTATTACCAGAGCACTGACTTTAAAGGTCCTCCATGTGTTTGAGAGACCACATTTGTTCTTTCCCAGATCAATTAAAATGTGTAACCTTTACAGCCTTCCAAAAAACAACACCACAAAAACAAAAAACACAACATACTCTGCTTTTTAAATCACTTTTGAACAAAATAACGTACTTACTTTTAGATACTGATGGCAAACAAATAAAAATAATAATAAGAAAGGTCAATAAATATAATTAAATAGTTATGATGTCCTGATGTCTTCTCTGAAAACATGAACACACAAAGGCTATACTGTACTGTAGTACTATACTGTACACTGTTATAATGCAAGCTCTTAGGATACAGGGTATGCCTTTCATTCAGAGACTACAGCACTTTGTGTGTAAAAAGACAATACATACATTCCTGGTAGTACGTGCTGCCCACCCTGACAGCTCAACACCATTCCTGCTTTTATTATAATACCTGTGCCCCCTGTCATCTTCTGCATCATTTATGGCATGTTTTATTGATTCTTATTAATAGACTCTTGACTCAAAGTGTGACCCCATTAGATCATGCTATCTAAACCCAGTCATAAGACACCCTCCGGTTCCCAGGAGAGATGCCAAGCTATGTCACAGCTAATCAGCGGGACACCAAACACCAGCAAAGTTCAAAAAAAGTAATGCGGCACACTAACCCCCAGTGTGAAAGAGAGCGAGAGAGAGAGAGAATGGCAGTCCTGATATGATAACCTTGTACTTCTCTTACCCAGAACCTCCTTCCTTGAGCCTCTCCAAAAACAAATTGGTAAAACGTTGTCATCACGAGAAAACACAAATAAGACGAATCAAGATAAGTTCTGCAGTCACTGTCTGGCTGTGGACTGCATGAGGTGTCTCCATCTTACAAAACTTGACCCCAAGAAGGTTTCTGGGCTCCACTTTGAGCTTTCTCTGTGACTTAAATACTTCGGAGTGCTCTTAACGGTTTTGCATTTTGACGATTTAGAAGATGCACACTGCTGAAGGCTCATTTAAAGGCTCTAAAGAATGTGGCGGATTGGAGAGGAAATGTGAAATTAGCCTCTATGTTCTACTGAAACATCACAACGGGAGACACCCCCTCCCAGGATGTGTTCTGGGACCTCGGATTTAGGTTAGCTACACTTCCATTACAAATGGTAAGAGAAATTAAATGTGAACATGATCAAATGAAGTTTTTGTCATTTCTTTTCATTGTGCTCATCTCACAGGTGAGCAGATCCGAGTCCTGAGAGCCACTTTGATTTTAATTTCTTCTCATAATGATCTGTCACCTCGGACAAGGCTGGCCAGGTACCAGACGACAGCGAAACAACAACCCCCCTGACATCCCCTTAAATATCGACACCCTTCCATCAATTATTCAGTGCCAGCTATAAATAAATTCAGTGACCCCCCCACGCACACACCCCCCACATCAGCAATAATACATTTCACTTTACATATCTCTCACACTCTGTCTGGATGATGTCCTTTGTAATTGTTTGTCTTCTCAGCTTGCTTCAGAACAATGTTGTTGCCAGATGGAAGCGCAACATCAACGTGGGGAACTGTCTTTATGTGGTGTTACACTCAATGACAACACCAGGCATGTTTCACTGTGATCTCTCCATCAGTTTGAATAACCATATCCCAAAGTTATTTCAAATCTGTCAGTCAATTGGAAGGTTTGCACTCCCCCCATCCCCCCACCCGAGTTGGTGCTAGTTGTCCCTACAAGTTCTAACAGACACCTTAAGAAATACACACGGGGCTACTTCACTGTGTCTATTAATACACTGCACTTACGCTTAGTACAGTCAGAACGATCATTTACCGGTGCATTCTGACTTTTTTCCCCCATTATGAGCTGCCTGGGATAAACTCCCTCTACCTCCCTCTAACGCAGTTCATGTACGGATGGAAAGATCACACCAGATTCGTAATGTTAATGCTCAGGAATACAAGCACAGCTATGACACGTAAAAAAAAAAAAAAAAAACGACAAAGCCGTACGTTGAAAACTGACCCGTAATACAGCTTCTAAGCGGTGCAGAAAGCCTTTGTTAAATTTCTCTCTCCGACGTGCCACATCAAAAGATCTCATTATCTTCTCCTGTCATTTGAACACGATGCTGGGATTTTACAACTCGGCACATTTTCTGTCAGCAATTGAATAACAATTCCTCCCTTCTTATTTATTTATTTATTTATTTATTCAGTTGTTTATTTGTTTATTTATTTATTTATTAAACTGTCTTTAAATAACAGATGTCTTGCCCACTGAAAGAGCAAAAGAAGAAAGCCTCTCACAGGGGCTGCAAAACCCTTCATAACTTCCCGTTTCCCGAGAACAGAACAGTTTTTTCCCCCATTCTTATATATATCTATATATATATATAGATATATATATAAAATTTTGCAGCTAATGCCCAAATGTGATGTTTCCAACCAGGGGTTAAAAAAAAAAAAAAAAACACACAAAAAAACACACAAAAAATGACAAAAGTCTGCCTTATTGATTGATGTATGGCATAATGCTACACCTTGTTCACCTCATCAGATTTGGCCAGGGTAGCGGTGACAGAGCGCGGTGCAGTTTTCTGAATTGGCAGTAAGAGTTTGCTAGGATGGTACTTTATTTTACCCCAAAATGACTAACAAGACTCTCATCAGACTCTGTATCAGTTAGGTATAACAATGGTAATACAAACCTACAAGAACACGAGGGTTGTGTTGCATTTGTCACTTTTCAATGTGTGGTTTGCCACGGTTGAGAGCCCAAAATCAACAAAAAAACTTCTAATCAGCCCATGGTTGGCCATAGTATGGATACAGCATATATATGTTCTACGTCAATTGCTTCTTAGGGTTATAAAAAACCTATCCAGGCTTTTATTTTTCATGTGAACTAAGTGTTCCGGCATTAGTTGTGACTAAGAGGCAGGGAGGTGGGGAATTTTATCCATAACAAAAATGCATCCAGGCACTATACTTATCCAGTAGGCTTCAGAGCAATAGCAAACAACTCACCTCCCCTGAAAAACAGATACAGATACTTGCAATCTTCTTTGAGATCTCTTCTGTAGAGTCTGTTTCTACTATAATATGGGTAAATGAAATACAATGATTTAGGTCGAAAGCAAAAAAGAGAATAATTCAACACACATTGAATTGTACATTCACCATTCAGGAAACAAACAAACAGGCCAAAAGAAAACGAGCACACAGATGATGTGCAATACATTTCTAAGGTTCTCTGCCTCATTATTATCTATTTATCGCCCGTAGTAAAAAGAGACTGGCCATGGTTTTCATATGCAAATCACTTCAAACTAATCCGTGCGTTATAAGCAGGTGGTACCGAAAATAGAAATATGCAATCTGTTCTGAAAACCAAACACTCCGCAGAAAACATTGACCCTTAATCAGGAAAATGTGCTATCATTGAAATAAATTACTTCTAACCAGTTTATGTCTTAAAAGTCAAAAACAATTAGAAACCTAATCACATCACTTGGTCTTTAAAACAGGTAATTGAAATAGTACTATAACTTAAACTTAATTTATTGATATAGCTCTTTTCATCCTGGGGCATCAAACTGCTTTATGAAATGACTAAAAAACAAACATACAAAAATAAGAAAACACAACAACAACAAAAACAACAACAACAATAATATTAAAAAAAACACAACAAATTGAAAGCATACCCCTAAGTTTTAAAATCAGATTACCTAAGTGTGCCTCCTACCTTGACTTACAAGTAAATAAATAAATAGCATCGCTAACTAAATAAATACTACTGTTGGTGCTACTAGTCCTACTGCGTCAAAGTTTTTGTCTAATCTTCCTTTCCCGTGAGGTTGTATTTGAGGTGAAGATGTGGGTTAAAAAGGTGCACTGACATGTAAAGTTCACTCCAAAGTACCAAGACAGAGCGGGTGACTGTACAGCTCACTTAGCGAGGCTGAGAAAAGACAACAGGGCCAGCATTGAGGAGTTTTGGCATTATACTCTTACTGCTGCCCATTTTTAGTGTGTTATTTTCAAATTGGAAATCCATACCCTTATTTGCCTAGATTATGTGCATGTGTGTGTGTGTGTACATATATTATAAATATATATATATATATATATATATATATATATATATATGATAGATAGATATAACTGTTAGTGGTGAAGGTGATAACCCTTTTGTTTTGTCTGTAATCCATCACACAGCCTGTCAGGCTCAACAGCTACAGTGGGTTTTTGAACACCCCTTCAATCTGACAGCTTCATGCATCATAAAGCACAAAATAGAATTAGATCAAAGTCAGAAAAGTCAGCCGCGGCTTGATGTGGTTTGCGATCTTGTTTGTATCTTTATACTGGCTCTGACATTTCACTCTGGTGCAACTTTAAAGCCAGGTGGCTGTGGGGAGGCCTGCTTCAGGGACTCCCCCTGACTGACATTAATACATGTAACCTTTGTAAAGGTATAGGCTGAATGACACGCGTGATTATGTTACAGAATATTTAACGATATGTGTTTATGTGTCGTTGCGCTGGGAGTCAAAGGGAAAGCCGGAGAGGATGACAAGCCTTCAGTGTGTGCCTGGTGTATCACTCTCTCTCAGATGAGAGGGCACGGGCTGACAAAACTCACGCTTACTGCGAAGAGGAAGGACTCCTGGAAATGAACACACCTTTTACGTCTTGCTTCATTCCATCCTTGGGTTTGAAACTTTCAGCTGGTTGGATTAGAATCGATAATGATGACAATGATGATAATAATAATTTCCATTATTATAACTTAAAATAGGCTATTACATAGGTTAAACAAAACAATACACCCAGTTCTGCCATATGATAGATACAAAAGTAAGTTTCTTTCCAAATTTGTAGAATTTATTTGGGTTTACTAAAATGGTCTAACCTCAATGTGTCATCATATATTAAACTTATTTTTCAATATATAACTGTAAACATATTTTAATGTATGTATAACTGCCCAAATATGGGCAGTACACTTATAAAATACCATCTGTGGAGAGAGAGAATAAATAAAGATGAAGGAAAAAGAAAAAACACAAAGCAAAAAATGTACTGTGAAGGGAAATCCAGCCAATAAATATAAAACCTGATCAAATAAATAACACTGAGTTCTAAAATCCTAGTCTGATTAAATTGAACGTAATATTCTGTAATTCATGCTTTCACAATAAACCAGGCGCACAATCAAATAAACAGCGAGGCTATTGAAATCCACCTTTTTACATATGCTGTAACTTCTCAGGAAAAATTAGCTGCAAGATTTCTGTTTCCGTAGCCCGGATAAACAACGCAATCCTTTTCATCCCTTTCAGACACTGTCCCATTTTCTTGCGGTGTGAAAAAGTTTCTCCGCAAGTTTCTCTGCACCGCCAAAACTTGTTTTGAAAGACTATCTGCCACCTTCTTATTATTTATTTATTCACTGGCATAGTGAAGCCTAGCACTGAAATTACGCTCTCCATTTAAGAGCAAAAGGATTGCTTCAATTATATTTGTTAGTCCGATTCTGGGCTCTTTTATCTCTGGGCTGTTGCAGGATTATGATAAAATGGAGAGGACAGCTTTCCCAATGCTAAGGATGAAGTTGGATGTGCAACTAATTATGTGTTGCGTGAGAACATACATTATGGCATTTGCAGATTCCGAATCATATCGTGACGGCTGTCCTCTTGGGACGATCAAGACCAGCTCCTACCATAGAGGAAGGTGGATTAATAAAATGTAATGAAAAAGAAAGAATGAAAGAAAGAGGGAAAAAAGCGAACGCAATGTGTGCAGCAGATTATAAGAGGTGTGTTTCAACACAGACAATGAGAGTACTGTGTGTCTGTCAGTTTTGTTCAGCTTCACTTGGCTGCAGAAGAAGAAGTAGAAGGAAAAACAACGATTCACGTTCACGTTCATATTCACGGTGCGGTCGGGAAAATCAAGCACTCCACACACACACGCCTTGAGAAAACACACGTTGAAAATCCGCCATATGTTTTAAAATAACTGATAAAAACACAGAGCTCTTGTGTATTACTGTATTACAGCATTTGTGGTGTTAAAACACTGTATGACAGAATAAACCGGACCCTGCATGATTCATAAGGCCAAGCTATCAGTTATGCATCGGAAGCGTTTGTGTCTGTTTCCTTTTCTGCTTTCTAGCAGTGGTTTGATTTCTGCCCTTTTTAATATGACAGAAATGACACAGATGTGAAGAAGATGTGCATCCACAATTCTGGAGTGCTTGATTCCAATTTGAGCATTATGTTCTCCCTCATAAGGGGCTGGATTAAATCAAAACTTTGACCCACCCACTAATAGAAAACTACAAACCTGTTCATCATAGCAGTTACATTTATGATTAGAAGAAAGTGTCATCTTACTCAAAATGAAGCCGCAACTGAGTACAATTCTGTAGTTTTCTATTAGTGGGTGGGTCAAAGTTTTGATTTAATCCGGCCCAAGGAGAGAATGAGGTTGATAGTGGGGCCAATTTTTTTTTTCTATCCCAGATACTCCCTGCTGCTCTGGGATAATGCTTCGGTTCTCCATTCACATCTCTCTCCAATGATATGTGCAATAGCAAAAGTGTCCTCCACTCAGGGACTTGAGTATGAGGTAAATATATTGTAGGGCTGGTTTGGTTTTACTGGCCTTAACTTTCTGCTGGGTTACTGTGCTCAGCATCTCTCAACATCTCAGCACAGTTCTGAAGACCACACTCCCTTCTCTGGCTGACACTCTGTGGATGTTTTTTAAACAACTAATTATAAAAAGAGTATTCAGGAAGCATTTTCTTCCACTCTAAATGAAACGCTCATGGTCTGATTTTTTTTTTAAGTAAACTAAATAAATAAATAAAATAAAAATTCCTTACATAAAATCAAACGGAAATGTTAACACAGTCTACAGGGACTCTTAAAGTAGTAACCTGAAAGATTTATGTGACACTTTACAACTCCTTTGCACTTCTTTCTGATTAGGATGAGTGCTAACTTAGGTTAGGTAGGTACATGGTTTATGAATAAAGCCCAGAGTATATTAACAGAGTAGCAGAACTTGTGGCTGTGTGCCTCACAGTAATATAAAAATATGAGGAAAAAGCTACTGGATGTCTCTATAGTACTCGGTATTAAAATATTGTCTGTGATGTCAATGTACTGTATGTCTTTGATCTTCACTCTTCCCCTGACAACATTCCTTGAATGGTTATTTTCTTTAAAAAAGAGAGGTTCTCTCCCAACTCAACTCTTTTCAGTTCTGTCCATATTTATACTATTTATATCTGCCCATCAAAATGATTAAGAATACAGTCATTTGCAAACTAACTCATATATATATATATATATATATATATATATATATATATATATATTGTACAAAAGAATACACCCAGTGTTACTTGTTTGATCACAGAAGCACTTTTATAAAATGGTTTTCCTTCCCTTTAATATTAAATTTGAAGTTTGATCTATTTTAATTTCTCTTTACAAACAAATATGAAAATGTGTTATAGTTACCACTAAGAGCTTGTGAAGTTAAGTGACAAAATGAGTTCTACATTACAAATACCAAAAAAATCACTCCTACTTGATAAAACTGGGTCTGAGACTGAAAAAAACGCTTCATATTGAAATTGCTTTCCCTTCTCTTAACAGCAGCAACAACAAAAAAACAGGATTCCACTGATATTAAAATTTAGTTATCAAACAAGAGGGTGATTTTTTGTGCCCCCCACAAAAGACTTCAATATCTGGAATTGAAATCAAGTATTTTGCTCCCTTCTATGTTTTCAAGACTGTTGATGAAATCCGATTATAAAATTGGACACATGGAATGTGGACTGAGGGAGATTTCTCATATCACCTCCATGCCTGAATATTGAGGAGATTTTGTATTAAGTATTAACTATGCATCTGATGCCCAATATATCAAAGGCAAATACATGAAAATCAGGGCATCACTGTCGAATGCAGAAATGAAGTTTCAGCGTAAAACTTTAAGTATGAGAAATACTACATACATACTACAGACACCCATCCTCGTGTTTTGAAACTTTCAGTATTTTAAAATGGAATTTTCAATATGCATTAATGCCAATTGCAAAGTTTCATTTATAAGCTATAAATCGTCCAGCTGCAAATTATCATAATATTCAGCATAGAGAATCCGCCACTGATTTTTTTTTATGATAATTACAGATTTGAGCACCATCCGCAATGGTGCTCTCATTACAGAAAGCCAAGATTGTCTCTCTGCCTGCTCCCCTGCCACTGACACAAAGATCCAGGCTCCCTCTCAAGTGAAACACAGCAATACATTTATAATAAAGCCAAAACCTGTTATTTCAATTGACCTTTTTCACATCAAGCTGTCAATGATCTCAACTGAGGACATAGAAAATCCCCTTCTTGCGGGTCGAAGGCATTGTAATGGTTATTTGTTTTAGAACATGGCCTTTAGGAAGAAGGCAGCCTAAATTTGGAGGAAAACGTAAATGATGTGACAGGGCATTTAGTCCAAGTGCATTTAAAAATAATAAGAGCTCAACAGCCAGGAGCAGTTATGGAAATTGCCAAAATGGTTGGGGGGGAAGCCCGGGCATACAGCAACACTTCTTCCTAATCCAAAAATGTATAATTACAGCCTAATGTGGCAGTCAGAACTCAAGTCATTTAACCTGCATAAGGAGTCTTGTCAAAGTATCTTCCCCCCTTTTTCATGGACTGCATTTTGTCCAACTGGGTCGGTTTGCAGTGGTCAGTAAAAAATAAAGCGCCAGCACCTTTTTACCCATGGAAGGACAGTGGCTGAGGGACGACGTGACAGAGGTTTTTTTAATCGTAAGGCTGAACCCAGAGCCAGTATTGCAAATTGCAAGGGTTGTCCAACTGAATACAGGGACACAAATGTGAACTTGGTTAAAGCAGCTCTCGAGCTAAATGAAGGCAGCGGTTCATATTTTGGAATAGTTTCCAAACTCCTGCTGTCACATCTATTACAGCACGAAACCTCAGAGTCGCAGTTTATTAGATTGTGATGAAGGGCCTCTTCGAGTGTAGGATTAAAAGTAGTTATGACTGACCTAATGGTCTAATCCTACTCTGGACTGTTGTTGTGTTCAGAGACTAATTTTCAATACCAGAATAGATTGGTATTAGTAGTAGTAATAATAATAATAATCTCCTCATTCCCAATATTTATTGAAATATAGATATATTTTCACTGAAGTAAACATAAAGGTACAAATCCCACATTTCAATGTAATTTTAATTACCACATGTATTTATTTATTTATTTATTTATTTATTTATTGTAGCATTTCTTTAAGTCTGTAGATAATATTAATACAAATAATAATTAATAACAATTATTTAGAATTTATCATGAAAAAGCAGTACACTAACTATCATCATCAGTGGAAGCAGAACATGGACAAGACAAGTCATACAGAACAATGCAACAGAACAGAATATAGCAGTCATTTTTACCTTTCAAAGCATGGGATATAGATTTCAAGTGCAGTATGTTGAAAGTATCTGTGGACATGTGTGATACAGACTGCCAGGAACAGGCAACGCACATCACTGGAAAGAGACATCACACACACACACACTCGCTCCAGACACCACCATATTTACTATATGGTTATTAAGTGAGACATTTCAAGTATGGCATTACTTGTGCTTGATTTCTTAACTGACTTCAAATCTATAGGCATTTTTTTTCCAATTCGAATGCTTCAGAATACCCTAGTAACCTGCTTTGAAAAAGAAAAAAAAAATCCGCCTTCATTGCTACATTTGAAGTTTAAATAAGTTTATAATCATACTTATATATATATATATATATATATATATATATATATATATATATATATATATATATATATATATATATATATATATATATATAATTTGTTAACTGCTAATATGTTATAAATATGTTAATACAGTGCTATTAAGTTGTTATTAATCAGTATTATTTGTTAGTTAGCAGATAATACGCCATTTATTATTGCTTATATTTTAATGATATCTGCTACGGGTTGCATCAAAATAAAGATGGAAACAAATAATAAATAACTAACAAAATGAATCCATACATTCATGTTTTTATCACGTGATTGCTGACAACTTGTACATGAGGCTTAAAAGATAGTGTTACCGAATATAATGAAGAAAAAATAAGTCGCTTTTTTTCTGTGTGTTGAATAAGCAGTCTTGCCACAATCATGAGCACAGGACTGAGTGGTTTGAGTCCCAGGCTCCAGGCTTGGGGCTTGCCATTAGGCCCTGTTAACAGTGTGTTAATGTGCTCTTGCTTTTAAAAGGTTTGTTCACACACTTTCCTTGGTGACAGAAAAAAAAAAGTAAGCAATGGCTTGGCAGACTCAGACTAGAAATACATTTGCAAACAGCCATTAAATAAACCAGAGCTCTTTAACTTAACTTTATAACTGTCATTACGAGTACGGTCAAACTCCGCTGACAAAAAGGATTAAACTTTCTATAAAAAAAAAAAAAAGAAATGTTTAATGTCACCAGGGCCTGGATTAAATCAAAAAGTTGTCCTGCTCACGAATGTCAAAAAATAACTTGATTGTGTCTTTCCATGAGGTAGGAACAAGAAGCCTCTGGCAAACCTGAAATTAAGTGACTTATTCGCAGACAGAGATTTTGCAGGTGAGACCGAATATTGATCCTTTCTGGGCCTTATTTTGCTTTTAAAGCTTTGTCATTTGGTACGTTAAATTGGCAGCTTAATAATATAATAGCTCTTTTTTAATATATATCTCTTTGCCCCTGGGTAGGTTTCTATATTATTTACCTTATGTCTCCTGATGCTGTCATGCTATAGGAAGGATAACTGTGCTCTTAGTTCTGAGCACGAGGAGCACCAGATCAGTAACTGAAAGAGAAAAGCAGAGCGAGAGAAAGGATGGATGTCAAAGTAAAACGCAAAAGAGACGCTGCACTTTCCTCCTCAAGCAAAGTCTTCTATCGATACGATCTTTATAAAAATTAGATGATACATCAGAAGGCCAAAAGAGTTTCTTTGATTGTGGAACTACAGCTGAAAAATATATTAGTTAGTGTCCTGGGCTCCAAAAAAAAAAAATCCTACATCTCCCCTTCAGTGTCTAGAGACAGGAGAATAAAAATACTCCGTGTCATTCTCAATTCCAGTGATCTAAATGTACAAGAATTGATGGTGCCTTCCACCAAATGCTGTTATAGGCAACCTGGTTTGTTTATTTAATGAACACAGTGTCACAGCAGATCTGCGCTCTGATGCCTGAGTCTGTGGCAGGTGTTGGTGGCAGCTTTCCTGAAACAGGGGCAACGAATTAACAAATTCGATTTACATAATAGCCGCCAAAGACAAGCACCTCTTGCTGGATATTGCCCCCTTTCCTCAGAGAGGGCTCTCCCTGACTGTGGCCCAGATGTCGGGCTTCACGTCACGTCAGATGCGGGGAGAAGTTAGCCACGGCTTTCGGGACGGAAGCAATGATTCACCAGTCCCGAGACATTAGAAGACACTTTCCTGGTACTGAATCACATCAGTAGAAAAGCCCATTTTGAGGGCTACTGCAGAGTCAGGCGAGACTCTCCAGTCAAATGATATTAAACTACATAATTAATAAACCACTAGTACAATGTATTAGGTTAAGATCCCTACAGTTTGTAAAGAAGGATGATGTGCAGAATCTGTGTCTTACATTGAATAAGTGATCATAACTGCTTACAATTCCCTTGAGTTGGACCAGTGTGTGTGTATGAAGACTGTGAAAGTAGAAGTGAACAGAATCCAAGTCTTTTGTGCTCCTGTTATCCCACAATCATAGATTTTGAAGCTCCTTTAAAGAGTTTCCTTTTAAAACACATTATCAATATGAAAATCAAGGAAGAAATTAAGAACATATCTGATAATATGTTTCCACTTCCTGATAACCATAAAAAGGGCCTGTATTATTTTCACAGCAAGGTTAGGTTCTCTTTATTAGTGTATCTAAGGCTTTGAATTGCAACTCAACAAAACAGAACCTGGCTTACTGTACAATTGAACTCTGAGAGTAATAAGGAAAAAATGCATTTGCTTAAAAGCCAGGAGCACATGCCGGATTTTCATCAGCTGGAAGGGGTGGCTAACCGAGAGCCCTACTGTGTACATTTCAAATTATTCAATTGTATGAATGAGCATATGCTCGCCTTAGCATCATAAAGTTAAATTATGCACGTTCTAATTGGATTTCTTCTGGGTTTATTGAGTTTGAAAGACAGCAATGCACAATATAAAACAGATTTTCAACTCTCCTTTAATGTCACATTAAATTGTGACCTTTTCTCCGACGGCGTCTGTATTCACACGTTCAGAAGGTTAATTTATTTTGGAAAAGCCACAGTGGAGAGAATTAGAAGTGAAGCTTTGGGATTCCAAAAGTCACCGTTTGATGAAGGCTATCCAGCTTTGACGGACATACTTGAAGTGTTTGGAAATAGATTTACAACAGGCAAGAAATATCTGTTAAATTCTAACAGTAAATGCAGATATGTAACAATCAAGCACAAAGTTGAAAGTCTCACTTATTTCTCATTTCCCAGAAGAATTTGGAATTTACTTAAAAATACACTTAATTAACCATTTGAGTTGATGATGAGGATGATTATGATTGAGAAAATACTTTTAAACAGGTGGCTTACATGGTTTAACTATCAGTAACCTACAATGTTTTACAAACAAATACATACCACTCAGAGTGTAAATTGGGTGATTATCGTTCACGGGGGTGGAGTGGGGTTGCGGTACTTGTGATTTAATAATCGCAATTGTTTGTCCAGATCCAAATTAAAGATCAGTCTACTGACAACAGTCTATTTGCAAGGCCAAGCTCATTTTCATTACTCTACTCAGATGATCTTTAAAGGAAATGTTGACAGAAATTGTAGCTATATAGAGACAGTACAAAAAGAAAAAAAGAAACGGCTGTAAACCACAACAATTCATATGACAGCGAATTTGGATGTGATGCGATTGAGTGACAGGGGCGGGTCACAGCATAGGACCACAGCAAAAAAAGGCCACTCAATAGCCTAGATAATATAGTTTATTTATATTTTTCTGTACTAGTCTTATGTCAGATTTGGGAAATTTCTTATAAAATTCTGACACTGAATGTACAAAGGCAAATCAGAAGTGGGGATATACAATGTCCCGACTGGGGATAAAATGTAATGACCGGGGGGGATAAAAAAAGGGCAGAAGGGGGGAACATCCTCACCATCCTTGTTGGCAAATCACACCCAGATACCATGTCACAATAAAAAAACATTTACCCATTACAGTGAATAAAATGCTGTAAATTGTAGCACATGGTTATTCTTGGTTCAAACTCAGCAATCACTTTTCAAATCTCCCATCTCCCAATGGAGTCATTACAATGGAGAGGAAATATTATAAAACATAATTTAATTGAAAATGTTTTGTCTTATGAGAAATACTGACAATGCATATTAATATTTTAAACTGTCACATTCCCTTAATAACCCACTTCTAAAATCATATACCATGCAACACTTTGGGATTGTCATGCAACTGCGAAGCAAGGATAAAGGCCAAAACTTTCAGATCTGGAGGGCTCAGGGTGGTAAAAGCACTCAAATCCTAAACATATTCACAACATAACAATAAAAATCTCATCCTCCTGCACATAATTCATGCTGCCTTTCAACACTTGTAGGAGGACATTGGTTACGTGAGGTTTTCGTTCATTAAAAAAGGAAGAAACAAATTTCTATTTAATGCAGGGAGATTTTGCAGAGGTTCTAGATTTTGCATTTTTATTTAATCTACTCATTTCTTTATTTATTTTTGCAGGATAATTACAGCACTGAGCACAGCACCACAGCTTTCCTCTACCAAATTGTTTGTACCGTCATTATGCAGTAGCACTTCCTGGACATGACATATAATTATTAGCTCTACTTATTAGACTCCCTTCAGACTCGGTTACCATCCTCAATTGGCTCATGTTGGTGGAATCCCCAATTTAAAAAAAAAGATTGAGTATGTTCTTAACTATGTAATTAAACTTCCTACCATGTCACCACTGTTCTTAGTCTTAGTCATAAGTCTTTAGATGCATTGTCTAGTATAGTCTTCAGTCTCTGTAATTGTAATTATAATTTGAACAAGGCACTGACACAGTTTTGTGAGAATGTGTAACCAGTGAAATGTGAAACTCTGCTACATAGCGAACTGAAAAACGATAAGATATGTAGTCAATTATCTGATGCCCAATACAGGCTGATATCAAACAATAATATTATTTTATTGAAGAGGGCAAACATTTATACCAGAAAAAAGTGTAAGAAAATCCCCGGCATGTCATGTCACTGAAAGAACTGGGTCAGAGAAATGCCAGAGACTTTATGTTTTGGATGTATATTTACAGCAGACCACCTTTTGATTCATGTTTCTGATGTTGACTATTAAATATTGATAGACATCTGGTGCACCATTCATCCGTCAGCAAAAATTAGCGGCGCACTGAAGTCTGTCCAGTTTTCCTCCAAGTTGTACAGTACATACCGGGGCAAGTTGACTGGATTTACTCTAAATCAAGGGGTCTGGAATAGCCAGCGCATACTTTCAATCTTATTTTGCACAAGAAAGAATGTGCCTCAAAGGCATGCTGTTTTGGCAAGCCTGCAGAGCATATTAGCAAGACTACTGGGGCAGGAGGAAAATGTGCTTGCCTAACACTTTCGTTAATATTGTGTACACAGAAAGCTGTATGTATTTATTCCAGAGTGTAACAATAGTGGCTTTGTTTAGTCGTTTGAGGAGCAGAGAGTTGGAATACCATTTAGCCGTTTCTTTTTTTTATGAATTATTGTGTGGTGTACATATCAATAGATCGAATTAAAGTTTAAACCAGACATGGCAAAGTGGGGACACTTCAGTGCTGTAAGACAAACGTTAACTCTCCAGTTTTCCTATCACTGGGTGGTGCCCAATAAATACATATCTGCTTTCTGCATAAGTGTCTGCAACCAGCCCCTGCATAGGGCACAAAGCAGCTGCTGTGTTTGTGTCTGCTCAGTTTTGTGTCTGGTGTTGTGTCACATGCTGTGCACCCTTTCACTTTTTCAAGACTTGTTTTCACAAGTCAGGGCTGTGCATAACAAGTGTATGGAAAACCACTACAGACAGTGCTGTAAAGCCCTTTGTTTAATATGACCACTTTCTTGAATGAAGAGAAATCTGTTTAGTCTTGTAAGCTTTCATTTCTTAAGCACACCTCACAACTGTGCCAGGCCTGCATACATCTACAACTATCTCTCTCTCTCTTTTGTTTTAAAGGATAACTCAGAAATGTTCTACATTCAATAGACCTGCTTTCACTAAGCCTCAATTTATGTATGGCACGTTTCAAATATTTTGTATAGGGTTAAATTAAAAACATGTGGTGGAAGTGGTCCCTAAGCACAAGATAAATGTTTCTCTTCTCCATCATTTCAGGGAAGGATCCAGAAAATAACAGACCTAGGCTGCTAGGCCTTAAAAAAAGAAAAAAAAAATTGACAAGCCTCCTTTGTCTTTCCCTAATTATTCACGGAGAGGGCTGTACTTTTTCTTTTGTGATTTGTCAGTCGAGGTGTCCACAGGTAGACGCAGGCTGGCGGTGTTTATGACACAGCCTTTTGCGAGCCACACAGACGAGGTAGATGTCTCTCCGGCGTGCCAGGAATCAAAGGCAGCAAGCAAAATCACCTCCAGGTTTATCTAAGATGATGGCTCTTTAGATAAAAAAACAACAACAACAAAAAACAAAACAGCAACCTTGCGCTGCGCTCTAATCGCTTCAAATAGAGTAATGAATGAGACATTGGTGATGCGAGCTAACTTTCCTGTTCAGCAAGGTACAAGACTTGTTTGTGAGAATGGCTGGCAATTAAAAATAATTGGGAAGCAGGTTTGCCTCTAAATCTTCCAAGAGTGCCAGTTATGATCTAATGATGCTTCATTAGGCATGCTGAAAGCTGAGAGCTCTGTATGACAACGGCAATTAGGCAGGATCATAGGAAAAATCATTAAAAATACTCCGGCTAAGATTAGCTTTTCACTTAATGACCAATTCATTAGCTAATTGATTTCTTATTAGTTACAGGCAAAAAAGCCTGTTTGGGCTTCTGCACAGCTAATTAACATCATTTACACCATTAGTCAATCGCCTAATTTTCAGGAAAACAACTTTGGAATGGAGCATAGCTCTGAGGCTTTGGGCCATTTGCTTTACTGTGTTATTCTTTCTAATTTCGACTTAATATTTTCGAGGATGTATTGGTTTGGAAGCTCTTTTGTAATCAGCAAAGCAATTTATTTTGTGCACTTCAGTAAGGGGAAATATTCCTTTTGGCAAGGCAAAACAGTATAGAAGCATTTGCTATGGAGGATATAGAATCCCCCTGTCATGTTGCACGTATGTTATGCATTTTATATTTAATGCGGTAGCACTTTTGGGTTAATTTAACTCCCTCCTATAGATCTGAGGTATCCAATGAATACAGATATGTAGGCAAATGAATTATTCCTTATGGCCACAGAGACCAATTTTGACTTTTAAAGGATTTTTTTTAACACTTTTAACACGTTTTTTCCACACTAAAAGATTACTGCACATTATACATTAAGAGCTTCAGAAATTGCGAGAGGATCTTAACTTTCCTCTAAAGCTCACATCTTTGACACCATGCAAACACTGCCTGAACATTTGGGCATTGCTATTCAATAAAGTGTCATTAATTCAGCCAGATTTAATTTGGAAAAGTGGCTACGTGTGACGTTCCTTAAAAAATAAAGCACATGATCATGTCAGTTTGATTTTAATTCAGAATTAATTGATGATGAATTTATGGCAATTTAGCTTCACTGTCAAATTCAAAGCTGCTTTCTTCACCTTCCAGTGCATTAATTGATTTACAAGAGTACTGTTCAAGATTAAATCCTACCTAATGGCTCCCACTAATTTTATAATGTTTCCAAAATGGGAAAGAGCTGGCTGTGACAGGAGGCTTGATTGGAGAAAGATATATAGTCCCACTTAACACGAACACTCCCACACCAAAACGTTCCCACCGGACCATGTCCATATATATATTAAAAATGAAGTAAAGAGGTTAAAAGAAAATAAAAAAACGACTGTGCTAAATTAATTTTCCCACATCAAAGAACTGTCACTCGACAGACTTGGATGATTCACTGTCTAAACAAAAGGGGACAGGCTGGAAAGAAGAGGAGGACATTTGGCCCAATGCAACCTATTCCTTGCCAGCAGACTGAGCCCCGGGATGCTTCCTAATTGTATCTTGAGTGACTCCTGTACATCCAAAGCAGTCCTGTGCTATCTTGCATTATTTTTCGTTGTGCAAAACAATAAGGTGCAGTCCCATTCCCCTAGCCCTGTTTCATTGAAATGGGTAGAATTGACAAAGAGAGATGCTGTATACTGCGGCACAATGCCAAACACAAAACGGAGCAAAACCCACACACACACACACACAGCAGCACCTGATGCAGATGCTCCTGCAGAAAGCTGATGAAAGAAATAAGGAGTAAAATTTGTATCAGGCATCTGGATTCAAAAAACAAGATCCATCCACCAGCCATGTAACATATCGTATCTTTAGACTTATGGCCAAAACATTATAGAAAACTGCTAAAATAACTGGTCATTTGTAATTATTTTAATTAACATTCATTATTAACAAAAGCCTAGCGGATTTGCATCAAGTGATTCATATAAAGCGATCTGATAAAAATGTGTTTTAATATTGCTGTGTCATATAGATGCCAATCAGAGAACTGTATATTCAAGTACAAAATAAAGCAACATAAACCTTGCATAGTAATGAAAGTCACTCTACTTAAGATCACTTCTCCACCCCACAACAAACATCATTCTGTGAAGAATTCATGCATCTCCTTTACACAGAAATTAATACATCATTATATATCCCAACATAATTGTATTTTCTTTATTCTTGTATTATTAGCTTTCTGTAAATACCAACTCGGACCAAGTCTACATAGACTTTTGCAGTACACCTACAGAATCACCAGTCAACCATTTGCCCCACCCTGTTTTCTAACATCCTCATTACAAAGATACCCCAGCTCCTTTCATATCAACACACCATGCTGCATTGGATAGGGATAGTATACAGTCTAATGATAGTCGATACAGCTTCGAAGGCAGGTGGGCCGGCCAGAAACAAACACCCGAAACGAAGGGTTCCTAAGTGTTTGTTATGCGAGGTAGGCGTTAGAGTTCTTAATCTCTCCCGGCAGTAGAGAATATCCAATCCACTAATCAGGCTCTGAGCCCAGGAGGAAGGAGCTCAGGGTGACAGATGGGAGTAGCTGAGACTGCGCTCGGGGACTCTTCCACAGATGGTTTTTCCCATCTCAATCCACAGCACTGAAAGACCACAGGAACCAGCCCCTGCCGGCTACATACCACGTACCACGCACACAGCCTCTTAAGCACTGGTGTCATTGTGAATCCCGCCTTTACTTAATCTTAACGAGTTGTGCTGTTTGTGACTTTCTCCTTCCTAAGATGGGTGCATAAATCACCCGCTCTAAAAGACTAATGCCACCATCTTTAGCTTTCATAGACAACCAGAGGGGCTTTTTTTTAAACAGTTTAATTGCATGATTGAGCAAGTGTAGCCCACTCTAATAATGCGTGGCTGTATGCATGTCAAATGGCTTTATGCTCCCTAATTGACGTGAGAAACCCTTAGCCAGGGATAAAGCTATGGATAGCATAAGCTTAAATGGAAACTCAAGTGGAACTCATCGGTCTCCAAAGGCACTGTTAGCATGTTGGGAGATGTGCATCCAAAGGAAATTTGATGCATCTCCACATTAGCAAAATGAACTATAGCTATCAGCAATAATAGACAGGGACTTCTTTAGTCAAATATAGTTCACTAAATTACTCAGAAAGCAAATTGATTCTATACTATCTTTCTATTCATCCACCTCAGTGTTGATCAGTGTTGGTATAAATAAATGTATGCCCCATAATCACTCTCAAGAGACAGTGTTACTGATGAGGTCCCATGAGTGAGAGGGGCATGTATCTTTTTTGTTTGTTTGTTTGTTTACCCCGCAACTATGTGATATGACAGTACATTTTACATCCATTGCATGAAACATATTTATCCACAAATTAGCGTGTCTCTAATGAAAACTTTTCCAAAACTCCCCCCCATTCTCTTGTACCTCTAACTTTAGACATTAGTGTTCAAAGCTGTGCCTTCACAACACACACACGGAAAATTACTGCTCTCCTCTGTCTTTAATGCAAAAGACTGCAAAGAGATCTGTAAACAGAAACAGAGTTTAAAGGAATGGGAAAACTACCTCCTTACAGTGATTGAAATATTATACCTTCATTAAACCCATTTGTTTGCTTTGGGGATATGTATCTGGGGATCATATTTAGCATATGAATTCTGTCCACCAGGAGCATCTGTTTTCAGTTAAGATAATGGGTCTGGTTTAATACCAAAGCACATTATGATATTTTTGATAAAGAATTTAACACAGTTAATTGATACTTTTTCAGGGCCTTTTAGAAGTTTTTTTTTTGGGGGGTGTTTAATGTAGGGCCTTTGTATGATTTATCTTGCAACAGAAAGCCTCTACATTACGAATACAGTAATCTATTTAACCTACAGTAGGATGTAGTGAATTTTCTGCTGCTATATCTTACCTTCACCGCTTGGCTTCCTACACAAAATGTTACTGTAGCAAACACATACGTAGCAAAGACATGCTTGTGAGAAAATGAGAAATAAAGAATTAAACTTCTGAGCATACAGTTTGTGTGTGTGTGTGTGTGTAGGTGCATGTGTGTGTGTCTGTGTGTTTATTTTTTTATTTTTAAGTATTGATTTGCACTTTATGGTTTTATTGTACTGTATGTTCTTATTTCCCAGGGGGCTGAGAGAGACAGATGCGCCTCTGATGTCATAAGGTAAACAGACTCCCTTTGCTCAATCCATATTGTCATGTCTCAGCCTGGAATGAACACAGACACAGCTCTCTTCTGTAAGGTGCACTTGACAAAAAGCTTCAGAGCAGGTCAATGGTGTTACCCTGTCTCATCAAAGCCACACACTTTGCATGTGAGCTGTTCCTATGTCATTCTATTCTGCCAAAAGCTACCTGGAACACAGATGCAGGATCTATATATTGTGACAAAAGCATGGAAAACAGCAAATATGCTCTGCAGATCAACCTGAAACATGCACCAAAAAAAAAAAAAAAAAAAAACCATATTAGAAACTGCTCTCGCTTTTACTCTTGGCTCATCAAAGGAAATGTCACTCAGGAATGTCCAAATGACCTGCTGTAAACAGTGCCTTTTCAAATCAAAATGTAATGTGAAAATTCCAAGCCCTGAAATTGGCACTTTAAACAATCAAATCAAATTGACATGTTTTTAGTATTGATTAGCAATGTGTTTGTTTGTTAGCCAGGTGTATATTTGATTACAGATGACCAGTATCAGAGATCCGCTGATTTTGATTTTGATTTTAATCTCTTTATGTCAATATTGATAATTTTCTTATTTCAAAATCAATCACTGCACAACCCCTGTATGAAGTATATATGGGAATAGTACCACTTTTAACTGCTTAAAAACAAGTCATTAAAAAAAAAAAAAAAAAGTAATAACTAAAGGCTGTCTGGGACTGTGCTGCACCAACACTTGCATGACTCCTTATTTTCATTAGTACGTGCAGCCTGAAATATCAACAACAGCTTCTAGTTTGTGTTTGCTCAGCGTAAATATTATTGAGCAAAATCAGATATTACTTGTGTACCTGGGGAGTGTTCATTATAGCATGCTGTTACTGTATAATGTAATCCCCAGTGAAGAGCTTAGAAGCACTAATAGGCTTGTATTGAGCTTGTTAGCCCCTGTAGTACAGAGAGCACGGTTTGATTTATGCAGTCAGGTGTGGAGCAGGGTAAGGACAAGGCTTCATGTTGCATCTTTGCTGCTGTTACAAAATAATACGAGGATAATATGAGTGGAGGGCTCCGATGGTCTAACTAGTCTGAAAGGTGCATTACATCAGTGCCGGCCTAGAAGAGTACACTGTACTGGCTCCTGCGGTTGTTTCCCTTTCAAACTGACCACTGCTGAGGCACGGAATGGTAATTCACTTTCAAATGATGCCCGTTCAATGTCTCGTACCAGTACAGAGGAAAAACTAAACGCTGCCACCCGTCGGAAGGAGAAATGGACAACCCAAAGAGAGAATGCGTCAGCCTGGCCTCAGTCTCGATTTCAGTGCCGAGGAGCCTGACCTATTCACTGTGACACTGTTCAATACAAAACAGCGGGATCCCTGGCCTTCTCATTACTCTATTGCTAATAATGTTTCCAAAGCAGGCATGGAGAGGGATCACTTTGTTCACCCACGCAAACAGGAACGCCCGTCTATCAGTTCGGCTTGATTACCGAGCAAAATCTTTAATGAAGACAAATTAACAGCTCAACAGCAAATATAAGAAAGGAAAAAACATGCTCTTCACAACACAGTAACCAATTACCTGGATATTACCGGGAAGGTGTTGGGGGGGACAGAACCTGCTTGTCTAGTCTACCAAGGGGAGTGTTTTTTGAAGCCCCAGAAATGTACACTGGAGGGGAGCGAGAGAAAGGATTTGTAGGGCTCGGATACTTTATCAACTTCTGAGTTCTTGAGAGACAGATTAGCTTTCATTACAGGAAGAGGCTGGGATACTGCGCGACGTTACACCAGCAGACATGTGGTAAGGTTTACAAATCCTTCCATGATGACCAACATATAATGTCTTTAAACAGGGGAGGTTGATTGGTAATGTAGTTAATGCCGTTTTGGGCGCGTCTTACTGCGTTCTCCAGTTAAAGGGGAAAAAAAAATGTTTTTGTAGGAATTGTAAATGGATTATGATGTTTTCCCAGGAAACCTGCCATGCATTTCAAGGGCTAATTTCAATTTCATGTCTCGTTTGGGTTTGAAGCGTGTGGACTAAATAAAAGGTGTTGGTTCCATGTCAAAGAAAGAAAGAGAGAGAGAGAGAGAGAGAGAGAGAGACAGAGAAAGAGAAAATGTAAAGCCGCAAGGTATTTATGTCTGCTGGAATTATGTGGAATTTGTTTTCGTGCAGTCTAGGAGTTTTACTGAACTCTCTTTCGTGGACTTCAAGGAAGTGTTTGGCTTGGTTGCTTGCCATTCAACCTTGGACACCCATGACTGAAATTCAGACAGGTTCATAAGGGAAATACATGGGGTTGTATCAGTTTAATACCCTAGTGGACAAAGGTGAACATGACAACAACCAAAGAAACTCAAAACAAGGCCATAATTACATTCAATACAGTGTCAAACCACTTTGCAAATAAATCAACGGTGAAGCTATGCCTCACATTCACCTAAGAAGCTGTTAATGTCTTGCCTAAGCAGAGTCCCTCGTTACTGCAAGCCAACAGAAGCTGCAAAATCCCTGTACTGTGGAAAATAAAGTTTGAAGGGATTCTACAATCATTGTTTCAGACCATTTGTTTACAGCCATACGGAGAACCTTCTAGCGATCGAAACTGAACCGTTATTTATTCCTTCTATAATTATTTTGCTTCCCAGGAACCTCTGGGTCAGAGATGGTTTTCTTAAGCTGTACCTCATTGTTCTGTGAGATTTTTCATGCAAGTTGCTGTAGTCTTCAAGCATCAGAAGAAGCTGCATCCAGATGTCAACGTCCCATTTCAAAGCCTTTCACCTTGGACCAGGCAGCGTCTCTATGCTAAAAGAAAGGCCTGATTAAAAAGACAACAATGGACCACTTAAGGAAAAATGAGCATCAAACAGAAACTCCCAAGGATATAAAGTTAGTCGAGGCATGTGGTATTAGGTTCTAATAATAAGAACCGGCTCCCTATCTCTTCCTCTCCATTTACGTGTAACTTATTCTGTGCGTTTGTGCTGCCATGTAAGGAGATGCAAGTGTACAAGACATTTTTCAAAGGGATGCCAGATGTGCCCCCCTCCTCCTCCTGATGACATTGAAAACACCATTACCCCACAGTGCAACATCTTGTTGGGTTGTGACTGCAGGTGGCAGAAGATTATTTTCTTTTCTTTTTCATTTTCTCACGAGGAATTCTCTGTTAGGTTCTGGGAGCACCCGTGCTGGTGCTAGGAAGTCCTAATGAAAATGTGGATGGGTTCTGAGACTTTGCTAAACAGTACAGCAATTGTACATTGGAATGTAAACTTATAAAGCAATTCATTGGCAAATTCCTAACATTTGTTAATGGATTTAATTATCATTTTATTTCTTTATCAATTTCTTATAACACATTTGCTTTCATTATCTTTTTCTAGATGATTGCTGTTTTACGATTTATTGTTTTGGTTGCCTTAAATATATGTGTATGCTTATATATGTGTGCTTGAATATGTATATTTACACATGTATATTTTTCCCCCCATTTATTAGTTCTGTTCAGTGCTTTGTGATTTTTCTATGAAAAGCACTATATAAATAAAATGTATTATTTTTTGTCTGATTAATTGACACACAATGAGTCCCACATCTTATTCAGAAGGATAATAATTACAGTGTGAAGCTAAAAAATCCTTCTACACATCTGTTTATGTAACTTTATTGTTTGTAAATATATCTTTCGGATACAATGGGATCAGAATCAGGACACCGTGCTATACATATTGGTGAAAAGCGCAACAGAGCAATGGGAAGGAGTGTTATGAAAAGATGAAAGTCTGTCTGAATGTTTCAACTTGCACATTACATGAACTGAAAACCACGTGGGAGGTTGTTAAAATGTTGTGTAGCATCTTTAGTCATATAAGGAGGTAATGTGAAGGTCGGAGGTTGTTTTGTCACTGCACAAACAGGAGATATATTAAAAAAAACAGACAGCACATTTTTAAAGCACCAAAATAATTCTATTCTATTCAGTAAAATGCAATAACCCTCAGGATGCAATTTGTGTGTGATTGGTTTTTCTCAATGGAATAATTACCCTAACACAAAGCTTTTGCAGGTCTCGGCCATCAAACCCACTGAAATGTTATGGGATAAGCTTAACAACATAAATATGTTGGAGTCAATCAGATTCAGATACAAGTTGTACATTATAATAGCTAATTTCTGTGAATCCCCAGTTGCAAACAGGAAGAGAGATTTTGGCAAGGAAAAAAGCAAGAACCCCAAAACAACAAATCAATCTTTTCTATTCCTGTTTGGGATGCGTAGTATATTTTCACACAAATCCTGTCCTTAGATGTATTTCAGAAAGAGTCCCCTTAATGTTGGGAAAGTTTAATGAAGTTTTTAAAGTATAATTAAGTGTGATGAGAACACCTCTTCATGTTATAAAGAGTGTTGGCCACATATAAATAGATTTAATTCTTTGGGGTGCCACCCAACGCCATGGAATTACATTTTTCCATGGCTTCTCAAATCACCAGACATTAAATGCATTGAACGTGGGTTGGCTGTTCCTTGACACATTTCCCTCCCTTTCCCGGGACTTCCTTGCTCCGAGTGTGTTTCAGGAACGGGCTGTAATCCAACAGGAGCACTGGCTGTTGATGTTACCCACACAATATGCTGCCTTTGCATTAGGCCAAATATTGCCAGTCCTTTCTTACTGTGCAAGACAAAGTTTTGCCAGACCTGGTCACTATGTATTTGTGTCAAGTCTCTGTTCACTGTTGATGGCTTAAATTTAGCCAGGGACAGCCTAGATGGAGAAGAGTGGGTTTCACCACCACTGCTTTAACTATCTCTTTTTTAATTAACTAAAACATTGGTGCGGTTGCACACTTTTTTTTAAGCTTATACATGTGTTTACTGTGCATCACCATGCTAAAGCACATGGTATAAAACATTGCATCAGTATGCTTCAAAGATTTTTGGGATTTTGGGATGTACCATAAAGCTTCAAAGCTTTATGGTACAACAAAAAGAACCACACTAATGAAACAAAGAAACAAAACAGCTCAGTGCCAATGAAGCCAAAAAGTGCATGTAATATGTTTGACTCATTAGCTATGCCCTGTTAAGAGAATAAAAGTAAAGAGAAGACGCTCTATGGTTAAAACCACACACAACATAAGGGAAATTGCCCCTTCAGTACAGGCAAGCTAACCTCACCACTAACTTGTTATCTGAGATTCATTTCCATATTCAATCATTTTAAACTTTGCATTTTAAGTCCTTTGTGTAATGACCTAAATGTATGCAGCAAACCAGAACTGGATAATTTAACTGTTGTCTCAGGCTAGAACAGACATCGTATTAATACTCTTGAGAAAAAACTTTTAGTAAAAAAAACAGCTAAAGGAGTTTTCTTTGCAGTACCTCTGGTGTGGCATGAAAACAAAAAGCATTAAAAATTATAACACAGTTTTGCTATTACTTTACATGTGTGATGGGCTGGGGCACGTTAAATGGAAAATTGACTGACCTTGTAAATATTTTATAGATTATAGTTTATGAGCTGAAGTAAAATAATGAGATGTATTTAGAAAACAAATATTACAACAGTAATGACTTGGCTTACTTATTGAGCTATTTGGAATTAAAGTATATTTCTGAGGGTTATTTAAAAAAAATGGTACAGATTTTCAGAGCCTATTTATGGGGGAAAAAAAACATAATTGCAGCTTGGTCCATTTCTACATTGTTTGACATTAAGATGGTTTTTCTTCATTTTAATTCAGAGGTACTTTTTTAAAATATACATTCAGATACATTGCATTTACTTGAATCTTAAAATGCCCAGTGAGAATGGTCTTGATAGTGTTATTAAGATTTAATTCCTGGACATATTAATCTCTTGCACATAAGGATTTCATTTATGTCAGTGAACAAGTTCAAAAGCTATTATGACATTTTTCAGAGAATGCTCTCTGTTTCAACAGAGAAGTCTTAGTGCTCAGTTATCAAATTCTTTAATAGCAAGTTGTCTGCTCGTTGCAAAAAAGCACAGTGATGCTTTAAAACCTGGCACTGGGACCCTGCAGTACAGAACCCAGTACACAAGTGTTTTTTCTCATGAAAAGGTGAAATCTCGGTGCCAATCCATATATTTTAGGAACAGTTAGATATTTTAGAAGACCACACAAGTTTAATATGTATTTTTTTACTTCTCAGCATGGCATCAAATTTAATAATACCTTCTTATTAGCTAATAATGTGCCAAAAGCTAATCAAAGGTAGGGAAGGGGAACAGCTATATCATCATACAATTATGAATACTAAGACGCAATTACGTCTACATTTAGCATAACTGGGACCAGGACTATATAAGCTATCTGTGCCAACTGTTTAAGCAAAGGGAAATTATTCAGTCCAATTATTTCTTAAAGCGGCAGCTTTCCATCTGCTGGCATTTATGAAGCAGATATTAAACACACAAAGTGGACTGCTTGTGGTCGTACAAAAGGACTTTATTAGAGATGACGAGGACCCATAATTCCCATTGAGATATACAAACAGAAATAATGCAGGCCTAAATAGGGATGAGTGTTGCATAGCAAATGATAGCTCTGCATATTGCAACTTTGTATATCTGTAAGCCACATGCCCCCTGATGTAAAGTTGATGAGTTGCTACAGTTTTATTTACTGCCCAAGTCAAATCTCTGAAGAAAAGAAAACAGGGATTTTATGTAAAACAGTTTAATATTTACATGCTTGCTTTTAGCCATCCTTTGGTAGAAATCAGTTAACAGTGCAACGGGGCCCTATTAAATTGCTGAGCTGCAAAAGATCTCAGATTGATCAAAGTTGCTCAAATTATTCTCCAGACTAGTTTCTGTGTGCCATCCATCTTCCTTGAAATAGATGAGGGTAAAGTTTGCTGAACAAGTAAGTATGGAAAAAATTAAGGATCGGTATAATCTGCATAACCCCCCCCCCCCCAATATATTATTGTAATTTGGACGGTCCAGATATATTTGCAGACACATACAGAAAGTATGTAGAAATCAATCAATCAATCAGGTGTTTGTAACTCGAAACCGCTTTGTCGCAATATAATTAACTTTCTTCGTACAGGGGGTCACCTAATAAAAACTATAGGCTACAATTGTTTATATTCTCAAGAAACACCCAAAGTTTCCAAATGTACATTAATAAAATACGAGGCCGAATAGCAAGCAATAGCAGAATGATTAGTCTTATGATGGAATAATCAATTAACAGAGACGTGCATAAACACAGATGTGGATTACCATTAATTCTATAATTATAATTATAGCGTCTTCTCACAAAATACAGTTAGTACTGAATCAAGAACAAATAAAGCACTGATTATAGTCTTAAAACGCAATAATCTAAACATAATACAATTATGAGACTATTCAAAAATACACATAGTAAATCAAAGGATCCCTTTTAAAAACAATGTAAAGCCTCTAAATTCAAGATAAATTGTTTCAGATTTATCTTACTGCCGTCGTATCATAATGCATGTATTCTTGTGGTATCATTAAAAGCTTTAATTTGTTTTATTTTTTTGGACGCTTATATATTTATTAATTAATTGAACTTCCTTGATCACTAAAATCCGAAAATGTGTGTGTATATGTGTGTGCATATACACATATAGTGTTGTTATTGACATAATAAATACTTAGCTACTTCATATTGAGATTTATGTTTAACATCTTATCCAAGAAACTATTTTAAAAATTCTTTAATAGTAATCCTAAAATAATAATGTGACGAAACTTGTACGCATTTAACATGTATCAACTCTATTATTCATAGTCTCTTAGAAACTGAAAACCAGTTTCCATTTAGAAGTTAAAAACATTTTTAATATGGGTTGCTTAAATCCGTAGTTTGCATCAAAAGTTTTTAAATATATTGAGCGAAATGACGGAGACTAATACATTTTGAGTAAATCAAACTTTTTTATTTGTTTTAGTTTAACATCTATATTAACTGGGAATTATATATTCTTATGACTATGTGCAGTGTCTGGAGTTTGTCCTGCTCTGCTCTGCTTTTATCCTCACGGGGCAGATGGGGAACCTATTGTAACACATTTCATAATTTATATAAGCGGGTAAAATCATGCACCAGTGTACAGAACTTGGGGAGATGCATTTCAATTTGCATCCTTCTCTCTATAGGATTAAAAAGCACGCTTCCATAATTGAAAAATAAAAATAAAACAACAGCAACTAAATAAACACACAAACAATTTCGTGTATTTCTGTCCAGCAAATGCACTCCTGGCAGTACATGTGTGACGCAACATTATCGGAATCAATTTAATTGAAAGCTTGGGGGGAAATCAATTAGCAGTCCCAAACCGACTATAATAGCCGGCTGTGTTGATAGTGGAGGCACATCTGACTAATCCATGATTGCCTTCAGGTTTAGATTTTTATCAAGCCCCACCTTAACATCGACAGTCGTCAAAAGGGGCTTCGTGTTTCAAACACCAGGAAATAATCCTGAAAAGAACAAGAAAAAAAGGAAAACTCGGAGCCATGAGGCTGGGAGGGAGATGTGCTGGTGCTCAGGCAAGCTGTGCAATTGAAAAACACGCGTCCTGTTCCTTTAAGCAGGTCTCCGCAGCGGAGACTGAAGCCGGGCTGTGTGACTGCACTGATGGTCGTTTTGGGCTCCACTATCCCTTTACCCTGGGGGCTGTGGTTAGATTGGGAACCACATGTGGATCATCTAAGTCAATCGGCCGACATTCAGTCATTTTCAAAGATTTATTAGGACCACTTTGAAGTCTCGCATTTGAATCTTGATACAAGCACCGCACAAGCGAAATATAGGGGCATCAGGCCTACACTTTATAGCTGTTCAACATTGTGTTCTCTCTAGCCACCCGCATCCACCCTTATATGTTAATGCTCCGTTTACTTGTGTTAAAAAGGCAATAAATCGTCACAGGAAAAAGAATAATTTTGAACTATACATATGCATATACATATATACTTACAAACACATTATATTTAATGCATACGAATTAAAAAGTAATCGGCAATAATAATAATAATAATAATAATATGAGATATAGGCCTAATATTAATTAATGTTCTGATAAATAAAAGGGCTTCTCTTAAAAGGACCATCTTTTCCAGCTATAATAACACCATGCTGCCCTTAATCGCACGTATAAGATACCTGTAAGAGAGCAACCAAACACCTGCCTCAGCCCTGTCATTGAGATGCGCTTTTCTTCTGGAAAGGATTGGATTTAGTCTAATACTAATAATCGCCCCATCGTACGAGTTACATTTCAATATTGACGCATGAGATTTGCTGCCATAATCATCGCGCTTGACTCACGTTGGAGGAGGAGGGAGGGTCTGATGTCATGAAGCACAAACAGAAAAATCATATTTTAGCTTTTGGGCAAAGCAACCAGATTCCTGGGGCTTTCAATTTTCCAAATGTGATCCACACTAATGGTGCTTATGTGTACAAATCAGCCAACGTGTGGAAACAGCAGACTGGAGAGACAATAAAGCAGGGCTGGCCGGTCAGCATTGGAGAGCAATGATTTGAGTGACTGCCGCGGCCAATTCGGCCATCAGGAGAGAAATAAGGAAGCCATAGTCGGATATAACTGCTGGACAAGTGCCAGAAAGTGACTCAAATACGCAAACATTTGTTCTAGTGAAGTGGCATAAATTGTATAGGCTATTGAAAAATGAAGTCAGGAATATGATGGTCACTTCAAAGCTGAAAAAGACCCTATATGATAAACACACACACATGCACACTGCTTTATTCATAATGCATTAACACCGCAGACTGTAATTGAGAGGTACACAAGCATTGTGAGCATTAAGGACGCCGTATTATATGTTGATAACCACAGAAACACACACACACACACACACACACACATATCTACATATAGATACTCACACTGCAGTTGATTTTTTTTGTTTGTTTAATTTCCTCTTGTTTTATGTAGTATGGTATGGTAAAGTATGTTTGTTAAACATGAATGGGACTTTGCTGGGCTAAACCAGATACTGCTAGACCCGGGACATTTCACATCACATCCATAACATAATTCAAATATTTCATTGTGTAAAATATGCAAACACACAGTTAACAGATAAAACATTGCCTTTAATGTTTGCTGTTTTCAACGGTTAGGCTTCATTTAATAGTCAAAACGATCTAACATGAAATTGCAGATCCCACAGATTTCTGTTTATTACATTCATGTCTGAAAACATTAGCTTACATGTTTTGTAACTGAGTCATCCCAATGCGTCACATTATCATAAGGATATCTTTATTTAAAGGTAAAACATGCAAATGTCCCAATCACTGGGTGTGTGTGTGTGTGTGACTTTTTTTTCTTTTATTGTAATTTGGATAAAAGTTAACACATGCAATGTTGTGCATGTAGCACATAAACATATTTTTATGTCACGATAATAATAAAATACTACAATTAACAGGGCAATACATTAACTATGCCTGCGTGTTATACGTGTAACTTAAAGCATTGGAAACGAACATATACAATATTAATATTGGCTACTGTTAATTTTAAATTATAATTTTCTCCCTGCAACGGTAGCGTGAAATCTATAGGCTACGTTACGGGTTTTTACATTAAGTTTTTGGTAATACAAAAATAAATAAAAATAAAAACAAATCACTATATATGAAATAAGGCAAAATATAAAAAATGTATCGAGAGCAAATTTTGACACATGCAAATCGACTGAAAAATATGTTATTCAAATAATATGTATTTATTTTGCTTATTTAAGGGCTACATTTGTATATTTATATTCCCAAAGGTCTGGGCGATTCCAAAAAACTTTTTTTTTTGTTCTATACTGTAAAGTATGCCGTTACAACGTTAAGTAAAAAATGATTATAAAACTAACTGTTAAACTAACTCAATGTGTTACATGGTGCTTGTTTGTGTGAAATATAAAACTACTCATCATTAGGATAATATCATTTAATTGAAGGTAATTATGCCAGTGAATGGCCGACAACGTTTTAAATAGTTACTTTTCTTTTACTAAACAAATAAACAATCAAAAAAATGAAATACATATATAAATAATAACATTTAAAAATAGTGTAATCAATCGAATGTGATAATTAATATAAGAATTAATGTCGAGAAATTGCAAAGGTGAACTTAGTAATTTATTTATTTTTGTATTGATGCGTTTATTTTTTTGTTTGTTTGTTTGTTTGTTTGTTTGTTTTTACCAGAATGGCATATTTAAAAATTAAACCCGGTGCTATATTCACATCTAACCCACATATCAATCGAAAAACAAGCATCAGTGCACAAGATCCACATTTCAAGATGCAGATTTCGGACCCTACCGACACGAAATTATAGTAACACTAATTAAACCTACACAATCTTCAATGCGCATTTGTACTGGAAAGCTGTTCAGGCCACTGTCGCAGGTATCAGGATGAAATGCAATTCAATTAGCAGACTCCATTGCTGCGTTGATTTGGGGAAAAGCTGCTGAAAGTTGCATTCAGACAGTGGGAGCCGTCTGTAATTGCTCAAGACATGGAGATGGGGGCTGGGCTGAGGTAGCCATGTATAAATAGTGTGATCTCCAAAACACAGACATAACAGCAGGAGTGATCTAACCTTCTACACCCCCATATCACCGCCTCCGTATCCGAGCAAAAGGACCCACATACCGTTAGTGAACATAAAGTGGATTTCTGTGAGCAGGACCACTAGACAGCCATGGAAGAACTTACTGCTTTCGTCTCCAAATCTTTCGACCAGAAAACCAAGGAGAGCAGCAAGAAGGAGAGTATCACGTACAGGGAAGTTTTGGAGAGTGGCTTAGCAAGAGCCAGGGAGCTGGGGACCTCAGAGACCAACCTCCAGGACATTACCGAGACCAGCAACCACTGTCCGGTGCACCTTTACAAAGAGCACGTCGAGCTGGAAAAGGACAAACTGAAGGAGTTTAATGTAAGCAGGGCTTCAGAAGGTAAGTTGCATTTCCTCTCCCGGTTTCTGCTGCAGCCATGGCATGCTAGTCGGTGGTGGGGTTTGTGAAAATCGGAAATCCTCTGTCGGGGAGATGGCTGTGATGAAAAAAAAAAAACAAGCAAGCAAGTGTGTGCATGGAGTCAATACATTTCCAGAAAGTGAAGACGTTATGGTCGGTGCAGCCTTCAGCAAACCAGGAGATCAAGAACAAGTCGAAAAACACAGGCATGGTTTCTCAGCTTGCATCTGAAGGCAAATGTCCAGTTTGTACGGGAAGCTGTGGTGTACACTTTTGTTTTTTTACATTTACATACTAGACCACGCGTGTGCTAAAAGGGATATATTTTCTTAACATTGCGCTACAGTATACATGCACTTTAGACATCCGTAAGTGTCTGATTATTTGACATTTGTTTGTATTTTTAATTATCCAGTTGATAATCAAATTAATTTGAAAATACACTGGTGTGCTACTACTACAAGCACTGTCTTTTCAATTGAATGCCACACATAAAAAGAGAGGCCTCTATTAAATTATAATTAATACTCATAATACAGACATGAAACAAATATTACACAATCTAAATTATAACACACCTGTTCTAATGTAACAATTTCAGTTTAAATTGGGATATCTTATTACGCGATTTTTAAATTGTGATATTTAATACGAGTTTAATCAAACGTTTCTCCGGGTGTTAAACTGCTTTCCCTATGATGCTACGATAGATATGCACTTCCTAAAATAGGGTTATTTAAAGCAATAACAAGGTAGTTTTGTTGAAACTTGTACACAGCCTAGTTGCAAACGAAATTGAATTTATATGTATTTTAATACCGTGGAAGTATGTATATTCCAGTCTGATCAGGTCGTGTCGTAAAATGCACGTATTTGTATTTAAATAAGGATGGGTACATTTTAAGTCAGAGGTATATATCACTTAGGATTTACCTTTGTACATATTAGCCTACATGTATTTAATAAAATTGTGTTTTGCTACAATGAACAAATAAATACACAAATAAATGTATAAATAACACACTTATGTTCGGTTTATAAAGCATATTTTTTTAACAGCAATAAAGTTGCACCTCTCCCTTTTTTGTTTATGTCCAAAAGAAATATTGAATCGATTGCTTTGGTAAAGTTAAATTTATCATGAAGTACTTCACACTTTTAATGCTGGCCTCAACATGTATATGACTTTATAGTATAGTTTACTGTACAGACAAACTGGACTAAGCTTTCAAGAGAAAATGTTATAAGCTTAGACCCATATTTCAAATAAAACAAGATTTTCAAGATTATTTTATGATTATTATTATAATTATGAGATTATTAGCAGTTTTATTGATCCAGTGGAAGTACGATTGTTATTGACTATATACGCACAGAGTTACTATTAAACGTAATGCATTTTTACTTTCTACACAATACATACCAGCTTCAAATACGAAAAAATAAAACAACAGATGATCTTAAAAGTTATAGATTTAATATCAATATTCTCCCTGGGAGTCTATTCTGAATAATATTGCTATTTCAGTTTTAATGTTTCACTTTCTTGTAGTTTATAAGACTGGACTGTGGGTAAAGTAAAATGAATAAAAAGTCATTTAAAAAATACAAAGTTAAATCACATGTCCGAATATAACTGAGTGCATTTTAAACTGGTTGTAATTGAATAATGGATTCGGGCCCAGCTCTTGCTGTCAGAGCATGCATGATGTCAGATGGTTACATTTTCTCGATCTGTCCGATAGTCTACTCTTTGAAGACAAATTCATTGTTTGTTTTCACACATCAAGGAAATGGTAAAATATAAAAAGATTATTCGCTGGTCTGAACAATAATGTTATCGTATAATACATGCATTATATATAATTCATGCACCGTGCCTATGCTTTGTGGCCTTTGTGTAATCTGAATATACTTCTAACAGTTTATAATAAAAAGTGTCAATATTCCTATACCCCCCCCCCCCCCCCCCACACACACACACACACCATCATATCTAAGAAATTATAGTCTGTGTTTAAGTTTGCATCACATATGCTGGAAGTGGAGCTTATTCGGAGATCCCAGTACACCCAAACATGTAGTAGCTGTTCTGCAATAGGCAACACCAGGATGGCACCGTCCCCGGACAGAACCGTGATGTGTCTGAACAGTGCTAAGCCTGGTCTAAGCATGTCGTTTTGCTCACGCAGGGATATATGAATGCAAGGAAAAGAAAGAGGAAGTGAAATCAGAAGACGAGGACGGACAGAGTAAGCTGAAACAGAGACGGAGTAGGACAAACTTTACTTTAGAGCAACTGAACGAACTGGAAAGGCTGTTTGACGAGACGCACTATCCGGACGCCTTCATGAGAGAGGAGTTGAGTCAGAGACTGGGGCTGTCGGAGGCTAGGGTTCAGGTAAGCCTGTACTTCCCTGTTACAATTGCATTCATGTGTCCTTCAGGGTTACTATATTGTAGGGCATGTGTTTGTTTGAAACGCATATGTGCACCAACCGATCAATGCACACATGATTAACACGTATAACACATGCAGGTGACATTAAATATATTGACAGATAAGCAATGTACTCGTTGTAGGTATGAATGCTTTAATGCAGTACAGATGTGATAAACACGTGTATCTTTTTCTTCATCTAAACATGCACACGGGGTTGTCTCATAGTTCTTGCTTTTGCACACACACACACACACACACACACACACACACACACACAAAAGTATTGTATTTAAAATGTCTGCTTCGGATTATTCAGAACGATTGTTAGGATCTTTTACCAAGAACTAAACAACAACCACCAACAAACAAAAAACGCCATTTAGTGGACTATGTATACATACGATACAGATATAAACGTGCATACGAGAAAAGTGTTTAATTGCACAAAGTTGAACTCGGTTTCAATTTAGGAAACAAAACTGAGCAGTGAAACGTTGGATAAATAGACTCGAATTGATACTGTCATGTTTTATTACAAACACCTTGTTTCATGGTTATCCAAAGCCATTTCTACATAATTTATTCCCCCCCACCTCATGAAAAGTGAGCAGGGTAGGGTTTTCTTGCACATTTAAATACATTATTTAACAATGACAGACATATATTGATTTTTGAAATTGATGTACAGATTACAGAACTGATAAAGAAGTGGAAGATATTACAAAACAGCTGGTCTATTCTCTGAAGTGCTGGCTATTATAGTGTTAAATCCTGCTCGTTATTATCTTTGTGAGTTAATACATGAGTTAAAACGTGTAAATCGCTTACTTTAAGGAAGTTTTATATTTCAGTTATTAATATACCAATGCCCGTGAGTCTCAAGGACGATTTCGCTTCCCAGCGTCACCTTTTCTTCATGAAGAAAAAATCAGAAATTAGATTATAACATAATGACGAATAACTGTACGTATTAAATGCTTTTAGGCTTTTGTTTTATTTTTATTGTACTATATTTTATGCATAGGCGACCAATAACAATGCATTTTAAAATAAAAAACGAATGATTATAAAGTGTAACCATTGAAACAGATTTTTAAAACTTTTTTCCTTTTCTCTCTAAACTTTTTCTGAACCAGTTTAAATACATGTTATATATGAATGTAGTTTGTAGTGCTTCTATTATAATCCGTCATTATATTATTACTACTCATAATAATACTATTAATCATAACAATAATAAACTCAAAAGAAGGCTACTATTTCGTTGTTAATTGTTTCTTAAAAACTTAAGCCGATAGGTAGGCTACAGGGCAAAGTTTTAAACATGTTTTAGATGTGCACTTACAGACTTCTTCTTTATAACTTTAAATATTGTCCACGAATGCCATGCAACCAGTTAGACTATATGAATAATAGTATATGTATATAATATACGTGTGTGTGTTTGTGTGTGAGAGTGTGTGTGTGTGTTAGGTGGGTTGATTTTCCTGTATGTTCACCACAAACTAATAATAATAATAAAAAGTAATGTTAATACAGAAGAGCTAATAAAACGGCTTTATATATTCCGCGTACACAAGAGTAACCTACATCTATACATAATGACTATTATTTCCAGTTGGGTGGAATCGCATTGTTCAGCATTAAAAAATTACATTTTAATTAACATGCATTAGTATTAAAGTAAGTCTTTGTCAGATTAATTCCCCTGGTGTGGTGTAAAAGATGTACTCTAGCCATAAACATGTATTGATTGAATGTGTTTTTGTTTAAACATTTGATGCCTAGATGCAATTTATAATCTGTTGATCTTTGAACTAGTATAGGACGATGTATGACCACAGCAACAGTAATATCTACTAATAATACTCACAGTAGCACCATCACTAAGCAATGGGTAATTCTAAGTATAAAGTAACATTGTTGCAGGTATATATTAGCTTTTAAAGGATTGCACAGGTGCAGAAATGCGTTTGTGCGTTGCTAACTTAGTCTGGTTTAGAAGTCCTTACTGCAGCTAAATGCACTAGTGAAAGTTGCTCATGTACTGCAGATACATCTAACCACATCATAAACATTAATGAAGAGATTGAACTGCCGCTGCAGGGGACACCTGCTTATGTCACTCACCTCATTTTGTCTAACGTTATCTCTGTAATATCCGCCAATGGCTTGATATACTGCTCCCATAAAAATGGATTAGAAATAATTGAATTTCACCGTAACTCTTTCAGTGGGATATCACTTGTTCTCTACGTTAATGGGAAGACGAAGCCACAACGCAAGGCTTTGTGACAGCTTGCAAGCACAACAACAGCCCAAAACGGTCCCTTTCAAACAACAGCAACAACAAAATGACTATACATCAGGGTAATACTAAAAAACAAAACGTTACAGTCAGGAAATCAGGAAAAAAGCATGTTAGCTCGCAGAAATATGCATATCAACTCGCATAACATGGCTCTGAATGCGCAAAAGGCTGAGAGGGACATTTGGGCAGTTTTCGGATATTGTACAAAATTGCGGTATATTTCACGTCAGTCGCTAAGGGACCCATTTTCAATTTACGCCGAAAATCTATTGTAAGTAAATTGTGAGTCCTGTGGTAGAGGGAGCTCATATTAACCCATATTTTTAGTGTGGTACAGAAAAGCCCACACCAGCCAGCTGTCACAGGTCTAATTGAAAGTTATGAGACCGTAGTGAGGAGCAGGCAGTAATTCAATTACGACTAATATCTTTTGGTTTCTGGTGCAGAGCTAAATTAAATGTCATTATTCACTGTCTCTAATAAAAATCAAAAGGAAATCAGATTAGAGTATTTGTGAAGCGCATCATTGAGTGATCCTTAATGAAGAAATAACTGTCTAAACCAGTGTAGTTCACTTTGCTTAGCATATTCATGGCTAATTGGGATTGATCTTGAGCTGTAAAATGCTTGATTTATTAGCCTTATGAGAGTCTCTGTAAACTAGTCCTTAATAATAATAATAATAATAATAATAATAATAATAATAATAATAATACATATAACACATATCCATGCGTAACCCTATCACTTGGTCATGTTTTGGTTTACATTACATATAAAACGGAAAAGGCTGTGTAGAGACAATACCTGTGTCTGATGGATTTGTTTTTATCCTTGATACAATTATAAATATATAAAGTTTTTAAACAATCTCAAACACTTTCATAATATCTAACATACCAAAACATCACTGCGTCCCCTGGAGCAACTATCTCTAGAAAGTTTTATTGTAATTGTTTCTAGTAAACAGATTATTTTGTCAAAGATGGCTAGATTTCAGTGTGTGTGTGTGTGTGTGTGTGTGTGTGTGTGTGTATATATATATATATATATATATATACACACACACACACACACACACACACATATATATATATATATATATATATATACACAGCTCTTGAAAAAATTAAGAGACCACTTAACATTGATTTCTGAACTTGGAGTGGTCTCTTATTTTTTTCCAGAGCTGTATATATAATTTTAATTGGGCTATCTTTAGCAGTTTATACACAAATCGACTGTGTTAATCTCCAGTACTGTGTATTTTATTGACAAACACATAATTACTTCTGCATTGAGTTGTGGTTTAGAAAATTTAAACCGTGTAAAAAAATGGCGTCGCCACCTTGGGTGATTAAACAATGCCCTTTGATGTCTTTCTATCACTAATTACACTCTTGCAAATGACCATCATTAATGCCGTCGGGGGAAACACGGTAGATTAATTTAATGTGGGAAGTGAAGTTAATATTAATTAACCATATGATCTTTTGGCAAGTGGGATAACATCAAAGGTTCAAATTCCGAAAATTCCTATAGCTTTAATCACAACAATAAATTAAAGTAAATAACCAGGGATTTACTCAAGACATTAAGTATATCAATATAATTTTAATTTTGCACTGCATTAGAAAAAAACACCGGTGGACTCTTTCGTAAATTGCAAGTTCGGGAATCACCTAATGTCACATTAAAACCATGTGCCCATATGCTTGATTTTGGAAAATAATTTAATAATAATAATAATAATAATAATAATAATAATAATAATAATAATAATAATAGATTATATTTGGCCAGTCAAATTGGTTTTGGCTTAGTATGCTGAGGTTAGAAATCGAGTGTAATTTACCGTTTTACCGTCTCACGTACTTTATGAATTTAATATGAATGACTTCAACCAATGCTTGATTGAATTACTTACATTGTATTTTAAATTAATGACGATGTAACTGAGAATGTGCTTCATCTATCTTCTCTTAAATGACAAATCGAATCAAATTCATGTTCATCGATCCAGTTTCACTTCAATTTCCAATGGCCTTTTATTTTTTAGGTTTGGTTTCAAAACAGAAGAGCTAAATGTCGAAAACAAGAAAATCAAATGCATAAAGGTACATTAATTTGACTTTTGAATCTATATTTATTTGATGTGATTAAAATGTACGCCCTAATATATCATACCGAGTAATTGGTAAACATTGATGAAGCCGCAGGCTTTGATAGAGTCAACGATTTTGTAAAACCTAGAGTTAATCGATGTTTGTATTGTGAGCATGTCGAATATTATGTTTTATTGTTGTAAAAAATGGCCACGCAGTAACAAACCAGGCATTTACAACAGTGCTGTGCGCCGTTTGTGTAGTTAACGACAATATTCGCAATGGGCAATGCAAACGAAACCTGCATGCTAAGAGAAACGCATTTTTACTGCTTAATAAATTGAGGATACCAGTACGCTTTAATTGTGTGGTTCACTGACATGCTATTGTTTTTCTCTAGGTGTAATTTTGGGTACAGCTAGCCATTTGGATGCCTGCAGAGTTGCCCCCTATGTGAATATGGGCGCTTTAAGAATGCCTTTCCAACAGGTACCTATTTTTCATCTACATTAAACTGCTCACCTAAAAAATAACCAATATTCTCACTGAGGTACACCAGAATGTGTCAGACCAAAACATTGACACATTTCACAGGAATGTGTTAATGTGTCATCTGACCTTTATCATACAAAACAAAACACATACACAAATAGAAAAACACACAAAAATACTCAAGTCCTGATTTAGAGTAGGTTCTATATGGGAGGATCTTTAGGGAATTCAAGTTATGGTTTCATGAAATTAGCATGTGTAAAGCCAGGTTCGAATATGAATAACCACTTTTCAAATGAATTTAAAAGCACGGATGTTATATGAATAGGCTTCAAGATCATATTTGGCCACTCGTGCTCTGCCTTGTTTATGAACACAGACATTTGCTTTGTTTGAACTTAGCAATATGTGCAATATCAGATTGTCAGATGCATAAACACTAAATGGAGACACTTTCCTTATTATCCCCCCCAACCGCCAAAAAAAAATAAAAAAATAGAAAAAACATAATAGAACAATTGCGGTTATATGATAAGCCATTCAGCATGATTTTGTAATGGAAATGGCTTATTATTTTAAGACAGTATATATGAAAGGCATTTTTGAGAAGTAAAATACTTTCAAATTATGTAATTGGAGATATAATTGTACCAGTTTACACAGACCGTACAGTATATTCAAGGCAATCGACAGTGGGTCCCATTGGGCCTTCAAATGCTGGTCAATTTTCAGATTAGATGCAACAGCTGTCTTACCATCAGTGAAATAAACATATTCAATCACCGCATTCAAAATGTAGCGGGGGAAGGAAAGCAGTTAATTTCCAGAAGATTTGCTAGAGTTATTGCCTCTCCGTATGAAGGACGCTGTGAAACAAAGAATAGCACAGTGTAAATGTAGCTCAGTCCAGGGTCTTCTTTTACCTCAGGGGCTCGGGTTTGAAAGCGAAACATTAGACCCACTCTGTGCCATTTGATTTGGGGTGTGTGTGCATGTGCGTGAGTGTGGAGCGAGAGGGAAAAACGTCTGTGTTTCCCGGCACTAATTAAGCCAACAGAAAACGTAGCAGAGGGAGATAAAAGAGGTAATGAAAGGCAGAAATATAGAAATGCTGGTGATTGGCTGTGAGCGACACGGGCAGCACAAGGGTAGGAGAGTTGCATGCCGACGGGTCTGTGCTGGTACATACAGAGGAGTTCCCATCTCTCTCAAATGGCCACCACCTGTTGCCCTGCTGCTGCGATACACTGCTCAACAATGGTATTTCCAGGAATGCAATATATACTTCAAAAACAAAAGGAGGAAAAAAAAAATATATATATATTTTTTCCCCCCAGTGTAGTCATGCTACACTGAAAACATGCTACTTCCCACTCTCCCCACCCCCGCGCTTTCGGTTGAATGTATATGCGTAGTATACTTATTCTTTCACAAGGGAGAGAAAAAATATATAATCTGAAAATCACCACAATAAATCAGACACCCGCAGTCCCAGTCATAGTGACGATTCACGTTAGCTTATCTCCAAGTCTGCTTATCATTCCCTAACTGTTCAATTACGGACCAGGGAGGTTGGTAGACAGTAGCCTACAGTGATTAATGGGGGCCTAATGGGGGGATCGTGGATGTTTGCTGAAGATGCACAGGGCCCTGACACATGAACACGGGCAGCCTCCACAGATATGTAGGCAGAAGCACACCAAGCACTCAAGCACCGCAGTGGCGTCGAGCCCGGCCTTGTGCATCATGCGGGGGCGGAGGCCAAGGGTCATGGAGATGGCTGAAATTTCGACCAGTGGTGCCGAATTAGTGTTGTGGGGGACTTAGACAGGTTCATTTTAATATGGGTCGATGTGTGATGCGTGATTAAAAAAAAATAGCATCCTGAAAATAATTTGTTCATTCTGCTGTTTTTCTTTAATGATTTCTGGAAACACAGTTTTTATTTCCATTTTCTCGACTGCCTGCAACACACCCACAATGCAGTTATTCCGTTAAATTAAAATTAAGTTCCAGCTGGACAAAAAACAATATTTATAAAAATAAATAATTTACAGGAAAATAAAATCATCATAAAAACATACAGTTATGGTATGAAATTGTATAGTGTTTTAATGTAGCTTGTAAGATGAAAGTGGTCATATTATTACACCAATTTCTATTTCTTCTTTAAATTGACTGCCTCAGAACAACATGGTAAAATCCCTGTGCTTTGTTTTGAAGAATGTATTGTTTTGGCCGGCAGAGAAAAAGCATTCACCTAGTTCAGCCCTTATTCTGCGTTGTCCTTTTTCTACTCATCATTTTCAAAAGCTAATTCTGGAGGGGGTGGGGGCATTTTAAAATATAAAACTGAGAAAGAGAGAGAGAGAACATCTGAAGATATAATCATTTATCTGGAACTCCTGGCATAGTAGATGCATTGATAACACACCACTGAGAGGCGATGGCTAACTTCTGTTCAGCGTTTAATTCAAATGTTTATAATCTCAGCCCCTGTGTGAAGGGACTGTAATCAAGAATATCAATTCTGACGGCTGCCCGTTTTCTTCCCCAGGTTCAAGCCCAGCTGCAGTTGGAAGGAGTAGCGCACACCCATCCTCACCTCCACCCCCACCTGGCTGCCCACGCCCCGTACCTGATGTTCCCACCCCCTCCTTTCGGACTACCAATCGCGTCGCTGGCAGACACTGCCTCTGCCGCGGCAGCTGTGGCTGCTGCCGCCAAAAGCAACAGTAAGAACTCCAGTATCGCTGACCTCAGGCTCAAGGCAAGAAAACACGCAGAGGCGCTAGGACTCTGACCTCCACGGGCATCTCCGGCGCTCTGAACTCTAATAATTGCTTCTCACACAAGACTGTGGCTGTGAAAAGGCCATGACACACACACAATTAAAAGAAAAAGAAAGAAAGAAAGAAAGAAAGAAAGAAAGAAAGAAAAAACCTAAAAGAAAAATGTCACAGAACCAGCTGCCAAAACAACCACTTGTAGAAGATAATAGTTAAATACCAATGAAATCAACCTTTCCTATTTCACCAACAGGCAAAGACTCGGCTGGGAGGCATCTCTACAGGCCCGTGTTGGTCACTTTCCTCTCGAATGAATACAGCCCAAGGAACATACAAAAATTGTGTGGATCTCTGTCTGATGACCTGCTTATATGATAGTAAGACTTTAAACAAAAACTAGCAGGCCAAACAAACAAAAACAAACAAACAAACAAACAAAAAAAACAAGAACGTCACTGATACCGACAGACAACCTGTGTTGACAGAAAGACACTGAGGCCTTGGATACTCAAACTTGCAAAAATGGCCATATTCGCCTCCAACCACTGTGTTCCTGCCTTTGCCCAGTGCATGCGTCTGACTGAACTAATGACTTCTGTGGGGCTGGCCTCCATCGCACCTGAGATGTGTCCAACTATATTAATCACTGCCATGAAAACAACTTCCACTATTTGAAATCTTCTGCAAAGATGTTTTAAATTATTACAGCTTATTATTTAAGCTGTGGATGCCTGCGAAACCGCAGTAACACAGCATTAGTTTTAACGTGTTTGCTCATTTTAATTCTTTTTTTCTTTCTTGCTTTTGGAAGGAATTGTTTTGTGTGTTGCTGTATTTCTGCTGAGTATATGTTGGCAGGAGCTTTTTTTTTTTTTTCTATTAATCATGTTTTTGACCGGAAAATTTAAGTGAAAATAGCTTTTGCATTTCGGGTCATGCTTTCTAGTTGTTTACAATCCATGCTACAAGCAAATACTACTTCTAAATGAGGGGGGTTAAAAAATAAGAAAAATGCAGATTGGGGTGAAGCTCAGTTTTGCAAACCCTTCTCAAATGTCACCAAAAGGCAGTATTGTGACATGTTTGAAAAGGACAAAGGGTAACTGCAATTATTTAATTTTAAATATGAATGAAGCATCAGTCTAACTGAAATGCAATTAAGTGCAGTAAAGTGCAATACTGTAAATATTAAAAAAAAGTTTAGTCAGAATAGCAGTAAAACAGTGATTTTCAGTCTTTTTTTGGCACTGATAATCAATGTGTTGAGTTTCTTTGCCAAACGGACAGGTTTTTCTGTTTCTTTTTCTTTTTTTTTCAAAAAAATGTAAATGGTATGAATTCATAAGCAATCATGAGCCATAACTCCTGGAGTTTGGTGGTAATTAAACATAGTTTTGTACACATAAAACAAAAATCAACAAAGAAAAAAGTATTTAATTTGTTGAGGTAGACAATAGCACTTTTATTTGATGTTGTACAGATCAACACTAGGATCTAGAAAATATTCACACACAAAAAACAACAAACAAAAACAACTGGTGTAAAGTATTGACACTGGTAAATCCATTTTCAAATCCACCAAAGTTTAAAAAATGTCTTGTTACTTAATTTAACAAAATACTTAAAAGCAGCTGAGTAATTTATACATTGTTTTTCAAAACAAAATGTAGTTTAAATGCCAAGCTTATTCAATTACAATAGAAACTACCTTTGTCATATTCAGCTAAAACCAATGGAACCATGCTGACAATTATATTTTTATGCTGCTTTTTGTAAAATATAACTTAACATACTTTACCCTATTTTTGTTTTACGTTGGTAGTTTATATCGCATAATTCATTTACTTTGCTTTATGGTTATTAAAAATGAATTTAAAATCTTAAAAATATAAACAAATGTATTAATTATTATTATTATTATTTTGAGTGGTGGTGTAAGAGGATGACGCAATTCCACTACCAAATGAAATGGACTGCTTTGTCAATACTTCATCATTGCCTTTGATCTCAGTAATGATCCTAGTAAAGGTCTACCTCTAACAATATATCACTAATTGTGAAAAAAAAAACATTTTTTCGGTTCACAAGCCATCTTAGCCATTGTTTAGCAATGTTTCCATTTCTTTTAATGATTGAACTCATGGGTGCTTTTTATTTATTGTTTCGTTTGAAAGTTTATAAATGAGGAATATTTTAATTATGAGTGTAAATTTTTACATGGCTTTGCATTTATTTTTATATTTTTTTAAAATGTTACTTTTGCAACCTTTTGAACAGAACGTGTGAGTGTAGTACACTGTGTGCTTAATATGTAGTGTGTCTGAGTTTACAAACATTTCAGGGATGGTAAGAAAAATGATGAAACTTTTCAAACATGTCAAAAGTTTTCTTTAAGCTCCATAGAGATCTTGTTGTACCCAACATTATTATAACTATTATTATTATTATTTTATTTTTTATTTTTTGTGATTTATGCAAGCATGCTTAAACATGGGCTCACCATACAGTTTAGTTAAAGGGTGTTTTTTATTTGTTTGTTTTTTTAATCACACAATATGAATGTACATCTTGTACAAGTAAACTATTAATAAAGTTATAAGTATTTGTACTGCAGTCTAATGATAATTTTATGCCTATATTTAAATCTGACAAAGGATGCACTGAGTAGTCTATATGCCTGAAGAAAGAAGGCAACATATGATGGAGCTTCCTGGCCAACCTACGCAATTGTTATATTTAGTATATCTACAAGGCACTTTATTCTCGACTGACACAAAATAAAGAAACAGGGAATTTCAATATTAATCAATACGTATTAAAAAAAGGGGGGTGGGTGGTGGAGGCAAAAAACGATTACAAAGCGATCATTCAATAATTAAGGCAAGTGGGATGATGGGTGGATCAATAGCAATATCAGTCTAGTGCTGACATTTTTACAGTTTCCATGTGAGTGATCAGAATTCTTACAATGCAATTCAACATGTGCCAAGAGAGAAAATTGAGCTAGCTCGAACCAAGATCTAAATGCCCCTGAAGGCAGACTTGACATTTTACCCTTAAAAAAATAAAAAAAAATACTTGAATATAAATATGATGTGCATGAAAACTATAAGTTGTTAAAATGGAGCCAACTTACAGGAAGAAAACAAAAAAACAAAAAGTTAAATGGTAAACATTCTGGGAAGAATGCGTTATAAACAAGTAAGGTGACAGGGAGCTGTCTGCCTGTGTTTTGTAATGAAAAAACAAAGTTGATAAGTATTGTTGAGACAAACCTTCCCCTCCCCAATAACAGTTTTTCAAAATACAACCCAAATTCACCGCTTGACTATACAGGTTTTGAAATGTATTCTAGAGCTTTGCTCAGTTGGCACACTTAAACTTTTCTTTTGTGCATTACAAATGTCTACATTTTTGATGTATATTAGTTTCCTTTGAGAACTTAATTCCAGATGTGTGTACATGGAGTAATTATAGCACGCGGCATAATGCTTTCTTGTCTGAATAACATCAGGGAAATAGTCAAACAGCTTCCTGTTAAGCTAGTACCCTAAAAGGTTGCTGCATGTGTAATTTGTACTTCAGCAAGTCATGCATGAAGACTGAATGATATTGGCCCAAGATGATAACTATCTATGTAGCCAGTAATGCTTATATCACATCTAAGAGACTAGCAAAAACAACAAGGAAATTGAAATATATCAACACATAGCAGCGAATAAGCAAACCTCTCAACGACCGTTGTGTCATAATGTTCTGCATTACGCATGGGGTCATGCTATTGTCAATGAATCTGCAAACAGTCTGAAACCCTAAGTCCACACCACCGCCTGTGTCCAATTTCTAACCCACACTCCACATCGGCATATTCATGAGTGAACATCAGAGACAAAGTGTTGCCAGGTTAAGTGTTACTTCTGAGCTTTTAAAACGTCTGAGGCTATACTCAGTATGGCAAAGTGAAAATACGACATCTTGTTTGAAGTTGAAAATCGCAATCTAGGTGCTTGGCTCCTGAAAGAGTGGCTAACTAGTGGTGTCAAGTGAAGCAGTGATTTGATTCCCCCTCTAGCACAGGGCCCTGATATGTTGCTGGCAAGGAGGTGGAGAAAGCTGACTGATATAAATTCACACTCAAATTACAATAAATTCTCTCAGCTATTCGGGGGCAGTTGGCTGCCCTTTTTATCCAGAGGAACGTGAACAATTTTTGAACATTAAAAGCTGCTATTTTTAGCGCAGGCCTTTATTTTATTTGCAACAAGACTAACAAAGAATGCTTTCTGGATTGCAAAGGGCAACTAATTATATTTGTTGTCCTGCCATTTAAAGCACAATTTCCATGTTTTCTTTCATTGCCGATTTATTTTAATTATGATTACAGGGGAAATACTTAATGCAATTAAGCAACAGCATAATCATGCAACCAATTCATAACATGAAAGTTATGATTGTTTTTTCTCTGAAAGCAAAGTGGAGACCATGTAAAAAGGTCTGCTTGAAGTCTGAGAACACAATCATGAGACACATAAGACAAAGAATTAACATTTTTAATCTGCTCACTTCAAAGGATGATTGACTGTCAAGTCCTAATGCTTTTGCAGCAGCATTTATCTCCCCTAAATTTTCTTTCAGCCGCAGTACTGTAGTGCATCAGTTTGCATTTTGCTTCGAGGAGCACGAAAGGTAAAGGAAAGAGTGATATTTTAACAACACAAAACAAATGGATGCATTAGGAAATTATATATTAAAAATAAACCACAGGGGATAGAGCATCTTCCTGGCAAATTACCTAAAAAGCAGCACAATTATGTTGTGAAAAAAAAGAAAAGAAAAGAAAATGGATGCTGCAATGGAACTGAAATGAAAAGCTTTGCAACCAGCAGTCTCCAAATTAAGCTGTAACAAAGGGTGGGCACATCCACTGTGTAAGAAATGCAGACTCGCTGTTTCAAATTAAAATCTGGCTTAGTCCCCCTTGATCAAGAATGTGGGTTTCAAAACAAGAAGCACAGAACCACAATAAATATTACGCTAAACAGAGAAGGGGACCCTCTTACATGCCTGATTGTTTAAATGTTATTCGAAAGACTGAATACAAGCTCCGTATATACACTGAATATACGACAATGGTTAGCAGGGACATATTGGTGGCCTGCTCTATTTTTTTCTGCTTCCCTTTCTTTCTTTCATTTTTTTCAGCACGTCATTTAACAGATGTGATCAAGGGCCTCTGCTGAACCATGATGCGATTCACAGCATATTTCAAATAGACAAGCATTGTGGCACGAATGGAATGTGCGAGAGTCATCACGAAAACCTAAAGAGTTAGCTAATTAATTAAATGAGTTTGCTTTACAAATAATTGTACTGCATGTCCTTATACATATCTAAAAATAAATAAAACCAACTTACTCACTCTGTGGAGAATATTGATTGGTTGTTTATTATATGCTTTATTTTCCTAGATGCAGGTGAACTGTATAGTCACAATGTTCCATGTACAACGACTTGTTTGTTCCAGGTTATATATAATTTTCTGATGTCCCCACCTATTACAGAGTAAAAGAGAAAATGCAAGTGAACAAAAGGAGCCAAGAGAAAAAAAACAAGAAAACTTTACTATGGTGCCGTTAGATTTTTTTTTTTTAATGCTCTTACTCAGGCATCAATATGTCTTGGTGTATTCCTTCTTAAAGAAAGGCAGTTAAAATTGCCAGGTCTGAAATATTCATACACATTAACGTTGCAAAATATCACATCTGGTCGTGCGTAAAAGACACTTAACTGCATATTCATTGGAGGGCCCGAAACATGCAAAGAACTTTGCTTTAGCCATGCAGGAAAACTTTCAATACTAGGGTCAAATGGGAGCAGGTCATGTGAAAGTGGCATTATCAAATTTCTGATATTTTCATGATCGTCTCTGAATGTCAGGTTACACACTATGGCAAAACTGTTTGCTTAATAATATTATTCTCTACCTAAACTGCAATTCCAGCAACACAAAGAAATGTACATGAGGACAGTACTTACTTGTTCAACACTTCAGAAGCAGGGAGACTGTTTCTAAGAACAATACTAAAATAAAATAATTAAAACCCAAAATAAAAAAATAAAAAATTGAAGGCAACTCATTCAGGATTGAGACAGGATTCATTGTTTTTAAAAATTTTTACATAATAGAGTTACAAGGGTAAAAATGTATAGTTTTCATGTTTTAATCTGGATTTTAATAGGTTCATATGCTTTCGATTAATTCTCGTGCTCCTTCTAAAAGTTATTTGCAACCTTTTCACCTTTCAGCTGGAGTTTCGCTGCTTGTGTATGTATTGACAACATTTTTATTCCGCTTACTTCAATTAGTTTGGGACATTACACATGAAGCATTACTACTACTTATTCCAAGAATATACAATTTCAGCACTGTTCAGCCAATTTTAACAACAACCTCCCACTGAAACTTCAGAAGAAAATAATAGAGCGAGTGCTGAAGTCACTGTAAGTGACTAGAGATCAAAGGCCATCTTTCACTAGAGTTTATTTTGGTTTAGCTTAGGTTTGCTTTGTTGGCTAATGCCTATAAATGTAGCAGGAGTCAACCACAGTGCAAAACTATATTAAAACCAACATGTTAATACTATGAAAACATTTTTACCTCACAGTAAGAAAAAAGCAGCCAAAATGAAACATTTTTCAGTGGATCAAAAATTAATTAAAACAATGGCATGAAAGGTGGATTACCCCTAATTTCTTGTACAATTTTTAATTTAATAAAAGCAAACAATGTACTCAGATGTTGACCCCCCAACCCCCTCCCTCACCAATTTGTTAATGAATGTATGCATAATTGTCTAAATTGAAAATGTTTGCCTTGCTTGTAATTAATGGCTGCCCATTCAAAATAAAGGATAATCAGTTTAAAGTAATGGCCAATTCGATTTTGATATTGTGCTCACCATCCCTGTGCAAAAAATTGAAAGTTCATTTCTGAAAATTGAGAATGTTTTAAAGGATGGTGCTTTAATGACAATCTCCCACTGAGAGAAAAGAAAGTAGGTGTTTGAGAATATGTACCACATTCCAGTCTGTCTTAATAATAACTGGCATCAAACATGTTTTTTCTATTAGTTTTTCAGTCTCATCCTTTTTATTAATGTTGGCAATGTTCATCAAATCACACAGCTCATCTTTCACCTATAAATAAGGCAGTATCAAAAACACTCGGCAGAGCAATTAATTAAAATGGTAGTTTATTAAATAAGGAAACCTTACATTTGGCTTCCAATTATTCTCTTCTCAAATATCTATTTGCATATTCCTGCTTACTCTAACAAAGCCAAAATATACAGACCATAGCAAATACATTTTATAATGTTGAATTAAATTGCCTGACAATGCCTCATTCTAAATCTTCTCCTCTTGGCCTGTATTTACATTTAGTTTTTACACAACATTATTGTTTCCCATGTGCAAGAAGACCCCTGCCTAGAAAGTGAAGAACTATTATTTGGACAGGTTTCAAAATGGTTTATAAATGCTGATGGAATGCCATTTTTACTGAAAAAACAGGATGCTTACAATATAATAAAAATTCTAAAGACTTATTCTAAAGAATATGTAATTTGTAAATGTTTTAATCTGGGCTTCTTCTACACCACATTGGCAGGAATGTCATAATTATTATATACAATAACTGGCAGTTGATTGATGTATGCTTTAAAGAGGTCTTAACCATAAGAGTTGACCCAGGGGAGAGTCTGGTTGCCCTGAAACCAAAGCAAAACAAAACTTTTGTAATGGCATAAAAATATGCTACTTAATTAAAATGTTGAGACATAAACTTTATCAGCAGTCACAGACCAAGATGCCTTCCCAAACAGTAGGAAATAGCCAAACAGACTATTTTGGACATGTTATCTTTGTTAATTTGTTTTCTTTTAGAAGACATTAAAAAAATGTTTTCAGTTTAATGAAATTGTTCTAGAAACGTTTTGATCGAATGTTTGAAGTTGTAGTTTGTCTGTGTTGAAAGACTTACAGTCCCCAAGGAGTTCATGGTTTTGAGGTAATATTGAAATATATTCAACTCCTGAATTTTGCAGTCATTGTAAAACAGGGAGATTAGTTACCTGGCACAATAGTGATCATATTTGCTCCTTTTATTACTAGTGAGACAAAGGTAATTCATTCAAGGTAATGGTGTTACAGTGTGATCCTATATTTAATCTTAAAAGACCATAAGCTGCAGTTGTGGATGCTACTTATAAAAACTAAATCTGCTTTAATTGAAATGTTGAAATGTTCTTCATGTTCTTCATGACATTGACTGTAAATATAGTTTTGGGACATGTATTTAAATACATTTAAATGCACATTAAATTATGATTGTGTTTCAGATGCCCTTTTTAATTACTATTGATAGAATTAATAATAAAATGACCTGAAAAAAGTGCTTTCAGAATCATACATTGGTGTCTTGCCGAGAATTAACGTACATATAATATAGAATGGCATGAAAAGGCTTGGTGTACATGATCAGCTAATGAATAGAATAGGCCTTATTAACGAAAGGCAAATTAAACACATTTGACAGTCTTGAGTCAGTCATGCACTGGCTACTGCACTAACAGTTTTCCTTTTCTCTTTATTGTACCCTTTCGTATCAGGCATGTATTCAGGATGTGAGTCCCATTTGTTTTTAATTTAATTAAAAAGTAATCCGTCGGCATTAGTAATATGAATAGGTGCTCAAGAGCTCATTTTCTACTCCAAGGTTTGATTGCCTGCTGACCTTGTAAGTTATAGTTGATTTGTAATGTGCAATGTTTAAATGGACAGAAATGTGCTTAGCATAGGATCGCATTCCATTTCTCTGACACATGACAGCCCGGGTCCTTTTCCATTTCAAACCCGAAAACCAACATGAGGTCAATTACAAAGATTGATTGTTTAATAATAGCGTTATGTTCTATGCCGCGGCCATGCAATTACAGTGCATTTATGAGCGTGGCTTAATCAAGAAAAACAGCAGTTAATAAGGTGTCCTTTGTGAAGCTCTATGAAGTAACACAGGAAGAGTAGGAACTCTAGGGCCACAGCATTCCTGCAACAATACAGGGTATGTTAACTGTCTGCCCCTTCAGCTTGTTACTCAAAAGTCAGGAGGGCAGGGAGACAAACAGGGAATAAAACTAAGTGAATAAGACAAACAACTCCCCCACACACACACACATGCACACGCACACACCCACACACACACACACACACACACGCACAACGTAATCTATGCTGAATTGGATTCTTTCAATGCAGAAATGGTAAATAAGTGGCTACAGAAGGGAATGGTTCCCATGATTGTTGAGATCCAAGTAGGTAAGAGAGCTTGCAATCAGAACAACCTTAACTAGCTGTTCTTTAATGGTTACATGATACTGTTCTACATAATTACACCCGGTGCCTGTGTTAGCAGCTCATACAGTATGAAACACTTTCAGGAAAAGAAGAAGCAGTAATAATTAAAGGAGAAGAAACATTAAAATGGCAAATCCCCTTACTTACAATATATGCAAATGTAATTGGTCACGTGACAGCAGGTGATCCACTAGGCCTACAGAGTTTGACCAAATTAAAATTATCCAACCCCAACCATAAAGGAATTACCCAGTTTTCCAATAAATTACATCCTGCTGCATAAGCATTTGTGACACAACCTGCATGATGCTCCAAGGTAGTATTGACTGCAGTGCTTGTGCATGCTCTGTTCTGTGATTGGTGTTGTGCTGCTCATCCAAACAAACTTTAAATTATTATACTAGTTATGCTAAGTTATTATATTATGTTAGTTTAGCAAAGCTCTACCCATACGCAAGACGCAAAACACCTTCCATTCATGACTCATGTATTGTGTGAAATACAAATCCCTTCCAGTACAGTCAGCGTACTGACCTAATCCCTAATCTTGAACAGGCAAGCAGTTCCATCACTTCAACCCCATAATACACACACACGCACACACACTATGAAGCACATAGATTTATTTGCTAAACACATTTTGTACACTAACTAACCTCATGGCACATTCTACTGCATTAACCACATTAAAATGAGCCGTCTTGGCATAAGGATAGCATTATTATAGTCATTTTTCAGATGCTTAGAGAAACTAAGACATACGCCTTATATGTTCACCACAGCAGCCACAGTATAGGACCATTATTTTACAATCGCATCCCAAGGACCGAGCAGGAGGAGGGTCTGTAACAATAAGTTCTCTATGTTTTGCTAATTTTAAGATGGTAGGGTTCTCTACACTGCTGTAAATATGAGACTATAGATTTGTTGCTACAAAAGTAGCAGTTGTACCTAGTCAGCAGTGGCAAATTTCACTGACATAATTAATCAAAATACAGAAAACGTATAAATAGCATAGGTACAACTGAAGAAAAACAGGAAGTCACACTAAGATAAGACAGTTTAGATTGCACCAATTACCTGTGTCTGAACTTGAACTCGGTTCAGTCAACTGGACTCTTTATAGTTTAACCCAGGGTTACTCAGTGTTCAACAACCTCCATAAAAATAACACTGATATGTATATAACATTTATAAAAATGAATCGCCAAATACCATTTTTCCAAACAAAAGGTGTAAATACTTTCAACTAAAACTGTATTCCATGCAGTAAACAGGTGTAACTGTAAGGAGATGTCTTTTTTACATACTACCCTGTCAGGATAATTTTAAAAATAAAACAAAAAGATAAAATACATCTGAACCCTATGCACAGCAACATGAAACCTTGATTTTTCTTGATTTGTAGAAGGTTGTGCTAATTATAGCAATCGTTTTAATAAACTGTGTCAAATAACAGAAACATTTCGAAGCCTTTAGTGAGAAACACATTTTCACTATATTTAACACTTAAAAGTCTTAATATTGACAGCAAGACCCAGGTGCCTTTTCTTTGCTTTCTACAGTTAGTCTTGTTAGGTGTTGGCAGAAGTAGAAATAATCACCTTTAAATACTCAACTACAATGGAAGAAAATTCACAGTTTTATAATCAACAAGGGCAACCAAATCAACAACAGCAAAAGACTGGCTTGCATCATAAATGTAAAAAAGGAATTTCAATGTCATGTTCTTCAAAGCTAGTGGCAGACAAACAGGCTCCAAAAATCAAAACAAAACAAAATTAAAAAGCAATATAAAAATAAACATATTTACTTGGTTATTGAACCTACTGATAACATTCAGCTGTCAGTGACAGGGGTTATGAGCAGTTTATTAAAATCAATATATAGGAAAATGTCTGCTTACAAAATCAATGGCTATCTCTTGCAAAATGGCAAAAGTTAAAAAACGAGGCGGGTTGTCAAAAGCCTACAGGAAGTCTGGGTTGTTCTTTTATTTAGTTTCTTTCTTTTACCATTATAATAATTAACTATACCAACAGCAAGAGCAATATATTTGTAAAATACAACCATTGCAAAGAATAGATACAATTGAAATTTAAAAGCCTTTTATAAAAAAACAACAATTCTTACATAACAATAGTTGAGTTAATAAACACTTATGAGCTCAGTATGATAAAACCATATGCTGTGGTCGTCATATCACTTGAAAGCTTGATGTTAATCATGGTGTATAATCTCGGGGGTAATTTGGGGACTTTCTGAAAATTAGATGTTTATATCTTGGCAAGAAAGCATGTGGCTTAAGGCCTTAAAGGTGTAGGAATGCCAATTACAAAAAAGTGTTAAATAGTGTGAAAAACAAATGACCCTACAATTTGTAGAAAAAGTGTGGAAATCTTCATGGAGGTATGTTTGGACTCTATTGACTTTTAAATCAATAGTTAATACTACTACTACTAAGAATAATTATAATAGTAAAATAATCAGGGTTCCAGAATGACTCGTGAAGAAGATGATGATGAAGATGAAGAAGGAATTTCTAGGATGGCACTACAGTATATCTGACTACCATCTCTTTTAACCAACCCACCTTTTGAACAAAATGACACCCAACCAATGGAAGCAACGGGCAAAGGACCTCAAGTCCTTGACGTGAAAAACAGCATTAAGTCTGTGTTCCATGCTGTATGATTTTAGATCTATTTAATCAATAACGAGCTCCTTCAGTCAGTTGGAGCAGCTTGCTCTAAACTGGTCGACAGGTGGGGGCAAAAAAAAAAAAAAACTTTAAGGCATGAATGTTTGCTGTCAGGAAAGACATCACATAACACTTAATTTCCCAGTGAAAACGGGTTCTAATACATCAAACTAGCTAGACTGTCTTTGAAAAGAGCTGGCCCACATGATGAAAACAAAAAGCAATCATTGCTGGGAAAAAATGAATGTTTACAGTGACGTCCTTACAGGAAACCAGAAAACGAACACACAAGAACACACCTATAATCTCCCTTGTGCCACTGCAAATGCCAAATCTTAGAAATTAGAAGTTCCACCAGGGTAAAATAAAGAGTATTTGTATTGCCATTGCACAGCTACACCCACTGCTTGGCCAAAGACATGCACTCAAGCCAGGATTCACAACCACCTGCCCAACAAATGACAAAATTGAAATTGCATCCATTTATGGGGGCTTCAATAGATTTCTCCACTCCACCCAGGGAATTTGGAACTTTGGGAACCAATCAGGAGCCTATGTTAAAAGATTTAATTTAATTATTTAATTAATTTTGAAGACCAAACCTTTTCTAACAGAGGCTGTGCCAATCATACATATCAAAACATGCCACATTCCCACAGATCATGCTATATTGCTTTAGATTCCAAGTACACCATTCAGAGCCTTGGTAAAGAAAAAACAACAATACAAAAAGATGTCTTATTTTCCATGTACAAGGCACATTGTGTGTGTGTGTGTGTGTGTGTGTGTGTGTGTGTGTGTGATGTGTATATATGGACATAGCAGAGCATTCTGAAATGGAAGTGTACTGCGACTGAACATGTTTATTTAGACTAATGAAAGCAATTTATTTTTCGGCTCCATTGTTTCTCAGAGCAGAGTATCTGATTCCTGCTTTCAGCAATAGTTAAAAACATCAAACTACTGGATTTCTGCCTGTGAATGCATCAAACAATCCCCCTCTCTTCTGTATCTATACTCTACAGACAGGAGCCACAGGGGGCATCCAGGATTTCTTTGCTTTTTGCTTTAAGGCAATTTTTCTACCTTTTTTATTTTAGAAGAACACATATGACAAATTCAGTACAATCCATTGGAAGGTAAACAATTTCCCAAAATAGCACCCAGCATAACACACTCAGTGTACACTGAATTCATCTCTGCATCATAAAAGCAATGATCCCGTTCCCATAACAAGAGACCAGATGAAACAACAATACAGTATGTCAACTGTTTATCTTGAAATTAAGCTGACTCAGCATATACTGGTTCCTTTTAATTATGTTCCACTCAGAAGTTCTATTTTCCCCCCATTGTTATTTCAGTATCCCAAATTAGCGGTCAACCGTTTACTTTTTGATGCAGCATTCTCACTCCCTGTGCAGAGAGTGAGATGATCTTGGAGGAAGGACTTTGTCTATGTCAAAGGCGGTCAGGAAAAGTTTGCGAAGTCTATTAGAGCAGGAGAGTGAGAGAGAGAGAGAGAGGGAGAGGGAGAGAGAGAGGGAGAGAGAGGGAGAACAAGAGCCGTAAGTGCCAGCACAAAACATTGTATGATTACACAGTCCCCATATGACTGTTGCACAGCCGTCTGAATGTTACAAGCCGATGAAGGAAGTGCTGATCTCTGTTTAGCGTGGACACAAGGCATATAAAGAGTGTGAGGCAATGTACGCCCTTCCATTGTAGGGTAACTCTTCAAGTCTGAGTGGACAGGCATACCTCAATGATTTCTCACAGACATGTACAAGTTCTACACAATTTCCAGATTACCAAAACAGGGCAGATGGCTTTTACAACAAGCCAGCAATCTCACCCAACATGGCAGAGACCACACCTATAAGGAATCGAATCTGTATGTCTACCATAATGTTACCTCTTACCACTTAATCTTTGGAAGCCTGAGGAGTTTCTTTCCCTGCAAAGAAATGGTCAATCCAGGAGAATCATTTGGACATAGTGGAGTGCATACCTGTGTCTTTAAAGTTTCATTAAAATACTATACGCAAGCACAGCAAATGTGATTTGATTCTAGGGGCACAGGCTGATGGCATAACTGGAGTGTGACACAATGTGCATCAGTTTGTGAACGAGGAAGCACATTTGAAAGCTTTCATAAGAAGACTCAGAGTTCTAATTTCTGGAAATTCACTACTGGATCCTCAAGAAACAAAGAGTCACTGCTGATCAAAATGTCTTTCATCATTATATTTCCATGTGGGAAAAGCTAATTATATGCAATTATACTTGTATACAATAAATTAGTACAGCTTTAGCATTATTAATTAACATAGCCTTTTACAAGATGCATCGCAGCTCCAAACTAGATCAGTTGTAATAAAGGATGCAGCTTCATTCTTGCAAACCATAAATTCTGTCAACCAATCTTTGGCAGCAGGCAAGGAAAAATAATGGGTTTTTATGACTTTTTAACTATAGCTATATCATTATAAATACATTAAGACATTCTTTAATATTTAAAAGGATCACTGTATTTCAAGTCACTTTTAGCAAGAGTTCATTTTCACAGATCAGACATTAATTATTATTATTATTTTACTTTCTTACATTGTAAAATCTAGATGACCAGTAAACACATATGAACATTTTAAAATTATCTTTTAATGTGAGTGAAAAAAACAAAAACAGAATAGGTACAGAATAAGCTTAATGCTTTGCCCTGACATTTTTTTCTTAACTTGTTTCCTTTGAACATCTCAGAGTGCAGGGCAATGGTCTGGGCTGGACATGTGACTGGAGACTTTTGGGGCAATCAAAATTCTTTAAGGCCAACATTAATTAAGTCAATGCCTTCTCAGTTGGTTCTGATTTTAAAGCGTATAGAACTACTTAACCCTGGGCTTAAAAAATCATACAAAGGTCAAGAAGGAATTAAGGGAAATGTGATTTATCAAACCGAGTGAAGGTAAAGCCCTTGATAACCATTTGTGCCAGCCCTAATTGCTTCCCATTTATAGAAAAATACAAGAAAATATAATAAAAGGCATAAAATACAACACAGACAATAAACCAATCTGATGTGTACCTAATTAATCACAGTTTGCCTGAGGCATTTTGAGGAAAAATTATCTAATTTCAGAAGCCGGCCTAGAATTGTCTATAATGATCTTGCGGTAGAGCCCGCAAATGTGTTTTTGCTTATTTTGTGTCAAGTCAGGAGACCTGGCAAAACATCACAAAGTGCAGATAACCTATTAGGAGCGGTCCAGGCACTGGTAAAGTCCTTCTGAAGGCCTGCTTCAATTAGCTTTCTCTGTGATACCCAAAATATATATCTCATAAGTATCAAACATGAGCAAACGGTGTCTGAAAGAATTAAATCCATGTGTTGCTGGGTGCATTTGCTTAAAACAGAAACATTTTAGTTTTAGTAGGCCATTAGTATACTACAGAAACGTAGTATTTCAGTTAGACATTTCCTCATCCAATCCACATCCCGTAAGATATAAAAACAGAAACACTGTGACCTAGGAGTCTACGTGGACTCCTCACTTTCTCCATCCAAACAATGTGGGGAAGCAACAAAAAAGGCAAACAGGATGTTAGGGTATATTGTCAAAAGTGTAGAATTGAGAACAAGGGCAGTGATGTTCAGACTGTACAATGCACTAGTTAGAGCTCATCTGGATACTGTGGACAGTTCTGGGCTCCACAGTTCAAGAAAGATATCGCTGCTCTAGAGGCAGTTCAGAGGAGAGCAACCAGACTTATTCCAGGTCTGAAGGGAATGTCCTACTGAGAGACTGAGGAACTGAACCTTTTCACCCTGGAACAGAGGAGACTACATGGGGACTTGATTGAAGTCTTCAAAATCATGAAGGGCATCGACCACATCAAACCAGAGGAGCTTTTCCAGATCAGCAGGGATTCACACACCCGGGGACACAAATGGAAATTGGGCTTCAAGGCATTCAAAATGGAAAACAGCAGACACTTCTTCACACAGAGAGGCGTCACAATCTGGAACAAACTACCCAACAATGTGGTAGATGCTGAAAATTTGGGAACATTTAAAAATAGGCTGGATAGGATCCTTGGATCACTCAGTTATTAATGGACATCAAACGACCACGATGGGTCGAATGGCCTCCTCTCGTTTGTAAACTTTCTAATGCTCTTATGTTCTTATCAAAATAGGGCCATTTCATAGCACTTTGAATTGGGTGGTGGCATAGTCTTCCCCAGGCCTTTTAAGCTGAGGAGCTATAATTTGAAATGCACGATTACCAAGGTGCTATAATTTTCAATTGCTCTATAAATATTGTACCAATGCCCTTACATTTCAAGAATTTGAAGAAATATTGCCATTTTCAAGATTTCGAAACCTGGGCTGCCATTTTGGTATGTACAAAAGCCAATCTCGAATGTATGCTTCTGATTGGCTGACGAGCAAATTGCAATTTCCAATAATACCCATATTCGTGCCATCCCCGCCCCACACTTCTGATTGGCTGACGAGCAATTCATAATCTCCGATTATACCCAAAGTACCTTTCATTATACCACATGAAAAGTACCTGAAAGATACCATCAGTCAATTAATTACAAATATCAAAAATCTGCTAACTTGTTTCTCTCCACTAATATCCAAACAATCCTTCTACCTGTCAAGTCTTCCTTCATGGGAAAGTCAAAATTTCATGGCAGCTGCTATTCATCTGTTTTTATTCAACTGATGTGCAAGTGCCTACAACAGGAATTGAATTCAAAAGGAAAATTTTTTTGTATAAAGCAAAATGACTAAAGTGTTAAGCTACTTGCTGACCTAACCAACAATTTTTGCGGTAGAGTTGCCCCATCTCTAGTTCTAGATGGAAAAAAGAAAGGAAGAAAATCTAAACATGGGGCACTCACCGGAATCCAGAATCTTCCTACTAGTGCTATATGGAAGCAGAGGACGCAGAAGAGTGGGACACCAGTTGAGGTTCACAAAATGTACAGTGAATATGTGATCTCATCTCTGACAAGGCTCAGTTGGCAGGAAAATCCCAGAGCTCTCCCTGGAAAGAAAGGCACTGCAAGCGAAGAGCTCCTGAAATGAGGATTATTCAACAGCCTTGTACTGAGAAGCAGCTGGAGTCCAATGGTAAAGATGGCAAGCATGGCCTCTAATTTCCCTCTGCCTTGCATGTGCAACCCACTGGTATGTAATCTCACCATGTCAGGGATGCGCTTGAGCATCTATAAAGTGCCTAAGGGAATGCAACCAGCACTGATTATGGCCCGTTTCTCTATTTCCTGGCTGTTTTATGTTGCTGACTGTTAATCAATGCATGCAAACATCTCCAGCCAGCATATCCCTCAGAAGGGATGGCTCTGTGCAGGTCGAATCTCTTACAAGCACACAAAACACTCAGAAGCCATTTATGGGGCTTTAAATTAGCTGAGATCTGTGTTAAAGAATCCATAATCAAATTTCTACAATATTTTAGATCAGCAGTCCGGCCCAGCACAATTTTCATCACATTTAAGTCTAATTAGGTCAGCTTTGTTTGGCTCTTTCTTTCCTGTTGCTTTCTATTGATTTCATATTGATCTTGATGTACAGTTGAAATAGGTCTAGCTACTTAACCTTTTACCCCCCCCCCCTTTAATTCCAAACAATTACACGTTACAGTTAAACTGCAAGACTGTAACTTGGGGCTTCTTTAGATGGGGCCGATAAACTGGATTCCATCTCAGTACACTGCCGTTACTCAACCGCATTTACAATACAGCCATCAAATGTCACATGGAGGATGAATACCGGCTGCTGAATTCTGGGTAGCCCAATGCTTTCCACAGATATTGCGTGCATATGCATGTGAAGATCAGCATGGAAACTGCATAAAACACTTTAAGTATTGAATACCTTAAGGATTACATACAGCAGCATTTCCCTTAGGTTGTGTAGTGACTTTAAGGAGTTAGGATTCTCCGCGCAGGCACCCAGCAACTCAAGGAACACCTGAAGGGGTGGACTGGACTGATAGCAACAAAGTGAGGATCTTGTTATGGGACCTGTTTCAGTGTGAGCAGCCGACTGGGCAGCAAACACACCCTGGAAGCCATCTTGCCAGCTTAATACTCTTCTTTTAAAGATGTGATGCTGTTGCCCCAGGCACATTTCAAGGATAATTATATCACTGATTTGTTTTTTCAGATTGCAGTTATGTACATTGTGTCTTGGCTTTACAATATATAAATTATTATTACAGACCTGTTTGACCCTCTTCTCTGCAGTCCCATTCACACAGAAACTTATGCAGCCTTTTTCATAGCATTTTGTTGCCGGCAAGGTCTGTGTGAATGGGTTTATGCCAGCATTTCGACACCAGCAATTTTCCACATCGGGACCTAGTCTAAATGCCAGCATTTTTGCAGCAACACATCTGTGTGAATGGAGCAGGATTAGGAATGCTGGTATATGACGCATCAAGTCCTTGCATTGTTGACGTAGTGCGTTAGCTAACTGGTGTAACCAATCAGAATAGGGGCACGTTTTTGCGTTTTGACCACATAAGCCACCTTTGACCAAGAACTTGTGAACGTGACAGGAAAATGGACAGGGTCGTTAGAAATGGCGGAGATTGAAAATAATGTATTTGCAGCAATTCTAAATGTTATTGATGAACCAACAGGTTGATGATGTATACAATGCTAACTATTGTCACACATATGTGTTCCAAAAAATTGGAAGAAGTTTTTTTTTAAATATTATATCGGATTTTGAAAGGCCATTTCTGAGAATGGACCTTGCTTAGTCCCTTTGCTATTGCAGGATTTAGTGGCAAATTTACTGTATTCAGTCAGTACAGTTCGAGCAAACATAACTGGGCCATCTAGGTTATAAGTGTGCAATGAGATTAAGATATAAAGTCCCCCCCAATGCTGTTTATAAAGGTACTAGAAATTGTTTAATTGCAGCTGCAGTAGACAGTACAGATTAGGAAACTACGGGCTGGTTTCACAGACCTGGATTAACACCAGTCATGGACTGCTCGATGTTATTATAGGTAGAGTATTTCTAGACTAGCACTAATCAAAGGTCTGTGAAACCAGCCACGTCTTTATATTCAAGATTTCTTGAGCCCCGTAATGATTCCTTTCAAGAAAAGCGAAATACAAGATATTGAGAGGATCCAACGCAGACTGATACAAGAGATCATCTTTGCTTATATCAATCTGTGCACAGTTAAAACATAAATAAGATTCCAGTATGAATGTTTTAATTTTAACAATAGCACATCTACACGGTGTGCATTAAAAATCCACCATTTCAGCATTAATTCTGTGTCGAGGTTCTGTCTAACAGGAGGATCGGAGCTGTGAAGTTAGTGCATTATGTGCACACTGATGCATATGGAATGTGTAATAAGCACGGAGGGCATATTGATGTGTTTAAACCCACAGGGATCATGTTTTAAAGAGCGAAGACATTCTTAGCTCATAATAAACATAACCTCTTAGCACAGTTTGTTCAATTTTACCCTGTGATGATACAGAGGATGAATTTCAGTCTATGATTACTGGTTTTGTCTTCTTAGAGATCTCATGTAAAGCTAATAAATGTCATAGGTACATAATCCACTACAATGTTATGAAAAACTATCCCCTCTGTTAAGTTATTTCACCATCTTTCCCCCAGGGCTGGATATTTTATATTGATGAAGGCATTAAGAAGGGATGATTTGACTGGAGAAACACCTATATTAGATGAAGATGTGAAAGATGAATTCAATTCTAATTTAAACAGCACAGCAAAGACCCACATCTCACACACAATGAGGCAGGGAGCAAAAACTGCTGTACTATTGAATTTTACTTCCCTGGCAGAATACTCACAACCAGTAATGGCATTTTGTGTGACACCCAGAAAAAATTAAATTGCTCATTATTTATATTTTCCTTTTTAAGGCAGTTTTTTAGCCAATAAATCAATAATTTGCTCCTCTCAATAAATAAAATTGACTGTTATTTTTATGCACATATTGTGGCCCATCAATACAGAATTGGACAACCGATACCTCAGAATCAAGTTTTTCTCAGAAGACTTCCACAACATTTTAAGATTTAAAGGTGGCAGTGTGGAGCAGTGGTCATGGCTTGGGATGCTAGAGTAGAGAGTTGTGGGTTCAATCCCCGGGTGGGGGACACTGCTGTTTTATCCTTGAGCAATGTACCTTACCTACATTGCTCCAGTAAATGCCCAGCTGTGTAAATGGGTACACATACAAAAATAATGTGATATGTTGTAACAATTGTAAGTCACCCTGGATAAGGGTGTCTGCTAAGAAATCACATAATATACTCTTCAGACACTATGGACAGGTTTCACAGACCCATATTAGTACTAGTCCTATACTAAACAATGTTATTTAGATAGGGTAATCCAAGACTAGAGTTAAACTAAGGCTATGAAACCACTCAGGTTGAATTACATTTCTGTTCCAACTGGAGTGATTTAGCATTCCATTTTCCTTGCTGCATGTATAGATTAGTAACAGTGGATACTGGGATGGAGAAGGTTGAACTGAATCATCAAAGGAAAATCAGTCCGCTGTTTAACAGGCTGTGCAGCACAGTTTCATATCCCGCAGCAAAGCTGCAGTTATGGACAAGTCTATGTGGTTGAGTCATTAAAGTCCAATAAAATTCTACAACATCAACAACAACAACTGAAAACACACAGAAGAAAATCAAAAACATTCAATGCTTCATAAATGGTTTGAGTGCAATTTAAAGCGATTCTGTAACAGATACATCCAAGCATTGAAACTGACAAGCGCCTGATGTTAATGAGCAGAAGACAAACTGTTCAAGAAATACACGTCCTCAAATAAATGTGCTGTAGACAAACATAACGCCAATTGACATACTGTACATAAACACAGTATAGGCAGATAAACACATACCTGTTCCACAAATAGGCTTCAATATGTGAGCAATACACAGGGGGAAAGGGGAAATCAAGAAGTGGGGCCTGCAAACAAGGGATCCAGAGTTCGCTGGGTGGCTGATTAATGACAGTTGGCATTTTTTAATATTTGCGGTTGTCTGTTACACAGAATGCCTCTCTGGTCTGAGGTTCAATTAATTCAGATTGATTGATGAAGGCCAGCATGCCTGACCCAGATGGCTGGGTTTTGGTTGCAGGACGGAAGTGACATTGCCATCCGTCTACGTGGCATTTAAGATGAATACGGCTGGGTAGCCCACTACTTTACACACAAAGGTAAGGGGATTAATCACTGTGCATCATGGAAAAGGCCAGAAAGCAGAAAAGGGCTGGGCAGGTGCTCCATTTTGACTTCTAATTTATAAGGGCTGAAGACAATCCCCATGCAACACAGAGGTTAAGACACCTGATAACACCACAGCAACATACTTTATAGCATCGGACCAAAGCCTAATAAAAATACATTTCCAAGTAATTTCTATGGCTACCAGGTAGGGCCAATGTGTCATACATGACAATGGAGTACCGATTTTCCCCTCCAAAGGCAGAAATCAAGACATTCCAGTCTGTCTGTCGTCTTTGACATTGCACAAATTGGACGGGCAAACAATCTCAGGAGAGTGGTCAGACCCCAATCCCATTCATAGAACCTATAAATAGATGGCTCAGATGCTACTTTCCCAGCATTCCTTGTTTCACATCCCAAACTCCATCTTTGCAGCACCCTGCCTAGCTAATCCACAGTGTGGGGGGGTGGGGTTCCAATAACTCGTCCACCAGGCCATCATTCCCCCTCAGCCAAGCAAGTTCTTACCAAATCTAAAGACATAATTACATTCCATCCATACAAGTCATATAAGGTTTGGGCCAAAACTCCTGAACTATAAATACAGTGTACGGAATGTGTGCAATTAGCATATGATTTCAATGAGGTAGGAAGTTATGCAATCCACGTGCTTTTCAGGTAGTCTAAAGCAGGCTGGATTTCAAAACAGGTCAATCAGTGAAGAAGATGGGAGTGTGACTGACACAGCACTGAGCACCAAGAGGTCATCAGACATTCACTCATTGCATTGCTTAGGGATGTGCTTTCCTCTGTTCCCCCCACTGTTCTTGCCATCCTGAGCATTACACTTTGAAGGATTTATTCATTTTAGCATCCTGGCCCTGACAAGACCACCAACCTGACCTAGTATTTCTCCCTCAGCCTACCCGGCAGCAAGACATAATATTTCCACTCACCTGCTCCTCACCAAACTCATTGGCTGCATTGTGTTCCACCTGGTTAATCCACACTTCAGAGCTATGGTATTAAACTAATGGAGAGTGGCAAACCTAACAAGAAACCCATCTTTATTTGACTACCAACACAAAGATAATAAAAACAGACATGACCTAAAGACCTTGTTGCACACACTTATTGCCAAGCAGTAAGATGTAAAGCCTGTAAGAATGTATTTTCTTTCAAAGGAAAAAAATAATGCTGATATTTATTTTAGTATGAATTAAGAAAAAACTTGACAGAGATCAAAAGAAAATGAATGGCACTCAAAGCATTTAAATTTATATTTTCAATTTACTGCAGAACGTTTCCGAAAAGCACTAACAAATTGTCAGCAATTATTAGAACAAGTAAGTAAGAATATTGGAGTGTTTGGTATTTCTTAAAAGCTGAAGCTATTGCTTAATATAAAGTTTTCAAAACATTAATGTTTCCATTGAAACTGTAAGATCCTTTACAGTAGGTCTTGCTTGTTTCATGCATCTCAATAACTGGGAATGAACTAAAAATATACTCACCATGAGGCATTTCAATCCCAACTGACAGACGTCAATGAAGAATGACAAATTACAAAACAGACCATTGGCATCATGAAAATGCCCTGAAATTGTATATACCATGTGAACATCAACAAATTCACATTGTACCATTGTTGATTGCAGAAAGGTGGGGATGGGAGGATATAGTAGCTATGATGAATGGTAGAGGCACTATGTAAAGGTTACTGAATATTTTATGAATCGTGTTTAAAATTAGCAATTGCCTGAAAGGAAGACTTTGTGGAAGAGAATTAAAAAAAAAAAAAAAAAAAAATCACACATGAAAATATACTGTACAGTACAAGCCCAAGTTCTTTTGAAATTGTTTATGTGGGAATAGATCCCTATGGCCAGATAATCGCAAGGTTTCTGAGATCCCTATGGAGAAAAGGCTTTGTTAAGCTTTCCTTGTTTGCAATAGCCCTAGTGATATAGCCTCACAGGCTTGTGAACAGAAGTGTAATTTTCTGGATGGATGATGCCATGAAAACAGACAATTATCAGGCAGTCAGTAAGGTCTCCCAGGGTTATGGTTCTAGTCAGATTATTTGTTTTATATAGTTTTTGAAGCATAAGCTTTAAAGTTAAACAGCCCTGGGGTTTTTCTTCTTCGTATATTGAATGGACCAGTTTTTAGATAATTTAATTGGCTATTGTTGGATGTTTGCAGACACTTATTAAATGCTTGGTATTTACAAAGGTATATCTAACATAAAAATTAATTAATTTGGATTTTCTTTTTTGGGGTCATGTTCAAAGCACACGAACTGGAAAGAGCAGTGTCTGTGGCCTAGCAAGAACTTCAAGGCAATTGTCAAGACTAGATATTAGTACAGTACACATACAATTCCAACAAAGAGTAAGGGTCACAAGTCAAGCATGTTCCTGTTGCATTGCGTTATTCCTGATGATACTCAATTTACCTTTGCACAGACTGAACAAAAACATCCACACAGACACGATCCTTTCCTTAATGACCAAGCTAAAACTCATCAGGTCATTGGTTGGAACAGACATTGATATTATTCCTGTTAGTGTTGTTATCATGGATTGAGTACCATACAAATGAATAAATAGGTAAAACACACTATATATATATATAAGAATATACTTACATAAAAACTATATAGATATATGCGTTTGAGCACTAAGTGGCCTGCTTGAGGTTATATATTTGCCAAACAATTCCAGATTGTTTGGGACAAATAAGTACAATTTGTAGTTTCAGTGCTTTCTGAAATATCTCATTAAGCAGACACTTCCACACTGCGTTAAATGCTCCTATACTGTCACTTTAAATAAAATCTTAGCTTTTGCATCTAAATTATTGCACTTAATTTCCAATAATGCAACTTAGACTGATTTTTCCCTCATGCTTTATAAAGTCACTAGTGCTTGCTATATTGTAAATGCATTTTAATACACTTTTGATTAACTGAGTAGCATCGCACAACCTCTTGATTCTACTGCATTCTCAGGGGTATTCAAAGCATGACTTCTTTGGTCACTTCACCGTTTTAGTAATGAATACTGAAGTTGCTTTTAACTGCAGAGACAGATTATTTATTTATATTTAACGCTGATCTTGTTGAAATCTTGGACTGATTGCGCTTACCTTTCTTGTCAGCATGTTTGACTGGAGTTCTTCAAGCAAAACCTGACCTTTTTCAATAAGATTAGTCTCTCTCTGGTTTAGAAAGAAAAGAGAACAAAAAAAAAAAACATTAATTCTGTTTGTTGGAATAATTTTAATTCAGCGTAAAAATAAAACTTACATAAAAGGCAAGTGAGATGGAGAAATGTTGTTAGTATACATACAGTTTGTGTTTTATACCCTACGCTGCAGTGGAAATATATGGCAATAAGAAACACAAAATGAAACATTTACTTATATGACCTATTTCACAAAACAGCATCTAGAACAATTTACATTTTATATTTGAACTCAATGAACATTTCCCCCAAATTATGAGCAATGTTAAATAATTCACACAACCACTATCACTTAAATAAATTAATTTAAGTAAGCGGTATTCTTCATAAACACAATTGCTGTGAAACTTTGTCATGCGGAGAATATTACATTTATTTTGAGCAAAAGTATGTCTGAGGAACAAACCTGAACCCTATCTGATCCAGGAGTCTATTGTAGTTTGCCAGTCAGCTGATGAGAGTCTAAACTCTTTCCTTACAACAGGGGCTGGTGTGGGCATTCAATAAAATGCAATTAAGTTAAATCAAGGGTTCAATTAAACAATTGAGAACTCAGTTGGAATGAAAACTAGCAGGGTAGGGGTGGCTCCAGGACTGGTTTGGGAACCACTGTGTTAAACAGGATGCCAATAGCAAGCAATTAAAACATATGGAGTCTCAAATGGAGTCATATAGACATTTCGCAATACTCTGCTCCTATGGTTTGCTGATGGAAAAGTTTGATTACCAAAGCTTTCAGGATAATTTCTTTTTTTTTAAAATGTATTGCTTTGTAGGGAGCTGCTGGAATACTACTACTACACGAAAATTCACTCGTTTATTACAGATTTTTTGCTCTCTTCGCTTGTTTGTTTGTTTTATTTATGAAACATCGCAAACAGCTTCAGTGTCTCTTGTAGTTTTGGCGATTTACATTATTCATTTTAGTTAACATATCAAATATGGAACGACAACAGCTGTACCTTATTATTACAAAGTATTTCACGTGTTACAATAGATGAAGCGTTTCTGATTTAATTTGGTTTTAGATTGCTTTCACAGGAGAGGCATGATTGACACCCCAGTGTCCAGGATGTGTTAATTAATCACAGACCTTTGTCTTTAGGTTTTCAGAAGACAGCTCTTTCAGAAGTGTTCATCATCATCATCATCATCATTGTTATTATTATTAGTTGCAGTTGTATTTATTACATATATGAAAACCATTAATTTATATTAAATATTCCAAAACCATCACAGAAACTTCATTTCAGACATTACTAATTTACTTTTAAAGGCATTTGAATGCAGTATGTATATGCTTAAATGACATGAAATGAGTAATGTTAAAAAACAAACAATGACTGAGATCCATTTATGTTTATTTATGTTAATGGGAGTCCAAAATAAATAATTACTTTTTAAATGTATATTACAATGCTTTTTCATTTTTTATACAACTGCTGCCATTTTAGAAACAGACCATATTTCAATGTATAGTGGGAAATAAAATATATACATCCAGGCAACATAAGAATACCAGATGTCAAAATGTATTATTTTGGGGTATTATAATGGTATTCAGAATTCCAAATGGAACACTTTGATTTCTAAGCACATTATCATAATAAGAGCATGACTAGAGAATGCAGTGTTTGGTAGTTTGCTTAAACAACCCAAGGACATCTCTATATGAAATATTCAGTTTAGAACAGTCTGAGGTCAAAGGATATGATGGGTCATAGTTGGAGTGTCTCACAAGCTTTGAAATTAAGAGATTGACATATGTAAATAGTGTGTGTGTGTATATTACACACACACATTCATATATACGTACAGTATCTATGTATATATGTAAGCATACATATATGTATATAACTAAATATACAGCTCTGAAAAAAATTAAAAGACCACTGCAAAATTATCAGTTTCTCTGGTTTTACTATTTATAGGTATGCGTTTGGGTAAAATTAACATTTTTGTTTTATTCTATAAACTACTGACAACATTTCTCCCAAATTCCAAATACAAATGTTGTCATTTAAAGCATTTATTTGCAGAAAATAGTCAAACTTACAAAAAAGATGCAGTGTTGTCAGACCTCGAATAAAGCAAATAAAATAAGTTCATATTCATTTTTAAACAACACAATACTAATGTTATAACGTGGAAGAAAATCAATCAATATTTGGTGGAATAACCCTGATTTTCAATCACGGCTTTCATGCATCTTGGCATGCTCTCCACCAGTCTTTCACTTTGATGTTGGGTGACTTTATGCCACTTCTGGTGCAAATTCAAGCAGCTCAGCTTTGTTTGACGGCTTGTGATCTTCCTCTTGATCACATTCCAGAGGTTTTCAATGGGGTTTAGGTCTGGAGATTAGGCTGGCCATGACAGGGTCTTGATCTGGTGGTCCTCCATCCACACCTTGATTGACCTGGCTGTGTGGCATGGAGCATTGTCCTGCTGGATAAAACAATCCTCAGAGTTGGGGAACATAGACAGAGCAGAAGGAAGCAAGTTTTCTTCCAGGACAACCTTGATTCATGCGTCCTTCACAAAGACAAATCTGCCCGATTCCAGCCTTGCTGAAGCACCCCCCAGATCATCACCGATCTTCCACCAAATTTCACAGTGGGTGCGAGACACTGTGGCTTGTAGGCCTCTCCAGGTCTCCGTCTAACCATTAGATGACCAGGTGTTGGGCAAAGCTGAAAATTGGACTCATCAGAGATGACCTTACTCCAGTCCTCTACGGTCCAATCCTTATGGTCTTTTGTAAACCTCGGCCTGGCTCTTCTTTGTTTCTCATTGATGAAGGGCTTTTTTCTAGCTTTGCACGACTTTGCACTGTTTTTGCCATCCAGCTGGTCCTATTGCAAGAGGATAGTGATGACCACAGCAGTGGTTTTTATACTTTTCCTCGTTAAATAAGATTTGGTTCAGGTGATCACATAATCAGTAGCTCATTCAGTAGAATGAGGTGTGCCTGTGCTGGAATTCAACAGACACTGCAATGGAATGGCTGCCATACATGTAGAGATGCTGATTTAAGAAAAAATTGCAGTGGTCCAGAGCTGTATTGTGAATAAGAACATACAATCACAGAAATATATGGGATGCCCGTCTTTTCAGCATCTGCTTTATATATCTTTCTCAAGGGAGAATGTGTTTGAATCCCAGTATTAGAGTTGTATTTGTTTTAGATAACATGACATATTTTTCATGTCTAAGTTCAAAGCTACTACTTTTCTGGTGATGTCATTGTGTTCTTTAGACTTGAGCTTTTCTTTCCATCCCTTCAGAGAGTGCTGGGCATAGCCAACTGATACTGAAGATGGTCTCATTGGAAGCAGGTTATTGTCAAGACATTACGAGAAGCACAAAAGATCAAACTCTAAATTGGCTGCTTTCACAAGATCTTTTTTCACCCCGCAAACATAAAGGGAGACAAAATCCTTTAGGGGTGAAGAAAGTAGGTGTGTTTGATTTTTTTTTACATTGCTTTGTCTCATTAGTGCTTTCCCTGCAAGGATCAATGTGGATTGTGCCCCAAAATGCTGACCTTTCAGCTGTTCAGAAGGCTGCAGGGCCTGGGGACTCCGGCCTCGGTTTCGCAACTGCTTCCGTTTCGTGTTAATGAACTACCAATGCACACAGTGATCCCGAGAAATCGTGGGACAGAACAGGAAGTGGAGGTGGAAGTGCAAACGTGGCACACTGTTTCTAAAATGTTCGAGTTTCATAAGAGTATCCATCGGCACAGAAGCCAGGATATTCAGCAAATAAAGCCTGGACTCATTTTTGTGTCATCCATCAGTTTACTCATAACAACATCAAAGCCCTGATGGTGTCATCTGGATTATCCTGCTATTCATCTCCAATAAACTGATAATGCAATTCAGCCTGTCTGCAGTATTCTGTCAAATGAGAGCCAGTGGCAATTCCTACCTGAAATTCACACTACTTCCTTCACACTGACATTCTGGCTTCCTATCTATTGTGGAATTTTAGAATATAAGGTGTTAGAATACATCTTTAATACAATACAATTACCCATGACCTTTGTTTACTTGCTTTATTTGTTTTGCCATTATTTGATGACAGAACCCAATTTTAATTATACTGATCAAAAGCATAAATGCAACATGCAACAACTTATAAGATTTTACTGAGTTACAGTTCGTATGTGGAAATCAGTCAATTGAAATCAGTTAATTAAGCCCTAATCTATGGATTTCAAGTCTCACATTTTGAGGGAGTGTGCAGTTGGCCTGCTGACTGCAGGAATGTCCACCAGAGCTGCAGTCGGGTCAAGACCCTGCTGAGGACGACAAGCCGCAGATGAGCTTCCCTGAGATGGTCTCTAACAGTCTGTGCAGAAATTCTTCGGTTGTGCAAACCCACAGATTCTTCAGCCGTCTGGGTGGCTGGTCTGAGATGATCCCACAGGTGAAGAAGCTGGATGTGGAGGTCCTGGGCTGGCGTGGTTACACATGGTCTGCGGTTCTGAGGCCGGTTGGACGTACCACCGAATTCTTTAAAATGACTTTGGAGGTGGCTTACGGTAGAGAAATTAACATTTGATTCTCTGGCAAAAGCTCTGGTGGACGTTCCTGCAGTCAGCAGGCCAACTGACACTCCCTCAAAACTGAGGCATCTGTGGCACTGTGTTGTGTGACAAAACTGCACATTTTAGAGGGTTTTTCTTATTGTCCCCTGCACAAGGTGTAATGATCCTGCTGTTTAATCAGCTTATTGATATGCCACACCTGTCAAGTGGAAATTTGAGTGAAATAAGCTTCTTGTGCGTATGGAAAATGTGTTGCACGACACAATGGAGAGGTATTGGGGATCCAAGATATCTGGTGATCACAACTAAATGTTCAATCCCAGATTGAATTCTGTTACACACACTTGCTTTTATCTTAATTTACTATATGGCAAGAGTCCTTAAAGGGGAACACCTGTTTGTGTACATAGAGAAATACATTTACATCAACAACATCAAACAAAAAAGAGGAATATTCACTCAGAAGCCATTTGGGCTATTGTTTTATACCTTGCACAGGGAAGTACAATTAATTGAAATAAGAAATAAAAAGAAAAATGTAGAGCATACCAAATAGTTATGATTTTTAAAGGGATCAAATATTTGTCCGGTTTTTTTTGAAAAAAAAAAAAAGGTGAGGTGCGTTTTGCCTAATTACAAGGAATATGGAATACACTTTATTATAACCATATACCAACTTTGTTTTTCCATGCCTTTGGAATTGCAACTTTTTCAGCCTGTTGGTGATGTCACTATCAATTTTGTCTGCAACTGCATAGAAATTAGATTGGTCTGAGTAATTTGTGTGAATATGTGTGAAATCATGAAGTATAATGGGAGAGAATTTAGTTTGTTTCAATGTTATTGAATAGTAGACAGCCACCAGCAACTAGCTCTGTACCTCAATTGTTTTGGAGGGAAAACGACATTTACAAGCTGCAGCGCACATTAGTGCAGGGTTTCCAAAATGCATTAGACGCGCTGTCCCACCTATCTATAATTTTAATCTGATAGAGTCAATTTTGTCTTGGAGGCAGACGCATATATTCATAGCGTGGGCTACCTGTGAATGAGCGCTCATTTCATTGAATTAAATATATTTCAAATCAAGACCTTTCCTCTCTCTGCTGTCACTCTGTACATAAATTACAAACAGAACCCATAATAAAACATCTTGTATTTCATATGTAAAATCACGGATTTGTAAATGATTACATTCACATTGAAAAATAATAGGTCCCATCACATTCCCATTCAGCACCGTAGGGCTCTGCTGTAATCGTGCAAGAGTGGTTTTCTCCTTAAATGAAGCTCTCACTAGTTGCACACTATAATTTAAAGGAAGCCCATTCATCTATCTGCCAAGTAATGTGCATAATGAAACACTTCAATTGTTTTGGAGGCAATCTGATACTCTCTTATACAAGATCATTCAGTGTTTCCCCCAAACTACAGTCTATTAAAACTATAGCAATGGTGCAACTGCATTTGCATAGATAACCAACTATCAATCTACTATAATATTATTATTATTATTATTATTATTATTATTATTATTATTATTATTATTATTATTATTATTATTAACAATTGTTTCTGTAAGGGATAAATATGTAATTTATCCTCAATGTATACAAAGAACAGGCTTTCAACTGTTATCATTGCCTATTTTTCTTACACCAATTTGTTAAAATTTTGGCTACTCTTCAGTGAAAAGTAAATCCATGAAATGCACCTATAAGCAAATGCATGTACAATTTTCCACTACAGATGAACAAGCCTGTAATGTATGGTATCGTCGTGCCATGTTTTCTATTTACTGGTTTATTTTTCTCCCACAACCCAATGAAAACAATGCAAATGAGGCATAAACATGGATTTCAGTGTGGCATTTGAAAGTACACAATGTGCTACATTAACCACTGCTAATTCCATCCCCTGAAAGGAAAAAAAAGACACTGAGGAAAAAAAGTCGACATGCAATGTGTGATGGACATTTTGTACAAAACAACCAAATAGTCTTACCAATGTTTTCCAATGCACTTTGTTCTTCACACAGATTCCATTTCAGGCAGTACATAATTATGGTCTGTGAGAGCTTTCTGGCAGTTTAAAAATGATAACACGGGATTCTTGCACATTTTGGACTGCATAAGACATCACAGTACTGAAAAAAAAAGAAAGAAGCTGTAAGAAGGAAAATGATAATTACTGTACCACATCCTGGATGTCTATCAAAACCGAATGTCTAATGAATAAAAAGCTTGCAAGTGAATTGCAAAGTGTTTTTCTCACCACAACCCCACATTATGTAAATTTGACTTTTTATTTTATTTTATCAGGCAACATACTTTATTTAAAACTCGCTGCGGAGAGATAACATCTATTGACATTAAATGCAATGAGTGAGGAAAGGGAAATGTGAGGAATCGTTTTAAGTGGACAAGCCAAAAACAGATGTGGATGGCAAAGGAAAAAACAAACACACAAACAGAAAGAAACACATTCTTTTACACACATACACAACAAACACATACACAACAACCCTTCCACCCCTCCCCCTTATAAACACACACACACACAAACAAAAACAAAAAACCTTGGGAATTTAAATTGCGGATGAGATTCAGATTCTTGACAATAGATCTAAGTAAGTTCCCAGAGAAAAGAATGTTGAAGGCTTAAAATATCTTTGATAGTCTAGTTATGGTAATAATGAGGGCTCATGCAAAATTCATGAAGTGTACCTAGCAGATGAAGAAGATTGTTAATAATTGTTCTGCATGCACACAGGGAAAGAGAGAGTAAAAATGTTTCTGAAGTCGTACATAAAGACGTCTTTACATTTCAGTCTAATTGCTTATAGACAGTTAAGTGCAACAAAATTACTTTCATCTGTTCCAACATGTGCAGGGAAAGAGATTAGAGTCCTACCTTTTGGAACAGCTGTTTGGCAAGGGAAAGCAGAAATCTTGCCGTTACTTACTGATTACAAAGTGCTATTTTCTTGTAATTACCTTGCAGATTAGACCTATTAATTTATAGTTAAAACATGCTTTCTTTTATTTTTCGAATGTGATTTAGTTAAAATGCACTTGTTGTAGACTTTTTGCTTGTGAATTAACCCTCCTCCTCAACCCCCCCCCCCAAAAAAAAAAACCTATTAGCATATTCTCAGATATATAGACATATTTTCATGGAGCGTTTCTCATGTTTCTTAGGGACTGATTGAGCCTTCGGGGTATGGAGTGTATCACTCCTGTACTCATATAAATAGCTCACAGACCTGTACACAGTGTCTATAAAACAAGGGAAAAAAAGAATTGGGAAATGTTCTGGTTTTAGGAGGAATGTATTACAGCTACATCACTTATAATTATGTATTCGGACTTGGCAAATAGTGCTTTCTTGTGTGTGAATTGACACTTCTGAAATCACACATCTGTCTCAAGAAGATCTGTGGAGAATCTGTCTCAAACAAATTATTGGTAGCACTTTTCATAACGCAGATAAAGCACATTGGAAGTGGCATTGCTTCTCTGCGTTCATAAACCATGCCAGTGCTGTCAGCATCTCAGTATGTTTTGATTTTTTGTGAATGCCGTGCTCAGTTCAGATTAACCTATAGAGCTGAGCAATTTTTGGATCTCTTCTGAAAACCAGTAGGCTATTTCACGTACAATTACCCCATAGCCAGTGCGACAATGCCAAGCAGTTGAACCCCATTTGCGACTTGTTAGTGGCTAAGAGGGATAAATAGAAAGGAAAACACCTCAATTCCAGAAATTGCTAGCAGTAGATATATTAAACAATGTTGCATTTGTAATTTGTATTGGGAACATATAAATACAAAATCAATGTTCATACCTGAATCCTTGTTATGAGACACAGAATCTAATAAGAAAAATAATAATGTGCAAAGTAAATGCAAGCAAACATGCACAAAAAACACTTTGAAATTGAGCTTGTAACAATATTTCTTTACTTTTGTTTGCCTGTTTTTGATATTGGTATTTTAAATACATCTGAACTACTTCACGTCACAGTAGTTTATTGCTCTGGGGAGAGAGAGAAAAAAACAGACACCGCAGGAGTTTTGCTAAATGATTCGCATTTCCACTGTTTATTTATTTTGTCGAGGCCTACTGCAACTCTGCCTGACGTTTATAAACCATTAACTCAGATGTCGTTACCAATCTCTGGGTCGCTGTTGTTGCTGTTAACATTTGACTAGCACTGACCAATGATACTCCCAGGGCTGAGCGCCCATTTAAGGCTGCTGTCCCTCCTCTTGACCTGTTGATGTCCATCTGTCAAAGCCAGAGACTGGAGCTGTGTCCTCCACCTGCATGCCATTTCACTGTATTGATTTCAGTCTCTGGGACCCGTGATAGACAGCTGCACTTCAAAAGATTTTTTATTTTTTTCCCCCTTTTCCTTACAGTCATTGTCTACTGCTGAAGGGGGAGAAAAATAAAGGAGTGGAAGGAAGTATGGGGGCAATTTAGATGACTGATCTCAAAATACAAACCTAAAACACGTTTTTTTCCTCTGTGTTCTTTTAAAGTGACCCGTGCCCGCCAGTGTAATGTAAAATTATACATCGTGTATTTGTATTATGTCAGATGTGGTGATTTTCAGAAACTGTTAATAATTGTATAAGTGTTTCAGAGTGCTAAAGCTGTCCATCAGTCCATTTTCTTTTCTTGCTGTATGTAATAATATTTTCATTGAACTGCTGGAGAAAACCTACTTAATTCGTGGGAGATGTCACTTTGGCAGTTAAATTTGAATAATTATTAAAACGGATTATATATAAAAAAAAAAAACACAGTCCTTCTACTGAAAATGTCTTTTTAGAGTGAAAGGGGAACTTAAAAATAGAGTCATCAAACCATCAGTGCTTATGAAAATATTAAAAGCAAAAACTAATATTAAGTTGATAATCAACCTTTATACTTGCTCCAGAGAACATACCTGGGTCACACTGACACTACAGCAAATATAACAATGATAGGCAATCATATTGTACTACTGTATGCAATGGCTTGCGAGTTATAAGCACCAGGCAGCATTTTTCAGAGATTATAATATCTCTATATATACAGCCCATATATATATATATTATATATATATTACAAAATGAACAAAAGACAAAGCTTTATCCTGAGCACACACACAATGTGAATTTCACACGTTAAAACTCCAATTATAAGGTAGCGCTGGGATACCATGTTCGGGCTTAATTGCAGTGTAGGAACAGTGAGGCACTCTATATGCACTCAGTCAATGTTAATTTAATGTTCAGTGTAAACTAATTAATTCTGGCCCATACTCAAAGGACTGTTTGTCAGATGTGTAGGAAACTTGAGCAATGCAGTTTGCCGTAGGTAACTCGATATCATTAAACACAGTAATTGATTTATTTTAATTCATCGGGTGTTTGTTTGCAAGGTGAACACCAACTGTAAAATAAATATCCTGGCCTTCTAAAACAATGTGCAGTCTCGCTTTTATCCCGTGCCTGAACAAACAGCACTCCATTGCTATTCGACAAGAGGAACATTCGTTTCGCAGTGCCTCTCAGATGAGCAGTCGTTGGACACCTCAACTGAATATCTGAAGCTGAAGTGCTGTGCCAAGTTTGCCTGCTGTAAAAAAATATTTTTATAATTCAAAAAGGCAGCAAAACAAGTGAAACTGGGGGAAATAATTATTCATATGTGACGAACGCAGATGGTGTGTGCTTTTTTAAAAAGAATAAAGGACTAAAGCCTGAGTTTTTGTTACATTTTATTAACTCGTCCTATTAGATGTCAAATAAAAGCCAACAGATGAGTTGTAAGGAATTATTATTACATGGAAGCTATGAGATTTATAAGACAGCATTTGCATTCTTTATATTTTACTAGGAAGGTATAATGTTACATAATTAGTCCATGTTTGTGGACATTAGATTTATTTGTTACAGGTCATTAGTTAATGAATTCATAAAATATAAACCAAACCCTTAGTTATGGTTCTCAAACTGAAGCCAGAATGGAATAACTTCCCCCCCCCCCTCTTTTGTGTTGATGTTGAGAATTCACAAACCCTATAGACATATAAAATTTAAGGTAAATAGTGTTTATTTTGGCCTAGCTTGGCTAAGGGAACGATGACTTGGCCATGAGGACGAGGCCAACACAACCCCCTCCCCCCACCCAGAGGTGGAATGAGCCAAGGAGCTGCTGCAAAGTCTGTGTTTGGGGTGGAGGAGGAATGCAAAGCAATGCATGCTGGGAAAAGGTGTTTGCTGCTGGATACCTATTTGAGTGAAGGCAGAAGTCGGAGGGAGGGGTCCACGTTCAACACTTTCATGTCAATAAATTAATTCGCCATAATTTTCTTCTGAGTTACTCCCTCTCCAATCCCTGCAAACTCGGTTCACATATTGACCATATCTTAACCTTTTCCAGTCTGAAGCCTGTCCTGTATGAATAAACCTGTCCTCTTGTGAATAAATCTTGTCTAAGCATTCACAGGTGAGTTTGAATTCCGTGTACAGTTGAAGTTTTGACCTTGCCCTGCTTTCTTCAGTGCATGTATTTAATCATCCAAACGGACGCAGGAGAAGAATAATTTTGAAAAAATAAAATGGGAAAGTGGGTAGGGAAAAAGTAGATTGGGAGACGTGAGCATTGCTTTTATGCCATAGCTAAAAATTGTGGGGTTCCGGCTTTCTACAGTGAAAACACATTGAAACAATTGGTTCCATTAAACTCCCCACTTGCTTCGGCATGTATGGAACACAATAGTGCCACAACACACAAAGGCACACGTGTCAACTTGATAATAGATGTATCGGATACTGGGACCCCCTCCCCCTTTCCCCTCACGCTCCTGCATGTGTAATGCCTCTATGTACTACACGATGAATGCCTCGACAGAGCAGAGTGTCTCAGTGGAGAGGAAAAACCTGCTAAGTGGCTCTTTAACCCTGGTGGAGAGAACATTTAAACCAGGTGGCCCGTTGATCATGCCTAGCTATCACGGCCAATTAAACGTGCTTCACTTTTCAACAGGTGAAGTTTGGGCTTATGTGCATGCGCATAAATACATCTCCTTTATGCAAGAGTGATGGCATGGTATCAAAAATGCATTAACTGAATGCCAATCTTATTAATCTTATGGAGTAGTGACTTTTTTTCCCGTTCAAAAATGTGCAGCACATTACCACAAAGGGCTGTGTTTCTCGTTGGGTTTTTGCACGGGGCTCATGGCTCTGATGGAAATGTATGTCAGGGAATGAATCGCTAACATAACCAGACAGTTGTAAAGAATAGAAGCAGTGGAATATGAAGGTCTGCAAATGATAAATACACCAAGCATTCCAAGCAAAATAACAAATTACTTTCTATGTCAAGGTGCTGCGTTTTATATCAAAGATTAATAAATATTTGTATGTCCCAGGATTTTCAAACCATTTTGTTATTGCCTACACTTTACATTGTAATAGATTTTGATATTTCATACACATTGCCACAGTGCTTAAAACATGTTTTTTTAGTGCCCCATATATATATTATTTTTAGATAGATGAAAAGATACTTAAAGTTTTTGATTGGTTTTAATACACGTCTATGAAAGTCTATGAAATCCTGCACATAAAATATGCAGAACATAAACGAAATGTATTTTAAAAGGGGTCATTTAAAACATATTTCCCTTCCGATTAACACATGTTGAGAGATCCTATATTTCCATACTTTCTTGAAAAAATTGCACGCTTTGAACATGAAAAAGTCATATAGCAGAGTTAATCTTGCCACACAACTCCTGTCAATCATCATACACCATTATTTTCTGCTAGCTATTGGTTTCCCTTTGCAGAGCAGACTCACTTTCATGGCAAAGGGGCAGCAAGTACTTGCTGAAGTTTTTACAGTTGAAGAGTAAAGTCTTTACACAGCCAGAGTTGTATTCACTCTTACCTCGAAACAACTGTGCTAGGAATAAATAATTAAATTAATTGGCAGCTGCCTAACCCAGACTCCCTCAAGAATCAGCCAGTGGGCAGCAGAAGCCACTACTTCACAAAACTCTCTCTGATGTTCTCTGATTAGCCTGTGTTCACTATGCAATCACACATTATCGTTGGCTTTAACTATTGCTGGCTGAACTCACGGTGTGGGAATTTTTAAAATTATCGATCCATTGATAGCCTTCATTGTCAACAGACTTCCAGGGTATGAATAAGTCTGAACATTGTGCATTTATTAAGACGTCAGTATTTTTGACCCACAGTATATGTTTATATGCCAGATTGAAGGTCAAACACTTTTTCACCTTTTGATTTTATCGGTTGAAGAGACTGAACACACACCTGCATTTTCCCTGAGAAAATCAACATTAAAGCCCCAGTTTATGAAGGGTATGGATGTTTTGGGGACCACTGTAGATATACACCTCTGCAACTATCTGTCTTATTACATTTCTGTTGAACCAAGGTGACAAGAACACGTCTCCTGGCTTCACTGTCTCCCAATGTAGGCAATCTGTTATATATTTTCTCTTTCCCTCTTTTATCACAGTGTTCATACTGAGCTGCCATGGAGGGACAGCATGAGTTATTAATGGTGCTTTCTGTCCAAATAAAGTTCCTTTCACTTCCTTGCAGGAGGAAAACATAATTTGCTTTTTAATGGGTGTCAGATTTGTTTTCCAAATCCACTAAAAGGTTATCGTTGTTACATGCGGACAAGTGCTTATTTCTGAATCAATGTAAACTCTGTTACCAGGGTAATTTACTGCACTCCCTTGGTAGCAGTACGGAAAACTTAATTTCGCCATTTTACAAAGTGGAGGGGTGGGATTTGTGCCTTGTGTTTGACTGACTGCCTTTGAATTAAGAAGGGGGGGAAAGGGGGAGTGGAGTAGGAGAAGCACTTGACAAATGTATAAATAACTTTGTTTCTTCTATTCAGATGCCAAATAAGCTGGTGACTTACGGCTGTTATAAGGTCAGCTGGGGGAATTATGTGGTTAAAATGTGACACAGAAGTCTATGGTCGCACCTCGGTTTGTTGTTGCTGCTGCGCCATCTGAGAGGCACATACATGTCTATTTAATGAGTCATATTTATCTGTTTTTTGTATAGTTCTATAGTTCTGTGAAATTGTTTTGAAAATGCAGAAAAGGATATTCTTGGAAGTGATCTGGTGGAAAAGAAGTCAGAAAAGGATTTTGGAAGACACCTGTGTGGAGGAAACTGAGGCCTTGGATTGCTTAGTCTGAGAAAGAGGGGACTCGCATGCTTATTCCTTTTATTTGAAAAATAAAATAAATGCATGTGTGTGACAATACAGATACTATAAACATGGGCAGCACACAATTTAATAATCAGAACATCCAATTAAATTCCATTGCTCATCAGTTTAGGAATAATTGATTTAAAGTTTCCTGAACAAGTGTTTGGAGTCCATGTTACAGTTTACTACTGTGGTCAAGTATCATTTGGGGTTAGTATATATCAATTTTTTTCCCATGGTTGGTTTCTGCTTGAAGGAAAAGAAAGCATTGTTATGGTTAGAGCCTGATAATGTATTTCAAAAATGATATTACAATTAACAAAATGAGAAACTTAAAACCTTTATTTTTCTCCTTGAGCAAAATGTGTCCGTAATATGCCATGGTCATACACATCTCCTCTCTCCTGTCTTTTTTGTGCTTTGAGTATCTCTGATTGCTCTTGTGTTTGTTATGATTATTTATTTACTTCCTTCAAGGAAATTTGCTTTCATATCTTTATGACAATGCTCAGATCACAGTGCTACTAGCCCAGCTGTAGTAGGAGTGCATTTTGGGTTAGAGGAAATGTCCAGACCAGACACTGATAAACATAGTTTGTGAGAGTAAACAAAAACAAAACAAAAAATTAAATATTAAATTTTCTTTTGATAGTTCCATTCAGTTGATTGTCTGGTATTAAAATAAATGCTTGGAACCATATTTACTTTTACAGTCATAGAAAAAAACAGTGGAGGCAGAAGGAGGAGGTGATTTGGGATTCACAAGTAAAATCTGACCTTATTCTATTTATTAGGAATAAATACTTTAGTGTGTCGGAAGGTGTCTTAACAGAGAACAGGATGTTGTAAATTAATCATGAAATAATATGGATCACAGGACAATTGGCACTTTCATATAATTGTATTCAAACCAAACAGTAAGAGTAGCTTACTATCCTAGGCCTAACTGTCAATGGCAATCATATTTAATTCTGTAGAAGCTACGTGTTGTGATGCCTGACATGAATTGTCCTTAGTCCTAGGCTTAAGTGTGCCTAGGTGTCACCGAAACCCTGCATAAAGAGAGATAGACCAAAAAATATTAAATAAATTATATATATATATATATATATATATATATATATATATATATATATATATATATATATATATATATATTCTATCCCATGAATAGTTGCAAAATCTCCGAGCATGAGAGTCTCTTTCAAAACCCCATGCAGCACCTTAGAGGGAATAGGGAACAGATGGAATTGACAGTTTTAATAGGCAGCAGCGAATACCATCCCCCTAGTCTGTGCCCCGTATTGGATTTCTCACAACTGATATCAGCGTGGACACATGTAGATACAGGCCCTGCATCTAAAGGCAGAAATTCAATCAATAGCCTGCTTCTCAACGAGGCTTACTAGATTACACCGGTTAGAAACGACCATCTGGCCTAATCTCAAGAGTTCTTTGGCATCATGTAGATCTTTTTCACTAATGTCATTTTTATTTGGTTAACACTAATAAACTGCAGCAAACACTGCAAATCCTGTACCATAAAGCCGTAACTCAATTTCTCTCTCTCTCTCTCACTCTTGTTTTTTTTTTTTCTCCAGGAGACAAGTCAAACATCTGCTTCTCTGAGGAGACCCAGAGAGACGACAGAGTCACGGTTGTTTTGAAGATGAGCTGACATTATGGTGAGGAAAACTGACAGGCATCTGGGACAGACTGTCTGAAAGTTTTATTGTAGACGGCAGCCCATGGCTAATGTGAGAATTTTGATTATAGCTTATTAAATTTGTGACAATATTGGGGATTCAACATTTAAAACCGTTTAGGCTCAGAAGGCTCGAGAATGCCATTCGCAGGCAGGCGGGTTCAAAGGAGGTTTTCCATTTTCTTCCCACTTAAAACCGCGACAATGTCAGACGTAAAATCTAGATTTTAAAAAAGAAAGCGCTTCTCTGAAAACATATGAAGGGATAAACAAAATACACATAAACAAATACAGTTTTGAAAGTTTATAAGCCTATGCAATCAATATGAATGCTTACATTTCTTTATAGCTTTATAGTTAAATATACTACAGTACATATGATGCAAGTAGTTCCTACCTCATAAAGCTTACCTTACATTTCTGAAATTGTTCCACTGCTATGATTTTTTTTTAATGTATTTAATTGTTTTGACTCGATAGGTCACATTTTAATTCTGCTGTGTCTTCCACTAAATTTGGAAGCGCACTATGCTAAATAAGATGCAAATAAAACTCATCAAGTGATGTGGATAGCACTAAAAATCATTAGAAGCACTGAGACTATGTGTACAGTATTATAAATCATGAATTATACAATCACATACCTTACCCAGTTGTTACTGGACTTGTAAATTGTGTTTAAGAGTCTGTTACAGTGACAATAGACAATAGTCAATAGCAAATATCCATGGAGTACTGAGAGTAAAGCGAAACAAGGGATCTAATATACACAGCATTTGATATCTGCTGGCTTGATAGATTGTCACTCTTCTTTAATGTTATTCATTGTATTATTTTGAAGACACTTTGATCCAAGCTGACTCACATTTAGCAGCCATTGCATTATAAACTTAGAGTTACATAGTTCCACAGTTACGCAATATGCAATAAATGATACAGTGCAGCAAAAATACAGTACTGTATGAGGTGAAAAATGATAATACACAACAGTCCACACGAAGAGGAGTAGACTATATCAATTCAGCTATCAAACAGTGTAAGTGCAAATCTTTTTTCCTATCCAATAAAAGAGTTACTCTAAGTTATTCACATTTATTTAATTTATTTTTTCCTGCGCGGGACTACATGCAAAACCACAGGTCCCTAGGGAGGCTGTAAGTTTGCATCATTAAAAACGTTAACTAAACAGTCCAATACAGTCCAAGCATATAAGGACTTGAGGTAGAAAAACAGGAACTACCGACCTGGTGAAGTGTCGAGAAAGCGTACATTATCATCATAAAAACAAACTGACATTGCTAGTGAGGTGTGCAAATTAACTGATCTTGCTAAAAACTCAGAGGCCTTTTATTTTGTAAAGAAGTAACCCCTTCCCATGTGGAGAAAACAAACACATTTGACATTTAAACAACACAGGCTACAAGAGGCAGCAAACAGTGCAGTTTACTTCTGCCATCTTACTGTGGCTGCATACTTTTTTCCCCTCCCTGTTTTTCAAAAAGCATGCATACATCTATTATTTGAAGCTTGATTAAAGCATGATGGTTGATGTCCGACCTGTTTTTCTGTGGGAGGACTTGATGGCATGCAGTTTTATACCTGGTGCCTGTAAGCTGCGTTAGGTGATTTACAGCTGACTTTCACGGTTTATGTAGTGCAATATTTTAATATCTACCCTGCTGAGTGCCAGTTTTAGAACTCTTGAAGAAATATTACGCTTTGCTGACAACATACAGTGACAGGCATCTCATACTCAAAAGTGCGCCACAATATTTAACAGTGAGAGAAGCTAAAAGACAAGTCAGAGTTGAAGGAATCCACATCAGCCCACTAGCATTTGATCTAAACCAGCGCTGATTGAACGGAATGATGTTTTTACCAGTGTACGAAACTACTTTCAATTAAAAAAATAAAAAAAAGAAAGAAAGAAAGAAAAAAAGGAAAGGGGGAAGGAAAGGTCTGTAAAGCAGACAGGAGAATTTTATTAAACAACTTTTTTTTCCGCAAAGGGTCTAGTTTGAGAAACATGTGGTGTGCAAATGAAATGTTCATTAAAATATGTTCATTCCGACATTAATGTTGTGGAGAAAAAAAAAATCAGCGTGGTTGACTACTTTTGTTAACCTGCAGTTCAGAATGTATATTTGTGATGTTTCTGCACGGCATGGCACTACTTTGCAGAGGGATAAAGAGCTACGTGAAACGAAGCGCGATTTCCTCAAATGCCGGCGCCTTATAATTGTTGCCTGTGTCAATCCGAAGATATATCTCCAATGAAATTAATATCTGTGCAACTAACATTTACGTTGGTATCTTTAGCCATTTATTAGATGAAAGGAAAACCTAGCCTATTTTTTTCTTGCAGCATGTGACAGATTATGTAGGTCTTATATGTTTAAATGTGTGTGTAACCTGGATCATGACCTTTCACTGGGATATAAATGACCTCATAGGTACAAAAAAATAAAAGAAAAAAACACCTAGGCGTGATAATGAGCAAAACTGTTTACTTGCGACAGTATGTTTACATTGAACACTTGAAATCTCTTTCTTCAAAGACTGATGATTCATATAAGCTTGCCGATAAGGAGAGGGTTTATTACAACTTAATTTAATTATCTCCAGTGTTATCTTTAGGCTCTGTCAGTTGTTTCAAAGGCGACCCATACAATTCCCCGTGGGTCTCTTTATCTCTTTTCAGGAGCTCCTGGATTTCGGTTTCTCTATACAAACCTGAAACTATGTAAAGTGTAAATGGCATTCAAATGATTTTCACGAACGACGGGAGATGACACTGGGCTTTTACGCAAAACTGTGGGGATTTTTTTTTCTGTCTGTAAGAAAACCTCAAAGCATAAACTAGGACGAGAAAAAAAAATAGAACAGCGCACTATGGGAGCACTTGAGAAAATGTAATTCTATTGCCCCCTAACTATTTCTAAGTGCAGATGCCATTTGCAATTGCACTGACAGGGTTAGATGTGAACTGAAGGTGACAGGCCATGGGGAAGATCCTTTGTTGCACAAGGTGGACCGTTTTTAAAGGAACAAACAAACAAATAAACAGGCAAATAAATAAATAAGGTTCCCAACCTTAAAAAAGCAAATCATCATTATAATATATTAACCGGGGTATTAACAGACTGGACACAGCCTCTTGTTTGCAAGATGAAGCAACTTTTCTCTTTTTTACACTAATATGCCAAACAATTGTTTGCTAATCCTGGACGGGACTGGAATCCTCTCTCTGAAATATATGGCGTGGAACCCTATAGTAAGCAAAATGTAATTTAAAACAACTGGTGACCTTCACATTGCAGTGTCATTCTCTTTAACCTTTCTTTTAACACCACTAAAAGCTTTACACTGCACTTAAAACAAAAAGCAAAGAAACCGTCGCACAACAGAAACACAATTTATTTAGCCATTTTTCCCTAAGTGCTGAGACCTGTACACCCTCACTTTAAATTTCCACAGTAATTAAGAAGCGGTAATTGAGTTTCTCTGGGTGCACAGCAGTCTCCCCCTGATTAAAGGCATGCTGCTCTAGACAGAAAATGCCAGCAGTGCAGATCTCAGGCGTTTGTGATTCTTGCAGTCGTCCCCCCGCTTGTTAATATTTGCGTTTTTACATTTACAATTATCCAGAATACGCCAGAGCAGGAGCAAGTCACAAAGTTGAGCAAAGCCTTGGAGAGCTATTTAGCCCTGTCTCCTGTGTAATAGACTCAATAGTCTCTCCCTCTGATAAGGGAAACAAGACTGACATTGCCTGCTACATAGCCCTCGTATAAAAAAAAAAAATCTGGCACGTGCCTCCGTTTAATGACAAAAGGTGAAATGGCAAAGATTCCCAGGGATGGGAAGCCCTTCAGTGTCTGCCTTGGCAGCTCAGCCACCTTGCTGTTGGACAAATCACCAGCCCCCTTTAAACAGGTAGCACAATAACAGGCCTCCCGTTCTGCTGGTAATTTTTCATCACCCTTGTTGGGCCGTTTTATTCATTGTTTCCCTGATGTAGTGATTGATGTTCTCCGGTCTTAATCTCTCTGAATGATAACTGCTGGAGTGGAAAGTCCCTCTGTCTCTGACACGAGCGGCTTGGCTGGGGCCACTGCTGACTTCTCATTCCAGGCCTGATTTACATTTCAATCTCAGCCTCATGAATGCAAAACTCTGGCCGAAAATTAATAACACGGGGAGTGGGAGGCCGGCAACAGGGAGGGAGAATACTGAACAGGTTTTGAGTCCCCTTTTGTGCTACCAAAAGTGCCCCTTATTTTCTTTCCCTCTCTCTCACTCTCTTCTTTTTTGTGCTCCGATGAATGGCATTATAGACAATGCCATATCTGGAGTGACACAAATTTATTTCAGTTGCTCTGCCATAGTATATTTTCACAGAACCAGGGGCGATTTGTCTGGGGACAATTTAGTTTCCATAAAGGATTTAAATGGTTTCTGTGGAGATAGTGGGGAGAAATTTAATTTGTTTCTCATTTACTACAGCAGGTATGAAAAGGAGAAAAATTGGATTGCTGATGGGCTAAAAATTGGTGCTGTCCCTCTGCTGTATCCCCCAAAGGGTTGGAGCCTTGCATCATATAGATTGAGTGCGACCCCCCCCCCCCCTCCAACACCACTGACACACACCCCTCCTGCTACCTCCCCACCCCCCCCACACACTCCAAGCCCTCAGAGAGTGGTAACCTTAAACCAACTTAAAAAGTAACCTTTGGGGAGACTGCCAATCACTCAGAAAACAGCATTTCCATCGATCTCTCTGTCTTCGTGATTTATGGCTTCATTTTACAGTAATTGAGAATTAGTGAGAAGATTAGCAAGGCTCAACACTTCGCCTTGATATGCACACTGAGGGGTGTAATTTGTCACTTCGGGATGTCGGACACTTTCTTAGTTACGATGGGGGGTTCCCATCTAATTGAATTTCGGGATAACACGGAAATTAATTTGACACAGGCAAAATTTGAATACAGCCGCTCGCCTTCACATTGTAATGCGGGCTGGGGCCTGCCGCTGTGCGAGCAAACAATATTGATCCAAATCACTTTCAGTTGAGGCCAGCTGAAGTATGGAATACACTAAATCTTATTTGCGCTCATATTAAAGCAGTTCATCTGCAGCAATCTGTGGCAGATAAAGAATATTACCTTTCATTTTGTTTGACTGCATCCAGATGAAGTTTTGGGAATTCACTTCTCAGGGCAAACATAGCAAAGGCCCCAAGTCAACAGTTGCAATTGAATTACAGGCCAACCTTTGTGGGCCATTGTCTGAGTAATTTGTCGTTTAAGTGGCAAAATAAAAGTACTATCTACAGCCCACAGTACACCCATAACTGTATCACTCAAAGCAGTGCGCCTGCACTGAACAATTTGCTCTAACTGGAGCGGCAAAGGGGAAACTAAACGACTGCTTTGATTTGTTTTTACTTTAATGTCAGATTATGAAAGGTATCACAAAAGTCCCTAATAATGACATGCACAATGTCTCAGGTTGTATTAAATAATACTAGGTGATTTTCTGACCCTCTGCACTAGGAGTCTAAAGTTAAGGAAAGGAAATCACAGAATTTGTTTATCCTACACTTGAATTACTTAAATGATGCATAAAGGTATGTTTGTACATACTATATATGTATGTACTGAATTATACATTAATTCATTATAAAATCTTTAGCATTATATACATGAGTAAATGAATCATGAAATGTTGAATATGATATACACACTATACGCATATCGATACAAAAATATATACAGCTATGGAAAAATTGAAGAGGCCACAGAAAAATTATCAGTTGCTCTGGTTTTATGTGTTTGGGTAGAATTAACTTTTTTTTTTAATTCTATAAACTACTGACAACATTTCTACCAAATTTCAATTAAAAATATGAATGGAATGGAACAGCTGCCATACATGTAGAGATGCTGATTTAACAAAACTTTGCAGTGTTCTCTTTATTTTTTCCAGAGCTGTATATATATATATGTGTGTTAGAGAGAGGGTGTCAGTGGGGGGGTGACTAACAAGAATAACACAGATCTGTGAATGTAACTATTCGTGCTTTGCAGAACATAAGCACTAAACAATTACACAAAGCCTTTTAGACTCAATTGCATAACAATCACATTTTCAAAGACTTAAGTTTGCATAATGACTCTTCAGCTGTGTAACAGAAACATCAGTCTACTTAATGAACTTTGGGCTCTAACTTAATCCCAGTAATGCCTGCGCAGGTCAATTAGAAGCAATAGACATGCAGTGACATTATTCAGATTGAACCAGCCGTGGGTCCTGAAGAGCCGATATCTACATCACTTAAGAAGGAGTTTCCAACAGAGAAGCTATAACCCAGGAGGCAGGAGTTATTGTTGATTTAAAATATATATATTTGCAAGCACACTTTATATAAATGAATCCGTTTTGGGATTTCAGATCCCAGGAAAACATTTTGAAATGCACAATTCTGGAAGTAGCCCACAGATCTTTAGGGTTATGCAGACGATTTTATGTGATAAAAGGGAAGACACCATTTACAAATATCACAGGAAATAACCAAGAACTAAGAGCTAAAGAGCTAATTACTTAGTACTGGTGACAAAAACACAAAGAACTGATGAACGGGGAGAACAGAGGGCCTTTTGGAAATTTTCTCTGGTGAAGGAGACTATCAAATAAAAACAATTACACAATGTGCCCATGTCAGCAACATCAAGGGCCTCGATTGGAATTTGAAGAGGCTATTGTTAAGAATGACATCTGTAACCAAATCATTCCCCACAATTCCTGGCCAAATATGGAGATGACAATTGGGACTGAAGGTCTGGGAAATACGTGTGGGCCTAAAAAATGTGTGAAATATAATCGCTTTACATAATTACATTAACAGAGAAAAATAAAAATGGAAGGGTGACATATTTACTATGTATTGATCATAACGTAAGGAGATTTAAAAAATAAAACTAATGCTACTCCTACTGATAATAATATGAATTCAAAAATATATAATAATAAATAATAATAACAATATTAAAAACAACAATGACAGCAACTGTGAAAGACAATACAGAAATACAGAACGTTGCCAGTTCCAGCTTTACCAGAAATTAGACTACATTAATTGCTGTTGATGCAGGGAGAGATCTGATGACCAAAGCTGTCTTACATTCAGTGACAGCACATGGCTTTAGCAAAAGGTCCCTGTTCCTGTCTGCCCTTTAATTTCCCATTCAGTGCAAGGTGCTCAGCAGTCAGTGTGCAGGGGCAGAAGGCTGAGACAGGCAGCGAGACGGAGGGGGCTGGAGGAAGAAGGGGTGGGGGGTGGGGGGGGGTTAGGCCAGTGAGGAGAAAGGATAACTGAAAGGCTGATAGAGACATCCTGACAGCTCGAATGGCCTATCGATGGATCCATCATGCCAGTAATTTGGAACACATTTAACATACATCACTTTAGTCAGTCGCTGCTGTATCTGCCTTGTCATGGAATCAGAGTAAATAACAGTTAAATCTGGTGTCACTGCTGACCGGCGTGACCCTGGATATAGACACCACTGCTTCACTTTGGCACAGACGGGAGAGGATTAGCACAGATGGGAGTCAGGGGCCCAGCGATAAGACTTAAACAGGCAAATTATTATTTGTCTCTGTTATCTGGGGATGTTCCACTTGATATAATGCCCTTTTACAAAACCAATACAAGCAGTAGTAAATACAAGACACAAAATGAAATCTATCAACAGTGGCATTTTCAAAACTATGTAAACGATGCCTGACAGAGATATCCTTCAGCACCACTTAAAGTATTTACTCAATTCAAAATGCAAAATATTCCATTTAAAGCACATCAATATCAGAGAACATTAAGCATTCCTGTTTTGCTCTAGTTCGAATGAAATGTACCAGTACAGCACCGCGATGACAATTTCCACCGCATTCTTCCGTTTTTCGACAGTTCTGCATTCTGGAGTGGAGGTGGACGTGTAGTGGTGGACACACACGATCTGTACATTTGAAAACCTACACAAAACAGACGCCAAAAACAAACAGCGTATCCGCGGTCTGACTGGATAAAATAGTCGGGGAACAAAACAAACAAGAAATCCGTACCATCAATACGCCTGGAAAAACAAAAGGTCTTTGAGCTTTGAAAATGCAACAAATCACCACAGGGTAGACAGTTTAGCATTCGCTTGTGCAGGAGACAAGATGGGTGATGATACCCGCTAGAAATACAGCACCTAAGGCTACCTACTTTCTCTGCCACTCACTTGCCTGAACAAAGCTTTCAAATACACATATAGCTAACTCTTAAGTGTCACTTTACATTTGGTAATAAGGTTGGAAGTTATAACAGCACACGGCACAGTCATGTTTTTAATTACAACAGTTTAGAGCCTTGTCATTTCCTCTTAGACAGGGGAAGGGTGTATTGTAACTCAAAAAACACTCTCTCCGCTGTTGCCCCTATTAGGCAATACAGCTGCATAGGCAATACAGCTGTGTTGGAATTGTTTCATTTGATTCAAACCCATCATGTGTTGTATAGTTTGGTTTTTTATTCAAGGGGAGGCCTCCTGAAATCGTTTTTTCCCCCTTTGTGTCCCCTAGCCCGCTTTTGTTTAGCCGGAGAAGGTAACATCTGCTACAGCTGTGGAACAGGAAATTAGCAACTGTTGCTTACTTCGGTTTTGCCGAGTTTAAAATGTTTTTTCTCCACCCTCGTTTGGTGCTAATTACATGTTTCAGTTAATACAAAGGCTTGGTTGATTTTTCCTGTCACCCCTGTGAGCATTAAAGGTCCTTGCATTGGATGTGCTGTAATTTTCTGGAATTCTCCTTCATGTTATAGCTTGATAAATTGAGGCCATTTGCATTTCTGCAGATCACCTGTTCCTGAAATGACTTTACTGAAAGGGTGTTGGTTAAGCACTAGAGAGAGTCCAATAAACCAAGATTATATAATTTTCCTATGCAATAAATTCATTTTAAAATGTGACCCATATATCTATGCATATTAAAGTAGCAAAACACAGCAGGGTGGTTCTAAAAATACTTTCCTGACTAAAACTCATTTACTGTTATTATATTACTAAGGGATATTTCTCTGGAGCTATAGGTACAATCCTATAAAGAATAAAGAATACTCCTGCGTTGAGCAGAATTCTTGTTGTACAAAGACAAGTACAGTACTGCTACCTGAAAAGACAGTATATATGATCCTCACATGAATGCAGATACAATATCAAACAGGTTTAGAATGCAAGCAATGTTGTTATGAAATGGTTTCATGGAGAGCCTACCTAGAGACGCCTACCTCTTCTACCATAAAGGATGTTAGCAGTGTTATTTCAACTGACCACAGATGAAGAGAATATAATTTTCAAGTCCAAAAGTTGCTTTCTTGGGGGGCAAAAATAATGAATTAACCAGGAACACAGTGTGGAAAACTAAAAGCCTTGAAAGCATCCACAGGTATTCAACCAGGTCAACTCTGGAACACAGTTCCTAAATATTATACTACATTTTGAAGAATTTATATTCAGTGCCACATAATATCCATAGATAGATGGAATTACCAAATTAATGTCTTATTTCATGTCTTCTTTCACGACAGACATTGTGGTGCAAAAGGTGAAGGGAATTTGAAAATGTTCACACTATTTCTTTCCCTCATTTACACATTTCTTTACCAGAGGACCTGGACATTTAGGGATGCATTTTCCCTTTAATAACCCAACGTGTCAACATGTTAGGGGCAATACGCTAAGATTTTTTTTTTCTTCCGTACAATTGGACTCTTTTACAATCCTCTTGTCTCTAATTCAATTCCAGTAAATTAGATACACAGGATTTTGCATAACCTAACTGTATTACACAGATATAATTTGGCCCGGGTTTCTTGCTTAAGTGCGTGTGGCTCCTTAATAAAAAGTGTCAGTTAAAATGAAAATACAGCTTGTGTAATTAAATTTAATTGGATCTTGTCACTTTAAATCCCCATCGCTTTTTGATCCGTGTTGAGTGGTACTGCAGTGTTGCAGCTTTGAGTTTGTTCATTTCTTTATTGCAAGCTGTGCCCTAGACCTGACTGCTTTGGAATAAATTGAGACCTGGTTTTGGTACAGGGGCTTTGAACCAGGGAGGCAATAACAAAAAAACACAAACAAACAAAGAAGGAGCAGGCTAATGTAACATGGGCTTGTTCATTTCGAATTGTAGCACAGAACCTGAATTTGATTTTCTTGTTCCCTTGCAAAGAAAACCTCTTGTTGGAGTTCATTAAAGCCCCCAACTGCAACTGCTTGGTCCCCTGAACGCACACGAACATAACTCAGAATGATCTGACGTGTGGTTCATTAGAAACCAGCATCATCATAAATATGGATGTAAGTAACTAAATTGCCGCTTTGATAATTAAAAACTCTAAAACCCATTTCTATTTAATTCTGTATTACTGATCTACTGAATTAATTGATATGTGTAACTCTGCAGAATTCTGATTTTTTCTTTTTTCTTTTCCCAGGGAAACTGATGTTTATGCATGAGACTGGAGGGGAAAAAAGGAAACACAGAGCTGGACCAGAATGTAGTTATCACACTCAGAAACTTGAGCAACTAAATGCATATTTATCACACAGAAACGTATGCATTTTATTCCATACAAGCTAATTGAATTAACCTGGATTTATGAGACTGAAGTTATTGTTCATAAAAAACACCAAGATAATTTATGCCTCATCGTAAAGAATGGTCTTCATTTTAATCTGTTATTAATGGGGAAGAAAAAGTCTTATAAACCAAATGAAACCAAAGAATAGCAGAACTTCAGCCTGTGTTGTTTCCCTTGTCGGTTCAGACATGTTGGTAAACTGTTTTACATGCAGATTAAAAAAGGGGGAAAAAAGAAAACAAAGTAATTGCCTTCCCTTTTAAATGTTATTCAAGAATTTGTTTAGATTAATAAGAGCCCTAAATTGTGTGGTCAGGGCGAGCTCACCAGCACACAAATCACCGCAGATACCTAACACCTCAGAGGGGAAATTGAACATGCAGCCCTATACCTGGGCTTGTAGAAAATCTTTATTCACTAAATCCTCTGCTGCTAAACCACATTCCCTTTCAATCCATTAAAGCATTCAATCCCCTGCTCCTCATCACACTGCCCCCTAATTTGACAATGACAAAGAGGTACTCTGAGATTTTAAATTTCATAATTTTAATCTGTCAAGTCTGACATTTAATTAGTGGCCCCCTAACCCGTGTCTGCTCGCTCTGAAGGTTACTGTTGTTTCGGCTTTGCACAATCTCTCCGGGAAGAGTGGATTAATAAATATGTACATTACCGGCTGCTACAAAGACAATACAGGGAAAATAGGCTATTAGTTCTTAATCTAGACAGATGAGGTTAATAATATTTTTAAAGTGCTGCTCCATTAAAGCTTTGACTGATTAAGACCCAAAGTAACTCCTTTATGAGCTGCTGATTGGAATCCAAACAAGCTTTTGTTAATTCCTTATCCCAATGAAAGCAATTCAAACACACACATGTATGTATTTATATATCTATATGTGGATGTATATGTATTTTCTCCCTTAAAACAAAGGTCTTAATAAAGATTCTTCTATATCCCTGTAAGCGCATCAGATCCATTTATTTGAAACTGAGCACAATGAACTTAATTACAGTCTTCAATCAAATAACCCCTTTCTTGTCTATTTGTGCACCCAATAAACCCACATTCAAATCCCCAGTGCCTCTGAATAATTTAGCCTTCTTAAGTTTATTTTCATTCACTTTTTTTTTCCTCTTCTCTCTCATCCCCCCAAAAACTTGTCGGACACGTTTCCATTCGAAATGACACCCACCATGCCACGCTGACGCTAATTAAGTTGCTTGGCGAGCTCTTTCTCCCGCGAGCTGCCATATTACCTATTCTTGAAGAGATCCCATTGATTTTAAAATCAATAAATAATGAAAAAGGATTGAAAAGGAAATGGCTACAAATCAAAAAGGCTCTCATCACGGTGTCAGGTGGAGAGGGTTGGCTGCAGGGTTTTCCTGGAGTGGCTTGACAGGAGGAAGCAGGACCAGTGCTCCCAACAAGTGGCCCCACACACCTCTCTCCTACTCCCGACAGCACTTTGTAGGGTTTGTCAGCTCTGTTGCAAATGAAGCTGTTTAATTGTTAGCACATAATTAAAAAAATAGGAAGGTTTATTACAGGGAACATAGATAAAAAACAAATTATTTTCTAATCCCTTTTATATATCTCTCCATTATTATTATTATTATTATTATTATTATTATTATTATTATTATTATTATTATTACTATTATTACTATTACTGTACCACTGGAGGAGACTGCTGGGAAATGAACCCCAATTATCATACACCCCAGCTCCATGCTCCCTGGACCAGCTCCAAGGTCTTGACTTGCACATTACATTATTATTATTATTATTATTATTATTATTATTATTATTATTTACTCGTTAATTTGTATTCATTTGGTTGAGGGCATTTTTCAAGTAAAGATTAAAATACAATGCATTATATTTACAAGGAAAAAGTTATTTACTGCAATTAGTTCCCCATCTGTGACTTCCACGGTTTTTGTATCACATGTTACAACAATACAGAACTGCTACTACCACCAATACAGCTACTGCTAGCATGCTAGGAAAAAGGAAACAAGTTGAGCACAGAGCTCTTTCTAAGCCTCCCTGAAATAAGGATTGCGATCAGCACAACAGAATATTTTGGCAAGCTTCTAGTTTAATCTTAATCATCCAGCTTTACAGGGGATCAGACCTTTGTTCACAAAGCTGATATCCAATAACTTCTGACACCCCGGACCAACACAATCTCTTTTCTGTTTTTCTTTTTCTTTTTTCAAATCTGCTGCTGAAATCAGCATTATGTACAGCTGGGAAAAGCCTCAAGTTCAGGCTCAGGATTACACAGAGTGAAGCATGCTGTCCTCACTCAAACACAAAAGTATGCACGATGATGTGGTTGTAGCAATGGCTTTGCCAGGGCTATGAAGACATCTTGCCTCTGTGCCCACGCTCCGATCCTGGGCACACTCAATTGAGCTACTGAGGATTTCATGGATTTCCTACTTGTTAGTCACTTCAGAAATGGGTTACGGCGAACTCCCCAATTCCCAGTACAGGTCCCCATGCAGTTAAACAGCTACAGGGGTCTGTTGTCATTCTCTCAGAGGCCTCTGTAGAGCAATTAGTTATATATATTTGTATGTGTCTTAACATATTTCTCTGCCAGAAGCATCATGTATAATGGTTGACTATAGTTCATAGTATGTTTTTTTCTAATGTGTTTTTTTCTAAAGTTAACACTTTATATTATGTGTCAATAAGAAATAAATGGTAAATAGTTTATAAAACAGTTAGGAACCATTAATAATCCATTTTATAAATTATCAATAAACCTTTAAAATATATAATTTATCATTTATAACAAGAACATTAAACAAAATAGTGTTTTGGGAGCTGCCAAATCTTTATTATAACTACTTACTAAGGTATTAAACTATTATAATTACAATGGTCGATGTATGAAGGGGTTCATATATCTTTAGTTAAGGCCAGCTTTTACCTGGTTATTGAATGTTTATTACAAGTTATAAGGAATACCCAAGTGTACCAAGATCTTAAATTTCACCATACCTTCTTATTCAGACCTCTATTAATTATCTGGTGTACTCTGGGGAACTGAAAAATGTGCAACAGAATAGAATGCTGAAATTCTCCATGCTTATATACCCTAGCTTGCTGTCTGTTTTGTATTCAGCAAAGAAGAAATACATGAAACAACAAAAGCATTAAAGAAAACCAAAGGGATAGTTCAATTAATGCCAACTAAAGTCCACTTCACTGCATTCTATGCAATACGCAGGCTATAAAATAAGTACTCACATTATATTGGTGAATTCGAGAGGGGTTAACACTTTGTAAAACAATCTTACCAGTATGGGAGAAGTCAGTTTCATTTAAATAAATAGTGATGTAAACACTTGAGTAACAACTGAAAATCCTTTTTACAATAGCTAACCTGACTTACAAATGCATAACTTCTTTCTGTTAAGTGTGCATGGCCCACTAGTGGCTGAAAATAGTTACTTATTTCACTCCCTACTGGTATTTTAGACATTTCACACGCATCTGTGCATATGAAAAAAGTAAACAAAAACGCATTAAGCTGAGTAATTTGGAGATTTGGATTACATCAACATCGGGTGTTTCAGATATGCTATAGAATATAGACTTTCAAGGGGGCATTTTAAAACAATTCACATGATAAACACCTGATGTATAAAACACACACATGCATCCACAGTTAAACAAGATGACAAATTGAACTTTCTGCATTGTATCTTACATGTACAGTATCTCTACATAAGTAAGGTAAGTAATTGCAAACAGGAATTAGGTCCAGAACTATATATATATATATATATATATATATATATATATATATATATATATATATATCAAACAGATGACACATGTTGGAACAATATCATTACAGAAAAAGAGCATATTGTATTACTTCTGTTTAGTTGTTTTAAAACCAGTTGTGGTCATTGTGTGTCACTTTGAAATGACCATTTACTTTTTATATAAGCATTTCATGGACATTTACAAATTAAATTAAAATGTCTTGTTTTCCGAATCATATGTAAGGCTTTATAATGTTTAACTAGAGATAATAAAACAAAATAATGTTTAAAGTGTACCTATACCTCCAATCACATGATCTAGACCCTAAACTCATAATTTAACTTTTCAATTGTTAATGATAGTGACCTTAAGAGTACCTTAAGATGTAAAAAAGACTCATAAAGGAGTAACTTTGGGTGGTTGATAGACTATGAATAATATAAAAGGAATGTGTGCTTGTTGTTATTCAAGACAGTTATTATAACTCTTGTGTATTTGTAATTAATTAATCTTTCCCTCACATCTCAGAGATCTTAAATACATTGAGAAAAGATTTCTCTGGATAAGAACTGTAGTTCACACCCAAGCATATTTAATCATTTCCCAGTCTTTTGTGCATATTTTTCATTTATATTGTAAACACATTAAGAGTTACAACAAAATAGAACATAAATACAATTACTTGAAAAAAACTAGCAAACAAAAGACAAAACCGATAAAGCCCCAACAAACACAGAAAATAAGTTGGAATAACTGGAATAATGAAATTGATCAATGTCACTGTTTAGTATAACAGAACTTAGATATCAGCAGTACCTTCCCAAAACATTCCAGTAGAAACAAATGAAAATGAAAATGAAAGATTTGATCATAGCTACTGTAACATGAACAGAGACAGTGTAGCAGGAGTCTGAGAATAGCCACTCAGGCCCTGGCAGGAGCTTGGCTTATGGTATCCTGTGGTTGAGTCCAAGTATATTTAAAATGTCTCTGCCACAATGTGGGGTACTGTCTGCTCCACTAAAAGGGGATCGATGTGATGCCAACACAGGACAGGGTCAATTATGCGTGTCATTATCCTGCTACATGACTGGCACGTGCTTTCAAGCACTTTTTGGTCTCATTTGAGGACTTGCACTGTGAAGCGATACCTCTTATTTTTGGTAATCTCCTGACTATTGCTTTGCAGTTTGCAAGACCCCACAGGAGACTATAATTTCAACTTTCATTTTGATCTTCTGAATCAATGTTGCCAACCCCCCCACCTCCCCAAACCTCCTTCATTATTTTCTCAAAGAAGCCGCTTTGAATAACATTCATCCAACATTCTGAATTACTTATCTTGTACGCGTTTTGATAAATTATATTTATACTGTCAAAGCAAGAGGGGGACCATAGAAAGCAAGAGGAAAGAAAGGTTTTGAGATCTAAAATGCTTGACGGTTTGACACAGAGAATGGCCAAATGTTCGCCACATGTGAACCTAAAATAAAGCACTATTTGGATGAGAGCTGACGCAGCCCTACATGAAGATAATGGATGAGAGAGTGCCACCTGCTATATAGATATAAATTGCAGGACACCTAATTGATAATTGATAACTAGCTAATTTCCTGTAAAAGGGTATTGTAATTCACTTTGCAAGGCGGCCGTAATAAATGGTTTCGCAGGAACATCTGAGAGCTTGACATTTTGGATTGCGTTCTATTGTGTTTTATTGAAATAGAGATTGCATCTGTTAAAGTGTTTTGTGTGTTAAATATAAAACACATTTTTTTTTTCTCCACCCTGGATGTGTCTTAAACATTCCAGGCTTGATTGGTGCTCTAGTATCCAGCAGTAACTACAACAGCAGACCCCTAAAACACCGCCGAATACTATTAGACACAGCAATAAATAAATAGGAATAAAATAAAACATAAGTGTTTGTCTTTAATTAACATTATTGAGGAGGTTTCATAAAGAAGAACTCGCGTTGTTTCAAGTCAGCTTCCCCTTTCCATTGTTTTTACTGCTGCTATGTAAAAAGAATATCACATCAAAAGGCATGGTTTGAATTTGTAAGGGATTTGCAGGTGTAGATCATGCTGAGTCTGTGATCACCGAGTCCTCATTGAAACAGTAATTCTTCCACCCAGCCTGCTGTGACACTTGACGTGTGCAAGTTTAGTAACAAACCCTTAATTATAACTAGAGAGTTGAAGCTGTTGGCCCTAATTAAGCACTGATCTAAAACCTTTTTTTCTCTCTCTTCTCTCTCTCCCTCTCTCTCTCTTTTTTATCATAAAACCACAGCCAGAGATTCCCGAGTTTGATCAACTCAGAGATGTTAGGAAAATTGTGACGTTTTTTGGGGAAGTCAGTCCCAAGAACTACTGCTTAAAATACAGTCACTGGTGTGGTACTAACACAACCACAACCACTGCTGAAACCTATAACAATCATTATAATAAGAAAAACCTCTAAACATATTATTCCTTTTCATATTTAAATTAACATATATGACTTTATAAACTTATTTAGAAATGTCGCTTGGTTTTATTTCATGGATTTAAAATTATATACATTTCCAGCATTAAATATTACTTGTAGCCCCCTTTGATTTTTAATTTGGTATTATTTTTTTAAACTGTTACAGATCAATAAACAAGATAATTTAGCACAGATATGAAGTGCAATACGGTTTTGTCAAAATTCACAGTTCTCTGTGCACTCTGTTTTCCATATTATAGGAGCTTTATAAAGGTTCACAAACAAAAAATTAATTATTATTATTATTATTATTATTATTATTATTATTAATAATAATTAATAATACACATTAAAGACTGAAATAGAAATGTTTTGGTCACCAATCTAAATCTATATTTCAGATTAGGAGTGGGAAACTTGATGAATAAAATACAGAATAGGTATTTTTATTAGTTTTTTCTTTCCAGAATTTTGTTTCACCCAAAACAGTTATTTCAATTCATAATTTATTTTAAGTTAATTATCCACGCTATTGCAAATCTTAAAGGTAAATATTTGTGTTGAGTATTTAAAGAAACAAAAAAGATTTTTGCATCTTGTAAAAAATTTGAATTATTTCACAGGAAGAACAATATATATAAAAATGTAAAAACAGCAATATTATATAAAAAAAACTAACTTCTTAATTGTGATTTTCAAGAAAGAAATATATTAAAAATGCGTAGTAGTTTTCTAGCTTTTAGAATTTGTATGCTTAGTTGCTATAATCTAATATTTATTATGCATGTATCTTCGTTCAAACAATGTACCTTACTTGCACATTAATATTCTAATTTGTATACAATTTGCTTAATGTGTCCAGGGATGCTGGGAGCATTACTCATTTTTATTCATTATTTTCCAATAAAGAAAAATGCATTTCTCAAAAATAAATAAATATATAAATAAAAATATATAGACCTTCACAAAAACATTTCTACACTTTTTTTGTTATTCTTTTGTTATTACTGTTATTAGTGTTTTAAATATTTTTGTTCCCGAAAACTGTAGATGTATACTTTAATGCAAAATAATTGTAAAACATTAAACAGATACTTTATCTTTAAATTGTCTTAACAATTGTATCACAAAACAATGCAAGTAAAGATGTGCAATGTACAATAATGGCATTTTTATATTAACGTTATACCTTGAAAAAAGTCATTTGATAGTTCCAGCAGAAAGTATTGTACAGTTGCTACACATTTCCTATAATTTCAGAAAAATAAATGTGCTTTGCTTAATAAAAGATTTTTCATTTTTGATTGCATGAGTGTGTTTGAAATTAATTAAACAATGTGCCTAATTAGGAATTGATTACCATGAATCAGATTAAAGGGACTGAACTAATTAACACATTTATAACAAAAAAGGTTCCCCCAACAACAAAGTAACACAAACCAATCAACCAACCAACCAACCAACCAAAAAACATTTTAACTCTATAAAGCAATCTGTTAAATACCTTATAGTGGAGTCTGCATTTTCCATCTAAATATAGAAATGCAGATGTGCTTGCATGCACACACAGATGACTACACCATTGTTTTGTGCAGTGTCTGTTGAGGCATTGCTTCTGTCACCTATTTCACAGCGTGGATGAACATTTACATTTGGGGCGTGGAGAGAGAGAACCCCCCCTCTCCTTCACCCTGATTAAATCTCCTGCTCCCTATAGTATCATTAGTGCTCTAATTCAATATGAATTTCAGGAACTTGTTTGCTCGGTTACCTGTCATGTGGCATCAGCTTGTCATATTAGTGGTGATCGTTCGCTGAACCTAATCTACTTTAAACAATTTCATTGGGTGGAGGTCTATAAATCATTTCATAATGGGCCTGACAGACAGAGGCTTAGGTAAGTAAACAAATCAGGTTTGTTTTATGTTAGGCAGCAATGAACTTGGCTTTATCAACTTCGTATCGATTCCTGCACACCAAAAGGTCAGAATTTCTCGTGGTTGAGGCCTTCATTAATGTAAGTACAGTACGGCCTGCAGCAATTAAAATATTTTTTTTAATGCGGAGCCCATGCAAAGGGCTTTCATTACAGACCGTCTGTATTTAACAATAAAATAGGCTTCAGGAGAAAGACGATTCAAAGTGCTAAACTTCAATGAACAAGTGTTCTTTAGCAAGGCCTAGGAAAAAAAAAATGTGTGTAGAGCTTAAAGTGTGTTTTTAAATTAAAACACTAACTGCTTGAAGACCTTTTTTTTTTCTACCATGAAAAACAAGATAAATAGTCTCTCTTAGAAGAGAGGTAAAGCAAACCAGAATTTTGGAAAGTTCCATTAATTTTGGTTAAAATGTATTAATGATTTTTTTAAATCAGCTCTACAGAAGATCACGGCAGCTATGAATTTAACCCATTGTTGTAATCATAAACGCAAAATGGAAAAAGATCTAACATGAACTTTCTGATTTGATATATTCTCAGTTTCAAGCACTAAAGGTGAGGTAAATATTTGCAATAAAGGATAAATTTTCTGCATAATCCATTGTAACTACATTGACTGATACCATTATTTTATCTTTCTTTTTTAACCACCATGTATTTGGTGTGGGACAACATTTGCTAATAACAAGGCTCCACTGCGCAGACATTAATAGTAAGACAAGGGCACAATACAGTACTGCTATTTTTGCTTTTGTTGAATATAAACCTGAAGCCTGGACATTTGTATTTTTTGTAGGCCAATATTGATGTCAGAGTTCAAGAGTTTATTTCTTACTGAATAAGTTCTGCAGATGTCATCTTAAATATGTGGATAACTGGCAAGCCGTCTCAAAATGTTGCTGGCAGGTGCTAAACACACTACTACTTTACTCACAAATACAGGTGTGCCAACCAAATGCATTTAACCATTTAATCCCTTGATGTAGAGAGATCAATGCATTTCTGTGTAGATGTGTTACTGTGTTTTTTGTGTACAATGAGCCTGTTAAAGATGATGTCACTCCCCTAGACAAGAGGACCGGGTATTTGAGTCATTGTCGGTCTCAGCAAACATCTATATGGGATGTATACTTGCATGAAATACGTTTCAATAATGTCAGAAGCGTAAGGTCGATCGATAATATTTGGACATTTTGTGAGCGGTAAGGTGCGCGCTTCACTGTCTGGGCAAGGAAACGGGTCAGATCTAAAAAAAAGATGTTTGAAATCACGTCCATATGTTTTTCGAGGCCATTGTGCTGAGGAGAATGATATATGGCATGCCAAACTTCAAACGGATGTGGACCTGCAGCTCTCAGGCCAGTGAAAGTATTGTGAAATTTGCAGCCGGTCTCATAGAGACTCTGTAAGAAATCTAACACATTGCCCGCTTTCATTAAAAACACGTCGCTTGTTGGTTTTGACATTGTCAAGTCCGGAGCTGGGGCAGGGGGTTAAATGAGGCCAGTGCACTGTAGTCTCCGCTCTGCCCATCACAAGTGGTTTACTTTCAGCATCATATTTGGAGAGCTATTGTAGCTTTTGGTCTTGTTCTGTCCTGGCAGAATCTGAAATAAAAGAATAATATGTAGCATGAACAAATCCATAGCTAATGTAAAATCAAGTGCAGCACATATTATACCAGCATTTCCCTGAAGTAAAATGACAGTGAAATTCCCGGCCTGACCAAAGTTTAAAAATATTATACACTTCTATGACCCATATTAAAATAGCTATGCATTCCTCAACACAACAATGTACAGTTGCAAGTTAAAGTATACACTCTCATTTATCAGTTATATATTTGTATTAGTTATATATTTTTTGTTAGTTTGTTGAGCATTGTTTTAGCCTAGGGGTAATTGTATAGATCCCATTTGACTGACAAGTAGTGTGTAATCTGCCCCTACACTGAGTTTGTGTAGTGCCCTTTCTTGTTGTATATCTTATTTACTCCTTTATCTCTCACAATCCTATATCTTTAAAACAAACACACACAAAAAACAACAACTCCATATCTTATTCATTCACTGCTGGTGAATGTATTCAAATATATGAACTGCTTCTGTTTTTGAAACACAAAGAAACATCAGGGGAAAAAAATACTGAACATTTTGCTGGCTTAGTATTGATTAAAGTGGATGGGAACTGGCTATGTAAAATTAAAGGCGAATAAGAACTTCAGAAATGGAACTCTGCTGCCGCAAAATTTTATAATTAGGTCTTCTGTATTTACTAAGACATTATGTTTATCCTGTCACAGTCTACACAATACAATCAAATGCAATCTCACATTTAAATGACGCTCTTTCATCAGATCATCGTAGAGCAATTCCCAAAAGAAAGAGAGGGGGGAGCAGGCTTCCACTGAATACACAGAAATTAACCAGTTCAACCGCACTGTGTCAAGGGCGCTTTTCACACCAATATATCTCCCTTAATACAAGCAATTTCCTGGAGATTTAAGCTATATCAGAGGGATTTGGCCTGACTTGGGTAACGCTTTTAGAAGGAATTTGTAATGTTTTGCTATAAGAGGCAGATTAAACACCTCTCGCTAAGCAGTCAGTGCTCTTTCATGAATGTTTTAACCCTTAGCCTTTCGTGGGACTCAGCACCTCGCCTGGTTTCTGTATACATGCTTTTGCAAAAGAAAAAAATTAAATAATCAACACTCAACCACCAACATAAATAAAATAACACAATACATATGGATATTATGATGTTTTAGTGCTGCATGTTTCATTCAGGCTGATGTCCTGATGCATATTACAAGAAAAGGGACACAGAGAAAGTTTAGGCACAGGTAGGGCAGAGAAGCCTAAAGCAGAATAATTCTCCTAATGAACAATGTGAAGAATGTGAGCTGGAGACTAATGAAATAGCACTGTGGTGATTTGATCTCTAGATTTGTAACCAGAAGGTTGTGGATTCAAATCCCAGGTGGAGCAGTGCTCTTGTACCCTTGAGCAAGGTACTTCATATAAAATACCCAGCTGTATAAATGGGTACACATGTAAGTTACCCTGGATAAGAGCGTCCGCTAAATGACAAATAATGTAATGTAATAAACTAATCCAGAAAACACCAGGCAAACTGATGTGTAGCAAGTGCACTTCAACCCTCCAGCCTACCCCATCATCCCCCCTGTGCATACTTGTGCTTCTTTGCAAAACTTCTAGAAGCTAAATCACTGTTGGCATTTGGAGGGTAATCTTTTCAATTATCTATTGTGTCTGTGAGCCTTTTTTTTTCTTTTTGGCGTTTTTTTGTATTGTATCATGAAAGGTGTTTGCTGCTGACAATACAAAATAAATAAATAAACACAATGATAAAGAGAATGGCACAATCCTCAGGAGGCAGGAGGAACAAAGTGGAGCATCATCCATGAGACGCAGCCTAAATCCTAACACTCCTCTGTTAGATGGCATTACCTTTATGGCTCGGTGAAATGTGACTGACAGCAATTACAGCTTTCTTAGCCTGCACTTCACAGTGCACAGCTGAAGAGACTGATTCCTGAGTGAATACCTTCCAAGGACGCAGGTGTAATAACAACATTTAGTTTCCTCACTCCCAGGGGAAGTTTTTGGTCTTCAAGAAATTCAAGTACCCATGTTTTACATTGCTGGTGCGCCGGCAAATTAATTTAGTAAATACACACGTAACAAGATTGTTGTTGCATATGTATGTAGTGCCCAATTTCTTTTTTCATTTTTTAGCTCTTGGCAACCCAAATTGATTAGTTCTGTGTTGGCAGTTTTGTTTTTGTAATACTCAACTAAAGTCAATGTTTAGGATGTATAGAGTTAAGCACAAACATTAAGACTTTTTAAGCTTTTAAGAACATGCCGTGGATGTCTTTTCATAAAAAAAAACCTCAAAAACTAAAAAAATAAAAGAAAAGAAAAAGCAGTATTGGTCTTGGAAGATCATAGCCCCTGATTTACTGGGGTTTGATTCCCAAATGCAGCCCCCTTCAGTATTAATGCGCTTTATAAAAACACCGCTTTCATTTATTTTTCTTATTGTACATTATCATTCATGATGCTGCACTCACAGCATTGAAACCTGCAGCCACAGGCACAACAATGAATGTCAAAATCACATCACTCAACAAATCTGCAAGTGGAAAAGACCAATCTGGACACAAGAGATTCAAACTCTCTTGAAAACCCAGAGTATTGAGCGGCAAATCATATTTTTACATTGTAGTCTTTCCAGTTACTGAAAAGGTCACCTGTGATCAGCTTTTTCACTACACAAATCACAGCATGTGTTGGCTACCCTTTGCTTACTTCATTTGAAACACATAAAATAAAATTGATCGTCAACGCATCTTACAATTTCTCTCCGGTTCAAGTAAATGATAAATTCTATTATTTTAACATCTTAATAATATTACTGGAAATTCTGCTCCTCTGGAATGGCACTACTGTGCTTAATATGTCAGTACCTGCTCTTGACATATCTGTTCACTAAAAGGCCTCATCACATTTGATTATATGGGAACCAACCCCATGAATCTGTACTGTGAATTAATGATAACCTCCTCATGTATCATGTATTGAGGTTACAGAACAGTGTCTTTTTGTGTGCGTAAGTTTATTGACAGTTTGGAAAGTTAAAGAATGTAAGCCACACAGTTCAACAATGAAGAACAGCGTTTCCAAAGAGTGTGTTATCGACACTAAATGTACATTGCACTAGTTGATACTATATGGTAACTGAGCCAGCATAATTTCTGGCCTCCCCTCTTTCTGATTTTTTAACTGCCTGCAGTAATTATATTGGCATTTGTATTGGTTTGCGGATATTAAAACTGAAACAGAGAGATATTTAACACAAATTATTGGCTGACTATTGGCTATTTTCCCTGGAAACTATTACCAAAAAAAGAAAAAGAAAGACAGAAGTTGCCTGAGGTAGTGCAAGAGAGAATTCAAATAGAACGAAACACCTGCCTCCTAAACAGTTCACTTTTGTCTTCAATTTCCAGTGGTCAATGCGAGGATCATGAGGAGAAATAAAATCAGACCCAGCTCCAGATTATTTTCTGTCTGAGGACATTTACCTCTGCTGCTAGCTGACAGGGGTGATTTTCCCTAACTTATGTGGAAAGTGACTCTAATTGTCATTCCAGAAGACAAGGAACTACTGCCATTAAAGAGATGCTCTTGAAATTTAGTAAGCTACTTTATCATATTGACAGAGCAGCATGTACAAAATGCTTAACTGACATAGACTTTTAACCATCATTTTTTTTCCCCTTTGTAAATTGGCAGCACACATAAAACAGGTCTGCAAAAACACACACAATTTTGGAAAGGCGATACAGTGAATAACTGCTCTACGAGTTAATGGCTACAAACAAAACTGTAGGTTGGTGGATAGTAAAAGACTTTAGAATAGTGTTATTTGGCCCCCACATTTCAAAATTAGTTCATGTGTGTGTTTCATAAAGACTACACTATTACTGAGGTGTATGGATTTTTTTTTTTTTTTTTTTGCCAACCTTGATTGTAGGAAATGACTTCACATTTGGTTAAAGATTCTATAACCAAGATGAGGGATCCACAGTGCCTTACTCTGTAGCCACAGAAGCAGCAATGAAACAAACTAATCCATACTATCTTGGGGGAAGCAAATCAATATTTTATGACAAGATTAAATTGGGAAAAAAATAATTCCCTCAAAAGAAGAAACGCAACTGCATGATAACCCAATTACCCACGAGAATGCCATTAAAATTCTCTCCCCAAGTTCCCTCTTTTCTAAAAATAGAAGAGGAGGCTGAATTTGAAGAAAAAAACATATGCAAAAGAGAGACTCGTGACCATTGCCCTTTGTGAAACATGTCGCAGAGAAATCAGTAAGCTATGCCTTCGTTTGATTAGGCATTACATTTTTGTTAATCTTTAAACAATTATTATACTGGTATGGCATCTGTGATGAATATTGTAAAAGCCTAACAGCACATGACTCAAGAGCAAAGCAGTGACACTATGATTCAAAGACTTTCAATAGGGATCACAAATTAAAGACCAGTAATCACCAACCCCAGTTTTTAAAACAATTATAATGCCCTAAAAAATTACCAACGATATCATCATCCGTGACCCACCTTCGGCAATGATGACATTTCCATTCATTGTCACCTTCAATGTACTGGTAGGAGTGTCTTTTGTCATGTTGACTGGAATGCAAAATGCTTTCCAGAAAATACAATGGGTTGAAGTGACTGTAGCGCAGGCTCTTAGTCAGACTTTGCAGGTCTTTCGATTCCGATCCTCAGGGCTCAGAACACTTCTGGGTTTTCATTTCTCTTGATTGGTTAATTGGACTTGTTATTCACTCTACTGAACCAGTTTAAAGCGTTTGCCAGGTCTAATGTAGTGGGCCTCTGGACTGAGGACTTGAGGACTGGATTTTAAGGTAACTGTCATGCTAGGAGGGGAGTCAACTTCTCAACTTCAAACCCACAAATCACCCCTATAAGGTGTGACTTTATGCATAGGAGGCCTTAACACAGCTCCTAATTCTAATAAGCTGCTACTTCCTTGTCTCAAACCGTTTCCAACACTGGCCCAGTTATCCCCTGTGCTTACTTTAGGAATCATCCCAAGTATTCTTGTTTAAATTAAATTTCCTGGAATTCCCTGGAGAGTTAAAAAAAAAAAAAAAGACTGCGCCTTACATTCCTGTAAAAACATTTGACTGAAATAAATACTTGTGGTTAGATGTTTCCCAGAAAAAAAGAAAAGTGAAAAAAAAATAGTTTACTTTTTATGGTTTTAAACCTCTTTGTAATAGTACAGTTAAACTGAATGGTTTCACCAGAGAACGATGCATATTTTCATATTTATTTAGTTTTTACACAAATTTAAAGGTAAATTGTTCTAATGTTAGATTTATGTTTATTTGATCTCTCTGTTTTATAAGGACACCAATGAACAATATCTACAGTGATTCTTGTGCTACAACTACAAGCAATGTCATGAAAGTTTTTTAAATGTGCCCAGACAGCATATAGCATCAAATATGTGTTAACTTATAGCACTGTATAGTACATCTGAATTACTTTATTTCTACACTTTCATACCTGCAAAATCAAAAAGGCTTCTAACACAGAGCCATCAATTCTAATTGCCATTCATAGTGTTTACCATTGAGCAAGTAGGCCTACTCAACATCATTCATAGACTTTTTGTTCTGGTATATGGTGATGCCACGTTAATTGATTTTTATGCTGAAATCATTTATGTAGATTGAGTTTTGTCTTATCTTAAAAGCATGTCTAGGAAGCCAAGGAGTTGTTTTAAAAATAGTTACAATGAGGATGGATGAGGACATTTAGAGCACTTGCTCTTGTGACCTATTTATACCATCAAAACTGTCAAATAACATAAATAAAATGTAATGGCTGTGTTTCTTTTCTTTTCTTTTTTCTTTGAGTTTCAACAACTGGCCCCCAAAGGTGAAAGCTCTGTGCCTTTTTAAGTACAGTCTTTGAATCCAATCTGTAACTGCCTGTGGGGCTTTAAATGCTTTATGCAGAAAAAAGTTAAGCTGTCCTATTGAATTGATTGAACATTCATGAAACTAAAGCAACCCTTCCTTCCCTAGCAGGAATGGAAATGATTTCCAGACGTCTCTAAAGTGATGCAACTTTAAAAGAAGTGAGGATTCCTACCTTACAGTCAGGTGTTTCAGCTTTGCCTACAGGCTAAATTGAATAGCTAAGTCTCCAATGAATTGAGGAGGAACATTTATTTTACAGCTGACATCTTTAAGCATATATAAAATGAGCTACATTTATAACTTCTTCATTCATTATAAACACACGTTAATACAAATTATGCGAGGGGTTGTTATGAACATGGTTAACTGTGATAACAGAACAGTCATTTTAATGCTAAGCTCTCTGTTTACCTTTTTATTTCCTTAAAAACATGCTCATTAACATCTCAGAATTGAGTTTCATCATTTGAGGTTTCATTTAGGTTTTTTTATTACCCATCTTGTGGCCCTTAGTTCACTACAGTGAAACTTAAAGAGTGGGTTGATTATTAGGCTGACAGTCTACTTAAAACAAATGGATTTTAGGATATATTTACAGCGGATAGTCTAATATTAGTTCATTGCCAACCATCAGCACTTATTGGAAGTATTTCTTCCAATAACAGAAGTAATAAGAGCTATAACAACATCAGAAAAAAAAAGAAAAAACCTCATCTATGTCCATGGTAAAATGATCAATAAGCCTGTTTGAACTTGATTGTGCAGCTGCCAGGAAAGGGGAATTATTTTCAATTTTCTTCATATTACATGCCTTCCTAGCTCAGAAAGCATTCGCTTCCTTCTGATCTGCAGAATTTAACTCCAGCAGACCCTGTGACACCATTTCTGTGCATGTGCATTGAAATGCTCTTAAGTTTCTCTTTCATTTCTGTCAAAACCAGCAGCTCCCTGATCTGAGAGCCGACGCTGGATGAGACAACACAAGCAAGTCAAATTATTTTTTTGGCAGACGCAGAAACTCATGTCACTTGCTGAAATATCTTTAGATTCTTTTTTTTTTTTTTAATCATTGGCAATTAGTTTTGTTTTAATAACATTCCACAATTAAGGTCCCGGCCTGCATAATTCATGACACCCCGGCGTTGATGTCAAAAATCAAATGCAACAAATTAAAAATAACAAGTTTGAGACTATGTGATTAAATTAAAACCCTAGAAAACATGGGATTATGCATAATTGAGAGCCTGCATGGAAGCACACATGTCAGACCTGTCAGCGTGTGTGGCACTATTGGATTTACTCTGTCAAAAGGACTTACATCACTCCAGTAAAAATTGCAGGTTACATTGATTTCTTACTTTTATTTGTGTGTTTGTGCACGTGCATCAAACAAATAAGGAAATAAATAGTGCTCTTAAGGATAAAGACTCAGGGGTCACTGAGGAAATTGTATGAAAACATTAGAACTAATCTGATTTCAATTAATGCAATACTATTAAACAAACAGTACAGTGTGAAAGCATAATTTCCACGCAGCATTCCAGGAAATCGAACATGCTCACATTTTCCACTGTGTTCAGCCATAAGACAGATCACTGGGCTTAAAATCCATGAAATGCATTTAATGTAATATTACCACCATTATTACTTCATTTAGCTCATAACTGTCCAACTTGCCTGCAACAATGAATTGTATGATACATGAAGCCAAGGTTACCAGTACTGCACTAAATAATAACAACAACATCATTAATAACAATAACAATTACAGTGCTTTTAATTATTACATAGTTTTGTATAATGTAGAAGTTGTAATAATAGATTGAATTAGTACTAGTATTTTACAATTCTATACTATTTTACTATTAGCCCCCTCCCCCACAAAAATAAAAATAAAATCAAAGTATATAATGCTGTTAATCAATGCAATAATTCCCCAATGCATGCTGCAGGATAAACATTTGTAACCTCTCTGTGCAGTTAAACTCCAGTGATTGTACATTCACTGTGTCCTTACAGAGGTGCTGCTGGCCACATGTGGATCTGTTTTCATGTAACTTCATGTTAGTCCGAGTAGAGTTTGAAGTGTAAGTCAGTTAAGTCTGAGAAGAAATGCATATTAGTGTTATTATTATTATATTATTATTATTATTATTATTATTATTATTATTATTATTATTATTATTATTATTATTAGTAGTAGTAGTAGTAGAGTAGTAGTAGTAGTAGTAGTAGTAGTAGTAGTAGTAGTATCACAAAACTATAATAATATATTCTGATTATGAAAGTCACACTTCTGTACTTTCCCTTTTCTATGATGTTTTAATTTTGAGTTATAGCATCTTTCCTAATAAAAAATAAACCACATTCATATCACAGGATCCCAGCCTTTTAAGGAAATCAAAATGTGACATTAACGTCAATAATAAATTTACTTATTTGTTTGTGCTTGTTTGTTTGTTTGTTTCTGACTTCGGGGTGATGTAAGCCCTATGATACAATCTGCAAAGTAAATATAAACAATGCAGCTGGTTTATGATTTGTAAGTAGGCAAGCATGAAACCTTCACCCAAACTGTGAAGACACACAAACACATGAAAAATAACCAAAACAGCAACAACTGCAGGTTAAAAAAGGAAAACTCAAAACATTGAAAATCAAAAGGATTTGCATTGGGGGGTTGGGTCTTGATGTAAATGAGACTTGACTCAACACCCCTAAACCCATACACAAAGATGATTGCTCGTGACTGCAATCCCTGAGCTTCCTCTATTGGCAGGAGGCAATGAAAATGGGCTTGTTTGTTGAAATCTGGCTGTAGTCTATAAGCTATAATGACCCTGAAGGTGAGTGTTTATATTGGGTACGTTTCAAAGATTTCTGTTCTTGTCCCAGAGCACGCATTCTGCCAGACATTTCTTGTGGGATGAAATAAAAAAACTAAAAAAATCACAGAGAATTCTGTCCATTAAAGCCAGAGTAAAGAGTCGCCACACTTTTGGACTGCACCGATTTAATTAGTCAATTAGTGCTTTGTATTAAACCTCATGTGAAATCTGGTTTCGCCTCCTGTCATTTTGAGTCTATTTCCAGGTTTCACCTCGAGCTGGATTGACAAGTAATTTTTCTTTTGTAAATATACCCCATACATCAACAAGTCTTTTCTCTCTTAAACTATAACTATTAAAGATTAGGTAAAATGTGTGCCATATTTGACAAATTTGGGGGAAAAATGTGCAGCTTAGTTCAATAGTAAATATAGATTCTGGTATTCATTGAGTACCACAACACAGAATGTAAAGAAAACCACTGAACAGCTACTATTTCTAACTTGATAGCAGTACACACAATGGATGTTAAATATGGGTGTGTATATCCCCCATGCCTCACAGCACTTGAATATCTGTTTATTTTTCCAGTGATTTTCTACAGTCTGGTCATTTTAGCTTCACACTCAGAAGTTGCCAGTTCATTTTGTCCCAGAAGTCCTTTGTGGTCAGATTTTGATCTTCATGTTAGTGGAAAACTAAAAATTCAACGACACAAACCTAAATTGTGCATTCTGGTTATTCTGGTGTAAACTGCCAGATGCATTTACGATATAATTGTGAGAAAGTGAGGAAAAAAACAGACCACAGCTAGAAGGAGTAAAATAACTTCCAGCTTTTAAAAATACAAAGCTGATATCCATTTTATTCTCCTCAAGTTGTATTTGCATCATGTGCTTTTTCATTATTTAGTGCTGCCTTACGTGTGGAGAAGTCAATAAAATACATCTTATCTCTTACCTACAGAATCGCATATGGTAAATATAATTTAATGAAGGTTTTTGTTCTATATGAGATTTTCCTGAACCTGTGAGGTCAGTTCAGTTTGGCTAATGATGAGCATCATAAACCCAAGCTGTGACGCACTCAAGAACTGCTGAAAGTGACCAACTGTACCTATTGTATTATAGTCTCTACTGTCTTACTCTGGCACATTCATTTAACATAACCTCTTCCAGTTCTTTGGTATTCCACCAAAATAAAATATAAAATAAATAATCCATCCATCCATTGTCGAAACCGCTTATCCTGGTGAGGGTCGTGGGTAAAATAAATAATAATAACAATAATAATAAATAATAATAATAATAATAGCTCAGCTTCCATGCAACATTTTTTTCTGCTTTATTTATTCTACATATTTAAGATGTTGGACTACCAGAGCTCTTGGAAGGAAACATGTGTTTGTAAACCTTCAAACAGAGCCACACGTTGCTTTCGGTGCAAGCGATTCCTGAATGAGTAATTACAAATGACTGAGGAGCAATAGCTCCCTGAAGCATCATCACAATTTCTGTACTGAGTGCCTAATTGCAGCCAGACTTAGTAACCTTGGAGTGGCCTGTGTCCTTGCTGTAACCCTGGGCCTGCTCTCCCTACTCTCCAGCAACATATGGGAAAATTTTTCAGGCTGATTGCTCCAATCTGATTAAGGGAAGTTATGTAGCTGCCATTTATTGGGACTCTTGTTAACCAACTAACAGCTGCTATGCAAAGGTTCCCATTAAAGACACTTTATGCCTATTCTAATTCCAGCACGTCCGATAGACTCACTGTGATCGCAGTGATTGTTTGTGGTGCCAGCGCTGGCCAAAATAGCTGTGTAAATCACACACTGGCACAGGAACAAACCTTTCTGGGCTGGTTAAAAAATTCATTGCCCACCTTCCAAGAGCACAGCTTTCATGATAAATGCCAATTCAAAGCTTAAAGGACTGAAGCTTAGGCACTCTCCGAGGCAAAGTTTCCATTATTATATATATATATATATATATATATATATATATATATATATATATATATATATATATATATATACATGTATACACACACACACACACATACATATATAGTCACCTGAAACATTATTGGCTACCTTGATAAAGATGAGCAGAAAATGCTGTACAACACAGAAAAAGAGATATAATGTAATTTTCCAACATGTGGAATATTCTGTACTGTATTAATGTTTCAAGATACTCAACTAAAATTACACATTTCTCAAATAATTAAGTGTAACAATTATTCGCACCCTTGTTTACAGTACTGCGCACCCTGTCCTTGTAAGGATGATAGCACTGAGCCTTTTTCTGCATTTGTTTTTACGAGATTGGAGAACGCATTGCAAGGGATGTTAGACCATTCCTCCATACAGAATGTTTCCAGATCATTGATATCCTTCAGTATGCACTTATGGACTGCCCTATTCAGTTCAAACCACAGGCTATTAATGGGGTTCAAGTCCGGAGACTGAGATAGCCATTGCAAAATGTTGATTTTGTGGTCAATTAACCATTTCTTTGATGTGTGCTTAGGGTTATTGTCTTGCTGGAAAATTCACTTGCGGCCAAGTTTCAGCCTCCTGGCAGAAGCAACCAAGTTTTTGTCTAAAATGTCATGGTATTTGGTAGAGTTCATGATGCCATTGACCTTATGCATCCTTTATTAAAAGCCAAACGCACCACTGGTGTGCGAGGCCAAAGAACTCTATTCCTGTCTCATCTGACGATAGCACCTGGTTCCAATGTCAATGCCGTTAAGCAAAGTTCAGAAATTCACATTTATGGGTTGTTCTCAGTAAAGGCTTTTTCAAATTTGGCATGAAGGTGGCATCTAATTGTAGATTTGGAGAGTTGGTGACCCCAAGGTGCAACCAAGTTCCGTGTATCTCCAACTGTGGTCCTGTGAGTCTTCTTTCCCTCTTGAACCATCTTCCTGACTGTGCAAGGTGACAAGATGCACTTGTGTTCTCTAACAGGCAGGTTTATCACTGTTCCACTGGTTTTGAGCTCGTTAATTATTTCCCTAATAGTGGTATGTTATGTTTAGGTTTTTAGCATTTCTTTTGTACTCATATACTCATTGCCTGATTTATGAAGGTCTAAATCCATTTGACTCTTATTTTTTTAGTTCATCACCATGGTGATGGATGACAAATGGATTTTGCATGGGTGTGACCTCATTTTAATATCCCAGTGAAACAGGAAGCCATGGAAGGCCACAATACAGTTCCTTATGAAAGTAGAATGTTGAGGCAGATTTATTTTTTTTATACGAATTTTTAGTGGTGCCAATCATTTTCACACCTATGTTTTTGAAATAACATTTTATTTGTTACAACAACATTTTTTCTCTGAGCAGTTGTATTAGTATAAATTAATATAGTTTTCTGATATTTATCACCATAAAATAAAGCCCAAAGAGGATGTAGGAGGTCTCTACCACTGGGACAATAAAGGCGTTCTCAGCTGCAAACCCCCCACTTTTGTATTTTCTTTCAAGATCATTAAAAAAAACTAAACAAAACAAAACAAAAAAACAACAACTAATAACCCTATGACTGTTTATTCTTAAAACTTGTTTCAGCAAAATTGCAGAAAATGATCAAAGTGACCTGCTGGGGCAGCTGTATAGCTCAGAGCATTCAGACAGCAAGCAAACAGCACAGTTACGTCCTCACCAGAATTAAGATAAATAGATTTTTGAAGGGGAAAGGCAGCCCTGCAGACACATTCAGGCGACCTCTCTGACCCTTCTCTACTGGCGTAAAAGCCTTGCAATTAAAAAATAAATAACATAGAGCTTATTAAACCATATAATAGCTGGGATGTATATATTTTTTCACCACTTCTTCCAAGGACTTTTTTTCCAAGGTAATTTTACAAAAACACAGATATTTATTGGGAAACTGATACACACATGTATGAGTATGTGGTACATAATAGGAGTCCCTTTGTTTCTTAATAAAAAAAACACCATGTAAGTGTAACTGTCACTTTAGAGCATAGCTTTTTATTCCACCTATAAATAAAATAGAATCACTTTAGTTACATGTCTAGGTTGTCTATCTGCTGAATGAATATAAAATGTACAGGCATCTGCAGAGCCTCTTTATGAAATGTCATTCTAACAGTGTCACTGCTACATGTGGATGCTCTCAGCTACTCCCTTAATATATATCTTAATATCTCCCTTAATATTATCAGTGCACCTCCTGCAAGAAGCCAACTGGCATATTTGTAAGAATGTGCTGAGATTTTACTGTACAACTCTCTCAACTAGTTAAATTGCACACCAAGCGTGAAACAATTATACAAACAAAATGTCTTTGAAAGTCTACACTCCATAATGTAGCTGCAACCCAGTTCATGAAGCGATGATTCTGAGGGACTGAGTTCACAGTGGAAAAAAAAAAAAGGAAGCGAGAGCCACTGTTCACAGCAGATTCTTGGTCAGCATTCCCTTTTCCAACCGCTGTAAAATTAGACACCCATTTTACTCTCGATGCCAAGTTCCTTTTGAACATGAGACGGGCTGCAGCTGATTCAAGGATTAGGGAGACTGTTCAAGTTACTTGTATCGTGGCAAAAGCTGAAACTCCTATAAAGCACCGTAGATAGACTTAACGCTATAATTCCATTGAGTCTTGGTCTCTGCCAGTGGGGTATTCCTAATGAGGATACAGCGTTAGTTCACCTTGTTAGCCAATCTCTTCATACTTTTCAAAGCCAGGGCTGTAACCACATATGAGGAAAGAATGTGCACCTGTAATCACTTGTGTTGTGTTGTATTTGTTGTCTGTGGTTCAAAGTGCTGGAGCCATAACATTAGTGTTGGAGGACTTTTAAAGGGACCATTTTCTCCTAGAGTTTCCCTGTGAATCATCACCTGCATATGGAGCTACATAAAAAAAAGGAGCTTTACAAATAATGTTTTGGTATCTTATCAACTGTCACTACATTATGCAGCGCAGACCGGTGTGGTTTGGATGAATAACAAATAACACCTTGCCACATTTAAACAGTTCTCCTCTTTTTTAGAAGTTCTAACCACTGGAGCAGGGTAAAGGAAAAGTGACCGCTCACCTTTTATATGGGCCCAGGGTGAAATTGTGAATTTAATTAACCTCATCTCCCCCAAAAAGCTTTTATGTTTTTGTAGAACACAAATTAAATTAAATTAAATTTGTGGCCACAGGAACAGGGGAATAAGATAAACAATAAAAGTACAACACTACTAAAGGAGCAGGTTGCGTTATACTGCTAAAAATGGCTCTACTGCTACTCCTATAGCCATGATTTCATTCCTTAATCACGAGGGGAGTTCTCTTTTTAAAAAGGGTTATTTTTAAAACCCTGGCTCAGATCCTTCTGTTGGAGAGATGACAGTCCAGGTGATACTGCGGAGTTCAAAGTTCATGGCACAGTATTATGCATTGGCAGCCAAATCCTATGATTGTGTATAAGGTCTATTTGTCAGGAGAGAAGATGGGGATTATCGTCACACCTCTCTTTCCCCCATCTGTTTTGCTCGCAGGCATGACCACAAGGGGCAGACAAACAAACTGTATTAATTTCATAGATATAAGATATAGTAGGTTATAGAAGTTTGTCTGAATACTCAGCACCTTTCTAAATGGGGCATGTTGTTAAATTACTTAAATTAAGCCAATAATGGGCCGAATTAAGCAGTTAAGCTTAACCAGAAGAACCTGTACTGCACTGCACTGAAGTGTTATAATAAATATGTAAGGCTGTAATTAATAAAAACAATGCTGTTTGGGACAGGAGTAGATACGCTTTTTTGTTTTTGTTTGCATTTCAGAAAAGAAGTGGGCTACTGCAATGGCCTACACTATAAAATGTTCCACTATAGTTATAAAAAATATCAGTCACATTAAACATCTACCAGTCTATCAATACATCAGTCTTCGCAGAATCACACCTATCCATCAGTGGAACAAGGATATTCGCTCACCCAGGGGCTCCCATGATGCCTATTCTGTGGCAGTGGATGACACAAGGGCTTGGCCTTTCAAGCATTTACAGCTGGGAAAAGGGCTGCAGACAAACTACAGTTGAGAGCAGCCAAGGGCTGGATTTACTTTTCTCTGTCTTTGTGGATATCACTAGTGATGGCCTCTGAATGACATTTGTCATCAGCACTGCACTTGGATGGCATGACAATGATTCAAGAAAGATTTGACAAAAATGGAAGTGACGGGCAAACTGTCAATACATGCCTAGATCAAGCCACTCACGCTGATTTTGAATGTATTGTCAGATCAGTATATATTTTAAGTTTTGAAGGAGGGGAGGCTGTACGATACTGTTAGGTCAAGGTTACATTTGTAAGTGTGCTGTCATTTCACTGTCAAATCGCATTAAAGGGAATGTCTCAATAGCACTTTTGAAAACCATACTTATTATGTTAAAGTGACAATTGCATCACTTTCACTCACACAAGCTTTTTGATTCACAAGTGATTGATTCCCTTAATTTTCACACAACTCAATAATCATTGTTTACTTGTCTTTCCCAGCATCTCTGGCTTCTTCTTCTTTTTATTTTCTCCAGCACTCCCTTTGCTGCATTTCAATTCCCAGACCAATGAAAGTTAACTATAATGCGAAAAACATTAAAGATCTCGTCTATCAATCATCCCTGTGATCTTTCATGCTTTTGGCGATTCACTGCGAATAATATTTGGACGCAGAAAACTTATTAGTAAAAACAAACTGGATATTAAAGTGCAGCTAAACTTTTCATGATTTCAAGCTTTCTCTTTATATCAAACATTTATTTCTGTCTCTCTTGCTCTCTTTTTCTCTCTGTTGCAACCATGACACACTTTATTGACAAAATACAGATGATACAATAATTCTTTACACAGCAAACAAATTCACATTTATTCCCATGAGGTCATGAAAGGGTTCAGATACCACTTGAAACATGCATTGCACTACAATTTATATATCTTCCTCAAATGTATATATAGTAAATAGAAAGTAAAAAGAAAAAAAAAAAAGAATCACGTTTTGCAATTTAAAAATAACAACAACCATTAAGCAGACTTCAACTGGCTTTTACTTCATATAGGTTTTTTTCCCTCAAACATTATATTGTCACAATAAATATTCCCCAAAGCCTAAACAAAAAACAGATCTTTCATATACATCTTAGCTTTAGCAAGGTGGCTTTTGATTTTTTATAACCAATGGAGCCTTTGTGTCATTAAAATAGGAGTGCATTACATATATTATACAGATAGGTCTTATTAAAGCAGGAACGTACTACAGAAGACGACTTTATCCATTTCTTTTCAACACATGGCTTCAGTGGGAACACTGTTAACAGGAATGACAATGTTAAGCTTAGTTTACTGGAAAAATAAATCCTTTGATATTGATTTACATTCATGTTGAAGAAAACCCACAAACAAACAATTAGGAGGACAAATAAAGCAAAACTGCTGAATAAATCACATTAATGAGCCAGAAAGCTACACAAAGACCTAAAGTAAGTTGGCTCCTGTGTATCTGAAAATAAAGGCGAAAAATAAATAAATAAAACAAATACGAAACGCCGTTCCAAATTAGCGTCCAGAAACATATGGAGAGCAGACTCACATTAGGCATAATTATTTTTTATGCAGTGCAATAGTATGGTATTATAAGTTTTCTGTTTGGAGGTCTCTAAGCACATTAAAGGTGAACTGTTTATGGACAGAATGCTAAAATGTTTCAGTTCCAATGTGAGTCTCTGTGAGCACTATAGATGGAGTAGAGACCAAGAAGTGTTGTAAGGGTAAGGAACAAATATCCACACCTACGTGGCTAACAAACGTACACAGGATGACTCTCAAAGCGTCTCATTCCAAATCTGTCCTACTCTCTGTTAATCCAAGGGAACAGTTCATTTTCAACAGTATTTTAAGTGTACAGACATTGATTTAAAAGAAATGGAATGATTAATACTTTTATCATCAGGTGTCGATTCAATGATTGCAATTCTTTTAGTAGCCTATCCACATCCTTAAAGCCAGACTATTAACATTCTGCCTGGGGCTAGGACTTACTTATCTGGACTGATTTTTACTCTCAACCCTCCACAAGGGTTCTGTTACACTGAAACTAGATTCTTAAACCTGCCGAACATTTTGTCTGAACATAGTGAGGCTCAAGGCTTTCGTTTGCTATTTGTGTAACTCCTTGGCAAAGCCCTTAAAACCAAGTTCCTGGACCTAGATTAAATCACTGTTAAATACCTTCACTTTTAAAATCTTTACTTTAATATATATAATGTGCAATTCCTGTTTCTTCTTACATTACTTATGTAGAGGACTTTGATGTAAGTTCCACATAAAGTACATTAGAAATCTGTATCATATTGTATTGTAGTTTGACTCCGATCAGATTTTATAATTTAGTTTCAAAAGTACATTTTGTTTTGGAGCAAAAAAGAAAAGAAAAAAAAGCTTTGAACATTATCCTGGCAATGTTTAGGCTGTAGAATTGGCCCTAATGGTGTTAGTTTCAATCTGTTTTAAAATAGCTTTAACATAGCTGGATTGCATTACTAATTTAATATAATTATGTCAGATTATTTAACACCATTCATTATATATATATGAGAGAGCGAGAGAAAGTGAGAGAGAGAGACAGAGAGACAGAGTGCTTATAGAAAGTCTACACCCCCATGACCTTTTTTCACATATTGTTGCGTCAGTGCCTCAAAGTTTCATGCATTTAAATTAGAATTTTGTTCCACTTATCTACACACCATACTCTGCACCGTTAGGGGGAAAATAGTTTTTATTGTGAAATATATATATTAAAAATACAACACTGAAATATCATAAATGGACAAGTCTCCACCTCCCTAAGTTAATACTTGGTGGAAGCACCTTTAGCAGCATTTATAGATGTGAGTTTGCTAGGAAAGATCTTTACCAACTTTGCACTCCTAGATTTGGCAATATTTGACAATTTTTCTTTGCAAAACTGTTCAATCTCTGTCGAGTTCCTGGGTAGTGTTGAAGGACAGCAATCTTCAAGTCATGCCTGAAATTTTCAATATGATTTATGTTGAGGCTCTGACTGGGCCACTCAAGGACATTTACCTTTTTGTTCCTTAGCCACTCCAGTGTAGTTTTGGCTGTGTGCTTCGGGTCATTGTCATACTGAAAGGTGAACATTCATCCCATTTTCAACTTTCTTGCATAGGAGACTTTTCCGTAATTTGCTCCATTAATTTTACCTTCTAGCCTGACATTCCCTGTGAATGAGACACTTATCCAACCAAGCTATTTCAATTTATAGCATTGTTTATTGTTTTTTTCAGTTGGAAGTTGGGTAGGAGGTCTACATACACTTAAAAAAAAAATATATATATATATATAATTTTAATCCATTTTAATTTCAGGCAACAGAAGGTGGACATTTCGGAAGGCAGTGTAGACTTTCTATAGGACTTGTATGGATACAGATATATATTTATAGGTATATATCTACATACAACATTTATTTATGAATTTATAAATTGTATTTTTATGTTTTTAAGGGTAAGGCTGCAAAGCTATTAAGGGACTTCAAAAAACATATTTAGCCATGTTAAAATAAATCCAAGGAGGTGTAGGTTTTTACAATTTTAATGAATTCTGTGCTCATTGCTCAGTTTTAGCATATCATGTACAGAACTGGAGTTTCCTTGGACTGCACGACATAGTAGGAAATGTTCCTCCTTGGAGACAGAGAGTTAAAATTAATAAAGCTGTGCCTCGAGATGGGAAACAGACATGTATAACAGACACCAGTAGGTTTAGTGCAGTAATTGCATTCAACAGATAAAAAGAAAATAATATAAAACTATGCATGTTTGGTTAAATTCTGCCTTTGTATCGTCTGGTTGCGGAAAGTTTTCAAAATTCATTATATGTGTTGAATAAAAAATATTAATACAATTCAGCAAAAATGCCACTAGCCATTCTGTGGAGACTGCGTGAGGTTGGAGTTAAGACCGTGAATATTACTTTGGGGAATTTTCCTTCAAGAATTTGAGTTTTGCTGTGTGAATACATTAGGGTGCCTTCTGGTGTCAGTGCAGCAGTAAAAGGAGATTGCTTTGGGTAGAAAAAGTAATCCATTTCACAGGAGGAGATTGTGCTGCAGAGGAGACTCACACTAACAACACCCTGACATTGAACAAGTCCCATCAATGAGAGGAACAGATGCACTGTGTCTGTCGTTTTCCAGCGGGACAAGAATGGCTTTCATTCCTGCAGGGAGAAACTGGAGGAGGACTCATAATTCACAGAAAAGCAGTGATCTGTTGACTTGAAATGGTTTTCACTCTGGCCCTTCAGCGTCTTTGTTAAATGCAAGATTTACAATGTTTTGCTTTTAATGTTACTCGGAAGGAGGGCTCAATTGGACATGTTGTGTATTATAAAATATTAGTTTGGGCTGTTAAAACATAGGCTTATGAAAATAATAACCATGTAAAAGGGCATTTTTAACAGTCATTATTTGGCGGTAATAGCAACCAGAGACGAATAAACTGTGTTTGTTGTCTATTGGTTAGTTAATGAGCTTCTGCAACAAGGGACTATGCGAGTGTACTTTCAACCTATTAACAATATATTTTACTGTGAAGAAAACAATCTGAATGTGAATATATTGCATCAATCCAGTATTGTGTCAGTAGTAAAACTTAAAATAAGCTACTCTAAGGCCATAAAATATGAAATACTCTCTTCACGTAAATCACTAATGATTTGCAGAGAACAATGCTACATCTTACATAAAGGCCTTCTGAATGATTTATCCATTTGGACGATCATTCTTTTAATTTTATTTTTTTAACGACAATGTCATCAATGCTCTGTGACATAGATTGTTGTTCATAGGAGCAGCTGGTTGAGGATTGGTACACTGTTTTGTTTGCGCACCAACAATGCTCCTCTTTTAACCAATTCATTAATAAATTACAATATCATGAGACAATGATGTATGCAGAAGATGGGATGCGGCCTATGATATTAAAATGACTGTAAAATGAACTTGCTCTGCAGGGCTCACACACACTGTATGAGAGGAAGAAAGTATTTAAGAATAACCTGACCTCTGATCAAAGACGTGCATGAGATTCAAAACATACTTGATGTGTACAATGCTAAGGGACCCTACATAAGCATGCTTACAGGAGAGCATTTAGTTGGATTTCTACAATACTAGGCATGCCTCCACCCCACAAACATACACAGACCGTTACAGAATGTCCTACGTTTCTTATATTTATGTAAAATATATATATATATATATATATATATATATATATATATACACAGCTCTGGAAAAAATTAAGAGACCACTGCAAAATTATCAGTTTCTCTGGTTTTACTATTTATAGGTATGTGTTTGGGTAAAATTAACATTTTTGTTTTATTCTATAAACTACTGAAAACATTTCTCCCAAATTCCAAATAAAAATATGAATGGAAAGGTATGGCTAGGTGTAGAGATGTAGAGTGTAGAGATGCTGATTTAACAAAAATTTTCATTGGTCTCAATTTTTTCCAGAGCTGTATATATATATATATATATATATATATATATATATATATATATATATATATATATATATATATATAATTATAGCTGTCAGTGGTTTTAGTGCTGTGATGTTCACAGTATGGCCCTCTGCAGAAACCACATATCGATGTACAAACATTTGTTTCCAAACGGATATCTGAATTCCACTCTGGTGAATTCTGAACGCTGTTAATCAATAGCTATGTTGAATATCTGGGATCCATAGTCATAAGACCCACTCTTTCCATAGTCAAGAAAAAAATGATTGTTTACCTGGTTTCCTACATGCCTGCAATATAATAATAATAAAGATGAGGATATTTTAATAGTAATAATCACACCCATAAATAAATATCCATATTATCATCATCATCATCTTAGTCAACAACACATACCATACTATTGATATTGTCAGCATTATTTTTAAACGTAAAGGAGTAGCATCAGTAGTGAGTGTAAGTGATGCGTCTGTGTGGAGAGAGCGTTCCCGGTCCCTGCGTCTGTGCACAGCCAGCTTGGCGTGTGTGAGCTCAGCCCTCAAGCTCCCCCTCCCTTGGGGCAGTGCACATGGCAGCCCCGTCCACAGGCAGACAGCCCCACACAAAAGAGCTGCCTCTAACAGCAGGTGGCCCTATTGAGATAATCACAAGCAACATCCAACCGAGAGTCCTCCATCTCAGTTTTCAGGGCCGCGGTCCCTGCTGGGGCCCGGAGAAAACCCTGATCGTATTGCTACAGGGAGCACGTGGGGCAGATTGACGGTACTAATTGTCCCCTCTCATTCAGAGGCGGATGAATTACAATGCTTCCACTCTGGGGTAAAGCAAACACCTATCATAACAATGGGGTCATTAGCGTGCAGATGTCTGCTGCTCTGCTCAACCTTGCATATCATCCGCCCCCCCCCCCTTCCCAGCCACAGAACCCCTTTCCCGTCTTCCTTATTTTGCAACTAGTATGTCATAAGCATAATGGCATCGCATATCTGAGATTTCTCAATACACCAAGGCACAAAACACAAAACTTGGTCACTTAGCCAATTAAAGCTAATGGGGTCCATCCTTTTCTTTTGCATTACAAAGTCTTTCCACTGTAATTATCAACTTTAAGAATGTTCTTTAACTCTTTACCAAAACAGAGGGATATTTCTAAAAGAACCAGCACCGTTCCTCTCCTCCAAGGCAAATGTGGCCCTGCAGCGTTTAGAAAGTGATTGGGAGATTAATCATCTGTGAAGCTAAACCCACTCCATTTCCCCTCTGATGCATTCCCATGCTCCCTTCAATGGGGGCATCTAGTGAGAAACGTCAGCTCAAAGGAAGAGACACGACATAGATGACTAACAGACCACTGTTGGGTTCCCCCTTTGGTTAAGTCCATCTCAGCTCATCTGGGACTGCTCATAGGTGGCTCTGAACACACTTGAAAGACTTCACTCTGGTAATTTCATACGGAGATTAATATTCTAGAAGACCTGCGGAACCGCTGCAAAGTCTAAACACTGAACACTTCAAGCTGCAGAGAAAGACAACTTTGACGACAAATTGGCCACATATCATCACATTTTCTAAATTAAAAATATGACTGTGAGAGGGGTGCACAAATACACCAGTCATATATGTCTGCTCCTCTATAAATCACAGACAATTCCTCCCAAAAATATTGTAAAATTCCCCCAAAACTAAGATATATACTAATATACATGTATATGTGTATTGATCCAGAAAGAAATCTACAGTTGGATTCTATTGACAGACATTTAATAAATATTGAAGGAACTACAGGACCTCATTACGTAGACAGCTGTGATCATTTTCCAGGTTCTGAACTCTGTATCAGCTCCCTAATTGGAAAAGGCATGTTCCTTAGACATTCTACCAGGCTTGGTTACTCAGATAGTTACTGAGAGGCCTTCTAATCACTACAAACATGTTCAGTGGCTTCAAGGAGGGTAGATGTGATACCCGCAGGCAGTGTCTCCTGTTTACTCAGCGGAGATGGTGCTGAACTCCAGGTACAGCTGCTTGGGCTTTGATTTGAGAGCATTTTCCAGTGTATTACTTGTGCCATTTTACAGCAAAACAAGCTAAACCATTTTGAGCCGTGCTGGAGAAAATTCAGTGTGGGTCATTGGGACATTTATTTCCTGTGTTGAACTACAGCTGCACCTACTGGTAATACCCAGGCATGCCGTGACTGCGGTTCATTAAGGCTCTTTTTTTACTTTTCACGGTTTACTATTTTCAAACAGTCTGACAAAAGTATGATTTGTAATCTACTACCGGTTTTGGACCTTTGTGTATTTAATCATTCTCTCTTTGATTTATTCTTGCACAGTTTTCTATATGTGCAATTGACAACTTTGTAAGAGTATTGACTGTGGAAGGCTCAACAAACTCAATAAGGTGCATGTTCAAACATTACACAACATTACCCTCCCTTTGTTTGGGAGAATTTGATATAAATAAATTCTGTGGGTGAAATGTAGAATAAGTTTGTATTTATCATGGATATCAAATAGTTTCAATGGAGCAAAATTAAATTCTCTGATTTATACTTTGAAATATAAAAAGTCAAGTAAAAAATAAATATAAAAGTCACTGGTTTAATTAGTATTTAAATAAGAATGTCCAATTGCCTGTTTAAGATTTGTTTGTGGGGTGGGGAAGGGACAGGGGTTCAAAGTGAAACTTTGAAGGTTCATGTTAAACACGACCTCTTTACACATTCACAAACTGCCAACATATTTGTAAGAAGCTGGTTGTGCTTCAGGTGCAGGGTGCATTTTCACCCATTAAACTGCCTGCTTCTGGCATTATCGAGAAATTAGGGAAAACAGAGCCTGATTGTTCCCTGTTCTCCCCAGAGACCAATCGAATAACATCTTCACTATTTTCCCAAGTCGTTCTTTCGGATTCTTCTCCCATGTATAATAAGGTTGTCCCAAGATTCACCGGTCCAGCACATAATGACAGTAATGATACCTGTCACACACTTTCATATCACTTGGATTTAACTTACAGTGTGAAAAAATGCCTGACACTTTTGACACGTGGAGCGGTAATGGAAAGTGACCCAGGCCCATCAGCAATCTGACATTCTAAGCAACTGTGTCACAGATCATGTGGAGAGTTTTATGTAAAATGATGCCTTCCATTTACTTCTAGATGACCTTCTAAAGTTCATTCTTTGGTATCAAGTAGAAGATTACATTTAATATTTTCATACACTCTTCTTAATGTTTGAATGCTCTATCCCCCCTCCCCCCAGACATACACACAGACACTCAAATAAGAGAAAAAAAAAGTTTTATAGCATTATTATAACTTTTGTGAGTACCTCATTATTGCCAGGAATTATTTATTTATTTAGTTTGGTAATGTATTGATGTTTGGTTTTTTTCATATGCAAATAAAAAACTGCAAAAGTTGTGGGGGGCCTCTTTCTCACTGCAAGCGGAAAAAAAAGTTACAAAACTGTTTGATTGCCTGCAGTGGAGTTTTGTGAGAATTCTAACATGTGGATGACAGAATATACATGCTTCCCTGTGCTTTAATTGACAAATCAGCAGTTTCTGCCTCTTGGTGATCAATGTAGATTTGTTTTCTTCAATGTAAAGCTACCTGTTTTCACTCTGTTCGAAGCTTGCCTGATTGGCCTGGCTTCTGCATATAAACAAATATTGTTTGTTGGGGACACAGGAGCAGAGTGCGTGAGTGAGAGGAGAGAGAACAGCATAAAACTAAGGAAGACCCTGGTAACACACTATGGCATTGAACTTGGACTGTGGATTGGATTGTGGACATTGGCTTGTCTGCTGGTGTGTCTTGTGTGCACCTTTAATTAGTTATATGTTTAGAGAGGGAACTGTTGATGTGTTTAGGTAGGCTCAACAAGGAGCTAGGGTTTTGGTTTTCTGTATGTCTCTTTGTTTTGCCCACTGCCTCACTGTATATAATAAATCATCTCATCACACCATACTCCCCTGACTGTGTGTCACTGTTTCCAGAAAATACCCCCCCATAGAGCCCGTGATGGTGTGTCCAGCCCGCACAGTTTCATATTTTATATATAATACTGCATTCAAATGATTCAGAAGTTTATAATATAAAATCACACAAAAACATGCAGAATGTATTTGTCAATATGTTTTGTATAATGCAGAAGCATATCATTTAATTTATTTATTATTCTTTAAAAAAACTTTTTGGCAGTATTTTGAAATTGGGGCACAAAAATAGATTCATACAACTATTTGAGACTCGTAGTTTTACACAAAGAGTTTTTACAAACAACAGGGAAGGACCAAAAAAAAAAGAACAAATCATTACTGCTTCCTATAGAACTATAGCGGAAACATTCTCTTTTGTGACATTCAGACAATCATATTTCCAATACAGAATTGAAAATAAAGACTATGTATAATGGAATTACATCAAGACATCTGTGAAGTATATGCTGCCCTGTCGAGAAGCAAGCTTTACTTTCTTTTTCCCCGATTTGTATTTTGGTTTATTGTCTGTCAAAGCCTGACATGCACTAATTTTTAAGTACCAACCTGCTTTCCTTCAAAATCTGAAGCCATAACTCTCTCAGAGGACTGTAGGCAAATGGAAGAAAAGACATTTATGCTGTAGTTTTAAATAACAGTCATATATTTATGTCTAGAGAAATATTCGGCTCTTTTTTATTTGTCAGAGAAGTCTATATAATTTGTGCGAATGAGGTTTTATGCCTCCCCAGTGATGTTTTAAATTAATAATGGTTCTTTATGACTCTCCAAAGTTTTTGTTTTTTCTCTTTGCTTAAAATAATACAAAGCACTAATTTATTGTGTAAGAAATAAATTGAACTCAAGCTATGAGGTAACACAAAGACAGGAATACAGCATTTTCTCCTTGCATACCTCTTCAGATTTTAATGATATGAAGCTGCATAGTGTTAACTTCACTTAAAAAGCCTGCAATTGCATTGGTGAAAGCAAGAGTAAAGTTTTAAAGGCAATTAGATTCAGTCCATTGCTACTGTTTTCTTGTCAATACCCTCACATTGTTTAGAATTTGCATCGTTCCCTATCATCTTTGTAAAAGTTTTCTTCTATTGCTTAAAAAAATAAAAAGTCTGGGAGGGATGTGGAATAGCTTTAGGCGCTATATGGGGAAATTATTTTCTATCCATAACATTGTAATTGTTGGGATCACTTTCCTAATATAGATTACAATAGGAGAGCAATACATATGTATAAAGTGTTTTGTGAGAAACACCCCCCAAGAGCTGTATATAATAAGCACCCGTTAAGTGTCAAAGTGTCAAGATCTGTATATTTCTGTACAGGCACTGACACACATACTCCCTAAAACCAAAAGCACAACCTAATGTTTGTAATATATTTAGAGAAACGATCTGTCAGGATGCAGTATTATTGTTCTTTTGGCTTTGTAAAAGAAGCAACTTTAAGTTGATACCTGTCTCCTTGCAGAGCTATGCTTTACTACACCAATATACCATGCCAAACAGTTAAATAAAATATAACAAAGCTATACAATGCAATTTTCTAGTTTATTTCTATGTTCAGGCATTATACATTTCACATTTATTCAAAACCTGGCATTTTGGTTCCAGCTTTACTTTTCATATACATATATTCAGTTTATGCATCAGAGTAACTGATATTATTGATTTATTTTATATATTTATGTATATATTTATATATTTTATTACTTTTTACAAGAATCATGAAATGTGTAAATTACAATTGGCTAGGTTTCCTATAAATATTTCAAGAAATTAAACATTTCTATCCTTGCAGTATACAAAGGTGATTCATGACACATCATCTTCCATCTGTATTATTTGTGATAACACAAGCTACTCCAAATGAACATATTTTAGCATTAGTAGGGCAAAATTACACCGTCGGCTTTACCTGGGCAATCTGCAGATCCGGCAAATTTTCCCAAACCTCATCTGGGCTGAAACAATTCTGACTTACAGCACAGTGAACAAAGGGTATTAAGCAGTTAAATTAAATTAAATCTTCACTTCAAACTTGGCACAGACATCAGAAACAAAAGACATGTTTGTGAAGCTGAGTGGATGCAGATCTAAGACAGCCGACAGTTGAACAGTTTTACACTGAATGGCTGGCATATGGAAGCCAGTGTCACAGCATGTTCTTTAAAACCCACCCCTTCTCTTTTATACAGCTTGTGGAGCTATCCCTGTCCTTCCACACTCACCTTAGGAACTAGAAGACATGCAAATAAAAAATCTGTTCAAAGACTTCAATCGCTTTTTATCAAAATGGGTATTTTGAAAAACATTTCCACTCAATGACCCCCTAAGCATCCATTTAAGGACAGGCTGAGCCCACTGGTAATGCCCAGTGGTCAATTGCATACAATTAAGTCACTTTACGGCTCCTTGAGTTTAAGGGGGCTGAACAAAGCTTCTTAATACAATTAATTCATAACAGCACTTAAGGGACAAGCTGTATTTAATACTGAAGCTATTCTAAACTTAAGGTATTTCATGCAATTTGCTCCCAGGCCCAATGGAAAATCAACCCCTCTACTCATTCTTCGGTGTTGCTGCTTAGAGACAGACAGAGCCTGGATGAAGATCTTTGAGCTTGTAAGAATCGTGCTGCATTTGAAATTTCGGCTTTCACCTGACAAGTCGTTTTCTACTTATTTACCAGGAACCCTTAGGTGCTTTCCAAGTCTATAAAATTATGTGCCGGTGAAGTATAACCACAGCCTCTCGGGCTTGCAGTCAGTTTCAAAAGAGACATTGGATCATGTTCTTCAGAAGATTGGGACAACCCCACATAAACAGAGCTGGTGAATGTGCAGTAAGGCCCAGGCATCTATGTGGCTTCTTTACCTACTTGGTAGGATCACTACCCGACCAGCTGGAAGAGGAGTGAGCCATCTCCCCCAACCCCCAGGACCAATGACTAGTAGACAATCAGGAATAAAGAGTGGAGACTGGAGCAGATGGGTGGAAGCATATGGCACAATGGGAAATGCTGAGGTGTGTTGAACTACTGCTGTCATTTATGGTGGGTGATTGGTACCTTAAGTGCAATGTGGAGAACAGGTGCCTTTTCTTGCAAAAAACAGAGAACAGCTAAAGCTAAAGAATGCGGCAGTTGTATGTTTTGACCAGGTCATAAAAAATGGCAACACCCTGATGGTCTCTCCTTGTTGATGTCATCAGGGCTGAGTTAACTGAGATACTGCTTTCCACAGAGGGGGTGGGGGGGGGAGAAGAAAAGTCCTGTTTGAATCAATGACCACTGACAGTGAAGGGCTTGAGACTCTTTTGAAAATACTGACATTGAGCAGAACTGACAGAACCTGTGCGGCCCACGAGCTGTGATGCCAGGCCTACGCAGGATTTAACCCCTGGACTCGATGGGTGTAAAGAAAGAGTGAGAATTCATTATGAATTATTTAAGACGGGACTATTTCATGTGAAGACTGGAGAAGCAGTTAAATATATTTAGGAACAACCATCTTTCAGCAAACGTATGGTTTGCTCCACTTCAGTGGTGGGAGTGGGAATACAATTGTTCATGACTGATTTTCCTATAACTTCCTAATGAACCACATGTGTATGGCATACCTTTCAACAAGGTACGAATTTCAAAGCAGTTCAGTTTCAGCTTGATTAAAGCTATAGCTTTCACCTGGGGTTCATTAAGACTGTGCTGTGAAATCCAAAGTGAAATAAGCACCTGTAATTTCCAAACACATACACAGTTTTTGGTAGATGTAAAATTAAGATGGGTTGTTGCTGTGTGTTTGTTTTCTGGGAGACTGTAGAAGGAGGAGGGACAATGAGTGGAAATGGGCAATAGAGACATTTGATTCTATCAAGAAGATAAGCACCAAGTTGAACAATTACTCCAAAAGTACTTGCTGGAAGTAGATTTAAGAGACTTGGAGAGACAGTGAAGACATTGTTTTGACAACAATCAACAGAGACTTGAAGGAAGATGACGAGTCCTGAGAAGTATGGATTCAGTAACAGTGAATAGGATATGTTCCTATTGCTTAGCAATTTTCATGTGAAACTGAAAAGATACATTTAAAGCGGCATTGCCATGCAGTGTACAAGACCCAGGGAGAAGTCTGTGGGCTGAACGATGCTGAAGCAAAAAAGGAATAATTTGCAGCCAAATGGTTTAAAAACACAGCCGTCATGTTAGACATATAACTTCACAAGAGCACAGCATTTAATTTCTGTTTCTCATATTGTCTATGAGGCACACAGAAAACAACCTAAAAAAAATCAGGGGATATTCACAATTCTGGGGTAATACAGATTACTCTCAATTGAAATTTGACTTTATAACTTCAGAAAGATTTAGCCTTAGCCTACTAACAATTTTAGGAGCAACTTCTTCCAATTTATTTCCTCAGTTGTTGTTGGACTATTAACTAAACTCTCGTTAAGTGCTTCGATTGATACCCCACATCAAAGGAGCCAACAAAGAAATGACCTCCAGTTACCAATCAACTTCATCATACATTAACAAGTGCCTGCATTTAATGTGACCAGAAAATGAATAGGGTTTCAAATCCTCCTTATTATGCGCGCATATCTCGATCTGTGTCAGCCTGCTACAGCCACTAATCTGCATCACAAATTTGCAATTAACACACTTCAGATGCACAGAGCACTTCTACATTTCAGATTGTCAGATTACACTTTTTCTAATTGTCAGTCGGGCGTACCGAAGCAACACAAACTGTAAATAAAGTGGATATTCTATCTTTGCTCTCGGCATGTTTCCCTCCCCATTTTAATTGAGTAATGCTGTCTGGAGGGTTGAGAAAAAGTCTCTCTCACCTGTCTGTGTGTTACAGCTATTTTCCATTCCTGACATTGGTAGCCTGAATAGTGTCACAACTGACGTGCTCCTTCGTTTGTATAATACTTGAATTACTGTGCTGCCTGCATTGACATTTAATTAAGGCTTTATTGTGTCGTTACTGGGGAAACAATCGCATTTTAGTCGTCATTACGTTTTCTGGCAAATGTCCTCAGGATTAAACCACCTCTTGGGTTACATCTCAATAGACGATTAACTGAGACACTTCTCATGTGGTGTTCTCGGGTTCCCTGGCATGATTTCCTCCGCAAGGTCCACTCAGCGAAACACAAACTGCTCTGTCATTTTCACATTTTAAAACACACGTCGCATTTCTCCAAGAGCCGTGTTTACCCAGATACTTCTCTGTAGTGGGAACCGCCAAAACTTCCTAGCCAGAAAGGCCCATTGTGCAAATGTAACCTCACCAGAGACCCCTCTCTTAAAGTGACATAAAAGCCAGCTGGTAATATAATAATTTGAATCCTGATGTCAACAATATGTATATTAAATCCTGTACTGAGTCACTGATGTGTTCAAACAACTTTTTGACTGAAATGGCTCCATCTACACACTGTGGAGTCTTTCCAAGATGTATGGGGGTCCAACTGGGCTATTGCCAGGGCTTGTAGATCTCTAACCTGAGGAGTGGTCTGCAGGGCCTCCTTTTGGTGCCTCTCTCTAGTGCAGAGACTGTACGGTTTTGAAATGAAGTTGAAGTCAAACTAATTTAAAATCAAGCGTCGTGTAGTGCTTGTGAATAATTACACCTGACCCAAGTCATGGCGGAGAACACAGGTGCAAGGTGCCCTATGTATCCACTTCTCGGCACTCTAGTTAGGTACTTGAAGGACCACCCTCACAGCCCTGTGTCTTGGCTGTCCTGAGAAACCGTGGCGAATTTGTGGCTGAACTTTATGATGCATTGCGATGTAGATTCCTGACCTCTGGGAACTCAGCAGATTTTCCCCTCCCCCCCTACTCTTGTTGTCAGTTCCTTTCTTATTTTTTTTCCCCCTGACCTATGCTGGATTTGAACTGAGAACATTAACACACTGAGCTCCAAACGACATTTAACCAATTAAGTAAATTATCTTTGGGGCAGTTTTAGAGGCTCTCATTATACATGGGCAAGAAAAAAAAAAGTGAACGTGAGAGAGTGCTTCATCAATTACCATATATTATCCCTACTTTCCCAGTACATCGCTGTACATAGGAAACACCTGCAAAGGCTGTCTGGCCTTTCCCCCCCCCAGCTGACTCCTTTCATCCTTCCACTTGGGTAGGGTCAGTTTCACAAACAGGTGTTTTCCTTCAAAACGGTTCTCTTATTTTTTCTATTATTATTCTGAAAAGTTCAGTCAGCCCTGTAGCTTGGTTACAACTGGCCAGAGTACACACCGAACTCGGTTAGACCTCCGGGGACTTGAAGTTCCCAGGTGTTTAGTATTATCAGAAGTTATTTATTGAGCCAAGATGCAGTTGTTCTCCAGAGCTGCAACTCAAAACAAATTGAACAAGTGCCATTTTAAAAAAGGACATGTCTGTTCTGTCCGTGGAGGGGTTAAAGTTAATTCAAACAGGCATGTATACTTTCTGCAAAAGGGGAACATCTGCATTCGGTGGCATGGCCCCATTTGTTGCAATTGTGGGTCTCATTTCCATTTGCAAGAAAGATAACTGCTTTCATATGGAAGCAATAGATAGAAGAGGTCAGTGCAATTGCTTTCACTCAGGGAGGAAAAAAAATCTTAATGCAGTAATCTCTGTTGGAGAGGGAAGAAACAAAGACATGACTTTTCAATAGAATTCCATTAGTTGGAATAATCCCTTTCCTAGTTAAAAAAAGGAGAATACTGAAGTACAATCACTATTATCATTCATTAGTTCTGATGACTGAAAATTAAAACAAAATCTGTTCAGCTGTTTCTATAAAAATATAGAAGCACACCAATATCATGTTTGCATGACACACTTTAGTTTTTTTGTATTTATTTAATCAATTACTACTAAAAATAAATATAAGTGCAGGAAAGGAGCCATTTTTTAGTGTGAAATGTATTACTTTGTTTTTGAAGAACAGATCCTTTTAAATGAGTCTTAGACACAAACCTTAAACAATGCAATAGAATTATATTGAGATAGAATTACAGATATAGTATTCATAGCAGAGTTATTTCAAAGTTTTTTGTAATAATAATATCTTAAAACTATAATTGGCATCTATAATTAGGTCATTAGGTCATCCACATAGCATTTTACCACAATTTGCTGTCAGAATACCATACCACATTTCTTGGTAACATGGTACATTTGAAAATGTTTGATTGGAGAAAAAATGACCAGTGCTTCAAATATAGATTAATACATGTATATATATATATATATATATATATATATATATATATATATATATATATATATATATATATATATATTACTACTTTAATGGGTAATGTAATGGGGAAATGTCCATTAAAAAGGGAACTAATGTAGACTATCAAATAAGGAAGTGACAAGAGGTATGTATATAAAGATTTTATTATGCATTTGATTAATGAATAGATATCCCTTTGAGAAATACACTAGTTTCCAACCATAGTGTGAATTTGTTAATTAATTTTTTTATACAAAACAATAGATACATAAAGGCTGCATATTTTTTAATTATTATTCTTATTAATTAATTAAGCCTCTTTCAAAATATTCCAGCATAAAGAACATGTTATACATCTCTGGGACTATTAATAAGAATACTAAAGAATACTAAAACCTGGCTTGCCAATAGTATCAAAGCCACAAGAGAGCAATTATGTTTTTTTTTTTCGGAGGGTATATATTTAATCTGAAGACATTTGAGCGTATATTCAATTCAGAAATTGCTGTGTGGTTATTTTTAAAATTGTCATTTGAGAGTTTTTTAAAATATCTTCAGCAAGAAGCATTTCTTTGTTGGAATGGTTTGCAGCAAATCTACTGAAATATCTGAATTAAAATAAAATAAAGCAGCAAAAACATAATTATGCCATGACTATGTTACAGTTTTCTTCATTTGGGTTTAATAATAGGCTGATGCCTTATATGTTCCAGAATCACATTTGATAAAAAGATAATAAATAACTTATACCAGGGGTCTCCAACACGTCGCTCGCTTGCGACCAGTAGCTCACGGGACACCTCAGTGGCGCTCGCCGAACGAATTTGAAAATACACGCAAAAACTCCCCCCGTCAAATCCCACCCCGTAGCTCGAGGGACATCTCAAACCTATCAAAGTAGCTCTGAGGTTAAAAAAGGTTGAAGACCCCTGACTTCTACCAATATGGTATTTTAATCAATGTGTGATAAAACAACCACAAATTGAATAAAACACAAAAAACACCATACAGAAACAGTGCACGTAGAAGAATGTATTCATCGTTTGGTTATTTTACTGATGCACAACTGTAAAAAATAGCTGCATTTTATGTTTGACCACTGCCAAAGTACCAACCCAGAGCTCTACTATTACTGAGTGTTTTAGACTTCTTTAGTGGACAAATTATACACAATACACATAACATGCTGAATACAATATACTTAAAAGTAATTGGATAAGCATCTGTCCACCACTAATGGAGTGTACTGCCTTGGCCATGTGTTGTGTGGAGGCTGGTTGCTGGGAAGGGCCACATGCCTGCCAGTACATATTGTGTTACTTTGGAGAAACAATGTATTGCCAGCACTGATTCATCTATGAAAACAATAACTCGTGTCAAACATAAATGGCCGCCTAACAGTCTGGTTCAAGGAGAATAACTCTGAAAGCAAATCATGGCCTGTTCCGAATCCTATAAGACAACACTGGGGTGAATTTGAACAGCCAACCACAGGAGACCAGACACTCACTGCATTAGAAACTAGCATGAGCATTGTGCAGCCCAGCTTTCATAAAGATTGCAACAGACGTGAATACCTCCAGATTACCACTTTATAATTTGTCATCTTTGAACTATTCCTTCCTAAATACGAGTTAACTTGGACAGCCCCCCAAAATAATATTATTAACAATATGAATATACTGTAGTTTACTGGGCTTGACCTAGCTCACAGATGTATTCCAAAAGCTCTCTATTCTAGGAAATTTAAGTTATTCATTTTGCCATCATCTTAAATGATCAGAAGCTTTCATGTGAAGCAAGGTTTTTTTTTTCCGTTTTTTTCTCCTTTTATAAACCCAAAAAGATCTGTGCTAGCATAAATTGGCACATTAAACAAATTCATTCTGCCTCCTCTGTGCACAGGAAGAGACATCATGTAAATGTAAAAACTCGCATCTCAAAGCAATTAGAACAACCTACTGCTTCGCGGCAGATGACACGCCCAAGTGTTTGTAACCCTCTGGAAAAGCTGATTTCTAGAAGTCACCAAGTCGCGGATGAAAGAGAAACTAATGTGCAGGGAATGACAAGGTATGCAGATTAACTCTCACCAAACATCTCCTGTTATAGGAGATCAGATAAAAGTATTCCCTTTCTTTCCTTAACTCGCTTAGATAGGCTCTTTTCCTTAAACACTCCAGGTCAAGCTCTCTAATTTCCTGTGGCTAACTTCTGGAATTGACTCAGGGGTGAAAAGGTCTACTAGAATCTGGTGTAGCGCAGCTTGCAGTCCACCCTTTTTGGTTGCTATGACGAAATAAGCAAACTGTATGTAAGTCTGTAACAGGCATTCTTGTGCACAAAAAATAACTAATTAGGTTGACACGTATGCCTAACAGATACAGTAGGCTACTGTTACTTTCATAACAAGCCATTAACTTGGTGTTTGTGTGTCTTACAGAACTAAGCCAGCTGCTGTCAGGGATCATTTCGACTTTAACTCCAGAGCTGCTTTAACATATTTCACAAAGTTCGAAACAGCCGAAAGACAAATGTTTGATGTAAATGTGTGTGTTTGCAGGTTTCATCATACGAGGAAACCCCACCTCCAGGCATTTTTTTTTGTTTTTTTTGTTTTGTTTTGTCGGGTTGTGTTTTGAATTAAATCGGAGAAGTTTGATCCGCCACATTCCAGAGATTCTGCAGCACTGTATTCCACAAAGGTTGCAAAGTGTAATGGGCAGTTGCATGAGATGTGAAAACATCAACCATTGCTTGGGACCCATGGGAAGCAAGAACAATTAGGGAACAGCATTTTATTGCATTTCATAACAGAAGAGAATTGCTCAGGGTGTTTTTTGTTTGTGTTTAACAAAACAGAACATCCCACCAATAATTAAAACGCTTGGAATATTTATTGGACCGAACAAATATTGTTGCACCTCACCTCTTGTATATCTGTTACACACAGCAAGAGATAATGTTGACAATATGTCAAAAAGCAGCTTTTTAAAGAAATTAAGCAAGGTCTTCTGACAATTTAGTAGTAGTAAGATTAACAGATGTTTAATTTAGTAGCAACATCATTCTAAATCATGATTTGTTTTTTTACAAGTGAATTCCTGCATAGCTTTTGTGAAACACACTATAGAGTGAAGCATATCTATTTGCAAAAGCATAATTTTTCATATTGCAAAACCTTTGATTTGTTCAAGTAGGAGAAAGTTCGTAACAGAAAATATGTGACAGTGGTCCCGCAAGGAACTGTGCGATATGATTGGCAGGGAGACAGTTGTTTTAGGATACCAGTTGTGGCTCAGCATTCAAATAGACAGAACAGAATCTGTGCCAGTGTGATCGGACTGAAGAATGCTTGGGAAAGGGAAAGGGATGGCATGCTTTGATCGGGTTTACAGCATGAGAGGAATTCAGCTCCGAATCAAAGGTCTGCAACCACATTATGCCTTGATAATGTGCTAAGCTGTGCCAGTGATAAAATGCTGCTGCATTGTACTGAACATTACAGGTATAAAGCCCTCCTCTATAACAAGAATCTGTGCAGGTTTTTGAATGTTTTCTTAACCGATGAAACCTAATTCCTACTTGAGAACAAATGCAAGGGTAGGTTAAAGCAAGGCAGCAGTAATTATGTGAGCATAATCAGATATCATTGCAAGAAGTCATGATTTATGGCCTGTTTTCACATTAAACATGTAATGTGTACATTGACATGAGCATGGTTTATTACCAAATACCTAACCTGTTACAATAAAACAAGTGTTCAATTTTGTTCTCTCTCTCTCTCTCTCTCTCTCTCTCTCTCTATTTCTCTCTCTCTCTCTCTCTCTCTCCAAAGGTTGCAGTCTGCTGCAGGGAAGGAAATGCAATTAAAGAACAATAATAATATTTAAAAAGAAAAAAAATGGTTGAAAAGCGTTCTAACTAGTATTTCTGTTTCTGAAATTTATGTTCAGAGTCGAGTCGATTCCAACATGCTCAAATTCACGAGGGTCTTACTTCGTGCATGTAATTACCTATCAAAAGGTTCATAGTTTTTATGAAGTTCTTTACAAAGCATAAAAATTGTTTAATAGCTTGCTAAGTATAAGGTCTGGGGCAAGCCCCACAAGATAAATATAATTCTGTAAAAATATTGAAGTATGTGAAACACATGTACTTTGATGCTATAATAGCTTGTATTATGTATTTCTCGTCATAAATTAGGATTTTCCTCACATGATATCAGCCTTACAAGATTTACCCATATTTTGAATGTGACAGAAATACAGATGTAGGTTTAAAAGAAAAGTCAAAAAATTGCTTTATGTTATTATTATTTATAGAATATTTAATAATAAATGATCCCAAACCTTTAATGCCATAACAATAACTATTTGACTAGTTATTCACTACTCAACTATTCACTGGAAAACAACAACAATCCCCACACCCCCACAAAAAAAAAATCATGTAATTGACTTATTAACCTTTAAATAGTCTCTTTTCTAATATTACTGTTTGCATATTTTGATGGGATATCAAACATCAGACATGCTGTACTGCAATTCATATTTAAATATAAGTGTGAATGTACAACACAAATCAAATAACTATTCCAACTTAAACTGGAGAACATTATAAATAGGGGGCAAATGTAATGTAACATCTACACACACAAAAGTAAAAACATTATTGAAATTAATGAGCCATTTAATATTTTCATGCACGTTTTTGAAAAATGTAACTTACTGACTTTCATGCATGCTGTTGTATTGGTAGGGAACTGAACAATTCTCAAAAGCACCTATGTAAACTTTTTGTGTTTGTTGTAATACATCGATCTCCTATTTGGATGAAGCTCTAAAAAGGCTGCCCTTTAATCACATTACATTTGACTAGCGTGATAAACAGGCCTTTTTATTTCTTTAATATGTGTCATGACTTTACATTGTGTTAAGTAACAAGTTGGGAGACTTTGGTGCCATGTGTGTTTAATAAGCAAGTGTTTCATAATACCCCATTAATTCATCATTTCACTTAGAAGCTTAATTTAAACTGCCTGGGTCCAATGAGTAATATTGAGTGTTGCAGACAATGTATTTCCTCCCAACCCACAGGTAGCCATTGAAAATGGCAGAGTCAATTGCAATAAGGTCCTGGTTATAACTGTTGCTTGGTTAGATTTATTTTAATTCACTAATCCTGTAATGCCGATTTCTGTGTTCATACTCTAACCCTTGAATGACAGAACCACCGATCCCCATTTATGAAACACTGGAGAAGTTGCAGAGCTGCAAAATGGCATTTGACTTCTTAAGCTACTAAGGACCAGAGCAGGGGTAACAGACTAAACATTTACAAAGTGCATTTCAGGAGGAAAAGTAGACTAATGGGGAAATTATTTATGAACTATTTGCAGTGCACCTGAAAATACCTCCAGTGAAATTATGTTTGGCAACCTGAACTGCTTTGAAGTCAATGGAGTGGCAATAAAAATTAGGCCTTCATTAAAGAACACTGCCTTTCAAATTGAATTGGCTCGGGCTCAACAGGTCAAACACAGTTATAGAGCGATCTGCTCTGGCAGTGCACCACACATGGAAGCAATTTGGCTGATTCTCTGCTGTTTTTATGATTTTCTCCTTTAATTTTTTTTTTTCGCTTTCTGCAGCACCCCTTTTATGTCGCATTTAGGAAATTAACACTAACCGTCAAATTACTTTGTAAATAAAAGAGTATAACTTTAGAATGTTGAAACCTAGACTTGCCCTGGGCAAATGCTTATGGAGCAACAAAGGGATCCTTGATAGCTGTTTAGATATGCCAGCGCAGAGCCAGGCTTTATTTTATCAAGTGCACATAATTTTTCAATTGAATTTAATGTACGGCATTCATTTCCCTGGTGTACTCCACTTGTGCAAGACATAGATTTTCACTGGGAAATTGGTAGAGTTACTAAAAAAGAGGCCTTTCAGGGGATCTGAGGGTCATTTATAAAGTACTTTAAGTTTTGGCCAAAAGCAAATGAATCTCATTCACAAAAAGGCGGTGACTAATTAAATACTGTAATCTGCAGAAACCAGACGCACCAAACTCTAAGGGATTGTAATCTGCAGAGATGGAAGCTAATTACTTAATCACTTACATTTGTAAATCTTATTATTGTAAAAGAAATTACTGTAGTGATTAAATTACCGATATTTATCTCCTAATAGCACTGATTAACTAGTGATGCTAATCTGTCATTTTGAAAGCTGATATTAACGGCATCAATCTCACAGAACAATAAACATCTAATATGAAAGAAAACTTTTGTCTGTTTGAACTCCAGATGTGCTACTTTAGTGTGGAATGTGCAATATTCTGGGCCTGCATGGCCACAATTTAGATGATGGGAACCAAAAACTGTTGACTTTTTTAATTGAGTTGTTTTGGCCCATTAACCCTTTGTCAGGCACAAAGAGAAAATTGGAAGAGAACAAATGCGTTTTTGTGTTTGGACATAAGTGAGAGCAGATTCCAGATTTTTTGTTTTTGCTGGACATATACATCAAGACCTCAACAGAGAAACGGCTTCAGTCTTTGTACTTGTTCTGAGCTTTTTTTATATGGGCAAAGGCTGAGGGTTCATGGGGTCTAACAAATGCCAGCAAGCCTGAGAACAGGTATTTACTGCATACCTGTCTGAACCAGATGCATGTGGACACTACAGTACAGTCATAAAAGAAGATTAGGAATCTAGAAGGCCTGCGAGACCAAATAAATGTCAGTGATGTACTAGCATCTGTTCTGCAATAGAAAAAGAAGTGCGTAATGAGGGAGATGGAGATGAAATTAACCTCTCTCCTGTTTAGATTCTTGTCACTTTACAGGATAGATTAAACATACTGGCCTTCCAGGGAATACATTTAAATCGAAGGTACAAACTGAGTTGTTGTTCTGAAAATTACACAATGCAGTTTAAAAAAGTGCACAATGGATTTAAAAAGTGCTGTTCAACACGTGGTAACGCTGTTGCTCAAAAAAAGCTAATTCTAATTTATTACAACAGTTAAAGTACTCATATTGCAAAACTACTACTACTACCACAACTACCACTACTAATATTATTATTTGTTGTTTTTCCTTTTGTCCATCAATACAGAATGATCCAGTTGAACTGTTTTCAACTTAATAACTTAAAAAATAAACTAATAACTTTTCATTTTCCTGCAAGCCAGTTATTTTCTGGACTTCTAGACTTAATCTGAACAGAACCAAAGAGATCATTAAAACCATATATACCCCTTGACTAAATGTATGAGCAAATAGTAAATGATGTTCCAGGTTACCCTGTACAAAATAAAGTGCTACTTTAAAATGTCTCATCTAAATACAGTCACCTTTAGAAATTTAGCCCATAGAGACTTTTTATATATTTTCAAATCTTCTACAATGTCTTTCCAAAGTTTAGTGCTAAGAAGCTTTGAAGAACATTACAAATTCTGAAGTCTGAAAACCTATTCTCCGGTGTTGGAACCAACGCTACAGAAGTTGGTATAAATTATGCATCAGAAAAATAAAAAAAACGATATGGATATGTATTGACTTTAATAAGAGTTATTTTATATATGCTAGCTTTTATACCTTTATCAGAACCACTTGGGGGTTTAGTCAAGCTGTAACTCACCTAGCAAAAGCAGTGAGTGCCAACTAGAACAGAAAAAGCCATGGGAAATTAAAACACGGTAATTAAGAAAATAAAAACAAAATTCTGTTCATTGGGGGAATTGTTGCTATAGATGCCATTACATTTCAGAAAATACAGACGAAGCTGGAGCCTCACAGTACTAATTTACTGAGCAATATTTATTCATGTCATATTCTCAGTAAATAGAACGATATTGGCATTTCAATCCAGTATTTGTTTGTGCACCTAATTACTCCATTCTGTGTTGCTACAATGTTGTTGACTGAAAAGGTCAGATGTGTTAGGCCAATGATTGCTGACAAATGTTGTTTTTAACTATCCTAGTCTAGCTGGCTAAGGATGCATTTTGTCAATAAATATCTTGTCTTGCAGATGTGGATTTGATGGTATATTCCAGAGTATTTTAAAACACCCTTGCCATTTGTATCAGGGAGTAAAACGCAAACATAAAATACATGTAGAGGACTGTGTGTAAGCAGGGAAATATGTGAGAGAGTGCTGCTTTTTGCAGTTTGATTCAATGCTCCTCTACAATAGGACAATATGCTGTCAATCAACCAAGGACATTCACACTCATCAAAAAACACTCCGTAAGACGGATTCCAATTGACGTTCTGAGAGGAACGCATCCGAGTATTAAATCATTTAAAACAGCCACTCACAAAAGATAGGATTTTTTTCTGAACCATGTCCTTTTTGTGGAGATGATACCATTTTCCCTCCTCCCACATTTCAGTAATGTATAACCAAATATACAAAAAGCTGGAGAAAACTAAGCATTTCAACTCTTACACTTGAAAAAAAAAACCTGATTGCCTGAAAGTATATTATTATGACATGTGGTAGGCTGCAGTTTTAATGCAGAAATATAAACAGATCTGATCAAACATACAAGGTATTAAACCATTAGCATATTACCAAAATAAATCTAACCATTGCAAAAAGATTTGGAGGTTGAAGATGGAAGGCTCGAACTCTCATGTGCTTCGGAGATTTTGTTTCACATTTCATTTGTATGCATTTGGCTTATGCATTTCAGCTGCACTGTATTCTCAGCACTGCCTTGAGTTGGCATTCCGAATTCGGGGCTGATCTCAAAGACAAGCTTCCTGCGGTCTGTTTGTGGGCCCTGCCTGCTCCTGCATCAAATGGGGGAGAGAGGAATGTTAAAACGGAGACTTGCCCTGGGCAAACTCTTGTTGAGCAACAAAGGGATCCAAAATCAGTGTTTTGATTTGCCACTGAAGGGGCCGACTTTATGTTACAGTCTCTGGGCAGACCTTGACATCACAGCTGAAATGTAAAACACCTGTTCAGAATAAAGCGGCGTTGGCACTTGCTGTCAAAACTCAATCACTTTGTATCCTTCTTATTAAACCCCAGCCATGAGGTATATGTCTTTCTAAAGGGGATTTTAAAATGCTGTTTAGTGAAAGGGCCAATTCACTCTCCAATTGGCAGATGTCTTTTTCAACCGGGACCAAATGCGAAGTACTGCTTAGAGTCCACACACCAATGACAGATTCCTCCTCAGATTCTGACAGATGTTCTTTCAATAATTCTCACTTTCACTGGGTTTACTCTGCACCACACTAGATAAACTGCTACATTTTATGCGTAATTTTACTTAATGCATTTTTTATTGAAACCCACTGCCCCAGAATCCTTGAATGTTGTTGTTTTTCCATTTATGTATGCTGCTCATTACACTTTTACATTTTCATTCACAGTTTTTATATTAATTAAAGGAATTCCAAAAAGAGTTGTGTTCTTTGATGTTTTTGAACTTACAGGAGCCTAGAGGGGTAAGGGAATCAACATTTCTGTTTTTGTCAGATGATACAGCCTTTCATACATCAATCGAGTGGCAAATAATCCGGAATCGTTATAATAAATCGCTGACGTTGATTATTGACTTTTGTCTATTATCCATTATGATCATGTGTTCGTTTTTTTTTTTTCCATTCTTGACTTTCAGGAACCACACTGTACTCAACATCATTTCAAACTGTCCAAGATTATGTTCCCTAACTTTCAGACAAATGCACTAAAATTCTCGGAGTCCAAATATTATTTTTTCTATATAAATTAATATATTTCTCCTATTTAGCACCGGTTCTTCATCTCCCTAATCCTGCCATCATGAAAGTAAATCCCAGTATCTCATATTTTACATTTCATATGTAGAACCCAAAAAGGGAGAATGGAAGAAAAAAAAAATGAAAAAGTTCAGGGTTAAATGGGGAGAAATTACAGATTTGGGCCTTCAGGAGAAAAGAAAAATGCTTAGAGAACACCAATGAAAGACAAATGTTACACAGACTGTTGAATATAGATGACAAATGAAAAAAAAATTAAACACAGCAGCTGGTTGGGAGAGTTATTTTCATTTTAGTGATCCAGGCGCAGGAACACAAACCCTTACACATGAGGAGAGAGCCGAGCCGTGGAAACCAGAAGGGAAAGCACTGGCCCTTGAGAAACAGAGCACATGAGATGGGGGGGCTCTTCTGCGAGGTGACACACGGTGAGAATGGCGCCTACTTCTGAAGCAGTGAGCGTGCTCTAGGCAAGAGTGTGCGAGAGGCACAGTGTGACTATATTATTCACCAACCAGCTGTGTCATGACATCAGCCAAGTTTCTGTATTTTCACTCGGCTGTAATTTTGGTCTTAAAAGGTTCCATCAGTACCCCTGTTGAGAGCTGCTGAGTAACATGTATCAACATTTTGTTTGCGAACTAGCAGCTACTAGCAGCTGGCTGACGTGTACAATTTAGGCCACAAGTGCTCAGAATAGGTCACTGACATTGTATTGTCGTAAATGACTCTGTATTGGTCCGTGTCAGTCTTAACAAGTCTGGAATTCAACCTCTGTTAACCATGAGCCTATAAACTCCGGTGCTGCTAAGTTAAGTTATCTGTGTTGGGACGTCTATTTCTAGTTCCCTCCATATCCTGCGATCCAAATTGGCTTAGAACCATGTAGGCCAGGGGAAGGCTAATCAAATCCTCGAGGGTCAGCAGGCTTTTTTGGATTTCATTGTGCCTCAGGTCTTAAAATCTTGGTTTGGATGAGTAGCATTTATCGAACATATAAAACGGATTAAACTGTTTCATAGATATGTACATGTATATATGTTATGTATTTTATGTCCTTTGTAGCTTGTCGTAGTTTGCACAGTAGAGTATTATTTAATAACAGAAGACATTTTGTGTTCATTAAGTTCTATTGCAAGAAATAAGCAAAGCTGCATATTCAGTAACCTATGTGCTAAAGTCTGATAATTCCACTGCTACAGTACAATGCGAGGCTAAATGTTAAATATGTAATAATATACTGTAAATCAGGAATTAACCTCTACATGGTTATAACCTATTCTATTCCCTCCCCTTATTTTTACTTATTGGAGGACCTGGGATTGCATCTCCTGTCCAAATGGGACACAAACTCCATTCTGGTTTAGTGTAAATACAGGGGAAAAAGAAATCCTCATCCCAAAGAACAGTTTGAAGCCGATTAACCAAAGCTATTTATGCCGTGTCGAAGAATGCATCTTCCTGACAACCTCGCCCAAGAGGGAACAGCAGCACAAGGAGGTCAGACAATACAAAACAAAATGTTAGCTGAAAACAAAGGAACTGTGACTCACCCTTCAAGTCCTCTGGCCTGGAATTGAAGGGTCTTGTACTACAGGCGACCAACTTGGCTGGAGATGCCAACACACAACCCTTCAAACAGATGTGACATTCTGTTTAAGAAAAAATTTAATTAAAATTGAAAGGGGTGATGCAAATTTTTAAATCACCAAAATTAGACAGATGCATACAAATAACACTAATACAGAGAATATCAAACTGAGTTAAAGTGCTGGAGAAATGACTGCACACACCAGTTTTCTACAGGGCCTGTGCACTCTGCGTTTAGTCATTCAGACAATGTCAGAAAGTTCAAGTACTTAAGCCTCTAGATGGTTAAAAAAAAAAATCCCAAAGGCATGAAAGAGAGATCTTAATGGGAAGTAAAGTCCTTTGGGACAGGGAACATCTTTCCTTAATAACTGTGAATATTACAAATGGTATTGCTTCATCAAATTCAATTTTAAAAATATACATTTTAACCAAATAAAAAAATAAAGGGGGGGGTGCAAAACCAAGGTGTAATTGCAGTTGTAGTGTTTCCTGGGATTATCAATCTGCCCCATATGGCTTATATTTTTCATTAACTGACAGGTAGTTGGTTTAGCTGTTAAGACTATTTTGGAAACATTTTTGGCCTGTTTTGATTAAGGTCTGCAGAAGTATGTGTCTCTACACATCAGTGCTGTAGTCAAAACCATCATATCCAAGTCCAAGTCAAGACCAAGACCGAAACTGTCCCAGTCCAAGTCAAGACCCAGTCATCAAAGGTCCAAGTTGACGTCCAGACCGAAACCGGACAAAGAAAATGTACTAGCCGATATGTGGATAATTGAGAATAATGACTTCTTCTACTAATAATAATAGTAAGAAACACCACAACTACATAATACTAAATTAAATATCCCAGATATATACAAATATATACAGAAATAGCCTTCATTAAGGGTTCACAAATGTGTTGTTCAAATTTAGACCTTAAAGGAAATGTGAATCAAACAACAGGTCTTTGATTAGTACATGGTACAGCTGTTCTTAAACCAAGGCAGATGTTAAAGCACTTCCAAAATGAATACATGAAGTGAGAAGAGGGTAAAGATCCTCATATTCCAAACAGACGGGGACTTCAAACTGCATTTTAACATTTTCTGTTTCATGCACCTACATTATGTGTGTATTGTATGTAGACCAAGGAATGGAAATTGCTAAAGACAAAACAAATGAAACAATCAAGCAGTTCTTACAACTGTCAAATGGCTCCAATATTGGAATTGAATAGTGAACTATGTTTGCATTAACAATATAGTATTTGATGAGGAAATAAGGTGCAAAACAGAATTTCAGTTTAATAATATTATACAGAACACTACCCAGCATCAAGAAGGCAGGTCAAAGGGAAATGCAAACTAGACATACAAATAGAGAGGAAATAGCAATAGAACATAGTATAACAAGTTTAAAGTGGTTGAAAAAATATGGAGCTATGCATTTTTTTTTTTTTTTTGGGGGGGGGGATAACAATCATGTTATTGTCTTGTTTCATTGTGATACAAAACGTTTCATGAAATGTTATCATATTAAATACTAAGCAGTAACGTGCATAGGACATTAATAAGGCATATCAGAGATGTGGTGTTTTATTATTATTATTATTATTATTATTATTATTATTATTATTATTATTATTATATTACTAGTCGCGTTTAACATGGATTTCAGACTTTAAAAATTATACACCACATATTTAACACAAAATAAATCATTAACGATACAATGTAAAAGGTAGTGCGTGATTACCGACTCGTCCTGTATTATGTCATCACATGATCTACTGTCCACCAATGGACGAATACGGCTGTGAGTTGTACTTGTGTAACACCTTCAGTTCGTCTGCTGGTTCTGGCCATGTTTTTTTGGTCATCTTTAGAAAGCTAAGATTGCTCTGGAAGGCTATAAAATGACATTGTGCTGGTTTGTGGTTCTCCTCGTTTCATTCTGATGAGCTAGTGTACGTATGTGCGTAAAACTAATTTGTGCAGGTGGCGGAGTGACGTCAGACATGTTTCCGGGGGACTGTGTCATTAATTGGCATTTCTCCTTCCTGGTCCCTTACTGTGTAATATTGTATTAATAACAAGGTTAGAGAAGTTAATTGTAATATTACACATAAGATTGATTGATTGTTCCTTTATCAGGACGTTTTGGTCAGACATTTGCTGTGTTATTAATACGCACTTCATGTTCATGATGATCTACAAAGTGCAGATATATTGTTTTCTTTTAGGCATGAAAACAAATGTCACATTCATAGTTAATATTTCTAGCAAAACGTTACATTCATAAATCAAAGTTAACTGTTTATACTTTCAGGCAGAATTCGAACATTGTATTCTCTAGTAAAAATGGTAAAGCCTCAAAAACAGTGTATTTACATAAATTAGTGTAACTCTCTGTTTTATTCATTATATTTGTTGTTGTTATGTTAGTATTCCTGTTGTACATGATCTCTCGTTGGAATTGTAGTCTTCTATTAAACAAATATATATATATATATATATATATATATATATATATATATATATATATATATATATATATATAATAAATGATGGATCTTTTCAAAGAGGTACATCCACTTTCCCCCTTTCACTTTAAGATTCACATAAACTCCACACAGATCTGTCTGTCCCATTAACTCCAAGTCAACTCAGCTCCCGGTGCATCACCATGCCCTTATATATCCCCCTATCTGACAGGGGAAGCCACACAGACACAAACACCCACAAACATCTTTCCCTAACCCAACACAACAACACCTCACATGTAACACACATTCACACTCATGCACACACACAGACAGACAGACAGACGGGGTCACCGAACTGACCCATCCACCCTGCATACACACTTTTACATCCTCCCCACACCTTTGGGCTGCCGTACTGGCACATACACAGCCCCCTCCCAATCCCTCGCTCCCGAAGGAACAGACGAACTCGGCCAAGTATCCTGGTGGTCTTTGGCTCTGGGCTGGGCTAACAGGAAGGGGGGAAGAACCACTTGGGGCAGAGTCAGGCTGCCCACCATGGGCACAGGAAGCAGGGGCAGAGGAGGGAAGTTCAGGGGACAGGGCCACTGGGGACAGGTCAAGGGCAACAGAGGGTGGAGAAGGGGCAACAGGGGGTGGAGTAAGGGGAATGGGTGTGGGCCGGGGGTCAACAGGTGGAGGGTCCAGGAAGCTGGGGTGGGCCCGGCCGCAATAAGGAGCAAGGTGGTCTCGGTGCAAAACCATCGACTTGCCTTGTGGGGGGAGGCAAACCTGGTACACCACCTCCCCCAACTGCTCCAGCACTAGACAGGGGCCCGCCCACTTACTGTCCAGTTTCAGGCAACATGTCCCTCTTGATCTCTGCATCGTCTCTTTTTGCGGAGATTCTGCTGGTGAGCCTTAGTGACGTCACGCAGAAACACTCCAAGAACGCGCATCTCAAAATGTATGTGCAGAACTGCGTAGAATCTTCACAAACGTGACCATACTTCCGAAGTACATACTTCCAAACGTAGTGTAGTGCGTAGTAGGTAGTATGCGGTTCACAATACATAATAATAGGTGTTTGGTCAAAAAAGAATACTGGTCATTTAAAGCTTAAACATTATTTTTGAACTCAAAATACTTTCAAAGCTTAACAAAGCATTTAAAACCAAGAACAGTAACATGGAACATGAATTTGCCTTAAGGAAATATGCATGTAAATAGATGTTCTTCTTGCAATGTGTCCAGCCCATTGCTATTTTAACATTTCCACTCTTTCAAAGATGTCATGTATTTTGGTTTGTTCTCGGATCCATTCGTTTATTTTTCAGTCTCATATCATTATTCCAAGCATTAATCTTTCCATGCTTCTTTGTGCCATCTGCAAAAACATACCTCCATGATAAGTGTGTATATATATATATATATATATGTGTGTGTGCATGTGAGTGTATGTATATAATGTATCCTTTAAAACATTAATTTACATATGGTTACTATGGTTTGTATGATTTTATCCTTTTAAGAATTAATTAACAGTAACAGTACTAATCAAAGATGATCAGTCTGTTTGAGGTTTGGCGGTGTTGGACATTACCATATGTTCTCCGCTGAACATGGAGAGTGTCCCCTTTTCTGTCATTAGCAGCCACAGAGAGTGGCAATGCAGCTGAGGAGTTCTTTCTTCAAGTCATCATTTAATTAATGTTTCCCAGCATTATTTCACTAGGAAGATGAAAAGTGTAGGGTAGAAACTACCTCTCCCTTTTTTCTCTCTTTTCTTAAAGCCTTAGATTTAAAGCAATGTCTCAGACGGGTTTAATCTAGAGCTGACAATTTAGCAAATGGTCTGCCTTGCTCTGCTTTGATCTTGTGAAAGTTTTCTGAATTTTAGTCTGGAGCAAGCTACAGGCCCAACATATCCCGGGTTCATTAGCAGGCCTTTAGCTAGTTCACAACAATTAGGCTTGTCAAGCTGCACTGTTCTGCTGAAGAAAAATCCTTGACTAACGATTTGCTAAAATGAACTGACAGTTTGTTACAGTGTGCTATAATTGAATTTAGGCTCTAACAAGCCTTTGAAAAACAGAAAGAAATATTTTAAAACATAAGGTTGATGAAAACCATTGGGGTGCATAATAATGGTAAAACAAATTTAATCTCAGATATTTCAAATAAACATATATACATACACACACACACATATATACATATACACTCACCTAAAGGATTATTAGGAACACCTGTTCAATTTCTCATTAATGCAATTATCTAACCAAACAATCACATGGCAGTTGCTTCAATGCATTTAGGGGTGTGGTCCTGGTCAAGACAATCTCCTGAACTCCAAACTGAATGTCTGAATGGGAAAGAAAGGTGATTTAAGCAATTTTGAGCGTGGCTGGTTGTTGGTGCCAGACGGGCCGGTCTGAGTATTTCACAATCTGCTCAGTTACTGGGATTTTCACGCACAACCATTTCTAGGGTTTACAAAGAATGGTGTGAAAAGGGAAAAACATCCAGTATGCGGCAGTCCTGTGGGCGAAAATGCCTTGTTGATGCTAGAGGTCAGAGGAGAATGGGTCGACTGATTCAAGCTGATAGAAGAGCAACTTTGACTGAAATAACCACTCGTTACAACCGAGGTATGCAGCAAAGCATTTGTGAAGCCACAACACGTACAACCTTGAGGCGGATGGGCTACAACAGCAGAAGACCCCACCGGGTACCACTCATCTCCACTACAAATAGGAAAAAGAGGCTACAATTTGCACAAGCTCACCGAAATTGGACAGTTGAAGACTGGAAAAATGTTGCCTGGTCTGATGAGTCTCGATTTCTGTTGAGACATTCAGATGGTAGAGTCAGAATTTGGCGTAAACAGAATGAGAACATGGATCCATCATGCCTTGTTACCACTGTGCAGGCTGGTGGTGGTGGTGTAATGGTGTGGGGGATGTTTTCTTGGCACACTTTAGGCCCCTTAGTGCCAATTGGGCATCTTTTAAATGCCACGGCCTACCTGAGCATTGTTTCTGACCATGTCCATCCCTTTATGACCACCATGTACCCATCCTCTGATGGCTACTTCCAGCAGAGTAATGCACCATGTCACAAAGGTCGAATCATTTCAAATTGGTTTCTTGAACATGACAATGAGTTCACTGTACTAAACTGGCCCGCACAGTCACCAGATCTCAACCCAATAGAGCATCTTTGGGATGTGGTGGAACGGGAGCTTCGTGCCCTGGATGTGCATCCCACAAATCTCCATCAACTGCAAGATGCTATCCTATCAATATGGGCCAACATTTCTAAAGAATGCTTTCAGCACCTTGTTGAATCAATGCCACGTAGAATTAAGGCAGTTCTGAAGGCGAAAGGGGGTCAAACACAGTATTAGTATGGTGTTCCTAATAATCCTTTAGGTGAGTGTACATATATATATATATATATATATATATATATATATATATATATATATATATATATATATAGCGCTCTCATCATTAAGGCATACGAAAAACTGAAAAAATGCATCTATTTCTTAACACAATTAATTGCATTTGAGCGTTCTGTCCAACCGTAGTTGAAGCGCAGATGCGATTTTGATGGAGAAGAAAGGTGGCTCAATGAATGGTTCAACGGACAAAAACAAGTGATATTTAATCTCTGTGAAGGTGAATTTCAGTAACATAGAGGCACATCAAGTTTGAGCTTTAACTTAAAAGTGCTAGTCAAGGCGATGTATGGCGTCTAAATCTTGCACAAAAGTACTTGACAACACCTGCCACAACAATACATTGCAAGAGACTATTCTCACTCTCAGGTCATGTCATACAGAAGAAGAGAGCAGTATTATCGTCTGAAAATGTTAACAAACTAGTTTGTCTGAGCAACTGACTCAGTGAGAAGAAATAGCTGACCTGCAGTACTGTGGTTTTAGTTCCTATATTGAGCCTATGCCTTTAAAAATCTATAAGATTCAAAACGTGATTTACTGTTAAATTAATCTGTTGAACTAACATTTACAGGGGACCTTTTTCAGTACATTTATAATGAAGAAGCAGAAAACTCTTGAGATTACGTGGCAACATCTTGGGACACTTTGACAATTTTTTACTGGATTGCTAGAATTGTTTGATTGATTGAAGGATTTCCTTGGGATTATTTAACACCGATTCTGCTACAATTACACTCATATAGAATGGAAATGTTCTGTGTCATTTTAACATGCAATTAATCCTGATTAGTTTGTGAAAATGTGAGATTAATTGCGATATTACAAATTAATCATTTGACAGCCCTAATACTAATATATATCTATCTATCTATGTTGTGTGTCTATAAAGAATGGCAATAGCAATACATTGCAAAAAAATCTGTATTCCTGGTAACAATATTTTTAAATCAAACGTTAGGATTATTATTTGATAGCTTGTAAGTGTCCCAGCAGATTTTAAAAGCTTAGTATATTAGTATATGAAAGATAAATGTTATGCCAAGAAAAACTGAATTTCCTGCACTTCGTTTTTTCTGTAAAACAGTATCCGCAGTTGTTCCCACTGCACAGTATTATCTCAATACACTGAGAACACCTGGCTCCTGCAGGAAGCTGAGGTCTGTCTAAACCCAGAGTGTGAGTGCTGTGGAAAAGCAGTAAACAGCAAGAAAACTTATATTCAGCAGTTGAAGGTATCTTATACTGAAAGTTCATAGTCTTCAATTTAAAATGTGTATATATTTAAATACTGGGAAAACAAAGGCTGTGAAATAGTAGCGCACTCTTGCAGCTTTACTAATGATTCTTTAGTGTGCTGGTGATTTTCCACATCGCAAACCTCTTAGTGAATGAAGAGAGAGAGAGAAGAGAGAGAGGGGGAGATGGGTGATATTCGTTCTTTTTTATGAAGCCAAAACCAGGCAAAGAAAAAAAAAAGACATCAAAAGACAACATGATATCAAAGAGTCAAATAATAAAGAGACCCAGATCACAAATGTCACAGGGATGGGGAATTAAAAGACAAAATGATGAATTGGACCAAATTGGAAGAAAAACACTCAAATATTAAAAAAGGCTTTACTTTTCATATATGAATCAAAGATATACTAGGTAATTACCAAACATAAAGTCATAAATCTCATTTCCTTTGCTTAATGTAAAAGTAATAAAATGCTTGTTGATCGTGTGATGGGACTTCGTGGATGGCAGTGGACTCATGGGCTACACTAAAAAGAACAAAATCAAATATAAAACATCATTATAAAAACACATTTCAGTATTTCTATGTTTATTTTTCATAAAACAATAATTTCCTTCATTAAAAACCATACAAACAAACATTTGCTTGATCTTGTTGGTGTAGGGTGAAATACTTTATGTGTAGCATAAGCTCAACCCTACAAAATGTAGGGTTTTAAAGAACAAAGAAAAACCATGACTGCTTTGAGTTTTAAATTAGATCTATAAACAACATACGGTGCCACTGTGCCTAATATTTGAAGAAAGTAATTAGAATTATGCAACTCGTTTTGCCTTAAAACATTGTTTATTTAAATCCACACTTAGTTAAAATGTTCGTATGCAAAATAATAAAAAGAGACTTAACTCGCAAACAAAAGTTTTTTGTCTTCTTCTTTGTGTGATTTCTTCCCCACTGGCTAAGGCTGTCTGCCTTGGAGGAGGTGCCCATAACCAATTTGCAGAACATGGCAAAGGACATCTCTAGCCATCCCTGTGAGTGTTGGTCAGAAATGTAACCCTCAGATGCTGAGTCACAATCCTGTAGCTTTTAAAAGTATCTCTAAATCATCCATCATTAATTTCCTTGAACACACAGTCATTTTGACTAATTCAGTCAGTGAAATAGCTAATAGTTAGGATAAAACAAAAAACAGAAGACTCTCAAGGACCAGGGTTGTCCAGCCCTGCTCCTGAAGTTCAAGGTTGTACTGAAACCCATACTAAGGGGTTGGGTGCTGAGGGAACCTTTTCACCCTGGGACAAAGAAGACTACGTGGGGACTTGATTAAAGTCTTCAAAATCATGAAAGGCATTGACCGCATCAAACCAGAGGAGCTTTTCCAGATCAGCAGGGACACACGCACCCGGGGACACAAATGGAAATTGGGCTTCAAGGCATTCAAGACAGAAAACAGGAGACACTTCTTCACATAGAGAGTCGGTACAATCTGAACAAACTCCCCAGCGATGTGGCTGAAGCCGGTAATTTAAGAACATTCAAAGAAACAGACTGGATAGGATCCTTGGATCACTTAGTTATTAATGGACACCAAATGAGCTCGATGGGTTGAATGGCCTCCTCTCGTTTGTAAAGTTTCTTATGTTTCTTATGTTCTTAAGTGAAACCAGAAAATCATATTAAGCACATATTCAACTGAAACCAAAAATAAGTGATTTTTTAAGGAATAAAAATAGAACAAAATGCCAGGTGTGTAATGTTTTACTTTCAGTAGACACCTGGAATACTCTTCTGCCAAATCTCATTTTTAAATCAAGTGTAAATGAGCTGTGAAGGCTACAGAGAGGACTGGAAGCTGGTGGTCTGTATAACCGAGCCAAAATAAATATACTTTTTAATTGAAAAATATGAATATACATAGGCTACATGACATGCTGTAGATCATTTGTAATTAGGTTCCTGGCTTTGTATTTTGACCTGTGTTTTGAAATTGTGCATTGTGAGTCAAAGTCACTACTCCTGTGAGAGTGCATACAAAATGCACGTTTGCTGTGTTTATGTAAATCTAAAACGTTCATATACATACAGTATTCTAATAGTAAGCTGGTATTGTTCTGTTTTCAGCATCAAATTAAATAAATACATAAAATACACCTTCTGTCTATACAGGCATTTCAGTGGAATTTGGTTTTCAACCTGATTGAACCTACAACTGTTGCAGCACTTACTCTGAAGCAGAAGTAAACGCCAACTGATGCTTTTCTCCACGCCATCATGCTGCCATTAATTATTACCATTTACCAGTTATTTTTGTTATGCATGAAGAAGAAAACAACTGGAGTATTTTTTTGTTTTCTAAGTTACAGGTAACTGCAAACACACTCCTGCAAACTTTGTTTCCATTAGTTGTGTTATTACTACCTGGGGGGAAAGGGATGCGCCCGCAATCGTGACATACCCATCACGGGGGCCTAATGTTAACAAACACGGGGTTGTCAGTCTCATCAAGCGAGACTATACAGCTGACTAGTCAGTGTTATTGAATGCTACCCCAGAGTCAATTAAAATACAGTAATGCTGACATCTGCAGCAATACAGGATGATCAAAGGGGAGCTTGCCCATACAGCGGCTGACATAAAAACACAGTGTTTGGCGGCGGACTGACACGGAGCAACAGGTCAGGTAATTATGAGAAAGCCTATGATGTTTTCTGGTGCCGCTGCTTAGCTTTCTTCCCATTATCAGAGCTGGATCCCGGCGAGCGAGCGGCATCACTCCCAGGGAAGCGGGAGGAGCAGGTGACACCGTGCTCTCCCCACAGTAGATGGAGAAGAAGAAGAAAAAAAAAGGCTGAATTAATTTGACAATGAATAAGTGACAGCCGTTTCTGGCTCTTTATGCCACTTTTTTCACTCTAATTGCGCCATGGACAGCTATAAGCACATTTGGGAATTACACAGAAGCACCGTCAAAAGATTAACAGTCCCTCTCTGCTTTGTTGTGGGTGTATTTGCATGATAATTAGTTGATAGTGGTGGATTTTTTTTTTCTATTTGTTTATTATTTATTTATTTATTACCCCCCCCTTTAAAATTGGAAGACGAGACAAAATAAATACATAAAATAACAATCGCATGCATTAATGACAGTGATTAAATACTGATCTCACTGATCTTTGCCTTGATGTGTTTATTAAATTAATATAGTAAATTGACAGATGAGTCTTTGGAACGTCTAGAGATTTTTCCTTTCGCTCTTTCTTTCTTTCAGATTTTGCATATATGTAAAGTGTGGTTCTTAATCCAGAATGAGTGTTTGCTTCAATTAAGTATTTCTGTAATACACAGCATGCAAGGGAGACTGAGGTCTAGACCATACCAAAACTTTGACCCACTTTGACCTATCATGGATTTGATTCCTTCATAGAAAGTGACTTCTTATAAAAAATTAAACTTAAAAAAATAAATCAAGGTGTATTGATTTGTACTTTGTGATTTGCGGGTCAAAGATTTGTTTTGGTCTAGCCCTAAGTGCCAGTATTTGAACAAAGCACTCACAGACTTAGAGAAAACTACACTGATTCGAAACTGACATCTGGAATAGCCTCAATATTTCAGCACAGGCTGGCTGGCAGTGTTGAAGAAGCTCACAGACAGAAAGATAGTTTTTCAGGGTAAATGAACATTAATGTGTTAACTTCATGGTAGTACATACAGTCTCATTTGGTACTAAGTTATACAACGAGAAATACATAAATAAATCCATACATTATTTAAAAAATGATTTTAAATACATTTGTCAACAAAATGAACTGATGCCTGTGTGTTATGGTTCAGTAAGGATTGATCATATGTAACACAGATAGATAGGTAAATAGGTAGGTAGGTAGGTAGATTCCACTACAGAAAGCTATGGGATAAATTTGCCTCCATTACTAATGGATTGCACCAGAGGTCATGTGGAAGATCTTTTTTATAGAAGCATTTGTGATATTCTGGACAACACCCTCAATTAGAATTTCACAATAGGTATGTCTACCAACATAGACACACAGCGGATCAAGGAGAAGATCACTGAAAACATTGAATGGCCTGCTCAGCCTTGTTCTCTGGCCACGAACTGGAACTGGGAATCAGGGAGACATCTCAAAGACCAACTTCTCATGCTGTACGAGAAATAGCGCCACAGAGAGGAAAGGCGCAGAATGCTGTCATCTCTCCACAGGCTTGCCACAGTCATCAAGACCAATGGGTGGTCCAGTTAACACCCAGTTAAATACATTGTGAACAGCTGTCTTTTTGCATTTGCCACTATGGCGATATGGTGCAGATAGCAAGTTAGATGTGCTGTACATATTGAGAAGTATCTCTTACAATTACAGAGCTCTGGTAAGAGAATCAAAAGAAATCACAGGAAAACACCTTATTGGCAGCTGCAGATAGTGGTTGCTGAGAGGGAGGGTATTTCAAATGTGCCAATTACACAACCAGCAGGCATCCTTTTATATGGGGCTTTGTTTTTATTTCTGTTTTTCATCTTCTGCATGTAGGTCTTTTCCCTCATCTTTAGGATAGGTCTATAGTGAATCCTGCTGGGAGGAACAGTATAGCAGGCACTCTGTATAACTCACTCAGGGACTTCTTCCATACCTGCCCACTCCGGTCTTTCATCAAGATACATTCGTTTGGCAATCAGTATTTTTTATTTTTTTAAGATGAAGTAACGGGAAGGGAAAGGTGGATTCTTTAAGGGGGGGGGGGGAAATAAAAAAAATAAATCACGATTAATTATTGTTTCCATGTGACAGTTTCAATTTGGACCTGCTTTTCAATGTGTTTTATCTCAACCCGGATTTATGCATATGAGTGCAGAGACGGAAAATGCAAATCTGAAACATGCCTGAGAATTGGAAGAGAAGATAATTTTCTAATTAACATCTTTAAAAAGGCATGGACATTCTATGGCAGTGCATCCACAACATTGTATGTTCTTTAAAGTATGTTAAATGACTTATTATTGTTATTATTTTTGGTAAATGCATTATACTCAGATTTTATTCATTGTGGTGCAAACATTTCAGTACATAAGTGGGGTTTCTTTAATATGTTTTGCTTCATGAAATTCTGCTGTTTGGTAACATTTTTGTGCTTGAAGCCAAAAATAAGTTTTATTTTTGTTCCTTTAAAGAACTAAAATATGCTGTTCTGAATATGAACATTAGACATGCTGTTGGGTTTGGCAACACAAAAATAATGCTACAAATGCCTAGGATTGTGCAGAACATGTTGCACATAAGTGTCTTTGCAGTGTAGTCAGGCTACATTGCAATGTACAGCAATTGCAAAGAGTCACTACAGTGCATGCAAAGTTCTCAAAGGGTCTGACTTTCCAGGCAATGAAAAAAAAACACAGATTGGCTAACTTCTTCTCAGCTTGGAAGTGCAACTTGAGAGGGCTACCAGCAGAACTGTCTTTGTATTAAATGTGTTTGCACAATTTTTAGCTCAACTGAATGTGGAGCAAATTGATACAGGTTAAGACATTTTTAGAGAATTGTAGCACTTTTATGCTAGTACCAATACTAATTGAAACCAACTTTTTCAAATATATCTAAAAGTTTCAAACAGAACTAAAAGTATATATATATTCTGTTTTTATTTAACTCTGTCAGGATCATTTTAGTTCATTCAAGTTCATTCAGGATTTAAGTCCATTCTCCTCATTGCCAACGGTCCCAAGGCAAGTACAGATTTGCTGCAACCCCCGACTCCTTTCATTCCCCTGATGTTTTGTTGTTGTTGTTTTTGTTTTACACAGATGCCTACTATTAAGAATTAAAAATTAATTTTTTTGTTATTGTTGAAACAGGGTGTCCATTTCATTCCCCAACATGCCAGGGGAACAAAGGGAACAATCTATTTTCCTGATAGAAGCCAGCAGTTGGTAAGAGGTTTGAGATGAGTGTGAGGATACAATTTGCCTAGAGAGTGCCTGAGGATCAAGACAGCCTGACTTTCTGTGGAATGAGTCTGTCAGCTGGCATCTTGCAATAATTGCTTCCCATGGCAGGACCCTACCAGCCAGAGAAGAATGCTCTCGTCAACCCGAGAATCAATTTTCACAACAACTGAATCATAATTGTTTTCTAAGGATTGGGAACTTGTTGCCAATCTGAACATGGGCCAAGGCGATGATTGGCACTCATTGACCTGAGAGACGCAGCCAGGAGGATTCGTTATGTGCTTCTACGGAGCAAACTGCTCCAGCATCCACAGCAAGCACTTCGAATCCACTGTATTTGTCACTCAGAGAAACAGAGAAGAGAAATGTTACTGTGTTTTGGGATCAAATTAATGATTGGCATGTAAATGCTATAAATACTTGAGATTTCGAGTGATAGGGACGTTGATGTTTTTTGTATTATTATTAGTGGTAGCAATAGTACAAAAGCATCTAAATGACTATTGTCAGCAATGTTTATTTAGCATATTTATGATGATGATGTTAATAATAATAGTAAATCTAATTTGATCGATTAGTCACTTTTTAAATGTTTTTTTCATAATTATTCTAAGAGCTTTCTGATTTATAAGCTCATGTTGAAAAAACACTCTCCTTATTTTTATTTTATTCTTCACATTAAAAACAAATGAAGCTGTTGTATATAAACCACACATAATGAACAGCTCTGAAAGCTAAGCAACAGCTAAGCATAAGTCAACCAAGACTCGGATGCTCTCTAGTGCAAAATGCAGTCTGTGAGTTGCTCAACATTTCAAAAAAGACATTATGGTTTCGTAATCTCCATACTTTTTGGTTGATACAATTATTATAAAATCCATGTTCATAAATATATTTCTTCAAATAATGGTGCCGTATAGACCACAGCGGTGCTACACGTTGAAAAGGAAGACAAGACATTTATGATCAAGGAAACGCTGTACAGTGGCTCATCCGTGCTGAATTCATGCATTAGGTTTAAAGATGCTTGAAACAGCTTTGGCGGGGACAGCCTATCCAAGTCCCTCTCGAGTGTCACTTTAACAAAATACTAACATTTGGCAGTTTGGGGCAGTGACAATGACATCCTATTATCTTACCCAGAGAAATGGGAGATTGTGTTGTCAGTAATGCATGTCTATACATATGTATTTATCATTGATGGGCAGATGGCTGGGATCAGATTATTTTCGTGTAAAAGCCTTGTGAAGTTTTAAATTGTGACTGCTTGAGAAATCTCCAGTGAGCAGTATAATAGAGCGACTTCATAGAGTATTTAGCTACCGGAGGACCAATCAGATGTTATGGAGTTTTGATAGGTGCTTATTTTTTTCCCCCTTGTCTTTGATTACATTATTCTTTTTATTTTTTTTACATGCCTGCAGATCATTTTATGAATCAAGGGAAGAAATTGACAAATAGAATTGTGTCCTGTTCATCTTTCACTCCTTGTATTATTTAACCTGAACTAGGAATATAAGGAAGGAAGGTTGATATGATAGCTCTGCAGATTCTTCTATATTAGTTTTGGCACAGTGCATTTGATTATAAACTCCTTAATAATCCTTATGGCTTCCAATGATGCTATAATGGTTTTGGCATCTCTCCTCCATGCTTGTATTGCAGAAACAATTTTGTGTATGTAATCCTTAGTATCTGGATACATTTGATTTGTTTTCTGCAGCTGAATTATATACAAATAGCAGCATTTGTTTTGTTTGTTTTAAAAGTAAAAAGAAAATCCAAGTGTTATCCCCATATTATCATACTCTAAACAACATGTTGACTCTTATTGTCATTCATTACGGAATTTGAATATATATGTATATATCCACCACATTATTACAATAACATGTGCAAAGTCATAATGAATTCATGTATAAATACCCTAGTAATTACATGTAATCAATACATGAATACACACTTCATCTCGGTTCTGATGTTAATCAGGTATATTTCAGGGTCAGCAATAGGGGTTACAGACTAGGGTTGGATTTGGGGCTTATAATGGTGAACAGCATCAGAACTCAGATGCAATGCTATAGAAACTCAGCCATTATTCCTGTAGTATTCAATCATTCATTCATATTCTGGCATTTTCTTACGCAGACATTAATGCATGGATGGGTCGAAGGGGTGCATATATGTAGATTTTAGATTTTTAAACCCAGAATGGCATTTCCATCTGTACAGAAGCTGCCGAACTCTGCAGATCAATCTCCCTACAGAAAGCATACCATGTAAGCTTAGCAAACAGAGACTGCACTGGAATCCTCTGCAGGGAGAACTGTGCTTCTTGTCTTTCTTTAAAGTGCTGGAGGTGGATCGGTGCTTTTATTCAGTTCTGGAAATCAATGTATTTCAAGCACCTGAACTTAGTCAAAATCAGCAAGTGTCCGCTTATCTTCAAAAGACTGTACACTTCATGCTTCCACCGTCGGCCATGCTTGTGGATCATCGGTTTGCTGTAAAGACAATTGGAAAGTGACAAATAGTGTTAAGTATCTCTCTGCAGTATTCTAGGAGCCCACTATTGTCCAATGTCAAAATGGTCTCATCCAGTATCCCTGACAACAGCCCACAGGCATGCTGGGAGCAACGCAGAAGCAGCCCTGCACACATGTGGAGCCACTGCGAAACACAGTCCTCAGTGCTGAGCAACTTCACTTGTTTTGACACATAGAAGGCTGGAACTGAATGATTGTAAAGGACAGGGAGAGTGCAATAAATAGGGAAAAGAAAAGCAGAACTTATGACATTTGTGACACTGCGATTGGTGTGGGATGGGGTGGTCCCGGGAATATGGTTAGCAGCCATGACTGTGGAGAAGACCAATCAGTGGTGGTTGGTAAAGAAATGGCACTTTTGACTAGAAGAAAACAGAAAAATAACTCCTGGGCCAGTTTCGGGGTTGCAGGTTACATACCTCCCAATTTCTACTACGCCCTGTTGTGTGTCACACTTTTCCCATATACAACACGCTAAGGAGTATCCTAGGTACCTATAGATGTGTTATGAATCACTTCCAAATAAGAGTACAGGTTCATTTTAGCAACAAATACAGTTTCTTCCAATGCTCTTTAAAAGTGTTATTATAAAAGTATTGCAATGGGTGTATTGTCTTGTGTTTTCAAGTTTATGCCTGATTGACAACTACTTTCCCACCTCATTTCATTGATGTCACTCTTTTTTTTAAATCCTATTTAGATTTTAAGCCATCTTCTTTAGAGTTCAAACGGGTCCAGCATCCCAAAGGATAGATTGTTCCATTAATTAAAGGAAATCATTTTCCCCCCTGTTAAATAAACTCGAATCACTGTGATGTGTTGTTAAAAAGAGAAACATATAATAAAGATATTGTAGGGGCCATTGCTTTCTAAGGAAATGTGCAAGTACATGAAAAAAGTCTATGTTTTATGGAACGCATAATTAAAATGGCTTTGCTGTAACTGACAGGGAATTAAGCTTGATTTTTGTTTTCATGCTGTTCAAGATTTTATTTGAAATATCTGTCAGAATAGGTAGAAATGGACTGAAAGAAACACACACACAAAACAATAATAACATACAGCTGCTTTTCCTATCATGTTGTGTCATCTATAAGAGACCGGGAAAGCAAATTGGAAGAGTGTCATTGATCTGTAACAAATTGGAAGAAATTAAAATGTCTCCATGACATAATATGTGTATTATACCCATGACTGCCAGCTTTAAGTTAATAAACCATGAACTCATGATGTCAATGGCATTAAGTGTGTTTTTCTGTATTTGGTTTCAATAATAAGTAATTTATGGTCAACAGATAGTTTGAACAGCTCATAGTTAAAAAGTTACTTTGTTCCCTCAGTAATATTGAATGCTTCACTCTAGCTCCAACTTATGGACTGACTTACGTGCTTTCTGTATAATTTATTTAATCTCAATTTGTTAGCCACTTCCATTAGAGTGGTAACCATTCTAACTGATGTTCCTATACTTTCTATAAAATTCAATGTTTCTAAATCAGTTACTCATGCACAAGTGACATAACCTCCTGGTGAAGTACTCAAAAGTTGACAAAAGTTGACAGCTGTGAAGTGGCTTGATGGCACCCGTCCCGATCTTCAATGGGCCAGGTTACTAAAACAACCACAAATGGGCTCAAAAACAAACACGAGATGCCTTCTGCTATAAGAATACGTGTTAATAAAATGGCAGGAGCTTCAGGAGAGTTTTATCTGCAGTTTGCTGGACCTGCATTTGCCCTTGTCCCTTGGTTAATACAAACCTCAAGCACAACAGAGGTTATTGTGGATTTTTTGATCACGCAAGGATTAAAAAGTCATGGCTTTACACAATTACCTCACGTATGTTACATGCTTGTTGACATATATTACAACCTCCTGAAGTTTTGCTCAGTTTAAACTGAGATTTGAGATGGTGGTCTACAGGTTACCTACAGAGCCAACAGGTTGAATTTCATCAGGAATTGTAATGACATGCTTACTGAGGTATAACAAAAGCCAATGCCTTTTTTCTACTCATATGGCAATGTCCTAATCTAGCTTTTGTTTGTGGCAACTGGGAACATTCTAAGAATAATGTGTCCTTTTTCCCTCTCTTTCTCTCTCACATTTCTACTATATTAAAGAAAGGGAGGGAAAACACCAAGACGCTCAACAGTTTCTGTAAGCAGTTACAGTGCATATCTTATCTTCAGCTTGTACACATCACACTGGGTATCCAACTGGGCTTGCAGGGGTTATCTGTCATATTTTACACTGTTCACACCTGAGATTTGTATGTTATATTTTGTAACGATGAGTGGAGATCAGTGCATGGTATGAGCTGCCGAACACTGTGTAATTACTGGAAACAGGGGTGTTTAGGGAATGCTGGGGTCAAAGGTGTAGGTCTACCTTAAAAACCGGTGTAACGCCAGTCTTGCATTGTAGTCCCTAATAACTGTCAGGCCTCATTATTTTCCACAGTGCCTGACAGTTTGGAATGGAAGGAACTCTTCCATTTCACCACAGCTGATAATATTTTAATGGGTGAACCGTGTATTTTTTTTTTCTTCACTTGCACAAAATTATAGTTCGAAAAAACTCCAATAAAGTATTTAAAAGGACCATCTGCTGAATTCAGACAAGGGGGTTCTTGTAAACAAAATACCTCCGATGCTAACAACCGAATGATCTTATATATTGTATTGTGCTACAAATTAAAATTGGATTAAACCACCTACACTGTACCTTTACTGAATCTTAAGTATCTTATGCAAACTGTGTGTTTGTTGCGAGCATTCATTCTGCCTGATGAGTGCCTCATTATTTCTACACCAGCGGTACACACTGGGTATAGCATAATCAAAGCCTGGGGGTACGTATTAATTATCCTTTTGAATAGTGATGAAATTTTAAAAAGATCTCCTTAAGGCTCACATCATCAGCAGATGAAACAAAGCTTTGCACAGCTTGTGAGCAGTGGCTCACATGTGTTTTTACATCTGTTCAGGATATTTCAATTTGATGCTCAACAAGCTAAGCCTGAGATTAAAGGATAATATATGTCATCCACACAAACATCATTTCTAATGTGAATATATTCCAGCCTTTTCTAAACCGTCACATTACAGTCATCGCAGTCGTGTATGTGTCTTCTGTGTGCAACACTATGGAGCTGCTTTTACATGTTCTGGTTGTCGAGGAAGCTTTTTTTTTTTTTTTTTACAGATTTGCTTTTAAGAAATATTTATGAGCTGATTTTCTTTTAAAGAAAGCGTTGTCTTTAATGAACATGTTTAAAAATTGTTTCAGCATCTATAATTTATAAGGTAAGACTTCATCTGTGAACAGGGCTAGTTTGTAAATGTGAATACTTAATAATAATAAAAAATTGTTTCCTATTTAGAAAGTATATTAAGAATCAGTGCACTTCTTGTGCAAATGACTTCCTAAGACTTGGAAGAAAAAAATAGTTGTCCAGTCATTCAAATCAAATGTCTAATTCTATTCAATATGTCTGTGTGTCATATATATATATATATATATATATATATATATATATATATACACACTCACCTAAAGGATTATTAGGAACACCTGTTCAATTTCTCATTAATGCAATTATCTAACCAACCAATCACATGGCAGTTGCTTCAATGCATTTAGGGGTGTGGTCCTGGTCAAGACAATCTCCTGAACTCCAAACTGAATGTCTGAATGGGAAAGAAAGGTGATTTAAGCAATTTTGAGCGTGGCATGGTTGTTGGTGCCAGACGGGCCGGTCTGAGTATTTCACAATCTGCTCACTTACTGGGATTTTCACGCACAACCATTTCTAGGGTTTACAAAGAATGGTGTGAAAAGGGAAAAACATCCAGTATGCGGCAGTCCTGTGGGCGAAAATGCCTTGTTGATGCTAGAGGTCAGAGGAGAATGGGCCGACTGATTCAAGCTGATAGAAGAGCAACTTTGACTGAAATAACCACTCGTTACAACCGAGGTATGCAGCAAAGCATTTGTGAAGCCACAACACGTACAACCTTGAGGCGGATGGGCTACAACAGCAGAAGACCCCACCGGGTACCACTCATCTCCACTACAAATAGGAAAAAGAGGCTACAATTTGCACAAGCTCACCAAAATTGGACAGTTGAAGACTGGAAAAATGTTGCCTGGTCTGATGAGTCTCAATTTCTGTTGAGACATTCAGATGGTAGAGTCAGAATGAGAATGAGAACATGGATCCATCATGCCTTGTTACCACTGTGCAGGCTGGTGGTGGTGGTGTAATGGTGTGGGGGATGTTTTCTCGGCACACTTTAGGCCCCTTAGTGCCAACTGGGCATCGTTTAAATGCCACGGCCTACCTGAGCATTGTTTCTGACCATGTCCATTCCTTTATGACCACCATGTACCCATCCTCTGATGGCTACTTCCAGCAGGATAATGCACCATGTCACAAAGGTCGAATCATTTCAAATTGGTTTCTTGAACATGGCAATGAGTTCACTGTACTAAACTGGCCCCCACAGTCACCAGATCTCAACCCAATAGAGCATCTTTGGGATGTGGTGGAACGGGAGCTTCGTGCCCTGGATGTGCATCCCACAAATCTCCATCAACTGCAAGATGCTATCCTATCAATATGGGCCAACATTTCTAAAGAATGCTTTCAGCACCTTGTTGAATCAATGCCACGTAGAATTAAGGCAGTTCTGAAGGTGAAAGGGGGTCAAACACAGTATTAGTATGGTGTACCTAATAATCCTTTAGGTGAGTGTATATATATATATATATATATATATATATATATATAGGCTCTGTTGATATTTAAAATGTCCATCACCAATACCTTTTTGCTGCTTTGATCTTTTGGTAATACTACACTCTACACTTTTTCTTTAATATGTTGGTAAAGCATCATCCAATGAAGGGATGAAGTTTGTTTTAATGTCCAGGAGGGCATTAAAACAAACTATCCTGTTTGACACATATTTTTCTGACTGACTGCCTTATTTACTACACTTTCACTGTAAACCCTGCAACCTCATCTCCTTTCCACAGTGCAAGGGCCAATCGATCATTTTGGAAAGAAAATAAGCAGATACAACAAAGTTTTCTTTCTTTTTTTTCTAAAAACAGGACAGCATTGTGCATTCGAGACAAACTTTTCTGGTGTATTGCTGATTGACAGAAATTACAGAAAGATGTATACACCGATGAACACAGTGCTGGGCAAAATCATGGGGGGTCACCTGAAAATCTTACTGAGGTAAATTACTTCAAGTATTGGTTTATATCTATCATATTATTCATTTAAAAAATATATAATTCTGGATATGTTTAGCCAGCACTTGAACAGTTATTAATGTAATATATTGTAAAAATTGTAAGATGCCCTGGATGCATCTGCTGAGAAATATAATAATAATCACAATGTCATTCCTTTTAGACTTTAAGATATAGGCTCCAAAACGCAAGATTAAAGAGTTTCTCTAAACACCATTCAAAAAATATAATATTTTGTGAAGGAGCCTTTAAATAATAGTCTGTTTTACTTAAAGGAGTACAGACCATAATTAACAGATACATAAAAGAGGGTGTCTATGCAAACAAAGGCTGAGAAGCAAGGGAGAAACTAGTAGAAGACAGACTGACAGATTATTTCAATGCCACATCAGATCTCCTCATATCAAAGGAAGCAGTAAAGAGAGGTATTTGAGAAGATGCCATGATGGGAAAAGCTACAGCCGAGTCATACTCTTAGTTGCAAATTAGATGTCCAGGTTACTCCACAATGTTGACATAATGACATGTATTTCCAGTCTAGTTTGGTCAAGTCTCCCCCAGCACTAATGGATTTGTGCCAGAGGTCAGAGCCTATGCAGAGGTTATGGATGCTCGTCCAAGCTGTCACCATCTCGATGTGGAACAGTAGTTTTCTTGCAATATCATTGATGTAGTGCACTATGAATCCATGATTTATGACACTGTTGGAAAGAATACTGCCTGTTGTTTTGATGGGTGAAAAAAGAAACAACCAAACATAATCGTAATCTTAACAGAGGATTGTGATTTCTCACAGATTTCCAGTTTATATCTTTGCTAATTTATTTTACACAATCAGGAAATTTTACCCATCTTTCACTATTATTCTTTTACTATAATTATTATGATATTCAGCTCTATGCATCCTTTAAACCAAGCAATAATCTACCTAGGTTCAAATTAAATTCCCTCGAACTTTATTTGCCAACAAATGCACAGAGGTTTAATTAATGTGGCCTAGCTTTCAAATCTCTGTGTGAATATTAGGCAAAATCCTACAAGTTGTATTTAGAGATTATTTATATAGTTGTGGTCATTTTTCTGGGCATACATTTGCAGCTTCTTAAGTCACAAGACTAACATCACACACAGCAGTGACAAAGGCCAATTAAAGTATTCTGGGATTTGTTGTTTCAGGAAAAGGCATTCAACAACAAAAGGTTATCATCAAACAGATTTACATTCAATATAAATCCATGTGTTCATTCTTGGAATTCAATGCAGGAGATATCTAACCTTATTGAAATCATCCATCAAATCAAACATCCACCCCTAAGACACAATACATTGTGGAAAAACTAATTTTAGCTGGTGTCAGAAATTTATAAATAAAAACAAACTGGAAATTTACACAGACTACAAGAACTTTGACAACACAGAAACTAAATCACTGTGAATGGGGATGTTGGGGGGGAAGTATGATAAGATGTTCTATTAAGATCTATTTTGATGACAAGATTCCTGTTTCCTCATTTGTTTGTTTCCCATAATTTCATTTGATGACCATAGTAAAAAAGACAGAAACAAACAAAAAAAAAATCTTTATAACCATTAAAGACATTGACACAATGTTGATCTCTTCGAAATACTGCTTAATAACTATTCTGATGTGCATGTACGGTCACAAGCAATATTCACTCAGAAAAACACAAAGGGCACCTGAGGCACAATAATCTTTAGTAAGATGCTAAGCGTGTTATTCTCACACTGTGCATTATGCAGTATATATGGGTGTGTGAGTTAACAAGGGGGGGAAAGAACAGCTGTCAGGCCATCATCTTGCCTAGATACTTCATACAAATCATATACTGTATATTGAATATTTGCAAATGGTTTTTATATTCGTCAAGCGCTTGGCAAGTCTGTCATCCTCTCAAAATGAGGAGTACGTTATTTATTTATTTTAGTTCAACATAATTATAAGCTTTAGAACTGTACGCTGGTATGACACTTATTGTATATTAATAATCAAGTGCCTAAGTGCATCAAGTTAAGTTTTTGCTTCCTTTCTTGCTTCTTTTTTATATCTTTTAATAAAATGAAACCAACAGCTTTTTCACTGAAGGCGGCAAGCATGAGATGTGAAAGTGAGAAAAGATTATGACTGCCAAGGAATCTTTGTGTTTGTTGTTGTTGTTGTTGTTGTTGTTATTTTCATTGTTAGCTTTGGCACATATTTGTCTATGCTGGCTATTCTTTCTGTACCGACTTTATTTCTGAAGCAAATGGAAGGATAATTCCAGAGCAGCTAATTTCTTATGAAATATGATCTTGAAAGACTTATTTTAAGATTTAAGCAGTATTCACATTGAATGGCATATTAAATGTCCAATCTAATTTCAAAATAAACAAAGACATGCTTATGCCAAATCCGGTCTTCATCAAGCCAACACTGAGTATGACTTTTCTTAGGGTTTAGGTCAGAATGGGCAAAATAATATAATTCAGTCATACGATGTTGTCAGATGGTTCGTGGAACCCAAGAATTTCAACCAGTAAAGAGCTGATCTAAGATATAGGCCACCATTTAAAATTTGGACTAAATTATTAATGCTTTGTAAGTGGGATTCACCAAGGGGTCAGGCAGGGCTCCTGTAGGTGTTCAGTGTTATCCGGAAGAGTCTGAATCTGTCCTTTATCAGACATTTTAGCTTTGCTCTTTGCACTGGGGGTGTACAGTGTAACAAGAAAAGCATGGTCTGCAAGTGCTGGGGTCAGCAAACAGGTGTACATTGCCTTTACTTCTCCTGCGCTGGTACCAGTGATCTCAGGATGAGTTGAGTTTAGTCACAAATGTCAACTGGGTCATATAAAAAGAAACAGGGTATAGAAGTCATGTTTAATAAAAAAATGATACATTCTTAAAGAAGCAATAACATATTATTTCGCTCTCTAATTAAATGTCATTCCCCTCCATTCCATAAAAAAACAAAAATGAAGGATTACATTTGTTTGAAACGTCTTGGTTTTCATTTTCCATAAATAGCGTGTTTCTGTCCTTCCAGCTACTGATCTATGATCTGAAATCATATTCGTTAAGACTGAAAGCTGTAGTGGAACCTGCATGAAGAGTAAATTATGCTCTCAGAATTGTATTCCTTTTATGGGCATTTAATGAATTAACTAAATAAATATGTATTTGTACTGTATGTCTTCCCCAAAGGTGCCCACTAAAGACTGGTGAACCTCATTCTTAGAAATCACCTTGATACCTTCCTTAAATGTATTATTTCCTTGTAAATGGAGTTAGGTATAGTCACTTTCCTCCAATTTATTTTACTCTATCCATGAACAGCCTATGTGAAGTAGCTTGCATCTCTCACAACATACAGAAAGGAAGCCAACATCACCATAATATGGTCAACATCCTATATCCAATGGGCTTGCCAACAGCCACTTTTGTCAACCCCAATTTCTTGCCTGAGGGGCCTGACAGGAGAATTAAAAACAAGTCGAGGCGAATAATGACATCCAAAAACTATTTGTGTTTTACATCTCCCTTAAGTATGCGCTTCAGGGACAGTTAAATGTGTGAAAGAGATAATCGTTCTTTGACACTGTCAACTTCTGTCACGTCGCTGGAAGAGTTGTGAAAGAGTTTTGATGGAATAGTCTTGTTGCTGATGACGCCACTTCTAAACTTGTGTGTTTTTATCTGCCTTGTGAAGAACTTGTGAAAGTAAACTTGCTCTTTTCTCAGAATGTCTTGGGGCCTTTATGGAAATTATTTTTCTGTACGAGGTCTTTCCCCAGTAAAATATTTCACTAACTAATTCCACCAAAAAAAACACCCTATCAAGGTGCATCCAGTTCTCACTCCCCAGATTTCAGGCTTGCTGGCACTGCAACCAGACAACATAGTAAAATACTAAACATTATGAGGGAACAATTCACCTGAGATTAGGAATCATTCCTATTTGCTCAGACATAAAGAATGAGAAAAAAAGAAGTATGATGTATAATTAAAAATGTGTAAAGATGTAATTATTTGAGTGCTGATTATCATTAAGTCACTTTAAAGAAACATGACTGTGAGCCATATTTAGTGTACTTCATTTATTAATTAAGCAAGCTGTTTGTTGTTGCTCTTATGAGAGCCAGCAGAGGTATTCTCTCTTTCAATGAGGAAAGGCAGAACCATGAAAAGGAGGGAATTCCAAGCAAATGATTTAGGCAGCACAGACGAATGCACAAGGACTCCATGGCATTAGATGAACTGGAGGAAGCTAGAGATTGAAAATGCTGAAGGGTTTCTGAATAACCATCATGTCAGATACAACACAGGTCTTTCTACAGCCACATGAACTGTACAGAAAAAATGTATGTGTGATAACACATTGATGACCACGGGACGGGTAGTATGTCATCATAACCCTAATAACCATGAAGTAACCAGAGGATTGCAAGTTAAAATCGCACATGAAACACTGCTGCTGTTAACTTGAGGAAGTTTATAAATGGGTGTTATTCTGTCACTTTAGGTAAAAGACTCATCCAGATAAAGGCCTTATACACTCACCTAAAGGATTATTAGGAACACCATACTAATAATGTGTTTGACCCCCTTTCGCCTTCAGAACTGCCTTAATTCTATGTGGCATTGATTCAACAAGGTGCTGAAAGCATTCTTTAGAAATGCTGGCCCATATTGATAGGATAGCATCTTGCAGTTGATGGAGATTTGTGGGATGCACATCCAGAGCACGAAGCTCCCGTTCCAACACATCCCAAAGATGCTCTATTGGGTTGAGATCTTGTGACTGTGGTGGCCAGTTTAGTACAGTGAACTCATTGTCATGTTCAAGAAACCAATTTGAAATGATTCGACCTTTGTGACATGGTGCATTATCCTGCTGGAAGTAGCCATCAGAGGATGGGTACATGTTGGTCATAAAGGGATGGACATGGTCAGAAACAATGATCAGGTAGGCCGTGGCATTTAAACGATGCCCAATTGGCACTAAGGGGCCTAAAGTGTGCCAAGAAAACATCCCCCACACCATTACACCACCACCAGCAGCCTGCACAGTGGTAACAAGGCATGATGGATCCATGTTTTCATTCTGTTTACGCCAAATTCTGACTCTACCATTTGAATGTCTCAACAGAAATCGAGACTCATCAGACCAGGCAACATTTTTCCAGTCTTCAACTGTCCAATTTTGGTGAGCTTGTGCAAATTGTAGCCTCTTTTTCCTATTTGTAGTGGAGATGAGTGGTACCCGGTGGGGTCTTCTGCTGTTGTAGCCCATCCGCCTCAAGGTTGTACGTGTTGTGGCTTCACAAATGCTTTGCTGCATACCTCAGTTGTAACGAGTGGTTATTTCAGTCAAAGTTGCTCTTCTATCAGCTTGAATCAGTCGGCCCATTCTCCTCTGACCTCTAGCATCAACAAGGCATTTTCGCCCACAGGACTGCCGCATACTGGATGTTTTTCCCTTTTCACACCATTCTTTGTAAACCCTAGAAATGATTGTGCGTGAAAATCCCAGTAACTGAGCAGATTGTGAAATACTCAGACCGGCCCGTCTGGCACCAACAACCATGCCACGCTCAAAATTGCTTAAATCTCCTTTCTTTCCCATTCAGACATTCAGTTTGGAGTTCAGGAGATTGTCTTGACCAGGACCACACCCCTAAATGCATTGAAGCAACTGCCATGTGATTGGTTGGTTAGATAATTGCATTAATGAGAAATTGAACAGGTGTTCCTAATAATCCTTTAGGTGAGTGTATAGCACATTAATGCAAAGTGGAAAAGAGTGAAAGTCGCTAAGTACCAAGCAAATTTACAGTGATAAACTTTCATAGGGGACAAATAAAGAATGAAACTACAGGCCAGGATTGTAATTAATAACCTTCTGCTCCAATTTATATACATCTAGATCTCCAAATTCTGATGGCTTTTCCATCGAAAACTCAAACCTAAAACTGTGATCATCTTTAAGAGCATCTCAGGTTCCTTGTTGGTGCACTAAACTCATTGTTTGTATATTTTTCACGTGCGCTGAAGACCCATATTGAAAGGTTTACCGCTATGCAAAGACTCATCTCTGCCAGCCCTTTTGGAAACTGACCAAAAAAGCGAGCAGACCTCTGCTGTCATGCTGCTTTGCAAGAAATGTTGGAGACAGATTCATAGCTTATTCCCGTAAATTATACAACAGCATGGAAACAATGCTGAGGCTAAATGGGGGAATGTAAATGATCATGGAAACAAGCAAAGATGGTTACTTTTTTAAAGTTGGTAATGACAGCTTTAAATGACAGCACTGGTCTTGGCAACTGGACACTTGGCTTTCAGACGGCACTTCTGAGAATTCGTATATAATCTTGTGGTCACTTCTACTGCACAACTCCTATATTTGCACCCAGGTACTCTTGTTGAAAACAAAGCAGTTATTTTCGATGAAGGCCTTTGCTCAATCCGTTATACCCTCAGGCTGTAGTTTTGTTCTTCAAAGGAAGTTTACTCCACAGTGGAGTTGGTAGAGAAAGATGAAACATTGATTGGAAAAATAGATCGCCTTTTATTTTTTTATTTCTTCCAGAAGCAGAATAGTCTTGTAACGTAAAGTTAAAAAAAAAGAAAGAAAAAAAGATAAAGCTTACAGATACAATGCTGTTGACGATGCAACCCAAATTTCATTGAGTGAATCCAAATGCACATGGTTCTCAAGGGCTTAGTAACTAATTTCCTCTGGTTCGTATCCACTCAACAGAATACAAATACAATACAGCTTAGTTCTATAAGGAATGAAATCAAGGTTATGGTATCTTGAGCTTAAAGCTAATATATGTGGAAAGCATATTCAATTATTATCCTATTTTATAGTATCTTGAAAAGTCTGTTTCTTTATAATACTAACACAGCAACAGGAATGTGAAAGGAGGGTGCGCAGAAGAAGCTGTACTTACATATACAGTACTTGATACCAGCAGGACTGGGAAAGATCTTAAGCTTTTGGTCCATTATTATTAATATATATCCCCCGCACCTTTTGAGCAATGACATTCTAGCTCTCTCTAATTAAGCGCAGCACACAAAATCCAGAAGGAAATGATTTGTTTGAATTGGGGGCTCAAGGAACAACCTGCTCAGTGAGGATACATCTGTGTGCACACACATGGAAAGGGGAAAACATGGCAATAGACTTTACTTGCTCTGTTATGTGTCTAATTATTACCCTCAAATTTTGAAAGCTTTTTGTTTCAAATCCTCTCGTTCACATTTTGGACCAAACCAAAATTGTGAACATTATTTGACTTTGGTTCATGTCACATTTACTCATCTGAGTCAGAGGAATCAAACCAAGTACACTGAAACTGGTTCGGAGAATCATGGCATTGCTTCATTAAAAAAAAAAAAAATCTGTCCGATAGCAGTGCAGAATGTGTCATAATCAACAATAATACCTTAAGGCAAAGGCAAGATATGTATTTACATTTGTACAGTCAATGGTTAGCTACATGTAGCCCTATGAGAGCATAAAATACAGACATTTGGTGGGATTCAATTACTTTTATATATATTTTTGCTTTGTAAAGGAATTCCTTTTCAATTATTTGCTATATTGAAATTAAACAATATACTTGATAAGAAATCTCCCATTTGCCAGTATAAGAGAAGTTATTTTAAGCCTGAAAAATTATACATATATTTTGTGTTTATAAATTAGAGCAATTTCATTTGATTTGTTTTCTTAATATTCTGTTAGTTTGATTTCAGTGATGCATTTGATATACTTGATATATTTTTGTCTTTTTCTAATGATCACTTTCTTTCTTCATAATATTTTTAATTTTGGATAATTCTGTGTAAACACTTGCCTTCCCTTTTTGGGCTTAAAAAAGATTGATTTGCATATTTTACGAAGACATGTTAATCTGATGAATTTCTCCTATTGAAATTTGTGACATTGATAGATGCAGATTTGAAAGATTTCTCTCTATTGTGTACAGTACTAAAACTGTATGTATTAAACTATGTAGCTATTCATGTATTTTCCGCTTCATATTCATAAATCATTGGTGCATAAATAATTGTAGAGCAGCTCCCAGTATTCATCAGCCTGCCTTAGCTTTATAATTCTGTCACAGCAAATCTGCCTGTCTTTTACGCACACACACACATTAATTTTTAAATCAGCCTTCAAATTAACCTACATCTTCCTTGACAAAAAAACACTGCTGAGTAGAGAATATTTAGATCTAGGATTAAAAACAGTTTGGATAGATATCTGGAAAGACATACTGCCCCCTTTTGTTACAATGTAGTATTGCATATATATATATATATATATATATATATATAGTCAATATATTAGTCACAAGGTAACATATGGCAGAGTAATGACTGCATACCTTTTAAATACAACACAGTGAGTATAAGATAAAGTATACCAGAAATGTCCACCTCCATTTCTGTCTCTCAGTGTTGACCGATTAGTTTCACGTACTATATGTTACAACCATGACAGTTATGTAGTACTTATTTAGTACTCTGCAGGGAGTTATGTTGGCAACATATTCATAAAAAGTGTATATTCAGAGTGCTTCAAGTGACATTTGCAAGTTTTCTAACTGTGATTCTGTTAAATCTGATCAAGTTTGTATTTATTTCAACAGGTATATGAGGAAAATTGAAATGTAATATTCTCACCAAAATGACTGACATGAAATCTCTCCTGATTTTTATTTTTTATTATTATTATACAATTATAAAAAATACAGATATATTACAATATTTTCATGTTGAAAAAAAATCCCACATCACTCAGTGTAAAACGTTTCCTCCCTTTTTCCACCATCACACTCTTCTTTGCAATCAAGTGTTCCCAAGTTGTTGTTGAAGGAATATTTATTTTATTTCAGGATTATGTGTTGGTCAGCATAATTGAATGCTGTGTAATAAGTAGTTCAGTAATGATGTGATCATATCTGAAATTATGTCACCTTGTAATTTGAATCTGAAGAACCTAGCTGAATAAAGTTATCAAGCTCAGTTGATGAACTGACCGTTGTATTAGGTTTGCCCACTTCTGTAATTTGTTTTTCTTTAAAACAAGCTCATCTGATCTGTGTTCCACCGAGGAAAAGGTCACCTTCTACAAGGACTCTCGATTTAAACTTGCAGAAATCCAAGAAAAAAAAACAAAAAAAAAAACAGTCTCAGACACCAATATCAATAAAGTAACATTAAACTCTGGACGCTCAAGGGCAGCATAGCTTATAACTCCACCAGGCGCCACTAATTAAAGCAATTATTGAGCGAGAGAGTTGATTCTGATACACACAACTTATCTAAGACAACAACGCTAACCTGTTTTTTTTTTCCGTTCTTTTTAAAGTCATTCTGAAACCACTGCTATTAACTGTCAAAGAGCATTAATTGAGAAGAAAATCGATACGTGAGATTGTAGACCTGCCTGCATGCAGGGCAGCAGTTGAATCACAGCATGATCCCACAAAGCAATAGGGATAGATTTCAAGCTTTTAAACAACTACTGGAGCCGCTCGAAGAAGCAAATTACTAGGGCTATTCCATCTAGGTTGCATACCTTTTTCACCAGAAGCTCACCAAACTCCCTCTCCCTGCAGATGAAAGGGGTGGGGTAGGGGGTACAAGTTTCATATTGTTCTTCACCAGATCACATATTCCTTTGTGTCCTTGGGGAAAGTGAAATTATTCTCTTCACTGTCAGCTTGATCTGAGCTCTGGCCAAGAATTACCCCATTCTTCTTGTTTTCGTCTTCCTCCTTCTGAAGGGAGATAATTTCAATGTCCACTGTTATACAGTCACTGCAGGGTTCCTCGGCACTATAGGCGCTCTGTAGCTGAGGGTGAAAGGAATGAACTGGAATGAAAATAGTGAAAGGAAACTTCTGGAAAAGATGTACTTGTATGTCAAATTAAAAACAGTCACGGTTTTCTGCTTACACAAAAACACCAAAAACATACAGTATCTTTTGTGCGCGGCCACATTATAGACGCAGAAGTAACAGTTGTATGTGGAAGGAAGGAGAATAACTTAACTAATCCTAGTCAACGATAAGGACTTAAAGAATCAAATCAAGCATCATTTAAGCAGAAGTATCAGAAGAGGACATTTAATGGTTATTAATGACATCACTTTTAATGGTTTTCAAAGATCCTTTAGCAACTTCAGGGCAAAAGAAAATAAATCAGGAAGTTTCTCTGCTCAGGAATGAGGAAGTTCATTCCAGAGCTGGGGACCAAGGGAGCAGAATGTGTGATACCCCATTGTTTTAAAGCAAGTCTTTGGGAGAGGAAGAAGTCTTTGACCATTGGGCTGAGGTAGACAGAGAGACTGTTTGCCATTGAGAAACTTAATAAGATAATGAGGACCAGGGCTATAAAGACTAACTAAAGGACTTTGTACTTAATTCTAAATTTGATGGGTAGCCAGTGAAAGGAAGCTAGTACAGGGGTGATGTGATCAAATTTCCATGTTCCTGTGATGACTCTAGCAGCACTATTCTGCAGGAGCTGCAACCTCTGGATGGCTTTAGAGGGCTGGCCACCAAGGAGGGCATTACAGGAATGTATCTAGCATGAATGCATGTCCTTACATAAGCCAGAGCCATACGATTCACAGTGGGGGATATCATATTTATCATCTCTCATTTATCTGGGTACTATGTGGTGCTTATTGATTAATTTATTTGTTTAAAGCTAATGAAAAAAACAGATTTAATGTGGAACAACTCTGATATTTTCTACTTAGCCCTTTTATATGCATATTAAAGTAAGGATTTGCAGTAGATCATATACCCAGCTATCAGTAATTACAAAAAAACAAAAAACACAACCTACTGCATCAGTATTAATGGACAATACATAAATATATATATAAAATATTGTCTGGGTAACTTCCAAACAGCAGGATCTGAACTCTTTGAGCAACTGTTTTCCGCTGGTTAGTAAAAGCAATACAATAGTATGAATCTTCTATTTGAAAACACCAAGCTTAAAAATAACTGTTTGCTGCAGTTCTTTTCTATATTACAGATTACAGAAAATGCTTTTGTCTGTGTTGTTAAAAAAGCTAAATAAAGCAAATTCTGTAGCAATATGCAGCTGGAAAACATGATTAAACAGTGGTGTGATAAGCTCTTTAAGGTGTTTTTTTTTTTAATGTGATCTGTTATGCACTTTGTTCCAAACTAAGACTTCTTGGAATTCCAGTATACAAAAAACACTAAAGCAGTGAGATATCAATCAATTGCACCAAAGAAAAGTGTTTAATTGTGAAACACAGACCAGTCTACAATGCTCTGGTGAATCTAGAGTTTTTATTCTTTTGTTTTCTTTTTATCTAGGCAGGTTATGCTCACCAACACAATCAGATCAGGGATCGGATAATAATGGTTTAAATTGAAACTGACATGGGGTTTTTAATAATGCAAAAGTTATTTTCCAGATAGTAGGTGTAACCCTGAAAAATTAGATTGACTGAAATCTTCAGTGAGTGGGATGCTCAACAGAGACATCAGACATAGATCCCGATAAACTGTGGCAACTTGTCGCTTTTAACCGGCTCCCTGCAATGCATTTAGGGTGTCAACATGCTATGCCCTTATAAAATTGTCCTGTTGTTATGCTATGATACAAAGTGAAATCAATATGGAGAGGTATGGTAAATAATGATAACAGGGAAAAGCAAAGGAAAAGCCAAGTACTTACATGCGTGATTTACTGTCAAATTTACTGTGATGAACTCCTATAGGCTCTATATATAAAATTACATATTTCTTAGGGGACAACTGTGTCCCCTACCTGGGATTGAACCCACAATCTTCCACTAAGGAGTTTGAATTATAATTCCACACTGCTGTATATACATAAATATATTATATGTATATCTTTAGATATATACATATATATACACTCACCTAAAGGATTATTAGGAACACCATACTAATACTGTGTTTGACCCCCTTTCGCCTTCAGAACTGCCTTAATTCTACGTGGCATTGATTCAACAAGGTGCTGAAAGCATTCTTTAGAAATGTTGGCCCATATTGATAGGATAGCATCTTGCAGTTGATGGAGATTTGTGGGATGCACATCCAGGGCACGAAGCTCCCGTTCCACCACATCACAAAGATGCTCTATTGGGTTGAGATCTGGTGACTGTGGGGGCCAGTTTAGTACAGTGAACTCATTGTCATGTTCAAGAAACCAATTTGAAATGATTCGACCTTTGTGACATGGTGCATTATCCTGCTGGAAGTAGCCATCAGAGGATGGGTACATGGTGGTCATAAAGGGATGGACATGGTCAGAAACAATGCTCAGGTAGGCCGTGGCATTTAAACGATGCCCAATTGGCACTAAGGGGCCTAAAGTGTGCCAAGAAAACATCCCCCACACCATTACACCACCACCACCAGCCTGCACAGTGGTAACAAGGCATGATGGATCCATGTTCTCATTCTGTTTACGCCAAATTCTGACTCTACCATCTGAATGTCTCAACAGAAATCGAGACTCATCAGACCAGGCAACATTTTTCCAGTCTTCAACTGTCCAATTTTGGTGAGCTTGTGCAAATTGTAGCCTCTTTTTCCTATTTGTAGTGGAGATGAGTGGTACCCGGTGGGGTCTTCTGCTGTTGTAGCCCATCCGCCTCAAGGTTGTACGTGTTGTGGCTTCACAAATGCTTTGCTGCATACCTCGGTTGTAACGAGTGGTTATTTCAGTCAAAGTTGCTCTTCTATCAGCTTGAATCAGTCGGCCCATTCTCCTCTGACCTCTAGCATCAACAAGGCATTTTCGCCCACAGGACTGCCGCATGCTGGATGTTTTTCCCTTTTCACACCATTCTTTGTAAACCCTAGAAATGGTTGTGCGTGAAAATCCCAGTAACTGAGCAGATTGTGAAATACTCAGACCGGCCCGTCTGGCACAAACAACCATGCCACGCTCAAAATTGCTTAAATCTCCTTTCTTTCCCATTCAGACATTCAGTTTGGAGTTCAGGAGATTGTCTTGACCAGGACCACACCCCTAAATGCATTGAAGCAACTGCCATGTGATTGGTTGATTAGAAAATTGCATTAATGAGAAATTGAACAGGTGTTCCTAATAATCCTTTAGGTGAGTGTATATCAACATAATTTACCTTCATTGTTTCTAATGTTTCTAATTTTCATAGGATTCAGTTTTTCCAATTAACAGTAGGACAATAATTGGCTATAGAATGATCTCAGGTTTTACAGGTTGATAAAAGGCTAGCTTTACCTGGAAACACTTACTCAGAATATGTGAGTTATTTGCCTAGAATTTAATTCAAGTTGTTATCGTATTATACATCGGATCTTATTATTACTGAAATCTGAGGCACAGAGTTGTTTTTTTAAAACAATTCTTAGCTACTGTGTTTTTCTGGTGGAGTTGTTCTTGTTTTACCTGAAATGCTTCACCATTACTAAAGAGATCTTCAAATATATGCTTTGGATCTGGAATCTGGGGTAGAAACAGTCGCCTCACCCTGTACCAGAATAGAAGACAGTGAATGAAACAATCACACTCACTCTAAACACACTGATAGTTTGCGTATCATAAGCATACATTTATTCTTCAGTGTTCACAGCATGGAACAAAATCTCACTGCATTGAAATCTTAAAGTGGCATTTAAGCATCTAAAGCACAATTACGACATTGGAGGGTTTATGATAATCCAAACTTCAGATACTTCCACACTTTATTACATTGAAAATATCTTACTTTTCTTTTGTCCAATGCAGAAAAAAGTCATATTCCTAATGCTTCACAATATATCACTATTATACTGTAAAAACATTTAATGCAACGCCCCAGTAAAAACAGGAACTTACCACTTTATTGTAACTATAAAATAGATCAGGACAGGTATTGCCGGGATTAGGATGAGAAGAATAAACGGTGAAGGGTACGTATTGTATCTTAAATCAATGGGGCAGGAATCTGTAAGAACAAACAGTAGGATTGTTTGCAAATCAACTTCAAATGTAAATACATAAATACATGTGTATATACAGCTGTAGTTGAAAGTATCCACACCCTTTGTTGTCACCGTCATTCACCAGTTTATTTGGAAGCTTTGCAGTTTACTCCAGGATGAATATGTGTTCAACAAACTCTGAAAAGATGTCACTGGTGAATTTTAATTTAAAACACTATTTATCAAACCAAGTTAATCACCAAAAAACATTGTTTTACATGAAGGGTGTAAATATATTTGACTACACTTGCTTTTTGAATAACTGTTAAATATATATATATATATATATATATATATATATATATATATATATATATATATATATATCTACTAGAATTGAAATCTGCATCAGTGACAAGTTGAATGGTTCATACAGTACAGAATATCATACTGATAGGTTCAACGAATTCCAACTAAGTTCCACTAATTGACACTTATGTAAGACAGCTCTGGGTATACCAAGAAATAGATAAGAACTATGATGCTATACAGAAGTCACTGTGCATTAGCGATAAGGAAGGGTAATAAAAAAAAAAAGGAGTCATTCTGGGTTTGAAACATGAAAGCACAAAACTCGTTGATTGCAGCTGTGCACCCAAACCATTCTGGCGGGGAACGTGGGGGTATCCTACCTATGAGAGATCCATTCCACCAGATCTTCTCAGGGGTCCAATCACTCCAATTGGAATGAAAGCAGAAGTCGCTGTATTTTAATCTCACGCGGAAGAAGTAGCACTTTGCGTGGTCAATTCTGGGCAGTGTGAAAAACAGACTCGATGGTTTCAAACGCTGTTTTTGAGGCACAAAACACAGATATTTATACAAGCATGAAGTGAGGAGAAGTGGCACAGGGCTAGTGTCCTAAGCTCTTTGATTCTCTTCTCTTAGATCAACTGGGGCTTTGTTCACCAATACTGGACCTAAACTCATAGGAGGCAAAAATAAACACATGAAAATAACTTCCCACTAAATTGCTTTTGTTAAGTAAACAAAAGGGTCTATTGTAATGTTAAGTTGGCACCGGTTTGTAAAGAACATTTCAGTAAAGACTACAACAATTGGACTGATACTGAAAAGACTGAGGCATGGATTATTAGTTATGGAGTTTATTTATTTATTAGTAATGGTGTTTAGGGGTGCAGCACCCCTTCTATAATTAATTTTACTCTGCATTGATCTATTTGCTATCTGTTTTAAGCATGGTGTTCACACTATTATCATTGCGTTATTTAATGCATGCAGTTCTAATTCGGTTACCTTGCTCAGAGATTCAGTTAAAACGATGATGCTATGTTCTGAGCAGTTAGCCGTTATTCAAGATAATGAAATAGCACAGTAAAAGTAAAAGTACAGTGAGGGATTTGAGAAAATAATACCAATACTATTTCATAGCATAGTCCCTATAATTCTACTATCATAAGAACACCTCCCATTCTGGCAGAGAAATTAAAATGAAGTTGTGCTATAGCCACATCAACCCCCACCCCTCCCCACAATACCACCATGCTCCAAAACTGTGAACAATCCAAATGCATCATGAAAATGATGTGTATAAATACCTGCCACTGTTTGTCATATTGAGTCTTGAATTCCACCTCGCTTTCATAACATATTGTTTCTATATCATCCTCTGACAGACTCCACGACACATCAATGTTATCGAATTTTTCCATTATTGTGAGGTTTTGGGGAGGCGGACAGTCTGAAAGAATGCAAAGTGATGTCATCCCAAGGGAAGGGAAGAAACTCTACAAATCTCTGTCGATATTCCTAGAACATTTGCAAAATCTGAAGGACTGTATAACATCACTATACAACATCACTCTAGAACAACTTTAAAATACAATTCCTTATAAAGATATTTTGGTTGCTTTAACAAAACCACACCCATGGCAGAATAAGTTCTCCTTTCCTTAAGAGCATTTTTTTGTTTGTTTTTTTATTTACAAAAAGGAAAGTGTTAAAGACAGAACATGACAGAAACGTGGCAGTTGCAACGGAGGGCTGCCACCAAGTCCCTGTACGTAGTTCTTTCCACAGAAAACCCCACTTTGGTAGTCAAGAGGCAGAATACTCTGACTCAGTTTGAGATGCTTTGATGTGGGAACTAAAGCGGAAGATTCAAGCTGCAGTCTGCATAATGACACAAAGATTTGTATCATTTTTCATAGGAAAACATATTTAGGCCCTGATTCAAAAAGTGTTTTAATGAAGTATTTTATTTTCTTCTTCCATGGTGTCCTCCAACTGCAAACGTAGGCATACTCAACTCTGAATGTCCAAATACAGTCATTTTAGTGTGTTAGAACTAATTGGGTTGCATCTAGAGATTTTTTTATATATGTATATAGTTTGTAGTAATACATAGGTACATATTAAATCATTTTCAAACCGACTCATGCAATATGGTCTTCGCCTCTTCTTTTGAGAGCTCAGTTTCACACACACCTCCAGTATATAAGTATGTTGGTGGTAACACTTACGAGTTGACACACTTAATCATTCATGGGGTTTAGTTTGGCCAGTTTGGCCAGTTTCCTGTGATTTTCCACTGTGCCTTACTAGCCTTGCTCTGCCTCTATGGTGTACCACCATAAACCTATACAGAAAGCAAAGACTTTCCCATGTATTGTTGGTAAGTTACAGGAAAATAGTGCTTTGCAGGTTTGATTTAAAAAGAGAAGATCATACACAAGGGAAAATTACTTACTATCAGCACATCCTGCATCCAAATCCTGCATTTCTGCGAGAGATAATGCCAGGTTCACAGAATCTTGACTGCTGAAATATGTGCGATTTCAATGTGATCCCTGCTCTGGTTTACAAGGCACTGTAAAGTTATTTTAAGTATGAGAAAGTAATTGACCAGGGGCTGAGGGATGTGTGTTTGCACATATGTTACATTGTGTGTTTCTTCAAAGTCAGTCAGCCACAGTAATTTCAGTTATGTAATATGAAAACAAGACGTGAATGACATTTTTGTTTTCTTCCTGAAAAAAAAAACACTGATTGTTTGTTATTAGTTTAGATACGTTTATGTTGTGTATCAGTTTGGTAATATTAATTAAAATTTATTTGGGTGTGTTTGATTTGAACACAAACTTTTGCACAGAACAGACTTTTACACAGCAGAGTATGTGTATGTAGTATGTATATATATATATATACAAACCGATGAGCCATAACATTATGACCACCTGCCTAATATTGTGTAGGTCCCCCTTTTGCCGCCAAAACAGCCCTGACCCGTCGAGGCATGGACTCCACTAGACCTCTGAAGGTGTGCTGTGGTATCTGTACCCTGTCGCCGGTTCACCGCTTTTCCTCCCTTGGACCACTTTTGATAGGTACTGACCACTGCAGACCGGGAACACCCCACAAGAGCTGCAGTTTTGGAGATGCTCTGACCCAGTCGTCTAGCCATCACAATTTGGCCCTTGTCAAAGTCGCTCAGATCCTTACACTTGCCCATTTTTCCTGCTACTAACACAACAGCTTTGAAGACAAAATGTTCACTTGCTGCTTAATATATCCCACCCACTGACAGGTGCCATGATAACGAGATTATCAGTGTTATTCACTTCACCTGTCAGTGGTCATAATGTTATGGCTGATCGGTGTATATATATATATATATATATATATATATATATATATATATATATACATACAGCTCTGGAAAGAATTAAGAGACCACTGCAATTTATTCTTATATTAGCATCTCTACATGTATGGCAGCCATTCCATTACAGTGTCTGTTGAATTACAACACAGGCACACCTCATTCTACTGAATGAGCTACTGATTATGTGATCACCTGAACCAAATCTTATTTAACAAGGAAAAGTATAAAAACCACTGCTGTGGTCATCACTATCCTTTTGCAATAGGACCAGCTGGATGGCAAAAACAATGCTAGTAGTACCTCAAAAGTAATTGGAATCAAAAAATAACTATTGACCACGCCAAAAGAGTTGAAAAGGAAAGTTTTGAGTGAGGGAAAGAAGGGTTCAGTTCTGGCTTTACTGGCAGAGGGATACAGTGAGTGTTGGGTTGCTTCCATTCTTAAAATTTCAAAGACGGCGGTTCATAAGAACAAGGTCAAGCAGCAGACATTGGGGACAACAGAGCTACAGACTGGCAGAGGGTGAAAATGACTCTCCACTGACCAGAATGACCGCCAGCTCATTGGAATGTCACTCAACAACCGTAGGATGAAACTGGTTTTGCAATGGTCTCTTAATTTTTTCCAGAACTGTGTATTACATATTAATATAGCATATTACTAAATATATAAGAAAGGGTAACAATAACTTAAAGAAACCATTGAAAATAATAGAAAGCTCAAAAACACAAAGCAACATCCCCTATTAGGACAGAACCTAATCACTGCCCTGAAAAACAGAGATGTGATTATCAGAAGGGTGGAAGAATTCTACAGAAACCTATAAAAGAAGAAGAAGAAGGTCTCAATGAACATAAGTAAAATAGCAGATGATTCTAGAACTAGTTGTTTATTCAATAAAGAGTGAAAAATGGGAAAACAGCTGGAGATTATGGAATCACACTGAAGATCGTAAAGGAAGCTGGAGAAGAAATGGAGACAATTCTTCCAAAACGTTTCACAAAGTGTCTGAAAATTAAAAAATCCCAGATGATTAATGAATCAACTCAACTGTCATCCTCCTTCCCAAGAAAGCAGACAAAGACGATCTGAAGAACTATAGGTCCATTTGTCTACTTTCCATATTAAACAATATATTTACAATAGTTTTAACACATCGCCTTCAAGACACCCTGGTTGTCTCCCGATCCAGAGAACAAGCAGGATTGAGAAGTGGATAAAATACAATAGATCATATTCAAGTCTAAGAAGTATTAGAAAGATGCAACAATGTGTTTCTGTGCCTGGCTTTATCAACTACAAAAAAGCATCTGATTAAAAAAAAAATGGTACTGTGTCAGAAACATAAAAACAACAGAACAAAGATAGACAAAAGAAGCCTTAGGGAGGCCTTCACCCAGCAGTGGATCAATACAGGCTGATGATGAAGATGATATATAGATTTCACAATTTGACTTTTGGGGAATAATATAAATAATAATAAAGAAATTGTTCAATTTTCAGTCATCACCTCTATTAAGTCTTAACCACATACATTCTGCTACTTTTGCCCTACTTCTCAGAGATTTTGAGGTTTCTCTTGTGTTCTAGTGAAGTAATACATTCAGTCTACATTTATGAAAGTATCTCATTGTTGTAAATCATATTAAAATGTAAACCTTTTACTATTCAGTACCAGAGGGCACAAAAAGCATAATATCTTTTTGACCACTGAAAAACATTAAGCAACCCTGTCATTAAAGATAATTTGGAAAACAGTCTCACCTTTCTTCATCATGGCAGCAGCCACATACTTCACTATGAATAAAAACAACAAAGGCAGTCGAGGCATTGTATGGACTCTGCATACATTGTATGTTTTACTACTTTCTCATCAGGCTACAGACTGAACAGAACGTAGGCTTGCCTAATTCTTTAAACAGCTTTGCATGTAATACCTTAGAAACCAGTTTAATATTAGTTTCCGTCTGTAACTTCCTCTGTTCACCTACAACACAGAGATAAAATCCTGCTGATTACATTTGGAAGTTCCAATTGTAGATAACCTTTTTTTTTTGCAAAGACTCTGTGGTCATTCGAAATAACTACAGCACAGAAGTGAACATATCATTTGACCAGATTTATAACACCATAGACCATATCACCATATTTACCATACCTGTAGTTGCTTGTTCTTAGCTTGTCCCCTAAACAGGGACCTTAGAGACATTAACTACAGATTGTTGCTTCTGACTCATTATATAACAAAATACCAATGTACAGTTAGGTCCATACATATTTGGACAGTGACACAATTGTCATCATTTTGGCTTTGTATGCCACCACAATGGATTTGAAAGGAAAAAATCAAAATTGCTTTAAGTGTAGACTTTTGTCCCCCCAATTTTAGGGGCTCAAGCGTATTTGGACAAACTAACATAATCATGAATTAAATTGTGAGTTTCAATACTTGATTGCAAATCCTTTGCAGTCAATGACTGCCTGAAGTCTCGAACCCATAGACATCACCAGATGCTGGTTTTCTTCCCTGGTGATGCTCTGCCAGGCCTGTACCTCAGCTGTCTTTAATTCCTGCTTGTTCTTGGGGCGTTTTGCCTTCAGTTTTGCATTTATAAATCAAAACAAACCAATCAGAGAGATAGAGCAAAAACATTAGGTGTGGCCAAATCAAAGTAATTGGTACAATCTTTAAAAGAAAGAACGCACTGGTGAGCTCAGGAACACCAAAATAACTGTGGTGGATGACATAATAATTCTTTCCCTGGTGAAGAAAAACCCCTTCACAACAGCTGGCCAGATTAAGAACACCCTCCAGGAGGTAGGCGTATCTGTGTCAAAGTCAACAATCGAGAGAAGACTTCACCAGAGTAAATACAGAGGGTTTACCACAAGATGTAAACAGGAAACAGGAAGACCAGATTACAGTTTGACAAAAAACATCTAAAGAACCCTGTACAGTTCTGGAACAACATCCTATGGACAGATGAGACAAAGATCAACTTGTACCAGAATGATGGGAAGAGAAGAGTATGTACAAGGGAAGGAACTATTCATGATCCAAAGCATACCACCTCATCTGTGAAGCATGTTATGGCATGGGCATGTATGGCTGCCAAGGGAACTGGTTCCCCTGTATTTATTGATGATGTGACTGCTGACAAAAGCAGCAGGATGAGTTCTGAAGCATTTAGGTCTATATTATCTGCTAAGATTCAGCCAAATGCTTAAAAACTCATTGGACGGCGCTTCACAATGCAGATGGACAATGACCCGAAGCATACTGCGAAAACAACCCAAGACTTTTTAAGGTGCAGAAGTGGAGTGTTCTGCAATGATCAAGTCAATCACCTGACCTGAATCCAAGTTCTATTAGGACTTTTTCTAGGTACAAGAGACACTTCTGATGCTCTTCCCCTCCCTGTACCTCAGTGATGGGAGACCTGCTGCTTCCCTATGACTGCCCCTCCCCCCATAAAATGTGAAGAGACCGGTATTTCCTGTTGTGGAGAGGCAGAAAGAGAGCCTGGGAGTTGGACTGAAAGTGAGAGAGAGAGAGTGAGAGAGTGAGACAGAGAGAGGAGAGAGAAGGGTTGCATTAACAAACTTTTAGTTCTGTGTTTAGTTAGGGATCTGTTATATGTGAAGCTAGGCTCAACTAAATTCTAGGTGTTTGATTGCTTTTGTGTATATCTCTTTTGTTTAGCACACCAGGCACTGTATATACAGTATAATACATCACTTGCACACACACACACACAAATATATACAAAGTACTGATACTCTTTTCTGGACATTTCTGGACTACTTATTTCAGTCAATAAATCAACCCTTTAATTTATAAAGTACCTTTAAGAACTACCATTTGAAAGCTTTGTGGTATACAAATTACAGAAATCCTAGATGAAAAATAGAATTGTTCTGAATAATTCTTCAGTTCATAATGTAGTATTAAAAATATACAATAGACTGATTAATCGACTGAAGATCTAAAGATTAAGATGATAATCACTGTTTGAGTGATTAAAGGGATACTTTGGTATTTTGGCATTTTAGCCAGATTCAACCAGAGTAATATGAATCCTAGCATGGGGACCTTTTTTACTTCTGTGCATCCAGTTTGAAGAAATGTGATTTCCTTTCAAATCGAAAGACAGCCATTACCAAAAGGGGAGAGCCTTCTGACCAATCAGTAAAAACATGTACCATGTACCAAAACATGTACCAAAATGGGCAAGCTTTCCAATAGGGGCCCTGCTGGCTGGAGGAAGACCCATCCCCGGCGACTGTGAAGAGTCTCCTCCTGACCGCAGCTGCCTGCCATGTCTTCTTTCACCTTGCCAGTGATACAGCTTAGCGGATTCACTTTCAGTTTTGTTGTGCGTCTTCTAAGCGGAGAAGTGTGCTCCCCAGCTCTTCGGAGTGTGGTATAATTTCCTTATTCCTTGACAGAGTATCTATTGTGCTCTTCTGAGTATTCTATAATAGTGGTTGTTTTAAAAAAATGTGCTTCTTGGACGGAGGTACAGTGAGGGAAAAAAGTATTTGATCCCCTGCTGATTTTGTACATTTGCCCACTGACAAAGAAATGATCAGTCTATAATGTTAATGGTAGGTGTATTTTAACAGTGAGAGACAGAATAACAACAAAAAAATCCAGAAAAACGCATTTCAAAAAAGTTATAAATTGATTTGCATGTTAATGAGGGAAATAAGTATTTGACCCCTTCGACTTAGTACTTGGTGGCAAAACCCTTGTTGGCAATCACAGAGGTCAGACGTTTCTTGTAGTTGGCCACCAGGTTTGCACACATCTCAGGAGGGATTTTGTCCCACTCCTCTTTGCAGATCCTCTCCAAGTCATTAAGGTTTAGAGGCTGACGTTTGGCAACTCGAACCTTCAGCTCCCTCCACAGATTTTCTATGGGATTAAGGTCTGGAGACTGGCTAGGCCACTCCAGGACCTTAATGTGCTTCTTCTTGAGCCACTCCTTTGTTGCCTTGGCTGTGTGTTTTGGGTCATTGTCATGCTGGAATACCCATCCACGACCCATTTTCAATGCCCTGGCTGAGGGAAGGAGGTTCTCACCCAAGATTTGACGGTACATGGCCCCGTCCATCGTCCCTTTGATGCGGTGCAGTTGTCCTGTCCCCTTAGCAGAAAAACACCCCCAAAGCATAATGTTTCCACCTCCATGTTTGACGGTGGGGATGGTGTTCTTGGGGTCATTCCTCCTCCTCCAAACAGGGCGAGTTGAGTTGATGCCAAAGAGCTCGATTTTGGTCTCATCTGACCATAACACTTTCACCCAGTTCTCCTCTGAATCATTTAGATGTTCATTGGCAAACTTCAGACGGGCCTGTACATGTGCTTTCTTGAGCAGGGGGACCTTGCGGGCGCTGCAGGATTTCTGTCCTTCACGGCATAGTGTGTTACCAATTGTTTTCTTGGTGACTATGGTCCCAGCTGCCTTGAGATCATTAACAAGATCCTCCCGTGTAGTTCTGGGCTGATTCCTCACCGTTCTCATGATCATTGAAACTCCACGAGGTGAGATCTTGCATGGAGCCCCAGACCAAGGGAGACTGACAGTTATTTTGTGTTTCTTCCATTTGCGAATAATCGCACCAACTGTTGTCACCTTCTCACCAAGCTGCTTGGCGATGGTCTTGTAGCCCATTCCAGCCTTGTGTAGGTCTACAATCTTGTCCCTGACATCCTTGGACAGCTTTTTGGTCTTGGCCATGGTGGAGAGTTTGGAATCTGATTGATTGATTGCTTCTGTGGACAGGTGTCTTTTATACAGGTAACGAGCTGAGATTAGGAGCACTCCCTTTAAGAGACTGCCCCTAATCTCAGCTCGTTACCTGTATAAAAGACACCTGGGAGCCAGAAATCTTGCTGATTGATAGGGGATCAAATACTTATTTCCCTCATTAACATGCAAATCAATTTATAACTTTTTTGAAATGCGTTTTTCTGGATTTTTTTGTTGTTATTCTGTCTCTCACTGTTAAAATACACCTACCATTAAAATTATAGACTGATCATTTCTTTGTCAGTGGGCAAATGTACAAAATCAGCAGGGGATCAAATACTTTTTTCCCTCACTGTAAGTGTACAGTGGCAGTCTCGCTCGGAGCTGGCTTTATGAAAAGCCCCTCTATAGAGATCTACTATGCAACAGATTACCTCTTTTGTACCTTTCAGTGTGTTGCTGGGAACAGGAACTAAGTGTCTCAACCGAGACTCGATCTTCGGATCATACCTCCTTCCCCCATTGAGATATGGATTGGTTGATCGGTTCTCAGCATCGACACTCCTTTCCATCCAGATGTTGACCATCATCTCGACGTCGACAACTCCGAACATCGACCCCGCCCTCGCTGGAGGGACTCCCACTAGCTCTCAGCCCTCACCACCGAGAAGAAGCCCCACTACCTCTTCTTCACCCTCTAGCCCACATCAGAGGAAGCAAGCTCCATGTCAAAGCCATTTGCAGGACCCAGTGTGGAGTTTAAGGTGCTGATGTGCAGGGCATTCTGAGGCAGTGGATGTTCCCTGGGCTCCAAATGCAGGAACCGCCTCATGAGGGAGAGGCCCCGTGAAGTCCGCGAAGACCACTCTGTCTCTGGTCATTCGCCCACATCAACGCACAGGAGCTGCAAGCAGTCCTGCTGGTGCTGCACCACTTTCGCCATGTCCTGTCAGACAGACATATCTTAGTTTGGACAGACATCACAACAGTAGTTTCTTATATCAACTTCAGTCTACATCGTGTGGCATGCAGACTTCTCCTGTGAGTGCAGGACAATCTCCGATCGATAAGGGCAATACACCTGCCAGGTGTGTCTAACGCGGTGGTGGACATTCTCTCCCGGGGAGGTCCGGACAGCTCAGAATGGAGATTGAATCCTCAAATGGTGGAACAGACCTGGGAGAAGCTGTGACGAGCTCAGGTCAACCTCTTCGCCACAGAAGCAACAACCCACTGCCCTCTGTGGTTCTCACTGGAGACAGGACAGTGTCCCCTGGGCGTGGAGGCCTTTAGTCACCCATGGCCTCGGGAACTGCTGTACGCCTTCCCCCCACTGCCACTTCTTCCACTGACACTAGAGAGGATTCATCAGGAAGGAGCCCAAGTCCTCCTGATCACCCCCTGAGAGTGGCTGAGACAGTTGTGGTTCGCGACAGTAGCACAGATGCTCAGTGTGGAACCCTGGCAGCTCCTGTTATGCAAGGACTTACTGAGTCAAGCGTAAGGACTCCTATGACCCCAACCCTGCAGTTGTTGGTCTGGCCCCTGAAAGGCGCCGCCTAATGTCAATGGGAGTGCCAGATAATGTTGTGGAGATGCTACAGTCGGCCACGGCCCCCTCTACCAGAGCCCATATACTTATAAGTGGTCAGCTTTCGAAAACTGATGCCTAGCCAGACACATGGATCCGGTGTCGTGCCCCATGACTACCATCCTGTGCTTCCTGCAACAGCTGCTAGAGGAAGGGAAATCTGCATCCACGTTGAAGGTGTATCTCGCTGCTATATCAGCATGCCACAATAAGATTGACAATGTCTCCCCAGGAGCTCACTTCCTGGTGACCCAATTTCTGAAGGGTGAGACAATTGAGACCACCAGTAAAGGATACAATTCAGGCCTGGGACTTGACATTAGTTCTACAAGAGCTTAGTGGAGCCCTCTTCAAGCCCATTTCCACAACAGAGCTCCGCTTCCTCTAGCTCAAGGTGACCTTCCTTGTAGAGATAACATCAGCAAGGACAGTTAGTGAAATTCATGCCTTGTCTGTGGATAAAGCCTGTCTGATCTTCTCAGGAAGTAACGACAGAGTCACTCTAGGGATGAACCCGGCCTTCCAACCTAAGGTCATATCGGCATTTCACACAAATAAACTGATTGCCCTGGAGTCTTTTCACACCCCACCACATGCGTCGGATGTGGACCGCAGACTACACACACTTTGCCCTGTCCGGACAGGACATGGACAGCACTGCACATGGCCTATGGTTCTAACAACAGCGGGAGGGCGGTTTCTAAACAACAACTGGCACACTGGGTGGCAGACGTGATGCCTGAACACATCTCAGTGCATTCATCAAAGAGACAGGCCACATTGTTGGATCTCTTTCATGGCGCCTCACTTGAAAACTTGTGTAATGCTGGTCAACAGACCTTCACAAGGTTCTACAGTCTCATTGTGGTGGACAGGCTGCGCCTGCTCTGGGCACTCAGGTACTACAAGCAGCTTGCCCTCAGGCGCCATGAGGCTCTGCTGCACTTGCCATAATGGGATTGGGGTTATCAGGTGTCAGGACTCGTGACAGCTCTGGTACACTCTTCCCATTCGGTAATGCCTGTCTTTTGATTTGAAATGGAAAGTTAGGTTATTATGATAACCCTGAAAAAGAAAGACAGCCATTACCCTTCAGGGGTCGCTTGGCCAGACGACCTTCTTGATGACGAAATGGCAGGCAGCTGCAGTCAGGAGGAGACTTTTCACAGCCACCGGGGGCGGGTCTTCCTCCTGCCAGCAGGGCCCCTATTGGTACATATTTTCACTGATTGGCAGGTCAGAAGGCTCTTCCCATTTGGTAATGGCTGTCTTTCTTTGTCAGGGAACCAAGGTTATGATAATAACCTAACAATTTATCATTTCGTAAACATAGCACATTTGCTGGAAGTCAATGGTTGCAAAATGCTGACTCTCAAAAACCGGCTAATAAATCGTTTAAATACTCAAAAGCTTGTGCGTTTGTCATTTGTAGTCTTACAACACTATAAATAGTAAATAAATAGTTCAATACATTCGTTAATTGACTGGTAATTGTAAGAAATTAGTTTCCACATATTTCTTGATTTACGGTTCTTGACTTGATTTACTTCTTGACTAGTTTCGGTTCTGCCTGCACTCTCTATGTTTTCATTCATGCACAGTGAGCGTATCCTTGTGCCAACCTCATCACAGCTGATGAACTGCATAGTCCAGCGAGACCGTTCCAAAAGAAAAATGTTTAAACATATTAATCAAATTACTTTTGATTTTGTACTGTACAGAATACTTAATGTACAAATGTGCTATCCACCCAGCTTTGAGTATTTAAAAGATCTATTAGCCGGCTTTTGATAGTCAGCGATTTGCGACCATTTGCTTCCAGCAGAAACGATAAATTAAAATGTATTTTAACTGGTCGCACAGAATTAAAAAAAGGTCCCCATGGATTCTTATGACTACGGATGAGTAAGCAATCAGTCTAAAATACTAAAGTATCCCTCTAACCAAAACCAATAACACAAACCAAACACTAAACTTGATGGTTATGTAATGAAGACAAGAAGGCAAGATAAATTAGTTACGTGTTTTTCGCATTCCCAGTTTTTTAAGAATTTAAGCCTGAACAATCTGAAATCTGTCATTTAAAGATATACCAGCATAAAGAGAGTCATGTTTGTCCGTGCTGGTAAATATAAATGTGTAGGGCATTGGCAGATACAATCTGATCTGGGCAATATCTCATTAATTAAAAATGAGAAACATTACAAATATGAGACTCAAAGGACTAGCATAGAAATAAATAACTATTAGGATTCAGCTTACTTTTCTCTTGTGGCAAGCAGAACGCTTTGAATTTGCTCATCTGATGCAGATAGATTCCACTCTGGTCAGAATTCAACAGAAGGAATATCTGTTGCACTGTGATTCTTGCCCTACATGAGGTCAGAATTACAAAAGCAATCTGCAGAAAGCTACATTTTGATAAATTTATAAATTTCATACTCCAAACGGTCTAATTTGACCCCGGACATGCATTTAGTAGTTAATAAAAAGGGACCAAATTATGTTATGCAGAAAAATAAACCAGATTAAATTAATATTTTGACCCACCTTCCAAATTAAAATCCTAAAATTAGACAGGGTGCTTTATGCTTACTCAAGACTTCTTATTTATGCCCAATGGAAATGGACTTGAAACACCAAAGAGCAACTTTCTGGTAATACCTGCTAGCTCCCTCAGGCATTTAAGAAGAAGTGACACTGGGATCAAGTAATACAAGCAAAGTGGTTGAACTGACAGCCAGAAGTCAGTCATTTAGAACTTGAAAGACCGAAAACTGGTTTGAAGTACAACATGATATATATATGGACCTGATATATATATATATATATATATATATATACACTCACCTAAAGGATTATTAGGGACACCTGTTCAATTTCTCATTAATGCAATTATCTGACCAACCAATCACATGGCAGTTGCTTCAATGCATTTAGGGGTGTGGTCCTGGTCAAGACAATCTCCTGAACTCCAAACTGAATGTCTGAATGGGAAAGAAAGGTGATTTAAGCAATTTTGAGCATGGCATGGTTGTTGGTGCCAGACGGGCCGGTCTGAGTATTTCACAAATTGTGGCCAAATTGTGATGGCTAGACGACTGGGTCAGAGCATCTCCAAAACTGCAGCTCTTGTGGGGTGTGCCCGGTCTGCAGTGGTCAGTACCTATCAAAAGTGGTCCAAGGAAGGAAAAGCGGTGAACCGGCGACAGGGTCATGGGTGGCCAAGGCTCATTGATGCACGTGGAGAGCGAAGGCTGGCCCGTGTGGTCCGATCCAACAGACGAGCTACTGTAGCTCAAATTGCTGAAAAAGTGAATGCTGGTTCTGATAGAAAGGTGTCAGAACACACAGTGCATCGCAGTTTGTTGCGTATGGGGCTGCGTAGCCGCAGACCAGTCAGGGTGCCCATGCTGACCCCTGTCCACTGCCGAAAGCGCCTACAATGGGCACATGAGCATCAGAGCTGGACCACAGAGCAATGGAAGAAGGTGATCTGGTCTGATGAATCACGAGTTCAAGGTGTTGACTTGGCCTCCAAATTCCCCAGATCTCAATCCAATCGAGCATTGGGATGTGCTGGACAAACAAGTCCGATCCATGGAGGCCCCACCTCGCAACTTACAGGACTTAAAGGATCTGCTGCTAACGCCTTGGTACCAGATACCACAGCACACCTTCAGAGGTCTAGTGGAGTCCATGCCTCGACGGGTCAGGGCTGTTTTGGTGGCAAAAGAGGGACCTACATAATATTAGACAGGTGGTCATAATGTTCTGGCTGATCAGTGTGTATATATATATATATATATATATATATACACTCACCTAAAGGATTATTAGGAACACCTGTTCAATTTCTCATTAATGCAATTATCTAACCAACCAATCACATGGCAGTTGCTTCAATGCATTTAGGGGTGTGGTCCTGGTCAAGACAATCTCCTGAACTCCAAACTGAATGTCTGAATGGGAAAGAAAGGTGATTTAAGCAATTTTGAGCGTGGCATGGTTGTTGGTGCCAGACGGGCCGGTCTGAGTATTTCACAATCTGCTCAGTTACTGGGATTTTCACGCACAATCATTTCTAGGGTTTACAAAGAATGGTGTGAAAAGGGAAAAACATCCAGTATGCGGCAGTCCTGTGGGCGAAAATGCCTTGTTGATGCTAGAGGTCAGAGGAGAATGGGCCGACTGATTCAAGCTGATAGAAGAGCAACTTTGACTGAAATAACCACTCGTTACAACCGAGGTATGCAGCAAAGCATTTGTGAAGCCACAACACGTACAACCTTGAGGCGGATGGGCTACAACAGCAGAAGACCCCACCGGGTACCACTCATCTCCACTACAAATAGGAAAAAGAGGCTATAATTTGCACAAGCTGACCAAAATTGGACAGTTGAAGACTGGAAAAATGTTGCCTGGTCTGATGAGTCTCGATTTCTGTTGAGACATTCAGATGGTAGAGTCAGAATTTGGCGTAAACAGAATGAGAACATGGATCCATCATGCCTTGTTACCACTGTGCAGGCTGGTGGTGGTGGTGTAATGGTGTGGGGGATGTTTTCTTGGCACACTTTAGGCCCCTTAGTGCCAATTGGGCATCGTTTAAATGCCACGGCCTACCTGAGCATTGTTTCTGACCATGTCCATCCCTTTATGACCACCATGTACCCATCCTCTGATGGCTACTTCCAGCAGGATAATGCACCATGTCACAAAGGTCGAATCATTTCAAATTGGTTTCTTGAACATGACAATGAGTTCACTGTACTAAACTGGCCCCCACAGTCACCAGATCTCAACCCAATAGAGCGTCTTTGGGATGTGGTGGAACGGGAGCTTCGTGCCCTGGATGTGCATCCCACAAATCTCCATCAACTGCAAGATGCTATCCTATCAATATGGGCCAACATTTCTAAAGAATGCTTTCAGCACCTTGTTGAATCAATGCCACGTAGAATTAAGGCAGTTCTGAAGGCGAAAGGGGGTCAAACACAGTATTAGTATGGTGTTCCTAATAATCCTTTAGGTGAGTGTATATAGATAGATAGATAGATAGATAGATAGATAGATAGATAGATAGATAGATAGATAGATTTTCTTTTCAGTAAGTGTGTAAATTATTAACAGCCATCTTTATAGCTATTGGATACGATTCAAGAGGTCAAATACCTATGCATAGGTAGGACACTTACTAATCAGAAGCTAAAACAACAACCAAAAAATTCTAAATTAAAATCTCAGCCAAGCCAGACTTCTACAAATTCACAAAGGAGATAGTCACTCCGGGGAAAGGGAAGACTAGTTTCACCAATGCAAGACAAACCCACCATCAGCGAGCTATTTTCAGGTGTATAAAATATGACTATTTAGAGAGTTAACAAGTTGTTAACAGATCACACAAAACAATCTTGCTTCTAGGCCTGTTAAAACAGTCAGCATAGTAGATTTCCACCTAAAGCAGTCTATGCTCAAGCAATTTTCATTGCGATCACCTGGAGTCCTACACAGGCAGCTGTTGAACACCTAGCGTGATTCAGTTGCACTGGAAGACAACAGGTTAAACTAACTAACAAATTAACACTTTTTGAATATTAGTATTATTTATTTCTTAGCAGACACCCTTGTCCAGGTCCACTCATATGAGCTTTATGCTCCAACTAACTGACTGCATCAAGTGTCTAAAAAATGGAGGTCATAGAAAGTTAATGGACAAAACGAGCATTGAGCATTATCTTACAAGAAATATGGTGGAAGATGCTGCCTACATTGCAGAAAGGAAAGCACGACTGCACACCAAGGCAGCTATAAACATACAATATCAGAATTGATGATCAGATATGAATATGTCAGCAGTACATGACCTAATTTATTGTTCCATTTAAAAAGTTATTCAGAATAATCTAAATAATTGAAGGTTCACAGTGCTACAAATGCATACAAAACTTAAAGGAAAAGTACTAATACTACTACTACTACTGTAATCATCATCATAATAATACATCACAAATGATTAAGATTAAGAAAGGTTTGCAAACATAAAATACACTGCATTAAATTAGAATGTGTAAAACCTTTGGAGGAATGCTTCACTTCAATACATTTGCAAAATCTACTTGTGATTCAACAAGTCAGAAGTTTGCAAATATCGAAGCTGGATCAAAATATCTGGGAATGATTCCATGCATCTCTGAAGAAAAAATATAAACATCACTAAATCTGTACAAGCATAATTTTACACTGTTTCAAATATATTAAGATTAGCATTTAATTTTTTAATAAAAAAAATTAAAAAACTTAATTCCTCAGATTATGGATCATAGTTTTAGGGAAAGAATATCTATTTTAGGTTTTCTACGAGTCTATTTTCATCACAGTTTATTGAGGATTGCAAAGGTTGTGTTATTGAGAATGCTATCACAGTATTTTAGGCTTGCTAAGAATAATCCACATTTGTTTGAAAAGCCATCGTTACACATTTTCAAGAACTTGTAGCTTAATTTCCTTTTGCTGTGCATTTTGGTCCTCAGTATTGTATATTTTTCTTTACAAAACCATTTGATTATGAGAAATTCTTGTATTCTGTTTACATTATGTTGCAACTGTAGAAATGGATCTCTATTAAAATCAGCAAAAAACACTTAATAATCATTAAATATTTGATGTTGCAGCATTAACATACCACAGTGCATATAAAACTCATTTAAAAGCACATTTGTGTGTCTCTGTTTTTTTATGTTGAAGATCTTGATTTCCCAGAAGACCAGTCCTACGATATAAAGAGATAATGTGCAGCAGACACTACTTTCTGTCAGAATCATGTGTTTCTCAGAAAATCACATACATACACACAACCAATGAAAATGAGGAGTTGATAACAATACCTAGAATCAGCAAACCAGAACATAGATCAAAGCAGGAGGTGCAAGTTTCCACTCTTTTGTTTTTAAACATGAGAAGAGTCTTGTATGAGAAAATGTCTTATAGTTGTCACTCCCTTCAGTGTAAAACCTCCAAAACAAGTAATTTAAACCAGTATACAAGTGAAGAAAACTACACAATGTACTAAACATAATAAATATAATATTCCTATAATTAATTAAAACCAATCACTATCCTTAATTAACTGTCAAACAACACTATGGAGTAAAATGTGTGGGGAAAATACACGTTTTGTATTAAAAATCAACAATAACATTGTTATGTTCTCACTAGTCTACGAAGGAAATATTGAATTAGTGAAGGAGATTTGTGGAATTGAAAATAATTATTGCATTGTCAGTGTTTAAGCATATTTTTAAAACAATTGTATTTTGTACTTTATTATGTGACGTAATAGGTGTTGCATTCATGGTCAAAATCATATTCTTATATATAAACATAGAACACTACATTTATAAGAAATGCATGCACACAAACGCACACATAACACACAATGCAAACAAAGGTGAATATTAGGGGGTTAAACATTTAAATTAATTTCACGTACAAGTCAAGTACAATACACAAGTAGTGTTTTCTTAGTTCAAGTAAACTTTGTTTTCTCAGAATTAGAAACATATTTAAGATGCACTGACTACACATCACCACTAGATGGAAACCTACACAACTCCTAAATGGGAATTACGTTTTGCAAAAATATACATATTTGCAATATATATATTTAGACAAGTTAAAATTGACATAATTGACTTAACTCTTCAAATATGTCCTCTCCACCCATTTTTAATATTTAAAATCCACATTCAGATGGATTTCGGGTTCATTTTCAACATTACATCTGTCAGTATCCGTTTATATGTATTTATTTTGTTATTTTGCTCTGCTTAGAATTTGGCTGTTATGACACCTTCTGGAGAGCAGAAATATATCTATCTGTAACAAAAAATTAAAAAATAAAAATTACACAGCAACACTGAATTCGTAATGTTTCTTCTTACAACCTTGTTGCAACAGCAGTTCGCTTCCTGTCAACTTCAATCAAAGATACAGTCTCTCTCACAGGTTTTCTTTTCTTTCTTTGTTTTGCTGAATTCATTATACTGGTCCTTTAACCATTTTATTAATATTGCTGTCAGTCGACACTGAAATGTCTTAAATTGGATGATAGCAATCAGTTACTTGAAAGTCGACAAAAGATTATCAATGTTCAGCTTAGTGGGATATCAATAGCAGCACTGGTGTGTTATATACATGTATATACACCGATCAGCCATTACATTATGACCACTGACAGTTGAAGTGAATAACACTGATAATCTCGTTATCATGGCACCTGTCAGTGGGTGGGATATATTAGGCAGCAAGTGAACATTTTGTCCTCAAAGTTGATGTGTTAGAGGCAGGAAAAATGGGCAAGTGTAAGGATCTGAGCGACTTTGACAAGGGCCAAATTGTGATGGCTAGACGACTGGGTCAGAGCATCTCCAAAACTGCAGCTCTTGTGGGGTGTTCCCGGTCTGCAGTGGTCAGTACCTATCAAAAGTGGTCCAAGGAAGGAAAAGCGGTGAACCGGCGACAGGGTAATGGGTGGCCAAGGCTCATTGATGCACGTGGGGAGCGAAGGCTGGCCCGTGTGGTCCGATCCAACAGACGAGCTACTGTAGTACAAATTGCTGAAAAAGTGAATGCTGGTTCTGATAGAAAGGTGTCAGAACACACAGTGCATCGCAGTTTGTTGCGTATGGGGCTGCGTAGCCGCAGACCAGTCAGGGTGCCCATGCTGACCCCTGTCCACTGCCGAAAGCGCCTACAATGGGCACATGAGCATCAGAGCTGGACCACAGAGCAATGGAAGAAGGTGATCTGGTCTGATGAATCACGAGTTCAAGGTGTTGACTTGGCCTCCAAATTCCCCAGATCTCAATCCAATCGAGCATCTGTGGGATGTGCTGGACAAACAAGTCCGATCCATGGAGGCCCCACCTCGCAACTTACAGGACTTAAAGGATCTGCTGCTAACGTCTTGGTACCAGATACCACAGCACACCTTCAGAGGTCTAGTGGAGTCCATGCCTCGACGGGTCAGGGCTGTTTTGGTGGCAAAAGAGGGACCTACATAATATTAGACAGGTGGTCATAATGTTCTGGCTGATCAGTGTGTATATATATATATATATATATATATATACACTCACCTAAAGGATTATTAGGAACACCTGTTCAATTTCTCATTAATGCAATTATCTAACCAACCAATCACATGGCAGTTGCTTCAATGCATTTAGGGGTGTGGTCCTGGTCAAGACAATCTCCTGAACTCCAAACTGAATGTCTGAATGGGAAAGAAAGGTGATTTAAGCAATTTTGAGCGTGGCATGGTTGTTGGTGCCAGACGGGCCGGTCTGAGTATTTCACAATCTGCTCAGTTACTGGGATTTTCACGCACAATCATTTCTAGGGTTTACAAAGAATGGTGTGAAAAGGGAAAAACATCCAGTATGCGGCAGTCCTGTGGGCGAAAATGCCTTGTTGATGCTAGAGGTCAGAGGAGAATGGGCCGACTGATTCAAGCTGATAGAAGAGCAACTTTGACTGAAATAACCACTCGTTACAACCGAGGTATGCAGCAAAGCATTTGTGAAGCCACAACACGTACAACCTTGAGGCGGATGGGCTACAACAGCAGAAGACCCCACCGGGTACCACTCATCTCCACTACAAATAGGAAAAAGAGGCTACAATTTGCACAAGCTCACCAAAATTGGACAGTTGAAGACTGGAAAAATGTTGCCTGGTCTGATGAGTCTCGATTTCTGTTGAGACATTCAGATGGTAGAGTCAGACTTTGGCGTAAACAGAATGAGAACATGGATCCATCATGCCTTGTTACCACTGTGCAGGCTGGTGGTGGTGGTGTAATGGTGTGGGGGATGTTTTCTTGGCACACTTTAGGCCCCTTAGTGCCAATTGGGCATCGTTTAAATGCCACGGCCTACCTGAGCATTGTTTCTGACCATGTCCATCCCTTTATGACCACCATGTACCCATTCTCTGATGGCTACTTCCAGCAGGATAATGCACCATGTCACAAAGGTCGAATCATTTCAAATTGAGTTCAATGAGTTCACTGTACTAAACTGGCCCCCACAGTCACCAGATCTCAACCCAATAGAGCATCTTTGGGATGTGGTGGAACGGGAGCTTCGTGCCCTGGATGTGCATCCCACAAATCTCCATCAACTGCAAGATGCTATCCTATCAATATGGGCCAACATTTCTAAAGAATGCTTTCAGCACCTTGTTGAATCAATGCCACGTAGAATTAAGGCAGTTCTGAAGGCGAAAGGGGGTCAAACACAGTATTAGTATGGTGTTCCTAATAATCCTTTAGGTGAGTGTATATATATATATATATATATATGTGAGAGAGAGAGAGATACTTGTATTTGTACTTCTGCTGGATGACGAGTAATCAGAAATTTGTCAGAAAGTCGTTAATTGTTTTCTTGACAGTGAAGAACCTGAGTGGATGAGACAAAATTAAAGGTAAAGAAATTTCTGAATATGCATAAGACGGTGGCATAATTGTAATTATGCCAGTTAAGACACTTAATAGGCTTTTACTTCTAGATTGTTAATTCACTTATTTACATTCTTGATTCTGGAAGGATTCTTTACACATGCTTTCCCCTCTCATAGATAATCAGGTCAGAGTTCATTAAACATAAACAGCCCTGGAAAGAGACCGGAAATAATTCTTCTCTCATCCACCAAAGTTGTTTTCCATGGTCTTCTGGGCCTTCTGGTGTTCCTGAGCTCACCAGTGCGTTCTTTCTTTTTAAGAATGTACCACATAGCTGATTTGGCCACACCTAATGATTGGTTTGCTTTGATTTCTCAGCCTAATGATGGCTTGCTTCACTCACAGTGGCAGCTCTTTGGCTTCATATTGAGGGTTAACAGCAACAGATTCCAAATGCAAATGCCACACTTGGAATCAAATCTAGACCTTGTATCTGCTTACCTGTAATTGAACTAATGAGGGAATAACACACACCTGGCCATGGAACAGCTGAGACAGCTGAGCAGCCAACTGTCCAAATACTTTTGAGCCCCTAAAATTGGGGGGAACACATATAAAAATGGGTGTAATTCCTACACCGTTCACCCAATGTGGATGTAACTACCCTCAAATTAAAGATGAAAGTCTACACTTAAAGCAAATCTTGTTTCCTTTCAAATCCATTGTGGTGATTAACACAGCCACTGTGTCACTGTACAAATATGTATGGACCTAACTGTACAACCCAGGTCCAGCCTTGCTTAGCCTCCGAGGTTTGAAGAAATCAGACAATAAGGTGGCGTCCTGGCCAATATTCAAAGTCAAGGACTGCAAAACTTATATGCCTGAATTTATTATCATGAAGTGTGCTTTCTTTAAGTATGTAATACTGCCTTGTTTTTCTCTCTGATACACATATATACAAGACTTTCTTTTTTGTCTGAAACATGACAGTTTAGACACTGTCCAAATAAAATCTAAGGAGAAGACAATTGTGATGCCACCATCTCTGTACTTACCAATCAAAATCAAGAACAATTTGAAAGCAAGAAAAAAACATTAACACAGTTTCCACATCCGTTTCACAGCTACAGCTTGAAAGATCTTTATTGCTGAACGTCTGCTACATAAAAATCAGACAGGAATTTGATGTATTTTGAAGATATGTATACGTTTCGTCAGGTAGAATGATAAGGAACTGAAAAACTAGGCCGATATCATCTCCTACTTATGCTCATGTAATCTATGCAATTACTGTAACACAAGGTGGCAGTAGCGGACCAGACCAAAGCCTCCTTGTGCATTGTGTTTGTTTGTTTGTTTGTTTTGTTTCTTCATTCCAACGCCTTCATTTAATCAGTCAGTAATTTGTGCATTTGTGCAGATTATGTTCACAGAGTTGATGGCAGTTAGCTTTGTATCATTCATAGACATATTTTCCAAATTGAGGTTAAAGGGAGGATTACTACTTTTCGATTTAATATAATTTCCATTATAAGGTCTCCTTTGGGATTATCAGGGAGAAATTTACTCCCTCAATAGATAGGTGGACAAGGAACACTCAGGGCCTGATTTAATTAGAATACCAAAGTAGTATATTCAGCTCTAACAAAGCACTGCGGGGACAGCCAATCAGGAGGACTCGTCTAAAGTTTGTCTACAGAATATACTATCATATAGAGGATTACACCCTTCATTGCTGGCCAACTGCATGCCATCGATGGGGTACCCCAAACTTTATCATAGACTCCTTCTTTGTCATCTGTTCACTATATACCCATGGATAAATATGTTTTTCTAACTACTACTGAACCCAGCCAACCCTGAGCAATATACAGCGGTGGAAAAACACATGATTTACACAATCTTGCTGCAGCAGTAATACAAAGAAAATACATTTGACATCTAGACAGGGCACTGTCCTGCATCAAGATAATATCTGTGTTTGTTTTGAAGCTAAGGTAAGATAAAACCTGTCAGGAACAAAGCCTTAAATTCCAATGATCTGTTTAGCAAAAGGGCGAAAGAGAACTGAATCAAAGCATCTCAGGATCAAAGAAAGCAACAATAAATTCAACATCATTGCCATGGGACCAGCAGAAGATGGTTATAATTTATAAGATGTTCTTTAGCTCCTTCAGATGTTGAAAAACGATTGCTACAGTTGAAAGAATAAACTATGAGGTGAAAGATGAGGGTTGATATTTTGAGACTGAAAGGTAAACTAACACCTTTTTATATCTGAAACCCTGTGTTTGTTTGTGTGAAATGTTACAATGTGGTAAAAGTTTGAACACTTCAATTCAAGAATGCCAAGCTCACCCAAACAGACACCATCATTATATTTTGGTTTTGAATAATTATGTTATTTGCAAGGGCAATATTTCCTCCTATGCTATTTTCTTTAATTGTTGATCTTTTTCACAACTTCATTTTAACAAAAACAAAATGTCTGCCAGAATAAAAACTATTGGGTTCAATTTGATTGGGTTAAAACTGACACACAGTTAGCTTACTAAAATTGCATGAATAAAAGTGATACACACTATTGAATGTATGATTAATGGTGTATCTGTTGCTGTTCTATTTGTTTCAGCTTTCAACAGGACAAAATAATGAGAGAAATGTGCGTAATGCAGGACAATAGCACAGAGATCTCTGAAATCAAAATAAATTAATTCAAACTAATTATTGCCTTTAATTTACTTTACACATGCCTGTCCACTGCCACACAATGGTCTTAATTGTATTGTTAATGTTATTCTGCCTGACAATTTGTTGGTGTTGCTGCTGCTTTGTTGGTTTTTTTGCCTTCCCTCGATTTTAAAAGCTTTAATTTGGACAACATTTTAAGTCTCTGAATTGGTATCAAGAAGGTGAACTTGGACACACCCAGCGTCAAAATATGAACATTCAAAAACTCCTTATAATCAAAGCTGTACAAAACAACAAGGAAAGTCTGCAGTGATACATTGCCTGACCATAAACAGCGGCATTATTTTCAGAATAATTTTACTGACATTACATGGAACATATCCAATGATTATCAGGGTTCATTCCCTCTTGCTATGCTTTACACACCTCTCTGCAAAGCTGGACAAAAACTGCAGGTCAAATAGGTAGTGTGCAGTCAGCTTCAATTGCAATAATTTTACTATTGCATAACACCAAAGGCTTTTTGGTGTAACCCCTCCCTGAAGTTTCCTTTGTTTCATTTCAGCCGAGTTATTTATTTATTTTTCTTTTAAGATTTTGGCTAACTGAACTTCATTATTTCAGTTTCCTTTCAGACATCCCCTGCTCCATTCCCAACAGACACTCAGTCTGTCCTTGGCTTGTTTAATACATGATTGCTCCAACATGACTAAATAACAGATCGAATTAATCATTTACTGACACAGGGTGAGGAAAAACTCACATATTTATCATTCTCTGGGGTTACCAAATGGTGACATTAATAAGGCTCTATGTTCATTTGAACACTGTACCCCAATGCTTGAGAACTGTATTGTTTCCACCACCAACTAAAGAAATGCATACATAGTACAAGAGATAACCAAATACTCAGCAATGTGGTCCTGATACATTGTCATAATTCTTTGCTTTTCTTCCGCAGACGATCATATCAGAAGTGAAGGCGCATCATCAACATGTTTGCTCATATTCACACCATCTTCAGTTTGTCACAGCTGGTTTCTTTTCCAACCACTTTGTGTTGGTTTTAATTTAACTAGAATAACACTGTGTTATCTGATTAAGTGAAAAGGCTGTCTCAGCTGCAAAGCCATAGGACTGTTTAGTTACACAAATAGATGTTTTGTCAACAAATGGAAACATTAAACAATAAACAGACAGACTACTAAACTAAACTGAAGTTTGCAGGGTATTCGAAACACCGGGATGCATGCCACAAAGGATGTACACATTGAAAGCAAGCACACACCATACACACATTATTATTATTATTATTATTATTATTTTTATTTCTTGGCAGACGCCCTTATCCAGGGTGACTTACATAAGTGCAAACAAAGTGCAAAAATACAGAGAAGTACAAGGCATCAATCATTACAAATTCAACTTAGCTAAAACATAGCAATTCAAAATAATACATTTTACAAATTCCAATTTACAATTTATACAAGTACAGTAAGAGACTTCCTACATCCTGGATGGTGAAAGCTAAGTGCTGTCAAGATGTAGGGTTACAGATGAGGGCTACGGGAAAGGGAGCAAGGAGGAAAACAATCAAGAACGCGAGGAGCATAATAAGCTGAAGTGCTATCTAGCAGGGATAGAGGACTAATATTACAAGTGCTGTCTGAAGAGATGTGTCTTGACTAAGCGCCGGAATGAGGTCAAGGACTCTGCTGTTTTGACTTCGGTGGGCAGGTCGTTCCACCATTTAGGGGCCAGGGATGAGAAGGAGCGGCTCTGGAGGAAGGAGAGTGGAGAGGAGGCAGAGTTAGCCTTCTGGCACTGGAGGAGCGCAGTGGTCTGGTGGGGATGTATGGAGAGACGAGTGTCTGAAGGTAGCTTGGTGCAGTGTGGTCAAGACAGCGGTAGGTGAGGGTCAAAGTCTTGAACTGAAGCGGGTGCAGGTCGGAGGGCCGCTTCGCACTATAGATCCACCACGCAGTTCTAAATCTTGTTGCGCAGATTTCCGCAGTTCTGCGCAGATCTACAGAATCCCAACGATCCCATTGGTGGAGCAACACAGATCGGTGCAGAACCACAGCAGGTAACACACAGACAGTCTACATCAATCTTGCCATACATGCATTTTATGTTACTGAGCTAGTCTTCCAAAACAGGATTTGTAGGCCTATACAGAATCATGCAAATGACTACAAAACCGTGAGCATGAAATTGGTACAGCTGCCGTGCACTTACAAGTCAGATGATGGTAGAAGACAACAGCGACATCACACTTTAAACTCCCAAGTGTGTTAATGTATATCGTTTGTGTGTTACACACTGGCTACACTAGTGACTTGTCACTAATCTATACGTGGTGTCTGTTTTCACACTTACGTTGTAATTAATGCGCTATCCTTTTACAGCAAATGCTTACCTTTTAAACGTTGACTTGTGTGCTGGATATGCCACATATTGTTTTTCAGTAATACAATTTTGTAATGAAAACATCTTGAAGAACCAAAGAAAGGTTAAAAAGCAGCTAGAAGTAGCCTTTAGATCCACAGATGGAGCTCCCCAAAAATGTTTCAAAGTTGCTCCTCTTTCAGGTTATTCAGTAATATACAACCTTGGCTTAAAACAAGAAGTACATATGAAACTGGGCATCTTGAATTTGAAATGATCTTCACAGTGAACTGGATATAAATAAACGTTTGTGGCGATGTTATACGGAACTAGATCACAAGCAAACAATTTTAAGTGATCATACAGCAATGCATGCTGTACAGACATGTTGAATTGTTCATGCATGACAGGAGTATTCAGTTTGCAATCTTTTCTGAGACTATAGCCTATGCTGAAAAGCTCAGTGTTTTAAATACATTGTGCCACATCAAGAGTTCTGCAAAAAATAAAAAAAGGATTCTTTATTATGGCAGCTTGTCAACTAAGGAAATTGCACATAAAGTTTAATTTAAAAGCTGTCACCAGCAGTGGTTTGGTTATGGGCGTACTTACATTATTAACACTGAGCTTAGCAGTTGTTTACAGCAACCCAAACTCAAAATGGCTCCAGTCCAAATTTCCGGGGAAGTAACGGGATCCAGCAGCACTCATCCTGTTGACTTCCCCTTCATAATTTACTGAAAAGCATTATGAATATGGTTTACTCAAATCAAATGACAGGAATAAGAACTTTTCAGGAGTGCCAATGTCGGGAAACTCTTGAATGTATTCATGGGTGTGAAAGGTGTTTTTTGACACATGTATGTATGTCTGGTTAAAGTGTGACTGAATTTAAGGAACTGTGTTCTGGTAAAAAATAAGAAAATACATTATGTTCTGAGATCTAAGATTACTGAATGCTTTTCTTTTTTCTGACATACTCTGCAAATGGAATACATTGTATTTCTCTCACTCTCTCTTGTATTTAGTCATGTGTTTCTGTGCTTTTAGTGTTTTGAACAAATGAAATTGGTGGAATAACAATACATGACAATTGACCATCAATAACTGATCTATTTTTATATTGTTCTTAAATTGTCACTAAATCAGCTTTCATGATTGCCAGTAAACTTGATTGCATAAACATCTTAGTGAAATAAACACTCTGCTTAAGTCAATCATTCTTAAGTCCTAGAATGTGGTATTTGAATGTGGTAATAAGTGTACATCTGGCGTTGTGGGGAAGTCCAGCGAAAATGATACTGGAAGTTGAACTGTTCTCAGTATTGATGACTTTCAGTGTTTTTTTCCTGGATAGCATATGTGGAAATAATAATAAATTAATAAACACCCCACCACCACCACACACATGGGTTATTAAGAATAACTGGAGGAAGAAGGGGCCTTCCAATTATTCTCAACTCTTGGAAGTTTGGTGGCCATTTATGTGTAGATTCTTTCTTTCCCTCTTTCTTTCAACAATATTCTGTTATGAAGTGGAACTATTAGTATTATTGTGACATTCGTTTCAGCTGCCCACGTTTTTATAGATTTTAGATTAATCCATCTATCTCTATATTTTGAAATTTTAAATTGGTGGTATAAGCCTGGTCAAGTCAGAGTGTTACCATGTATATTGCCGCAATAGAAACAAACTGATGGGTGTTCTCGCCTCTTCACACATACACAAGACCTGATGATTTCTTGTCAAAGGTCTTGCTACATATCCGAATAAGGTCTTTCCAGTTCCTTTCAATATTTAATGGTCATGTAACTCTTTACCATAAAAGCAAGAAGTGATACATGAAAACTGTTGTGTCAAATTCTGATTATGTGGGAACATTTCTAGGAATTCAGTTGAGGTTATTTCTTGGGTAACTACTGTTCTCTCAAAGAGGTCATTTTCTTTACAACCTTATTTCTCATTTTGAGTTTATCTCATGGAGAAGTTATGAGTATTCATGTATAGCTTAAAAGATGTAAGAAAATGACAACAATAAAAAACCCTTCTCCGGTATATTTTTTAAAACAATCGCTAAAATATGAATTGTAGGAATGATTTGGGGTACTGGAATCAGAAAAGAAAACAACAACAGCTTTTGTTCCTTTGCAGTTTGTATGTCTGGGACAAATTTGGCTGAATGTTCTGTGAAAGTTTATTTATTCTTCTATAGGGGTGTATATATTTATTTCTTCTTATTTCAGTGGAATACTACAATCGGGTGGTCGCTGGATATTGTTTCATAAATACAAGTATCAATTTATTGAAGTAACAACACTGTGTATCTGAAACTGTGAAGCACAGGATGAAACACTCTTCGGGTGAGTGATCAAGTGTACTGCAGAGAGTTGTGTCTCAATGATTAAGTGCAGGTGTGATCAGATGACTAATATATAATTCGTTATGCTACACGAAACACTTAGACATACTGCTTTTTCTCTGTGAAATGGATATAATTGCACTGTTATCCAATAAATCAAAAATCACAAGGTTTAATGTAATTGGAAGGCAACAAGGTGAGAACCTTATTTTTTCGCATTGCTTTATGACACAAGAAAACATTACTGTGTTCTTACTGATCTAATAACATTTCTACTTGACGAAATATGACAGTTCAGGGATTATTGTGATCAAGCAAGAAAAAAAAATCATATAAACATTTTTTTGCTCTGTTTTCCACATATAAAATGTGTTGACACTGTTTTAGCTTACATGCAAAATCATTGTTACTTTCAAGACTACTTAATTGAACCTCCAAAAAGCAGATTTTAACTCTTTAATCACTTTCAGGAAATATACACACACATACAGTGGAATGCACTGATGTATTCACCCCCCAAGGACTTTTTCACATTTTGTTATGTTACACTCTAGAATGAAAATTGATTTAATTGGGATTCTCTCCCTTTGATTTACACCACATGAACAACACCTTGAAGGTGCAAACTATTTTTTAATTGTGAAACAAAAGTAAATTAAACATTAATAAGTGAAACATGGAAGTTGTGTAAGTATGAATCAATACTTGGTAGAACCACCTTTGGGAACAATTACAACTGCAAGTCTTTTTGGGGAAGTGTCGACCAGCTTTGTACATCTGGTTCCTGTAATGTTTGCCCATTCTTCTTGTCAAAATTGCTCAAGCTCTCAAGTTTGATGGGCACTGTGAGTTAACAGCAACTTTCAGGTCTTGCCACAGTTTCTCAATTGGTTTGAGGTCTGGGCTTTGACTGGGTCATTCTAGGAACCTCAGCTTGTTTATAAACACTCTAGTGTAGCCTTGGCTTTGTGTTTAGGATCATTGCTGAAAGACCAGTCCCAGGTCTCTTGCAGACTGAAGAAGGTTTTCCAATATTTGTCTCCATCCATCCTGCCCTCAATCCTGACAAGTTTCCCAGTCCCTGCCGATGAAAAGCTTCCCCATAACATGATGCTGCCACCACCGTGCTTTACCATGGGAATGGTGTTAACTGGGTGATGTGCTGTGTTGGGTTTGTACCAGACATAACACATTAGATTTAGGCCATATAGTTTCACTTTTCTTCCAGCAGACCAAGAAAGATGTAAAATGGTCTTTTTCAGAAATGCCTTCCTTCTTGCTACTCTTCCATATATCCCAGCTTTGTGGAGCACCCGGTTAATAGTTGGCATATGGACAGTTTCTCCCATACTGGCTGCTGGAACACTGTAGCTCCTTCAGAGTTACCACTGGCCTCTTGGTGGCTTCCCTGATCACCAACCTCCATGCCATGTTGCTCAGTTTCAGTGGATGACCTGCTCTAGGCAGAGTCATAATTGTGTCATATTCTTTCAATTTTTGTAATAATAAATGTAACTGTACTCTGTGAAATGTTCAAAATGTTGGATATTTTTTCCAGCCCAAACTTGTGCTTTTCCAGAACTTTGTCTCTGACTTGTTTTGAATTCTCCTGGTCTTCATGGTGTGGATGTTTGGATATGCTCTCTGACACACACTGGGGCCTTCCAGAAACAGGTGTATTTAATCAGAGATCATGTGACACTTTAATTTCACACAGTTGGACTCTTGTCAACTAATTATGTGACTGAAGGCAATTGGCTGCATCTTTTTTAAGTGTATCATAGTAAAGGGAGTGAAGTATTATGCAATCAAGATTTTTTTTTTGTTTTTATTGGTAGTTAATTAAAAAAAGACTATGTAATACTTAGATCAGTGTAGATCAGTGAGTGACAGAAAATCCCAAAAAAATCATTTTTAGTTCCAGATTGTAACCCTACAAAATGTCCAAATGTCTTTGGGGTGTGAATACTTATGCCATCTACTGTATATATGTACACACACACACAAACACACATGTATGTGCAATTAATATGTTTTATTCAGAATGGGAGGATACCACTGTGATCATTATGACATTTCTGAATATGCTGCTATTGATATCAGAAGTTCAGTTTACATCAATCCAAAAAATAAATGAATGAACAGCTTCAGAAATTATTTGAAAACTATATTTATTTGAAAACTATAATTGTATTCAATCAGAAACAAGTAATAAAAGAACAAATAAACAAATTGATAGATATGTAAATAACACTTAGGTTGTACTGTATTTAAAAATAATTAAAACAAACAAAAAATGTACATGTAATAAACTAAGTCAACTAATGTATTTAAACTATTTTATCTTGAAATTTCATAGGCTAATAAAAGTACCTGTCAACACCCAATCCAGTCTAGAATGACTGAAAAAAGTATTGAAGCTTTGTAATAAACTCTCATGAATACAGTAGGTCAAATCAAAACTCCCATTATCCTTTCCCTGTCTTTATCATTTAACTGTTCTACAGTATCCTATCATTTAGTTGCACTTATTTTCCTAGAACGAAAAGTCCCTTCGTGTCAATGTGAAACCAACACAAAGGGTAATGTCCACAGCAAAGTTTCACATCCTGAAGAATCTGCCAATTGGCAAAATACTGGCTCTCGAAAGTTACAGTGTCACTATACTAATTTAAACCCTGCTTGATTTGTAACATTTAACTGTTCCTTAAACCCCTTAAGTCCCCTCTTGTTTGTTTCTCATGGTCTTAAATAAGTGATGAAACCTAAAGTGTGATAGATACTCAGGAGCTGTTATGAATCACTGGAGGATTTTGCTCATTGATTTGTGTACTTTGTATTTAGTACAGTTTTAAAAATGGGACTCGGTTTCATATGTAAACATCAACACAATTCAGTGAATAACATAATACAGCAGTTCATTAGACAATAACAAATACAGGTAGTACAAATACTGCAAAAACATGATTTGCAGGTGCCTATTGCTTTTCACTAAAATAGTTTCAATCACTAGGACCGTCATTGAAAATTCAGCACCCTGCTTTGTAAAACCATCATTTCAATATACATAGGAGCTTCCCTGCCTACATACAAACTCTATTATTCCCTCAAACACACCAAAACACTACCTTCATTGTTAAGGAAGCATTGTTAAACACATTTTTCTTGTCCGCTTAAAGCTATTGCAATTGCACAATTCAACTGGAGTGTATTTTTCTATGAGTAGTTGTCATGAAACTTCCTGTCCTTGCAGATATCTCCCACAACCCAATATAGAATATAGAGTTGGTCTGCATCACATTTCCTAACACTCAGTACAAATTCCCTTTTACAGTGTCTAAAGTCACAAGCACTTGCTGACGTAACACATGCCTTTGCAACTCGACCAAATCCACACAACATTTCCTAGCATGATTTCGGCATTGTGAATTCCTCAAGATATTTTATTCTCTCTCTCTATCTTCCTCCACAGAAAAATAAAATAAAATTGAAACTGCAATGTTGATTAAAGCCATAGATGCAGTTGTAGTCGAAAGTTTTCACATTCTTCGGTGCTTCATATGGTATAATACATGTTCACTGAATCAGACTTATTTGATTAATGATATCTTCAAATAGGTTGCTGAAAACTGATTCTGCAGCTCCATTTCCTTTGTTATAGATCCTTAGATGGGGGTTCAAGTCAGTACAAACAGATAAAATTCCTCGTTTTCAGCCAAACCCCCTCCCCAATCTTTCCCAAAGTTGTTAAGCTTCGAAAATGTCTCTTTTTTTGCTTTCTGCAGTTTGAGATTGGCCAAATGCAATCTAAGTAGAAGCCTCAAAAGGGAGAACTGAGAAAAGGGTGTTTTATAGGAATGGAAAACAGCTCATCATGTGAAAAAGAGGAAGTGCAGAGATATACATTCAGTTGCTCCTTTACCATCTTCAGTGCATTGAATTCAGATGCGACCTTGAACTTCGATTACTTCTTCAACACATTTTGGTGCTTCAACCTGGAAAATACAATAACAATCATATTAAAATATTATTATTGACTTACTGTTATTTCCAGTTAGTCCCAGAACAAATAAACTCTCTCCACCCATCCACCAATCCCAAATTAAATACACAGTGATGGATTTGCATTAGGTAGACTTAGGTATTGCATTAGGTACTTTTTTTGTAAAACAACCAAAAGTATAATTGTGTAAAAGACTGAACATAAGATTGGAGATTGAGCGACATGTTTGAACTGCAATTTAAGATCAAAAAAGACTCTAGAGAAAAGAACCAGTTATTATATTATATTCAAAATATATTTGTTATCTAGTGTCTAGTAAACATTATGTTTCTAAAACTATGTGGTCATTGAAAAATAAGAGCAAAGGACAGAGGACAAATGTATTTACCTGGAAAATGAAGTCTTTCTCTATTAAATGCTTAATTCTTAAAGTAGGCCCAGGGATAGGGGGAAGTATTCTGTCTAACACCCTGAAACAAACACAGAGCATCGATTAGTAACACTACATTTATATCTGTATAAACATGCTAATTAAAATGACTGACCGTATTTTCATATTTCCATATCCATATATACACATTTTGTTTAATGTATATACACAACAGTATGTAGCTTTACACACACACACACACACATATATATAACAACACCACATATTATATCTCCAGAGTGTGGTTGTGTTAGAGGGTTGTAGGCTTCACTAACTCCTTTGGCGTGCGATTATTCTAGCAAAACCAACATCCTGTCATGTCTTATTGCTTACATTGATATGCATATATATGTATTTATACATATAAATTCACACGCACAGAGGCAAGTCACTGTTGAGCCCAGTAGAAATGAGAAGTTCCCCAAAACAGAACTGTTCAATTCTCACACAAGACTTCCAAACAAATGTTATAAATATCAATCATCCTCTAATACACTCAAATCAAGCCCTCTACATTTGGCTGATTTTAGTCTGGTGGGGGGGTTCTACATATGCATGAGTAAAAATCTAAATAAAATAAAAAAACTAAACATTTGCAATTGCCAAGGCCTAGACAGAAGGGGAAGGAAGATATAGACAGACAATAGATTTTGTGTTTTCCTTGCAATTAATTCTACTTACCTTTGACATCTAAAAAATAGCAGAATAGCCAGAATCAATGATGGTATGACCACAGACATAATTGCAATGACCACAATGTTGAATTTGTTTACAGTCGCTTTCACCTCTGAAAAACAGGGAGAAATACATGCATGTTTTTATATGAATTTGTTCAAAGGTCAGACGACTAGGTTTAGACTAGACCATACTTACATATTTTTAATTCACTCACATAATACAAGTGATTTTGTAGTTTGTAGTCTTTTATAAGGACTTCCCATTCCTTGAACATGTTTTTTATCTCAATTACATTTTGAAGTTTGCAAACATCTTTGAACATGGTGATTTTAAATATAAACAAATACATTGATTACACTCTCTCAAGGCATCAAAGTGTGAATAAAATTGATTAAAAGAAAAGTGTTTCATAACCTAATTACTAAAAAAAGGGAAACATTAATATAAATATATTGATTAACCTTTGACATTTGACCTATAACTTATGACAAAACAAAACAACCTGAGCACAGGTCAGCATGGAATGAGGAATATAGTCCAATTTTAAAAATAGGATTTATTTGATCATTGCAATAAATATTTAACAGGATTGGCAATCTAATGTGAAGGTCATAGCAGTAGCTGAAGATAAACATAGCAGCAAAATCTTTGTCAGCAAATTAATCACAAAATATGCATAGCTGTATAGCTTCTCTTGACATTTGAATATATTATCTTGCATATAAATAACCGTCATAATGAAGAAGACGCTGAAGATTAAGCTGAGACAAAACCATTACATTGATTTATCTGTATGAGTCTATGAAATCTCAGAATCAGTGCTTAAAGGAAATTATTTGAAACAATGCAGATCACAAATTAATAACACCTGTGTAATCCCTATTATATTCTTAGCCATCACAATTGATATATATATATATATATATATATATATATATATATATATATATATATATAAAATCAACAATACACATGTATTTACTGTTTTCTACTATTGTAAATATTCTAATGCATGTCTGCAAGTCCATGGAGATAATTTCCAACATTTACACTGTTAAATTATTGCAGGTGCACGGGGACTTTTCGATCACTTTGTATATATTTATATATTTAAATACATATGTATAATATTTCAAATTAAACTTACCTACAGTTTCACTCCAATCACTTGCCTTGCCAACCTCACAATTATCAGACTTGTGTGTTCTTATTTTGATACAATAGGTTTTAGTCAGATCTATATATGTCACACTGTAATGGTTTTTTTTCAATTTGTTAACCTAAAACACAGAGATTGCATTAATTTTTGTTTGATCTGTTTAATGTACACAATTACAGTCTACATTCAACCATACAGTATGGTTGAAATAGCCAAAAACACACACAACACACACACACACACACACACACACACACAAATATAAAATAAACACTTTACCTATAGCTGTATACTGCAAGACTGATTACATTTGCTGCAATACTTTGTTATGCAAAATAAAATCAATTTAAAATCTAAACTGAACTCTCCCTGCTATAAAACTGCAGATAGTTAAAGAGTTACAGTTATAACCCTTCAATCATCAATATATAAAGAGCTATACTCTATGTCTGATATATTCCTATAAATGCCTGATGAAGAACTAATTAAATAAGGATTTATTGAGTGATAATGGGGGGGGGGATTATTTGTCTGTACCTATTATAAAAAAATGACAAAACACTTGAGCAAGATAGAAAAATGTATGTGTGAAAACACATACATTACCTCAAATATGTTATCTTTGTCCCAGTATATTATGTCATACTCAAAGCAATTCTCATTCTCCGTGCTCAAACAAGGCGCAGGATCCCATGTGATTTCTAAATTTCTTGAATTGACAGAGGCTTTGATATTTTGTGGCGGCCCAAGTTTTTCTGGAAGAACAAATGGGTGTACAGGTAAGCAGAGAAAGAATGGCAGGAATGGCAGTGGCTAAATCCATTGGACACATTTCTTTGACAAGACCTTGTCATATGACACAGTGCACCTGTTAGTGTCTGACTAACCACTAACCCATGAGAAGGAAGTGAATCACCAAATACTCGACTTTTGCAAGTCAACTCCAAAGACTAGTCAGATCATTAAAAAGTATATAAAAAATACAGCTGCATTGCAAGGTGATCGCACTGGTCTCCAAAAACAGTGAATGGTCCTTTCAATTTAGTAAGAGAAACATTATAGTGACACAGTTATATTAAAATGTCTGCAGTCCCCTGACAACACACATCCTTTCAAAATTACTTCTGTAATTAAAACATCCAGAACTACATGTGCTCTACATAAGTGTATTCAACTGGAAATATCACATAAATTAAGTACCATATCCTGAAACAGACTATTCTGACTGGTGTAACAATTACATTTACACATCAATATATAAGCGAACAAAAAATAATATTAATCAACATTTCCTTTTCTAATCACATCAGTTTTTTTTCAGAGTTGCTTCATATAATAAAAAATATCTTATACAAGAATATTCACTTTTTCTTACCAAATTTTGACACAGAAAATGTATAGGAAAAGGTGTAGCAAAAGTCTGTGCTTGGCACACTGATTTGTAGCCGTACTGTAGCTTCACCACGCTTTACTTTGCCAAAGCATTCAATTACATTATCTTCTTCCTTGGTTAAACACTCGAATGCACTCTTGACCTTGGTGGAGGTTATATATTGACTGTGGAACAGAGGAATTACTATTACTGTACTGTTATTATTTGGGTGGACAGGAAAGAGATCTAATCTTGACTTTAAAATGTTACTTTTGTTATTTTGTAATCACGTTTCTCAGGTTTCTCATTGTGACTGTACTCCTATGTTTACATTAGCATATGCTTTGTATGTTTTTAATGGGAATCTTAGTGTTTTCTATTATAGTTTATACAGCTGTCTTGTGTCCTCTGGTTTACTCTACAAAGTATTTTCTATGCTATATTTGACTGACATGACAACAAGGGCAGAATCAAAAACATACTTACACTGCTGTCATTGAATACTGAGCATGTTCTGGCATATTCTCAGGTTTCTTCCAAGTGCATTTTGATTGATTATAGTTGTAAACAATGCATGAAATGTTATCCGAAAGATATCCACGGTCTAGACAAAAAAAGTTTTCTTTTGTGAATTTTTTGTATTTATTCTTGAATTGTAGTCATATATACATATATATATATATATATATATATATATATATATATATATATATGTACTCATGTTGCACCATGTTAAGTTGATTCCCTTTTAAGAGTTACCAAATCATTTCTATAAGAACTTTGAAAGCATTAAAATACAATGCTAAGGGAAAACATTCCTCCAAACAAATTAAAAATGGAAAATGAAACTTCACTTTATTGTTTTTAAAAAAACAAAACGCAAATTGATACCAACAAATTAAAAATATGAAATATCAAAGAGAAGTCCTACCTTTGGACAGCATAAAATTTCTGATTTCTGTCCAGTTACTTTCAGTTTTGTTCTTTCCATCAATTTTGAACACACATTGAACCTGTCCCAGAATTCCCTTTTGCACGTCTAAGTATCTCCTGGCAGATGTATTTTTTGTTGTCTTTTTCTAATGAAGAAAATATTAAATTTTCAGCTTGGTAATGTATACAAATAGATTTGCACAAAAACACACAGAAAATACAGTATTTAAAAGAAAACGTACTTTCCTTTTTTAAATGAATAAATATAGTAAACATCTGTCTAAATTTACACACCGGTATCACACAGGAAATCATGATACCCAAAGACAGTAGTGACTGATGGGAAAGCACCTGTCAGCTACATCACACACCAGTGACAGGATTAAAGGCAGTAAGACCTCATTCACCAGGCACAGACAAGCAGAATATCCCATCATTCTCACTGAGGGAAACCCTGCTTCTCTCCCTTAGCAAAGTTTTAGTTATGTTGTATTTTGTTGATTTACACTCCACCTCAACAGAGTTGCAGTTAACACTGCATACTGCATTACTTCCATATTGCTTTAAAGACTTGCCTAATGTGTGATTAAAAGTATATTTTCCATATGGGTTATATATATATATATATATATATATATATATATATATATATATATATATATATATATATATATATACACTCACCTAAAGGATTATTAGGAACACCATACTAATACTGTGTTTGACCCCCTTTCGCCTTCAGAACTGCCTTAATTCTACGTGGCATTGATTCAACAAGGTGCTGAAAGCATTCTTTAGAAATGTTTGCCCATATTGATAGGATAGCATCTTGCAGTTGATGGAGATTTGTGGGATGCACATCCAGGGCACGAAGCTCCCGTTCCACCACATCCCAAAGATGCTATATTGGGTTGAGATCTGGTGACTGTGGGGGCCAGTTTAGTACAGTGAACTCATTGTCATGTTCAAGAAACCAATTTGAAATGATTCGACCTTTGTGACATGGTGCATTATCCTGCTGGAAGTAGCCATCAGAGGATGGGTACATGGTGGTCATAAAGGGATGGACATGGTCAGAAACAATGCTCAGGTAGGCCGTGGCATTTAAACGATGCCCAATTGGCACTAAGGGGCCTAAAGTGTGCCAAGAAAACATCCCCCACACCATTACACCACCACCACCAGCCTGCACAGTGGTAACAAGGCATGATGGATCCATGTTCTCATTCTGTTTACGCCAAATTCTGACTCTACCATCTGAATGTCTCAACAGAAATCGAGACTCATCAGACCAGGCAACATTTTTCCAGTCTTCAACTGTCCAATTTTGGTGAGCTTGTGCAAATTGTAGCCTCTTTTTCCTATTTGTAGTGGAGATGAGTGGTACCCGGTGGGGTCTTCTGCTGTTGTAGCCCATCCGCCTCAAGGTTGTACGTGTTGTGGCTTCACAAATGCTTTGCTGCATACCTCGGTTGTAACGAGTGGTTATTTCAGTCAAAGTTGCTCTTCTATCAGCTTGAATCAGTCGGCCCATTCTCCTCTGACCTCTAGCATCAACAAGGCATTTTCGCCCACAGGACTGCCGCATACTGGATGTTTTTCCCTTTTCACACCATTCTTTGTAAACCCTAGAAATGGTTGTGCGTGAAATTCCCAGTAACTGAGCAGATTGTGAAATACTCAGACCGGCCCGTCTGGCACCAACAACCATGCCACGCTCAAAATTGCTTAAATCACCTTTCTTTCCCATTCAGACATTCAGTTTGGAGTTCAGGAGATTGTCTTGACCAGGACCACACCCCTAAATGCATTGAAGCAACTGCCATGTGATTGGTTGGTTAGATAATTGCATTAATGAGAAATTGAACAGGTGTTCCTAATAATCCTTTAGGTGAGTGTATATATATAGTATAAATGTATGATGCTTATATTTTTAAAATGTCAAAGTTGCCCCCTTTTTCTAGATAAAAAATTGTATTTATATTTTTAATATGATTTATTCTGCAATCCATACAATTCTTTAATATGTTGAGAATATATTTAAGAAATTAACTTCACCATATATTTTCAACCTGTAACATAAATATATGGGTTACACACTAAAATATATTTAAAATACATCCCATATATTTTGGCATATGAAAATAATAAGGATGACATATTTCTACCATAAATGTAACATATATATCTTCTCCGTAATGGGAATGACCAAAACATGGTTAATAAAGCATAAGAAGCAGGGAGTCAACACCCCAAAACCTGAAGACGCAACACATAAGACATTAAAACAGAAACCAATCATGTTTCATTCTGTTGCTCACTCCAATACTTAACAAGAGATACTTACGTTAAATTGTTTATCATTAAGGTATCTATACCGTAACATATATTCTACATTTTTCCCTTCACATTTATCCCATGAAAAGTTAACAAAGCCACAGTGTTCAGAAATTTTGAAGTTGGTGGGCGGCAGAAGATTTGCTGTAAATACACAAAAGGACAAGAATAACTGTTAGGCTTCCTTTTGTTCTACACTGTGTAAAGTTGACTTAATTTTAACACACAAGAATAATCTCAATCACTCCTCTGTCATCTGGTAATTATACTTACCACTATTGAATTCTGAACAGTCAGCACTGTTCCATACTACTTGAAAAAAAAACATCAGGGTAACTGAGTAATGCATGCTTGACTCTGTGAAGACAAATTTAAAAAACATATAGTGAATAAAATAGTAATGGAAAAGAAAAGAAAAAGGCTTACCTTGATCCTCGGTAAAAATGCTCTACCAATTTGAGTTTTACAGGTATTGGATTGGATTTGAACAATAAAACGTACTGACAGAAATATATTTATTTTCTATTTCTTTGGGATTATGCCTAGAAATTAAGAAGAAAATAAACTACACATACTGAAATTAGCACAACATTGTCTTTTTGGAATAGACATTATATTATGCACATGTTAAAAGTACATGTTGTGGTTCTTACATCAAGTACAATTTTTAAAAATAATATATTGTATTTAGCGAAAGCATTGTCAAAATAAAGAAGAGAATACACTATATTACCTACTAATTTATGATATTATTGAAATTGTGCATGGTTTAGATTTACAGACAATTGTAACTGACTGCATTATCACTGATTCACACTACTTATTGCCTGTTATAAGTGTAACATGGTTATCTTTCGAGTTAGAAGCACTACCTAAGTGGGATGGATTCAGCGCGCATTTCCTGGAACGTATTGAAGACACTGGTCTATCAAAGCTGCCATTTGCCGCTGTGCTCATCACTCAAACAGGACCCTTCCACTTCCTCCTGTTTGTATAAAAGGTGACGTCTGCACAGAGACTTCCTCTTTTTGCCAGGAGCTTGAAATCCCACGTGACCTTGCAACCATTGGGCAGTGCTTCCTTTCTCAGATAACCATGGCTGCATTCGCAAACTATTGTTTTGTTTCAAGTCAGAAACATTGCCCAAGGGGGAGAGGTTATAGTACAACCAAACTGTCGCAAGGGAGGAGGCAGTGAACTGGTAGGAGAGCCTGCCCAGAGGTGTGCCTACTAAGAGCCGTACCAACTCTAGATAGAATACACAGGGGCCCCTGGGCTGCCCAGATGCGAAGACCACAGTCACGGTGTACTGGGAAAAAATTAAGAATGGTGAGAAGCAGGATACCAGAAGAATTAGGAACAGGGCCCCTGATACCAAGACAGCACCATATAAGCACAGGTGTTCACTGATGTCGATAATAAACTAACAATATACACAGCGGGGCACAAGAGCCAACTCAAGTGCCTTCCGCTGGACATAGCAACAGCAGCCCCCAACATAACTAGCAAAGCTAGGGCGGGGCCACAAAACTGCTGGCAACCACAGAGTTTATTGTTACTATGAAAATTCTGTGAAAAGCAAAATCAATGTTCTATTTCATTTCGAAAAGCAATCAAACCAAATGTTTTCTGAAAGTTATTCAGAGGTATTAAAAGTGGCAGAAATGTTTGCCATTCCTAGAAGTACAACTAGATCTGGAACTGGGAAGCACAAGTTAAAATGGAGCAACAATCTTGCCTAGACCTGGGTTCAGATAGTTCAGACTAGTTCAGTTCTCTCTAGAAGAAAGAAGACAAATTAGAGATGTCACGTACGGCCACGGAAAAGGAGTTTACAGCCCTGGACCTGAAAAGACCAAATCTAACAGGCTTTATTTGCTGCCTAGTTCAAAGATAAGTGAATCACAGGTTTAACTAATGAATGAGACATGATTTATGTTTAACATCCTTAAATAATCTTTAGGTGAAGACAGGATATCAACAACATCCACAGAACAGCAGGCTTTCAAGGTTTTTCAAGAGAAAGATACCAAAATGAGTGCACAGGACATGTGAAATCTTAAAAAGACATGCTTGGCCGACTCTAATTGTTATAAATGAATATATCTTGACATGGAGCTCTTCTTCTTTCATGAAGAGCTGAGTCTCATCTTGATGAATAGGGACAAAGTACTAGCAAACTGCATCTGTACATCTTAATATGTGGCTGCAAACCTGATCAGTTTGTTTCATGTTGTCGAAGAACTTGAGAGTCAGAAATGTACTCCAAGTAATGTGTTTGCACCCAGTGAACCAGAAAATCCAATTAAATCTAAACCACTTTACTCAAAACATTACTTTCACTTTCTAAACTTTATAGCATTGGAATTTCCCTTCAGAGATTATTATAACAAAATTGAGCCAAATGCCAGTAAAGCACCTTATAAGTTTTTAAGCTCCATGCCCTCCCATTATTTAGCCTATGTATTTATTTTTTGTTTTGTTACATAAACAGAGTCTTGGTCATAAAACTACACAAATCAACCCCTCCTATTGTTTTATTTTTTATTTTTTATTATCGTTTCATGATGACTCTTTTTCCTGCATGCTTATTTTGTAAAGGAAGATCATGTTTTCATCATCAGGTGTGAGTGGCCTTTACAGACAGTCTATTTTAAGATTAAATAACTTATTTTAACAATCCGAAGTGAGCAAGAAGACTTTCTTAGACTTTTTTCTGGGGGAAATGGCAATCATGTAATCATGTGGAATATCATAGTACTCTGCAAAAGTGTATCTGTAATAGCTGGTGGACTTGAAGGAACAATAGAAAATAACAATACAACAATATAGGTATTCACATGGCCACAACAAAGGGATTTAACAGTTGCTCTCACTCTCTGTATTTATATATACAACCATTACTATCATATTTTTATAAAGTCTCTTATCTCTTTCTAATATATAAAAGTCCCTTCATATGTCAGTTACTGGTTGTTTTGTTTTTATATCAATACATTCAATATTTTATTGAACTGTTTTATCGAACTGACTATAGTAAACTATAATCAAGTTCTTCATGGCAGGTGCTTTTATATGTAGATGAAAGACGCTTCGGTCAGAAACCAAAACCACATGTGAGTCAAGGTTTGATGTTTTCAATTCGAGGTTCAAACTTTTTAGTTTATCTGAAACTTATGTTCTTATGTTCTTATATTAATTTGGCAATGTTGTAATGCTTAACTTACAACTTACATATAGTATCTTAAAAGACCTGTTTCAATGTTTCAAAGTGTTCTTGGACTATGGGGTCATAGCAGCCATAATAATGTACAGACAAACACTTAATGTGCCTGTTTAAACTATATATCCCCACAATCACATATACTCAGTGTGTACCACTAAACACCTTAAGTCCTCCAGAGGGAAACAGTACCATTCAGAGTCTTAAATTCCATGACAAGGAGATGTTACTTCACATTAATAAAATATAGCTTATCATATTATTTTGCACACTACATAGTGGTATAAGCATAATGCATAGGCCTAATTCATCACCAACAGAAGCCTCAGATATTTGTTGCCTGAGATATGTTTCTATAAAAGTCTTCTTTACCCTTTTAAAAACATTTTAAATAAAATATTGAATTCCATTCTCAGCACATAAATGTGTAACAAGGCACCAGACATATATTAGATGGTAGACAATACGTTTTCTACATTCAAATTTATAATTGCTGTAGTGCCAGCCGTATTGGAACAAAAGTTAAATATATAAATGGGCATTACCATCAAAATGATTCAGACATTTTAAGTATAAAATTGATTTTCACGAGACTTTAAAATGAATGCATGAATAAACAAACAAACAAATAAATAAATGAATTTTCTAACCAGTGAAACCTTGGTACAAAACTTAAAGGGGGGACATTACTACTTCAGCTCAGCTTTTATTGTAATTATATGTAATGTAAAAATAAAACATTTCTTAGCTCTGCTGAAAGGAAAGGTACATTTAACACATGACAACATTGCTGTAAACATCAGTAATATATTTTACACAGTTTTCCCCAAACCGAAATTTCCCCCAACTGCAATCATTTAGTATTCTTAATTAAGGATTGTTCTATCGCTACTGTGTGATATCACACTATGATTTCAGTCAAAGCCATGCATGTACAGTAGATTGATTGGTTTGAGACCTTTGTATGAGAAATCTATCTCGAGTAATTTCTAGATGTTTTAAGAATCATTCATGCTTAGATAAAGACAGATACACATACATATTTTAATATTTCATTGTAATGTCTGTTACAGATTTAAAGTGATGAAGGAGTTGTATTGAAAGCTTGCTTCATTCCTGAGGTTAGTGTCTTATCTTGAGTTGTATTGTCTGTTTCAATGCATTGTGGTGGGTCCTGCATATTGTACACTAACTGTTCATCAAAGACCTTAGATGAAGTTTCTAACCAATGAGATGTTCAGAGATACAGATAGTAATACAGATAAAGACAGAGATATAGATAGATAGATACATAGAACAAATATAGTTCAGTTAATACTATCTATGTACTATTTATTCTGTTATATGATCATGATCATCACTGGAAATATTATTTTTAACATTATCCCGATATACAGCGCTGGAAAACATGTGTAATAGGGTTCAGTTAATTCTCCAATGAATACTTTCCCAGATAGTTGAGATAGTAAAATCTTATATAACAAAACAATAATAATAAAACAATAACTTACTTTGCCAGAGTGTTCTTTTCAATTCCACCATGTGTGGGTCGCGTCTGTCTCGGCACATTTCATGTCTGAAGCAGCCTGGCCGACACATGGTTCCCAAACCTGACCTTTTCCCCCGTGTCTCCGTCAGAGCCGCGCAGCTTCAGAACTACACGCACTGGAAAGCACCGCAAAAGTGCGTCACCGGCGCAGACCAGGTCCCTCGCTCTTCACGGTCGCTGCGCGTCTGCGCATGTGCAGAAAAAGCCCACTGATCCTTGCCACACGTGGATGCGCCGTCATTTTCTGTGGGATATCTGCGAGCTATACGGTGTTAAAATCGGTCAGATATATTGCTTTTCGTTTTTGAATGTATTTTGTTAATCATCATAATATCCAAAACAGTTCAAGGCAAGTATCTTCGAACTCATTTCCATGTGGGAAGTCCCGTCGTGTCGGCTGTGGAGCGGAGCAGCGGGCATCAGCCTTACTGTAATGTGCCTTACTTTCATTTGCGTTACTGCTGTCGATGGTAATGGTTGTACATGTTAGGTTACAAAAAGGGTGTTGAGCATATCTAGAATGTACCCTTCTACTTAACTTTACTTACATTATTTCTCTATTGTATCAAATGTAGATGATGCATAGACACACATCATACACAAGGTTACACATGTTGAAAGAAAACAATTGGTTAATGTTATGAAAATGCTACATTCAAATCCCAATGCCCATTTATGTAATGGTCACATCATAACATTACTTCAGCCCACATAGCCTACTTTATATAATATTTAAATGTAATATCTTGTTATTTTTCTTTTAAATTATACCTATTTGAACTCCATTTATTATATTTTTGAGTTTTATTTGTACACCTTTAAAATATATATATATATATATATATACAAACAAAAGATATATAATAAAAGAACACTGTAAAGAATGTAACAACACAAACGTGTTAAAAAACAAACAAACAAACAAAAAAACACGATTGTCTTATATTTTCCCCCAAAACAAGCATAGTGTCCATAATAGTGTGTGTTGGTATCTATCCATATGAGCAAAATGCAGACATCTTTTCTCCGAAAGCATTGAAATGAAGCCTGAGATTATCACAAATGCAGTACATGCGATGTTGTGTTTCAGATAAATGTACCCTTTCTTATAACATTAGTTATATTTGATTAAACGTGCCAAATTCAACAGGCAACAACAGATGAGTCACAACATTCCTTGATATGTTATAGAGATATATAACTTTCCCAACTTGCAGAAAAGTTAACATTGGCCCAAACACTGTACAGACAGGATACGCATACAGGAAGTTGCTGTGTCCTTTTCCCGGCTGCTTTAAAATGACCTTCCAGGAATAAAGTGCCCCCAAGAAAGAGATTAACCTATATTGAATCAAGCCTGTATTTTTCCTGTCTCTAAAATAAAATGCCTTTCCCCACCAGCACTATAAACAAGCTCTGCCTGACAAACAATATAAGACTGCTGATCCCTTGGTGTTTTTGGTGTTTTTCTCAGTTTCTCAAGAGCAGAGCTAGCCATAGTAATCCTATCAGTGTCTTCATCATCAACTTTGAGGGGATGCCCCCTGATGGTAATTGTTGGGCTGCACATTATCACAGTATCTGTGAGGCTTGTAATGAGACTAAGATCGATTCAGACACCCATGTTAAGAAACCCAAAGGCACTGGCTTGCCAGGACATTTCCTTGTTCCACCCTACTCACCATCATCAGACATTTGGACTTGCATCTCTGCATAGATCTGCTATCCCATGCAGATGTATTTATCTGGGTGTTCAGCCGTTGAAAGCATTTTCCACAGTCTTTTCAAGTCTTTCAGCGTCAAAGACTTTTGTGAGATCTACAAAGACTGATTAGAGGCCAACATTCTGCCCTTGGCTTTTCTCCTGAACCTGTTGGACAACAAACATCATATCATCCCTCCTTCCATGAACTATGAACACACACTGGTCTTCTGGCACAAAGAAAAACTATATATTTAATCTGATGGGTAAATAAGTTCAGCCAAAAGCAATCTTCCTCAAGTGACATTCCTCAATGAATTAGAATAAACTATTGGTTTGCAATAAAAGCTGTAAACCATCTCAAGAGAAAAAGCAATATCTGGTTAGCATTTACTGCTTTATTTTCTTACTCCACTGCCCTTTCTTTTTAGCAATTAAAACTGCAAATACAGTACTGTGAGTACTAAAGTCATAACTTCAACAAAGTATTTTCTCAATTCAGTCCATATAATTTCATAGAGAACTTTATTTACCTGCCTCCAATTAAGGTAATTACATAAGATTTAAATGGGAGACCAAGCATGCATACAAACATACATTTGTGGGCTCAAAATCAGAAGAAAGAAATACTACACTGCTCAAAAAAATTAAGGGAACACTTAAATCACACATCAGATCTTGATGAACAAAATATGTTCAAGATCAAAATCTTTACTGTACATTGTGTAATTCGTTGAGAACAAAATGATGTAACAACGGTCAATGGAAACCAAAATCACCAGCCGATTGAGGGTCGGATTCAAACTCACACCGAAAATCAAAGTAAACAATTTAAATCACAGGCTGTTCCAACTTGCGTGAATTTCATCATGGCAACTCATACTGTGACTCAGTAGTATGTATGGCCCCTACGTGCCTGTATGCACTCCCGACAATGTCTGGGCATGCACCTGATGAGACGGCAGATGGTGTCCTGGGGGATCTCCTCCCAGACCTGGATCAGGGCATCAGTGAGCTCCTGGACAGTCTATGGCGCTACTTGGCGGTGTCGGATGCACCGATACATAACGTCCCAAAGGTTCTCAATGGGATTCAGGTCTGGGGAATGTGACGGCCAGTCAATGGAATCAATGCCTTCATCATCCAGGAACTGCCTACACACTCTGGCCACATGAGGCCGGGCATTGTTCTGCACCAGGAGGAACCCAGGGCCCACTGCACCAGCGTAAGGTCTGACGATGGGTCTGAGGATTTCATCCCGGTACCTAACAGCAGTCAGGGTACTGTTGGCTAGCACATCGGGCCCTCATGCCACCCTAATGGAGTCTGTTTCTGACATTTTGGTCAGAAACATGCACACCAGTAGCCCGCTGGAGGTCATTTTGTAGGGCTCTGGCAGTGCTCGTCCTGTTCCTCCTTGCACAAAGGAGCAGATACCAGTCCTACTGCTAGGTTAATGCCCTTCTACGGCCCTGTCCAGCTCTCCACGTGTAACGGCGCGTCTCTTGGTATCTCCTCCATGCTCTTGAGACTGTACTGGGAGACACAGCAAACCTTCGTGCGACGGTACGTATGGATGTGCCATCCTGGAGGAGCTGGACTACCTGTGCAACCTGAATGGCCTCATGCTACCAGTAGTGACAAGTACACTGATGTTTAATTGACTTGGTGTGATGATTATGTATTCCCTTAATTTTTTTGAGCAGTGTAGTTCAATACATATTGTGCTATAAATTATACTTTTGGAGCCTAATTTTTATTATTCATCTATGTTTTTGAACAATTGCAAATCCCAGCCTACATTTTTGGCTTCACAAAATATGGAAGTAAATGTAATTCAGTATAAATGAATCATGACATTAGTATCTTGACCCTCAAGTCTTGTTTCTTTTTTCCTTCTTCTGAAGTATTATGTTCTATTTAAATGCCTACTAACATTGTCAGCATTTCCAGTAAATTGTGATGGGCCGTTTCCTCTTTCCAGTGAATACACACACAAACACACAGAAATACATGCAAACAAAGGACATGTTTATGGCAGGAGGGAATTAAGCATTGGGCTGCAAAATGATTATTCAAAGCTGATTTTGGTAGCTGTCATCCAAAGGTTAAATTGATAGATGCAAAACATATTTTATACAAACCCCTTGGAAAGTCAAACATTCCAACAAGTCAACGTGCCATTTCTTCAACACCTGGTAATTATATTGCAGCTTTTTATAATCCTGTTCTTTCTTTCGAGTGTAAATGGGTGAAAGGAAAGATTGCTTCTGTAGGTATGAATAAACTGGTGGAAAAACAACAACAAAACTGTCTGCAAGAGATTAAAGACCATTTCTATTTCTCCTAAATATTAGATTGCCCGAGTATAAAACATGTATGTAATATGGTTTCCTTTTTTTGTCGTTGGTACTTTGTCTTAAAACTTGTTCTCCCAGACAGCCTTATGTCTAGCTGTGTATTTGTTGTGTTTCAAAACACTATATTTCTGGTAGGCAGCATTCACTCTGTTGTCATTGTATTACATAACGATAAACATGAAATAGGTCCAATTAACCTCATATCTGCTGAACAATTTTAGGTATCACAAAAACAACAACAAACAATCACAACATTAAAAAGTATTCCCCTGCAGCTCCAGGCACATTTCAAAAGCAGTTCTGATGTCTGCAAGGCCTGCTGTTTTTCCTATGCAATTTGCTCTTGTGTGGCAGCAGTCATTAGATTATCTTTCACCTGCAACCTTTCAAAATCATACATTGTATTGTAATTACCACACTATTAGGCATCTTCACCTATATATTCCTGCATATATTATTGCCAATAAATGGTCAATGTTTGGTTTCATTGGTTTATTTCTTGGCTTTATTATTTCCTCTATTTTGGAAATTAAATTATTATATTGACTGTACATGACAAGTGTCATATAAACTGAATTGTTATCTGAACAAAGTGACCATGCAGTATTTGGAATTAAAGGACCTTTAATGTATTGGATTCCTTTGTGAGCAGTAAATGCACACAGTTCAGGAAACCTTTTGTTGAACCCTTCTTTAAAATAACTGGAAAAGTCATTGAGATAACACAAATAGAACTTTATTCAAGCTAGCTTGGAAGTGTCACATCAGGCCCGTTCCCTGAGTGAGACTTAACTTTTACAAACACAAGTGTAGCTTTTTATGTAAAAATGACATAGAATGTTGTGACCGTTCGTCCAATAAAAAAGCTTCAAAAGATGTAAGCTCCGCAAGGGTCGTAGGCTGCCCTTCCCAAGGGAGGAGGCCATCATGGAAGCAGATGTCTGGTCCTGTTACAGCATACAAACTGTATGATCTTGTGGTTTTCTTAACAATGAGGTAACATCTTTAGCTTTGAGAGGAGAAAAAGGAAATCCACAAACGGACAAACCCATGGGCGATACATTCGGACAAACCTATGGGCGATACATGCGTTGGCCATTGCTCTTATCATAGAAAAACAGGAGCGGTGAGAGGAATTAAGAAAGGGTGTATCCTTAACAACTGCTTCGTTGGCTTTTACTAATAAATCCAATTTGCCAAGTCTGCACACGTCATTATTTCTAATATCAATATAAAATATGATACAGCTTATATTAAACATTAATAATGGCTCTTCACCTTTCACACCCAGTGTTGTATACAATCTTTTGAGCCCTTTGTACCCTATCAGGAATTGAGTTTTCTGTTAACAGTACTACTTTTACTACATAATATAACAGTCTCAGATGAAATAATGCCCATCAGCACTGCTTCAGTTCATATCCTGCTCACCACTGACCTCCAGTGGTTTGTTGGATTTGTTTTCTATTCTCCCCGCATTTCTATCTTAAAGGGACCTGATATGAATTCATACTCTACTGATTTATTAAAGAATCTTACATAGTCAAGGAAACAAATATGGCACATTGGTGAAGCCCACAACACACATAACATGGCATACTACACACAATTGCACTGAAAAGGGAACTGACTTGCAATGCTTGGGCTGGTCATTTTCTTTTGCTTAACAGTGTAACTTATTATGTTACATTAACCCTTTACTTTGCAGTTATTGCAATTATTGCATTTTGTAGATTATATAGTGTTCTGTAAATTGATCATGTACCATTACTCACAATACAGTTGCAGCCTTAAATGTAATTTGCTTTGAATGAAAGCACAATCTTACAATGAGCACAGAAACTATTACTGCTATGGTATTTAGTCCGTTCAGGTTTAGCGAGAGTCCCGCACACCCCTGTGTGGCCTCCAAACAGCCTTGTTAATATGTTATCAAAGTATAAACATTTTCTGTGCTATGTGAGAATTTCACAGAATTTAACGATTTTGCTCTACTTCTGCACATTGGCACATATTTTCTGATGCTAAGAGTCCAAGTAAATGTATTTATTTTCTTACGAAAACATTTTACTTGGAAAAGTTAATTAAATTTATTATTTTCCACAGGACAATTTGGTATGTTACCATACATTCGCATAGCATGTCAGAGTGGTCATGCTACATACATTAAAAGCAATGGTATATTTAATCTCATCTAACATTTCTACAACATAACTACCCTTTACATTTTATGAAGAGATTGTAGAGATTAAAGTAAACAAAGGAGGTGCAGTGAACTGAAGTATCTCTGCAATACAGTACCAAGACTACTAGATGGCTCTGCAGTGCAGTTTTTGCACAAAATTAACTTGTATTCTACATGTGTGGAAAATAATTGTAGTTTGCAGTCACACACAGTAAACTGAAAGCAGCATTTAGCAATATAGTGAGTTGATATAATGGATTACCTGAATAACACGTCATCAGCAAAGTCAAACTTTTTCAAATCCACTGCAACTATATGCCTAGCCCTGTGCTGAGCAGCATGCCTTTTGGACAGAGCTTCTTCTGCTGCAGCTGGCTCTCAGATAAGGATCGCCTTGCTGAAATGCAAATGTGTCAAATCATACATCACAGTGTTATCCATTGCTGCCATCACTTTATTTTTTGCTAGTACAAAGTTTGATGGTCAGATATGAGCTGTTACACATTAGAATTAGAGTGCCTTTCACTAGCTTAAAGGCTAATGTCAAGGGGCCTGGTGTGCAGTGTTCCTTGAACACTCAAAGGGCAACATGCGTGTAAATTTAATGTAATGTGCTAGTCCCTGTCTAAGATCAATGGAGACAGTGAAGTCATGAACAGATATGCTATTGATGCACTGTGGAAGATATATCATGAAAAAGCATTGTTGACCCACACTGGCTGCATACATCTCAGAGAAAACCAGAGTGATAAGGTTTATCTTCCCCTTGGCAAATACACTCCATGTTGCTTATAAATGTACTTGAATCTTTTCCTGAAGTTCCCAGGCTTGAAACATATGGAAGTGTTTGCAGGTTTTCTGATATATTGTCAATGTAAATGCTTTTATCAATCATTTCAATATCAAAGTTCTTAACGCCACCATTATAATTACTTGCAGATGGAATCTGAAGCAGCTTGTCAGAGCTCTATTTGAACAAAATGTGCTGTCTATTTATCTGACAAGTACAGTACACTGCATGTCAGACAAGGTATATCATATTACACAAGATTATGCTACATTAAAGCCATTTTGGTAAATTACATTGGCCTTTGATCCTTGTTAAGTTGATTGACTTGTATGGTTTTCATTACACATTCTTTAGAGATGGTTCCAATGATAAACAATGTATCGAAATCTGGGATTTTACCCAACAACACAAGTATCATTAGCGGGGCACTCTGTATTTCTGAATCTCATTACTGGAATTACTGGAAGCATTTAATTAAAATTAAGTGCGTATTTTTAGGACACAAACAAACAAATAAAAAGTAAATAAATAAATGTAGGAGCCTTTGCAAATTACTGGCACAGTGGTTGACTGACAAGAAAATTGCCGAGATAAATATGACTTCTCTCATTACTCACACAAGAAAATGTTTAACAGTTCTCTCTCAAGGGTAGGGATACTGGAAATACACTTTTCATGTCATATGGAATTTGAAGGACTGGTATTTATCGTTGGACCATTGACTCTCTGTTGGACGGGTCTCTCATTTTGCTCTACAGGTCAATCCCTCCAGGGGTTTGGGACAGAGAGGTGTTTGGGATTCTTCCGTACACTGGGAGACGAAGCAGGAGACTAGAACTATCTCATAGTTTTGGAACAAGCAGTAGAATGTCACTAGAATCAATCTCACTATGCAGTGCTGTGGGAGGGATGGATAGATTGATTGAAGATTCCTTGTGCAGCTTCACATGCAAGCTGCGACTCTACGAATCCTGGTTCAGTGCTCAACCGCAGGCCTTACTGACAACTTCAGTAGGAGAAATCATACCCTTAAAGCAAGCTTAAGACTATTCATATTGTACTCCTAAACTTCCATTCACAAAAGACACACTCTCTCTTTTTATGCCTGGGATGCAATATTTGTAGTCACACTTTTCTTTTTCCATATCTGTGTCTGTCTGTATGTATTTATGAAATGTGCCTGTATCAGCACTTTCTCTGCAAAAATTACTGAAGAAACTCATGGACCTTTAGCTTAAAAAGAAAAACCACAAAGCAATTCCCAAATAATTTTACCACTAGGAAAAAAACACAAATATGAGCACAATAAAGTAACATGTGCTAGCCTTTAACTTTAAACTAACCTGATGCATACAGAGAACATTTAGTAACTGTGGCCAAGGCTAGGTATTGCCCTGCATGGTGCCATTATGGAAGGATTGCATAATCTTGAAATGGACATCCTTGGAAATGGATAGTAAATGTTTGTATACTTGAGGTTATTGTTCCCCTTCCTTACGAGGATTTGGAAAATACTACATATTTTAAATGCATTTTTGCATCTTGTTTTATTGAGTACTACCCATACATATATATTTGCTAATCTGTAAACACAGTGAAAATAAAGATAAGGTTTCACTTCTGTAAAGCCTGTAGTTCCCTGTTGAAAAATATTACATCAGAAACTCTACCCTGAAAGAAAACAAAAAGAAGTAGAGTAACACACAAATTAAAGTACCAGTAATTGTGTACAAAATGCAGCAGAAATCATGATATTTACAAGGTGACCTTCCATACCTCACCTAATAAGCCAGTATGCCAATTACACATCATCATGTAAAATATCAAGAGAGTATGGAGCCCCAGAGATTATTTAGACCTAGTTGAACAACAAAAATGGCTTTTCCCCTCTAATTCAAAGCTTCATTAATTAATATTTCAATAAACATTTATTTCATCATTACATGTATTGATTTCTTGTGAACCGGACTACTAAATCCATAACTCTATATAAACAAACAGTAGGCTATTACTTAATGTTATGCAACCTACTTGTGTGGGTGTCAAAGTGTGAGACAAATGAAGGGGCGTGTTAATACATTCCTGTATAACCAACAGTAAATTTGTACTCAATCACTGTGAAATGCATAGCTCTTTATTTTCAGCATTGAGATGGAGCCAAGCATTGTAATTGGTATTATTTGTATAGTGCTTGCAGGTTATGTGAAATCAGAAAAAGACTCACCACAATGGGGAAATGGTAAGTACTGAAGTTGTACATATATTCAGCAAGGCTTGTGGATCATTGTTATTCTTTGCACAGTGAGAATACAATACAATCATCATCAGCCTTTATCGATCCACTGCTGGATGAAATCCTCCACAAGGCGTTTTACTAGTACAGTAAAGTACAGTGTCTTGTTTCGAGGTCACTTCAGCAAAGCTTCTTGTTTTATTATTATCATTTTTATATTTATTTATTTATTTATTGGCAGACAACCTTATCCAGGGCATCTTTCAATCTCTTATATAGTCATATTCTATTTATTTTTTCATGTCTTGTGATCCATTCGATAGCTTCTTTTGTTCATCTTTGATCTGTTCTTGCAATGTGCAATGGCCCATTGCCATTTTAACATTTTCATATATATATAAAGGGAGCCTCAATGATACGCATTCACAATTTTCACTTTTCCCTACTATCTCACATAGAACGTTTCAGTGTGTTTGTCTTGCAATATGTCTTGTTCTCTTATCCATTAATTTGTTTTTCTATCTTTTCTTCTTATTGCAAATATACATCTTTCCACACTACATTGTATGTTTTACAGTTTGCATATCATTTTTGCATTTAGTGACCAGTTTCAGTCATAGGCAATTATTGGTAGTATGCATTGATCAAATACTTTTCTCTTCAGGCTAGTGTCCTCTCTTGCAAATGGACTGCATCCGATATTAATTCTTCTTTTGATTTCTTGTGTAGGATCTCCATCTGTGTTGATTTGTTGTGCAAGCAGACATAACTTCTGATTGCTTACAGTAGATTCAATATAAACTCATCAGAGCTCTAACATTAAGGAAACCTATACAATTCTTATTAAATATATCTACAACAATGCTACATCAACAATCCGACTCCATCAAAACCTGCAAAAGATTTGCAAAGGAGCACATCAAGGAGACTCAATCTCTCAATGCCTCTTTACGGCAACTCTTGAGGAAGTGTTCAATTGTCATATTTGCAAAAACACCTTGGCCCAGTTTTTCAAAACTTTTCTGATAGGAGTCAGATTGGATTAAATTGGAGAATTGGGTATTTCAAAACTGAAAAAGGAGATTCTGATCTTTGAGATTGGGATTTAGATCTGGTAATCCAATCCTACCTTTAATCAAGTTTAAAGGTTGTTTTTGGTTTTTCAAAACTCAAGGTTGAGATTAGGATAGTTTTGATGCTGAAAATCAGGATAATCTTGATCGCACTGGAAGGGTGGATTCAGGGTGTATTCAGACACGTATTGTGATGTTACTACAGTGGGTAGTAATCTTGGAAAAGATAAACAATTTGACTATAAATCAATAACAGTACTTAATGTTTACATTTGATTAAACTGACACAAGAAATAAGACGTTCCAATAATTAACAAATGCCTCAATAATATAAACAAAAATGTACAATTTAATCAACGGAGAATAATACCTGCAAAAAAACAATTGTCTAAAATTCTTAATCGGAAAAATTAACCCCAGCATCTTGCAGTTGTTTTTGAAGAAGACGAATGTGCAATTTTGCTTCTTTCTGTTGGAGCAAGGACAGCTTGATTTGCTCTTCAGTTAGACAAATCTGTTTTTCAGCTTTTTCAGTTTCCCACTTCACAAGTTCCCCATAAGCATCATTATTGTTGTTGTTTATCTCAACATGTTTTCTTCTTTTGGGGGGGTGGTTCTACCTCTGGATAATGAGGATCCTATGATTGTTGAGGTTGTTGTCACTAGCTGGTGGGTCTCCAGACTCTTGTCTCCATAGGAGTTAGGATGATGAAGGTCAGGAGGTGGTCTTCTGACTCATTAAGGGGATCAGAATCCCTAACATCATTCTCAGTCCCACAAAGCCCTGACTTACCTCCTTATGAGACAGATTAAATGCCATGCAGAGCCTGAGATCTTGGTCCACCAATGATGACAAGAATGAGATCTGTGAATTCTCCTCGTTTGTGGGTCTTTGGTGGCCTTCTGCTTTAAATTCTTCCACCATAGTTTCAATTGCTCTACCATTTGCAGCTGACCAGTTCCTGTGGCATTAACATTGCCAGGAGAGGTTAATTAGGCAGTCTTTAAAGCAACTGTAGAAACAAGGGACCATTCCACAACAATGACATCCATTGTTCACCATCTACAACACCACAGGAGAAGATATACCACAAGAGTTCACACTGAATGCCCCAAACTACTTGAAGAGCATACAAATGATGAACTTCATGCATGATTGAGGACATTGAGTTCATTACCAATATACTTTGACCTCATCTGGAACACAACACTCAAAGAAGTTATGCCTTGAATGTGGAGGAACAGGTCCATATGGCTTTGCGCTTTTATGCATGTGGAGCATTTTACCAAGTCAGACAGCTTGCGCCTCCGTAAATCCACAATCAGTTCTTTGGTACACAGTTTCCTCTGCATTGGCCAGCCTTGTCAGCCAGTTTGTTTCTTTTCCAACTAATTCAGAACACATCAAGAGGATCAAGCGCAAGTTTTTTGATTTGGGAAAAATGCCAAATACTATTGGGGTGATAGATTGCACCCATGTCCACATCCAGGCACCCCATGGGAGGGAATGGGAGTTTGTGAACAGAAAGGGCACAGCATCAATGTGCAACTTGTGGGAGATGCAGACGTCATCATCACCAACTGTGTAGTGAAATGGCCAGGGTCTGTCCATAATGCACGATTTCTGAGGGAGAGTAATATCTCCCAAATCTTTCAATAAAACCCCCCAGAGGACATCATACTAGGTGACAGTGTGTACCCACTCTTACCATGGCTAATGACACCTTCTGCCACAGCAAGCACTGATGCAGAGGAAAGATTCAACAGTGCCCAGCATGTCTTTTTGGCATAACATGCTAAACAGAAGCCTATTCAAATCAGGATTCTATAGTCTTGATCTTTTGGTATCTGGATAAGAATGATTCTATTTCATTATTTTCTGACAAACAAATCATTCTGATCCAGATCAAAAGTTTTGAAAAACTGGGCCCTGGAGTCCATGCCTCGACGGGTCAGGGCTGTTTTGGCGGCAAAAGGGGGACCTATACAATATTAGGCAGGTGGTCGTACTGTTATGGCTGATCGGTGTATATATATATATATATATACAATATTTTGGGATCATAAGTGGGTTTGTTCACAACCCGTATAGTATTTCTTGACTTTTTGTCAATAGCACAGGCATATTAATTGGTCTCGATACCAGAGATACGATTGCAAGAAAATTACTTAATTAATTATCAGGACTCTGACACACCCTGAAAGCCCATGCTGAGTTTATGCAATGGGTATGAAGTTTGTAAAGACAAAAGATAAATTAATGGAGCTCTTTTTTACAGGACTGTATCTATACACTGCCAAAAAGCATTCCTAACTTAATAAAACACACAACTAATATCTAGATCAGAATTCTATAGTCAAAATGTAGACTGTATTAGTGGAACTAATATTGAAGGTATCTTACTTGGTCTCAGCATGAGACAACTCATGAGACAATTCACAGTAACAATTTGAAAAGCAAGTGGAGTAATGAAACATGATGCAGTTGCGACATGGCTGTGGTTTGTAACTGTAGTGTGGTCTTAAGATAAGACAATACCAATTAAAAGAATTCATGTTATCCGATTAATTCGCATGCCACTGTGTAAAATATGTATTGTTTGCCAAGTAAAAGATGAATTTGCATTGGTGACACACACTGATTGTTTTCAGATTGTTCTGGTACGTCTCATATTGAATGCATCCTTTACAATGTGTCAACTTTGAATTGCACCTGGTGTCCACTGTCCTTGGAGACAAACGAAACTTTGATTTTCAGGTGAGTAGAAATGGTACTTTTAGTTAGTGCCCTATTGAGCTTAACTCATTATTATTATTTATTTTTCAAGTACATATATATATAGTTTGTTTGTTTGTTTTATCAGGCAAAATGAGCAGGAGCAACAATGTCCAGTCAACATTAAGGACAAGCTAAGTGGAAGAAATGTGTGCCATTTCCCACACATTACAATTGACAGAGACTTTACATTTACAGTTTCTATCAGTGTGTCCAACAAGTCATCTCTGACAACATTTGATCCACTTCTTATTGGTAAGGGGAAATTATTTCAATATTCCTACACTCAGGGTTTTTGAAAGCACAGAAACAGCTCAACTAATGGGAATTATGCAAGCAACACACTCAGTGACTAGTTAATTGCTCTGCTATCACCTGATTGCAGTGTAAAGTGTCATTTTAACGCAAAGTGATTCTTGATAAATGCACGATAGATCATCAAGGTCTAGGGAACTGGGAATCGGACATTGATTAATGATGCTAAACATGCAGATATGCTTTGAACATAAGATTTCTGAATTCCAGGTTTTCAATAACATTTGTTTTTCAGAAAAATTAAATCCACCCTCAGATTTCAAATTGTTACTTGAAAAGAATCTTCTTATGCTGTCTTGGAAGCCACCACTTACAAAGGACCCAATAGCAGGATATTGCTTTCAATACCAATTATGTATAGAGAACTTGGATTCCCAATGGAAGGTAAAGAATTAATGTCTTGATAAGGCTGACATTGTCTGCTGTCATGCTTGACTTATTTGTTTAAAAAAAAAATTTCTCCCCAGATCATTGTAAATAGAACAGTAAATACCTACAATTCATCTATTGATGTATCTAAACGATATGCACTGACAGCGAGAGTAAAAGGACAACCATACTGTGGCTTTGGTGATATATGGAGTAGATGGACAAAGAAAATATGTGTAGGTAGGAAGCATTTTCTTCATATACAGATGTTAAGCAATAGTGGACCAACAACGGCTGATGATGAAAAAGTGATATGGAACATGGAAAAAAGCTCTGAAAAAATTAAGAGACCACTTAACATTGATTTGTGAACTTAAAGTGGTCTCTTAATTTTTTCCAGAGCTCTAGGCTATACATGTTATATTACATGTCATGTTGTAATTGTAGAAAAGTGTGGGAAGTCATAAAACTTCAAACAGCATGTTGCATAAAACTAGCTAAATATCTTTTTTTTCTAATTATGTATAAAACTTTTTCAACCCACAGGTTCTGTTATGACAAATAACTCTGAAGTTCTTCTTCACAGCTTGCTGATATTACCTTTTCTTGTCACTCTGATTTTGCTGATTTGCTGCAAGAGGTAAGCTAATATTATTTCCGATAAACATTTGTCGTATCAAAGAAATGTTTTGTATGTGCTGCATGAATTTGGGAATATTTAATGACTACTCCCCTAATTAAAAAAATAACATTACTGTACAGAAACTTTACTATACACAATTTGGGATTAGGCATTTGTGACATAGTTTATGTATCCATTTTCAGGTACAAAGTGATTGATAAAATACTCCCTGCAGTCCCACATCCACAAGAAAAGGTTGTGGATTGGTTTCTAACTTTTGACAAAGTTTACGAGGTAAAGTATCCAATAAATAATTAATTTCACCAACTTCACCACCCTCCACCCACCATACCTGAAGGATCTGTTTGAACTAGGACTAGGGTTGGAAATATCTGCTGTAAAAGTGTTTTACTATACTGGATGTCTAATAATCTTAAATGGTCCAACAACTGACAGTAATTAATATAATTGTTTAATTGGACATTTTTTAAGTTATGCACCCAATCAAATATTTGACATCCACTAAACAACCATATGTACCCAGCAGGGCCCCAACCCTTGTCCTGGAGAGCATCGATCTGTGAGGTTCTAGTCTATCCAACGCCTTTATTCAATATCGATCAATATCGTTCAATTAGAATGAAAGTCAAAACACACTCTAGTTCTCAGGGAGCTCTCATCACAAACCTATAATTTTCAAATTTCAGGGTTTCTTTCAAAAATGATTGATTACGATTGCCATAACTACTGGTCTTAGAACTCATGAAACCAAGCCCATTTGGACTAACCAGATATTGTCTTTGTGAAAGAGGTGCACAGGAGAGTTGGAAAATCAGCTGCTGCTTTTTCAAATTTAAATATAGGCCTTCAGATATAATTCACATAATTGTCTCACTGTTATCATTGCAACAGTATAGTAAACAGTATGTATAGTTCAACGTGACAAATAGGCAAAACATAATAATGAACTATATTGTACACTATTCAATATAAATGTCTATTTTAGTTTTATTATATTTTTGTGTATTCTAAACTGAATCTGGTTGCCACAGAAAACCTACAAACTACAATCTTAATGTTATTAATAAACATTAACAAATATTCCAAAAAAGTCATAATATAGAACTACATGCTATAACAAAGGGAAAGGAAGATACAACCACTGTAAAACTTACATTACCAGGGCTCTCCAATTGGCCCCAAGTATTTTAATTCCAGTGGCAACAGAAAAATATACATATTCACTACATTCAAGTGCTAGCTGGCATATATGTCTCAAAACTGGAATTAACATACCAAAGTGAAATGTTTTTTTTCCCCTTTAGGAAAAAGTGGAGAGTTACAAGAAATGCCAAAACCTTCTAGATGATCCTGTAATTCTTACTCAACCGGTTGAAGACATTTCCAATGATGTTGCCGTTTTGGGGATAAATGATTATGGAAAAGATTATCAGACTACAGAAGCACATTTCCCAGTCATTATCTGATCCTGAGCATTTCTCTTCATTAGGTATGTCTACAACATTAGTTTGATGTGATTATTTCAAACACACCACAAGCACACTTCAACCAGTGTCCACCAACAGTGAGGCAATGCTTTATGAGCTACAAATTGTGTATTCATAGCACCCCCTTGAGGAAACATACGCACACTACAACACTTTACCAGACTAGTTTTACTTATTAACAATACCTGAATCCACTCATCTTTATTTTATGGGAAAACATCAGAAATGATCGACCCAATATCACCCTTAGATACATCATTATGCAATGTTTTTTTTCATAGTAATCGTGTCCTTTCACTATATACGATCTTGTAAAATATATATTTACAACCTGCAATAAATGTTTGAAAATCGAAAACTACTGTAAGGGAATAAATAACATTTTTGGTTCCTTATGCTTTTGGTTCACTGTACTTAACTGCCAAAAACGCCACCTCATTTATTAACATTAAGCATGTTTCCAGGCAATGCTGAAATACCTAATTAGTTCATGAAGTACAATTTATAAGTACCTTCGAATATACAGTGAGGAAGTATTTACATGCAAATCATGCAGAATACAAATGTCCTGATACACAAGGACTAAACAAAACAGTTTATAACATTTGTATATTTTATTGGAGGAGAATGCCCCAATTTAAAACAAAGTTATATTCTAAACAAACAGCAGTGCAAAAAAAAAAGAACAGTACATAGTGCTTAACATGGGAAATACTTCAATCAATTAATTAATTGAGGAAACTGTTGGCAACTAGGTTTCAAGTGCGAGGTATTACCTGGACTCCATAAATATTGGAAATAAAGAGTTTTCAATTAGCTTAATGGTCCTTAGTAGTACTGCTAATCTACATGGTCAATGTGTTTGTTCCCAGTTTCTAAACTAGTGTTGAATTAGGTTAGACATATTTCTTGAATTCGTCATACAGGACAAGCACAAAAGCACCCCCCATGCCTCGGAAGACATTGGACAGGGCCCCTTTGAAGAATGCTTTCCCACCTTCGTCTTTTGCGATCTTCTTCCAGCAGTCAATTGTTCCGCTGTACATGATATCCGCTGTGAAAATAAGTTTTTCAAATAAAGTTTTACATCTTCCTCTATTTCTTGCCAGAACAAGAATCACACTCACAATTGGGCATTTAAATATAGAGTATAAAAAGCAAAATAGCAATAGATATAGGCGACAGCAATATAGGGGAGAACATAGTACTTTACCTTGTTTACGTCCCGACTGCATCATCATACGACGGCGCACTGTATCGAATGGGTAAGACACCACACCAGCTACTGCAGTCACACTCTGCGCAATCATCCAGCTCACAATGATGTGGGTGTTCTTGGGGTCTGGGAGCATACCTGGAGAGAGAGAGACACAAAAACAAAACTTAGTTTTCCTTATAAACCAGTCCACTGCTTTTACTTTCAAAGCCCATCATTTAAAATAACTCCACTGCTTTAGTTGTAAAATTCTACACTCAGGTTTTGTGTGATCGTCAGACACCAATGCCTGGCATAAGGGCTAATCACAGGCTTCAGTACACACGGTGAGGTTAATCCTTTAGCTCAGTAAGAATAAGAATATGGGGGGTGTTGTATTTCCATAGCTTAAAGTAAATGGCGTAGAGAAGTAGGTAATGGCGGCTGACAGCTGATGTGTTACCTGTGATGCACACAGGAATCCTGATCACAGGACACAGAAGCCAAAAACAGAATAATACGGGTAAGACACAGTACTTTAAAAAACTTGAAACGTAAAGTGCCTTTTCAGACTAATTAAGGACTGCTTGGGGCTTTAAAGGTAGCACGGTTGTCTGTTCCTAGGTAAAGGCCATTTCAGATGCTTACCTTTAGCTGTGTCATAGATACCAAAGTAGGCCGCTCTGTAGATGATGATCCCTTGCACAGACACGTTGAAGCCCTGGTACAAGCCCTTGATGCCATCTATCTTAGAGATTTTCACCAGACAGTCAGCCAGCCCTTTGAATTCTCTTGTGGCCCCGGCTTTGCCCACGTCGGCAGCTAGACGGGTTCGGGCAAAATCCAGAGGGTACACAAAGCAGAGGGAGGTGGCCCCGGCAGCCCCTCCAGACGCCAAGTTACCTGCGAAGTATCGCCAGAACTGCGTGTGCTTGTCTATGCCACCCAGAAACACCTGCTTGTACTTGTCCTTGAAGGCGAAGTTGAGCGCCTGCGTGGGGAAGTACCTGATTACATTAGCCAAGTTGCCGCGCCAGTACGAGAGGAAGCCCTGCTCCTTTGGGATGCGCACCACACAGTCGATGATGCCTTTGTACTGTTTATCTGCTGCAATCTGTTTACTTGCATGTTGGACCTGAGAAGAATAGAAGAGAAAAACATATATACAGTATATCGTCTGGCAAATTGGACATTTACTGGTATCAATGTATTTCAATTTAAAAATAAACTATGAACATATAAATGAATTATGTGAAATAACATAAAATACTATACATTATATGTAAATTGCAAGTGCTTTGAATCCCAATGTGTAACTTTTAAAACCATTGCAAAATAAATGTAACTTCATCTCCGTTAAAGATTTCATAGCCTCTTGACAGAAAATGGCTTGCATAATTAGCACCAGTGGTTTAAACTGCAGACTTTAAACATGCTCCTTCTGGTGTCACCCATGAATCCGTACTCAAGCCAAAAATATTCTGCAATCTATCGACCCCATGGTACTGCACATCGCGCATGCTCCATGTCACCTCGTCACGAATAATGTTTCTTAATGCCAAGGAAGTAATTGCATAATAAATGGCATAGGACTAACCTTCCTTTCGGAAAACGGTGCCTATGCATAATCACCCTTCGAATAACTGCAAATCAATAAGGGGAAAAATAATAAATTCAATGATATATTTATTTCAGAGGACGATTGTGTGTGCGCAGTAACATGCACCACATTAATAACACACGTAGCTGATGTTCCACACCTAGATAACACACTAAGTTACAATTCACCATTTAGTATCCACTAGTTGTGACATTTGATTAAGTGTGTAAGTGCAAAGACAACCGTGCAGTGCATAGGTCATATGCGCAGTTCTGCAAAGATCTGCAAAATCCCAGCGATCCCATTGGAAAAATGAACGCCAACATACTACTATGAATGCACATGACGTCTGAAATGAGAGTCCTGGGCTCTGACCTTCCCGAAACTGTAGAAACCATTTAAAAACCATTTAAAAACGTTACGCCTCACATGAAAGGCTGAGGCAGTCTCCATCACCACTGACAAGACCGTTACAGCAGGTGAGGGGATGCTGTGATAGGAACTGATTCCAGCAACACGGTCATTAAAAGACACAAACAAACAAGACTATTATAACCAGTGCAATGACATCTACTGATGCCGTGTGAAGCATTTTCTAACGTCATTCAATGAATAAAACGTCATTCAACTATTTTAAAAATGCTGCAGTAGCCGGTACAGCGGACTCCAATATGGCTGCCCAAGGAGAACCCTGAAGGGTGATAGAAAACCCTATATATTACGTTTAAGCCCTTCTGAAACATAATAACGGTACTGATATATCAGTCTAATACTGTAATACATAAGCAGAGCAATGCAGAAATGCGCTGTCTCCCGGTCCCCGCCACTCCTCATTGATTCCCACAATGATTTTTACCTGCAGCAGCAGTTTCACTCTCTCTATGGGTGCCACTGCGGTTTTAGATATGGCAGCAGCAACTCCACCGGCCAGGAAGTCCTTAGCGAAAGAGATGGCTTGGTCCGCCATAGCAGCAGCAGTGATTTGAGGCGAGTGATAAGTGAGGACGAGCAGGTGTGTGGGGGGAATGAGAGGCTGTAGGGAAGCGCTGGGATTTTACCTCCGGTGTTATTGGAGTCGCTGTTGCGGGAGCCCGGGACAAAATGGCCGACCTTGCGTCTCACGTCCGAATCCTCGCGAGGGTTGCGAGGGAGATAACGGACAGAGCGCAGATTTGTGGTCTGGCTCGAGTGGCGCAGATTTCCGCGGGTCTGCGCGGCTCCACCAATGGGGTCGCTGGAATTCTGCAGATCTGCGCAGAACTGCTGAAATGCGCGCAACAAGAACGCGACCCCTGATTTATACGTAGAGGTTAAGCTTGAATCGCCCGACTCATTTAAACGGACCACATTATTTAAGTGCCGTGCGAATGCGTCGACGGAAATTTAATTAATTACAATTCTTAGGGATTTGAATTCTCAGATTGAAGAGGACATGTGTATAAATAACATAATGATGTTCAATTTCCAAGCAATAAAGCGAATATCTGCCACAGTGAGAAGCTTCGAGGCATCTCGAAATCACTCCTATACTCTTGAAAAACGCGGCAGGAGATGCACTTGTCTGGACCACTAGGAGCAGCTGCTGTACAGTCATGTTTCTCATGAGGGCGCTAATACCACATGCTTCGCCACCCCTGTTCATTTTAGGAGTGTAATTATTCATGTTTTATCTATTTGATCTTCTCTCCACCACATTTTCCTAAATAAGGTCGCCATTACATGACAAAACCCACAATTTGTAGTGCGTTTTTCTAAGGTCCTATTAATTTCACTCGTCAGCTTCTTGCTACAGAATATTTCTTTACAAAACCTCTCTGGTATTTAATCAAGGCCTCGATTCAACTTCTTATGTACATTAAAACATGTCACTGCATTGTTCTCTTTCAAGTAGCAAATGCTAATCAACAGTATATTGTCCTAAGGTGAAGTCATCACAATCTATATGCAAGGCTTTACATTAATATATAGGGGTCCTACTTAAAAGTTAGTCATGCTTTTCCCTCATTCAAAACTATGTCCGCTATCAAAACTGTCAGGTTTTGGCAAGTCCAGGAATTTGTGTAGGTGTTTTTGCAAATTAGCACATTAGTGGACAGGACAAACAAAACAACTTACATTTTTTTGTGAATGGATATCTGCATCTGCTTTGCAGATTGAACATTTTAAAATATAAAATACATATACAGTAGGCCTAGCCTACTGTACAAAAGTTTTAGGCAGGTGTGAAAAAGTGCTGTAAAGTAAGAAGGCTTTCAAAAATAGACATGTTAATAGATTATATTATGTATTAACTAATTTGCAAAGTGAGTGAACAGAAGAAAAATCTAAATCTAAATCAAATCAATATTTGGTGTGACCACCCTTTGCCTTCAAAACAGCATCAATTCTTCTAGGTACACTTGCACAAAGTCAGGGATTTTGTAGGCATACAGTCAGGTGTTTGATTAAACAATTATACCAGACAGGTGCTAATGATCATCAATTCAATATGTAGGTTGAAACACAATCATTAACTGAAACAGAAACAGCTGTGTAGGAGGAATAAAACTGGGTGAGGAACAGCCAAACTCAGCTAACAAGGTGAGGTTGCTGAAGACAGTTTACTGTCAAAAGTCAGACACCATGGCAAGACTGAGCACAGCAACAAGACACAAGGTAGTTATACTGCATCAGCAATGTCTCTCCCATGCAGAAATTTCAACACAGACAGGGGTTTCCAGATGTGCTGTCCAAGCTCTTTTAAAGAAGCACAAAGAAACTGGCAATGTTGAGGACCGTAGACGCAGTGGTCGGCCAAGGAAACTTACTGCAGCAGATGAAAGACACATCATGCTGACTTCCCTTCACAATTGGAAGATGTCCAGCAGTGCCATCAGCTCAGAATTGGCAGAAAACAGTGGGACCCTGGTACACCCATCTACTGTCCAGAGAAGTCTGGTCAGAAGTGGCCTTCATGGAAGACTTGTGGCCAAAAAGCCATACCTCTGATGTGGCAACAAGCCAAGCGACTCAACTATGCATGAAAACACAGGAACTGGGGTGCAGAAAAATGGAAGCAGGTGCTCTGGACTGATGAGTCAAAAAAGCAGTACACGAATGAGTGTCTGCAGGCGACAGTGAAGCATGGTGGAGGTTCCTTGCAAGTTTGGGGCTGCATTTCTGCAAATGGAGTTGGGGATTTGGTCAGCATTAATGAGCTCCTCAATGCTGAGAAGTAAAGGCAGATACATATCCATCATGCAATACCATCAGGGAGGCATCTGATTGGCCCCAAATTTATTCTGCAGCATGACAACGACCCCAAACATACAGCGAACGTCATTAAGAACTATCTTCAGTGTAAAGAAGAACAAGGAGTACTGGAAGTGATGGTATGGCCCCCACAGAGCCCTGATCTCAACATAGTCTGTCTGGGATTCCATGAAGAGAGAGAAGCAACTGAGGCTGCCTAAATCCACAGAAGAACCGTGGTTAGTTCTCGAAGATGTTTGGGCCACCCTACCTGCCAAGTTCCTTCAAAAACCTAGAATTGATGCTGTTTTGAAGGCAAAGGGTGGTCACACCAAATATGGATTTGATGTAGATTTAGATTTTTCTTCTGTTCACTCACTTTGCATTTAGTTAATTGATAAAATATATTAACATCTATTTTTGAAAGCATTTGTGCTTTACAGCATTTTTTTTTTTTTTTTACACCTGCCCAAAACTTTTGAACACTACTTTATATAAAATATTTACTCTTTACTTTGGAAATTTTAACTTAACTATGAAATAAGAATAATCTCTACAAAGCCCATGACCTCCAGCAGAATCCACTCACACCAGCAGGAAGCTTCTCCCATTCATTTTGTTAATGTAGGGTTTGTGTGTTCATGCATTGTACCTTTAAAAACTGAACATGGTGGAAGCATTTAGAAAAAAACTAGGCCACCAGGCCATGTACTGATATAGATTGATATTTTTAAATCCCCAGATCTTACAAGCTTGATAAACATGTTGTATATCAATTTCCAGGAGTGTGTAAACATTCATACATTTTATTCAGCTTAGTGTTAGAGCAGGGAGGATCATAAATACACAAATTGTAAAAACAAAATCATCATACTAGATTTGGTAAATAAAATATCCTCACATAAGCAGAGCACTTGTAACCAGACATTACTACTGGTTCAGCTTCCATTTTAAAAGTGTTCATAACCTTTCACTGCTTCACACAAAGGATTGCATCTAGGAAGTTTCCTGTGTGTTTAACACAGATCTCATTGAAGCCATATTTCTTCAGTATCTGGCTGTATTGTGAGGCGCTCCTCTGTCTTCCATCAGACATGCTGAGCGCCTGTAGCAGAGCTCTGCTTGGGGTTCTCTGCTCTTCATCCAGGAAAATTTCAGCTACCAGCAGCCCACATCCTAGAGGTTTGAAATCAATACATGTGACCGCATATATAGATGGAGAAAACATCAAGCGCATGCATTTTATATATGCCTGAAGAGAAAAGTATTTGATCAATGCACGCTACCAGTGCTCATTTATAGATGTGAAACCTGGGCACATGTGCAAAAATGCTACAGAAACTACAGACAACACAAAGAAGCATGGAAAGATGTAAGTTTGAAATAACAAGATCATATAGAAAAATTAATTAATTGGAGCACAAACAACAATATCTGACATCATTGAAAGAGCTAAAATGTTAAATTGGGTCGGACAATGGCAAGAAGAACAGAACAGATCGAAGATGGACAAAGGGAGTTATCATACCAAGATATGAAAAAAGACCTAGAAGATGACAACATAAATGATGGGAAGATGAAAAGAAATATAACATTTTCAATATATCTAATGTGTAGCTTTGATGTTTTTTCTTCTTTACATTTTGAAATGATCTTTGGTTAGCAGAAAATCACTACAAGACTATGAATATGGATGTGTTTCACACTCAGGATTTCAAACAAGTTGCACAAAGGTCACGATTTACAAATATTTGCTTTGTTCAGAGTCCAATCAACCAATACGATATTAGAAGTCAAAATACAAGGAATACATTAATAAGTTACTCTCCTGAAACCAATTCAAATATTCACTTTGCTTTCCTTACCTGGAGAGCACATCTGTGACAGCCTGCTTAACAGGATGTTTATTTTATCATCTGTCAAGTCATGAAGAATTCTTGCAAGGATGTACAGGTCTGCTTTGGGGAGATCATCTTTAAAAAAGTCACCTGTTTGGACACCAAAGAATTTAAAACAACGGTGAAGTAAAAGGAGAAGAACAAATGGCAAGTAGGCCAGATTATTCTTCTACCATAGCACCTGTATCAGAACCTCATTTAAGCATCTAGCAAAACCAGCTAAAGACAGAAGGAAATATAACTGAGTTTGAGATTGTTCAGCATTTCGCTACGAGGGTACACACCAGCTGCAAATGTAACTCGACTCAAGTCTTCACTCTGGGTACAGAAGTGGCTTCTCATTTCTACGACGGCAGGCAAGTCAAAGATGGTGACAGATAAGCTAGGATATAATTTTGTAAACTGGCACGCCATGGCTCCTGTGCAGCCTGTAAGAAAAGACAAAAGGAATTTACTATTAGTTTATTTTTTGTTTTTTCCTCTTTATCCTACCATTTTGATAATTGTGTCAAGGTTTGTAGTGCATTGTCAATCTGGAGAGAACAAGGAATAACCTGCACTACATTTACATTTCTGAACAGATGTTAAAAATACAATATTAACGAGAATATTAATATTAATAGTCAGTGAACAGGGATTTAGGTGGATTTGTAACCATGTAGACTGTCATACGTTTCCTACACTGGATGTAAAGTAAAAAGGGCTCCTCTCTACCTCCCAGATCACAGGCCGTTTTGAACGGAGAGAGATCAAAGGCAGCCGCGATGTCTGCTCCCGTCACTGTGGCGATGCTGTGCATGGCATTCATGAACTGCAGCTTCATCTCCTTATCGCTGAGGCAGGAGTCCTGGAAAAGAGCCACAGCAAAATGATGGAAAATAGGCAGAACACGGATCTCGTGTCAGCAGTGACTCTCCTTTGAAAGTCACTGATGTACTAATCATTTTATGAAGCTTAAGAGGGTTACAAACTGGGATCTAAATAAAACGCATAAATAATAATGTGATAATACAAAACAAAAACAGAGAGATATTAAGAAAATGCAAGACCCCAAATAAAACATAAAACATAATCCAATTTTATATGCATTGACTGATATCAGAATAATTTTAAAGTTTCAAACTGTTGTGTTAACTGGATCCAAGAAGAACAACTTCCCCATACTTGTGATGAGGTGGACAGTTACCCGAGACAGTTCACTGGACTTCTTCCCGAAGGCCCTCTCAAATTGGTTAGTTCCTTCCTGAACGGCATCTTCCAGGTGCGTAAACAGCGGCCAGATTCGGTCATTGCAGTAAATGATGTAACCATGGAGGGAGCAATTACTGGAGGACACAAGGTACTGGTTTGCCTCTTCTGTATTCTTATAGACTGAAAAGACAAAACACGCAATATAGATTATTGACAAGAGCAAGGATATCCCTACCTGTGCATCAAAGGTCTTGCAGCCCAGTTCCGATAAATGGTACATATGATTGTCAACCTCAAAAATACAATGAACCCTAGAGCATTTAAGACTCTACTCTACTGTATTCTCCAGACAGACACACAAGTATAGCCATTAACCATTCCAAATCATGCCCAGGAACTGTGTTTTACAACCCCATCCCAGTGCCAGAAAAAGAAGCATTAAGAGCCACACCTATGGATTCACCCAGGTGAGACTTCTCCAGCAAGCCGAGCGAGACAACACTGTCCAGCAGGCGCTCCGTTCCAATCACGGAGGCTGGGATTTGGACAGCCATTTCGGCCACCGTCAGACCTCCCGGAGACACTAGCAAGTCAAAAACTTTGAGTTTGGAGGCTGTGAATAAAGTCTGTAAAACAAACACAGGTCACAAACACTGCTGAAAAGGAATGGCTGATTACAAGTTGCGTGGAAGGTGAGCATTTTCACAACGGATATTGTTGCATCCTTTTTCAACTCAACAGTATAACTAGTATGAGTCTAGTCTAACAACACCCCCAGAGCTGTTTATAGCCCATCTGACTTGGAAGACAATACAAGTCTTGACCAGATAAAATAAATCAGACAGATTTGTAGGTACTGTGTTGGTGATCTAAAAAAAGGCATCTGTTCTTTAGGAATAAATAGACCTAAGACCTAATCAGTAGAGATGGTCCACATATCTGTATTATCCCTATGTCAAGGTCGCTTCTTTCTTTAATAAGCAGGGCTCTCTGCATGTAGAAAGAATGAATACCTTAGAAGCTTTAAATCCATCCATTAGATCTGCAATCCTTTTAGGGAACTTGGAGATCACAGAGGCCCGGGGTTGAAGTTCTGCTGCCCCTGCCCCAGGTGATACCCAATGGTGCGAGTGACCTTCACCATCTCTACTGTCCTTGGCCTCTGCTCTATTTTCCGCCCACCTTGGCCATCCATTCTCCATGTAAATGGGGCTGTCAAATGTCTCCACATATGGGATGGAATCATATCGAATATGTTTCACTTCGTTTTTGGAAGGGGGGTTGTACATTTCTCCTAGCTTCTTGCAGAAATGATTCAGTGGAAAGCCCACCACATTCAAAAAGTCTCCGTGAACATACTCCACCAGCATTCCTCCCAGAGCCTGGATTCCATAGCCTCCTGCTTTATCCCTTAAAGACAGGGAGTAAAAAGAAAACTAAATATTGAAATATGTTTTTGTACATGTACTGTATTTATTCACGTTTCACAATGAAGAATATGGAGGGGAAAAATAATGAAGCCACATTTCTTAGATACTAAAGCCAGCACAACTGCACATAATGTGATCCTGTCATTTTATTTTATTTTTTAAGTCATGTATCAAAGTAGTTATTTATAGTAGTAGAAGTGAAATAAAAACATTCTGTGCTAGCTGCAAAGAGTATTAAGTTGAAAATGAAGAACGGGTAATTAAACAAATCTCTGCACAGAACCAAAAGCACACACGAAAGGAAATATTGTAATGACTGATAAAAGATTATTTGGTATAGATAAAATAAAATGGTGTAAAATACATTCCTTGATTTTTGTTTTTGTTTGTTTTAGAAAGCAAACAATTCTTGCCATTTTTATTTCTTTTTAACAATTTGAATGATAATTCCTTGATCTATTAGGCAATTTGTCAAGGTAAACAAAAAAATGCAGCTGACTTGTACAAAGTCTAAAATGTGCTCCAAATCCTAGGTTCAACAAGTTTGGCGTGTATTGAGTGCATTCCAAATCTGTTTTTGTCATCTGGGTTCCTATTGCTTTTAAAATTGTATTGTGATTTGGTTCCACTAACCTGGGCTGTTTCATTTGTAATAGTTATTATTTGGATAAAAAGAAACACAAATGGACAAGCTTCTACAAAACATTTTTCTTCGAAGGATGGCATGCATTGCTAAACATTTTTAAACAGCAAGGGGGACAAAGCAAACGGATTACTGTACTTACATTGGCTCACCACTGTGGATGTATTCCCAAAGCATGTCTTCTGAGAGGTCTGCAAACTTCACCTTAGTTTCCTCATAAAAATCAACAACATCATACTCCACTTCTTTACCTGAAGAAACAGTACACAGGGACTATCACATTGAGCTGCTCTCAAACATACTGAGACCAGGTTTCTAAACTAAACAAGGAGAGCAATACAGTTTGTGCTTTTTGTGTTTTTCACTATATATTTGATGTGGCTCACTTCCTTACTGCCATGGAAGAGGTGTGTGTGGGCAGTTTAAGGTGTTGCTGGTCTTTAAAATGGTGTTTTTATACCTCATGGATAAAGTACATCTATAAAATAGCTTTGTTAGTTTACAGAGACCTAAGCTCAGCACTCTCACAGGAAACGAATTAACACAAGGCTGATGTACTTGATGGCTAACCCTTATACATCTTGTAACAACAAAATATTATTTTGCATATGAACTGCAAAGCTATTCTGCACTTACCCAATTCACTATTGCAATGAACGATTGCTACCCCTGTGAATACGCTATGCTCCTTGCCACTCAGCCTAGATATGGTAAAGAAATTAATCAGATGATTAACAAAATATCAAAAAACTCAATTATTTCCTGTCTTATTGGTTTTCAAGTTAATCTGTTAAACACGGTCACTATGTTAAGTTCCTGATTTTCAATTAAATAGGCTTTATAGTGGGAAAAGTAGAGGCTACAATTGTAATACAGTACACCTTTGTGTATAAATAAGATGTAAATTAAACTAAGACATCTGATATGTAACAACAAGGTAATGGTGTGTATAAACATACATATATTTTTATATATTGTATTTTATACAGAGTGCCAATAGAGAGTACACCTCCTTCACAATTTTCACAGCCTTATAGACTGGATTTGAAATGCATTAAAATAGGTTGTGGTTTTGTATCCCCATTTATGTACACATCAGGGACTGGGACACTTGCCAGGATAGAAGGGAAAATGAATAAAGAACAGAAAAGTCTTTGAGAAAAACCTGCTGCCCTCTGCAAGAAAGCTGAAACAGAGATGTCAGGTCATGCTGAATGGTGAAAATGACCCAAAACACACAGCCAAAGCTACACGAGTGGTAAATGTCCTTGAGCGGCCCAGTCAGAGCCCAGACCTAAATCCACTGGAAAATTTGTGGCATGACTTGAAGATTGCTATCCATCAACACTGCCTAAGGAAATAGACAAAGCTTTAACATTTTTGTATAGAATGGTCACATATTGCCAAATCTAGTTGTGCAAAGTTAGTAGAGACCTTTCTCAACAGACTCACAGCTGTAATAGCTGCCAAAGGTGCTTCCACCAAGTATTAACTAATGGGGCTGTAGACTTATCTAATTATGATATTTGTTTGTTTTTTGTTTGTTTGTTTTTTATATATATAATTCTATAATTGTTTCACAATAACACCTTTATCCCCTATCAGTATGGATTATGGTGTGTGGATGTGTGGAAAAAAATAATTAAATATTTAAAATGCATGAAACTCTGAGGCACATGACATAGCAAAATGTGAAAGAAAGGTCAAGGGGGTGTAGTCTTTCTATCAGCACTCTATATCTACATATACTTATAGTAAAAAAACAAATTAAATTGTTGTATCACCCTAAGTTGGATGAAATTACAGCATCATTTTCATAGTTACATGAGATGCTCAAGCTATTCCAACCTGGAAAGCATCCTGTATGCATCTTCCTTGTCAACTGGCTTCTCCAGGATGTAACCATCAACTGTCTGTAACAGCAAAACAGAGGCTTAGATGGAAAAGTCAGTGCATACTGAGAAAGTGTAAAATGAACACCAAAGAGAGCAGAAAACAATCTTTAAAGATAGAAAGGGAATGGAAAGATATCATCAGTAAGCAGAGAGCAGACACTAGTGATATCCTGTTACACCTCACAATTAGCAAGTTTTCAGAAGAAGAAGAAAAAACTTACCACAACAGTATCTGCACCAATCACAATATCAGGTGTTTTAAGGTGTTTCTGAATCAAATCATGAAAAATGTAATTACACATCAAGGAAAAAGTGAGTCATAAATTAATCACTAAAGTCCACTATTATCTTAGCTGACCTTAAACGGAAACTACCATACGGACCAAAATGATGTGTTTATAAATAATCATGTGTGAGTCTCTGTTAAATGATGCAAATAAAGAAAGGAATGAAATGCATCTGGAACTTTTTTTAAAATTAGGTTTTAAGTGTAATTTATGCTCAGAAATAACACATAATCTTAAGGTAATATGTGTGAAAACAAATGGAAAAGAATTGTCGGCCTCTATGACACTTAAAACATATTTGTACTGGACCACAGATTGATGGACAGAAACAAATTATCCACAGTTTAATATCTCAATATAACAGGTCATGTGGAAAATTGGGTGTCAGGCCAAGCATTCCCCACCCCCAAAAAAGTGGTTTCACTTACAAATGGCATCCGCCTGGCCACTTCCAGGGCTTTCTGCTTTGCCGTTTCCACTGCATATTCATAGGGAGCTTTGAATAATGACTTCTCCAGGGTCTCTTTGAACCAGGAAGGAACAACCTCAAATCTCAAGCCCTGCAATGAAACAAAAATTCAAAAACAACGCTGGTTCTCAAGTATAAAGGAAAACACGGACAGGATAACAATTAGACGCGGGGAAGTATCGACGAACTCCTCACCACATTGGTCAGAATCTCCCGGCGTCTTGGGGAGGCACTTGCGAGGACCACCAGCTTTCCTCCTAATTTTGAGATCACCGGGTTCAGTACCATGTTGACGTTACTTAAACTTCCCAGCAGATCTGAGGAAAGACAAACTCGGAGGGAGGTGTGTTGTTTGTCCCTGTGAAGACTAATGGAAACGCACAAAAAAATAATCAGATTACAAGTGGTAAATGTTATAGCTATGAAGGCTGGGACTGAATGATTTGGATTTTTCTCGTTCTAGTTTCCCCTACCATTGTTTGTTTAAGAAGTTGCACACTGATAGGCTGCTCACTCTATCCCAGCACAGGTGCCTGAGGGATGTGCGATTGTGATTGGTCTATTCAGCTGATGACACAGCTGCCAGCAATGAGCCTGACCGTGAGCACCACCCACAGCACCCTTATTTAACCTCTCTCCTTCCAGTAACCCTGCCGATCCCACTGCCCCCGGTCTTTCGTTCTCCCCACATGAACCTGCCGACACACAACCCTGTCACTCCGAACCATACTGTGTCTTTGCTTTCCCAATAGTGCGCTTCTTTAGTTTGTTGTACTTGTTTTGTTAATGAACTAGTAATGGGAGCTTTAGCAGTTCAAAGACTTCCCATGAGGAAATCACCTTAGTTCGTGACCCTGTATGTGCCCCTTGTAAATAAACCCTTAAACTCTCCCATATTCTGTCTGGCTCCTCTCTAATTTAGAAATCTCAATCATTAATTTGACATATTTCATTTGAAATAATTTCAAGAGATCTCAAAATAACTCCCTGCCTATTTTAAGATATCTGAAAAACTTCCTGTATATTTGCAGAGGTTATTACTTCCTGTTTACAGGTTGTTATTCAGAAAGAAATGAATGAGTGAACAAGAAAAGATAATCTCAGACAACACACTGGAAGTTATTTTGAGATTAAAAAAAAAGATCTTAAAATGAATGGGAGATCTTATTTTAAAGTGCATTTGAAGACCTCTTCAAAACATTTAAATTTCAAATTAATTGAATTTAAGATATCTTGAAATAATTTGGCGATATCTCTAAATGTTAATTTGGTTTACCATGCATGGGCAGCTGCTCCTCCCTATACTCAAGGTGGCAGTGTGGAAGTTTAAAGTTCTGCCCCTTTCACCCAATCTCTTAGGATGATGAAGGTCTTTATAATTCAATTTTATGCGTTATACACTACATTACAAGGTTTAATTGGATAACACAGCTCAAATACAAAAGTCAGATGTTCACATTTAATGAACTGTAGGCACACATATGACCTGAAGGACTGGTGCAAGGCTTTTGATAGAACGCTTTGCCACATGTCCCGCCTTGCACTTTCTAGCGCTCTAGAGAAGCTGGTCTCAGCAATGCCTTCCTGATTAGCATCTCCAGCTTATCTCAGACATGTTCTATTGACTCTGGAGGTCAGGACACTGAAAAGGTTATAGTGTTAATATAATGTTTCTTCAGTCTGAATCAGTGATCAGTTAACTCTGACAATACATAACTTACAAGTACATTTTAACTAACACTATTTATGAGGCATATATTAAATCACATATAATTATCGTTTCAAATACAACATAAGAATACTTTCCAAAATCAACTGAATAGCCTATATACCCCTATACCCTCAAGTGACCCTCACCAACTTAAACAAAACAAAAAAATGTAGTTTATAGATCAGAAATCAAGCTTCTGGATGTTGTATTGCTTCAGAAGACTTCTGCCAACTATAAATGTCACAGCAGACACAGGAGTCATGATTTGGCCACATGACACACAGTTAGCAGATACACATTAGGTAACATTGTGAAGGACTCTGTCCCCAGTTTAAATACTGCCTTGTACAACATATCTCAAATGTGCATCCCAAGGTACACAATTAAAGCACTTAGAACTGTGTTATTTAGAAACCATATACATTTCTATACAATAGGTTTTCAAAGGAAGCCACTTAGGATGGGAGATTTACAAAAGATACATTTCAATGCAAAATAAAGATTTAAGAAGCGGTATGCTGAAATAGACTAAAAGCTTATTTGAATTACACCACTTAAGTGCAGAATAAATATTCAGCTCACAAAAAACATATGTTTTAGTTTGTGTACACAGCCTTTTCTTGAATTGCAGTACAGTTAATGTTTTAGGCCTACAAGTCTACTAACACTAAGCAAGAGCTGAGCACAGTGTTTGCAGAAAAGACAGGCGAGTGAACTTTTGAGCTCTAGGCAAATAAGAGGCCTCTGGTTATTGAAAGAGCTGCTTTACTGTTACCAGTTATGACATAATTTGGTGGTCTGCTACTGTAAAACATTCAGAAATGGAGAGACTTTATTACACATACTCTTTTACACAGTCAAATATTTTCAGCTCACTAGCACACTGTAACATAATAACATGCTAACCTCTGCAGTGATCCTCCTAGAAAAAAGGTTGCTCATAAGCCATATAACAATTACGTATTGGTGCACTAAGTTTCCTTTATTTAAATTAGCATCAAACTTTAGGCACTTATACAATATACTTATACAAAAACAGAATAACTAAAAAGATTGTTCAATTATTAACGCTTGGCTAACATTACACGGAGATTATCAGAAGGGCAAATAATGATTCATCTTATATAACTGTAATTTTATAACATGATGTAAACAAGGCTGTTGATTGTACTTTCGATAAGTATCACTTGCAAAAACGCCACTATTTGTGCAAAAACCTCAACAACACTTTCATTTATTAGCACATGTTTGGCATTGCAGCTGAAAATTAAAACAAAGACATACTCAAAAATAAAATAAAATGAATGATGGATCAACTATTCAGGCTTTAGTGAAAGCAATGCCACTGCGTTGCGTGCAGGCGAAGAAATAACCAGCCGCCCTGAGATCACACGTGCAACTTCGAGTAAAGTAAACCGCTGTTCACACAGGAACTGGCATTTGCATTATGTCTCCATTTCCTAGTAGTAACAACATACAGTACACAAATAAAACAATACCTGTCAAATGTCTGCAGCCATTCAACTTTCTAATGCAACACCCACAGCAGCAGCAGCAGCAGCAGCAGCAGCACGGTAAAGGGGTGGAGATTCATCGCGCAGGCGCAATGGCAAACACGGAAGGCGGAAGGAAAGACAAGTTGCTGTTCCTGCTAACTGAGCGCTGCGCAAACATGGCTTCCATGTGTGTTTTATTGATGTTTGTGTACTGAGATCTAGATGTCTTTTTAAAACATGCGTCTTATTGCCTGTTTAAAGCATTTTGGCAGTATCTCGATGTATGTATTTTATTATGAAAATGATATATATATAGCACAGGTCTGTATATTTTGGGGTTATTTAATTGGCAGAACGGGCCTTGCTTGAGAGAAGTGGAAAGTACTGACTGGCCGCTGCTTTTCGTGGTTATTTGAACTTAATTGAACTTAGAGACTTTTTTTTTATTCCATGAAAAGCGCTGACAAAATGTTCCATGTTTGCCTTCTGAGAAATCACACGAGGTTCTGTTAGAAAAACGTTACATGCAACTTTATTTTTTTCTATTTCGCTTTTGGATCAAATCCTATATATGTATTAAAGAACGTAATATAAGCTGAATATTTTACATGAGGGATTTTGTTGCCTTTAGGTACATTGTCATTTGTCAGATGTCATTGTTAAACAGGCACAATGTTTTTTTTTTTTTTAATGAAATAATCTCCCAGCTAGCCCACACAATACTATGCATAATTGGACAGAATTAGGACATTCTTTTCACAGTTCACATGGAACTAAACTTAGATCCGGATTAAATCAAAACTTTGAACCAACGCTAATTTAAAACTACAGGACTGTACTCAGTACTTGCGGCTTCATTTTCAGTATGATGACACTTTCTTCTAATCAGAAATGTAACCGCTGTGTGTACAGGTTTGCAGTTTGCTATTAGCGGCTGGGTCAAAGTTTTGATTTAATCTGGCCCTCAGATAAACCATTAAAAAAAAAAAGAATTCATTTCCAAAATCTACACTTTTTATTTAAATTGACTTGGCATGTTTAAAAAACTATATATATATATATATATATATATATATATATACACTCACCTAAAGGATTATTAGGAACACCTGTTCAATTTCTCATTAATGCAATTATCTAACCAACCAATCACATGGCAGTTGCTTCAATGCATTTAGGGGTGTGGTCCTGGTCAAGACAATCTCCTGAACTCCAAACTGAATGTCTGAATGGGAAAGAAAGGTGATTTAAGCAATTTTGAGCGTGGCATGGTTGTTGGTGCCAGACGGGCCGGTCTGAGTATTTCACAATCTGCTCAGTTACTGGGATTTTCACGCACAACCATTTCCAGGGTTTACAAAGAATGGTGTGAAAAGGGAAAAACATCCAGTATGCGGCAGTCCTGTGGGCGAAAATGCCTTGTTGATGCTAGAGGTCAGAGGAGAATGGGCCGACTGATTCAAGCTGATAGAAGAGCAACTTTGACAGAAATAACCACTCGTTATAACCTAGGTATGCAGCAAAGCATTTGTGAAGCCACAACACGTACAACCTTGAGGCGGATGGGCTACAACAGCAGAAGACCCCACCGGGTACCACTCATCTCCACTACAAATAGGAAAAAGAGGCTACAATTTGCACAAGCTCACCAAAATTGGACAGTTGAAGACTGGAAAAATGTTGCCTGGTCTGATGAGTCTCGATTTCTGTTGAGACATTCAGATGGTAGAGTCAGAATTTGGCGTAAACAGAATGAGAACATGGATCCATCATGCCTTGTTACCACTGTGCAGGCTGGTGGTGGTGGTGTAATGGTGTGGGGGATGTTTTCTTGGCACACTTTAGGCCCCTTAGTGCCAATTGGGCATCGTTTAAATGCCACGGCCTACCTGAGCATTGTTTCTGACCATGTCCATCCCTTTATGACCACCATGTACCCATCCTCTGATGGCTACTTCCAGCAGGATAATGCACCATGTCACAAAGGTCCAATCATTTCAAATTGGTTTCTTGAACATGACAATGAGTTCACTGTACTAAACTGGCCCCCACAGTCACCAGATCTCAACCCAATAGAGCATCTTTGGGATGTGGTGGAACGGGAGCTTCGTGCCCTGGATGTGCATCCCACAAATCTCCATCAACTGCAAGATGCTATCCTATCAATATGGGCCAACATTTGTAAAGAATGCTTTCAGCACCTTGTTGAATCAATGGCACGTAGAATTAAGGCAGTTCTGAAGGCGAAAGGGGGTCAAACACAGTATTAGTATGGTGTTCCTAATAATCCTTTAGGTGAGTGTATATACCAATGCATATCACTTGACGAAAGACCTTTTCATTAGGTGACGTTTTTGTGATGTCTGCAGTTTTTACTTGTTTTGCAGCATTTGCACCTCCTTGTTTTAAATTTATTGAATCCACCACAAAAATCCTCCAGCCGGGCCTGTCAAACCTAATCTTCCACCAGAGATCTGCACATGCATAAAATAACTTAAAATATCTTGTACTGAAATATTTTGATAGGCTATTCTAATTTGTCTGAAGTGTTGTGCTATTAATAAGTATTCATCATACATCATACATAGCCTACCGCTATGCATACATTTTCATTGAAAAAAACAAGTATCAGTTTAATACCATGTAAAGTATATAGATGCCCAATAAAGCACATGTAAAATACAATTTAAAGTACTTGTGTAGGACCTTATCAAGCTGTACGTGTACTTGGTTGCATTTTGAACAATACTTTGAATGTCTGCAGATTTTTTGTTTTAGTAATGTGAATCATTTTGGGGGTTTAACCACGTTATAAATGTCAGAAACATACCACAAGATGATCCATTTCATAGAATAATGCTTTCAAACCATGATCTGATTTGTATGCAGTGATTTATTAAAAAAAAAAAAGAGGACAGAAATGTATTGTTATGACTGTTTAATTCTCCATAATTCCCCTTTCTTCTTTAAATGAATCTTTACATTACATGACATACTTATATACATTATATTGTGATTATTTGTTTTATAATTACTGGGCAAAGATTCAAGATATCATACTTTATTGTTAGCCACATATGTTTTTAAATACCGCTAACACTCGGTACTGACGCACAGGTCTGCAGTGAATTTCCAAAACGTTCAAAAGATATACTCTGAGTTTGGAAGAAAAAGGTTACTTGAAAAAATATCCAGTATATCATGTGATTTTATATCTATGAATGTATTTCGTGTACATTTCATTAGATAAATAATGATTAAAATAATATTTTATGTATACCTCTATTGTAGACACAGGTTTTTACCTTTATGTACAGTATGAGAGATTGTTTCCAATTTCTAAAAAAAGATGTTAATCTAAACAGACATTTTGTTAAATAACAATTTAATAAGGAAATAATTAAGGAAAAATACGTAGTTGTTTTAGATGGGTAATCCAAGACTAGAGCTAATTTGGCTCTGTATAAAAACAGCCATATGAAGCATTTGCTATTTGCTGATCGATTAGTTACTGGCTGTAAACATCTAAATGAATGAATGAAGTAGTATATAATCTCGGTCAAGTATTTAATTGATGTCAAGTATTTATCAACATGAGATTATAAGTATGTTAGCAAGATAACATTTCACACCCACGACATACAGATTCAATGTACTGTTCTTAATAAGATATATAATTGACAATTGTTATTTTTAAACCTTTGATTGTTGTTATGCTTTCCTGTTTTCTTAATTTATTTTAAAATAACACATTTTCATAGATTATACTTGTGATAAATCTCTGAAAAAAAAATTACTTTGCCCAATAGCATTGCTATGCATTTTTAATAAAGCTGGTTCAGAAAAGTATACATATATATTCTATATTCTATAAATTCATTCTCCTCTACTCCCCAAATGTAATAATTTGCCCTTCTTATTTTATGTAAGCATTAAAATATTTGAAAAACATAAAACTGTCTCAATGTCAGCTCAAAAGTGGCCTATACAGTTTCCCCACATGCCTTTTCTTATAAACTAATAATCCTAAAATGTAATAAAAATAAAAGGAACAAAGTTACTGATAGTGACAGGTTTACCTACACTCTTAGAACACGTGTTAAAAACAACACATGATGAATTGTTTATTAACACATACTGAGTGTGATTAAGGACACACATTTGTGTGTAGGAATAACAGCACAAATAATGTGTTGTTTCATTAACACAGTAATGTGTTAGTTTTACTCAACACCTTGACCTATTAAAGCTGAACAAAATATACATTTAACAAAGGAAAAACTGTGCTAGTTGTTCAATGTAAACAGAGACACTTTAATATACATTTATTATAAATTATTACTATTGCAAATATGTAGCAGATGCCTTCATCCAATGAAGTAATTCTTTGAGTAAACAACAAAATTACAATCACAAACAATTAATTTAAGACCTAGTACATATAAGACCTAGTACATATAAAAAATGCAACAATTTGAATTAATTTTACTTATTTACCCTTAAGATGCTTTTCTGAAAATTACTTACATCATGTCAAATAATGGATAACACTCTTTTTTTACATTATCTACAGCATGTTATATATTATGGGTGGAATAATATGCTTTTTAAATTAAATTAAAAATCTGTTAAACTTAAATCTGGACATTGGAAATATATAAATTCCATATGAATAATTAAATTAACAAAACCTGAAATATGTACATTCAATGTTGGCAGGTATAACAACCCCATAAATACATCAATTCTCAATATAGCACAGGAAAGACTCTCATCCTCAAGTGCAATAGCTATCTTGTCATTCCTGGAGACGATGACACGCTGATGACCAATGAGATCAGATGAATGTGCTTCACAGGCATTTCTGTACTTTCTGTGTAGAGGGGAGAGATGCTAGTCCCAGACTTAACATGAAAAGTTAAAGTCAATTAAACAAATACTACACTACATGATTTAAACACATTTTTATATTTTTATAATAATCTTTTAATGTATCAAACTATTTTTAATCTGTTGATTCTATTCAAGCCTGATCTCATCAGATTTCAGAAGCTAAGCAGGGATGGGCCTCAGTATCTTGGATGGGAAACTTCTAAGAAAATCAAGGTGGTGTTGTTTGAGATATTTGAGCACCCAATTACAGTGAGGGAAAAAAGTATTTGATCCCCTGCTGATTTTGTACGTTTGCCCACTGACAAAGAAATGATCAGTCTATAATTTTAATGGTAGGTGTATTTTAACAGTGAGAGACAGAATAACAACAAAAAAATCCAGAGAAACGCATTTCAAAAAAGTTATAAATTGATTTGCATGTTAATGAGGGAAATAAGTATTTGACCCCTTCGACTTAGTACTTGGTGGCAAAACCCTTGTTAGCAATCACAGAGGTCAGATGTTTCTTGTAGTTGGCCACCAGGTTTGCACACATCTCAGGAGGGATTCTGTCCCACTCCTCTTTGCAGATCCTCTCCAAGTCATTAAGGTTTTGAGGCTGACGTTTGGCTCCTCTATTATATGGAAGAGCACTGTGGACGTTCGAGATTAAAAACAAAAATTCTGTACTAATATGATATTTTTAATTAACTTTTTTTTGCTACAGTTGTAAAATTAACTCAAATAGAACACAAACGAATGATTAAAAAAAAAATGACACACCTCTTGTAATTTCGTCGTGACAGAAGAAGTTTTGTAGAAAGTGTAGAGCTAACCTGGAGAGAAGGGTGTCGATTGGTTGAAATACATTTTGCAGAAGATTATGGTTAATAATAATAAACACACTTAGGTTGTGTTAAAAGAAAAAAGTGTCATAGTACTATTAACACATTTTTTGTGTAGAATACATTACTTCTAATAGTGAATACCTAACCTTTTTCTTAAGCGCTAACCACTCACACCTGCACTGCCTCTCAACTACTTTACAATATAGGACCTCCCAATTAACCAGTTAAGGATAAATTGAGTCCCAGTAGCTGTGCACATGTGCTGCTCCAGTCTTCTCCTGCAGCTTGTACTCAATATAACCTGTGGGCACTGCAGGTCCTCCACTGAGCTTCTCAGTCCAATCTCTATAGTGGCGAGGCCTCAGAGTGGAAAGGAACAGGTGCTTGAAAAGGCTGCAGAGTGGGGGCAGGGCATTGCCTGAATTAGTGCAGCCTGGTGTGTCTCGGTGTGAGAGCTCACACAAAAGAAACTCATGCAATTCATTAGGAAAAGAAAACACACGTGAAAATCAATCCAATAGGCTACATAACACAATCAACCAAAAAAATAAAAAGAACATTCTTCAAATAAATCAAACAACCCAGAAAGTGGAAAACAACAAAACATTATAATTATAGAGTGATTTATGTCAGGCTTTGGCACTTCACATTACATATGAATGTATGTATGTGTGTGTGTGAATAAATGTAATTCAATGGATATTGTCTTATTAATATTAACTGTTTTATGTCTGGGAACAGAAAGAGTTATATCATTATCAGATATCATCTCAGGTAAAGTATGTGCTGTTTATTTGGGGAAGTTAATTTTGATATTGCAAAATGTGTCTGTTGAATATCTTTCATATATGCTCTATTTATCATTGAAATATATGATGTGCTCTGTATCCAGTTGTAAAGTGTTTCTCAGTGCCCTTCATATTATTCTGACCACGAGTACGTTGCCGATTTCCACACTCGAACATTACGTTTTAATCTTTCAGTAGTGACACTCCTTAAAATGCAATGAATAGGACAGTTTGTGAACACCGCATGGAATATGAATCCAATATGAAAAGTTAATTTAGAAGATCTGGTCTTTAGAAAGAGGCATGTTAACTCCAGGTCAAAGCACCATTCCTTCTGCACTATATCTGTAAAATCGGTAGTCAGTATTATTTTGTATACTTGTATAATATTTAGTATTTGATATACTCCTGCCAGGTTCAGTGCAATTTGACAAATACATTTCCACTTTTTTGGGAACCCGAATGATTAGATGATTAAACTGCACAATAGTCTGGGCTTTTGCAAATGAGCAAAATAACAAATGTGGAGTTTGTGCAAAACCTTCCAATAGCAAGCAAAGCAAAAACAAAAAAAAAACTGAAGAAAACCAGCTTTGTGGTTTCTCACCAGCAGATTTTCGGCAGAGTGGATGATGGCACATGTCTCTAGGATCTGAAAGCCTTCCGTAAGAGTTTTCTCATTTTCATTATCACACACCAAACTTTTTATCAGACTTTTACTTCCTGTTTCCTGCTTGCTTGGAAATGCATGTGCACCCTGTTAGAACTTCAAACTCTAAATCATTGAGGTCCAGGATAACATGCTAAAAAAAGCAATCCGCCAAAAACTGTTTCATAATACTTTCTATCTGGGTGTTACAGGGATTTGAGAAATTGTAAAAATGTGTTAGACACTTCCTGAAGGAATATGGTGTATATATGAATATGGAATGTGACCCTGGTGTTAAATTCATGACATGATTATTACTGAAATGAGTGCAGACGAAAATTAATAGCAAAGATTTTGGACTGAAGAGATGAGTCAGAAGATTATGAAAATGAGAAATTAAGATACAGAAATGCATAGTGATTTAAGAAAAAAAAAACAGGGCTAGCAAAGGGTATAGAAAGGACAGTAGAATGAGCGTGGGTACAAGATTTTACAAGGCATTGATTCTGGTAAAGCTGAGTTTTCGGTTAAGTACAGAAAGATTAGCGGTCATACAGTGAGGGGAAAAAAGTATTTGATCCCCTGCTGATTTTGTATGTTTGTCCACTGACAAAAAAATGATCAGTCTATAATTTTAATGGTAGGTGTATTTTAACAGTGAGAGACAGAATAACAGCAAAACAATCCATCATTTAATCATCATTTAATGAATGATTATAACTGTTTTTTACAGTTAAAGGTCTCAGATTAAGAAAGGGCAGAGAGAAACTTTCGTAAGGGCTGTGCATTCAGACAACCCTCCAGAGAGTTAAAAACTTTTCTAAATATAAACTGATTATGTCTTTGAGTTAATACCATCTTTCTGCACATTAGAAACCATAATATAGAATTTCACTTAACAGTTTTGGAGCTGATATTTCAAGATAATTGTAATTTTCTGCACATTTTCACAGCCATAGTGCTTCATTGTGTAATGATTTATCAGATTATTGGATTATTTTTTACACAGACTTCACATTATAATAGAAATAAAATGAAAAAATTAAATCATTCTGTCGGTTAAAGAGCACATTTCAAAAGCAAGATGTGAAGGAACCACACTTGCTTCATCTAAACCAAATAAAATCCTTGTCTGAGTGGAAAGCATGATTGCAATCAGATTGAACAGAACAAGAATGAACACAAAGCCATCGATTACGAAGTACTGAAATATATTTGAGCAACATAAGGATGCAGTGGCTAACAGGTCCTAATACTGCTACAAGATAATAATGGAGGTGTAAACATAATGGTTGTAATGAAATAAAGAATAACAAAATAACAAAATATCACTGATGACTTTCACAACTTTCAGACAGAAGTGAAAACATTTATCATCACAAGGTTTTTTTTCTTCTCATATCACTGAAACGTGTCTTATGTACTAACTGCTGAAACAATGAATGTCTCCACTGAGTCAATGTTTTTCAGAAAGGTGTCTGAAGCATCTAACTGAAGTCTCTGCAAGTATTTTAATGGTATGGATTGCAAGGAGTGGAATGGTCACTATTAGTTTATATTAAAATATATTGTTTATCTTTTGCACCGGTATATTTGCATTGACCACAAAGTTTAACATTCCTAATGCATCAGAGTAGAAAAAATAGGTCTAAAATACAAATCCCAAAAGGTTTAAGACAGCTGCATTCATACTAATACAGGAGGAAATTAAATGTGCTACTTACGTACCTAATGAACCAACAAAAAACGGTAAAGAACTCAAATAAACAAACAACAACCCCCAACAACATACAGTGGATTGCATAAATAGTCACCCTTCAAGGACTTTTTTCACATTTTGTTATAATACACTCTGGAATGAAATGTGATTTAATTTGGATGCCTTCCCTTTGATTACTTATTGTTAAAACGAAGATAACAAAACTTCCATACAATGGAAGGGTGAGACTCTGTTGCCACCGGTGCCACTGCAGATGACTGTGCAGACCGATCCTAGAGTCGCAGATCTTAGAGGACCTGCCAGGGCAGATGTTCTTTTGGCATCCGAATCACATGTGCGACCCAGCGGAGTTGTCTTTTGGCCAGGGTAGCCTCCATGCTAATAGTTTGTGACTGATCACGGCTGTTGACATGGGGGATGCGGACTTCCCAGGTCATTCTGAGCAGACGTTGAAGGCATCTGATGTTAGAACACAAAGTTTACAAACGAGAGGAGGCCATTCGACCCATTGTGCTCGTTTGGTGTCCATTAATAACTGAGTGATCCAAGGATCCTATCCAGTCTATTTTTCAATGTTGAAGGCTTCTAGACTAGCAATTTCTAAATTCATATAATTTAGTCATTTTGACAATAAATTCTGATTCTGTAAAGGCTGACAAACTCGGGCTGAGAATGTAATTTTAAAGAGTAAATGTATTTGGAATGGGAACTTGTATTTCCACATAGTTCTGGGTTTTTCATTGATATTTGTTTGTGTTGCATGTGTGTGAAATCCTGTCATTTGGGTGAATTGCCAATAATCTATAAAAGTGCCCTGGAATAAACATTGTATATAAAATCAATGCCAATAGAAAATTATAAAAGCCCATGATGCTTTTATTTAATAATGCAACAATAATAATTATATTTTAAGAGGTCTGCTGTATCCCTGAGAGTAAAAAAATAAAAGTGAATGTTTGTGGGGTGGGGTGGGGCATGGGTATTGCATGGTGTTGAGTTAGTGTCTGTTCCTTATTTGTCAGTCTGTATTGCAAGCAATTGTTTATCTGTAGAATCTGGCATCACAAACAGAGTAACTATTATTACTAAAAACACATTTTTCAGATTATGTTGGGATTTATACTTAATTGTTATAATCTGGTAAACCTTTTGGCCTTCATATTATTGTGTAAACAAACCCTGATGGTGGGTAATTATTGCATCTAATCTACCCAAAAGTGTAGGCCAATGAATGTAAAAACAATAAATGTTACAAATGTGCCCTGGTGTAGGGGAAATGGAATATTAAACATCAACTCTGCTTGCTTTGAAAGATTTACCAGCATAACTATTACTGTTGAAGCCAGGCTACATCCTGTTTTGATGTAAAGAGACAGAGAAGCCTAAGAAAACTGAGATCATACTGTAAAATGTACAGGACTTTCTGTCCAGTTTAAAGGCCTGAAGAGATACACAGATACACATCTTTGTATGCACATTTGATGAAAAGTTTATTTTAAAAAAAACAACTTTGGGCAAAAATAGAGAGTGTACGCTTTTTCACCTCACATTCAAGGTGCTATTCTTACAAAAGCACTAATGCAACCTTTGCATTGAACAAAATGTAGAAACGGAAAAAAACAAACACATTTTCACATAATACATAAGTTTGTATTGAAAACAAAAATAAACACTTGTATAAACATTAATTTTCACCTGTTAAAACCACTAGACAGTAGCTCTGTGAAAAAAAAATATTATCTAATACTGAGTCCAAGAAGCATATAACCCTAAAGGGTCTGGACCTTATGGTTGCTGATGGTAAGTGGTTAATATGTGCTGAAGATAATTAAAAAAACTGTACATAATAATAATAATAATAATAATAATAATAATAATAATAATAATATAAAAAGTACTTGGTCAGCATAATACTATGTTCATAATACCGCCCTGGCCTGTGGAGAGCGTCAGCGTGTGATGTAACTCAAGCCCCGCCCCCATAGATGCGCGTCAGACGCAGAATTAACAGAGTAAACACAGAGTAAACTCAGAGTAAACACAGAATTAACAGAGTAAACACAGAGTAAACTCAGAGTAAACACAGAATTAACAGAGTAAACACAGAGTAAACTCAGAGTAAACACAGAATTAACAGAGTAAACACAGAGTAAACTCAGAGTAAACTCAGAGTAAACGCGTGCACCGACACAGACAGTATTGACTCTGTATTGCTTGAATGTCATATCGATCTATAGATCTATGATACATTTCGCTGGTTCACATAAAGGTCTATGCTAAGTAATGAGTTAAAATGATGTAAATAGTTCAAACTACACGTGGAAATTGCATTGTGAAATTGTGAACGGGACCATAACTTTATTAATTGTCCGCATTTTGCATTAAAACGATATCAATTTAACCGAAGCAGGTTTCCATTCAAATCAATACATTTTAAAACGAGACCAGCTGTTTACTATCCAATCCGAAATGCAGTTATATTGAGCTGAGCAGTACAATCACAAATGCCGGCGTTAGAGGTAAAACTGGGCCGATGCAGAAATGAAAGCGCGGTTTGCAATGTGGATGAAGATGAAGATGAAGGTAAAACAGAAACCGCAGGAGCGCAGCGCTGCTGTCTGAGGATATAAAACTACAGACGCGTCACAGAGGCCGCTTTCCGCGCACACGACTGCACACTAATGCACACGATTTACTGTGATTTAATGCAGATGTGCTAATGAAGGTGCTTCGCTTTCGGGGAATTGTATACCAGCACTTTTACACTTGCAGAACCGAAGATAGACATTGGAAAAGGGAAATGTATGAATTAGATTCCCCATTGAACCAGCACATTTTTAATTATTTTAGAAAGCTTCGGCTGCAAAGGGTTAAGATTACTTTCAAAGAAAATATAGAACCGATCAATAGCCAATCGATATTAATAAGCTGTGATTATAAATACAGCGCATAATGTCCTGCGTCACTGGCGTGTTTGAGCAGATGCGTTTATTCCCGGCATGCATTTCGTTTAGGCCGCTTTTCGCCGCATATGTGACGCACTGAGGCTCCTAAACGCAAGTGTGAACGCGGTGTCTGGAAAAAGCCGGACTAAATTTGAGGCGCCAGGGCCGGCCTAGTAAGTGTGAACGGGGTCTTATACTATACGTTTTTAGGTGTTTTAAGTCTACAGTACTTACTAGTACTTAATGTTGTTAATAGCAGAAATATACTGATGTTACTGTAATTTATTTTGACGCTCTTCTTTGAATGATACAAAAATGCTTATAATATACACTCACCTAAAGGATTATTAGGAACACCTGTTCAATTTCTCATTAATGCAATTATCTAACCAACCAATCACATGGCAGTTGCTTCAATGCATTTAGGGGTGTGGTCCTGGTCAAGACAATCTCCTGAACTCCAAACTGAATGTCTGAATGGGAAAGAAAGGTGATTTAAGCAATTTTGAGCGTGGCATGGTTGTTGGTGCCAGACGGGCCGGTCTGAGAATTTCACAATCTGCTCAGTTACTGGGATTTTCACGCACAACCATTTCTAGGGTTTACAAAGAATGGTGTGAAAAGGGAAAAACATCCAGTATGCGGCAGTCCTGTGGGCGAAAATGCCTTGTTGATGCTAGAGGTCAGAGGAGAATGGGCCGACTGATTCAAGCTGATAGAAGAGCAACTTTGACTGAAATAACCACTCGTTACAACCGAGGTATGCAGCAAAGCATTTGTGAAGCCACAACACGTACAACCTTGAGGCGGATGGGCTACAACAGCAGAAGACCCCACCGGGTATCACTCATCTCCACTACAAATAGGAAAAAGAGGCTACAATTTGCACAAGCTCACCAAAATTGGACAGTTGAAGACTGGAAAAATGTTGCCTGGTCTGATGAGTCTCGATTTCTGTTGAGACATTCAGATGGTAGAGTCAGAATTTGGTGTAAACAGAATGAGAACATGGATCCATCATGCCTTGTTACCACTGTGCAGGCTGGTGGTGGTGGTGTAATGGTGTGGGGGATGTTTTCTTGGCACACTTTAGGCCCCTTAGTGCCAATTGGGCATCATTTAAATGCCACGGCCTACCTGAGCATTGTTTCTGACCATGTCCATCCCTTTATGACCACCATGTACCCATCCTCTGATGGCTACTTCCAGCAGGATAATGCACCATGTCACAAAGGTTGAATCATTTCAAATTGGTTTCTTGAACATGACAATGAGATCACTGTACTAAACTGGCCCCCACAGTCACCAGATCTCAACCCAATAGAGCATCTTTGGGATGTGGTGGAACGGGAGCTTCATGCCCTGGATGTGCATCCCACAAATCTCCATCAACTGCAAGATGCTATCCTATCAATATGGGCCAACATTTCTAAAGAATGCTTTCAGCACCTTGTTGAATCAATGCCACGTAGAATTAAGGCAGTTCTGAAGGTGAAAGGGGGTCAAACACAGTATTAGTATGGTGTTCCTAATAATCCTTTAGGTGAGTGTATATATTCATCGTCACTTGCAGGGATCTAAACTTGATTTTACTTGTTTTTTGCTGTGGTAAGAAAGGCTTATGAAATAGCAGTCCTTACAAATAAAATTGTATTTGATTGACAAATACCACCTTTCTTATATTTTTTAACCAAGTTTACTAATGCTTCATATATTGTCACATATCTGCTATTAACAGCTGACATTCAGCTTTTCTGGGGTTCAAACACATTCCTTGCATTCGAGCAATGGAAAAGCACATTTTGAAATGGGACCAAAGTATACGTTGTTTTGTGTTTTGTTTTGATCAACCTCTACAAAGATTACAAGCTGCAATAATGCTGTTCTCCTCTGTCCTTGATAGACAACAACAAGAAACCCCCCAAACACTTGGTACAATCACATTTTAAATTCCAACTTTCTTGCATGTTTTTTACTTTGTTTTTTGTTACAAAGACTGTTCTCAATTTTCATGTACCATTCCATGTCGAATACAGAGTTTGCTTTATCAAGACTTTACCCCTCTTTTGCTGTCCTCTAGGTTCCCGTGATGTGTTGTTTTAATGCTGGGATTCCTGACACAGTTTAGAAATCAGAACTAAACCTATAATATAATAAAACGTGGAAGCACCAACCCCTAAATAGATGTAAATGCTGAGTCTAGGGAGGACTTCATTATATGTCTTTATGAAGATGTACCACATTCAAGTAAAGTGTGACAGTTGTCTTTTCATTCTTACTCATGACTTCTTGAGATTAAGTTATAGGTCCGCTGAGAAAAGAAGCTCTACTAAGCACTGAATTCCCCCTTTAGAGCGTCTTCCCCCCTTAGAGCGACTTCCCCCCCTCTCGCCATCATCTCATGTTCCTCTTGCGAGAAAATACTGAGGGTGGATTGCAAGTTCAGCACCTGCCTGAGCTTTTTCCGAAACTCGGTGGAGGCGAAATAGTAAATGAAGGGATCCAAGCAGCTATTCAGACAGCTGAGGGACAGGGTCAGTTTGTAGGCCATGTAAAAGGACTTGTCGTAGTACAGTCTTCCAATCATGTGGGTGAGTAAAATTATGTTGTTGGGGGCAAAACAAGTGATGAAAACAAAAAGTACGATGGTGACGAGAAGTATGGCTCTTTTCTTTTGGATTTGGCTGTCCCTGTTCACCTGTTGCTGATTGGGGTGGAGCAGCTTGAGGATGACTCTGGTGTAGCAGTACACCGTCAGGATGAAAGGGATCATGAAGAGGAGGACAAACAAGGTGAAAAGGAAGGCGGCCCAGGCACCTATAGACGGGAGCATGCTTTTTTTAAGGATGTCAAAGCAGGTAGTTATGTTCAGCTCCTTCACTTTGTAGGTTAAGTCAGTCCTCTCTAACGGATACATAACAATCAAGATGGCTACCCACATCGCTAGACACACCATCAAGGCGTAGCGGTTCTTATGGTTTTCAAAGGTCATAGGGCACACCACTCCAATGTACCGGCTCAAGCTGATGGCCGTCATGGTTAAGATGGAGCAATACATGTTGGAGTAGAACATGACAGTCACAACACTGCACATATTTTCTCCGAAGATCCAGTTGTAGCCATTGAGCTGGTAAACGATCTGGAAAGGGAGGAATAAGCAAATCACCAGGTCGGTGATGGTGAGGTTGATCATGTAGATGGTGGAGGGAGTCAGGGTTGTGCGGAACAGCAGCAGCCAGAGAGAGAGACTGTTGCTTGGGAAGCTGATGAGGATCACAATGACATATATGACAGAGAGGGCGGTGCTGGCTTCCTTGTTCTGAAACAACGCCAGGGTTGCATTGTCAAGTTGAGTGGAGTTCAAGTCCATGGTGGAATGAATGCAGATCTGTGAACAGAAACAAGGGAGATGGGGATTAACATTTAGAACAGTGGTTTCCATCCCTCCTTCTGGGTTTGAAACATCACACTACATTAATTGATACAAATATGGAAATCTGTCATACTGATCAGCTCTGTAGGCGTTTTGGTAAATTCAGTACTTTAAAGAATGAGTTGAAACAAGCATCATCAGCATACCCGTCAGTCCTCCAGAAGCACAGTTCACTGAATTGAACATGTATCATGCTTAATTGCTGACTAACTCACATGATTTTGTTTTTTAAGAATGGTGATTTAAGGAGAGCCTTAACTCAAACAGAAATGGAGTTCTCTATGTCCAGGGTCGGAAATCATAAAGCAAATGTCCAAGCCAAAAGTAATGCAATTTTTCTGAAAAAAGGACCCTCTTCTTAAACCATTTTGGATATTCCAAGGAAAACAGCCAAAACAAATCAACAAAGAGGAGAATCAAATAAAATGCATGCTAAAAAGAAATACTTGTGCTTAAAAAGTGCAATGCAATGCAATGCAATGGTTATTTCAGCTTCAATTGTCATACAATTATCAGCCAGACTTTAAGGTATTTCAGGTCATACTTTATATTCCATACCAATGTGAGTGTCCTGCAGTAGTCAGTGTCATTTATTAAAACACAACGAGCATTTGGAGAGAAATACAGAAATGTATGGTAAGACTGTGTGTATGTAGTGTGTCCCATGTAAATGAAGTATTCACACCCCTTGGACCTTTTCACATTTGTGTTGTGTTACAACCTGAAATTGTGATGCAAGGGAAACAAAAATTTAATTGTATCAAAATTTCAGGTTGTAACACAACAACACGTGACAACTTCCTATAGCCACTGTATGTCGTCCCTCCAAAGCATATAATACTTGTCAGTGATGTAGCGATTCAAGAGGGTTCACAGCTCCCTGCACAGCTAAAGTTCCAGAGTTTAGTCTGGCCAATCTGTGCAAACCCAAGTTTTGATCTTACTCAGAGTACACAGAAACCCTTGCAAGGTGCAATCAGCGCTTGTCATTTCTGAAACATACAGAGACCTGAAACCAAGGCCCATGTGTATCAAAGGCTGTACGCCGAATCACAATGACCTACACTGTTGCTTTTCACATGTGAATGCACAAATGAACAACCCAGTGCATGAGTCACTGAAACACAACATCTTCATAAATGCAGCTCTACGAGCTGTGATTTAAGTACACTAACGTTCATTAGTATTTTATTAAATGCCGAACAGGTGTCGGAAAATGTGAATTGGTGTAAAACGCTTTATGAATATTTCAGCCTCCATTACATTTCCACCTTTTAAGATGCCCAAGCTTAAATTAAGCATTAAAATTTCCCTTTCACCCACACCACTCCACTACTATGCTTTTAGAACAAAGGTGTTAAAAACATGTTATTCCGTTAGCCATTAAAAGGATTAAGAGGTGTAATTAAAGATAACACCAGTTTATGACACTATTCTAAACATAAAAACATAAACATAAAGACCATCCAGAAAGCTCCTACAATTCCAAACAAGTGAGTTAATGTTACAACTTATCTATAAAAACAAACTTTAAATCAAATAAATACTTATTAACTTGGCAAGAAGAGCTAAAACAAGCTTCCTGAAATGGTATGATGATGCGTATTTTAGAATTGAACCAGGTTTGTCTCCCATTGCAGGCTTAAAGTACAAGGAAATATTGTTTTAGTTTGGTGATTGACCAGGGTAGTTTTTCAATTCAGTGATGTTTTCAAGTTCAATCATCTGAAATCCTTAGTTTTTGCTTGTGTTGAGTAGCTGTTCAACTTACTCTGAAAGTAAATAATTGATAAATAAGTATAATTTAATTAACGTTATCTGAGAGCCAAAAATTAGGCATCAGTCTCACTTCATCATTTTAGATGAGCATATTCCCACCTTTCTAATGGTAAAAAAAAAAAAGTCTATACATATTGTAATGTATTTATTATTTTCAGGGGAACAGACAGGACTCTAGGTTTTTCTGACTGATACGACCTGTCTTTGATGTAATCAGCATTGTTAATAAAACAAAATCACAGTGATAAATCATGTGTGTATTCATAATTGCTTGTGGATTAAAGACAGCCTTTTAAACCTGACTATAAAGAGAATTGCACTTCTCATGAACTACTCATTGTGGTGGTGCCTGTTCTTTAAGAAAAAATAAATACATTTACTAATCAGAATTGCCCTCATCACATTTTCCTTTATTGTTGAAGTATTGCTCAACGGCACGCTGACTGACTTCTGAATTGGTCAAAATAAAAAAGGAACCCCTTTCTCACACTTTACAAACAAGATCTTCTCCAGATGAGTGTCAGACTTGAGGAAGCATATTACTTGATCCATCGGTCAATCTGACATATGTAAACATGGTCAATGAAAGCCATTGCAATGTGATGCAACTAGGCCTCCGTATTGCATAAATCAGCTCTCCCAACAGATTAAAAGCAACTTGGACCAAATTATAAATTCAGAGAGACTTTCATGTTTCAGCTTTTTAAATCACACTTCAAGTGTTTCCTTCAAAGTACATACATTCAAAAGACACTTGACATTGATCAGATGTTCATAGGTGCATTCGAAAATAACCACATCCTTTAAACAGTCTGTATAGTTCAAATGATTAAACATAAAAAAAAGATCCCCTGGTACATTGTATATGAATCAGCAAAAGTTTCATTTTTAACTGTATGAATGTCCATAGAATCCTGGGAAAATGTTATTTTACTTTATTTTGTCATTGTTATATTTTTGTAATGTAAAATCATATATCTAAATTGATCCAGACATCAATTGATGACACCTTAGAATTCCAATATATAATCTGCCTCTCCTCATCAGAGAAAATATTAGCACCAAGATTAAAGCAGTACTGCATGAAGATGTATTTTAAACAAAAAAATTATATCAGCCCTGACCTTTGATTAAATGGAATGCATTAACAAACTGGTCAGTGGTCAGGTGTGTGAGATTAATTATACACACTTATTGAATTAGTTCTGCAATATATAAACTGTGTAAAGAGCTATTTAAGTCAGTGCGTCTTCCTCCATTGATTTTGACTCAAACACTTCTGTATGAAATCCCAGATCATTCCAGGTGAATTAAATAGATGTACACTTTAAGGATTACAATGGTGGGCATTTAAAATAAACACACAGTAATTCAACTTATTATGTTCTCTGTAAGACCAAGCCCCTTGCAATATAGTTTGTGAAAAAGGTAGTACTTAAACAGGAAACTGTAAACTGGTTAATAAATAAATAAGAGGTTAATTTTTAAGTTGAAGGCAGAAGTATTTCTGTTTTTGAAAATGTTTAATAAACATATTTAGTCTAAATTTAGTGAATAGTACATTGATTTATAATTATTTACAAATGAAAAAGAAATGTCATCACATAACGCTTGTGGTGCGTAGAAGCAACTCTTTCCTGCTGCAATAAATGTTCTACGGATCATTAGTTATTAAATCCACAAACTAATAAATTATAACACATACACACATACATATATATATATATATATATATATATATATATATATATATATATATATATACCTAACACAACCTTTATGGCAACCTTATGTGTGTTAAAGGTTACTTGTGAGTCATAAGTCACTTAGCAACTTGGGTACAAATGCAGAAAATCATCCCACTCATGAATCTGAAGATTTATGGTAAATCAGTGTACTTTCATTACCATTCTTAATTGTACTCCACCTCTACAGAACATGGGTTTTTCCATTATTAAAAAGAGAAAAATGCAAAGGTACTGTTCTGAATAACTGTGATGCTATAGTGAGTTATGTTTTTTTGATTCAGGTGATTCAGTGTAAGCAGTGAATCAGTTTGCAGACAAAACATTTACGTGAATTCTCATGTTGGGACTTAAAAGCTCCAGCTTCATTTTTAGTGTCACTTATTACTCTTTTATTTGGATTGTTGAGAATTTCTAAAGCTTCTAAATGTGTCAATGTATCTTAATACTTGGAAATTAGCTTAAAAACTATTCCCATTCCTGAATTTAGGGGACTAGTCACCACAGTCTTCGTGCAAAGTGATCACAATTGAGTTTCGTGGGAACGTGGTTTAATTGAATCGAGCACCGTCTGTTTAATTGGGCAAAGAAAACCCTTTGATGATACAGAGGAACTTGCTGGACTGCGACCCTGAGCACATTTTCTGTGAGTTGTATGGCAGCGTGAAGCTCACTGTGAGTACTGTAATCTGTAATTGTCACATGTAGAAAGTTACTTAAAGAGGCTCTTTATCAAGATATCACTGTCTGGGAAACTGGATTTTTTTTATTTTATTTTAACAGAATATACCTCTTTAGGTTGTAGATAGATGTTCGGTAAGTACAATTATCCTTCTCTAAAGTTCTTAAAAGTTTTGGCTTACAATAAAGCAAACTCTTTACATATATGTATAATATGTGAATGTACTTTTGCTGCTACAGAAGCCCTTAAATCAGATTTCGGCGCTTTCTGTTTCTGTTGGAGACAGTAGCATGACACTAATTCGTGTCAAAAGGATTTGACACTGGAGAATGTCTATGAAGAAAGTTGATTTTGATCTCATTTGATGTACACAGTTTAACACAGAGAAGAATAAAATTATACACATTCATCTTGCTCTGGTATTTTGCCTGCATTAAACTATAGTATTGTTTAATTCTCTTTATATTTTTGTAGTCGTATTCATTCATAAAGTGAGGTTCTACATATTTAAACCAAAACATCACATGCGTACATTACATTTGATTGCTCTATTTTAATTTAATCTGCTATGATTTCCTCTGTTGGAAACAAGTTCCTCTCTAGTTGCCCCTAACAATGTCTACATTTCTAAGGAAACACAATGAGTGATATAAGTTGGTGAACCACACTACCGTGAAGTAGAAATTTAGTTTATTGACTTCACTGCTTGGGAGAATAATTATTTTTACAGTAGCTTTTGCAAATGTAATATAGCACAATATAGCACAGCAAAACCACAGTGCAGTGTAGAAACCATGATACAGACTATCGTTAACCATGACCAGGAAAATAAAGGCATGGGAAAACCATCACATTACTGTGCAAATTCGCTGTGGTAATATCTCATAAGGATACACCCGTCGCACCTTTCTCCTCAGTGAACTGAAGTTTAGTGGTGAGAAGGTCCATTTTGAGTCGATGAATGATAATGATACATAGATGACAGCAGCCTCGCCTACTGAGATAACTGTATTTTATAGTTTTTATCAGATATCAGATAATGAGTTTGTAATCATGAATCAGACGCCTGGCCAACATGAGACTCTCTGTGGGCATTTTGAATGGATTTTTCATCCGTAACCCAGAAGTTCTGTGTGTTTTCATCATGAAACATTCTACAATAATAACTTCATCTTCATAAAAAGCATAAGGAGAAAGAATAAAGAGGAAACCTGCTAAATGGATTATTTTAAATGAGGAGTGTGCAGCCTATGGAGTAATGTTGAAGGGTCGTTGTAACAAAAAGGGCTGACTAGCATTATCACGGGTGAAAATAGGCTTTCTTTGGATACCTTTTTGGAAAGTAATACTATAATTACTACTAATTCAAAATATATTATTATTATTATTATTATTATTATTATTATTATTATTATTATTATTATTATTATCAAAAAGGTAACTGATTTGTTATTATTATTATTATTATTATTATTATTATTATTATTATTATATTGTTTAACCGGAGAAACAGAAGAAAGTATAAATATAACTTATATTCATTAGCAATACATTTTCATATAGTGATCTGTTTTCAGGTGTGGAAATATTCTCTTCAAAAGTAGTTAGAAGAAAGTGAAGAAACACAATGCCATTGTACCGTTTAACATTTTAGATTATCGTCCAGCTGGAAGTCGTGCTGATTGATGCTATTAATGTCAAACTGACTTTTTATTTAGTTTAATAGTATACTCATGCCATTCTTTAAAAAAATGGACATGGACAAGCAGGTTTAAATGCAATGCAGTCCGTTTTCTGTACCATTTGGGACGACGCTAATTGCAGTAGTGAGTATTTAGGCCAAAGTAATAGACAATAGAGTTCTTTTTGGATGGTTTATTGTTTATCATGTTTTAATTGCATTCAATTGTGTTAATCAAGTTAATGCAAGAAACATGCTTCAGTTAAAAAATGTGCATCCACAAGGCTGGGGGGAATTTACTTTTAAAATATATACCATTAGAGTCCAAAACCTATAGTCCTACATGTTCAAATGGTAAGGTAAAAAATGTTTGTGTGTGTGTGTGTATGTGTTTACATTCTTTGTTTAAGCCAAAGCATTCAAAATATTGTTCACGTGAAGCATTATTCCTTTGCATCTTTAATATAATGAAACATACTATTCTGACTGAAACCACAAGCATTTTGTGTGCAATGTCCTCACTACAGACACAACATTGAGGGACTTGGTTTAATTAATTTTCTTTAAAATAATGCAGCTGATTTTCTTGCAAGAAAATGATCATAAAAAGAAACAGAAAAATAACAGGAAGTGGGTAAACTCTTCATCTGAGTTTGAGAATTTCAAAGCCTAAATGGTGAAGCATTCAATTCTGAGCAAAAGGGTTTTGCTTTTCTGATTATTATTTATATTTATCTCAGCATGGGATGTGCATCTAATGGTAACCAGTGGGACAGCAATAATACTAGTCATACATATTTACTCCTTTTATTATGGAAGAGAAGTAATTTAGGCTAGATTAAATGAAAACTACCTTTACAAAATTACAAACCCGATGCTGATTGTGAGATTGTTTTGGAGTTGAACCACCTGACAAGCTTCTGATTAAGAATTTCTGAAGACATGAAAATAAAACAAGTTAAAATTAAATGTTTTCAAGGAGATGAGCAGAGAAACTTGTTTAAAATCAACAAACCTGGCTAGGGAACAGCATAGTCAGAAGGAGGAAGCGGATCATGTTGCATGTGACAGAATTACATGAGAGCCTGATTTGTTTTGAATTTCAGTCATAATAGTGACACAAAGATATATCCAGGCAGATTTATTTTATAGTACAGCTGTATAAGAATACCTTTTGCTGATGTTTCTTTGGCTGTAATTGGCCAAATTTGGAGGAAGTTGTAGATATATTTATAGCTCACAAAGAGCAAAGGGGGGGTGCAATTGGCTCAATGCTCATATAGTTAAAATACACCGATCAGCCATAACATTATGACCACTGACAGGTGAAGTGAATAACACTGATAATCTCGTTATCATGGCACCTGTCAGTGGGTGGGATATATTAGACAGCAAGTGAACATTTTGTCCTCAAAGTTGATATGTTAGAAGCAGGGAAAATGGGCAAGTGTAAGGATCTGACCGACTCTGACAAGGGCCAAATTGTGATGGCTAGACGACTGGGTCAGAGCGTCTCCAAAACTGCAGCTCTTGTGGGGTGTTCCCGGTCTGCAGTGGTCAGTACCTATCAAAAGTGGTCCAAGGAAGGAAAAGCGGTCAACCGGCGACAGGGTCATGGGCGGCCAAGGCTCATTGATGCACGTGGAGAGCGAAGGCTGGCCCGTGTGGTCCGATCCAACAGACGAGCTACTGTAGCTCAAATTGCTGAAAAAGTGAATGCTGGTTCTGATAGAAAGGTGTCAGAACACACAGTGCATCACAGTATGCACTAGAATAAAGGAAAGCTTGCAAGAGGCTGAGATGAACTTCAAATAAGCACACTCTAGTCTCCAGATATCTCTATACGTAGGCTAGTATGCTTTAAAAAGATTGTATATTGTAGAAGATACATTGATTACATAGACAACGTATAGTCTGTGTGGGTAACCTCACACTTTTGATTCCAGTTATTCCCCTTAAAAACAGGTCAGAAAGATCTTATCATCTCCAACATTCTCCAAAATTAGGTCACACCAAACTAAAACTAATACCAGCACCTAAGGCTAAACAGCTGCTCAAATTTGCTTATTTAAATCCCTCCATGCTAGGATTAGATGTCTGTCTCTCACTGATTGTCTGCCACCAAAAACACATGGGTGCTTGCTTGCAAACCATTTTCATTGCAACCACTTGCAGGTGACAGAAAGCATTTTCACAAGCACTGGGCAACAATGAGAAGGTTTAATCATTGTGCTGAATCTTATCCAGATACATAAATACATAAATGTGATGCCTAGTAAAGGATATGTCAAATTTACATCTGAACACGACAGCTGCAGTAGAAAGCAAATCAATTTACCTGAGTTAGAGTCACAAATGCTATCTAAGTCAAAGGCAATTCTTTATATACCAATTGCCATTCTTTACCTGTCATGTTTCTATAAAATGTGTGGAGTTCATTTTGATGTCAAAGATAATTAGGCCGCACCATTAGAGCTCTTAGGGCAATCTTGCATTCTTCCCTACCGCAGTCTTTAACCACCAGTGCCTGTTTCGAGGTAAAGACATTTCTCGACTGTGGTTAATTCATGGCACGAATATACAACCATTCTTGACTTTTGTTGCTCTTCCAAGAGATAAAGCATAGCAACACAAATAACATCAACAACAACAATAACAATAATACATTTTTAATGACTAAGCGGTTTTGGTAGACAGTTGTCCAACTCTTGTACATATGTTTTTACTAGTGTCTGGCTTTTGACTCATCTACCAACCACAAATTCCAAACAGGTCTACTTATGGTGAGTACATGTTCACCAGAAGTGTCTTTCATACACGCCCTGCGGCTTTGGAGTTTGGCGGGTGTGCCGAAGTGAATCAATCCAGGCTTCTGTTAGTCTGACTCTCGTGAGGTCTTCACTCATGCATGTGTAAATAATTGTCAGAATAAAAACTCACATGCTCTGTTGTTTTAGCGAAACAAAATAGGAAATATACCAGAACAGCAACTTTCTAATTTAGTCTTATTAGAGCGAAATTGTTTATATATTGCAGGTATGATTTGTTTTTGTGTGTGCTTAAAAATGAAGCTTCCTCTTTTTGCAGAATAGCGGTATTATTCTGTTCAGAACATGAAAACATATACAGCATTTCTGGGTACAAGAACTACAGGAGGAAACTGAAAATGAATCATGTACATCAGTATAAGTCAAAGAAAATTCACTGATTTTGTTTGATCAGTAAAGAAAGCAGTTTAATCCCAACCAAACAACTTTATATTAATTTCTGTTCGCAACCTGATCCCATTCAGAGGTTGACAATATGGCTCCTAATTCTACCTTAGGTTTTTATCTGCATATGTTCTAGATCAGCACTGACAGGAGTCAAATAAAGCACTACTTACATGAATCATAATGGAAAGGTTGAATCAATTGCTTGTGCAAGTCAAGGAGATGAGAAAGAAAAAGCCCATGTCTTTAAGCAACCACACACAATGCCTATGCAAATAACCTTAAACTCCACCTGGATCACTACTTATGAGGTCCTGTAATACCTGAGCACTTGTTTATCATTGTATTGTGGTTTTGCGCTATAAAACACAACATTGAAGTACAGAAATCCTCCCGCTATCATCAGAAGGCAAGTATATGCACATGCATTTACACACCCACACACCAAAACACTATAGTTACCTTTCTGCAAAGGTTAAATCTGGATGTGCAAGAACTACAACAGCAGGGATCTTTGGTTTTATTCTTCACACAGTCATACATTATTTACATTATTCCATCTTCCAAATTCAATATCAATAATCTAACATACTCCTGCTTTAAATGCTGCAGAAAAGGGACAGGTGAAGGTTGCTTACCTCTATAGCGCCCTGTGAGCACATGCAAGATAGTGAGGATCACTTTGCTAGATCTTCAAACGTATTATAAATACTACAGCAGGAAATGATGACAGATTTTTGTCAGTTGGCAAGGGGGAGGGACATTAAAAGTCTGGTTCCCATGTGAAAATATTTAACTCATTGTCGTACTGCCTGTATCACCGCAGCCAAGAGGCACGAAGGTTTAAATCGGATGCTTTCTAGATTTTAAAGCCGTCCCAGATACGAGGCTCCAACTGTCTTCTTCACTTGGGCCGTCCAGCTTTAGCAGATTAACGGAGCTCTTTCACACACACCCTAGTACACTGGCTTTCTCAATTTGTGTCATCATTGTGTCAATATGTGACTAAACACAGAAAGCAGAAGTTAAGGTTCATAGAACACATCTCAACGGCATCCTGGATTTTATTTTATTGTGTAGCACCTTTCTCAATAAATAGCAGCAATACATATTTACATAGTTAGAAATAGTATAATAACAGGTGTAATTGGCACAGGTGGTAGTGACACTCAATCTCTTTAGGTCTCTGGCTATGCCACCCCAAAGTTTATTGAGCCTGAGGAGCCTCAACACCACCCTTATGCCTCCCAAGCAGGTTCACCCAAATGCACCAGGTACATACAAAATTGTGTTATTTCTTCCTTAAATATTATATATATATATATATATATATATATATATATATATATTTATAATATCACTAGCACTTGAAAATGCTACCTAAAAATGAATAAAAGAGTCACTAAGTAATAAAAATACTAATAACACCCTCTTATAAATATAAATACAGACTCTAGAAATACAGGAATACAATAAACAAAAGAGAAAAGACAGTTGTATCTTTTACCTTGGTGGCTCTCCTGAAGATCTCCCCCTCCAGTGCCCTCCAGTGTTTAAACTCTAGCACAGTAATCTTTCACACCATCACAGTAAGTAGATGCACATTCACACTCAATCTCATCCACTGTAGATGTCCCTTCTTCACCTCCTGTGCCCACCTTGCCCTCCTCTCACACAACCGCTCCAGAGCCCAGTCACATAAAAGCAGGGAGTGCACCGCCACCAGAAAGCTACGCCAACCAGGTAACTACAGGGAAGTTCAGCGAGAGAGAACAATGGATTATCCTTGTAGCAGTGATCTAATGTGCTTTTCTCTCTTCCCGTTTTCCTGGTTCTGTAGCAGTTCCTAACAATGGACAAGAGTGGATGCAGCAGCAGCATCAAGAAACATCAGTAAAGTCCCTTTCTAGCTCCACAGTGTCTTGTATCTTTGTCAAGTCTCCCATCTTCACTCATTTCATTTGCCAGGTGTCAGCCCATATCGGTATATTGTCCACATGTACAAGCTGTGCTGCTGAGACATATGCACATATTTTAGTGCCAACAGTACAATTGACTGCTTTACTAAATATACTGGAGTTTAAATAATTCATATAAGCAGAAATTGCAGAAACCCTAATATGGACTGCTGTGGATCCCCTCTGTGAACTTAATTTCAGTCTGAGGTATCTCCTATTCTCAGTATGACGTGTTTTCTTTACATTAACCAGTTCTTAAACCCCATATTTACACTACATTGGACTCGTATAGCTTCTAAGTTGAGGGCACTATCCCAACATGCATTAGATAAAGAGGCAATATACACAATTACCAACATTTATCACTAAAATGACTATTAGTGAATTACAGTTGACAGTAGTGTGCCCATGAATCTAGTGGCATGATGGTATAGTACAATTACTGCTTTTCAACTTACAATTCACTCAATTAAACTTGACCATTGAGTATCATCCATATTAACTGATAATAATTATGTTTTCAGTCTCTATGTTCCCCCACCCCCCATTTTCCCTTAAATACTCATGAATAAAGATTAAAAACCAAATAACACCTATCCATCCATCCATTTTTGAAATCGCGGGGAAGCCGGAGCTTGAACTCAATAACCCTTTATTAAGAGGAAAGTACTGAACATTACAGAGTGGAGAACTGTGTTTTCGCCCTGTACACCACACCAGCTAACTAAAACAATAGCCAATTGTTAACCTTTGTCCACATATTAGCATGTGTCACTGCTTTAATATTTAATAAAGGTTTTGTTAGAGTTGGATTGAGAGATCTGCTAGAGGAAACCAGAAAAAATAATAAGAAGAGCAACAGTTTAATACACTGTGAGTTTTTCTGTTCTTTGCCCTGGCACACACCAAGAGAAGTGAAACTGAAAATTCCCAGAACTGAAGAAGGAATGCCACCTTCAGCGTATGACGTCCATTGTGGGCTCGGTCAGAAGGCGACCTGAGCTTCACCTCCTTATGACTTGAGAGGCCTTGTGATGGACTACTTACGACAACTGACACAAGCACAGACTCCCACACATTTTGGTTTCATTTTGTAATGACTTACACTACATACATATATATATCCATACAAATAAAAATATGGCATCTCTCAGTGCTTTGCTTTCACAGTTTCCACTTCTCCCTACTCACATAAACCATTTCTGTGTACGTTGTCACACAAGCATGTCTTTTTTTTTTTAATTAATAATTTAGGGACAAGGAATACATCCTCAGTCCCCAGTCCTGATCACAAAGAGCTGCTGTGTCATCAGGTTTTCACACCTCATTAACTATCTGTTTAGAGTGCATTATCATCTTAATAGAATCAACTATACACTTCTTCCCAGTTCATTTTGTGATTTGGAGAGACTTGGAAAAACCTGCTGCTCTACGTTGCTCAGGGACAATATTTAATATCCGGCGTGCGAACGTGACACAAATAAGTGACACTCATGACTTGTTTATTTTTTCCAATATTAAGGGTGTTGTAAAATGTGTTGTTAAACTGTGTCAGGCACATGATTGGCCTTGTTTTGCAGTGCCTGAGGTTTCACAAGTGTGTTTCCAGGCCCTGTGGTCTTGTGGTAAAGTTAACCCCCTGATTTTCCTTGTGTTCCCAAAACAAAATGTGGTTTTGTAACAGGATGTCAGCGAGTTTTTGAATGGTCTTATGAACTACACTTATTTCCCTTTTATTGACTGAACTTTCTTTGTCTTTGTCTTTGTTTCTTAGGGCGCATACTTTCTTTCTATTGCCTGTGTCAAGTGCGATGGCTCTGAAGCCCGGGACTAAGGACTTGTGGTATGTGTTAGAGACAGACGAGGGGAACTCCAGAGAAGTCTGGAAAGTTTAGCCTTTTCTTGGGTCCTTTCTGCATGGTCACTCTAAACCTTGCTAGAGAAAATTATTTTGCAGCTCCATTGTGCATATCCTGCCTGCAGCAGTCTCATTATCATGCTCTCACACATTTTAGCACCTTTCGTCGCCTCAGAAAGTCTAGCGGAAGGTGTCTCACAATATATGTGTTGGTTCTTGACATTTGGAAAATAGATAAGAAAATAATATTTTAAAGATTGTATGATTGAAATGTATACCCAGTGAAAACCTGCTAACCGAGAGTGTACCATGCCTGGCTGTGGACATGTATAGATGTTATCTAAAGTGAGGGAAAAAAGTATTTGATCCCCTGCTGATTTTGTACGTTTGCCCACTGACAAAGAAATGATCAGTCTATAATTTTAATGGTAGGTGTATTTTAACAGTGAGACACAGAATAACAACAAAAAAATCCAGAAAAACGCATTTCAAAAAAGTTATAAATTGATTTGCATGTTCATGAGGGAAATAAGTATTTGATCCCCTATCAATCAGCAAGATTTCTGGCTCCCAGGTGTCTTTTATACAGGTAACGCGCTGAGATTAGGAGCACTCTCTTAAAGGGAGTGCTCCTAATCTCAGCTCGTTACCTGTATAAAAGACACCTGTCCACAGAAGCAATCAATCAATCAGATTCCAAACTCTCCACCATGGCCAAGACCAAAGAGCTGTCCAAGGATGTCAGGGACAAGATTGTAGACCTACACAAGGCTGGAATGGGCTACGAGACCATCGCCAAGCAGCTTGGTGAGAAGGTGACAACAGTTGGTGCGATTATTCGCAAATGGAAGAAACACAAAATAACTGTCAGTTTGTTGTTATTCTGTCTCTCACTGTTAAAATATATCTACCATTAAAATTATAGACTGATCATTTCTTTGTCAGTGGGCAAACGTACAAAATCAGCAGGGGATCAAATATTTTTTTCCCTCACTCTATGAACAGAAGTCTGCTGTTTCAGAAGACAAGTTGTTTTTGCTATGTCTTATATTCTCAGCTGCTGTCTACGCTACTGTAAAATGTCGTAATCTTGCAAATACAAATGCTGATTTACAAAACTACTGACATTTCTATTGATACCTTACAGTCCAGTCTGTTGCAGTGGTATAATGAAACAATGTACCGGCACTGACCTAAGTCTACAGCAGGGTTTGGATTCCAGAAAGACTCCTCAGAAATGGCAAAGCATTACATTCTACCATTTTCAGCAAAACTTGCAAGAATTCCCCCGTGCATGGCATAAAACATCATGTGGTTTTTGTGGGAAGTCCCTTTCACAGATAAGCTGCACCCCACCCTAGCAGCACCATGAAATAAATTATCTGCATGCATCTATAAAAACAATAAAATAGATTAGTACAGCATTATATCCTGCCACAGTAAGTACAAATGTTATCAAGTATAAAATGCAATAAAAAACCTAATACCTAATGAACTGTTTATGTATTGTTTCAGTAGTTTATTTCAATGCCTTCAATGCATGTTTGAATTGTTTGTGGATTTCAGATCTCCTTTTTGTTTTGTGCATTTATTTGGTTTCACTTTGTCTGGGATTTATTTTTGTCTCTTCCCAGCTGAGATTAATAGTTTCGTTCTTTGCCTTAACATACACATTGGACTGCTCTCCACACGTTTAATCTGGCAGTGATGAGTTTTCTTGGTAAAACCTCAGATCAGGGTGTGCAAAATTACAAGTAGTAAAGCCGTATAAACAAACACATATTGATATCATATAAATATATCTATAAATGATACCTTATTCTCATATGTTCAGATTGTACGCCAATAGATTTGTTTATACATCCTTTATAAAGAGATATTGGCAACCATGAAGCTAAAGTGTTAGGTCTTTTATCAGAAATGTGTTAGCAGCACATTTTGCAAGCGGTAATTACTTATCTGCAATAATTCCCAATGTGAAGTAAATGCCAAGTGCAATAAATATGTTGTTTACATATTTGATCACACTATTTGGAAAGAAAATGAAATTAAAAACATCACAGCACAGTATGACAAACAATTTAGATATTTCAAAATGTCAGTTGAACACTCAGCACAGTTACACGTGGCATTTCATTGCGAGATTGTTTTCCTTTTTGTTTTGTAACGACTGAGTTGTGGCTACCTTCCAAAAGACCAACACTGCAGTCGTCCCCTTTGAAACATCTTCACATGAAGTGCTCTGTCCCTGTGAAGATGTGGTGAAGTGTGTGTGTGTGTGTGAGAGAGAGAGAGAGAGAGAGAGAGAGAGAGAGAGAGAGAGAGAGAGAGAGAGAGAGAGAGAGAGAGAGAGAGAGAGAGAGAGAGAGAGAGAGAGAGAGAGAGAGTCCTGAGTAAGAGTCAGATTGGCTTCCTCCCAAATCACCGCACTACAGATCATATTTATACCCTACACACCCTCATTGACAAACACGTCAACCAAAATAAAAATAAAATATTTGCTTGTTTCATAGATTAAAAAAAAGCATTTGATTCAATCTGGCACAAAGGTTTATTTTACAAACTTCTCCAAAGTGGTGTAGGGGGTAAAACATATGACATCATCAAATCAATGTATACAGGAGACGAGTGCGGAGTTAAAATTGGCAATAAAAGAACAGAGTTCTTCACTCAGAGGCGTGGGGTGAGGCAGGGCTGCAGTCTGAGCTCAACGCTATTCAATATTTACATCAATGAATTAGCCACAATGCTGGAGCAATCTGCAGCCCCCGGCTTCACCCTACATGACACAGAAGTCAAGTTCCTGCTCTACGCAGATGACCTGGTGCTGCTGTCGCCCACAGAGCAGGGGCTGCAGCAGAGCCTGGCACTGCTGGAGCAGTACTGTCAGACCTGGACCCTGGCAGTAAACATGAAAAAGACAAATATTATGATATTCCAGAAAAAGGCCAGGACTCAGGGAAGTAGGTACCACTTCACTTTAGGAAACAGCACCATCGAACACTGCACCTACTACACATACCTAGGCCTCACACTCAGCTCAACAGGAAGCTTCAACACGGCGGTGAAGACACTGAGAGAGAAAGCATGCAGGGCCTTCTATGCCATAAAGAGACAAATTAGCATAAAAATACCTGTACAAATCTGGCTAAAAATATTTGAATCCGTAATCCAGCCCATTGCTCTATATGGCAGTGAGGTGTGGGGTCCCCTCGCAGGGCAGCAGTTTGCTCAATGGGACAAACACTCAACAGAAACCCTGCATTCAGAGTTCTGCAAAAATATCCTACAGGTGCAAAGGAAAACACCGAACAACGCATGCAGGGCAGAATTAGGCCAATACCCATTATTAATCAACATACACAAAAGAGCAATTAAATTCTGGCTCCATCTAATAAACAGTGACACACACTCCTACCACCACAAGGCCCTGCAATGCCAAGAGCTGAACCCAGAGAGGAGCCCCCTCAGCCAGCTGGTCCGCAGGCTCACTGCGCAGACACACACCGACACCGGCCAGCCTCAGGACAGCAACACACACATGCACACAATCAGAGTCAACCAAATTATCACACAGCACAAAGAAAACTACATCACCCATTGGGAAACACACACACAAGCACAAAGTAAACTGCAGTGCTTTTGGGCCTTAAAAAGACACTGCACATTGGCAGAATACCTTAAATTAATAACGAACGAAAAACACAAAAGGATCCGGACCAAATACAGGCTCAGTGAGCACAGCCTGGCCATCGAGACTGGCCGACACAGGCAGACCTGGCTGCCCAGAGAGGACAGGCTGTGTCCCCACTGCCAACACCGAAAGGTTGAGACAGAGCTGCACTTTATTCTAAAATGTGAAAAATATGAACATTTATGAGTACAATTTTTCCCCAAAATAGCAGAGCTCTATAAGAGATTTCCAGACCTGCCAGAATCAGAGAAAGTGCCAGTCCTTCTGGGAGAGGAGACCAGCTGCATATTACTGGCAGCCCAGTATACAGCTGCCTGCCACAGCCTGAGGGACACAGTGGACACTCAGTTCACTCGCACAGGGGACACCCCTGGACACAGGCAATGACACCTATGCTACACCCAATTATTACTATCAATATCAGTTTTATGTCTCTCTGAACTATGATTGCATTTTATTAATTGAAATGAATCAGTTAATTGTTCAACATACATATTGTGTATTTATGTATGTATGTATGTATGTATGTTCAAAACTGTTGTTTGTCACCATTGCCTTGGCAATACTTATTTTTGGTCATGCCAATAAGGCACGTTGAATTTGAAATTGAATTTGAGAGAGAGAGAGCGCGAGAGAGCAAGAGAGAGAGAGAGAGAGAGAGAGAGAGACAGTGGTCTTTCCTGGAATGAAGCAAAGGTGTTCGTGTGTCAAATTAAACAGAAGCACAAACACTCACCTTGGAAACAGGTCTGACCCTTCTGTGGAGAAGTAACGGAAAATCCAGAACCGAAATCTCACTGCCATCTGCCTATGATTTCAAAAACTGATACTAAATAATAATGGCATCATTCCATTCTATACATGAGGGATGATGTTGTGGGATCATTGTGTAGTTAGAAATTAAGATCCATCAAGCATATCAAGTTTTTTCTTTTTTAATGTTATTTTTTATGTGAATATATATTTAATTGTGGTATCCAGCAATGTTTGTCAATAGTCTCTCTGGAAAGTCTTATGAGAGACCAACACATCATCAACACATTATAGCATATCTATATATGATCTGAAATAACCAGAGAAGCACTTGTCTCTGCAATTTCATGGACATTCATAGAAAATCTGACCTTAAGACACATTTTTTTTTTCACTTTCCTTCCCTCCATTAAAATGTGGTACAATTATTAGTTAGGTGTCACTTGCAAAGAAAGACTTATGACACTGCTTACATTTTACTGAATGGCATGTCAATGGTAAGTCTTGCACAAAACAAACTGCAAAAATCCAATCAACAAAAATAAAGAATAACTACAGTATGTACTTTACAATGAGGTGAAAATAGGACGTAGGTTTACACCACCAGCTAAACAAGTTTAATTTAAGATTACATCAAAATCATGATATAACTGTTCATTAAGACATTAACTGTCAAGCTGTAATGCATATATATATATATACACTCACCTAAAGGATTATTAGGAACACCATACTAATACTGTGTTTGACCCCCTTTCGCCTTCAGAACTGCCTTAATTCTACGTGGCATTGATTCAACAAGGTGCTGAAAGCATTCTTTAGAAATGTTGGCCCATATTGATAGGATAGCATCTTGCAGTTGATGGAGATTTGTGGGATGCACATCCAGGGCACGAAGCTCCCGTTCCACCACATCCCAAAGATGCTCTATTGGGTTGAGATCTGGTGACTGTGGGGGCCAGTTTAGTACAGTGAACTCATTGTCATGTTCAAGAAACCAATTTGAAATGATTCAACCTTTGTGACATGGTGCATTATCCTGCTGGAAGTAGCCATCAGAGGATGGGTACATGGTGGTCATAAAGGGATGGACATGGTCAGAAACAATGCTCAGGTAGGCCGTGGCATTTAAACGATGCCCAATTGGCACTAAGGGGCCTAAAGTGTGCCAAGAAAACATCCCCCACACCATTACACCACCACCACCAGCCTGCACAGTGGTAACAAGGCATGATGGATCCATGTTTTCATTCTGTTTATGCCAAATTCTGACTCTACCATCTGAATGTCTCAACAGAAATCGAGACTCATCAGACCAGGCAACATTTTTCCAGTCTTCAACTGTCCAATTTTGGTGAGCTTGTGCAAATTGTAGCCTCTTTTTCCTATTTGTAGTGGAGATGAGTGGTACCCGGTGGGGTCTTCTGCTGTTGTAGCCCATCCGCCTCAAGGTTGTACGTGTTGTGGCTTCACCAATGCTTTGCTGCATACCTCGGTTGTAACGAGTGGTTATTTCAGTCAAAGTTGCTCTTCTATCAGCTTGAATCAGTCGGCCCATTCTCCTCTGACCTCTAGCATCAACAAGGCATTTTCGCCCACAGGACTGCCGCATACTGGATGTTTTTCCCTTTTCACACCATTCTTTGTAAACCCTAGAAATGGTTGTGCGTGAAAATCCCAGTAACTGAGCAGATTGTGAAATACTCAGACCGGCCCGTCTGGCACCAACAACCATGCCACGCTCAAAATTGCTTAAATCACCTTTCTTTCCCATTCAGACATTCAGTTTGGAGTTCAGGAGATTGTCTTGACCAGGACCACACCCCTAAATGCATTGAAGCAACTGCCATGTGATTGGTTGGTTAGATAATTGCATTAATGAGAAATTGAACAGGTGTTCCTAATAATCCTTTAGGTGAGTGTATATAGTTACTCTGCACACAAACTGAAATGTGGTTGTATCATTTAAAGATGAAGGGGATGGGTTGGGGGGAAGGAACTCCTAGAAACAAGCTCAATCTGGACAGTCTTTTCTTTCCAGCTACAGTAAAGTTGTATTCAAACCAGAAAATATGTTTGATGGATTTAATAATGTGGATAAAATAAAGAAACCCATGAAAGGGGACAGGTGAACCTTTGTCCATTGTAAAATGTATAAACTCAACAAAGAAGGAAGGAGCAGAAAATAAGCAAAACTCAAGTCTGCACAGAACTGGCTTTACTGTTGATTTCCTCCTGAATCTGTGTTGCAATCAGCAACTGCTTTACATTAGAAAACTGTGGTTTTCATTCAAGTGACAATGGGAGTCCGTCTTCTACTTACATTAATATAAACTTCCTTTTGTGGTAAAATTGGAAGAAACTGTTAAGGTGTGACTTTACATCTTTCAGACACACAGTTCTGAATTGACAGTTATTTAATCCAACATGCAACATGTCTTTCATCACTCATTGCACATTTTTGTCATTACCACCCTAAACTGATGTGTAGTTTACTGAATAACTGTTGTGCCAACATAAGTGCAAGTGATTGCTATGAATGAATGGGTGTCTGGGGTGAGATTTTCAAGGAACTTACACAGGTAAGCTGGTGAAGTAGCTATAAATCAGTACAGTGGTGCACAGTTCCTGTCCTCAAGGGCCCAAGTGGGTGTAATTCCAAGTCTTAAATCAGTTGTTAATTGAAAAGTTCCTTCAAACCTGCAGCAACTTGGCCCTTGTGGACTGAAATTGTGCACAATTGCTAGAGCATTGTGCACACAGTGTGATGCACTTGCTGGTTTTGCATAATTTGGTAGATTTCAAATTCAATAAAATGCCCTCATCTGCAGGCTTCTCCACCTTTATCTTGTCTTTGCATTTGTTTCCAATGACTGGTTTGTGTGCCTTTAACTTGTATTTACCAAAGCAGTAAACAAGAACTGTAGGTTTTAACTTCACAGGCCTCAATTAAGGTGAGAGATCTTTATTTATATACCACTCTATAGATTAACAGGATGAAACTTCAGTGACAAGTAAGATTTACTCAACAACAGGAGGCAAATAAAATAAAAAAATATTTATTTTCAGCATTGAATGCTTCCAGTTATATAATGAAAATCAAACAAGATGAAATTGTTTTACTTAATGCTTAAAATGGATAAGCAACTTAACTTTCTTTAAAAATACAAGACTTCAATAACCAAGTGAATGCAAAAACAGTTAAATAAATGTATTTATAGCTTATCCATCTTTAAGATTATACAGGTTAGATATACTCATATAATACTCCAATACATGCTTTTTAAAAATCTCAAAGCAATTTAGGTGAAAATTAAGAGTTTTCAACTTAAAGTCAGTACAGAGGCATGAGAACTGAATTTCATAATTTTAAGTCATACTAATCATGGTAAATTGTCAATAATGAAATAAATGAAACATACATCAGTATCTTTAAAACCATTGAGATGGGAGAGCAGCTAGGTAGTTAACCCACGAAGGTCACACAGCATATTGTTTATCAATGTGTTCCATTTTTACAAAAATATTTTGTCTTTGCTTTGAAACAAAACCAGACCCGTATTGTCATAAACTCTGTATTCTTCCGTGTTGATGTAAAACACGTTGCCAAAATACACCCTGTTTAATTACAGGGAATTTCAGCACACAGAAGCTGCAACTATTATTGTTCACGCTGTGTTTAATAGGATGTAGGCTCACCCTGGGCCTTCGTGGTTCTTGACATCTTTTTGATTGACACCTGGTTCATGTCAACTTAAGCAGATTTACTTGGACTCTATTAGCACACAGTGCAGCCCAAAGTGTGTTTTATTTGTTAGTTAAACTAAATAGTTTGTTTATATCTCCCAAGTGCAAAACTGTCCTATTTGTGGAAGCAGAGTATACTGTAGACCTATTAAGTATTTCCTCCCATAGGGTGCCAGGCTTCTTACTTGAATACCATGCACACCAAACAGAGTGACAACAGGGTTTTACTGTATAACTTACTGTACCTTTACTCTCAGGAAAGTCCTTGTCTGTTATGTCCTTGTGTTGTTTACTCTTTGGCCTGAGACAAAGAGAGATTATGGTAGCTATTGTTTTGGAGGTGGATAAAAGAAAACTTATTTCCCTGCCTTAACCGTTAAAAATTGTCAGTGAAAATGTGCTTTGCGGTTGGAGAGCGTGGGTGAAATGAAATCCAGATGACCTATTAGGCTTTGTGGGTCAAAATTTAGGAACTATGTAATACTTTGTTAACCTGCAGTGGTCAATTTTAATATGATCAAAACAAAACACTACAATATGACTGTTAACACTTTGAGAGTGGTCTTACCTCATAAGGAAAGTCTTATATCTCACTTATATAGTTGTGTCAAAGTTCTGCAGTTAAAGTTTGACTGAATTTTAGGTTGAAGTCGCCCCCTGACAAAGCTGGGAGAATAACACAATGGTTGGAGGAGGATAATGTCTATTTTGTAAAGCATTGTCTACTCAGAGTCCTCAGAGACCATCTTTGGGACAAAAATGGTGAAACAATTCTCTGACACCAGGCTCATTCGTAGCCTTTTTTTAAATCTTCCAGATGCCTATATCCAAAGCTGCCACTGTTAATTCCTTTTAAAAGTCATGGAAGTTTCAAAGTAATTCATAGTGCAATCTGCCAATCCTTTTGTGAATTGCATGACCCTCTGCTGTCATTTCAAGGAGGGTCCTTTTATTTTTATATCCCCATGTTTGGTTTTTAATGGTTTGAACTGAATTCCCACTGAGGAATGGATCCTATAACTTATTTAGCTTAGAAGGACAGTCAATTGGTCAATTTGCTTGTTCTGACCAAATGGAAGAAGGTGGTTCTTCGGACATGCTGGACTTCCAGCCCAGTTTCTGCCGTAACTTCCCCCTGAACTCCTTCGAGGCAAAGTAATACACAAAGGGATCAAAGCAGCAGTTCAGACTGTTGGCACCAAGGGACAGCTTGTAATAGACATACAAACTCTTGCCCTTGTACGTGTAAACCATGTGAAGCATCTGAAGCACGATGTTAGGAACGTAGCAGGCAAGGAAACAGAGGACCACCACCACTATAAGGCGCATGGTTTGCCTCTTGGATCGCTGGGTATCTGAGCTAGTGGAGACCCGGAGCGCTTTGATGATGGCGGAGTAGCAGAGTATGAACACAATCAAAGGAAGGATGAAAAAGAATACAAGTATGGCCCCAAAATACATGTACCCCAATGCTTTGTGAGGGAACAGACTTTTAGGAAGGATATCAAAGCACGTTGTGATATTCAGTGAGTCGACCTTCATTGTTAAGTCATGGGAGAGCATAGGCATGTGTACAGCAAGGACAAAAATCCATGCCAAAAGGCAGATGATGGCAGCATTTGTGGCAGTCATCCAGTGCTTAGTGCGCAGAGGTTTAACAATCCCACAGTAGCGCTCCAGACTTATGGCACAGGTGGTCAAAATTGAGCAGTTCATGTTCCCATAGAAAGCAGCTGTGGCAACTCTGCACATGACCTGCCCGAACGGCCAGTCATTGCCCCTGAGGTGGTAGATGATTTGAAAAGGAAGGAAGGTGCTGTACAGGAGATCAGTCAGGGACAGATTGATGGCGAATATGATGGTCGGGTTGTTGCGTTTCGTGTGGCAGCAGAGCAGCCAGAGGGAAATGAGATTGCAGGGGGTGCTGACGATGAAGACCATCAGGTAAATGATGGGCAGGGCCTCGGTGAGGATCCGACTGGTGATCATCTCCAGCACGTTGGCAGAGAAGTTGTGAGTGGCGTTACTCATCGTGGATGCCTTGTCAGGAGCTGTAGCTAGGAGGCAGTGCTTTCATTTGAATGTGTTGCTGAAAGAAGAAGGAAAACAGAAGAAAAGTGAGTGAAAACAAACCATTAGCTATGTAGTGAACATTACACATTATAGAGTATGCAGTATTCATACGTTCAAAATAATTTACATTGTGACCAGCAAGTTAACCTAATAGGACCTTTTCCCATTTCACTGCAGTTCATATATTTTATAGTGAATCATTGATAAATGGCAGCATTTGTAACTGGTTAGGTACAAAAAAGTAAGTAGTAAATTAAAGGGTGAAAAAAAATGAAAAATCAAGACAGTTCAAGAATAATGAGTCACTTCAAATGCAAAAAGGAATGAAATGGTCACCAATAACGGTTTTTGGTGCATTGTAACCTTGGGCTCTGGTGGTTCTGAGAATTACAGGATGTAGTGACAGTCCTAACACTTATGAATGGGGCCAGTTCTAGGGGGGGCTGGAGGGGGCATTGCCCCCTCACATTTTTATCTTGCCCCCTCAAATAAAAAACAAGAAAAACGTTTTTTTCACTTGCTGACCAATCAAAAAAATTACATGATATATTTTCCTAATTTCTGATTCGCTGGTTCGACGATATAAAACTCAGAGACACAGCGCAGGCTAGCCTGTCTGTCTGATCAGTTGTCAGTGTCACTGGTTTTGCATTCTGAAATGCATACATTAGCTTTAGACCTTAATTGTTGGTGTTTCATATCTTATTACATTTTTTATTTTTACTTGATTTAGGGGGCATTCTTTTTGTGGGTCGGTGGTGGTTGATTGTGTACAGTTGCAGGACGAGGGCTTTGATAGTTCTTGACTTGGGCAACACACATGTGTCTAGCTAGCTACTAGATGGCTTGCTGTGTGTGTTGACTGTGTTGAGGTTAGTTATAAGTGGATTGCTAGCATAGACATTCCATTAGCAATATGTACAGATTTATGGTCCCAAAGCCACGTAGCACCTCTGCTGATATTTCATGGGAATGTTGGGCAAAAGTGGTGCACCTGCTTCTCGCCCCAGCATGGCGTGTTCGGCCACTAGTTTTCTTTACTCTTGCCGATGTTACCAAACCGACATAGTTGTTCAAGCAACTCGGATGCTAGCCATGGACAGAACACAAGTGCACCCTCGCAGCCCATTCTTAAATCATTCCCTAAACGTATGTTTGGTCAAACCACTCATGCATTCAATCCGAGGTGGTATCGTGAAACACCGTGGCTGGAGTATTCAGTCAACCTGGACGCATGCTTTGGCTTCCTCTGTCGCAAATTTGGAAGCACAAATGATAGAGATGTAATCATTTGCACAAATGATAGAGATGTAATTTTTACAAAGCAAGGGTTTACAAATTGGAAAAATGCACTAGACAAGGATTAGGGATTTCAAAGGCATGTGTCTAGCCAATACCATTCGCAAAATACAGTGTCATGTGCAGAAATGGAGCAGAGGGAGGAAAGTGGTGAGACCACATCCTATCTCGTCGGGCCTACCCAGTTAGAGAATAATAGGAACTATGTCAAAAGCATAGGTGAAGCTTTGAGATTTTTAGCAGTCAACGAGCTTTCCGTTCATGGAAGCTTTGAAAGTGCTCAGGCAAGAACAAACAGCGAGGGCAATATGTCTGCTGGGCATGAAGCTGTTTGAATATAGCTTAGCTAGGGATCCCAAACTTTTTGAAATAACAAAAAATGCAATGCAAAGTACACCTCTAAAAATATGCAAGATTAAATAATTGATACTTTAGCCAGCTTAGTTTTGAATGAGGTAAAAAATAAATATGAAAATGCAGATACAGTAGGGTTCTGTATAAAAAGTGATGGAACCAGAGGCAGGTGCAATATTGAGAATCTGTCTGTTATGGTTCGTTTTGTGTGTGATTCGGTGCATCTCATTGGTTACAGTCCTGATAACATAATCAGCCAGTGTTATGATGGTGCATCTGTTATGAGTGGGGTCAGGGGTGGTGTGCAGACATTATTGCAGTAGAAGATAGGCAGGGACATTCCACACATACACTGCTTTAACCATCAACTGCTCTTGGCAGTGGTACATGCAATGCAAGCAGGGCCACGTGCCAAAATGTTTTTCGAGCTATCAGGACCTCTTCACTCATTCTTTCATTGGCGCCATGTTTCAAATAACTATGATGTCCCTTCTCTTAAAAGATTGTTGGAAATAAGGTGGACAAGTCACTATGAAGTAACAAGGTGCCTGTTAGAGAATCAGGATGCTATCCTCCTGAGGTCTCAGAGGACAGTGCAGCAGCATCAGGGCTGATAGTGCAGTTGATTTTTTTTTAAATAAGTAAATTCCTTTTAAAGGTTCTTGGTGTCTTGAAGCCGGCAAATTCTATTCTGTGGGCTGACTCTGTAGATTTGTGCAGTGCTGGGGAGGTCATCAGGTCCTCTTTGCAGGGTGTGAAAGATATCAGAGGAGATTAAATGTGGGGTCATTTTGAGTAGATAGCCCTACCTTAAAGAGAAAGAGGACAATGAGCACACAGCTGACAAGACAGCATTCAATTCATCTAATACCCCCAGTCATTCGCTCAAGATAAAACTCCTAAATATTCTGGATAGAGCCACTGATGAAATGGAAAACAGATTTTCAAGGAGAAATACTGATCTGATGAAGGCAGTTAATGGTCTTCTTCCCCAATGTAGTTCTTTTTTAGATTTGGACATGTTGCTCCCCCTACAGAGGCTGGCAGGTACTGATCCAAGTGACAGTATGACAAATGAAATTCAAGTTGCCAAACCCATGATGCTTACGAAATTCTCCAGTACTGTGGATCTTTCGACAGGGTGTAAACATGTACAGGGATATAAGGAAGCATTCCCAGAGCTGCATTCACTTTATGTGACTGCTTTAGTTATTGGGGTGTCCTCAGCATCTTGTGAGAATTCATTCTCTACTTTGTCACGGGTCTTAACCCCCTTCCGTCGCACTATGCTACAAAAGAATTTGGTCATTTTGGCCCATGAGAAGTCAATAACAAATGGCCTTGATATGGATGCGTTTGATGGGTTTTTTGCAAAAACAAACAGAAGATTGATGTTGTGACATAATGGCTGCTTTTGCCACATATGATTTGTTTTGTGTACAATTTACCCCATGAAAAGTCTATAACACTTTAAGGCCTTAATATGAATATGTTTGTTTGTTGTAATGATGCTGTGAGACAGTTAAAGTGTTTTTTCTACAGGCTTTGTCTTTTTTTCACAATAGTTTGTAATATAGTATGCCTTTTGAGTTTCAAAGCAAATGTTGAGTATGTTTAGGAATGGCTAAAGGAGAATCACAAAGAAAAAAAGAAAATAAAGTTTTTAAGTTAATGTATAACTATAAAAAAGATATGATGTCCTCCTAAGTGGGGTGGTGGCAGGTAGAAATATTGACAATTATAATTGTCAAATATAAAAAGCATTTAAGATAGTGTAAAATTGGCCATACAAGTAATATTGTCCTTCTAAGAGAGGGGGTGGAGGTGGGTAAAAATATATGTATTTGTTACAAACAGTTCAAATATCCTTTCATTTTTTTAATTATCAGAAAATATTAATTTCCTTTTAGGCTAGATCACGGTGTGAAATTAGGCATCACTGAAACATTTTCCTCCTTCTGGGGATGGGCTGAATGAAAGATAAAATGTTGAATTTGTTATGTACAGTAGACAAGACTTAAAGGAATAAGGGTAAAGCTGCTAATAGCACTATATTGTACATCACATACTATATAATGGGTAGAAAAAAAAACTGTCCCCAAAACATTTCCCAAAGCCCCCTCAATCATAGCAGGTTGTAGGTTGTACTATACACTCACCTAAAGGATTATTAGGAACACCATACTAATACTGTGTTTGACCCCCTTTCGCCTTCAGAACTGCCTTAATTCTACGTGGCATTGATTCAACAAGGTGCTGAAAGCATTCTTTAGAAATGTTGGCCCATATTGATAGGATAGCATCTTGCAGTTGATGGAGATTTGTGGGATGCACATCCAGGGCACGAAGCTCCCGTTCCACCACATCCCAAAGATGCTCTATTGGCTTGAGATCTGGTGACTGTGGGGGCCAGTTTAGTACAGTGAACTCATTGTCATGTTCAAGAAACCAATTTGAAATGATTCGACCTTTGTGACATGGTGCATTATGCTGCTGGAAGTAGCCATCAGAGGATGGGTACATGGTGGTCATAAAGGGATGGACATGGTCAGAAACAATGCTCAGGTAGGCCGTGGCATTTAAACGATGCCCAATTGGCACTAAGGGGCCTAAAGTGTGCCAAGAAAACATCCCCCACACCATTACACCACCACCACCAGTCTGCACAGTGGTAACAAGGCATGATGGATCCATGTTCTCATTCTGTTTACGCCAAATTCTGACTCTACCATCTGAATGTCTCAACAGAAATGGAGACTCATCAGACCAGGCAACATTTTTCCAGTCTTCAACTGTCCAATTTTGGTGAGCTTGTGCAAATTGTAGCCTCTTTTTCCTATTTGTAGTGGAGATGAGTGGTACCCGGTGGGGTCTTCTGCTGTTGTAGCCCATCCGCCTCAAGGTTGTACGTGTTGTGGCTTCACAAATGCTTTGCTGCATACCTCGGTTGTAACGAGTGGTTATTTCAGTCAAAGTTGCTCTTCTATCAGCTTGAATCAGTCGGCCCATTCTCCTCTGACCTCTAGCATCAACAAGGCATTTTCGCCCACAGGACTGCCGCATACTGGATGTTTTTCCCTTTTCACACCATTCTTTGTAAACCCTAGAAATGGTTGTGCGTGAAAATCCCAGTAACTGAGCAGATTGTGAAATACTCAGACCGGCCCGTCTGGCACCAACAACCATGCCACGCTCAAAATTGCTTAAATCACCTTTCTTTCCCATTCAGACATTCAGTTTGGAGTTCAGGAGATTGTCTTGACCAGGACCACACCCCTAAATGCATTGAAGCAACTGCCATGTGATTGGTTGGTTAGATAATTGCATTAATGAGAAATTGAACAGGTGTTCCTAATAATCCTTTAGGTGAGTGTATACCACATTATTAAACTATCATGCAGGCTCTATAGCCCAACACTAGAGGGCGACATTCACCACACGCTGTAACAAGTCCTCTAACCACTGAGATGAACTGTATTGACAATTAGGTATCATGATACATTCCAGCATATTTGTAATTCAGTGTCCCTCGGAAAAGATATCCAAACGGATTGACACTTATTTCAAACTGTATGTTTTTAACAGTGCTTTCACACTCTCACCTTCTTGACGTAGGTGTATAAATGGGTACAAATGTAAGTCGCCCTGGATAAGAGTGTCTGCTAAATGATAAATAATGTAATGTAATGTAATGTGGTGTGGTATCATGTGCAAACATTTTTAATTGCGTTAGCACGTATCTAAACCACAGCCACCTTATTCTACTAGACATCAAATAGTGCCTGATTGGTGTAGGATTACTGGTTACGCTTTGCAATAAGCTGACATGGGGTCAAATGCTTTTCAATGCAAATACATAATTTGCAGTAACCTTTGAATGCTTTGGACCGTGAATTTGCAAACGGAAATATTGCCAAAACGAAATACAAATACCAAACTGTAACATTCCAAATGCAAACACATTTGTCTAATAGTCTGATTAGAAGCTTTAATGAGTAAATTAATGCAGCACCCACCCATTTATTGTCATCATCTTGGTCTCTTGGAATGAGACTGAGGCCTAGACCACATCGAAACCTACCCATGAATCACAAATGACAAATATCTTCCCTAGAGGCTTCTGACAGTTAAGAAATGGGGGGGATTTCAAATAATTTTTGTTTCGTTTGGGTGGGTCAAATTTAAGTTTGGTCTAGACTTACGCCCTATCAATGGGAAGTATCTGCATCATCACTGATTTTCTTAGAATTAAACCAAAACCACAACAGGTATACAAGGGCTGGCTGTCTTATTCCTTGTTCGTTTTAAACTGTGGTTTGCAGGTTTCCGCTGAAAAACTTTCATGTACATTAAACAAGAAACTGTCAAATCATACCAGAAGACGTAGTTTTGCCCCTGGCAGCTGTACAGTATTAGTACAAGTCAGACTCTCCTAGTTTCAGTGATCTCAAACCCACAGACTTGTTAAATGTTACACAGTAGAATAGTCTTTCCTCTTTTCTGTTCCAGATCCATATATTGCATTTCAACGCATTACTATAATACACCCCAGTGGATTATATAAGGGGATTTCTTATGTTAAGCCTGTCATTATATTTAGAAAACATACAATATATCATGAAATAAAACAGTTAGATTTCATTCAATACATTTTATACTGCTGATAAAGAGAAGTATTTACGCTATAATATCTGTAAAACACTGTGGAATACTGGGTATGAATACTACCAGTATAACATTTGTTTTTGTACGATTTATTTTATATATAATTAATTTCCAAAAAGTTAATTGCAAGATGTTAAATATGTGTTCAGTATTTAAACATCTAATTTTCCACTATGTCTTGCTAAGGAACACTGTCATGCATATAATAAAAAATAATCCTAATATATATAGAAGTATATTTCAAATATTCATGAACAATATTTTCTGGAATTTACGAAAGGTGCCTGTTTCTTTTATTCATATTTCCTTTCTGGACAGGAAATTGTCTATGCCCATTGTCTATTTCACGTCTGTCTGTATCATTAACCAGATACAGCAGCACATGGGCTTGCTTAGATATCACACATTTTTGGATCAGTATCCTGTCAGAAAGCTTAGTCTACGCACTACCCTACGCACTACCTCACCAAACCAAACTGTTTGAACAAGCGAGTGTCTGTTCAGAAAGCCACGCAGTAAAGATGTTTCGATATTGTTCTGGGGCTGGGTAACAAACTAGAGCAAAAGGCTTACTTTCAACCTCAATACCATGTGCACCCAAGCCACCAAATAACACTGAAAAACAAATGCCCGCAAAGGTGTTCACATGTTTACAAATTAACTGGTTGGGAGGGATGGCCTCTCAGAACTCTACTTCAGTGGAGGAGTATACATTTTGGCAGGTGGATCTCCACATCGGACACAGTTCTCCTTTAGGCCGAAGGGAGTTTTCAAAGTTTTCATGGACTGCATCTTCAGTCAGATAAACATTGTGAAATGGTAAAAACCAACTGTTGCCCTACCTGCTCCACAGGCACACTGGTTGATGTATCTCAATGCTCACTGGTTTATGAAGTTGACTACAACTGTGGTGCATATTTAACATATCTGGACATTAAAACTCTTCCTTTTCCAGTGTTACTGAACTCTATTTCAATCATATTTAATCATAAATAAGAAGCAGGTGATGAAACTGAAACCATTGTATAGTATAGAGGAATTATGCCCTATTTAGGTAATTAAACTACACAAACCATGAAACCTTATAATGTTTATTCATTTAAAAATAAAAAATCAGGAAGTATTCAAGGACGTTCCCTTTTATATATCAATGACGACATTCCAGTTTTTGAAAAGAAGAGTAAATCAGTAAAGACCATTTGATATGGTAATCTAAATTTAAGGTACATTCTCTGTGCTACATCATTCAAAATGCTGTAATTATTACAGACTACACTAACACTAACACTAACTTCTATCCAAAGCATGGTTTCTGCTGAATTATCCATCTTGGACATTCCAAACTGATTTGTAATATATAGGTGAAGGAAATATATTTTGATCAACCATATGCTCATATCTATCTATCTATCTATCTATCTATCTATCTATATATATATAATATCTGTTTTGTGTTTGTCTTTTCTTTGAAATTTACCGTAACAATAAGGCGCTGTGTGTTTATCTCAAGTGACAACATTACATACTTTTCACAGCTCTGTCTGTACTGGACAAAATCAAACTGCCTTTACAACACTAATCAAAATAGAAACAACTTTTCCTTTGTAACCTTTTAATATCATTACCTCTTGTTTAACCCCAGTACTAAGAAATATTTCTTCCTGTGACTATTTTAAATACAATATTAAAAATATTAGTCAGTTCTCTCAGTAGTATTTAGTTGCCTAAAGTAAAATCTGTGTGGTGATGTTTTATAAAGGTTATCTGTCTTAAGAATGTATATATTGTTTTTTATAAAATTTCGGCGTGGTGCTTTTGCCACAATTAACATGAATAATAGTTGTTTTTTTCTTTTTCTGTATGAAAATACAGGTCATATGTATCATGCAATCATTATTTACAATAGACAGCATTGTTTCTATAATATACAGACTTTGTGTCATTGAAATATTCCTCTAAGAATCAATTAGGAGTAAGGAGTTTTAAGTTATGAGTTTCTGTGACAATTTGCAATTATTTACTACATAACTGTGGTGAGACAGAGAAACAACAGTGAACTCCATATTGAAAGTTGGGTTAAGACACATACATTTACACAGTACAAGACATATATATATATATCCTCTGTAAAATGTACTAACATGAAAGCAAAAATGTTGAAACTGAACTTCACACTTGTCCATATATTAATTAAGTTCAAACATTGAAACAGAAACCAAATCCAGTCCTCTGGTCATACAGTATTATGAGATTTTGTTTCAATTTCAACATTTTCAATTAATTTGAATTACTTACACCTGTAAGTAAGTATGGTCTACTACTAGTGTAGGTCATATCATCATATTATCACTAAGGTCAATGTTTTATAATCACAGGTAGCTTTAAAAAAGTACGTTATTAATTCAAAGCAGGAGAAAAAAAAATAGAGAGAGAGAGAGAGAGAGAGAGAGAGAGAGAGAGAGAGAGAGAGAGAGAGAGAGAGAGAGAGAGAGAGAGAGGAACCTACAATTATAAATAATTATAGTTATAGTTAATAATAATATAAGCAGGTTTTATATCTGCTACTTACCATGTGCTTTTCTGGTTGCCTGTAACATTGCGTGCGTTTGTGTCTCATGTGAAAGGAGAAGGCGCAATTTGAAAACTACAATAACCACAAGCCCAACCTCAAAGACCTGGGTCTTTAGGAAGGTGGGTGGAGTACGCTGGTTTGTGAGCAGGATGGAAATCTAATTGTCATTTGGGGGCTGACACATAAGCCAGTTGAACTTCAGCAGATGATACATTCAGCTATAATTTAGGGATAAAAAAATCATATTTACATAGCCTGCATATGCATTGGATGAGGAACTGAATCTGTCCTGCCGTTTAAGTTTAAAATAAATGTCTTACTCCAACAGTATCACTTCCTAAGTCTGAAAAGATTACATGAGTTATAATGCTTGATTTTGTATAAAACATTTTGCAGAAATCCCCAATAGGACTATCCAATGACTCACAAGCCGCATTCAGTTCAGTCATTTAGGAAATAAACTCTAAACACACAGGATATTGGTGTGTCAGTCAGATGATTTAACATTACATAGAACTACATGTGTGGCACACTAGGATTTATTGATTCTATGCCATGTGGTATCTGTAGTGGTCGAACCCCCATGTGGTCCACCAGAGGGCTGGAATGTATCAATTTTCAGGCAGTGACACAAAAATGCTGGTAGCAACGCACTCACAGAAATCACATACAGATGGGTGACAAATTAAAGGAAAAACCTGAATAAATGAGTGGAGGAATGAATGCAGATGCCTCCAAACAGGTGTACTGCATGATATAATTAAGCAATTAACATCCTATCATGCTCTGTGGTATGTACAACAATGCTGAGCAGGCCCAGTTGACCTCGATTTTGGATCAAGATGGCAAGAGGAAAGGATCTAAGTGACTTTGAAAGAGGGGTCATTATTGGGGCACGAATGGCAGGAGCTTCAATCACAAAGACGCTCAACTGGCTCGTGTTTCAAGAGGAACGGTGACTAAAGTTACATCTGCATTTAGATCTATGGGAAAGACATCAGTAAATAGGGTTGGAAATTGTGGTCGAAAGCGCACATTCGATGACCGTGATGCTCGTGCATTACTGTGATATGTAAGGAAAAACAGAAGAGCAACTCTTTCCCAGGTGACTGAGAATGTCAATGCAGGACGTGATCAGACTGTCAGCAAGAACAGTCCGTCGAGAACTACACAGAGAGGGATATTATAGTAGGGCTGCAGTGCATAAACCCCTCATTACAAAGACAAATGCACATTAGAGAGTTCAGCGGTGCAAAAACCACAGGCACTGGTCTACAGAGATGTGGAAGAAAGTGATACGGTCAGATGAGTCATCCTTCACCATACTGTCGACAAATGGGTGAGTGCAAGTGTCACGTACGCCAGGAGAACGGTACAGGTCTGACTGCTTGACCCCTACAGAGGTGGTCCGGAGGCTCTGTTATGCTGTGGGGGGCATTTTCCTGGCATGGTTTGGGTCCACTTGTCCCCTTAGAGGGAAGGGTCACTACAAATCATTGTAAAGTTATTCTGAGTGATCTCCTTTATCCTATAGTGAAACATTTCTATCCTGATGGGAGTGGTCTCTTCCAGGATGACAATGCCCCCATCCACAGGGCATGAGGGTCACTGAATGGTATGATGAGTATGAAAATGATGTGAATCATATGCTATGGCCTTCGCAGTCACCAGATCTCAACCCAATTGAACACCTATGGGAGATTTTGGACCAACGTGTTAGACAGCGCTCTCCACCACCATCAAAACACCAAATGAGGGAATATCTTTTGGAAAAATGGTGTTCATCCCTCCAGTAGAGTCCAGAGACTCACAGAATCTGTGCCAAGGTGCATTGAAGCTGTTCTGTCAGCTCGTGGTGCCCAACACCTTACTGAGACACTTTATGTTGGTTTTTCCTTTAATTTGTCACCCGTCTGTATGTGCTTATCACACCCAGTAAAGACACTGTCAATGATTAAGGCTCAGTCAAGAGCTTCAGTTGGAAATGTTCAGTGACAACAGCTTCAGTGGCAGACCAAATGGGCACTGTGAATAAGTGTCAGTGCCATTTTGTTATGGGTGAAGGGTACTGATATCTTTCAAATCAATAACAGCAAGGTGACAAGCAAGCAAGATTCTTACCACAGGCATTGTGCACACACTATTCTAACACTGTGGCGGGGTTGGGCTTGTGAAATAGTTGGGGCTTCAGGAAACAGTGAGGTTATGGTGCAAAATATGAAGATTTGTTTGTAGTACAAGAGTGTGAAAGTGTCTCTGTCTGTCTGTCTATCTATCTGTCCCAATACTTATAATGTTGCCCGCTCATTTTCTTGTCTTTCCCAACAAAGGAACATTTGGCAAATCCCAATCCCTTCCTATCGTTACAAGAGCAGAGCTTAACAAGATAATTGACAATGAATAAAAAAGTAACCCTTTAATCTCTAAACAAATCTGTGAAGTAGATCACTGGCAAGTACACCAAAGAGCTTTCTCCAAGTTACATAAACTATCCAGCTGGTAACACAAATACAGCAATGTACAGCAGCCAGTAAAATATTGAGCAATCCAAATGATACAGAGCAGTACAACATGATAATGAGAGTAGTACAGCTGCTGAGGGAAATATTCACAGAAAAGTTATCTAGAATTGAGGCTGTGGGAAAGTGTGTTTGCAGGGGAAATGGACACTGACAGTTGGCAGTGTGGTGATCTGTGGGCCAGTGAAAGTGGCAGAAGTACTCCAGTAACGTCCAGGAAACCACATGTGAAATTAGAAGTGAACGACCTGTAGGAGAAACCTTTCCAGTGCACCAGGTATAAACACAATTACATTTTTTCATGGACAGTGATTTTATGGAAAATATTAGCACAGCCTCCTATCTCTTATACAAAATGCCTTTTAATAACACTGATACTGAAATGTGGGGATGTACACTCACCTAAAGGATTATTAGGAACACCTGTTCAATTTCTCATGAATGCAATTTTCTAATCAACCAATCACATGGCAGTTGCTTCAATGCATTTAGGGGTGTGGTCCTGGTCAAAACAATCTCCTGAACTCCAAACTGAATGTCTGAATGGGAAAGAAAGGTGATTTAAGCAATTTTGAGCGTGGCATGGTTGTTGGTGCCAGACGGGCCGGTCTGAGTATTTCACAATCTGCTCAGTTACTGGGATTTTCACGCACAACCATTTCTAGGGTTTACAAAGAATGGTGTGAAAAGGGAAAAACGTCCAGTATGCGGCAGTCCTGTGGGCGAAAATGCCTTGTTGATGCTAGAGGTCAGAGGAGAATGGGCCGACTGATTCAAGCTGATAGAAGAGCAACTTTGACTGAAATAACCACTCGTTACAACCGAGGTATGCAGCAAAGCATTTGTGAAGCCACAACACGTACAACCTTGAGGCGGATGGGCTACAACAGCAGAAGACCCCACCGGGTACCACTCATCTCCACTACAAATAGGAAAAAGAGGCTACAATTTGCACAAGCTCACCAAAATTGGACAGTTGAAGACTGGAAAAATGTTGCCTGGTCTGATGAGTCTCGATTTCTGTTGAGACGTTCAGATGGTAGAGTCAGAATTTGGCGTAAACAGAATGAGAACATGGATCCATCATGCCTTGTTACCACTGTGCAGGCTGGTGGTGGTGGTGTAATGGTGTGGGGGATGTTTTCTTGGCACACTTTAGGCCCCTTAGTGCCAATTGGGCATCGTTTAAATGCCACGGCCTACCTGAGCATTGTTTCTGACCATGTCCATCCCTTTGTGACCACCATGTACCCATCCTCTGATGGCTACTTCCAGCAGGATAATGCACCATGTCACAAAGGTCGAATCATTTCAAATTGGTTTCTTGAACATGACAATGAGTTCACTGTACTAAACTGGCCCCACAGTCACCAGATCTCAACCCAATAGAGCATCTTTGTGGGATGTGGTGGAACGGGAGCTTCGTGCCCTGGATGTGCATCCCACAAATCTCCATCAACTGCAAGATGCTATCCTATCAATATGGGCCAACATTTCTAAAGAATGCTTTCAGCACCTTGTTGAATCAATGCCACGTAGAATTAAGGCAGTTCTGAAGGCGAAAGGGGGTCAAACACAGTATTAGTATGGTGTTCCTAATAATCCTTTAGGTGAGTGTATATGATACATATGAAAATCACCCCAATCATTTTTAATTATGCCATGTCCTCAGAAGGAAACATTTTGTTTAGCACCCTTAGTGTTTTTGTTTAAGGTTTATACGATCAAATAGCAAATTGATCATATTTGTTAAAAGCTATTTGTTTAAGGCTACAGGTTTTGTTTCAGGGGTAGGGGGTTGGCATTCATGTTTCACTTCCTAGGTTCAAAACCAGATCTCTTGCACATGTTGAGAACATTTGTTTAATATGTAACATATTACATACATTAGTATTATCTGAAGATTAAGACTGATAGGGTGTAAAAACTCATTTGTGGAGTATAATGAAAAGATGGAAGAAACCATGACTAATAGTTAGAAGCTTACTCCATTCTGAGATCTCATAAAACATTTGAAATAATAATAAATAAATACATAAGAAACTTGGTTGGAGAGATTACTGATTTTATTTCAGTCTCAAGTTTGTCCAAACTACTTTACACAAGAGATATACTATGGCATTGTCTGTCTTTATTTGACTTTATTTAGTTGTGCCACCAGTTCCCGATTCTCCTGTAAAAGTCTCTTTTTAAAAATTCCTTCTCTCATACTTAGTCAGAAATGCAACTGCAATGCCAGCTGCTTGTCAGACAGTTTGTGTTTACTACACCAGATATGGTGACACTACTATGACTAGTGATCCCCATTCCTGTACACAGTTATATACACAGCCGCAGTCAAAGGCAATACAACAATACTGACTGTGGGTTCAGGAGGGTTAAAGGTAGGGCTTAACGTATTGTACTATTATTAATTATAAAAATATAGTATTATTATTATTAACTAGTAAAACTAGCATTTTGTTTTGAGCTCCTGTACAGTGGAAATGTGTGCTTGGTAGCTTTCTCTGCAATCAGAAAATTGTGATAGCATTCCTGGCATTCCAGGGCACTTTTGTTTGCAAACACAATTGCTATAATAGGGAAGAATTCGCGCTCTCCCCAACCCAGTGTCATTCAACGCAGTTTCTGTGTGTGATCTCTTCCAAGTAGTCACAGGTGGACTTTGTAAAAGCCTCACAGACCTCTGCACCATCAATGTCACTCAGCTTCCAACAGGGCCAGCTTAATTTCCACTTTTCCCTCCAATATCTCTCTGGACTTCCTTGCTCTCACCGAAACATGGATCTCCCCTGAGAACTAACTCCTGCTATCCTTTACTCTGTCTTTGTGCATCTGGATGGGTTTTCTGCTCTCCCCTTCTCTGTTGCCCCTTTCTCTCCTCTATCTATAACATCTTTGACCTCCATGCAGTGGAACTCACCTCTTCCTACTGGTTCTCTACCATCCTCCCAGTCCACTCACCACTTCTCTGGATGAACTGGATGTTCTTCTCTCCTCCATCCCCACCTGTATGCTTTGTATTTTATATTAACTGTACAAATAGGTGCAAATAGGCACTATAATGCTGTAAAACCTGGATACAGGCATCTGCCAAGAAATATTGAATAATACAAATAAATATTATTATAACTATTATTATTTATGTATTTAGTATTTCTTCCTTATTATTTTTAGTATTCTCATTACTTCTAGTATTGTTTTTCTTTCTTCTTCTTTTTATTCCTTCCTTCCTTTCTTTTAATCTTCATCAAGAGATGAGGGAATGTTGCATTAGACAAACCCCCATCCATCCATTATCAATAACCACTTAATCCAGTACATGGTCTGGATGGGGGGCTAGTCCATGGAGGGCAGCAATTAGTTGATCTTTTACTACCAATTATCCAGTCCAAGCTGCAACTGTGCAAGCCTGTGTGCATGCATGTAACCTTGCATCAGACTGCAATTTAGGACTTATCTGTTCCCAGTTGCACATTCAAAAAACCTTCACACTTCACTTAATATGCATAGAAACAAGGATTCACTCCCCATCCACACCCCCACCAGTACTCAATTCACTTGGTTTCATTTGAGTGAAAATGCCCACAGGAGTTCAGAAACAACAAAGAGTTCAGTTTTATGTTCCCTCCTTCAACGTTACCTATGTGTCTAGGATACAAGCTACTGTTTTATTAATATGTGCAATGTGTCTGGAAATACATATTTCTCAGTATTGGTTTATATGGGATTGCATTTCCCTCTTCTAATATAGATTGCAGAAAAAACACTTCCTTTAAAAACTGAGAACAAAGACAATATTATGCTACATGTTTCAGACAGTACACACAGTACTGGAGATGTTTCTTAATCACCAGATCTGTTTAATTGCACATATACCGGAAAGGTGAGCCTTTACTGTCATTATTAAATATAGAATACACAATATAGTTTTAATACAGTATTCATTATATAGAGGAAATTATTTAAAACTATATTTCTGTATTGATAAAACTATTTTCAAACTTTGTTGCTTGAGAGAAAGTTCCACATTTAGTGAAATTGAATAGTGGAATCTTATGCTAATGTAGTAAGAGGTAGTATTGTGGGTGTGAAAAAGGTATAGGTATTTGTTATTAATATTAATAAATCCTCGAAGTCTTGCCACCTAGTGTTGTAAAATGAAATTATCTGCAGTAGTATAACAATAGTAAACCACTGACATCTGCTGGAAGTATAATTTGAGCAGTCTTTGTATTTTCCTCTAATTTCATTGCTATACACTCTCATTTTACCTCATCAGTATTTCCCTTAAATCAATTCAAATAACCATTCAATTATTTCTTACCTACTTAATATACTGCAAACTAGTATATAGTAAGTATAACATCCGTTCATAATTTTTCCAAGTACTGCATACTCCTTAAACAATGTAAAAATGCTGAACAAATACATCGTTCTTGTCATTAATTTAAGCAAAATAAAGAAAATTATGTTATGTCCATTAAAATCAAATTGAAAGAGTAGCAGAGTGTGACTTCAAAACATAATTTAATGTAAAATAATCCAATACTGCATGTTTGACAAAAAATGCATACTACTTTACATAAAAAGAGCACCTGGAAAACCATAAATTAGAATAACAAATGAAACTAACAGAGTTACAGTTATAGTAGAGTTGATATCCAGCCGGGGGAATAATGTAGACTGAAATGACAAATTATAAAACAAAACAAAACAGTAAATAAGTGCTGGTAGAGTATTCAACAACAGTTCTTGATTTGGACAATAGACACAGCTAGGGGACACAAGATGTACAAAAAGAAGAGCATGTTGGGAATTAGAGAACTATAAAAAAGAATGTTACAGATATAATGAGTGAAAGGCAGGAGCTTAATTCCACACCAGCTTATGTACCTGGGAATTCATTTTTCCTGTCTGGCAATGGGATAATCACAGAGTAAAGCAATGTCCGTATGCATATGAAATGAAGGGCAGAGTGCAGCACTGACTCGGATGCTATTACTCATTACCAGAGGGTTGGAGGCTCAAGTCCCCAGTGGATCTGCTTCACTTTGGTTGCCCAGCTCGGCTGAGAAGAGTGAATCATACCAGCCGAGAGTGATCACCTGTAATTGAATAGCCTCCAGTCCGCAGGCCGCCTTGCACTCTGAGACGGATTAGTGTTATAGAAAACAGGATAAGTCTTCCGATCCACTTTGATTCCTGAAGGGTTGAAAATTCATTAGAAGTACATCAATTGAATTTAAAGATGATTAAATCAACCATGAGAGGTAAGATTCCTCAAAAAACATCACCGTGATCAGCATAAATGGCCTCCTGATTGTACCGCAGTGTGTATGTAAAACTTAGTGAACGTGTTCAAAAACTGGCCGTGTCTGTTAGCGAACTTTCTAAAATCTGTCCCCTGGAGTAATACGTGGTCAATGAATCTCAGCTGCAGGCTGATTTGGGATTTTAAAGATGTTGTGGGGTTTAGAAAAAAACAGCATTGCACTGCCCCACATTTTGCTACAGCTGCAGAGGTAAAAAAAACATTTTTCCCACCGTAAACATCATAACCATTCACAGTAAAAGGTTTTAGTCCCTCATTGTCTTCCGCCATGCATTGTATTTCTGTCATGCACTCCTCACACTACTAAAAAGCAACTGAAGGAGAGCAAATAATCATAATACTAAACATTTAATACAGCAGTTAGTGTTATGGTTGATTTTTTTAATATGAAATCCTGCTCAGTCGACCTAAATAGCTGCTGTAATGTGGAAACTGTAACACTATCATTTCCAGGTGGCTACTACTTACTCTTTACAACAACCCTCACTATTGCTCTTTAGAGAATACAGTACCATTACATTCCTATCCAGGAGGCCTCCCTATGTGAGTAAACATTTGATGTATGGGATATTTCAATATGTTGAAGGTAAAATAACAATCCCCCAAAACAAATAAACTCATATAATTGTCCATTAAATTAGATGCTACTAATATATATTATTATCAATATAATGTATTCACTGGAAATATAAAAAAGTCCCATTCATAATGTATTCCTTAGCTTGCTACTGTTGAGGTGATTGGTTAATGGAGAGTCACTTAAGGCTGCCAAGTGCTGAGCTCTTGTGCTATGGGCACAAGCGTGACTTGTCTCATAAAAATACAATGTGGGCATTGATTTTTAGCAGCAATAGCAATTGTTTGACTTGTTTTTCCATAAAGGTCACTGTCACAGTTGCATTTCTGGGGCGTGCACGACACAAGACGACACGGGGCAACAACATCGAAAAAAATATGGATCCAACCAAACCCCAGGGATCAAAGAAAAAGATAAAAGGGGGTGCGTCCGTCTGGCCCTGCGCTGGCGACTTGTTTATTCCTGCTCATCCATGTGCTCGTCACTGTCCCAGGGCTCGTTGTCCCGAGCTTCACCCTGCTGCGAGCTGCAGTGTTTCAGGTGCTTCCTGATACCTCGCAGGAAGTTGGACTCGAAGGGACAATAGGGGCACTTGTACAGACCTTGCTTGTGGTGCAGACTGATGTGGTTGTTGAGCAGGCTCTCCAGGAAGAAGGACTTGTGGCATTCCTTGCAGGCGTAGGGCTTGGGGATGTTGTGTTTCCTGCTGACGTGGTAGAGGACAAATCCTTTCATCTTGCCCCTCCAGTTGCAGATCTTGCAATAGTATCTACCCACGTTGCGCCGAACATACTTGGACAGGAACTCCTCCTCAGCCTGGGCATTATCCTTTGACTCCTCCTGCTCGAGCTGCTTGCTGGATGCGTTCGACGCCCCGCCAGGAGAGTAGTCAGGGAAGTCCTCATCGTCCGGCGGCTGCTCTTCATCGCTGTTTCTCTTCCTCTTCAGCGACGTTGTCACCGCTCCAACACCAAGGGAGTCTTCGTCCTCGTCCGACCCTTCGTCCTCGTTCTTGGTGCTGTTCAGAGGCGTGAACTTGGCCGGCATTTTGTTGAGGTAATCCTGGTTGGTCGCACCGGGTTTTGTGTTCGGATGCTCTCCCTTGCCGTCCCCAATTTGGGCCTTCGGTGGTTCTTTGACGGAGACCTCCTTGTCCTCGTTGTCATCACTCAGGTGCTCCTTCAACTCTCCATTCTCGCTGGTCTTGATTTTGAACGCCTGGATGTTCTTGTGTCCTGAGAAAGAGTGGCTGACGATGACGTGGTCGTACACTCGGGCGTAGGTTTTCCCGGTGAAGAAACACATCTTGCAGTGGTAGAGTTTGGCACTTCTCTGGTAAATGATGACCTTGCCCAACCTGCCTACGTCAATTTCGTCACAGTGAACAGGATGGTACGTACCCATATGAATCTGGAAGGTCTCATTGCTAACACACTGGTAGCTACAGAAGGCACATTGTAAATGTCCGTTCATTCCTGCGTTGAACATTTGTCTGTGTGCTTCCATGGACTTTACCTTTTGTGCCATGCAGGCTCTCCTGTCACAGGGAGAGAAGACCTGATCTGCAAGACAAGGAAACAGAACAACATTAAAAACCTTAAAAAAGACCATTCATTTTTCACGAGCTGCAGAAAAGTGTGGAAACATGCAAGGTACAGATAACAATGCAAGTTATCCTCATCGTGAAGCAGAAATTAATCACTTTGCAACAAATCAAATTAAATGGTTTCTTTGTACGTATTATATAAAATAGATGTATGCTCAATTTTGTATAATTACTTTTTTGTATTATAACTAACGTACATAACATGCAACATTTATTGAAAAAACATGACCTGGATATTTGAAAGTAATGCTACACAAAATTATCCTGCGACAATAGGGTAGGAGTTTCTTGAGAGAGGTATTTAATGACACTGTCTGAGGTGATATGAGAGAGAGAGGAGGAATTCCTCACCTAACATTGTTTTCAATATTTATCTGGCCCGCCTAGACATTTCCCTAACTTCTCCCCACTCAGATTGATCTCACAGTTATCCATTTCACTCTGAGTCTATGGGATTATACATCTCTCCTGGGGTCACAGTCAGAGTAGTCGAATAACTACGAATATAACTATTTTGTGACACGCTGATTGAAAATGTTTCTATCCTCTGCCTCCTGAAAAACCTCGATACATATTACTACATTCTGAAATATGTTTTAAGAATTAGTTTAAAGACCATAACCAAATGCTGTAGTGCAAACAAGGGAGGCAATACATTATTCTTGTAAGCATGCTATCAATATGTTATTGTATATGTTACACCCCAGTATTGGATGTTCATTTCTAATAACTATAATATAACTCACATTTTTGTGAATCAACTATTAACTGGAACTCTACCCTGAGTGGAGAACTGTATCCAAATTACACTATATTGTATATATTGTCAATATATCTTAGAATATTGTTAGTTACATAATGGATCGATTATTTTAATCAAAATACTTCAAAGTCTGCCGTTTAGTACACCTTTCTATTTAAAAACGATACAGACATTTCAGGGTTTTGAAAGTAAAGGTGATTTGCACAAGTTGTTTTTGTTTTTATTCTTACACCTCACTGCTGTGAAATAATACACATTTGCCATAGCAACAAATCGGCAGGTTTAGGTTTATGCATGGTTAGATTAAAGTAAATCTGTCAAGGTTTACATATCATTTAGCAGAAATGCAAGGGATATTTTAAGGAAACAACATCAAATTTCACAGCTGCTACATAACATCAGCCCTCCTGAAGCAGTGAGGCTGCAGCCATTTGTGTTGAAAAGACAACCCTAATGAACATTAACAATAATGGATTGCTGTTTTCTATTTGTGTTCCAAAGCTGTCGCTCGGAAAGATGAAAGCTCCACCCTCCCCCGAGCTGATTGGTAAATGCTGTTTGTCCTCATCCAGCTGTCTCTTGTTTCCCAGAAGGCAGAGAGGGCCAGGCCCCACCATTTCCTATGGGCCTATTTAAAGGAATTAAGAATACAAATACTTAGGTATTAAATATTGTTATCTAAAAAATAATTCAAATTTAAAAAATATATATTACATCACATTTTTTGGTACACTGGCATGATTATTTCATAAGAAACCCTATGTTGTTGTTTTTTTGCGTGTTTAAGTCGAAATTCATAAATGCATATATATGTATTTTTTTTATGCATTTGTCATTCAGTTGGACATGTTGTCTGAATATGTTTTTAGTTTTTTTGTATTTTTCCCCACATCACATTTGTCTGGCAAAAATCATGTCTGTAAGTATGGCACCAGTGGAAACTGGAATATCTGCAACCGCCACAATCTGCACATGAAATTGACACATTAGTATTTAACCACAAACAGATTTTTTTTTTTTAAATCAAACAACTTGTGTTTTTCCATCACTGATCTTCCTCTGCTCAATATTTGCGATTATTTTGTATTATCAATATTTTTCCTACGCATACTGGACAAAGAAAAATGATCTGCTCGCCTACAATCTCTAGCACAAATATAATTAACACCTGTTCTATTATACTTACCTAGTGACTTTAGCAAATACAGCCTATTTATAGCCACTACTATATTTATATTTGAATCTTGACATACTGTACTTCACAACTATTTAAAATACACCACTGAAATACATCGATGACTATTATAAGAAAAGAAGTGAAGTGTCTATTAAGTTTTTTAAGTTGCTTTAACTTGAATGCTTATTTAGAAACAGCAGTAAAGATGGAATTAACTGAGCATGTTGCAATTTAGAGTTCATTTAAAGTTTTTTGTTAGTTTAGTTGTATTCCATGAGGTGTAAATACTAAGTATAATTATCTTAATCTGCTTTATTTAAAAAGAGTAACTGCTGGTCAGCGCTTCTGTAATGTGTCAGTCCTGTCACAGGTTGGGATGGGGGCCAGGGAGAGGGTGCAGGAGGAGTGGTGGTGAAGGAGAGAGAGAGAGAGAGAGAGAGAGAGAGGGAGGGGGAGAGAGAGAGAGAGAGAGGGAGGGAGAGGGAGGGGGGAGAGAGAGAGGGAGGGAGAGAGAGAGAGAGAGAGAGAGAGAGAGGGAGGGGGAGAGAGAGAGAGAGAGAGAGAGAGGGAGAGAGAGAGAGAGAGAGAGAGAGGGAGGGAGAGAGAGAGAGAGAGAGAGAGAGAGGGAGGGGGAGAGAGAGAGAGAGAGAGGGAGGGAGAGGGAGGGGGGAGAGAGAGAGAGAGAGAGAGAGAGGGAGAGAGAGAGAGAGAGAGAGAGGGGGGTTCACTCAACTGTCCGTGAAGTCCACCGGCAGCTGAGCCGAGTTCTCAGAGCCGGAGAAAGTAACAATGAAACAAAAGCGACAGTGGAAGCGACCGTACAAAGTAACTGTCACCGCGAGGATTGTAGTGTTTTCAGCGTCGTCGCCTTCTAGGGGAATGCAGTCCAGAAAGGACATCAAAAAGTACAATGTGCATTTCGCCGTAGACATACTGGAAAGATTTAAAAAATCATAACTAAAACATGCATGGCAGATATGGCTGAATATTATTAATCTTTCCACACCGTCTTCTTCAGACGCATAAGTACACATTTGCAATCTCCCGTGACCACATTTCCATTGAGTTCCAGTTCTAAACAAATGACTGCATGTGCAGATTTGCATTTATACACATATAATGTGATGTAAAATGGATAGTTTACAGTAATCTAGAGTAGTCGAAGGCTGGGAAAAAAAAAAAAAAAACATAATCTTGCAAAAATGCTCTACAAAACGTTTACCTACCCTTAATTTCAGCTTCCCCAACATTCAATGCAGATTAATCTAGACTCATGCTTCTCAGTGTTTGTTTTACCGACTGATATGCATTATGTTGTATATTTTATTTAAATACACAGTTTTAAGTAATTGACATGTAAAAAAAAGAATAGCATAGACAGCTTGCAACGTCCCCTCTCCGCCGCGGTTTGGCGTCAGCCAATCAGGGTCTGTGTAAGGTACGCATGACAGGAAGCCCTGCCTCTTGTGTCTATTTTTATTTATTTATTTCCAATTCGCTGTTCGAAGCTGTTACGGTTCTGTTATATTTACATACACAGTTTCAATTTTTATATACAAGTTAAATATATTTATTTTATATAGTTTTTTGTATGGTAAAAGCAATATATTTACAGTTGTATTTTAATGTTTTTAAATTTAATTTAAAGCAATATCATTCAGTGACTAATTTTGTCACTTTATCTGAACTTAATTATTCTTTTTTAATTGTATATTATATCTTTTCTGAGTTTGCTAAACATTCATTTAGCTTCGAGGAAATTATACAGATTCCAGCCGATTGGTTTCTTGTTAGAACAAGGCGTGCTCCATAGGGATCACCACGTTTACAATATAGCTATATTCATATATATTCATATAAAATACATAAACCATTCATAAAAATGCATTCATAAGAGATTGAGATAGATTGCGATTCAAATGATTTGCAGAATTTAAGAAAATCGAACAAAAAGTGGTGTTTGTGCCTCACTTTGTTGCAGTACTGCACATTGGCAGGCTGCAGTGTACTACAAACTTCAATAGCTCAGAAGGAGTGTGTGTGCTGGGCTGAAGTGCACTGACCCTTCAGATAACACTCCTAGTAACAGACTAAAGACTTGTGTGGCTTCTCACTACAGCCTGGGCAAAGCATGGCATCTTTACTGCAGGACAGTCTGTGTGAGATTAGCCTGCAGGCTCCTCCACCAAGCAAGGACTACTACCATCTGAAAGTCTCAAAGGAAGAGGTATTATTATTATTATTTGTATTATTGCTAGTATTGCTATTGTATTTAATAGTACAAATATGAGAAGACACATATGTACTTTATAATTATCTATATATGTATGTTTGTATTTATGTATGTATGCATGTATCTAAGTTTATATGATCATACCTAGTGTTGCACTTATGCATAGAAATTAAAAAAGGACCTTAAAGATTGTATTCGAAGGCTATTCCAAATGTTCCATAAGATATATCATATTTTTCTAAAGGGTAGGTGATTACATGTTCCACAGTGTCAAATGTTGCCTAGTCAAGATAGCAACAGTATACAAGTTATGTCTATTGAATGTACATTAAGAGGCATTTTGTTTACTATGCTGAAAGCACCATTATCAGTTTACTGATATTAAACCGTAGTATGATTTAATATCATATATTGACCCTAACTGACTAATATGAATCTGAGAGAAACGGAAGCAAATGCAGGTAACCTCTGGGGTCCCTGTCTGGTGTCAGGTAGTGCTGAGAGTGTGGAAGGTGACCAACCCCTGCAAAAATGCACGAGCCCTCCCAGGAGAGGACAGGAAGTCACACCGGGAACTTCTGGTTGACAACCAAATGCAGGGTATGTGAGCTAAAAGAGTATGTATTTTTACAAGAATCAGGATCATAGACGACAAGAAAAAACTGCATTACAAAAAAAGAACCCATTGCCAATGTGTTTTAACTCTTCAACCACCTCTTTTGTTCTCTGCTCTGTGGTAAACTGATTTACTGCAACGCTTCATCACAAAAACAATGCATCATTTATTAGAGTGTTTATTTTGCTCTTACTTCCTCAATATATAGTGACTGTATAAGACATGTTAAGGGTTTCAATAAATCAATAAATGGGTGCTTTGTAGGCATGCCTGGGCACATCAGAAATGTGCCTCTTGTGTATTAGCAGGCAACAAGAATATACCTGAATGAGCTTGTTTAGCAACATCTAAAACATGTGTGATGCTAATATCGTCATGGAGATTCAGCCTTCCACACATACAATATTCAGATCAGATGCATTCAATTCCATTCCCCGATCCAGAATCCACTTCTCTCTTACATCGGCACTTCAGACGATGCTCAACGATAGGAAATGCAGTAAATTATTGAAACGCCCTTTTCTGAGCCAGACTGCATCCTGGGGATTTGTTCATTTTTATGCACCAGCTCCATTCCATTCCTATTCCAATTTGAAACCTAACAATAAATAACTTTTCAAACACTGTGGCTCATTTTTTAACCCTACTGTATTTGCCTTTGTCTTCGTGCAGGTACAATAAAAAGAGTGTTTGGGCCAGAGACGCTGGAGTATATTGTGAATCTCTGTCAACAGCACTATGACTATCTTGTGCGGCTGCCTGAAAGTCTAATCATATGCATCCTATCATTTCTCAGTTGGGAGGATGTTAAGAGTATTTCTAGGACTTGCACAAGACTTCAACAGGTAATGATGTTGTATTGTTGTTATCACTGAAAATGAGAAAGGGCAACATGATCCAAACAGTAGTATAGACTTCAGAGGTCAGATTCGGAGGGATAAGGAGAGTTGACATCAGACTAAGGAGTAAACCTCAAGTTATAAAAGATTTACACACTTGAGGAATTGGCATGTTTTCAAAGTAAAGGAGCCATCTGCGGCTAATGCAGGATCGTGTTTTCCAATCTCAGGTGTGCAACAGCGATGGGTTTTGGGAGCAAGCTGAGCGAGTTCGCTGTGGCACAGGCAGTGCGCCGCTGGAAGGATTGAGTCCGGCAATCCAACAGAAGCTGCTGGTTTTCCGCAGACGCCGTGCTCTCCTGAACAAATCCAGACAGCAGAGGAGAAAGAGCACCACGGGATACTTTTAACTAAACTAGCCAGTGACACCAACAGAGCTTTACACTGGAACCCACAGATGAGAAGGTACAAACTCGATCATAGTCCAAGATGTTTATTTTGCACTTTGTTGACAGTGACTGAGTGGAAATCGGATTAGACAAGCCTTAAACAGAATACAATTACATCACTTCATTGTGCGTGCTAAAATACTTCGTCGTGTTATTGTATTTTATCAAATGGTTTTGGTATTCGTGGGGAAAAATAAAAAAACTATGGAATGAATATTGCTAATAACGGGATCTAATTGTAATGTGAACATAATGGCATATTACACATTTCAGTCAATTAAAACCCATGCTTCAAAGATAAAAAGATATCTGTCAAATGATATAGCTCTATTCAAAATTTAAATTGTATCCCCTATGTAGAAAATACAAATTTGAGCTACAACTGTAAAATACTGGACTTTCTTTCTTCATCTATAGACTGTGGTGATAACCCAAAATACAAACATTTTGTTCATATCATCTAAAGAGAGCAATACTGTCTGTTAGTGACCAGACTTTTCCATTCTTCGGCCAATCATATCCCCACACACACTTTCACTCAAATTGAATCAAACAAGAGAATGTCTGTACAAAACAAAAACAACACAATATTACAAGATATAATAATACTATATGTATATTACAAGATATAAAAATGTGAACAATATTAACTTTTGAAAGGGCAACACACAGGAAAAATAATTTTGCGCAGAAAAATCAAAAGTCAAAAATAAATACGTTGATGTATTTTCATGACATAAACATTACATATGTACATACTGTTTTAAAATATATACTGTAAATTACCTAGCCAGCAATGCAATACCATAATAGATATATATTTTTCAATACATAATTTTTTCACTATATATCTTCTTTCTGATAAATAGTTATATCTTAAATGTATAAACATATATTTATCTACATTCTAATGGAATTAGTTGCCATACACTACAAAATACATGTATAATAACATCTTACTAAATGATGAGGTATTCAATGTCAATAGGCAGGTGGCAGATACAGTTTAGGTGTGCAGTTTAAGTGCACTTTCAGTATAAAACAATGTATATTCTTTTAGTCTCGTCTACAAATAAAAACAGTAAACTTATCAGGCAGTGAGTGACATCTGGCACTAAGCTCAAACACGGCTGAAAAAGTTTTATCTGTAGCTACACAGCACGGTGCATTCATCCAAACTGAATTGAACGTCACAAGCGTTAAATTCATTTGATGGTCTTTACAATTTTAACAATATGTAAAAAAGGAAAACGAACAGAAAAAGGTGCCATAGTATTTAGGAACTATTCTTCTCCAAAAACATCAGGAGAATGTCGGGAACAAATACAGTAAAATTCCTCACGCGCAGGACCGCATGCAGCTTGTCACTACTCGTCCCCACTCTTCTCCGATCCGGTTCCTGTTGCTAGATCGTACTTCCTGTCCCCGGTGTCCTCTGGAGAGACGTTGGAGCAGTCATAGGATTTGCCTCCAGATCCGACTCGGGTGCGACTCCGGGCCCCGGGCTGGTACAGTTGCATAGCGGGGCGGTCCTGGCCCAAAAGGAGGCGAAGACAAGAAAGAAAAAGAAACAACACACTCCATCATAAATAAAAATGCCCCGTTTGCACAACACAGTGTCCGATGGGAGTGCTATCATGTACACTGCCAAGCCAAGGAGACGATGCCTACTAATGTTCAATTACAAATTCCTGCCTTCAGTGTTTGTTTTTTAATGATTCAATTAAACACAGAAGTGTGGAAAACTGAAGTGTGGTTAAGACCTATAAGCATGTGTCGGCCCTTACCACATGTGCCATTTTATGTCATATCAGCGCTCTTCTCCGTTCTTATTGGTGTGTGTTTATGGTGTTCAACACTGATAGCCCCTGAAACATAATATACATTCCCTTTCACACCCCAGCCTATGTCAATGGGAAGTATTGGCAGTGCACAACCCTCCCCAAGCTGACCCTGCAAGCAGCATGATAATGGAGTCAGCCAGTGTGTAGGTAAAGACCATGCACTGCTCACTATAGGTTAATTAGTTTCACTTATGTGTCACATTTGAGTGGTTTTTGATTTTACTTAACAAGAAATGCCACTCAATACTTCATTGTTCCCATTTTACAATGTAGGACTATATGTCAAATGATGCAAATGCCATTTTTATTGACAGCAAAAGACAGCAGTAAAGCTTTGGTTGATTCATATCTAAGGAATACATATGGCTTCCCTCATCAGAACATGGAACAAGGAACCATTCGCAGAATTACAAAAGAGCTAGGGGAGAAATATGATAAGACTAGGGCACAGCATATTCTGCTTGCGGTCAATGCAACGATCGTATGGGTTTTGTATAACAGAATGACACGATACCCATTACTTTTTTTCATATATCCCTTCCAAGAGGAGAAAGTACAAAAAATGTTGCATAGTGGTCCTGTCCCCCAATGTCTTCTCTTCGTAAGACTCTTATTGTTAAATATGTTTTTTCTGTTTAATTCCGTGCCTATTGTATCCCCAGACCACATATATACGATGTTCTTCAGGGCAAGGGGTGCAGAGCGGTGATGGAGGGCTGCAGTGTTTTTAGGTTGTCTTTCCACCTGCCCAACCTCCAGGACCAGAGCTGCGCACTCCACTGCTCGAGGGATACTCAAATCTATTTGTAAGCTTTTGGAGACTAAAGGAAGGGGGAAGGAAGTCAATTGTGTCTGCTGGGTTTATCATAGGTCTTTCCTTTGGCTTTTGCTGTCAAAATCAGGCAATTCCCTGGATGGAGCCTCCCCTCGACGCATAAGGCCATTCCCTCCCCTGGGTTCGAGAGCTCGAAAGCTAGCTGTACCTTCACTGGCAGAGCCCCTCCTATCACGTCACGCCCCTCTGAGTGGGAGGTCCTTTTCTCTTGATGCACTAACACAGACTGAGAAACACGGGCCGTCCATCAATTTCAGCTCACTGCAGCCATAGTTTGATTCAAGCTAAACCGGCTTAACAGAGATGTGCTGAAATGCAGCGTACAACTAATAACACAACAAATTGGTTTGGCTGACACTAGGTACAGAGTTTCTTCCATTTGCCACATGTATGGAGTCAGTAGAGGGAATAATGGAGGGGTGACATTTGTGACAATGCCTAACTTTATTAGACATTAATATCGATTCTTGTCTACATATATTATAAATGTATATATATATATATATATATATATATATATTTCCCTGCTACATTCATTAAACATTCTCAGAATTCAACTACGATATATCTGATTACGTAAACAGTTAAAAAACAAAGACATTTTCTGTAGACCTCAAACCTATTGCTATGGTCTCCAAACCCAATTAACATGCTAATCATGCATTTGTTTTTGTATTCTGTTGCTTCTTACCTGACTACTACCATATGGAAAATGAAAACAAGCATGAACAAGCAAGTGTAGAGCAATAATAAGAACACAATCATTATAAAACAAATCTGCCCTTATTGATAGCAAGAGTGGAAGAGTATTTTATAAGTGTGATTCCAGGCAATTTGAAGCAGGTTAAAACCAATACTCAGCTACAGCCTGGGTATAAAAATGGCAAGATTAATGTCATTGTACTGTAAACTGGCTCAGTGTCATTGGATTTTCAATCCTATAATCCTCTGAATGTTTATTTTCCATATTAATTTTCATATTTCAGTGGTTGTTAAAATCAACGCCAGCCTTCGTAAATTAATATAGCTGCCTAAATCCTGGCAATTATTACCGCCCCCCCCCCCCCCCCCCCCCCCCCAAAAAAAAAAGGATGGGCACAGCAGCTACTCCTACTGCGGAGACCTGGGAGACAAACTGGGCAAGGACGACCGGGCTGACGACATTTGACGACATGTACCCCCTAACCCAAACAGAACAAATAAACAAAAGCAATACTGTTACCAAGGGTTTACTCAGTATTTTGAAAATAAAACAATACAGTGAATTGTTTCTTTACCACCTAGTTGGCACAGGCAGAAACAAAAATGTAAAATATATGCCCCCATCCTAAACTGCAGCATGGACACCAGGAAAGCATCACCAATTGTGATTACTGGTGAATTGGTGTGAATTACACTTTCATTAAAGTCTTCAATGTCATCCTTCTTCAAACAAAACAAATCAAACGAAAACTAATCTACGTCACGGCTCGGCCCTGTCTTGCTCACCTTGTTGCGTATGCGCTCCTTCCTGGACCCCATGTCGTCAGCCCGGTCGTCCTTGCCCAGTTTGTCTCCCAGGTCTCCGCAGTAGGAGTAGCTGCTGTGCCCGTCCTTCTTGGCTCGGTCCTGACAGTATCCCTTGCCCCACTTGGTCTCCTCTTTGCGCCGCATGAACTTGTCGAACTCGTAGTGGTGCCTCTGCCTCCGGCGCTCCTCGTCTCGGCCTCTCTGCCGGTCAGGATCCTTCTCCCGCAGCCTCCTCCCGTGCTCACGTTGCTCTCGGTCGCTGTCGGCATGCGCTCTGTGCGGGCAGGGTGGAGATACTGAATTACTCTCATACCCTAAACTGGGCCTCTTATGATATTACAGCTTTACACTACCAGTTTGACTGTGGAAACACTGTTGCTCTGTTACTGATTTGAAACAGGAGGCCGACACTTGGTTTTATAGTGATCTTTCACAAGACAAAATATAACAAAGGAACTTGTTGACTACAATTACTTAATGGCTTAATGGAATGGCTTAACATGGGATGTAAACAGTTGCAACAGTTATGATCTCTGCTACTTCTTTCTATATTAGCTTCTTCACAACGCAAAGCACAAATCTGCAACCTATCGCAGCTTAATCTAACGCAACTATTTACAAATCAAAATGTGACACAGTTACAACTTTGAAATTTGTGATTTGTGGAGGGATCAAAGTTTTGATTTGGTTTTTCAGATTTTAGTCAACTACAGCAGTATGTCCAGGTTTGAAAATAGAAAGCTTCTTACTTGTCTTTTGAATCTTTGTCTGGGTGTTTCATTTTCATGTGTCCAGATAAAGAGGATTTACCCCATTTGCTCTTCTCAGTGTCTCCACTGTCTCCCTTTTCCTTCAGCCTGTCTGTGTCCACATCATCCTCTTTCTCAGGCTTTTTTAGGAGCTGGGGAGAAATTTAAACACCATAACCATGTAATGTTTAACTTTTAAAATGAGCCACATACATCATTGATTTAGGGTTTCATCTCATGTTGACTACATTATTGGTTTCTTATAAACTAGCATGATATGTATGTATTTAAAAAAAATATATGTTTAAGGCCTATAGGATGTTCCAGTTAGGGTTGAAGTAAACAAACATTACTCTCAAAAGAATAGACACTGGCACAAATAACAGACTCAGACAAATTAAAGCAGAACACATTTGATATTTCAATATCACATACTAACAGACATACAGTTAGGTCCATAAATATTTGGACAGTGACACAACTGTCATCATTTTGGCTCTATACGCCACCACAATGCATTTGTGAAACAATCAAGATATGTTTTAAAAGTAGACTTTCATCTTTATTTTGAGATTAGTTACATCCAAATTGGGTGAATGGTGTAGGAATTACACCAATTTGTATATGTGTTCCCCCCAGTTTTAGGGGCTCAAAAGTATTTGGACAAACTAACATAATCATGAGTTAAATTGTGAGTTTCAATACTTGGTTGCAAATCCTTTGCAGTCAATGACTGCCTGAAGTCTGGAACCCATAGACATCAGCAGATGCTGGGTTTCTTCCCTGGTGATGCTCTGCCAGGCCTGTACCTCAGCTGTCTTTAATTCCTGCTTATTCTTTGGGTATTTTGCCTTCAGTTTTGCCTTATAAATCAATACAAACCAATCAGATAGAGAGAGCAAAAACATTTGGTGTTGCTAAATCAGCTACGTGGTACATTCTTAAAAAGAAAGAACACACTGGTGAGCTCAGGAACACCAAAAGGCCCAGAACACCACAGAAAACAACTGTGGTGGATGACAGAAGAATTATTTCCCTGGTGAGGAAAAACCCCTTCACAACAGTTGGCCAGATCAAGAGCAGCCTCCAGGAGGTAGGCATGTCTGTGTCAAAGTCAACAATCGAGAGAAGACTTCACCAGAGTAAATACAGAGGGTTTACCACAAGATGTAAACAAGAAACAGGAAGACCAGATTAGAGTTTGCCAAAAAACATCTAAAGAACCCTGTACAGTTCTGGAACAACATCCTATGGACAGATGAGACAAAGATCAACTTGTACCAGAATGATGGGAAGAGAAGAGTATGGAGACGGGAAGGAACTGCTCATGATCCGGAGCATACCACCTCATCTGTGAAGCATGTTATGGCATGGGCATGTATGGCTGCCAAGGGAACTGGTTCCCCTGTATTTATTGATGATGTGACAGCTGACAAAAGCAGCAGGATGAATTATGAAGTGTCTAGGGCTATATTATCTGCTCAGATTCAGCCAAATGCTTCAAAACTCATTGGACAGCACTTCACAGTGCAGATGGAAAATTACCTGAAGCATACTGTGAAAACAACCCAAGACTTTTTTAAGGTGAAGAAGTGGAATGTTCTGCAATGATCAAGTCAATCACCTGACCTGAATCCAATTGAGCAGCATTTCACTTGCTGAAGGCATAATGCAGGAACTAAAGACAGCTGCAGTGCAGGCCTGGCAGAGCATCACCAGGGAAGAAACCCAGCATCTGCTGATGTCTATGGGTTCCAGACTTCAGGCAGTCATTGACTGCAAAGGATTTGCAACCAAGTATTGAAACTCACAATTTAATTAATGATTATGTTAGTTTGTCCAATTACTTTTGAGCCCCTAAAATGGGGGGGACCACATATAAAAATTAAAGATGAAAGTCTACACTTAAAGCACATCTTGATTGTTTCCTTTCAAATCCATTGTGGTGGTGTACAAAATGATGACAATTGTGTCACTGTCCAAATATTGATGGACCAAACTGTATACATATATTTTAGGCACTTATTACATTAAGGAGATTTATTTTCCTGATACTACATTATCAAAGGAACCAGGATAATCCCTATCTGAAAGTAACGGGTGTGATTATTGTATTAAGGAAATCTGCAACCTGTTACACCTATTTCCTGCCCGAATGGCATATGCATCAAAGCTGACAGCATTCCTTGAATCGATACTACACACTCTAAACCACGAAAGATGGGCTGTAATTATTGCAGATGCTGTTGGCTGGCTCGCTCACGCATTCAGCAGCACGATACGTTGTTTGATTTTCAGCCTATAATCCCCGCTAGAAAAAGATAAAATGAGACCTTGATCTTAATTTCCTTCTCTGCCAGCTTCTTCTGCTTCTCGACCTCCTTGCGTTTACGTCTTTCTTCCTCCCTACGCTTTCTCTTCTCCTCCTCCCTCAGGCGCTTCTTCTCCAGCTCTCTGCGACGTCTCTCCTCTCTCTTCTCCTCCCTGATTCTCTACAAAATGAGGCAGCTGTTTTTAAACTGCCCGTGCATGATTGCGCTGTCTTTGGCTACAGCACAAGAGGGCAGTTAGATCTGGTTACCTTTTGCAAGCGCATGGATACCTTTCAACAACCTGCTATGGGATTGAGCAGTGTCTTGATTAATGTTCTATTTTTCAGGTTTGATTGTGTAAGGTATTCAAATCCATTTAAGAAGGCATAGAATGATGGTGGAATCTCCTGACATGGTGGGCGACATTCAAAATGCATGTTATTACTAATAGTGCTGGAACCAAGTCTAATTAATAAATTATCAGATTATTTTAAAATAATTAATATGCATTGTTATTAGCACAATCGACTTCTTATACTATAATTTTGATACAAGAAATTACTGCATATATAAAGAGAGAGAAAGAGAGAGAGGGAGAAAGAGATAGATATAGATCAGTGAAGAGATACACATGTTCCTACCTGTTTTTCTAGTTTCTTATTTTTTATGTATTCCAGAAGTGGTGTTGTTCTTTTAGCTGTAAAAAAATAACCATATACATGTTTTTTCACTAGGAGCATTGCATTTGTGTAGTGCTGGGTGGTCAAGTGTTTTAGTCATGGAATGTTCTGTTACAAAGCCTAGAAAAAACAAAAATCCTTGGAATACATTATGATTATTGTCCTCATAATGAGTAATTATGCTCCTGATACTGTACAATTTCGCTAACCCCACTATTTCCTCATGTGAGGCTTGACTCCTAAGGGCTGGTGAGTGAAGCGTATGTGTCTGTCCTTTGAACTCTTTGTTGTACTCATCACGATTGTGTTGCTGAAATATCAAGCTACCCAGACATCTACTGTCAGAGAAATCCTCTAAAGCGTCATAGAGACATCCCCAATGTCTGTTTTGTTCATTTGCCTTTCTTTTGTTATTTATTTAGAACCCCTCCAGGGATTTTGAAGACTCTTCCATGAGGAGGATATAATTGATTTACTTTGTTGTTATCCACAGCGTAAAGGTGTTGAATAAAAACACCTGTCAGCTAAATCTGAAGTCTCTGTGTCCTCTGCTCCCTGTCACAATTGCCTTGAAAAGAAAAAAATCACTTACCTATGAGCTCTCTGGTCTTTGCTTCGATTTCTCCCAGCAGTGTCTCGGGATTGGCTGTGGCCTTCTCCTCATCGCCACAATAATTTTCCAAAAACTTTTTGTATTCAGGATCTGAAGGAAAGGCAACAACATAATTTCATATATACCAACAAGAAGGGGACAAGTTCAACCACAAGGAGCACGGCTTCTAAAGCATTTTGAATTGTTAATTACAATTAGAGAGGAATATTGTCAATGATAGCAAATGCTATTTCAATTTGAAACCAGTACTAAGCTGTTCCTATGATAAACAATTAAAGAGGGCAAAGAAATCCATAAATACCTTCTTCAATACTGCCGGCTTTGGCATCTTTCTTTTTAAGCTTCTTCTTTGAAACTTTTTGAAAAGGTGCAAATTCTACGACAGCAGGATATTCCTGACCTGAATAAAAAAAACCTGTGTTAGTGACCCCAGCATTACTGTTTTGGTGAAACACAGAAGGTGTGTTTAGGTTTGCTTGTCTGTTAAGATGGCTGTTCTTTCTAGAATACAACTGAAACATCAACTAGTCAAAGCACGGTACTTGAGCCAATTACATTATGAAATCAGTTCACACAATGCAGTTAATTGGTACGCACAACGAGTTAATTGCCTTATAATTAGGCAAAGGATTACCTTTGTTATCAATGAAAACGTATCCATCAAAGCGGTCTCTAAAGAGAACAATGTCTTCAGGGTTCTTAAAATTAATGTAAGCTCTGGAGAAAAGGTGTGGATAAAGGCTGCAAGACAAAAAATGTGAAATGCATTATACACAATTCCTTTCTCAACTAGCTCTCCTAAGTAATACTTCTGAAAATATATAACCAGCCATATGAGCAGAACCAATTTCATATACATCATGTTTAAGTAGTTTTTGTATCTGACAATGTAACAATGAATATGCTTTGCAGTTTATTGGCCTGCTTCTTAGATAAACAGTATGTATATTTACCAAACTGTACCATTAGACTGACAAATATTAAGCCTGCTTTAAAAAGTGACACCCAAGCATGAAAGCAAACCCCACTAGCACTGCCTAACACAATCAGATGTCACAAAAGGACCACTGTCATGTTACTCAAACTTCCTGATAGACAGAATCATTTTGAATTTTACCTTTGATCAGCTGAAAAGAATTCAAAATAGTCATACGCAGGTAAAGGATTCAGTTGATCTTCAAGCTGTTCCTTTGACAGATTAGGAGGGAGGCGCCGAATAACCACCTGTAAAATATGTTAGTGTAGGTTCGAAGCTCATTAAAATAGCTACAATTATTAATACTATTACAATGATAGCTATTATTACTTTGCTCAGTAAAGCTTTAAGGGGATTATCGGCTCAGTTATTGATTCTATACTCAAGAGGGATATTTATGTCTGAATTTATACTTTTTTAATATCTGCTTTGTCCTTATATATTGATGGTTCATTGTAGATTCAAGATAACTATACACATAAAGGCAACAATAAATCCAAGCATACCAACTTGACCATCACAACACAATCAGTCAAATAAGAAGTTATCTGCGATCCCCACTTTTGGTAGCCATTTATTTCTTATTTGTGACCTTACAGCTAAATATCTTTGGCAGCATACTTCTGAAATGAGTGACTAGGGAATATAAACTTAAAAAACAATACAGTCCTGCAGGGAGTTGGGCTGTCTTCAATCCTCACTTGCTTAGTCAGCAATGGTTCAATTGTTCAATCAGGTTCAACTGATAACACTTTTAGAAGGATAATTAAAAGACACTACCGACCTCAAACACCTGAAATCCCCAAATGGCCCTCTGATAATCATAATGGGGCAAGTATTATTGAGCCACCGGTCTCCCCTTTGAAAAACTGCAGTATGCTTTGATAATATTTATTTAGGAGTCTCGTCATATTATCAAGCAATGGCTCCCCGTCCCTAATTCTCCAGTGTCACATGTCTCTTGATTTCTAGTTATAATCCCAGTAAAGAATCCAATACTGACAAGGTCACGCAATTGAGTTTCTGTTATCACAAAAGCTCTGTCTCGCCGCTTCGCAATGTTTTCTTGGGAACACGTGGTCAGGCTATTACATAACATGCCATTGTATGAATATTAATCCTCATTATCACCATCACATATCAATGCAATAGTAAGCCATTGTGTTTTCTGTAGATAAGGACATGCATCAACAACCAAGTGCCAATGTGTGCATCACCGCACATCCGTCCAGGCGATATTTGAGCTTGTTCGCGTGCCCCATTTATTTACTTATTTGTTGATTGGGGTTTTTTCTCGCTCATACTGATAGAAAAACTGGGAAAAAGCTCTACAATGCAGAATCATTTGAAGCAGAAAGTGAAACATCGCTATGCCTAGCTGCGCTGCTTATTTCAAAGGCACATACTATAGTGAACATTTCACATACAAATCAGTCACCCAAGCGCGTCAGCTATACTACACAACTGCTTTTTTGTCTTTTGACGTATATATTCAACATTAAGTTGCACAGCTGCCCTCGCCTCAATGTGCCCGGCTGTGCCCGGCTGTGCCCGGCTGCCCCACTGACCGCAGCGTCGCTGTCTGTGGTGCTGATCCCCGGCTTCGCCTCCATGTCCATGCCTCCTACTGTACTGCGCTTAAAAACAGTCCCAACACCGCCCTGAATACCTTTGTGAAGACCTCTTTTTTCTCTTCCTTGTGCTTCGTGTTGGTCGGGATTCCGTCCTGGTCCCTCGGCAAGTCCCTGAACTGTATTTCGACGATCCTCCTCTCCCGGCCGCCGGTCAGCAACTCCTTCTCGGACCTCATTTCTCTGTCCGCGGTCAGGGTGACAGCCCCGCTCGCGAGAACTGAGGCCAAGTACCGCGAGATTTGAGCGGGCAGCCGAGCCTCACAAGATCCCACTGACTGTGTTTGTGTGACATTACCGCACATCAGGGGCATTTCATCAAAGGCTTTGTGACGTGCGTCTGTGCCACATACAGGACCAGTGTCAGCTATAAGCAGACTAGGGTTGCTTAGGGCCCCGAGAAGGCCTGGGGGGCCCTAATGTGAGGGATCCACAATTGTTGTTTTAAGCATCAGATTTATTGTAAATAATACATTTCAAAAATTAGGGCCCCAACTATGCTAGCACCGACACTGGCTAGATATTAGCTGGCAGTGCTTTCAATGCTGAATTACATATTTTAAAGGTTACATGCAAACTAGTTTTTATCGGCAAGTGTTATGTAGGTATTGCAGGTATGTTGTACCTTAATTTAAAACTACTCATACTATTCATTTAATAATAATCATAATAATCATAATCATAATAATCATAATGTCATGTTAATTGAAAACACCTGTTAAAATATCGTTTCAGCTTCTAATATTTCTGTTATGAATTATGTTGGACAATTTAAATAAAAGCAATACCTTGGTCTCTACCATACGTATATTAAAATACTTCCAATAGTTCTATGACAGAAAGGTGCCAATCATTCCACTTTATGAGTATTATTTCATCATTGTGGCTAATAACAGAAGACACACAAAGGCAGAATTTAAGAGAAACTGTTTATTTTTGAATAACAAAGGAAAACATACCAACATGAAAACATTAGGTAAATATTAATGAAAGTTAAATAAACAGATGAAGACAATTCACCTATTTACAATAGCTGTTTTCCAACTCATCTTACAAGAGGCATTGTCAAACTAGTCGTTAAACAAAACAAGACATAGCACACAAACAATTGAAGAAAATACGTTTTCCAAGAATGTTATAAAAAGGTTAAATCTACAACACACTCCTCCTTCTTTATAAAGTTCTTCTTTTGTGCGGCTAATATATATATATATATATATATATATATATATATATATATATATATATATATATATATATATTAATATACGGAAGTACCTGTCAAATTAATACAGAAAAGCTGCAGCAAAACCATATCAAAATTATTTAAATAAAAGGTAGAAGATTGGTAGTTTTTTTTTAAAAGAAGGCATTTCCTAAAACCCATTTTAAATAGAAAAAATATATATATATATAATTAATTATTATAGCAATAAATATTGCACATTGCCACAAGACATCCACAACTCCGTTACAGAAGAGGGGAATCAAAATGCCATAGGGTTGGACACATTCTTGTGTAGGAGTTATTTGTGCAAAATGTGTGATGTCAATGATATTCATAAACTATCTAGGAAGTAGACAAACTAGATCAAAGAGGTGAATTTAACACATGGATAGAATCTTTATCTCACTAAACTAAAGCTGTAAATTGAGTACATTTATCCTCTAGGCTAGAGAGAGAAGTGAAGGGATCCACTCCATACACAGGAAGGGAAAATCAGAGAAAATGGACAAGACCCAATGACAACAGTGACAAAGTAACAAAGGCACTGCTTTTCAGCCCAAAGGCCGCTCCAGTGGTAGCTGAAATACAACAAAAATCCACTTTTAACCATTTAATCATTATTTATTTAATCATATATTCATATTAACTGAAAACATATATAATAATATAATATCATCCTATTCTTTGATGTTGGGTTGATGGGAGGGACAGGATTTAAAGTAATCCCACAATAAAAAAGGAGTAATACAGGTTTACAAACACAGTGCTTACATATATCTGCCAGAAAGGTCCACACACATTATTAAGGTATATTCTCTTGTTTTGCACTTTCTGTTCAAGGTATGGGATATACTCTTTGCAGGGATGGGCTCACTGAAATAAGGCTTAATATAGAAATTAAGTCACCATGGGGTTGTCACCATGTACTGTTGCTTGTCTCCTTTGAAAAATAAATTCTCTAGAGAGTATACTTACCTAATGTTAGCTCTGAAGATTTGAGTTCAATCCAGTATTCTACCCTTATTTTGACAACAGTAGCCCTGATTGCAATGAAAAGAAAATGTATTTCTTATAAAGAAGAAGAAAAAACCTATCCACTGGAAAAAATAAACATTTATTTAAAATAAAAACATTGAGAAGATGTATCTTATTTTATGTCTAACTTGACTTTATAGCTGATATCCATATAACTAACTTGCAGATACTGTGATTTTATTTGTTAACTTTGCTAGATTTTAAATGTATTATGTCTTCTAGACATATTTGTTATTGCTCACCATATCAAATCATTTAGAGATATCTTCAAATGACTTCCTGTATGTAGCCCAAGATTATCACTTCCTGTTAACTTGTTCATTCATTTCTATGTAACTGAATAAGGAAACAGGAAGTGATAATCTCAGCCAATATACAGGAAGTCATTTAAAGATATCTCTAAATGATTTGCATATATCTCTAAATGATTTAAAGATATCTGCAAATCATTTAGAGATATCTTTAAAAAGCACCTTATTTAGATACCTCTAAATCGTTTGCAGATATCTCTAAATCATTTGAAGATATCTTTAAATGCATTTAGAGATATCTCTAAATGATAATTTGGCTTGCCATAAATCCCTGGTCTCAAAGGATGGTTTGATGAATATAGCAGGAATCTCTTTAGTCTTGAAATGAAGATGGGCCAATTGACCTCCTGTCTTTCATCTTTCTAATGTTCAACTCTAAACTGTGCTCGGTGAAGCCACAGTGTACACAGCTGAATTAATGGATTACTAAGAGGACCAATTGGTGCAGGCTGACAATAATCTACCAAACCACAGGGGGCGCTGTTGTACAGTTGTCAAAGTAGGCCCAATATTTGCTCACCCAACTTCTCCCATCAGCTTTATTTCTTTACTATAATCCGATTCAGTTGCTTCTGCCCACACTTATCATTCTGTGCCAGTAAACAGTTGCAGTACTTACATGAATACAACTTTGTTAGGGCCATTTTTTGCAGGGGCCACCCAGGTATAAACCAACCCAGATTTATCTGTATTATTGCAATGAGTTACTGCGTTATTGGTTCCAAGTCCACACTTTAAAAGAAATCAAAATTGTTTAGTGAAAACAATGTAACAAACTATCATTATACACTGTTACAAACATTAAATGCAGCAAAGTATAAGAGAATAATAGTAATTGTGCATGAAAAAAATATGAACATGTACAAATTGTGTTTAACCAGTTCAGATAGCCTACATGTCATAAAGCTGCATACATAATTTGTGGTGGGATTACAAGCAAAAGTAATTTCAATAGTATCCTAAGGAAAATGTATATCTTAATCTTAAAAAAAAAAAAAAAAAAAAAAAAACATGCAAGACACAGAGTAATTTAATAGTGAATTAATGAGACTTACATTTAATGTTTTTGTATTAGTTGATAGATCTTTCCAAGTGCCAACAATGGCAGAAGTGTTGACATCCCTAGCCTCCAGCAAAATACCTCTATAGGGGACTGATGAATTTATGTACACTAGGAATAAATAGATAAATCAATAAATCAACAAATAATCTGACATATATAATTTCAAATAATCGTAATAATTGTATTATAGTTTTCTGAAAACTTTTTTAAGACGTTTAAATACGTTATAGACAATGTTATTGTTTTTACACGTTACGCATTGTGCTTAAGGACACATTTTGTGTATTTTTATAGTTTATGTTAGATTGCGTTCCATACAATTGTCTGTGTTCCTCCGAATACCTATACACAGCTCCTGCATTAAAATTGAACATAAAATGTGTTGTACTACTATTAACAAACACATTTGTTTGAAGTATATTTATATGTAAATGATACATTAAGCAGTGGAATATTTGTGCACCAAAGGGTTAAAAATAAACCCTACAATAACAAGATATATATGTGACAGAATACCATGAATATATAAACAAGCAAACACACACATACCTTTTATAATGCCTCCGAGCACGTATGTAGATGCATTCACAGTTACTGAGTAGGGAGAAGACATGTTGGAGAGGGTCGCGTTGGAATGGTTTGGAGTCATCATCACACATTGACCCACAGGGGCTCCAGTGGGATAGGACAGTATTGCGACCACCCAGCAGAGCAATAGCAAGAAGAGCGCAGTTTGACTCTTAACCTCCATTCTATTCATTTCTGTGAGTGTAAACTAGTGTCTGTACTGTCTGCTTTCGATGTCTGTGTTAAAGCAACCTGATCTCCCATAAAGACTGTTTTTATACCTGCAACTGGATACTGCAAGACGTCCTCATCAGGTGTGACTAACCATTGAAATATTAATCAGGCACAAAGAGGAAAAGCGTTGGTCAGAGCTGCGAGAAAAAGTTGAGTTTCCAGGAAGGTAACATGAAATGACTTGCAGAATATCTTGTGACTAGATTTATTCTACTTTAACCCTTTCTTCTGTCCTATGGGTTTAATAGTATGATATATGGGAATGGGACATGTTGTTGTTTTTTTAAGTTAAATAATCTATCTAGTGAGTTCTTAGCAAAAACATGTTTATTTTTTAAACATTTGAATAGTGATTGCTGCTGTGAGATGTCCTGCTCAGTAGGGGAGATTAAAATCAATGTAATATCTGAAATAGCAATTTAACTATTAACAAATAAACATCCTCATCTCATTTGATATAGTTGATTTAACAGATTAGGCTACATGATGTAAAATCCATAAAATCCATCTATTTAATAATAATAAAACATGTTTTCCTAATCCAAAACCATGACACCAAAATAGCTGCATATTATTGTACAATATTTAAACATGTTTTTACACAACCAGGAACTTGATGTAATACTTTATTATTATTATTTTATAGAAAAGCAGAACTATGTTGATTGCACACATTTAAAAAAAAGGATTTTGAATCTAAATCACATATTGTATGACTTACATTCAAGTACTTTAATTACTTTTTAATAATTTAATATTTTCTCAATTTACTTTAAACAAGGAACAGATTTGTCATGCAAACAGTTTACAAGTACATTTCGAAAACCACTGCCGATTCACCTAAATATGTTCATACTTTACATACAGCACAGTATAGAGAAATGTACAATATATATATATATATATATATATATATATATATATATATATATATATATATATATATATATATATTTTGTAATCATATTGTGGGTGTAGCCCAAAGGGAAAGGAACACTGTTGGCAAGTGTACAGACATTTCTTTCAACTGAAATGGACCAGTAACTTTTTAGTAAATACAAGCTGTTCATCACGAGTGTGTCCTGGTATAATCCTTGCACCACAAGCATGGATCTGCATCACCAGAACTTCAAAGACTGGGCCAACATTTTGACCAACATTGATGTATTAAACAGATATTGGTATAAATTGCATTTATAGATCGTTTACTTTGAATTCCAAATCCACTGAGTAATATGAAACGTGTCTTTAAATAACATAAATAAAAGAATAACCTGCTTTCATATTCAGATGTGTGGAGTATATATTTCTTATATCTTATACGATTCTTAACCTATAAATAATGATAATAGTGTTATTATTTATTCATTAGCAGACGTCTTTATCCAATGTGTATATTCAATGAACAGTAAGAAAATTAAAATGACACACAGACATAAACACAATCTTCTGCACAATTGTATACACTTATATGACACAGCACAGTATGGAAAAGCCTATGCTAGGATTACCTGACTATTGAAAATAAGTGTTCATTTGAAACTATTAAACCAGGCTTCTCCGGGAAGACCTCATAAAATAAAAATCTCATAATACAAATGCACAGAACTTTGCAAATAGAAAAGTCACACTATAGAAATGTAAAATGCATATAGAAATACAAATGTACTCAGTTCAGCAGAAGTAGTATTGCTATTTAAATAGGGGGAAATGCTATACTTTTTCAAGCAATTTAGGTCAACTGATCTGTAAAAAAAAAAAAAAAAATTAGGGAAATGAATAGAATTGAAGTGTTGACTGTTTTGGACTGCAAATAAATCAAGGTAAATTATACACCCCCTTGCTAATCTAGTCAAATGGCTAAGTTAATAAAACAGCTACAATAATACGCAAATATTGATAACTGTTACAAAATACCATTATTAAAAATGAGTTGACAGTTTTGTCTGTGACGACAAGTCACACAACAGTGCCACAAGGCAATCATTTGCTTAAATTGTTCGTTTAAACGCATGCATGTAATATCGCAGGTGTTTAAATTTTACAATTGAGGTATTTACTGCAAATGCAAGTGGCAGAAATACAAATTGCGGTCAGATATTGCATTGAGACTCACTGACAGCGATGAAAGCGTCGTTGAAAGTGTCGCCTACAGGGTTTGGTGGTAAGCAGAGGTAGGCAGTAGGGGCTGTGGTCGTGCTGCTGCTACCGTCTTTTGGTGGAGGGGGTCTCACTGTCGGAGGAGTCGCTGTCGCTGCTGCTGGGCTTGATGCTCGGCCGGGGCTGACAGAGAGGACTGGCCGCACTCGGGCTGCTGAAGGTACTCCACACGTCGGGGCTGCTCGGCTGGCTGAGGGTCCTACCGTGATAGTCCCGGGTAGGCACTAAACCAGGACACACAATCAGTGCACAATCACGATGAGGAGGAGGATTATGTGGTTATTTTGAGAGTCACAGCTTACAGTAATGGGCAGCACTTCTTGATCACACAGTATAACAAGGTTAGGGTCAGGGATGCAGACTAGGATTGGTCTATCCTATTGGTCCTACCTGGGGTCAAAGTCAGAACTCACTGACAGTGCCTGAGACACACATTCATTATTCCTGTGGGATTCACACATTAAGAATGGTTGCCCACTATTGTCAATTGTTACCTTTTTTGAGGATTATTAGTAAAGCAACGTTACTTGCAAAGTCAATAATATTTATTTAATTTCCTTATAATGGAAAAAATTTGTAAAATAGATTGAAGTCCCAATCGGTACAGTTCTCTTTGAAACCTTCCCTTTTCCTAGTGAAAGTCACATTTTCATTTTCTAGTTTGATTAAATGACTGCTCCTTGTCCATGTGGTGTTGGGCAATATATGATGATTCAATCTCTCTCTAAAGCACGGTGGCCTATTAAGTCTCTTGAAAACAGATTAACCAAAACACACAGCAAACACATTTATTTCCTGGGGTTCTGCTGCCAGTCAGAAGCAGACACAAGACGCTTACCACTCAGAAAAGTCTGCTTAAGATTGCTGGTGTCCAGACAGAGCCGAGGAGATGGTCTTTCAGGCGTCGACACCGAGCTTTTGAGACTGGAAACCAGCGTCGAGCAGGTGTCAAAATCCCTCCAGACTTTGTCATGGGTGTAGGTGGCTTTGGACTTCGACGGAGTGCAGCCCATCGTGGCCTCTCCATCAGCCTCAGATGGTCGAATCTCTGTCACACAGCAGCAGGAATAGCAAGGAGGCTACAGAGCGTACTCCCACGGTTACTCCGGCTACTGATCTCCCCCCTTTTCCCCTCAGCAGGTCTATGAAGGGTGGGGGAACTCTGACGTAAGTGCTCTCCAAAGAGACATTTCGGCATCAACGTCAGACCACCTGAAGTGGAGCTGCATGTAGAAAAGGTTTCAATTATAAAAATCTGCTGCATTGTTTAGGGTTGAGAGGGGGAAGGGGCTGTTAACAATGTTTAGATGGCCCTGGGAATAGAGAACCAGGTAATTAGTTATGCAGTAACCAAATCAAATAAGTGCTGTGAAATTAATTCCCACTTTCTGTTTAAATTAGGTCACAATCTGGACTATTTAAGAGCTTTGCCATCTTAAAATGATAACCAAATATAGGGAAAATATTGAACATATTTATACAACACACACACACTGGCATTGGCTGAATTTCACTGGTGGATGAAGCAATACTCCTGCCAATTTTAGGCACTTCAGGATGCCACGGGATGAACTGCACAATATAAATGCAAGATCCATCCATTTATCCATTTCCAATAACAGCTTCATCCAGTACAGGGTCACAGGGAGCCAGAGCAGGTGAATGCGGGATATTACAGATATTAACTACCACTCCTTTGCCCGATGTAGGAGCATGAACCGTCTGCAAGAGTATTTAAGTCAAGCCAAGCAGCTAGACACCACTATACTGGCCAGTAGCTATGTGCTTGGTGTTAGGCCTCAAACCTATGTCTTGACTGAAGGATGCTCCTGTTTTTGGGGGCAGGGATTTCCATCCTGACATTGTGCTCCTTCTTTAGCCTTTCTTATAGTCTGTACTCCTTGTGATTGTGTTTAAATAATCTAGAGAACCTAATTCCTGAGAAAGGGTCCATGAACTCTGCCCCGATCTACTTTAGCAGGAAGTATGTATGGGGAAGTGTCACTAGTTGTGCTCATCATTTTACACAGATCAGTTGTCTTAAATGGCAATGGACAAGAAAGTAACAAAAACTAAGAACCAGTGCACACAACAAATGGAATGGAGAGTAAGAAATGATCAAGCAGACATTTTTCTTTTAATACCCCTTTCAATGTTGACACACTACCATATATGTTGAATTTCCTTGAATTTAGTAAAAAGGTCTAGTTAGAAAGTGTAGGAAGTATGTGCGCACCCACAACACAGAAACTACATCCTTAAAGACAAACACTCCTGTGCATCTACTCGTATCGTAAAGGCGCTTAAGCAAATCCAAGGTGTTATTTTCCTTCCTCACATAGAATTGCATGCCATTCATTACAACTAAACCACCTGATGGTCCCACTGAGGACCTTCTCAAGGTCAGTAACAAAGAGATCAGAGACTTTCCACACACCCATCACCTGAAGTTATAAAACACACCCTCAAACAAGCTCTACATTTCCTGGTTTTGGGGAGTCCCACAAGGACTAGTTATTTCTAATTAACTAAGCTGATAAAAGCTGCTGTTAGGGATGTTATGTGGTTTGCGAAGATTCCTAAATCAATCATCACTGAACTAAATCACAATTGGGACAATTAATATACATCCACATATAGAAAAATCTGAAATATAGAACATACAAAAATGAAAATATCTGTGGGGGGAAAAAGCTAAACAAATAAATAAAATGCACAACTTTGTAAAAATAAATTCACATGCCGTTTATTATATCAATGCATTAGCTGGAAAACTGCCAATCTGTTCAGGTCATTTTATTTATTCAATGATGTAAAAATCCACAGGTAAGTAATACATAGCTGGCTTGAGAGTGACAATTGAGAGGGTGGACGTTCACGGCCGCTGCGTTTCCTCCCCTGGTCAGGGTGGTTCGGGTCAGTCTCGGCCCACTGTCTCAGGGGAAGTCACACTTCGCAATGACCCCAGGAAGGCGGCAGGCCTCGGCCATCACGTGCTGGTGTCAGACATGGAGGTCTCTAACATCATATCGCTTTCGTACATGTCAAACTCCAGGGGCACGTAGGGCCGTGGAGCAGCCTCGGTGGATTTGTCAGGGTGGGGCGATGTCTCGAGAGCCATGATGCCGCTCTCCTCCAGAGGCTGGGGCCTGAACTCGCTGCTGTCCACCGAACTGTGGTTGAGCATCTTCATCAGGGCCGGAGTGCTCAGCGTACTGCGCAGCTGGTCCTTGATGTCAGTCCCTGAAATTGAACATAAACATCAGAACAGCTGCTTTTGCAGGTAACACATATATACAAAGCCACCACGGAATGCACTGTAAATAAATTATTAAATTGGCTTCATACCTATGTAAGCGTCGGCATCTCCAATGTACATCTCAATGCAGTGCGCCAGCATCGTCACAGAAAACGTGTCATCCCTTTTAAGACCGAGAGCCTGTCAGAATTCGCACGAGAATCAGTTGTGACACGACCGCAAAACAAATGCTTCAAATCAAATGCATACACTTAACGAGGAACTGCACCACAATTTTTTGAATATTAAATCTGTAAGCTGTATACATTATTTTAAATATGGCAATGTCGCAAATAGTCTTGAAGTGAAAATATATGTATAGGAATGTGCACATACTTATACATCAAATAGTTTTTTTTCCTGACATTGTGTATATATGTGTGTGTGTATGTGTGTACAGCTCTGAACATTATCTAAATCAATAGATATCAAAATCCACATTTCAGTAGCGGTGTGTCCACTAATGTATGTATTCGAGCATTAACATAAGCAGAAGAGATGGGATCTTTATGCACTGGCAGTCAGACACCTCAGCGCTGTCAGATCAATAATTCATGTGGAAGAGACATCCTTATACTGCTTTATACACAGCTATGAAACTTTGGTGTCAATGGAACAAATGGAACATATCCAGGGTCAGACTCCTAGTAGTATGTAATATATACAGTTAACACAATTAAGATTAAAAAACATAACAAAACAAAAAACTGTGGTGCAGTTCGCCTTTAATTGGCTAAAATTAAAGATAAAAAAGAGCTTGATTTAGATACATATAAAACCTTACACCTTGATTCTAAAAATTTAGAAATGAAATGGTTATAGTAAAACCACATAAAACATGTAATATACGCTGCTCAATAATACAAGAAAAAATAAGCTAGGAATCTGTTGGAGTTGGATACTTCCAAAAAATGGCACTTGTATGTTACCCAGTCCAACAATTACAAAAGACTTGAGATCTTACTGTGTGAAAATAGTCAATTGCACTCTCGAAGTCTCCCATGAGGCTGTGCACATATCCAATAGCAGAGTATGTGGAAGCATGCTGGGGGATGAGCACGAGAGCCTGTCGATGATACTCCAAAGCCTGGTCGTACTTCCTACAGAGAGAACAAGCATGTGAAAATCAGGCTGTACCAGCAAGGAATTCAGAGACAGATGCTCTTCCCCCCCAAGAAAAGATTGATGGATTATCCCTTTCTATTATACATTTTCAATCACAATTCTGTTATTGCAGGTATGTGTCAGTCAGTTAGGAGTAAGTTAACACATTAAAAGAAGAAAAATAACTGAAAAAAACTGAAGTATATATGATATTATATTATACTATTGTGTAATATCAGATATCAAACGGAGAACGGTGCTTTGTAAGATCTTAAAAAACGTAGAACAATCGTCTATTCTATGTATAAATGCAACACAAGGTATAACAGGAAACAAAGGCACACGAGTGATTTATCCATGGAAAGAGCAGAATTGAGAGAGCTCTTTTAATGAACACGTGTGACTAAAAATAGTTAATTCTGGAGAAAGGAGCTCAAGTGATCTACACCTTGGCCCACAAATAATATACACATACTTTATACACATATACAGTGGGTATAGGAAGTATTTACCACCCAGTGCACTGAAATTTTCATACATTTAAATTGGATTTGTTTCCTGAAGAGGAATTTAATTAATTGCACCCATTTGAAAGCAGCTGTCCTGCTTACAGTGGAACATTAAATTATGCCACATTTACAATAGGTAGGCTAGTCTGCCAAAGAAAAACATTCACAGAAGTGATATGCATAACTAGCCATGGTAACAAAAAGGCACTTATTTAAAGGGACAGTTCTTTTTTTCTTTACAATTACTTTTGAAATGAGGAGAAGTTAAATGAAATTAAATGAGAAGTTAAATATGACTGGATGCAAAGACTATGACCTATAGTTTCTGAAAGGGATACTCGATTCTGTACACTTCCCCAAAAAAGCTTATATTGTGCTTTGCACTACAAATACAAAAGGAACAAAATATTGTTTAAGTTGTTCCAGCGTGAGCTTTTTCTCCCCATGCCAAAAACTAACACCCTGTTGTCTCATGAATATTTTAAACTTCCTGGCACGAAAAAACGTCTGGCACAAAGGTGGTTAGGTAACACCTAGTCTATGAAACAACTACCTCTGTGTTGTAAAGAAAAGACATACTGAATACCACAAGCAGATGGAATCCAATGAAAAACAAATGTTGCAGCTTTTTGCTTCCAGAATCTGAGACCATTTTGTTTTTTTATGAAGAATTTACGCGTTGCCACAAGATGACGCTGCCAAATTTCACAAGCATGCTTGGTAAGAATCTGATGAAGCACATTCTTCTTAACAAAGACATAACTCCACAGAATTACTTTCACACGACTTGGATAAGGGAAAACATTTGTTTAGGTACAATTTCATCTCAAAAACAGTGTTGGCACAACATATTGTACAGCAAAAGATCATCACCAAATCAACCCATGCATTAAAGCGCGTACTCACTTGAGCTTTCGACAAACATGGCCGAGATTATTCAGCAGTGGTTCCCATTTATCCACAGTCACCTGCACGCAAATGAAAAAAGACATGGTAGTTTTGTAATAGGTCCAAAACAGATGCAGTCCAAGCCTTGCAACAGATATGCAAGGCACCATATATGCCACCTCATTGTTAGATGTGTATACACTTAATTAGCTGCTCTTAAGAAACAACATGATACAAACATTACTTTGAGACTGATTCCCCTGGAGTGTTTTCAGTTCAGTTTTGATTATATATTTTAAAACCAAGTCTTAGATAGAAGCCTAGTATTTAACTGGGGAATAAATAAATACTTAAAGGAGATGTGTTCAAATGTTTTCTCATAGTACGGAGGGGAAGCATATCATAGGTAAAATAAAAATACATATTTACACAGAATGTGATTAGGCCTAACTGTCCTGGAGCTCACTGAAAATCTGCACAACTCCCAATCAAGTACCACCAGCCATGCGCTCCAGTCATCTACCAATTACTAAGGGACCCTTTCATTAGTGTGTACTATTAGACTTCATTGAAATAAGAGAAATCAGAAGCACACTTAAAAATAAAACATTTAAGACTGGCACACTGAAGAAAAAGGTCACTTCTGCCTTGATGGTAGGGAAGGCTTTAATTAAAATAAAATAAAACAGAACCAGCCTTCAGAGTTGTCTCATTAAAGCAGAGCATAATCAACAAAAGAAGAACAAACATCTCCATTACTGGGTAACCGATAGAGGAAGGAGGGGAAAAAACAAAACAAAACAAAACAGGATTCCAAACAGAATACCTGACCTTTACGATATTTTAATATGATATTGTAATACACAATATCTAAACAACTCACTCGTACTCAAAGTGAAACTAGAGTCAGAAATTCAATTCAGTGTTTTCAGTGAGCAGAACAATGAGCAGCATTCAGGATTTGAAAATTGGTTCGAGATTTTAAAGAAAACTTTATAAAAACTATGGAGTGCTCTTTGTGTAAACAATGCGTCTATTCTATTTCTCACCCACTGAAGAAGGGTTACCCCGTTAGGAATACAGGAGAACAACAAGTCTAGATCAGATACACACGGATTGTCTGCTAGGCACTGGCTTTGCTACCTGAATACATCGTTATTGAATACTGCGTTTGTTCATTTAAAATCTTGAAAGACATTGCAGGTTGAGAACAGAAACTATGTAATTAACTTGTTAAACATTAAATCTGTTATCTTTAGCAAAATGAGAACAATAAATACCTCACTTCCAATGGCTTTTATTTTCTCCATTGCGTCAAGAAACAACTTTTCTGCCAACTTCAAGCTGAAAAGTTCAAGAATTCGGTTAGTTTGTCAAAACATGCGACACCTCATCTGTTAATCGAGTTTTTATTTAGAGTAGCACCCATCGCTCGTTTTATGAATTCAAATCCCATCCTTTATTGTACCTTTCATTGTACAAACATTACCCTCGAGAATCTGCCTTCTGAACACCATTTGGCAAACAGTAACCATCGTTTGCATTAAAGTAAACTCCATGTCACACCTTTGGGCTGTATGGAAACCTCTTTCTAGAAAATATGGGTCTCCAAACATAAGTGTGGGGGGTCTAAAAAAAAAAAAAAGATCAATTTTTCAAACAGTTATCCCACAAAAATTACGCTGTGAATGAAATTTACTTACTCTTCGTTCTGGAAGGCCACCACTCCAACTTCGTGCATCACAAAAGGATCCTCTGGAGCGATGCTGAGGGCCTGGCTGAAAAACTTCTCGGCCAGCCTGGAGTTGTTGGTCAGACCGTACTCCAGACCGATGTAGAGCATTGGGAGATGGCACCTGGAAAACCCAGATTTCAAACAAAACATTTGTCTTTCATTTTTACCAAAGCGGTTTAGATTTTCAGTGATGAAGGAGTTAGCAAAATTAGCTTTCTAAATCTTTGCTGGTGAAAGTTAATACTAAGTTTGCAAAGTGAGAATCCACCAAGACTTTGAGATGACTTTTCCACTGGGAATGGCACCCAAGGTATTAATTCACTGATACTATGCAGAACAATTGCCAAAGTAATTTAATCCTTGCCATTTTACATAGACTCCAAGAACAGTGACCTCCAAAGACAGACATTTCATTAAGTGTGTAAATCTATAATTACTATAGATGATCATAGTAAAAACTAATTGCTATTAAAAAGTGGCTAACATAAAACAGGTCAACATAAAAATGACAGGTTCCTCTTACAGCTCATTGTGTGATCACATTGGGGACAACATCCAGAAAGGAAGAGTCCAATCAACAAAGAAACGACACCTTATCAGGTATCCAGTTACAATTTATGATACATGACCGGTTAATGTATTATCAAAAGTATATAATTCACATCTCAAATTCCTTCAGATTAATAATAATAATAATAATAATAATAATAATAATAAATATTCCATGACACTGTGGCCAGCAAATACGTCAAACTTTTCATGGAGGTAATCAATGAGCAAATTACAAGTTGCATTAGGGAAGAAAACAAACTATTGTGCGAAACAAGTCCTAGTTTTAGTTTTAAAGAACCTGATCTACTGTTGGTTAAACACTGGACAGGAAATACTAATATATATCCTTCCTCCCGGGTGTGCAGAAGCAGCATACAGTGAGGTGGACTGGACTCAGACTTGCCCCTTCATGAGCTGCGCAGCAGTGAAGTAAGCTGCCATGGCTTGGTCATGTTCACTCTCCACCGCAAAAGAGTGCCCGTAGGCAATCCAAGCAGGGCCATATGTCCGCTCCAGAGTGGTGGCTTTACTGAAAAGGAGAAACCTAAATAAGTCAGGATGTGGGAGAAATAACATCTAATCCTAAAGGTCCCCAAAATAATCATAAAAATGTTACTTTCAACCTGGTTTGCCTTACCTAAGGTATCTTCTTGCATGCTCGTTTTTGTGACCAACCATTAAATAATAGCATCCGACAGCAAACCATGACACCTGACAAGAAAATATTGTCATTATAATCTGGGTAGCCTTTGCAGCAAATGAGCATTACATTTATCTTATTTGAGAATGTACAATTCCTTATGAAAAGAAAATATCGAAAATACTCTGCATGTTAGGAAAAGTTCAATCTACAGTAAAACAGCCCACAAAATCAGTAAAAGCATTTAGCAATCTAAAGTCCAGATGGACTATATTTCAAATCAAAAGCAAACTACTAAAGACAACAGACTAAGGTTTAATTAAAATCAACTATTCAGATTAATACAGGTAATCTACAAACTGTAAGTATAATGAGTAGTAATTCTAAATTAATATAATATCACAAATGTGTTATTTATAATCATTTGTTATGACACTGAAGCAGGTCTGGACATTCGGCTTACTTTTAAAGTGAAGAAAGGGATAATTGAACTTACTGGGCTATTTGGGTACAAATCCACCAATTTGTGTGACAGGTAAAATAGCTCTGTTAAGAAAAATAAGGCGTTGAAATTAATTTAAAATCGCTTCTTTTCATGACATACAGTTATACTATTCTGAAAGACAATCTTGACTCGGTTTTATCCACCAGGCTATAAAGATGCTTTTTAAATGTGTCATTCATAAATGTTAAAGTGTGGTTATATATACAGTGAGGGAAAAAAGTATATGATCCCCTGCTGATTTTGTACATTTGCCCACTGAAAAAGAAATGATCAGTCTATAATTTTAATGGTAGGTGTATTTTAACAGTGAGAGACAGAATAACAACAAAAAAAATCAAGAAAAACGCATTTCAAAAAAGTTATAAATTGATTTGCATGTTAATGAGGGAAATAAGTATTTGATCCCCTATCAATCAGCAAGATTTCTGGCTCTCAGGTGTCTTTTATACAGGTAATGAGCTGAGATTAGGAGCACTCAAAGTTTTTCTGGATTTTTTTGTTGTTATTCTGTCTCTCACTGTTAAAATACACCTACCATTAAAATAATAGACTGATCATTTCTTTGTCAGTGGGCAAATGTACAAAATCAGCAGGGGATCAAATACTTTTTTTCCCCTCACTGTTTTCCTCTTGCTGCCTGACACTAATAAATGGAGTCCCTTGGAGAGAAATGAATAAAGATCAGCCCTACAGACATTGAAGGAGTGCTCCAAATATAATGAAGCTGTGAGGCAATTCTGCATCAAATGTCTCCCGCAGTCTAAGCTGTGAAGAACAAACATACCAATACTAATAAAGGAGTATGAATCCATTCATCTTTGTTGTAATTGACATGTATTTCCAATGTTTGTACAACATCATTTTTATTTTTTATTTTGTAGAGAATCAAATAATGTACTCAAGAAAACATGTTGAAAATTATGCATCTGAAAAATTACAGATATCATTTTGAAACCAATAAACAGACCATAAGAAACAGAGTCACAAAGCAAAAAATAAAACAAGCTTAATTTTGTAAGGTGGGTTCAGTCACAGAGAATGACGTCTCCCTGTCTTACCATTTGCTTTGCTGAGTTCTACCAGTGTTCCTATGTGTACTGGGAGGCAATTGGCATGGAATGGATCTTTGACCATCACCCTGGGGAAATAAATTGGAAATGACTGACTATGTATTCCTTAACTGTTCATGTTCTAATACAAACATTACAAATACTACTGCTAGGAATGGGGGAAGATTAAAATACACAAAACCTAATGTAAACACAATATATCTCATTAATAAACCAATATAAATCTTAAAATATTCCGTAAATATTGAGTTCTATAATTCTGACTAAGGACTCTGATTTAAGCATTTAAATGAAGTACCCATAACATATTCAGAGTGTCATCTTCACCTTTCCAACTTACTTTTATTCGTCAGCTGAAAACAAAACCCACAATTATAAATCTATTATAGTCCAGCGTGATGACACTTCAGCAGATCCACGGCAACCAGTCATAAACAATAACCATCACTTCCCATTCCAAATAAAGCAAGCTCTAATTATACTTACATAGACGTGAGTTTGTAGCATGTTTTAAAATCACAGTTATAATAATGTCTCTCTGCTAGAGAAACTACAACATCCAAGTTGTCCTGAAGGCCATTCACTGTGTCCGGGATCACTGTTTCACTGGGTTTGTTATACTGGGGGTAAGAAAGCGGGAATATTTTGTCAAAAAAACGATGTCCCGGTACCCCACAAAATTAGCATTTAAATACGTGCTTAAACTACCACCAGAATACATCTATGCATCACCACTACTTATGCAGCCCGGTTGACAAACACATAATTGTTTCCATTTAGGGACTACGGGACTTCATACTATAAATACATTAGTCCATGCATGTTAAACAGCATGAGATGGGTTCATTAAATTACAACCAAACGAATGACTAATAATGTATGTTTTTCAAAGACGCTGATTGCCAGTAGCAAATAAAAACCAAACTGTTTTTTTGATGCTCACAAGAAAAATAACTGATGATATGGTTAATTGATATTTTTAAAGCACTTGAATCTCAAGAACAGATCTAACACGTTACATCAATTGAGGTTCACTGTCATATATCTGCAGTTATTGACCAGAACACAGCCTTCCCACCCACCTTTTTCAATTTACTTTCAAAAAGAAAACGTAGCAGTTCCTGTTCTTCTCCTGTACATTGTTGACTTAGAGGAAGGGACTCCAAAAAATCTTTTTCTTCATTATAAGAGAGAGAACGAGAGATGCATTAGGGTACAGTAAGTTTTACTAATATATTCAACTATTTTAACAACTGATGACGCTCTGTTCTGTCGAGGAAATATTTGTGAGCAGCTCACCTTCTTGAGCTGTCAGCATATGATGTGACGTTAAAAGGTCAAAGGCTTCAAAGCAGTACACGTCTAGCTTCAAGGCCTCTTTGTAGCTGGAAGTTGCCAGGGGTCTGTTGTCCATGGCATCATAGATCTTCCCCCGCAGAAGGCAGATAGAGCTGTTGATCTAGATTGCAGGGGGGAAGGTCAGGTAACCTCTTTTATTATTCAATAAGCAGCATCATAAAAGGCAAGATCACACACATCAAATAAAAACAACAACTTTCTAAACAGGGCAGTGAATGTCAACATTTTTTGCTACTGAAACGAGAGATTAAGAGTGGAACGATACTGAAGTTATAGTCGAAGTCATTCAAAAGTTGCAGTTATTTGCAGATTTGCGTGACCCGTCTATTTCACATCTTGAACCTCTTTGGGATATCCAAGTGCCAGTGAATACAGGTAGCAGCAAGAAACATCTCGCAAAGAAAAAGCTGCCATCAAACACGAGGCGTGTAATGTGCAGAGGCAAGTAAATTCAAATTTGGATTAAATCCAGAGGGAAGATGAATTAGATACATTGATTTTCTGCATTCAAAATTGCCCTTAATTGCCTGTAAAGGCACAAAGATACAATTTTATCAGTATGGTCTAGCAATGGGCAGGAATTTGATAAATCTCTGGAAAAACATAATGACTAATTCTTCACAGGTGCCTGGCCACTGCCTCTATGTGATATGCAATAGATTCATGTTCTACCAAAGCAGGTGAGACTAATTACTACATTAACACTTAGCTGTGACTCTTAAATTCCTGGCAGCTACATTTTGTTTTCATCAAGCCCTGGATGTTGTTTTAAGCAGAGTGTGACACAGTGCAGAGCATGAGACGCCATGTGATTTTTTTAGGATTTCAAAATGATAGGCTGACAATTATGGGTTTAAAATCTAGGCACAAATACAGAAATCTCTAATCCATGTCTGAAATATTGTTTCTCCCTTCATGCTGAAGAGGCTGTGAAAAGCCAATCATACTCACTGAGGAGGAAGACATGCCCCAGTCCTTGGCAGCCTCTTTGATGCCATTATCCTCCTTTGCACTTGTTTTGTCGAGCAACTTCTTACTAGCCAGCTCTTCCATGTCAAGGATGTCAAGAGCTTGCTGGTACTCTTTAGCAGCATACTTTAAAAAAATATATGCAATCAACAGTTATCTAATTGTACTTGAAGCAAACAATTAGGTTATGCCCATATAAACATTTAAAGGATAACTACAATCGTCAGCTTCAAAAGTAAACAAGGACACACATATTAATGTATAAATATTTTCCTGGGGTATAAGGAATACTATTACAAAGTGATAGTTACAGTCATTTGATAACATTAGTACCAAATGAAAGACGAATCGTAGGCCTATATTCCACTGTAACACTGTCTCTGTCCCCTCTAGAGAGAGGGAAATCTCCCCCACAAAATTGTTACACAATGGTACTGCTGTGTCACAGGGACACCTACTGTTTAAACATACTAATTACAGTACTGTGCTGGAGACTACCAAGCACAGTGAGCATTGCATCCCTTTCAATAACTATCCCGCACAGTGTCACAGTGACTCCATTTTCAGAGTTACGGAAGAAAAATAAATAAATACTCACATGACATCTAGCAGCAAGATACTGACACGCACCATACGCCTGCAAGGATTGTGAAATACGACTTACTTTTAACGCTCAGAACATAAAAACATCCCATAAAATGTTTAATTTGAAAACAACATTCAGTTAAGATGCAAGACAAACCACAGTGTATGAATGCAAATGACAAGCATGTTAAATAAATCAGTTATAGTTGCTGAACATTACATTTTCTGCTAATTAGAGCCAGGTTTAATAATAGCATAATTTCAGTAGTTTATAATCGACGAGGGTCTTACCTTGTCTAGTTTGCGTGACCGGAGAGCATGAGAGGCCCTGTGGTACTGTGATGTGAGGTAAAGGCACTGTGCCAGCCAGTAAATGTCTTGGGGGTCCTCTAAAGAGAGAGCATTGAGTTACAGCGGACCACCATTCCTCACACTTGGGACAATGCAGTAGGCAAAACATTATTAGGATCTAATCACCAGCATCACTTTAAGAAGTGAGTTAGTACAGTCATATACAAACAGTCAACTGATCAGGTCTAAGATTTATGGGATTAGAAAACATACTATGAAGAGTTTATTCATTTGTTTTATTAATACAGTTTACAAAATATAAGGGAAAGAACCGCACATTTCAATGAGAAAGGAAACAAAAGTCAGCCATGCTAAATAAATGCCTGAAATTATTAAAGAGTAAAGTAAAAGGAAGACAGCCTAACTCTTTGAAATTAGGTGGATGGCTTACAGGCTAACATATTGAGGGCAAGTTATACATTCTTGTCATGAGGATGAGCAGCAGAAGAAGGTGGAGGAGAAGTTCAAATAAAACAATTCTCACCGTGAGACAGTGATGCAATTTTGTCCGCCCAAAACAGGGCACTTTGATACTGTTGCTGCAAAAAGAGGGGAAAACGGTGAATGAAACTGCTCTGCAACCCAGGCTGTGGAGAGCCACAGTTCAACTTAATACATTCAAAAACAGGAGACCTGCGACACATGTAACCTTGTAATAGTTAAATATATATAGATATCAGTCCAGGGTTGCAATTCAGGACTGAAACATTGTGGCAATCCAAGACTGGAGTAGCAGAGCCCTAACTTGTTACAAAGACTATTACTATAAGGATTGTTTGCATGTTCCCAATCATCAATTGCAAATCATTTCACATCTGGTACAGACAATCAAGCACAAACAATGGCTTTTGAAATGACCCCTGCTTTCCTACACAGCATACTGGTTGTCTAAATTTAAACACATGCACAATAATTGTACAAGCAGTGTTAAATGAGTTTTTTCATATTGTACTCATTTGGACAGATCAAGAAATAGCTATTCGGACCATCTTTACACTATAATACTTATAATAATTGCATATGTCACATCAACGGATTGTGCAGACAGAAGAAATGACTTGTATAAGGTTTTATACACACCTTAAGTATAAGTATGTTCAACCTGAATGAAATCGGTTGTCATTATTAGTATTGTCAACATAAAACATGATTTGACTACCACCTTGGGACATTAAGAATTGTTAATTAACGTGATTTTCATTTGTAAATTCAAATTCAATTCAGAGATATGCCAATTATGCCATCTTCAACACAATATATTTAGAATACAATATTAAAACAATATTGTTTCACTTCAGTATTAAAAAATAAATAAATACACCAAGCCAAAGAGGCCTGCCCTATCACTGCATTAACTAACCATCGCTTCAGGAAACTCCTTTAAGACTATTGCATATATAAAGTATTTCCCTTGTGAAAAACGGCTTGGCAATATAGATGATAACTGATATAGTAACCTTTATGGGAACAAGCGTATATTGTGCGACTAAACGAAGATCATCCACAAGTACAACAGCAAATCTTTCTACCTGATCGATATAGTGACGGACACGCTTCCGCAGTCGGTCCAGGTTCATGGTGATCGTTGCACTTATTCCTTAAGGACTCAAAAGTTTGCCATGCTATATTTAAAAAATAAAAAAGTAAGGTTTAGAAACAAACACACACACACACACCGCCTAAATGTAATTATCATCCGATCCCGCGACTTCTGTAGTACCGGCGGTGTTACACTCGCAATGGTCCCACCGGCAACACCGGCTGTAAACAAAGGGCCCGGCAGAAGGGAAAGCACTGCAACTACTGGGCAAATAACTCACTGTGCTCTTAATAATAGTCATCATTATCAATATTATACTGCAGTTTATTTCTATGCTATCCTTCATATCACATCACGTTACCTGCTTGCCCTGGCAGTGGATTTTCTCAGCCATAACTACTCTTAGTTCATGTATTACTTTGTGTACTTTATGTATTTTCATTGCATGCAAAAGTCAGAATAAGCTTTTAGTCTTTAGCTTTGAGCTTTCAGACCACATCGTTGTGTCTCTTTCACTACGTACATTAAAATGAATAACAATATAAAGTGTTTGAAGTAGGAACAGTTAAAGTAGAGCTTATACAAATGCAGACAGTAATATCCTTTATGTATATAGTGAGAGAGAGAGAGAGAGAGAGAGAGAGAGAGAGAGAGAGAGAGAGAGAGAACATTATTGCTGTTTCTCATTAGACAGGTTTAAAACCCTTGTTAAAAACCTTTGATTGGTTAAGGCCTAATTAGTGTTATGGAAGATGCCCATTTTCCCTATAGGCACCTGCTATGTGATCATTATAAAATGTCATGGGCAGAAATTGTTCAAAAGAAAGTCAGATGGAAGACACAACTTGGGAAGTGTCGACTACCATTTCTAGAGAATTAACAAAAAGGAGCAAAATATAATGCACAATCAATGTGAATCTGTTTACATATGGTTCTTTATGCAGTCTTTGCTTAGTCTACATTGATTCACAATCTCCTTCTAAGTAAATGACCTTTTTAACATTTAAAGTAATAAGTAGTTATAATTATTTTACCATTACCTTTTCCATTATGTTTGTGCTTTAGTAGATAACAACTGTAAGATGATTCCCATTTTTATTGTATTTGTTAATATGGGATGACAGTACCCATTAATCCTCCAATACAAACATTTGAATGTGTACCTATTTTAAACCTGGGGGAATGCTTAATTTGCCTAATTTATCAAATAATCATTTCAAATAACCACCTGAGGTCTTGGGTGGAATGACAGTCCGAAGTCCTGGTTGCATCATAGAGCCAGAAATGTTCTACTCTTCATTAATTTTCCTTCCCTCCCTATATATTAAAACATAGGAATCCAGAATGGTGAGACAGAAGAGCAGAATAATTAAAATTTCCTCTACTACAGAGGTGAGCATCCAAGGTGGAAGTTGTGGAAAATGGCACCCATTGGCAGCCATAACTAATTCAGATTCCTTAATGAACACATACTCAGTAACTAGTACAACTAGAGATGCCGTAGTTACCAGTAAGTACCATTCTGCACACTTATGTTGCCTATTTCTGACAGATTGGAGAAGGGCACATTTTGACCCCACTTAGCTTTTACTTTCCAGGATGTAAGACCTCATTTATTGTATTTACTTGTGTAAATTGGAATTTGTACAATGTATTATGTTCTGAATTGCTTTGCTTTATGTAAATCTGAATTTGTAATGTTTGATGCCTTGTACTGCACTGTATTTTTGCACTTTGTATTGCGCTTATATTTTGTAAGTTGCCCTGGATAAGGGCATCTGCCAATAAATAAATAAATAAATAATTTAAAAAAAAAAAAAATAAATAATAATAATAATAATAACATGTAGGTCTGTGTCATCAAGGAAAAGTTAAATGTACAAAAAAGGTACTTTGCATCCAACTTGTAATAATGAGCAGCAGTTGCAACAAAAAGGGTAGTGGGCACACACAGTGGCGTCATGGCTTTGGAGCACAGGGGGCAAATGATATCCATTGTTCATGTTTTTTGTATGTCAAACCTATGTAGAAACATTTCAGTAAATATGATTGATCCCTCGCCACTTCAACTACAGCATGCAATTTAGCGACAGCCCCGTAATCAGCGCATGCGCATCATGGCGTGTGTACCTGGCGGCGCCGGTGTTTCTGTGGCACGTTGAGTGACAGACCTCACACACTGAACAGCACTTTAATACAGCACGCTTCAATAAAAAAAGTGTAGGCTTTTAATTTTACTTTATCTTGCTTATTTTTATATTATCTTCATTTTTATGTGGTAATGTTCCGTTTTTAATCAGTATGCAATCTGCTAAAAACTATTTTTAAGTACATCAGAATAGGCGTTGTTTTATCTCTCGACTGTTGTTTTGTAATGCATTGATGTGTGTTTTTACAAAAATGCGAACTTATGAAAAAATAATAATAGTAAAGCTATTAAATGTTTTTGTGTAACTGGGTGTACAGCATATATAAAGTAGTAGGAGGTGATTATTGTTTAGGGTGACACAGATAAAACAGAAATAGTACAACAAGTAAAGAGGAACTTTGTAAAAGCCTCAGTTGCAATTCCATTGACTTAATTAAGTGCAAACAATTTTTAATGACTTTTTTTTTATGATCAGAAAGGGAGACTAGTTTGATTGTGCCAGAAGATCAACTGGCAAAGAGACGAGAATAAAAAGGGGTCCATTCATGTCCCTGAAGCCAGCTGTAGCAGAAGTACCAGCACCAGTAAGGTTCAGAAAGGTAGGAGGTGGTCTTGCGAGTGATTACTGTTTAGTGGGACTAAAAAGCTCAATTGCAATAATATCTATTTACCCAATTGAACAATACAGTATGTACAGTTTTTTTTTTTTTGGTAATAAATCAGAAACAGAGAGAAAGTTTAATCGTGCCAAAAGATCGACTGGCAAGAGATTATTATATAAGAAAGGGTCCCCACTCCAGCAGTGTTAGATGCCTACCCTTAGCAAACCCCAAGCAAAGATGTTTTAACAGTAACTGGTATCTGAAATACCAGCACTTAGAATACAACAAAATCAGCAGAGCAATACATTAAGGCACACTTACATTTAAAAAGATGTAGGATGCCGTATAGATGTAGTTCAAAGCATTAAATACCAGCCATTTGTAACAATCATGTTTTCCTACTGTGCCCCCCAAAACATTTTGCTGCACAATTTTACCTGATTCAAATATAAACTAATGAATGTCAGATTCATATCTAACACTTTTTATTATGAATTATGATGATACAATTACTACAAATATTGGAATTACATTCTTTATATTTTATAATTAGATCATAAAACAAGTCAAGAAATTAAGGTGTATATCAGGTGCATGCGTATATATATTCACATTTAGGCTTAAAAAGAGTTAGGGTTTTGTTTGTTTTTTGTATTTATTTCGGTCATGGAGCCTAGACGCCAAACTCAACCCCACATACTGTCACAATATATATATATAATATATACACAACAAAAAATTAGTAATTACAAAATAACTATAGTTTAAATTAATTGAGAGAAACCTGCTTCTATGACAATTGAGCTCAAGAAGAAATAAAACAAATCAGCAGCAGTTAAAACTCCTGGTTGGTTTCTTTTTGTTGTGTACAAAATCATTTGCCTGACCATCATTCTTGGTCAGTGTCCTCTTGGTCACTGTTGTGTGCGGTCTGATCGTGCGTTTCCTCCGGTTTCTGTGTTGCAGGGCTGCCCTCTCCCTCTTCCTGTCGGTCTACTTCTGTGGCACACCTCTCCTGTGGCCGATCAGGACCGTCTTCTCTCTCTCCATTCAGATCTGTTTCTCTTTCCTTGTCTTTCTGGACTTCCTTTGTTTTCTTGGAGGACTTGGGTTTGGTCTTAAAATAAAAATAAAAATCTGAGATTAACAGACACTCCCACAATTTTTTGTTCCACAATGTAACTGAAAGAAAACGTCAATCTCCAACACACAATGACAACAAAGGGTTCACGTTGACTATGTTTACATTCGGTTCGATTACAGTGGAAATTAATCTGTCACTGAACAACTGATATTCGACAAATGATACACATTATTTGGGATGATTGAAATGGACACCAGTCCTGGCAGAAGGCCACAATGAAATGTAGACCTCCATTAGTGTAAGGATTGCAATTTGACTGGCTTAACCGTGATTTAATGTGTTGAAGTTTGGGTGTCGCTTCATATTTCAGAGGTTGGTTCAGGTTGGCAGTTATTTGTATCTTATATTTAGCTTATAGTCAGAATGCCAACCCTATGCAACACAACAATTTGAAGCTATGCCCAATCTGCCACTCACTGCAACCTAGTTTAAACCGTGGAAATGCAGTGGAAAAGGTACTTTCCCGACTTATTTAAGGTGGTTATTACTGGTTAAAATTATATATATAATTTTGAATACAGTTTCAACACGAAGGCCCAAAGCATGACACTTTCAATACTGTAATCCAAGCTGTAACACCTAAAAATAAGTAATGACACTTTGGAGGTAAACAGAGTCATTGAAATAGTCTGAACCTTGTTGGGGCCGGCGCTGTTCCAGCTGCGGGGATACCGTGCGATGCTCTCCCGGAGCTTCTCAGTCCGGCGCCAGTCCTCGCGCCACTTCTCTGAGGTGTACTGCGGCCCACAGCGGGAGATCCGCTCCAAGATGCTCTCGTTCTCCCTGGTGATGCGCAGCAGCTCTTGCTGCCTCTTCTCTCTGCCCAGACTACGGATGAACCGGGAAGAACAGACATATTGACACTGATGACTACAAAGACACATTCGCAAGTCCAAATTTGAGGCATTTGATCAGCACCAGTTCCCCAGTTTTTAAGATTCATACACATAGAGGTAAAAGCTTTAGTAACCTATTGGACAACAGCTTGGCAATGACAATGTCATTCAGACACATCACAGCAGAGCCAAGGTTCAATGGGCAATCCAGGTTCCGTGCACCAGTTGAGCCATTTTATTGGCCCAGGGCACAACCAATCATAAGAACATAAAGTTTACAAATGAGAGGGGGCCATTTGATCCATCATGCTTGTTTGGTGTCCATTAATAATAAGTGATCCACGGATCCTATCCAGTCTATTTTTAAATGTTTCCAAATTTTCAGCTTCAACCACATCGCTGGGGAGTTTGTTCCAGATTGTGATGCCTCTCTGTGTGAAGAAGTGTCTCCTGTTTTCCATCTTGAAGGCCAATTTCCATTTGTGTCCCCGGGTGCGTGTGTCCCTGCTGATCTGGAAAAGCTCCTCTGGTTTGATGTGGTCGATGCCCTTCATGATTTTGAAGACTTGAATCAAGTCCTCACGTAGTCTCCTCTGTTCCAGGGTGAAAAGGTTCAGTTCCTCAGTCTCTCAGTAGGACATTCCCTTCAGACCTGGATTAAGTCTGGTTGCTCTCCTCTGAACTGCCTCTAGAGCAGCGATCTCTTTCTTGAAGTGTGGAGCCCAGAACTGTCCACAGTATCCAGATGAGCTCTAACTAGCACATTGTACAGTCTGAACATCACTGCCCTTGTTCTCAATTCTACACTTTTGACAATATACCCTAACATCCCGTTTGCCTTTTTTATTGCTTACCCACATTTTTTGGATGGAGAAAGTGAGGAGTCCACATAGACTCCTAGGTCTTTCTCATGCGTTACTTAATCTACTTCTATTCCTCTAATAGTGTAATTATAGTGGCCATGTTTATTACCTGCATGTAATACCTTGCACTTGTCCACACTGAATTTCATCTGACAGGTGTCAGCCCACAACTGAATATTATCTAAGTCCCTTTGAATAACCTGTGCTGCCGAGATTGTATCAGTTGAGCCACCTATTTTAGTATCATCTCTAAATTTGACAAGTTTGCTAACTATCCCAGAGTCCAGATCATTAATATAGATTAGCAACAGCAAAGGCCCTAGTACTGATCCCTGTGGAACTCCACTAACAACCTCACTCCAGTTAGAAGCGACTCCTCTAATCGACACCCTGTTTCCTACACATCAACCATCAGAGTGTCTTGTTAACCAGAGTCTCTAGATAAGTCAGTCAAGAAGAAAGGCACTAAGCCAGTGAAACTGAGCAAATATCTGCTTTCTTCAATATACATTCTACAGTATAAATCATACAGGACTGCCAAATTGTAGGACCAGGTATAGACTATCCTAAATTGGACAGAAGTGCATGTTTTATTTGTATTCATTGTTGTGAGATGTGGAGGGTGAGAGAATGAATGGGGGGGTTTCCAGTACCCCCAGTAGGTTATTTGAGTGTACTATGCATTGCTGCACAAACCCTAGTGTTGATAGGTATGCACATAAGCATGCACTTGCACATATGCAAACACTTGCCCAAATATAAATAATATAAATGTATTATGGGTACTTTTGGATAAATACAACTGCAGTCTTTCAAGAACTTCAGACATGCCCTTAAAGTTTTGAGAATGGTGATACACTTTCTTTTGAGTCAGTATGCTAATACTTTTATGTTTTGTTTAATTGCAGCTCCATGATTTTACTGACAGTGTACACATAAATGGTGGGGGTACCTTTTATATTCGTAGTCATTCCTGTTGTCAATACGACCCGTGGACCTCATAATGTAAGAAATCTTCCCCAGAAGCATGTTATTGTCTCGTTGGATAATAGTCAGGCGCTCTACCTCCAGCTTTTGGAACAAGACAGAACTCAATAAACATACTGATAACTTTTCACCATGCAGTCCTGACACGCTTATAAATCGCAGAACTGGCATCCTTTCATGCCCACTGATATTGAGAAATAGGCACATGAAGACCAGCAAAATCAGTGCATTTCTTCCAAAGTGAACTGATATTGACCAAAAATAAAGAGAGGTTGGCATTTAATTAGCATAATCACGAAAGACCCTTTGGTTAGGTTGCTTTCGCCAAACTTAGACAACTTCTGAAAAATGTTTTAATTACCTGCAGCTTTTTCATTTTAAGTTCCATGTGGCCGTATGATTGAGGCGAGGTCGTGTTCAACGTAGGTTTTGCGGACTTCACCTAAAACAGAAAAAACGTTGAATATTTCACTGCTGTCTAAGTTACGAGATGGATTAATTAATATAACGTAAAAACTATAGACTTGGGTCATACAAATTGAAGATTGAATGCAATAAGTACTGCGTATTCTTCAGCACAAGCAAAAGAAAAGGGAACTTATATATATATATATATATATATATAAAAAAGTTATTGACACTCCCATTAGATGATAGTTGGTTCCCATGCATAGGAAATTAAATAAACCTAAATGTTCTTAAAAGTAACTTAATTTATTTTAATGCAATCTTGAAAGAAGCACACACGACTAAGAGTAGACTATATATTTGAGTAGATTTCCTTTGTTGGAAGATTATAGAGAATAAAGTTAATTTGAACTCGAATGATTAACCGAATGCATTTTTTAAACGCAATGGTGTGTGTGATAGAGAAATCCAATTAAGACCAAGAAACACAAGCGAAACGTGGCAGCAAACCCATTACCGTAAGAAATACATACATACATCAATCAAGCCAAGCCGCTTGTTTCCTGACAAAAACTGAGAGAAATGAACACAGACGCTTCAATAATATTGAATATTAAGCCTTAACGAAGGTATCGACGCACTAAAAAGCAATGGCAGAGACACCCATTACATGTATAATATCACCAATAAGATACCTTTCTCCTGTGCGCGTCATAGTCCGCTCGGTCCCATTTCTGCTGTAGATATTTGTTTCCACATGGAAGCACGGGTTGGTAGGCGCGGTGCTGCATCTCTCCGCCGGCGATGCGGTGTAGCTGTGCGGCTGTGCGGGCTGTGCGGCTGTGCGGCTGCGGTGTAGCTGTGCGGCTGTGCGGGCTGTGCGGCTGCGGTGTAGCTGTGCGGGCTGTGCGGGCTGTGCGGCTGCGGTGTAGCTGTGCGGCTGTGCGGGCTGTGCGGCTGCGGTGTAGCTGTGCGGGCTGTGCGGGCTGTGCGGCTGCGGTGTAGCTGTGCGGGCTGTGCGGGCTGTGCGGCTGCGGTGTATCTGTGCGGCTGCGGTGTAGCTGTGCAGGCTGTGCGGCTGCGGTGTAGCTGTGCGGCTGTGCGGCTGTGCGGCTGCGGTGTAGCTGTGCGGCTGTGCGGCTGTGCGGCTGCGGTGTAGCTGTGCGGCTGTGCGGGCTGTGCGGATGCGGTGTAGCTGTGCGGCTGTGCGGCTGCGCGGCGGCTGGGCTCGGAGTCTGCGGGAAGGCAGCTCGTCCTTGTGGAGGGTTGCCATGGCTGCAGCGAGGGAGGATGAATAGATTTGCTCTGGCTTTCCAAACAGCCTGCAAGTTATTCAAGTTCGACAACTACATTCATCCAAGCACCGCTCAGCCAGTGAAAGTGCTTTCTAGACCTCCAGTAGGAGTAAAACAAAGACACACACACACACAATGTTTGTTGATTATGCCTCAGATGCTAATTATCTCCTATGTGTATAATTCAGGGCAATGTTCCGTGTGTTGCTGTCTTAGGAACCAGTTCTATACACCTGGATACATTCAAGTATACATTTACTTATTGTTAGTGCGGACACAATCAATAACCCCTTTAGATCAGTCTATATTTCAAAGCGCCTCCTTTATTATAGATGCACTAACTTTAAGGGCAAGCATGATATGGGAGAAACTGTGGATTAACAACTAATGGCTAGGGAGCCTTTAATTGGGGGTTTAAACTGTCTTTATAGACAACAATATGGCATTGCTGAGAGTTCAGGATTAAATGAGCCTCCTGGCTGTTAGCACTTGCCTGAGAAGCGCCTGAGAAGCACTTGAGAAATCAATGACTTGTGACCCATGAAGACTCCAAATCGTTAACAAGTCAAAGAATAAGAAGAAAAAAATAAAGATTTTAAAATAGAAGTGTTAAGCATATTTATAAGGCATTTATGAGTTGGTGGTGTCTATGGTTAGTACAGAGGCTGTGGGTTTTATATCTATAGCACTTTTCTTTTAACCATTGACTCATTAAAGACTGGGGGGAACCTATAATAGAGGTATCATTTATTTTTCATGGTAAAAAACAATCTGACTGAACACAATGGCATACTCTGCTTCCTTTCCTTTCTTCTCTTTTCTTTTTCTGCCACTGACATAGTTTTGTATTGCTTTGACATTTGTTGTCCTACAAAAGGGACAGCGGAGTGAGTCCCCAGCAGGGAGCTGAAGAGCCCAGTTTAAAGACGTCACCAGATAGGGCTGGACTAGTCTTTTGGCGCGACCTTGTTATTTTTGGGGACACACCACATTTCGTTTAGTTCCGTTCGTACCCAACTCCTGCACAGAGCTCATTTATGGACACAATGTACAGCCTCAATGTCATGAATTTCTTCCCTTTCCCTTTCTCCCAAAAGGACCGCAAGAGCCGGCCTAGTTGTGTTTGTTCCCTGTCTTGTGCTTCTTGGTGTGCTCAGTGAGCAGTAGGGCATCTAAGACGGAAGAAAAAGATGTAGCTCATGGTGAGTGCTTTTCTATTTGCTGTTTTTTAATTTGTCTAAAAAAAAACGTCTTCATGTTACTGACACTTTATTCACACTTATCATATTTTGCAGCATGCCAAAGTTTCAGAAGAAAACCACATCTAATTGCTCTTGCTGTGTATTATTCAATCTTAATGTATTTTGTTAAACCAGTCTATATATTGTATGGCATACTGTGCTACACTGGTCAGCTGGATGTCTGCGGATCTCTCCAGATTTTCTTTTGACCTGTTTTAAAAAAAAGTGGGAATACAGGTAGTTGATGTTTAATGTAAAACAGGAGTAAATCAATAATGGTGTCAGAATCCTCTGGTTTTAGTTGTCATAACTCTATCACTATGGACTTAATAAGATTAGGACTAGTACACTTTAAAATGTTAATCTTTCCAGTTTGAAACATTTTGGAGCCTTGAGTCTTTAGGTATGCTGCATTACATAGTTAACTCAACAACTGCATGCTAGGACAACTGAGTAACATTATCTTGACTTGAAAATCAAACTGCAAACAATGAAGGGAAATACACAATATTCTTTTGAATGTATTTAAATTAGTTGAAATTGCCTTCTGAGCATGTCATGGATTAATAATACTATTAATATTAATGTAAACGTAAAGTACATGATACATTTCTTATTTTAATAATACTTTCTGACTATAAGCTCTATTTGATGTGGTGTGAACTATAACTTTTTTTGTGTCCAAGACGGCTTTTGTCCTTTTATGTAGAATGATCTATGATGTAGCAAGGTCAAAGTTATTTTCGCACAATTCCACAGGGACTTGATATTTTCAGTAGCCAGTGTCGAGGCACACAACAACATGCTTAATGATCTGCCAAGAATGTTCCCACACAAGTTTGATAATGTACTTGGATTGTGGCGGTCCTCTTGAATAGTTTTGCAGTTACACGTATCATCGTATATCGTATGTATTAAACCATACTAGATTTTTTTTCCCTTTACTGGGGATTCGAAACTAAGCCTAAACTAATGGTTTTCCTTTTCTTTTCTCTGTAGGAAATACTGGTGTAGAATTTCATATTGTAAGAAGATCCATGACCCCAAACACACTCCCAAGAAATGTCAGGCAGTGATTAATTTTGAATTCAATCAATATGCACAGTTTGCAAACATTAACAACTGACTGACTGTACATTGTGTGTTTGCACAAAGCTCTGTAAACAGTATTTTTTTTGTTTTTGATCCTCTAGTGTGTTTAAGTATTGGAAGCATAACAGGAGAGACTTACAAATCATAGCCTTGGAACAGCTTTTGTTTTCCAAATGTTCTGGAATGTGCTGCCAAGTGTTAATCTCTGGCATTAAAGCGCATAGAAACAGTTTCTACGGCAACTTCAGATATGTAAGGTTGCAGCACAATATTTACACCAACAGCAAGTAAATATTACAGCTATGGTAAATGTTGTCTGCAGTGACAGATATGTGCACTGTGAAAACACACACAACCAACCTTTGCTCTCGTTTTTGTTTTTTGAATTTCTCAGAAGCATCATTTTGTGCCTACTGTGATTTGCTTAGAAATATACCCATAATAGATGTGATTTGTTTTGATTTTGCTTCAGTCAGTTCCTAAGGTTTTGTGCATTGATATTGTTTGTACGATAGCATTGTACTATAATAAATGTGTACATATCCAAATTTTACAAGAAATATACTTTCCACCCTTTGTTTTGTCAATTCAGTGTTAATCTCTTGGAGTATATTGGATTATATTCACTCACCTGTCAATGTTGCCTCATGACATCCCAGTTGTGGTATAAACACTGAAGTATTTTTACACGTTTATAAATGTACATTCTTTTTTGATTATACTTGTTTTATTTGGTTATAAGCAGCTTTAGTATGTTTGACAGATTTTAGGACCATTTTGGTTTCAAAAATATTTTCAAATGATTGAGTGAAAATGAGTAAAGAGCCCTTCATTATTCATTATGTTTTCAGAGTGTGTTGAACACTGAGTAAGCTTGGAAAAAGCAAAGGATTTCAGGTGATATATTTGAGTTAAGACGGGCTTGTAAACCTTCGCCTGTTGCTTCTTTGATTTATTCTCAGTTGGTACGCCTTGTTTGTTTATGGTTATGTCTGAAATGGTGAGGTTGTGCCTATTGTGTCCCATTACAACATTATGTAAGCATTGGGCCTTAAAAATGAAGCAATTCAATCAAATATGTTTCCCAGCAATCTCAAGTTAATATGTCTAATCTGAAAAAACTAAAATCAGCTATGCAAATTGTTATGGTATTTGCTCACACAGAGGTTGGGAACAGAATTGATTTATTCTGGTTTTATTTATGGATACATCTGTATTCTACTGAATGAACTCTGAACTTGGTGTGCTTGTAAAGGATGGATACATTTTGATATAGGTGTCATAAGAGTCTTCTGATATCTGTGTTCAAGTGATGACAATAAAGACATTGTTCTGAAACTTGATATGAGAGAAACAGACAGCAAGAAAAACACGTGGCAAGTCCCTTGTCCTGCACATCTGAATACATAATTGGCAAGAAACCATATATGAAATAAAGGTGATAAGAAAACAAATGATTCTAGGTTTTGATAGCTACCTTGATAGTCCTGGGCGTTGTGCCAAATATGTATGCTATGGCTTTCTGGGAATTTATACGAAAATAAGTAGTACACTTATTTACAACAGTCATGTTATATTTTCTCTCTAATGTAAAAACATTGACCCAACAATTTGCTATGCTTATATTACAGAGTAATGAAACTGAAGGCATTTCCCAGATTGAACTGGAAGGACTGATACAATATCTGGCTCTGTGACTGACAAACCTGCCTGTCACATGATTTAGGCATAGTTTGACGTGTTGACCAAGTAATGAAACGTGACACTTTTTTAATAAGGAATAAAAGCCAGCCATTCTTCTTACTGGAGGCTACTGCAATTGCCCATAGACTGGCATGAGCCACACAGCTGAGGAGTAGTTAAAAGCACTGTGAGTTGTGTGAGTGGCATTGCTTGCCTCAGGAACTGAGCAGACGAAGAGCACTACTCTTCACTTGTCTTTCGGCAGCAAGAGTGTAGGCTGTGATGTCAGCTAAAGTATGTTCTCTTGCTGCTTGATAGCTCATCCCACACGCACTGAATGAGTATGTCATAAAACTGAGATGGGTGGGGAGTTCGTTGTGTAGCTCTGTGTGGCCAAATGGGTACTATCTGATTGTCACTGGTTGACTGGGAGCTTTGAGGAGACACTCGGGGACTTTTCCAGCAGATATTCTTTAAAACTGGGATGTGTATTGTTTGCAGCATCATTCCAGTCGTTTAAAAAGGCGAAAGTGCATTGTGATAATCTGAAACCTGGAACTGCTTGGGCGATAAGGGTTTTTATTTATTTGCTCTATAAATTATATGTATCAAACTATATAATTGGGGCAATTTAAGTCCTGTACAAACATGTACATCTGAAATGCTGTCACTTGTTTACTTATGGTAAGTTGGATTGGTAACTGACTATGCATTGGTGATAAATGAAATGCATTTTTCTTCATGTTAGGCTATACTGTTAGATAAGCACAAATTTGAAATTAGTCAGGATTCATTAAATGTGCTAAGATTCAGATTGTGAAAAGAGAATAATTCTTTAGCAGGGGTCAGGATTGTCATGAAAGCATGAATAAAGTGAATTATAATTATTACAAGGTTAAGTCCTATAAGTGAGGACTTAAATTATTGAAAAGGGGGGAATATTAAAATATTGAAAGGGTAAAACATAAAATCATTCACAAAATGTATTTAAAGTCAGTAACTGACTTTTATCAGAACAGAAACCACAAAAAATAAATAAAAAAATCAGACAGACATTTTCCTTAAATCCTCAGTTAATAATTATCTGAATCTACAATGCCAACTGCTCTCAAATAATTGATTTTGAAATGTTGAGAGGTTTTAATGAAAGGGACTTTTGTGAAAGGAAAACTGCAGTACAACACCTCCATCTATAGGCGAAAGTACTATATATATCAATATTCATACACTGTTATCAACAACTAATTTAAAGTCACAGCTTTGATTTAAAACAATCACTTTTGGTCTTAGAATATTTAACCTCACAACAAATACTGATGATAATGAACAGTTCTTGGAAATAAACACACATTAGGCAAAACAAATATATACAATATACCGATGTGGATCTGTGTATTAATCTGAATTTATTTACAGACGTATGAATGAGTGTGTGCAGTGCTGGGTGGGGCACAAAATGGCCACCTTGAAGAGCACTGCATTTCCCAGAAGCCCTAGGGATGAATCGCTCTGGGGAAGCATCTGACCCCCAGGTCTTCCCTGATTGGCCTGACTCCTGTATAAAGGCAAGAAGCCAGCACACCTTGTTTGAGAGGTGTGTATGAGTTGGAGGGTGAATAGGTGAATAGGTGAATAGGTGAATAGGTGAATAGGTGAATAGGTGAATAGGTGAATAGGTGAATAGGTGAATAGGTGAATAGGTGTGGGAGGAACAAAGGAGAGCAATCAACTGGTAACTTTCTGCCCATTCTCAAACAATTATCCTTATGTTGGTGGTTTACAGCTTTAGCAAGTGTCTAATCAGCTGTCAATCATAACATGTTCAAGCATTCTAGTGATGTAAAAGCACAGGGAAGTGAAAGGATGATTGTAAGATAATACAGGTTTTGACTATTGGTAACTACCATCAATCAATATCTAACTCGTATTAGTGTCTGTTAATATACTTTAGAAGATGAACATGAATACATATCAAATAAAATATTGATTCGTATCTTCCAAAATATTACTATTGTTGTTACATTGATTTATTTAAAACCATGCTGTAAAACAAAACCAAATATGATGAAAGGGAATATTTTCAGTTTAAAATTAGCCATGAAACACAATAAAAAAAAAAGTTAAATTTCTTGCAGATCTATTTGAAAAGCGGATTGATGTGTTAAAAATGTCTTATTTCTATCAGTCTTAATATGCTGTGGTAGTCATGTTAGCATAGTTGGAGGGTCAAGGTGTGCCGTGAATTTTTGTGAAGCCTGAAACCATCAAGAACATCAGATATTATTTTTATGTTTATTCAGGTATGTATGTTGTTCATTTTCTGTTACTTGTTTTCAGAGAATTGAAATGCACGCCAGTGACATCTTGTGTTAAATATTGGTGGAGCTGTTTAACAAGAGCAGTTTCCAAATGAATTTGTTCAATGTGTAAAATCTAATTTACATGCTCTACTACACCAGACAGCGAAAAGACCTAAAACAATAATACCTGTTAAAGTTTAATATGTACAAAGCATATTACTAGTTAGTACAATCTACATAAACATATATGGAGGAGAAGTAAACCGGTTTGCTTTGGCAAGAAAGAATTGGACTTTAGAATGGAAAGCTATGGTGGCCCTGAAGTGCAAAACACAATACAAATATTTTGAGGGAAAAATACATAAATACCACAACACCCATAACAATTCTCACCATAGAAAGCTGTATAATCAACATGTTTCACTGTCTAAATCCCATTCCCAGTTTACTTCTGGGGGCACACTTTCAATCTAGGCTGTGAAGTTTGCTGCTTAAAATCGGAAGTAGCTGAGAACACCACTGTTGTTGTGAAGCGACGTCTCCACTTCCACTGTGTCATTCTCTTCCCTTTAGACAGACTGGCTTGTCGTATGTGCTCCAGAGTCCTTCCCTGTGGATATCTGTGAGCGCCAATTACCTATTCTCCAAGGCAGACTTATTTTTTATCGCCATAGAAATGACTCTATGAATAGATTATTGACAGGAAATGTTTTCCAACTAATTCACTTTGTTGTTGTTGAAAGGAGCCAACAGAAACAACCACTGTCAGCCTCACACTTTTACTTGCCCTTTCTCTGAGCCAGATCCTTTTTGACAACTTATTTTTCAATAAATGCACTTCTGAAGTGTGCCTTGTTTTAAAGTCTGAGGTTTATAATTGACAGCAGTAAACTCAAACGATAGAAACAGCAGTTGTCACAGTAGAACCATTTTGGTGGAAACATCTCCCCTATACTCTTGTGTCCCCCCACTTTTAGTAATGTGTCCCGTATACATTTGTTAATACAGGATTTTTAATCTCCCAGAGTACATGTTGTTCTGATTTGCAAACTGCTCCCTTATTTTATAATTGGTTTACGATTAGGGGATTGACAAGAGTACCATGTACATTTCAAAAAGTGCATGTATTTTACATCACTTAGTTTGAGGCTTGTATTGAGCATCTGTTGTTATCCATTTCCCATATCTGTGTTTGTGGTTTCCCATTGAAGGGTTTTAATTATTCACTTTACATTGACTTTATCTCCTCCGTCTCTAGTGGGATTGCAGTTCTATTTTTCGGTTTTGTGCTCATCTGTAACTTTTTTATAAAGTAACTTCAAAGCTGAGTGCTAATTTATTTACTCATTTAATTAACCTTAATGATGCACACACCCACAGATGTTTATTAGAGTGTGCTGGAAAGGCCAGATGAAAATTAAATGTTAGGAAAGTTTGTCTTTTTAAAAACTGCCTAAGTATGAATGCAGAGGCTAAGAGTAATAAATGTGATAATGATAAAAATGCCTGATGGAATTATAAAAGTTAAAGGTAATCAAGGGCAAGGTAGGCAGATTTCTGAACAATGTAATTTCAGTAAAGCTTATAGTATCATATTGTGAGGTAGCAGGAATTCAAAAGCAATATGTACATGCGGACCAACAAATTGTTAATATACAGAAGACAAACTATAACTTACTGATAGGCAGAAAAACCTTGAGATGGGAAAGATAAAAGTACAGCATTGAGCTCTTTTAGGCCCACTGCTCTTCCTGATTTAAATTAGAGATCTTGTGTAAGGCATACACTACTGGTCAAAAGTTATAGAACACCCCAATTTTTCCAGTTTGTATTGAAATTTAAGCAGTTCAAGTCCAGTGAATAACCTGAAATGGTACAAAGGTAAGCAGTAAACTACCAAAATAATAATGTACATTTCAGAGTTATATACTGTGTTACTACACCCTCTTAAGCATTATTTGTTACACACAGCTCCTGTGCATAGAAGTGACACTGTATTCCTACAATGCGCACATCGTTTGAAAGCTTATTCTCTTGCCTACCAGCGTGTTTCATTCTCAAACACATCCGATACATAGTTTCTGTGTAGCCCACCATCATTGAGAGCCCGGGGGGTAAACGCACAGTCTACAAAAGTTTAAAACTCTCACTATAATGAAAACAAAGGGGGGGGGGGGTGTCTCATTTGATGTTCTATCACACAGAGAAGTTCAGATCCAATTATGTAAAATCTTTGTGTATTAGTACACTGTAAACAGAGTTTTCCATCTTGACATTTTGAGCTCTCTACGGCTGTGTGTTGCTAGTACCAAAACATGCATGGTCTTGTTTTGATCAGTAGGCTGTCAGAATATGTCATAATTGTCAATATTTTCTGACCATTTCAGAATGGGGGGGCATAAATGCGGGGGTTAGAAAACAAATCTTTACATCAGAGAATTGTTAGAAAGCTGAGAGAAAACAACACAACAGTGGAGAGTACACATGGGATTAAAGAGAAGCGCACAGATTTGGGGCCCTTTTAAGGGTACCAGAGGGGTTTGTCAGCTTAAGGGGTTCAATTTTGTTAAACAAAATGATTCCATGATTTATTTTTTATCTCCAGTTGTTTATTTGCTCTATGATTTGATTTCAGAGTACATTTAGACATTAAACTGCGTAAATTTAAAAAATTAAAATGGAGGTGTTCTAAAACGTTCGACTGGTAGTGTAGCTCGTAAATGTATTGAATTTGGAGATTATACAGGAGTATGTGGCTACTTGCGAAATAGCGGCAACACAAAAAGAATCCTGGCCAATTAACAATGTTGCCAAATATGACGTACTATATGATTGTTTTTATTAAAATATCCATTAAAGGCCAGAATAGTATATTTTTTAACTGATGTCTTTCTATATATCAGTACTTGCAGAATTAAGTAAATAGTGATTAAACTCTAAGGTAATACTCTGTAGAACAGAGAGCAGAGTCACACCATTAGTTTAATGCACCTAATTATTGACATTAAAGTGATATCCAAACTAAAAATGATGTCAGTCCATGCCAAAGCTGTAAATTCAAGTTTAAAACTCTCACTATAATGAAAACAAAGCTCACCATGCAGCCATTTATTGAGGGTTGGGGTTGATTGAGCAGGTCTCATTCACAGAAAAGCTGTTGAAATGCGTTAGTGTTGCATATTTAGGGTCAATAATGAAGGATAATGGTCACCACAATGGACAGACTGTTATCTGGTTCAGATGTATCATCATCATACACTCACCTCTCATTATTTTTCATTAGCCAGTGAGTTGTCCCTAAGTGACTATAATAAACCATGAGTAAATAAATAAATAAATAAATAAAGGCTGATCTGGTTTGTCCTTATCTGAAGAGCTAAGATTCCACTCAGAATTGGTGTCCAATGATATTGTTGACATGTTGAATTTGGGAACTATTATTTTGATTACATAAATATGGCATGGTCTGTTGACAATGAAGGCAAATAAACATATATACAGTGAAGGAAAAAAGTATTTGATCCCCTGCTGATTTTGTACATTTGCCCACTGACAAAGAAATGATCAGTCTATAATTTTAATGGTAGGTGTATTTTAACAGTGAGAGACAGAATAACAACAAAAAAATCCAGAAAAACACATTTAAAAAAAGTTATAAATTGATTTGCATGTTAATGAGGGAAATAAGTATTTGACCCCTTCGACTTAGTACTTGGTGGCAAAACCCTTGTTGGCAATCACAGAGGTCAGACGTTTCTTGTAGTTGGCCACCAGGTTTGCACACATCTCAGGAGGGATTTTGTCCCACTCCTCTTTGCAGATCCTCTCCAAGTCATATAGATTTCGAGGCTGACGTTTGGAAATTTGAACCTCTACAGATTTTCTATGGGATTAAGGTCTGGAGACTGGCTAGGCCACTGCAGGACCTTAATGTGCTTCTTCTTGAGCCACTCCTTTGTTGCCTTGGCTGTGTGTTTTGGGTCATTGTCATGCTGGAATACCCATCCACGACCCATTTTCAATGCCCTGGCTGAGGGAAGGAGGTTCTCACCCAAGATTTGACGGTACATGGCCCCGTCCATCGTCCCTTTGATGCGGTGCAGTTGTCCTGTCCCCTTAGCAGAAAAACACCCCCAAAGCATAATGTTTCCACCTCCATGTTTGACGGTGGGGATGGTGTTCTTGGGGTCATTCCTCCTCCTCCAAACACGGCGAGTTGAGTTGATGCCAAAGAGCTCGATTTTGGTCTCATCTGACCACAACACTTTCACCCAGTTTCTCCTCTGAATCATTCAGATGTTCATTGGCAAACTTCAGACGGGCCTGTACATGTGCTTTCTTGAGCAGGGGGCCTTGCGGGCGCTGCAGGATTTCAGTCCTTAACGGCATAGTGTGTTACCAATTGTTTTCTTGGTGACTATGGTCCCAGCTGCCTTGAGATCATTGACAAGATCCTCCCGTGTAGTTCTGGGCTGATTCCTCACCGTTCTCATGATCATTGAAACTCCACGAGGTGAGATCTTGCATGGAGCCTCCAAGCTGCTTGGCGATGGTCTTGTAGCCCATTCCATCCTTGTGTAGGTCTACAATCTTGTCCCTGACATCCTTGGACAGCTCTTTGGTCTTGGCCATGGTGGAGAGTTTGGAATCTGATTGATTGATTTCCTTCTGTGGACAGGTGTCTTTTATACAGGTAACGAGCTGAGATTAGGAGCACTCCCTTTAAGAGAGTGCTCCTAATCTCAGCTCGTTACCTGTATAAAAGACACCTGGGAGCCAGAAATCTTGCTGATTGATAGGGGATCAAATACTTATTTCACTCATTAACATGCAAATCAATTTATAACTTTTTTGAAATGCGTTTTTCTGGATTTTTTTGCTGTTATTCTGTCTCTCACTGTTAAAATACACCTACCATTAAAATTATAGACTGATCATTTCTTTGTCAGTGGGCAAATGTACAAAATCAGCAGGGGATCAAATACTTTTTTCCCTCACTGTAATAAGTAAAAGTGCAGTGAATGTTCAGGGCACAATCAGCCCAGTACACCATGGTCAGAAGCTGTTGTTCTACATCTGTTGCCATGGGAGATCTTATTTTTTCAAGGCAAGTGGTGTCAGAGTTCTGCTCAATAAAGGACAGCTGTTCTAAAGACGAATGCACCACTTTTTTTAATGACAATAACCTTGATAAAATGATTGCTTCCTTGAAAATGCAAGTTTCCGAGTTGTTTTCATTTTGCAGTACCACCCTGAAAAGTAAAATCCTCCAAGTGCAGTACAGACTACTCCTGAGGTTTGTGTCAGTGGTCAAACTCCATCTAGATAAGTGACACCTCCATATTCCTCATCCACACAGCCCCAAGCCAACTACAAATGTGCTATATCAAAACGGAAGTCTCTTGACACCAGGGGTTTGAACACCAAAGTCTAAGAGAGTGATGATGTCACCATAATATGCTCATAACACATAATCATCACTATTTTAACACTTCAGACTTATTTTGGAGGGTACATGAATTTTGTTTACTCTTTTTTAAAGTGTTTTTGGAGGTAAAACAAAAGAACAGCAGTTGAAAAATAGTTGTATTTCTTGACACAAACTAAAGTGAAGATGTTTGCATGGTTGAAATACATGATGTGCTGTAGACTCAACAAAAGACAATAAAATTAGATGGAGATGAAGGATAAAATAATGTTTAGCTTTTGCAGGGATTACATCATTCTCTTGAGAGGCTTGAGAGAACGCAGGTGCTGAAATTCTAATGCAACCTAATTGTACCTGTTGGAATCCTAAAGGGTAATCAAAACCTGCTGAAGGTGTTGGAGGCTGCGGTACATTAACTGGAATTGCGAAATCCATAGAAACAGCCATTGTCTCCCAGAGAGCCTCCTACTCTGAGAGCTTGCCTGAAGCCTACATAGTAATCCGCTTGGTTTCCTGTTTTGTGGGTTGTTGGTATGAAAGAAATGCACTAACCTGTCGCTGTGCAAGGCCATGACTCTTGCTGTTGTGAGTCTTTGCTACTGCAGGAACCCTATGAAAATATCCTCAGTTTACAGCTGTTTTCTCTCACCCACTTACAGCTGGTGGAGGCAGTATACCAATGCGTAACACAATCCAAAGGGTATCATGCAGAAAAAAATGTAGATACATTATAGGAATGCTGCGGTCAAGGTGGATTTCAATATATAGTTTTTGCTATATTAATGTTAAAAGTAGGATAATATTTATTCTTATTATTTTGCAGCTATCTGAGAAAGGTATTAATCTAAAATTTATAGTCCTTCAAAACAAACAAAAAATGGTTCTAAGAAATATATGCCAGTTCATTATCATATATATGATATAAATCTATGCCAGTGCATTATTCAGTGTAGTTTTTGATGATGTTTTTAAACAGCCGAAGAGAACAGAAGTATGCATTATCATCATCTCTGCCTTTGAGTGTGTTAAAACGCCATGGTGTTTTAGTTTGTCCTCTTTAATACAGTCTTTTACATTCCATAATCTCCTCAATTTTAATTAGTTGTTCTCTGAATTTTAAATGTATTATTTGTTAAATGAAATATTTCATTTTTGGTAAAGGTATTTCAGTATTTTAACTGCATTTGTAATGTTTGACAAGCTTCTGATCCTGAATTAAAATATGTAATTTAAATAGAGATTAATGGTTTTCCTTGTATTTTCTTTTTCTTTTTCTGGGAAAAAAGAAAGGACATGATACAAAAGTAATTGCTGCTGGTACAACATCTCATATGTATTAAGCATGATAGCATTTTGCAGCATAAGAATAATAACTCAGGAAGGCGGCTTCCTTATGTATCAAACTATGAAACTGAAGCCAAATTGTTTGTTAATGAATGCTATGATTTGCAATCCAGCATGCAATGAAAGAAGCAAAAAATGTAAATCAATGAAAGTATCAAACTAATGTCAGACAGCTCAGCTATACCCTATACTCCTGAATGTAGGATTTTTAGTGGACACTCAGAAATTCAGTGACACTGGGGGCATTCTATTCAATCTCGTTTTAAAAATGGTTTAGCAGATTGCGTGTTATAATCAAATATTATATGCCAGAATTTAACTAATGTGGTTGCTCAGAATTACAATGCAAATCAGATTGAACAATGAAACAATAAGACAATCATATCGTAAATGAGATGTTACTCCTAAGGAATGCCTGCCTTGTTTGTTGAAGACTACTGCACATCATAGGAATAAATCACTGTTCGTTCATTATGTGAGGAAGCTTTAATGGCATTATTTTGTTAATTGGACTTCCTGCCGATCCTGATCACGCATACTCCATTCAAACTGGAGGTCAAATATTATATCCCCAGTGAGGCTGAACCCAGTGTTGGCTCAGGATACATGAAAGCGTGGTTTTCTCATGACATTGTCTTTACAAGTGCTAGTGCTCTACAGGACCCCCCACTAGGGATGCAGTTAGAGCACATTGGGGGGTGATCCAGAATTTAAGAAATTAATAGTCGTCCAGTTTGTTTTGTTCATTCTATTTACTGTCACAACGCTTTTTAAGGATCTCTGTCAATACCATGTCCCATTCCGTTGGGTCCACTACCTCAAAACCCTACCTTGCATTCACTAGATGGCACCAAATCCCACAATGGTTAAAATTTGAAATTGTATATAATATTGTAGAGCTAGAAGGGGAGACGGTCAGTATCCGGAAATCAAACCCAGATCTCCCAGATGCACACATTAGCACTAGGCTAGGCTTAATTGAACATCTTTCTTTAAACAGGCTATTGAAAGAATGTTTTTATGTAGCAACTCTTGCTAAGACAATATTTATATTTTTATGTTATTGACATATAGGGTAGACTATCGAGAAAAATAATATTCCAAAATAAAGAGCCCTATGTCATTTATTTGCAGTGATGTTGAAATTGGGATAATTGTTTGATTTAGTGTTGGATTTCATTGGCACATTACAATGATCTTCAGTGTGACATCAATATCATTGCTATACTGATTAAGCATAGTTTCAAAATATATATATATTTTTTTTTTTCCTGCGGGACTTTAGATAATGTTTTTGTATTGTTTTGTAATGTACCTACCCCTAGACCATTCAATTACATTAGCATAATTTCCTGTTAATCAACAATGGCTACGTTTACAATGTTCTCGCACAAGCCAGTGACTGGGTATATTTGAAATTGTACTTTTGTCCCATGATGTAAAATTGCTTTTTCCAATGTGGTTCGAGATGCATGAATGAATAAAATCAGGAATAATGTTCCTGACATGCCTGGTTTTGGAATGAGTTGTAGTATTGGGGTGTGTTATGTGTCTTGCAGTGGCCTTTGAAGATCTTTTGGAGCTTGATTAGTTGATGGTGCCCTCATCGCTCTTGTGATACTCTCAGTATAGCTGATCTTGTAACATGCCTTTCGGATGATGCTGACCATGAGGAATCCTCTCTTTAAGACAGAAGTAGATCAATTGACAGTTCGAGAGCCGTCATTAGTTTGCTATTGCCATGTTCTTGTGTTTAACAGTATTGAAAATCCATTGCATCATGCATTTAAATCACTGTATGGCATGTTTATTAAGATATTTCTATCTAATTAATCTAATTAAAAAAACACTGAATTCAGGTTGGAAATATTTGTTCTGTTAGTTCTTGGATTACATTAATATTTTCAGAATGAATAACCTTCATGGGCACAATCGTGTGGATGCGGCCACTTTTAACGTGAAGTTGAAAACTGTAATGGACAATTTTCAGTGGATTTATTTACATGGGTGTAGTTAGTATTGATATTGGCATATTATTGTAATTTATCAATATAGCACAATATGTTAATGGAAAAACTGAATACTATAATTCCACAATGCAGACAAAAGACAACTAAAACAGTCTTGATTTTTCAAGTCGGACAATGTTGAAATTTGATGTTTGTCTGCCAAGTGAATAAATAATAATAACAAATATTGACTACATAAAATTGGACATGCATAACAGAACAGCTGGCTACTTTGGTTCCAAATCTACACCCAATATACCATTGAAAATAAAAAGCTTTCTGATCACAAGTCATTAAAAGTGGATCATATCAGTTTTCTTGATTGTTTAATCCATATCCTCAGTGCAGTTTTTAGACTGAGAAATTGAGCCAGTGTTTTCATCTTCCTGTTGTTTTGCTCAGTGCCTTTGCTTTCCCCTGAGAAACCGAGCTGGGCTTGTTCTCACAAGATCAAGATTGTTGTTTTTCCTGTGCTGGAAAGTGACTAAGGTAACATCCCACCTGGGAAGTTAATATTTATTGATTAACATTTTTTCATTTGTTTTCACCCTCAGCTAAAAACTTTCTGCAACCTACAGGAGTATACCAATAAAATGTTCCCGCAATGCAGACATTATGAAAAAAATAAATGTAAAGCCCTGTAAAGATACTTTGGTCTTAACTTGATGATATAAATAATACCTTTCAGACTCGACCCAGATCTGTTTGCTGTAATGAGAGTTGCGTGGAAACCATTGTGTTCTGACCTTTCTTGATTGCTGCCGAATACATATGAATGAGTTTGAAATGTAGAAACGCTGCTGTGATTTACCAGTTGCTGAGTAGTCAAACCAGTTGGATTTCTGGATTCTGTTTTATCCAGGTAGATTATTGTAGATTGTTGTGTTGAACAGGTGAACATCTCTGGTTTAGAAAGCTCTACAACACCAGCCGGATGGCTGGTCTCCTGGAAAAGGCCACTACTGATGTAGTTGGTGTTCAGACATTGACAATACGCACATATATTGAAGGGGATAATGCCAAGGAAAGATCTAGGGCTTTAATGGTCAGAGGCATCTGAATCACACAGATCACACAAGAGGCCAGTTGTAACCAGCTCTCATTTACTGATGTCCTAGTTTATGCTGAGATGTTGAGTGGTGTTGAATCCTTCTCTCTCTCTCTCTCTCTCTCTCTCTCTCTCTCTCTCTCTCTCTCTGTCTCTTTCTTTCTCTTCTCATTGTGATGTTTGTGTTCCTCATCAGTCGCTAAGTCCCTGTGCCCGCAGTGCTGTTCTAGCTGTCTGTTTCACATCTGCCCTCCTGTCTGATATTGAGAAAGAAGGACATTTTCCTTTTAAACCGGTTAGATGTTTCTGGGTAGACCCAAGAGGAGCTGCTGTACACTTACCTCGGCCTTTGAATGCAGTGGGTACAATGAAACTGCAAGCTTTTGAATGACACTGAACATCTGGAACAATAACAGACGCTGAGCATCTGGAGCAATAATAGAGACCCTGAACATCTGGGGTAATCTGTTGGTGACTAAGAATGTCTGAATAAAGGGGTGGAGATCTTGAAAACAAAGGCACAGTACATCTTGGCAAACGTCATCCAAATAAACACAATGGAATGCACAACATGGGGTGAATGGGACTCTATCTATTAGAAATTATTTCTAAACAACAGGGAATAAACAGTGAATTTCCCTATCATTGTACTTTTTCAGTAATTTTACAGTGTGCAGGTGTATTTTGTAATGGCAGAGAAATGCTTTCCGAAGGGAACATTATGGCAAATTATGTAAATCCCTTAAGGATGTAAAACAAATACAAAAATAAAGATAAAAGTAAACTTCTGTCACTCAGCATTGATAGGAGTGAATGATGTAACAGTTTTTTCTTTTTAACATAGATATTGTACTGAAATATTTAATAATTTCATACATTAGACTGCAAAAAGAACAAAACAAAACCCCTGCAAATTGTTAAATTATGCTCTGAATTCAGCTTGCTGGATGGGTTATGACTAGTTAAGCACTCAGCAGTAGTTGGAGATTAAGACCTGACTTAATACTTAATTAAGATCAAAATCTTTAGTCCCCTTTCCTCTGATCAAGAACGCTGTTGGGAGTTTATCTTTTGAATTGACTGTGAAATTAAATATCACTTGTGAAAATGTGAAACAGAGCTGCTTCGAGGGTGGGGGTGGTGTAGGGTGTTAGCCTACACATTAACCAGTAATCATTTGATCACACCTGCCAGTTCATTGGCTTTTAACATACCAGCATGGACGTAATCTAGTCAGATATCAGAAGCTAAGGAAGGTTGAGGCTGGTCAATGCTTTGAAAGCTGCGAAACATGAAGTTGCATAGTTCAGTGGTGTCCAATCCTAGTCCTTGAGAGACCCAATCTAATTAGTTTTATACGACACTTTTAAGTCATTAATTTACTGAGGATCAGAAGCCAATGTTCGTTAAGCAAGTTATTGGTTTAATTAAGGGAACTGTGGGCGGTGATGTGGGCGATTCAAGTATTTCAATGATTTTGCCAAAACACCTGCTAAATTTACCAGAATGACCCTTCAAAGTCGTGGGCCATTGACTGGATCTTCAGAACTCTTCTCATTTATGTGTATTTTTTCATAACAACCAGATTTTAAATGGTTGTACCCATGCAGAACTGGGAATGCTTATTATCAGAGTAGTTGATAGTGTAATTCTCTCCCATCTCTCTACAGCATGAACTGGAAACCTATGCAGGGTTGTTTAGACAGCTGTTTATGGAGAACCAGTTTAAGGGATACTTCTGTATTTTGTCATTTTTCCAGATTTCCTGCTCACCCAGAGTCATATGAATACATGGATACCATTTGTAGGTCTGTGTGTCCAATTATGCATGTCCAATTTTATGTAATCCGAATTTTACATTTCGTTAGCTTATTATTTTATTATTTTATTTATTTATTTATTTATTTATTGGCAGACGCCCTTATCCAGGGCGACTTACAAAATATAAGCACAATACAAAGTGCAAAAATACAGTTCAGTACAAGGCACAAAACATTACAAATTCAAATTTACAAATACAGTGCAATTTAAAGCATAATACATTTGACAAATTCCAATTTTCACAAGTGAATACAATAAAGGAGGTCTTACATCCTAGATTGTAAAAGCTGAGTGCAGACAAGATGTTAGGTCACAGTCAAGGGCCACGGGAAAGGGAGCATAGGAGAAATCAATATAATACAAGTACTAGTAACGCTGGAAGCAAATGGTCGCAAATCACATTTGTCATTTGTAGTTTTACAATACTATAATAGTAAATAAGTAGTTCAGTAAATTAGTACATTTACTGGTAATTGTAAGAAATGAGTTTCCACATATTTCCTTATTTACGTACTACTTTTGGCTCTATCTGCACTCTGTTTTCATTCACACAAAGTGAGCATATCCTTGCGCCTCCCTTATCACAGCTGATAGAATGCGTAGTTCGGCGAGATAGTTCCAAAAGAAAAATGTGTTTAAACATATTAATCAAAATACTTTTAATGTTGTATATTTTATCTTGTAGAGAATACTAAATGTACAAGTGTGCTGTCCACACAGCTTTTAAATAGTTAAAAGATCTATTATCTGGCTTTTGAGAGTCAGTGATTTCCGACCATTTGCTTCCAGCAGTTGTGCTAAGCTAACGGAATGCAAAATTCTAGTTCCTTACATACTGGACACACAGACCTAAAAATGGTATCCATACACTCATATGACTCTGTGTGAGTAGGAAATCAGGCTAAAATGCCAAAATACCAAAGGATCCCTTGACTTAAAACTATCCAAACATAGAACAAACCTTGTCATTAACAAGGGCCAGAATAAATATTGGAGAGACAAAAGGTTCCCAAGAAAAGGACTGGGAAACCTTGTTCTTCTCTGTTAGTTTTAAAGTTTGTTTCCCTTACAAAGCCTCTTTAAAGCTGTTCCTGTGGTAGGACTGTTTTTTGATGTTAAGCCCTTAAATTGGTGAGTGTAAAACTCTGGGAGCTCATGATGTCATCTCGGTTTTGTTCCAGCTCAGCTCTGAACTACTTAACTGGTCTAATTATATAATGAACTGGATTTAATCCAGAAAACAATTGCATTAATTTAGTTCTCCAAAGATACTATGGAATTACTGTCCAAAGGGTAACATCACTGGGAAGTTGTTAGTTCAATTGGGGGTTTATTTGGAAGTGCTTTTACATCCTGATTGTGATTAAGGGTGATATAGAACTTTGTGATTAAGTTATATTAAGAGTGATTGTTAAACAACGTGCTTTGCCACTGTCATCCTTTCCAAAAGCCTTTTAAAATCTGTCAGACATCAGTCTTCCAAAGGCCAAAGGGCCAGTAGACCAGTTCATCGTCCAGTAGGCTTGCATTTATGTGTCCATCATTACTTTTATCACTTACAAACGGGTTCACCCTCTGTCATTCTCTCTCTGTGTCAATCTACCTTACTCTATTTCACTGTCGTATACAAGAATTGTATCGGGAAAAATGTTACTGTGGAATTCCGTGGCAAAATGTTCCTTCACTTCTTATCTCATCTCCACTTCCAAACAGATAAGCTGTAAGCAAGGTACTGTATTTTAAATATCTTCTCTATTACATTCCCTCTCTTTCAATTACCGTGTCGAGCCATTTCAGGGAAAGCGTAGGCCTCAATCTTGCCTCTGGTGAAAGCTCTTTACAGGAGTGCGGGCTGTGTCCTATAGCAGAGGTCTCAGATGAGGGCTTCTTCTGTCATTTGTTCCAACCAAGCTCCCAGTAATGCAGTTTGTCTGATTAGTTCAGGAAATGGAAGAATTTGATGCTTCTCTTCCAGTTGCAGATTGTTACAGTTATTGGATCACAATAATCTTTTAGGCCATGAACTTGAAATAGTGTTATTAAGTTTACTAAATGAAGTAATTAGGTAGGTTAAGGCTCCAGTTGGATCTCAAATCTAAGAACCTTGTGGTTTAAACAGTCCTGTCTTATTGACTAGGTGCTCTGATTTGGGGTAGAAGACTTCGATTCTAAGCCATTTCAACACACTCATGTGCCTTACAGTATATACTATATACATACATTTATATATACAGCTCTGGAAAAAATTAAGAGACCACTCCAAGTTCAGAAATCAGTGTTAAGTGGTCTCTTCATTTTTTCCTACCTTTAGTGCAGTACTAAAATCCATCTATGACTTGAAACATCCAGTTTTCCTGTAGATTTGTTGCAAAAGTACATGTTTTGGCAGAAGGAACTGCTGCCAGGTATTGGGGGCGGTCTGCTCATCTCTGGAAAAGCTGCCCCTCCATACAAGGTTTAATGCCTCCTTTCCTTGTTGAGCTGCATGCTGTGATGATATGAATAATATAATATATCCTCATTAAAGGAGAAGAGATCAACAGTCCTGCTGCTCACCATGAAGAGAACACCTCATGTTTGATTGTGGCTCTTCTGTATTATATTTCCTCTCGAAACAATACAAAAAATACAAATTCTTGAAGTTTAAATGTCCTTATTTAGCCGAGTTGAGTGCCCTGCCTCCATTATGGAGTGATATCACAGAGGTGGAAAAGCTATTAATGTGGAAACATGACGCATGGAGTTATTTCCTCACTGCTTTACGCATAATTTATGCTCCCGTCCCCTTGATGTTGCATCTTAAATTGAGCATTTGCTGTTATATTAATTAACCCCCCTCTGAGAGGAGGCATGAAGTTCATTTCTAAAATGGAAACCATATTTCAGGGATCATATTTATGCGAAGAGTAAGCTTTCATTAATATATTTGAAGAAGGTGTCTTAAGTTTTGTAACAGAAACTAATTGCTCCATATGATTAGGAGGACTACGTGTCAAACTGAAGGCCAAAACCGGTTACTTTTCTTCTTGGAGTGTCATCTTTCATTGTTCGTCTTTCATTGGCGTTGATAGTTGGCTTGATAGTATCAGTTACATTGAAATGGGAACATTGTCCGGTTGGTTATAGTCCTTGTTGACAGTGAATCCTTGTTATTGTCCATCGCAAAGTAGTTAGAAAGAACATTAATATGGTCCCTGCACTGCTAGAATACAAGAAGACAAACAAGTGCATAGGGTCTGTGTAGCTTACTCCAGCGCACATGAAGACATAAACATTTGACTTAAGTGAAGATGACAGTCTATTAAATAATACTTTCAGTGAAGATGTATCTGAGAACCTACTGCAGGACAATCCAGGATATGACCCCACCAAGAAATGATCCTCCAGATTTATTAGCACTAACCTCTCTCAGTGACACTGCATTGTCATTCTGTGGCACAGCGGCTGTTATTGAACATCTGAGCTCAGGTCTGATACAGCTGAGGGCAGATAAGTATTATCACTATCACAGTCGAGAAATCTCATGGCTCTACTCGATGTACGAATATTTAAGTAATAAAAAATGCCTTGCAGGTCACTTATTCTATTTTGGGCTGGTTCTGACAGTGCTAATTAGCCATGTTCTTGTGACCAAAGTCTCTTGTATCATGACATTACTTCATAAAACATGATTGTTGAATTTAAGCTTCCATCCCGTTGGAAAGAAAAAAGCTATACTTGAAAATCATGATCTTTTTTTTCTTTCCCTCCCCCTGTCTCTCCAAACAGCTTTTCTCCCAGTGTGTTCATTGCAGAAGTGCTGAGCTTCAGGTGACCGTGGCTGGCAGCCGTAAGTCTTATGGTTTCTTCCATTTTCAACTACACTGAACCATAAACATGTGATGGCAGCAACTCTCTATTGAAAACAAGTGGTACAAGATAGCCAGACAATAGTCGCTGTTGCATTTGATTTACTCACAGCTACAGGGCTCAGTGGTGTAGATGCCTATTCCACAATATATGTTAGCATAAGCCTACAGCAACATTTTTTTGGAAAAGGGAGAAATTATTGATGATAGCCTAGTTACATTTAATTAAAACACACATAAATGCCAAGCCTACAATAAAGACTGTCACTGTTGTCTCCTGTTGATATTATTATTATTATTATTATTATTATTATTATTATTATTATTATTATTATTATTATTATTATTATTATTATTATTTATTTATTGGCAGATGTCCTTATCCAGGACGACTTACAAAACATAAGAGCAATAGGCAGGTGTAGCCTTTTGTGTTTTAAATATAATAATATAAAACTACTGTGTACTGGGTATTTGATTGGCCTTAGCATTTAGTGCTAAGAGGCCTCAAAGTCTAGCAACACATTCTGATCTTAAAAAACTGAATATGTTAATGAAGATTAAACCATTTGAATATGGTCTTTGACTGACCGTACCTGCTCCAGGAGTAATAGAAAGTGTTTTTACATACAGATCTGTCTTGAATTGATCAAATTCAGTTTTGCTCCCAATTTAAATAATCTTTCCAAGAGCAAGCACACCATAGTAGATAGACGTCCACCACATGTGATTTAAATTCTGTGATCCATGCTGAGGACCTTCAACTGTATTAATGTTGTTAAAACCTGCATTACTGGATAAAAGTAAACACATCTTAACCACATAGACTGAAAATAAATCCTGGTCTCTCTTGGCCTGTGTGACATTGACTGTATTTGAGGCTCCCATATTTTGAAAAATAAAATAAAATAAGTAGAGACCTACTGAATGCATGCATTCTCTATAGGGATGTATCATTGTTATTTATTTATTTATTTATTTATTTATTTATTTTAAGGCAAGTACACTCAAAGATAAGGTGACACCAGGCTTATCTGTGAACTCACCTTACCTTCTGTACCAGACTTTTAAGTAATACATCTAATATGTAATTCATCAAGACATCTGTTGGATAATCGGCCAATTGCTTCACTAAAATAGGAAGGAGGTCAAGCTTCCTTCAAAGCTTTGTGCTGAATAGATACTCCTGATGGGGTTATAGGGCTTCGGTATTGATTTTTTTGTGGGCAAACTAGAGAAGCAGTCAATTGTATTATTGCACACAACTGTGCAGACACTGTAAGTGTAATCATAGCAAAAACTGAGAGTTGCATTATGGAAGACTAAATATATATATATATATATATATATATATATATATATATATAATATATATACACTCACCTAAAGGATTATTAGGTACACCATACTAATACTGTGTTTGACCCCCTTTCGCCTTCAGAACTGCCTTAATTCTACGTGGCATTGATTCAACAAGGTGCTGAAAGCATTCTTTACAAATGTTGGCCCATATTGATAGGATAGCATCTTGCAGTTGATGGAGATTTGTGGGATGCACATCCAGGGCATGAAGCTCCCGTTCCACCACATCCCAAAGATGCTCTATTGGGTTGAGATCTGGTGACTGTGGGGGCCAGTTTAGTACAGTGAACTCATTGTCATGTTCAAGAAACCAATTTGAAATGATTCGACCTTTGTGACATGGTGCATTATCCTGCTGGAAGTAGCCATCAGAGGATGGGTACATGGTGGTCATAAAGGGATGGACATGGTCAGAAACAATGCTCAGGTAGGCCGTGGCATTTAAACGATGCCCAATTGGCACTAAGGGGCCTAAAGTGTGCCAAGAAAACATCCCCCACACCATTACACCACCACCAGCAGCCTGCACAGTGGTAACAAGGCATGATGGATCCATGTTCTCATTCTGTTTACGCCAAATTCTGACTCTACCATCTGAATGTCTCAACAGAAATCGAGACTCATCAGACCAGGCAACATTTTTCCAGTCTTCAACTGTCCAATTTTGGTGAGCTTGTGCAAATTGTAGCCTCTTTTTCCTATTTGTAGTGGAGATGAGTGGTACCCGGTGGGGTCTTCTGCTGTTGTAGCCCATCTGCCTCAAGGTTGTATGTGTTGTGGCTTCACAAATGCTTTGCTGCATACCTCGGTTGTAACGAGTGGTTATTTCAGTCAAAGTTGCTCTTCTATCAGCTTGAATCAGTCGGCCCATTCTCCTCTGACCTCTAGCATCAACAAGGCATTTTCGCCCACAGGACTGCCGCATACTGGATGTTTTTCCCTTTTCACACCATTCTTTGTAAACCCTAGAAATGGTTGTGCGTGAAAATCCCAGTAACTGAGCAGATTGTGAAATACTCAGACCGGCCCGTCTGGCACCAACAACCATGCCACGCTCAAAATTGCTTAAATCACCTTTCTTTCCCATTCAGACATTCAGTTTGGAGTTCAGGAGTTTGTCTTGACCAGGACCACACCCCTAAATGCATTGAAGCAACTGCCATGTGATTGGTTGGTTAGATAACTGCATTAATGAGAAATTGAACAGGTGTTCCTAATAATCCTTTAGGTAAGTGTATATATATATAAAAATGTCTTCTGAATTCTCATTTTTTTTCCCGCAAATTAGTATTACATTATATATTTTATATTTTCTAAAAGCAGCACACTTGTTTGCCCTGTTAGATGTTAGGAAGGGGTCAAGATCAGAGAGAGAGTGATTATAGTTTGTCATTGGAGGATCATTGTCATTGAGAAACATAAGAAAGGCCATTCAACTCATCATTCTCGTTTAGTGTTCACTAATAACTTAGTGATCCAAGGATCACGTCCAGTCTATTTTTGAACATTCCCAAATTGTCTGCTTTGACCACATTGCTGTGGAGTTTTTTCCACATCTATCTCTGAAGAGGTGTCTTGAATGCCTTGAAGCCCAATTTCCATTTGTGTCCCCGGGTGCATGTGTCCCTGCTGATCTGGAAAAGCTCCTCTGGTTTGATGTGGTCGATGCCTTGCAAGATTTTGAAGACTTGCATCAAGTCCCCACGTAGTCTCCTCTGTTCCAGGGTGAAAAAGGTTCAGTTCCCTCAGTCTCTCCGTCTCTGGAATAAGTTGATCTCCTCTGAACTGCCTCTAGAGCAGCGATATCTAAGTGTGGAGCCCAGAACTGTACACAGTATTCCAGTATTCCAGTATTCTAACTGGTGCATTGTACAGTCTTAACATTACTTCCCTTGATTTAAATTCTACATTTTTGACAATATACCCTAGCATTTTGTTTGCCTTTTTTATTGCTTCCCCACATTGTTTGGAGGTCTTTCTAGGTCTTTCTCATACATGACTTATTCCTCTCATAGTGTAATTATAGTGGACATTTTTGTTACGTGCATGTATTACCTTGTACTTGTCCACATTGAATTTCATCTGCCAGGTGTCGGCCCACAACTGAATATTCTAAGTTCCTTTGAATAACCTGAGTTGCCGAGTTTGTATCTGCTGAGCCACCTATTTTAGTAGTATTTTAGTAGTAGTTTAGTATTAAACCTGTTTTTGTGTGGGGGATTAATTCTGGAGGGTTGAAGAAGGGCCACAGAAGCTCTGCAGAGAAAGGGCCTAGTGAAATATCTATGGAAGCTCCAGTTTAACACTGACACATTAAACTAGACTTTGTTCTCACATATAATTAATTACATGTTCTATTATTGCACTGAAGGGGGCTGGTTTGCTTTTTAATGCCTCGCCTAAATCTCCTAAGTAGTTGTTTCAATCAGTATCAAGCTTGGTGCACCCTCTTCTCCCCAACCCTGCCTCCCCACTCTCCCTCACTCATCAGTATCTATCTATGGTACATTCTCTAGAAGGGTTTCTGAAGAGCTAGCATCCCACACATTCAAATCTATCAATTAAAATAGCCAATTAACACATGAACTAATGCAAGAGAGTCCACCATGGGATTCCTTACCGTCTCTTAAGTTGCTTGCAATACTATTCTACCAAAACGTCTGTCATTCAAATTAAATATTTTTCCCCATAATGAAGATATGGCAAGTGAAGGTGGAATTTATCACGGCGTAACTGTATATGCAATTATGGTTTATCCTTGTATTAAATTACAGATCAAGAGATTCGTTAAAACATTAAATCGATGGAAAGTTTGTTACGTCTCAGGCTGCTTCTAATTTAATGTAGGGTCGATGGGATTTATTGACTGGTCACAAAATTCATTTTGAAAGTTGGCTAGGAGTTGGATACCCAATGGATATTCCTGGTTTGTACATGGCTCTATAGTGTGGCTAAGGGGCTTGAAGACAGATCTGTTTAATTAATTGTCAATTAGTGGCTCTTATTATTCCAGTGCCAAAACCAGTAACCAGTAAGGTGAATGTTTTTTAAATAGGGTTGAATAAGCCAACTCGTAAAGTAGTTGTTAATGTCTCCATAGATATGAAATATCTGTTTCAGCAACAGACACATTTTACAAGACATGATTGTCCTTATTTTCCCTTTTACACAGGTATGTAACCCCCAGTTTGGCCACAGGGAAAATTTGACCCATTGTCTTTATGAGGGTGTAGGTCCACCATTGGCTTTAAAGATTGCTGCAATGCTGCTAATGGAATACCCATCTCCATCTCCACCTCTGTGAAGAGAGAGAGAGGTGGATTTCATACTAGTTCACCTTTCCATCTCTTCCCAGAGGTATTCTAAGTCATAGACTGTACTGCACTGTTCTTCTCAAAGTGCTGCATTGCATTCTCACCTTTGTTAGACAGCGATTAATCCTCTTGGTAGCTACAACCAGCAGTGTTGGCCTTACACATTTGTTCAGAATATCCCAGTGACTATCATGGTACCTTCCAGAAGAAAAACTGCTGAGCTCTAGTTCAATCCATTACTAGCACATAGAACCTTGCTCCAGTACATTTGGTTATATTGCGTATGTGGGCCATAATAAACACTTCAAGTATGTTGTTGTCCCTGTGATGTTGAATGGAGACACGATTTCTTGTCCTAGTCTGCATTTGACAGCTCCATTACAAAGTGAAGGACTCTTGAGCTTAAATGTGTTAATATAAATGCAGTGCCAAATGCAGTCCACAAGGAGCAGCTTAATGTTGGTGAAACAATCCTCAAAGAGGTTAGCCAACACACAAAATTAAAATCTATATAATATAAACTGGTTCAGGCGGTTTGTTTCTATTAATGGTGACTAAACGGGCTTCGGCTGTGTTTTCATGCTAGGTTCCATTGTGTCAAATGCTGTGCTTTGAGTGACAAATTTAAATTGGTAAGGTTGAGTTGCAACAGAATTGTTGCTTACACTTTATTACTTCCCATTGTTGTCCTATGCAGTTTGCTCTAATAAGTGCTTCAAGTGACATGAAAAAAACGTCAATCTTAAAACAAAGCCGGACTAAACACATATGCACATGTACAGAAAAGGAATCAATTCTCATTATATGGTAGTCTCACTATGCTTTCAGATACAATAATTGTGGAAGTAGGTACAGTTCAAAGCACATCAGACTCAGAGCAGTATGGCAAGCCCATCTGGATAAAAAGGTTAAGGTCTTGTCTATGTACGTTGTTTATGGTCTATGTTTATCCAGTTTACCCATTTAAATTGTTGACGGCATTTGGCAGGTCTGGTTCTTGCTTGAAAATGTAGCCTTGAGAAACACTGTTGCCCACATGGGAAAGTGGCAGGAAGATCAATGTTCAATTTTCAAAAAAAATACTGAACAGTGTAGAGTGACCTTAGTCATCATGTATTAAAGTGACATGAATACATTTCCCTGAGGTGAGAGAGTGACTCAGCTACAGGTTGATCCAGTATTAGTTTTTTGTGTGTCAGTGCTCTGCTCTTTAAACCTAGTCTTGCTTAACTCACACTCCATGTTCTATGTAGTAATATTTTGTAAAGGATTAATTAGAATTAGAAAAAACTCATATATTTACAATATAAAACACAGGACACCTAGAAGCCAGTTCAGTAAATGGATTAATATTTTTTAAATTATGGCAGGTAATTACATTTTTAAATATTTAGCATTGAAACCACATTACCTTCTATTTAACTGACTGTGCCAAGTGTCTCAAGTTTCCAGGTTTACATTAATGTTCAATGTTTGACTATTAAAGATTTGTTCAGCAATTATATTTATGGTCATTATTGTTATGGTTCTTGTGTCCTTCATAAGCTTTAAATGGCAGGATGTGTTACACATACAGATTAGCTCTGATTGCTGCATAATTATTATTTTTTCTCAACCTTATTGGGGGGTCTGATTTGGGGGTACAATTGTTACATGCAGTATACTACCACTGTCAACCAAAGCCTGTTTGTTGTGGTTTTTTTTTGTTGATACTGTGTTGTGTTACTGCCTTGTCATTGTTATTGCCTTTCCATGTTGCTGTTGCCTTGTTGTTCTGCTGCCATGTTTTATTTGCTTTATATATATATATATATATATATATATATATATATATATATATATATATATATATAATTATTTTTATTATTATTATTTTTTAAATGTTTTTATAATGTTTTTATAATGTTGTTTTATGTGTTTCTAATCCCTATCCCTGTCCCTTCAGGGGGACTTTTTTCTCCAGGCCATTATTGTAAATATGAATTTGTTCTTAATTAACCTGCGTGGTGAAATAAAGTCTATAATAATAATAATAATAATAATAATAATAATAATAATAATACAAGTTTAATCTTTTCTTGTTATTTTTACATGTTTTTGCCACAAAAATAAACTTGGACATCACTTCCTTTCATTTGCAAGATTTCCTAATTAGGAAAAGCTATATTGAAATCTGCAAACTAATTTGTAAGAAGTTTGGCCTTGAATCTCCACAGTCTCATTTAACTTGTTGCTTTTGTGCACATGTCTGTTGTGCACAGACAACTATGATTAACATAATATAATGTGGTCATAAGTGCGCAATCCCTCTGGAAGAATTAATAAAGAGCAGACATGCATTATGAATGTGTAATTCATCAATTCATTATTATTATTATTATTATTATTATTATTATTATTATTATTATTATTATTATTGCGGAATGACTCATTGTGTGGGTGCAAACTCATGGTTTGAAATTATCGTTTTAAAGTGTTTGGATAGCTTGGTTATCATTCTAAGTGATATTACTGTTGAAAAAGATTGTTTGCCATTCTTTAGCAGAATCATAGTGGAATGCTATGTACATTTTCATTGTATGTTTATGATGTATTTATCATGAATGAGAAAAATCTTTACTAGTAGATTAAAATGATGATAATTTCAGGAAATTATTACCATTAGAAAACAATACAATCCAGCTAGAGAATAATATATAGTTGCTGCTTAATCTTGAAAGTCACTTTACATTGTACAAAACTATTAAAATCAAAATAGAAATGTCTGAAATAATGCAAACAGTAATCAATAAAACTGGTCTGTTTCCAGGTTCTCTGAAATAATTTGACTGAATTGCATCAACTTCTCACATCAAGTATAACCAGTTTTCATAATTGTTTATTACAGTGTAATTGTTCTCTAAGCAAGCAAGACAGATTGAAAGTGGGGACCTTTTCTGTGAAAATACAAATAATAATCATTCCAGAAATCAGTAGGTACAGATTTCAGCAATGTTATCTTTGTCGTTGGAATTGATTCTGGAGATAATCAGTAGAATATTCAGAAAGATTTTATTGTCAAGGTGGCACATTTGGGACTTTTAGTTTTTTCTCTCACAAACTTTGTTTTGCAGGGAATATTGGTCTTATTGGTTTAGTCTTTCCACTGAAAGAAACAGTACTGTTCTGTTTTTACAAACCAGTATACTAGAATATAATTGACAACACCCTGTTAAGGGAATTTTAAAAATTCTGTTTTAAATAAACATTTTAATACAATTTTGGCCTTGGGGGCCATTTCTAACAAATATGTTGTTCATAGGAAAGGTCCTTCACTATTGGCTTACTATACACTATTGGCTTTGTTTGAATGAAACAAATTGTACTATAATACCCTCGACAGGGGAGAGACAAAGTTGTGGGAACAAAAAAAAAAAGCATGTTTATTTCAAAATAGGGCGGTGTTCAAGCAGGAAACCAAAAATCACAGTCAGCAACAATAATTTCAAACAAACTATAAAAAACAAAAATAATACAATAAACTCAGGACTCTCTGTAACTAAAAGCTAAATGTAACTGAAAATACCATCAACTAAACAGATACATACTTCAGTCTTAACAGAAACCAGGGTAGTATGTGTACAGGGCGAAGTCTCTCTACTGAACCATCCAGCACCCTTATATTGGTGCTGGCAGGCTGACTCCTCCCACAGTTTAAACCAACAAAGAAAACTTTTATGTAAAATTAACAATAAAATAAAGTCAACCTAAACCCACAATTTAACTTCGTGTTTTCCATAAAATTCCCCAAACAATAAAAAGTATTTCAATAACTCCAATTCCACTGTTCAATCTACTCCGCCCATGCATAAACTTGCCCTTGCCCGCCCCTTTAAATACCATGCCATTGGTGGCCTGCCCCCCTTTATTTCAACCAAAAGGGCAGTGTACACAGACATGCATGTCGGTTCTGCAATCCAAACAAAACAAGGGTACAGGATTTAATAAAGAACTTAACACAGCTAAACTTAATAAAATTACCGATTTCCCTTATCAAAAGGAGATGTCTCCTCACAATAAGCCTTTATTTAGCTGTTTGTCTAAAATGTGATTATAAAAGTACCTGAATTACTAATCACATAATCCACTGCACAATGTAATAAAACGCCTATATATTTGGCAGAAACATTCAAAAAATAAATGATTAATTACATGAAAGAATGTTATATTGTTAAACCTTGTATATACAATATACATATCGGCAGTGTGTATATATATATATATATATATATATATATATATATAATTATAAATAGCTGTCTATCCAATGTAATTTTTTTAACTATTCAAGACATAGAGGGTTACTTATATTCAGAAAAATGATTGCAGATCAAAGGGGCTATTTGTTTAAAACATATGTTTTGAAGCAAGTAATATAGACATGGATATTCAACTTAATACCTTATTGCAAGCATTTAATAGTATTATACAGTGGCAAAAGCTACCTGAATTACAAGAGATAGTCTATGTTTTTGTCTCCCCAAGTCAAATGTCTATTTGTTTTGTTATGACTTGTCTGCTTAAGGTAGGTTACAGGAATCTGTCAGTGTTTTCATTATTATATATTGTATTGCACTGGATTTTATAATGGGGCACCACATTATTGTACAGGACGTTAAGGGGAAAAAAATGGTATACCTATAGTGTTTTACAGTATTAAAAAAATACGCCTGCAAACTGTTATTTTTATATAAAAGCACTTTCAAGGTAAAGGGGAGAAATTATGCATTAAGTCAATGGTAGACCTTGCTCAGCCTCTGCTGTATGTAGAAAGTCCCGGCACCTCTTTGCTTGTGATGTAAATGTCACTTCAACATTCATAGCTATTTGAGGCCTACATATACATATCAATGTACACATGCAGTACATACATACAAATCAATAACAAGGCCCTTGTTGCTACATGTGTTAGAAGACTCCTCCAGTCTCTTAAAAATGCAGAGATTAAGAAAACTTTCCATGAATATAGCAAAACGGCCTTTACATAAATCTCTTCTCATAGTGACATCAATTTGATTTACATCCAAGGCCCATAAGGGAAATGCAAAGACCTTAATCAGAAGGGAAAAAAACCCACTGTGCTACATACTTTTCAATTAGGCGTCCTAATGATTCTTTTATTAATAGAACTGGCAGCGTTTTATCCCCACCATTGCATTTTATAATAGCATAGTTTTTTTTTCTCTCAATACTTGAGAGAATTCCTCTTTAAAATAATTTCTGCTATTGAAACAGATTCTTGAAGGATGAAGTGCAGGTTTTGTTTCAATAGTACTTCTTCCACCAAAAAGTCAAGGGTGTCCTTTTATGGTAATCAAGATTTGTAAGGGAGTACGTCCAGGAGACACAATCTCTCCAATGGGCTGGACACATTGCAAGAAGAATAGATCAAAGATGGACAAAGGAAGATATTGAATGGATCCCAAGAGATGAAAAAAGACCTAGACGACCACATAAAAGATGGGAAAATGAAATCATAAACTACTGCAGGCATGACATGAGAAAGAGAAGTTGTAGAATGAAGCAAGTGGAAACATCCTGGGGAGCCTTCACCCAGAAGTGGATCGATATAGGCTGATGATGAGGGTGATATATGAAGAAAAACTTGAAAAGGTCAATCAAGCCAGCAATATCATGCCAATCCAGCTAATTCCTCTTTTACAGACATGCCATGGCCATGTTTCTTGAGGTTCAGATACCCCAGAATTACTGCATTATTCATTATGAGTCCTATTGGGGACAAATGAGCCATGGCTAAGAATAGGGTTCCTAAGGCAGGTTAGACTATTGAGGTGTTGCTTTAACCTTTGTCACTGACTTTTCATGATATAACTAGAACAACAGTCTCTGCCATAGATAGACATGTTTCATAACCCATCACATGATTCTATAGTCAATATTGTGAAGAGCACTGATATTACACAGATATCTTACATTAGCCTATTTAAATGATCCGACATTAGTTCAGCTCTGCCACAAGTATTAGAAATTTTATTAACCCGGGAAAAATCCGGAATCCTACTGAGGAGAACCAAAGAACACTAGCAAACCTGTTGATCTTATTTTTAACCTATTGCCGGATTTTGAAGGAGTTCAGAATTAAGATATATATATATTGAATAAATACATACATTCCAAAATACTACATTTGAATAAACACTTTCCTTTATCTTATGTATTTTATCTTTAACCTTTAAAGTCAATTTTTCTTTGGTGGGGGGGCAGAACTATAAATAAATAATCAGACAAATGATAAATAAATAGGTCCAGCTGAGATTCACCTTGCCTCTTAGGCCGAGTCAATCAAAAAGAAGTATTTTAATGATGCCTGACAAAACTGTCAAATGATATCCTCCAGGGTGCAATGATACTTTACATTACATTACAAAACCGATCAATAAGGAGTCTGGCTTCAGAAACCTCAGTGGAGAGGAGTGGAGTTTGTGCAGTTGCAGTGTTTAGACCACGCAGTTCCTCTCATCCCTAGTGTAGTACAGGCCTTCCTTGGGGATGCTTTAGTCATGCTAAAACAAAGCTTTATGCTGTCTACTTATGTCTTCCTCCCACTGCATGTAATATGTAATAAGTAATATGTGTGTTGGGTATTTTTTGGTTGCAGTGATTTCTATGCAGATCTGTATTTTTTGTGGGAAATGGATATCATGGCACAAGGGTTTCTGAACATTCTTTCTCCGAGCCAGGAAGTGGCGAGGAAAAGTGAATTGACTGGTTGCTGTGCATTCTATTGCAATGGAGCATCCAATTAGCTCACTGTGAGGCCACTGAAGAGAGGGCTGGGTCTGGCTCTCTGAATAGAATGTCGCCCTGGATAAGGGCATCTGCTAATAAATACATAATAATAATAATAATAATAATAATAATATTGATAATAATAATAGGCCGTGCCGAGCAGCCTGCTGGACACCGCTAATCCTTGCTTCCTGCTTTGACTGGTCTCTACCTTTGCTGACCCCAAGACAATTATTGGGCAGGAACCAAAAAGGCAGTGAATGATTCTGCTTACTGCTTTGCATTTATCTATGACCTTATTTGCATTTTGGGCTTTTCCAGAGGGCCTGCCAGTGTTTTTCTTTGCTGCAGGCTGGGCTGTATCCTCAAGCACAATAACTGTTTTAATTTGCCATCCTGGCCCTTTCTTCCCCCTAAAAACCACTGATATAAGGGCACTTACCTATTATGTAATGTTGATGTTCTACTTTTCTCCAGTTGTCTCACGTGAATCTCATAATGACGTTTCGCTCTTTAAGCTAAAGGTAAAGCTCATCTGCAGCTGTGGCTCGGCCGCCCCCCCCCAAAATCAAGGACTTATTGGAGGGAAATGAATCTCAGAAGCGTTTTGTTTTAAAGTGGTCCACTTCCCCATGGAACTCTGTGTCACAGAAGAAAGACAGACTTGCTATCAGTTAAAGTAGGTTGATATTCACACTGTTATGTGCCAAGCACAGTTAATTAAATAATCACATTGGCTGTTTCTCTGACCTCCTCGACACACCCAGTCCATTAAGGCAAGCGTGGGCTGTGATTGATTGATCGATTGATTTGATATACATGTGTGTGTTCAGAAATGATTCGCTGTTATTGTGGAGATGAGGAGTTATTTTTATATATACAGATTTGTCTCCAAGTAATATGATAATTTAAACTATAATTAAATGCAGTTTAGAGAGGTGAAAGGCATTTTGCCTGATAAGTCTCAATTTCAACACTGAACACTATATCTATGTGATGGAAATGGTTGTGAATGTTGATGAATTCCCATTTTAAGAAAAACAAGCTACTATATATAGCTAAGGTCTATATCAGAGATCGTTCAATTTATTGTCTGTTTACTAGTAAAAATGTTCTTGTGTTTTTGTGAAATTTTAATCTGTTTAGCCAATGAGGTGGGAAAGAAACTAGAATTATTTAGAGCAGCACGAGAAACCAAATGTATAGTTCTTCAGATTCCATGTATTGTTTCCATTACATTTGGTTTCATGGAGTACTGAATGTCTCAATTTAGGGAAATGGTAGAGAAAGGTTGTTATGAATGAAAAACTGTTTACGGTGCTCCATAGGATAGACTTTCTTGTGTGATCTATTTATCCATCGACCCAAATGAAATATGTTCCATCATTAAAGATCATGCTGTCATTCCATATCAACAGTTATAACACATACTAAAAAGGCAACATAAAAATAAGTTGTTTATTATAAACAAAATTATATAGTGAAAACCATGTGTAATATAGCAAAAACCAAGCATGTGTAACCACTTTCACAAGTCCTAGTACTGGTCTCCATGCAAGCCACTGGGGCTTCCTAGGAGCTGTGACTTCCCTCGAATCCATCTGTATAATTTCAGTACGACACGGTTCAGGTGATTGCATTGGCTAATGTAGCACTTTGATCCCTTTTTGTCTTTAGCTATGCTGTTGCCGACTTGGCCGTATGCCTCGGATCATTGCCGTGATGAAATGCACAGCTACGCCCTGAGCCTACGACCTCTAGGTATCATCTCAGTCGGTAATAGTAGCAGTCAAGATACTTTGCTGGGCTTAAATCACACAATGACATTTAAGTGCCTGCAGTGCAAAGACAAACCCACAACTTCATGGTTGAAATGGTGCTACTACCCTTTGAGAAACTGAGAAACACCAAGATTAAAATGCTTGAAAGTGAAGGGGCCTGGGATACCAGTGAGTGTTGGTCCATTTCAAGCACTGACATTTGACATTTGCAGCTGACTATAGGCTTCATGAAGTTTTAAATTTAGGCTTATCCATTTCATAACTACATTCATTTTGATCTCTGCTTTGGAAACATGTCTTGTTTTTACTTGGCAGAATATTGTCAAAAAACGTAACATGCTTGTCTTTGGAATTGTCTTGGCCTTTGTCATGGTAATGTATTTTCCTTAGAAAAGGCTAAAACTTCGGCCTCCCAAATCATATTGTCTTCCTGTTTTTACCTGTTTGCTTTTAATTCTCTATGCTTGATGTGATTATCATATTCTTTATTTAACTGCAAACCTCTATTTTTGACCTCGGTGTCATATTCTTTAGTGCTGAACATTGTGAATGCAATTGGCTTGTTAGTCACAGGTTCCTACCGACTTGATAATTTAATCCTATGACAGTTTGTTTCTATTTATATGATAATTCATTGCATAATTAGTGTCTTGAATCAGTGATTATTATTTTTTTATATTTTGTTTTGTTGATGCCTTTGTCCAAAGCCAAAATCCTTCAAGAAGGTATATATAGTTGTGGTCTAAAGAATTAAAGAGGATTTGATAGCAGACTATAGATGTTGTTTTCTTTTGATCAGCTTTTATCTAATGGCACCTCATTGTTTCAGTTTCAACAAAAATATGAAAATATATGGATACTGATTAAATCTCACTGTGCAATAAATACTGCTGCTAATAAACAGGTTTGACTTATGTTTCTATTACAAAGGTAAATGGTGAATGTATTTTATATGAGGTGTGTGTAAGCATTTATTCGGCACATACTCCTCGGTCTCTTACTCAGTGCTTTCGTTATTAGGTTAGTGGGAATGTCATTTACCAATCTCATTGTTTGTTAGTTTGATATTTTTCAACAAACCTGGTTGCCTTTGTTATTCAATTTCATTCTAAAAGTACTCTGACCTTCTAAAGGCAGGCACTGATTACATTTAACACTGACCAAATGTCATGAGCCATGTCAGTTAAACACATTTTCTAGTCCCATAAATATATCAACAAAAGGTTTGCTGTGTGATTCAGAAGGCTGCCTGCAGTCTTTGTGTATTTTGTCTTCTTTTTGCTCTGTATGTGGAAGAGTTTCTGACTAGGATTCCCTCCAAGGTTCATGTTCTCTTGAAGGAGTTGGATAATAGTTGCCCCCTATTAGTTTTAAATAAAAACCACCTTATTTAATTGAGGCTATACAAATCACAAATTACAAACCTGTACTCTATACAGTTTTTTTAAAGGTAAAAGAAAGAGACTTCTGTAAAATATTAACAGATGGGGCAGAAGTTGATCAAGGCCTAGTCTGACAAGAAACTTTTTATCCTACAATCTTGTTCAGGCATGCAAATTAATATATATAGAAGCTTGTTCCTAAGAAAATAAGAAGTTTCGAGTTACAGAGGTCCTCTTGGCCCATCAAGCTCTTTTGTTCTTCAGATTTCAAAAGTACTTTCTCTTAATTTCCACTTGCGTCTTCTTGTTCATGTGTAACACTCAGAACTTTCATATTCCTTCCAGACTAAAGATATAAAGTTTCTTTAATCTGACTGCATAGCGCAATACTTTAACACGAGGAATCAACCTGGTTGCTCAATTTTGAACTGATTCCAGAGCAGCAAGGACTTTTTTTTCTTCTGCCTCCAATGTAGTGCCAGCTACTTCCTGTTCATTAGCATATCTTTATTCCTGATCAGCTCCCACGCCTCCTCTGCAGTAGCCTCCTCTCCCAAGAGGGCCTTGACAACAGTCTTCTTTCACCATCCCTTTGAACGATGCAGGGACAGTAGAACAACACCCCTTCAAGCTCTGTTTTAGGACTCAGACCCTACTATCACAACAGACTGCCTTTAGAAGATGGGGTGATGCAATCTAACCATGTTTCTTGGCTCGCTTTGTGCTGCTGACCAGAGTCCAGTGTATCCAAGGTTAAGAGAAAGCATTTACATTCATTTTCTGAGGCCTAAAATCTTCCTTCTAAGCACATCACTTCTGTGCCCTCTTCCTCACAATGCAGTTGCCAACATGTTCGTTGTCAGGATACAGTGTCCTTTTGCATTTGGAATGCTCTTGTTAGATAATGCTTATGAAACTGCTGGTTTGGCCTTGAAAGTAAACAGAACAGTAAGTCATGAAAACCCTTTCTATGGAGCGATTGTAAAGGAATATTTAGTTCTATAAAAAGAACCGAAAGCTTTTATACCTCGCTGTGTGGATGTGGTTCTTCACATCAATACAGGTTTTTGTGTGTATGTCCAGAGAGTCGCTTTGATTATCTCTTCACCCCTCAAGGTTGCACCGTTATGTCCACACGAGCCACGCTAGAGTCGTGCTTTGTGAATCTTTAAGATTTCGTTGGTGAATTGTAGTGGTATTGCTTTAGCTTTCCCTCAATTGGTTATAGTAAGTGTCTGGCAGATCCAGACACATTTTGAAAATGTCTTTATGTGACATACTTGATGTTTAAATGATTTAAAACCTTGAAAGAAAGACAGAAAACAACCTGTTTATTTCCTAAGAAATATATAAACTTTCACTTAAATTCTCGAACAGCTCTGAAAGACATAATTGTCATACAATCATAAAACTGAATAAAATGGGAAGGGAAGCACCAACTTATTTAATTTTTTTTGTGTGCCTGTTTGTTCATTTTGAGGGGTGCTTTTGTTTGTTGTGTTTTTTTGTAATGAATTAACTGATTGGCAGTCAACTTAATAGTATATATTTATCTCCTGACATGAAGGCTAATTTATACCCATACATAGGTCCCATGTCTGCTCTTGTGAGAAGATGCACTCTATCATTAAATTGTGTTTTTGATTTCTGTAAGGTGTTACTTGTATAGCTGTGACTTAGTAAGACAACCACGTTTTGCTCTGATAAACTTTCACCATCTTGCATTTTGCTTTTAAATCAGTTGCTGAGATTTCCTCCTGGAGCAGATTAAGTCAAAGTGTCACATTTCTCAACATGCCCACAACTTAATAAATACATTCAAATCAGTGTTTTCTATATCCAGCACTGAAGATGTATTCCTCCATAAAAGCCTGCCTGTGGAAGTTATCACTAAACTGTTCTTTCCATTTTATTAAACAGAAAAAATATAGCCATGAAGAAAAAAAAAAAGTATTCTCAAATAATGGAGAAGGATTAATCAAATAGGATTTACTAATTTGCTTCAAAGAAAAAACTCTGTAAAAGAAATAGGCTTGATGATAACCACAGTTTTCTATAATATAAGATATATGTAGTATATGGTCAGCCATCCTAAGTGTGAAATTCCTAGCATAGTCTGTATTACAGGTTAGTGTTTGTTCAGCTGATGTCAAGTATAAAGCCAGAGATTGAGGCTCACATGATCCTGTTGACAGACAATTTCAGTATTTCATGCCATACTCCATTTAATGGCATTGTGTTCTGCACATGCTCAAGTCCTAATTCATGTCTCTTTGTTGGCTAATATGTTCGTTGTATTTGTATAGCCCTGAGATGTATTCTTTGCTATAGCAGAACAAATGGGATTGTGAATTGTGCCACTAAACACATCCACCAAGTGCATAAAAGACTCCCAGTCGTTGCTGACCTACGGTGTTTACGTTAGATATGTTAAAAGGGACAAGGTGTATAAGGAAGTAAGCACCCCAGTGTTGCCTGGATAATAAATATAATGTCTCGAAAAGTATTAATGATCCTAATGGCAGGCGAGGAATGTTCACTAGAGCTCTGTTATGACAGACATTCGTCTTTTATTGGTTCCTGTTTAAGGTGACAAAATGATCTATTTAATGCCTTTACAAATGTTCCATTTCACTGAATGAATGATGAATGTCAAACCTTCAAACCAAACAGGTCTGACATCAATACACTGCCATGTTGCCGAAATAAAACCTACTGCTAGAAACACGTCTTGCAGAGCAAAATAAATAATAATTAAAAGAAGAAAACAGATGTCAAGATTTCCTGTAATGTGGCCGTCGTGAAGATTAAAAAAGATGTAAGGTTTATGTACATTATATTCCTTAGACAACAAAGTTAATATTTATTTTCCTTGAGATCATCTCCGCTGAGAGGAGAATCGTCTCCCCTTAAATATTAAGTTATTCCCATCTTTGATGTCATCAGGCAAAGTTTTAGGACTGTACCCTTTGAGGTTAAGAAGCCTCATTGCCTAGAAAACTAAATCTTTATGAGGCTGAAGTACAGTGTATGCAGAGTGATAGATAAAAAAAAGCCAAGGGATTAGGAAGGGACTTAAAATGAAAACCCCTCCCTTTGCATTTCCCCATAACACAAGCGGTTCTACCCCAAGCAGTGCATTTCCGCAAGAGCTTTCTATTACAGATTGAATTACAGAAAATAAAAGCTGAGGTTCAGATGTGTAGCTCAACTACTTGAACTCTTGTACCTATGGCAATGGTTGTTTATTTGTTTCCACTTTTTGTCAGAAGTATACCAAGGTAGAAATGAAGAAAAAAAATACATTCAAAGTTGATTACAGGAAAATAATTAGCTGTGCTTAAAAGAAATAATAAAAAAATCTACAGCATGGTTCTCCAAATAAATATGAAAGCTACACAAATGATCTCTGTCCGCTGAAGATAGTAACCCTCCCATAGCCTGCCTCCTTTTTAACAAGGGGGTATCTACCAAAGGTGATTAAATGACTGCTCATGGAAATGTGACTCAGCAGTCGCAATTATTAAGGTTGGGGGAGAGAACATTTATAAAATGCATGTTTCAAATTCAAATAAGTATCAACACACATGGCAGGATTTTTTTTTTTCTTGAAGCAAAGCGCCCATTCCTGCAGTGAACTCGGTTGAGACCTATTACAGACCATCGTGGAAATGCTTCAAAGCACATCTACATAAAGGGCTTAATTTCAGACCAATGTACTATACTCACCATACTATACACATCCATCACTGGGGATGCTATCCATCTGACTAAAGCCGATAACTGATTAAACCATCATATCCAATGAATGCCAAACAAACCAGTTTAAAGATGCATCCAAGCAATGTGCTCCTGTTGTTCTGTTCAAAATTCTTCACATGCTTTTGTTTTCAAGCTTTTTTCTGACTGACCCTGCCCAGGCACACTACCAATCAACCTAACATCCCTTATATATTTTGGATTGAGGGCAACATCAGTATTTGTTTATGTTGAACTTAGCTCCTATCACTCTGTTGTCTAATGAGATCTCCTTGTACCAGATCTCCTGTACTCTTCTGTGTTGCTGTAGGTGTTACCTGCATGATGCTGGCCCCGGGCTGGACCCGCCTGCTTCATAAGTGCTGGGCAGAGACCTCTTTTATGACAGAAAACAAAACAAATCACACCCCCTCAGTACTGAAGCAACACAATTCAAAAGCAACTAAGCTGATTGTGAGCATGAAAAGGCTAGGGCATGTTGGAGTACCTTTCTTTTAAAAACAATGTTGTCCAGAGCTGTGTAGGCAAGGAACATTAGAATGTGAAAGGCAAATATAGTGTCAGTGACACAGGTATACAGATTTAACAATATTGCTGATTTCCTTTTTCACACAGCAAAATCAATTAATAAAACAATCATTTATCAGGTAAAGAAACATGATATCTTCTTTTTAATGTATTTATTTTTAAGATTCTGCAAATTACCAGATAATGCAAAGGAGAGAATACACCGTACTTCCTGGCACTGACAGAATCTATGCTCAAACCATTTCCCTTGGTAACACAATTAAGCAGTGGGAAGGAAACCAAGCTCCTCTTGACTCTTGATGGAAAATGATAACGTGGGGACCAGTGCATCACCAGCGTTAGATATATCACAGCATAGCCAAGAGCGACCGTGACTAACACCACGGCCTCGAGGGACATCTGCACAACGCAGGCTACACACGTCGCTTTACGTCACAGACCAAGAGTGGCACATTTCTTTGTTCCACAGCCAATCAATCAACCCCTTGATTGAACCAGAGAAGTCAATTGAGAACAAATACTCATTTACAATGGCCACCTGAACACCCCAGGAGAAGAAGATACGCAACGAAATAACCAAGACTGTAAAAACACTGACAATGAAATATACAAATAAATGAAAATATTAACAAATCAAAAATAAAAAAAATTAAACATCAAAATAAGCTTCTACTGATGTGTGTATACTATATACATGTAACTTTCATTGCAACTCATTCTAGCCATTGGCTGGTACAACCCTCAATATGGGATGGCAAAACCAGTTGAAACCCTGGGAAGATGATTTAATAAGCCACCATGTCTGTATACAATTGCCATGTTACAAATGTGTTCTCCATTGACATCCTGCCTACAGTCAATGTTACAAATCCCCAGAAAGAGCGATTTAACCATTTCTTCACTCATAACTTTCTCCTCAGAAATGTTCATCTTGTATAGCCCTTTTCAATCCAGCTATTAGAGAAATGAATCTAAAATCATGCCTCTGATGAGACATGTTATTAACAAACATTTGCTTCTGTGTTCCATATTGTCTACAGTTGAGCACTGACCTCCAGGTCTCCACTCTGGACACGTCATTCCAGCACTTGATAGGAGAAATGCAGTTAATTTGAGTTAGTAATGATATGTCTGGACTAATCACCTCTTCTCAAATAAATGGCTCCTAGCCATAATTGGTTACTAATCTGAATATTTATAAACAATTTATAAAAACGTACATGCATTTTTCGTGTTTCTCTAAGGGTAGATGCTGCTATTCTGATACTATAAAGGCTGTACCAAGGGAGAAAGATGAGACTGAGGAGAGACTGTTAAACAGCACAAACAGTTAACAACCATTTCATATGGATATTGTAAAACTCATATTTTTTCCTTGTTTTCTAGTTTTCTAGTTGGGACACCCAAGACTGCACACTTGACTCAAACCCCAGAATGTATGTGGGGGGAAAATACTTCCCTTAGCCAACCCTTGGTGTTCTTCATTCTTATTTGAAAACTTGTATTAATTATACCCATAAAACCTCAACACAAAATAATCTACTGCATTCTGAAGGCAATGGTGACAGAAGTCCCCCTCTGTAAAGTTTCAGTTTGTATTTGCCAAGATGCTTAGTAAAATAACTACTTCTTCAGTCCCCAAGGTGTACTAGCTCCCCTAATCAAGCTGTCAAAAATACTGTCAATAGATGACCTATTGATATCGAACATATACAGGTGGGGGCAACAAGAGTCTGATTATGACACAATCCATGACATCATTCAAAAATAATAAACAATAAATCATTTGCAAATTGAGAAACTGTTGAATATAGATTAATACTGAAAGTGCAAGTCCGATAATTGCCAATGGTTAATCATGATTACAGTGCAGTATTGCAATAGCTTTAAACACAGTGCTTTGTAATTCAAAACTGCTGCTGAACCTTCTGCTGCATGCACCTGTATGCGTCGTTGAAGCCTGCCAGGTTTCCCTGTGGCCTTTACCGCTTTGTTCCTTTCCTGGGCATATTTATTTGCTTGCATGGCTGCCTTGTTTAGAGGATTTAGGCGAACTTTCCTTCACAGCTAAGTAGGTGTGATTATATTTAATGATACAGGATTCAGTTATCCCCAGTACAAAGCTCCTGTTCTAACACAGGGAATAGACATATAGAAATACGCATACACTTGTTGATTTGGAAATACTAAGCCATAAGTATATTTTGCGTTCTGATGAGTCTCCGATTGCAAACTATATGGTAAAGCATTGCGGATATTGTAAATGTATACTATGCATTGACATATTCAGTATAAATGCAAGGCATAATCTTTCATAATTATATATATATATATATATATATATATATATATATATATATATATATATATATATATATATATATATATATATAAACACAACTGCATTTTTTATTCATTATTTGTTTAATGCAGGATCTCTACCGCCCCCTCCCCCCCACCCGACACACACATTAACACAAAAAAGCTCCACACCGCAGCTTCCCATTCATTGATCAAATCCGATTTGTGAAACAATGTTTTGTGTTTCTCCCCTGAAATACCGAAAACGTCTCATTTGTGACGGTGTCCAAACCACGTGTTTACGTAATGGAAAGCCAATCTTTCAATCCAACCCCTCCTCCTCCCTATCTATTCTCTAACGCACAGATCCCAGCCGAGGAGAAATACATGCACATATTTCCCGGATCCACGCTACTTTTTTTTTTTAAGAGGAATTAAAGAGATGTCAGCGGCTGATTGTTAAAGAATTCGGATGTACAGTTTATTCTTGTAAAGGTATACAAAAAAGCGGTGGGCTGATCCAGAGCTGCTAAAAAAAAAGAAGAAGAAAAAGAATGAAACGAGAGCTTATTGGAAATTGATCTCGTCAATCCGCAGGTTTATAGGAGAGCATTAAGTGAACTGACTTGATTTGGCTATGTGTTTTGCTGGGGCTACCGTTGCAGTCTTCGCATAGGATGCATCCTCTCTTGGCTTTTGATGCTGTGCAGATCCACCCTTCTTCACAGTGATGAACTAATAGGCAATGGTTTTCTCTTTGGAAATCCTCCGTGCTTTACTGGTTTCACATTAGTTCAGTTTGTTTACAGGCTGCACCTCGCCTCCTGGTGCGACATATGAAATTTACAGAGTATTGTTTGTATCACTGCCTGCCTGGGATCCTTCTTCACACCTAGGCGGAGAATCCATAATAAAACGTCCATGCAAAGAAGTCTATACAGAAGATAGATCTATATTTGTGGACACGTGAACAACAACGGCAGCAGACGGGGGATATAACATATCGTTCTATGGTCAAATTGGTAGCCCTGTCCAGGAGAACTGATTCCAGCATCTTATTATTATGCAACCGCAAGGATCTCCTCTTTATCAGGGTGTCTAAGCTGCTGGATTGCTTTTCGCCCAAATCAATGTGGTTTCTTTGGAACATTTTCAGCAAAGGAACGCATATGCTGCAGTGTCTTTGTGGCAAGAGTCTTAAGAAAAACAAGAGCCAAAGTGGTAAGATATAGCGGGTTGATTATTTCCAGTGCCATACATTGTGTCTAGGGATGGTGTTAGATCTGCAATCATGTTTGTGTAGCCAGTAAATGCAGTGAAACGGCGGAATAAGTTATACTGTAGTCCTACTGCTGGAGAGCCAGGATGTGTTAGCGTTGAGCACCACCAGAAAAGCCCTGCATCACTAAAGCAGGATGCTGGTAGTGCTTGCAACTTTTTTTTTCACCTTTTTTTTTTTTTATTGATGGGGTATCTTTGTATATCACTTTTATGTGTCATGGACCTTTGCAGGAAGCTGGTGTGTGCTATGCTATGTTTTTTTTTTTTTTTTTTTTTTTGTAATGCGGTCCTCCGTTTACAGGTTTTAGTTCTCCTTTGCTGCTGCAGCATTTTATTCCTGCAACACTTTTCTTTCTTTTATTACATATTCGCCGTGTTTCAGTCAAGCAGACTGTACAAATCAGCACACATGACAACGTTTTCATATATATATATATATATATATATATATATATATATATATATATATATATATATATATAATATAAGGTGTACAAGATAAATATAATTCTAGGCGCCGAGGGTTGAAGTGTTGATCCATTATTGTCATTTGTCTGCATTTTCTGGTTATTCAATACAAAAATACATGTCTGTACATGTCTATATGGCTGTCTCTATATTTTAAACGATGTAGGCTTTTCTTCAAAATGCAAATACACTGATTCTGCCATCAGTCTGATCTGCGGTTGATTTACACGGATGTTGATGGTTGTTGCTTCATCCACGCTGCCACTGCAATTCTCTTTTTCATAGCTATGGAGAGATGGGATGCGTAAAAGTCTACCATTCTTCAGTAATCGTTGTTATTTTTCGCCGTCCGCTTGATGATTATGATTATTTCTCTCAAATGGATGATCTTCATGGACTTGAGAATGCAGGCTAGTTAGACGTGGTTTGAGTGACTTAAAGTTGATGTGGTTGACAGTCAGAGGGGATAGCAAAGCTGTGCTTCTTTCTTTGACGCTGGCACTGCAGTGTAGTAGATCATAGCTATTTTGCCTTCCTGACACCCCACGATGGACGAGCAAAACCATCCGACTTGCTACCCACTCAATAACTTAGACCTTTCACATTCTCATAAAGGCAGGGAAAAAGTACAGTAGGTCGCAATTGCCTGAAATGGTACGACGCATGTGGAAGGAAAAGACGCGTCCGTATGGGAGCTATTGCATTTGTGTAGGTCCTCCCCATGAAGAAATGTGCTGCAGCAAAACACCAACTTCCAGAATCAAAGTAGCACTCGGGGGACATTGTCACCATTTGTGCACATTCAAAGCAGATGTTGTCTATATTGTTGGACAAGTGCACAACCTGTGCCGTTGTTACAGTCTGCACCTCTGCCCGCAGTAAGTTTCATCCCTGGAATTTCAATGAAACACACACTTATTGTTTTATTTCAAATGTGTTATCCACTGCGGTCGGAGGTGTTTGCGCTATGGATGCGGGGAACTTGTGGTAGATGGCATGGGCAATGGAGATCAACGATACCTTCGTTTTTTTTTTTTTTTTTTAATAACACGAACATTTGTATTAGATTTTAAAAATACATGTTTGCTATGCGCCCCCCGATCAATTTAATGGTTAGACAGCATAGTATTGGATATCTAACATACTTGACATTTGAATCGAATCCAGCGTCTTTTGCAGGGAAATGCGTTATAAATGAGTGAGAACATTTGCTTTTCAGTCATCAGATCACGTCCAATACCAACAAAGTTGTATACAAACAGAATTTGAAGCTACATTAGATTATTGGGAAATAAAGCTCAATATACATCTGATCTTCTCAGTCACCAGTTGATTAAAGAGTCATTAAAATATACTTTTGGGGAGCCTTTATGTACAGAAACAAACCTACAGTAACCAATGCAGTGCTGCACAGACCTTTGTTTGGATGCTGAAATTTCAACCCCCTTTCTGAATGCATCAGATAATAACAATCGGATATTTTAAACACCTATTTAAGTAATCTCAGTGTTACATTTTTGATCATATAATGGAAGCATCACATAGTTATTTAAATTAGTGTTTTGCTAAAACTCAATTTAAGTGGAGTTAGTGAGACGTATTCATTTGGTCTTTTTTTTGGCCCAGCAGATGGCAGTTGCAGATAGCCAACACTAGGCTAGCGTTTGCCCTGCATTGGCAAAGTTTTGTTTGTTTTGGTCATGCTTCTCAAGATGTTTGCTGTAAAGAAGCATTTTTTTTTCAGAACAATTTATTAAAAATGTGCACAGAGGGTCTCTTTATACTGCCAAATATTGAACAAAACAAGAGCAAGAAGAAAACAAACACAAAACAAATCAAAATTTGTATTTACTATGCTGGGAACATTTAAGTTACTTATAAAATGTAATTTGCCTTGTAATGAGGTAGTAGTAGTAGTAGTAGTAGTAGTAGTAGTAGTAATAATAATAATAATAATAATAATAATAATAATAATAACAAAGTATTTTTAAAGGAAAATTCTTATAATTATAAATATAAACAGAATATAAGTACACCTAATTGGTCAGGGTAGTTATTTAGTATTTTTATTTTATTTCCATAAGCAACAGTTAAAGGTATTATTATTATTAAATTTTGGTGTGCTTGCAAACTCCATTAATTGCTGTGGTACTTGCAATAGCCTACAGTTCTCTCAGCTACCAGTCAGTCAGATGCAGTGTGGCATGCATGTATGATTCTTTTCCACATTACTGTCATCATCTGATGGGCTGTGCTCTAGGTTTCCATTAGATTGTAGTGCTGAAGTGCTCCTTCCCTCAGGAGCTTAACAGAATCAAAATATCCCCCTTTATTGCACTAAATGCAGCTTTAATGTATGTTTTGAACATTTCTATGAATGTATTGGGCTAGTTGTTTCTGGTTGCTGTTTAAGCCAAACATTCCGACATTCTGAAGCTAAACATTCTGACTTGGTCAAACAGTTTACACCTTGACACAGTTTGAGACCTGGTTTAATGGCTAGTACTATGTCATCTTCAGCAAATTACTATTACGTACTTTAAGCAACAGAAAGAATCCTAAGTGAAACCATTCTTTACAAGTAGCACCATTTTTTATCTGGGAAGACATCTCTAGTGGTTTTCAGGAAAAAGTTGAATTTAGATGTATTATTAATGTTCCTGGTGCTTGTTGGGGGGGAAAAAGTTTGGTTTCTAACATCTGTAGAGTAGGTTGAATTTAGGGAGATGCAAGTTCAGAGGTTTGACTTGGTACCCTACATATACACGTGAGTCTAAAAAGTACCCCGAGACACTCAAGAAAAGAGAACATGCCCCCTTGAATGTTGCTGTGGTAACAGGTGATGTAATTAAGCAAACATTTCCAAAGTTTATGACAGAGACATAAGGAGAATCGCACACCTCTGTTGCCTGAGAGTAATAATTGGTTTTCTAAGCATTATTTTTCATTTTATCTGAATACAAATAACACCAAAAAACAACAACAACAAAAACAAAATCTATTAAATACAGGTTTGCACAGGTGTGTGACAACTTGTCATTTACTGACTTTGGTGTGTCCACTGCTCTTTAAGTATCTTACAGTAAATATTCAATTATTCAGGAAAACAATGTAAATAAATGATCATCTAATGCATGTACCCCTGACAGCAAGGGCCTACAACTACTTAATTACTACAGAAACATAAGTAAAGAGAGATTATTGAAATATACAGCACAATATCCATCATCCATCATTGTGATAGCTGCTTTAATTATGCCATGTATGAAGTATGATGGGCTTTTTGAGTAATGGCATTATGGGTAAATAGTAGGCTATTTGGTTACCAGAGAGAACGTAAGTGTCGAATTATGCATGGGTGGGCCTTATTGCTTTAATGTTCACTAATACTTACTTATTCATTGCCAAGTGCTGATGTGCACAGAAATAGGTGGTTGTGTTACGTTTGCAGAGGTCATGTTTACACAGGATTCTCTGTTACTTCATTTTAATAAAACGCCACTAATGTTCTGTAAATGCAGGTGCAACCCATTCAACACTCTCCTTTCTCTCTCTGCAATTCAACGTCCAGGGACTGAAAAGGATTCACAGATTGCACTTGTCTTTGTTTGGGCAGCATGAAAGCTCATTCAAAAGGTAAATGCCACATGAAACTCTATCAGGGTTAGTGGTAGGATATCTTGTGCGCAAACTGCACGTTTATTATATATGTATATTTGCCTTTGGAGTGTTTTGATTTTCATGACTGACAATGCCAAATTAAATAAGCACCAGATGTAAGGCTGCCTGTATTATGCTTTTATGTGAGTGTCATTAACTCCATTTATGTGTGTTTATTAAAATCCAACCCTATTTAATTTATGAAAGGATCTGTTTTGTAGAATTATGCATTGATTAATATTGGCTCCTGTAAAAATCAATAGTCAATTTAGGAATTTCTCTTTGTACTTGTGTTAACTTTAAAATTAGTTTACAGTATTTAGTTTCTATGCTGTTTTAACAGTGATATCATTTTTTTGTGTTTATTTGCTAATGCCTATTACATTATTCTACTTGCACCTGTTTTGTGAATTTGCTGGAAAAGTGGAGTCTGTGTTCCCAGTTGATATGCATGTACGCAATATATATTTGTTCAGATCAGAAAAGTATTATGTATTCAAAGTTTAAGCGTAATTGTGTGTGTTTGCTAAAATGACATACCTGCGCATACGGAGTTTAGCAGAAATGTTTTCACCCCGAACACAATGCGCGCAGAATTAATTTGCTACTTCATGAGCTAAAGTGCTTTGTTTGAACACGGCTGGAAAAATGTTTAATTATAGGTCAAGTCCATTGAATATTACAAGCAATTATCAGCATATCTAGAGTGATGTCTACCCACAAAGAGCACCCACAAAGCTTAAATGACATTTTCTATTCCCTGCTTGTCAATTCTGAACATATGAATGTCTACATTTTCCAAACATAAAGTGTGAAACTTATTTGGTGGGCTGTTATCTGTAGTTTAAAATCATTGTGTAGACTTTTGACCCTTGATTCATCCAATTAGTAGATTCCATCTGCTCTACCACTGAAACACTGTACTTCACCCTTTGAATCCCATCCTTCCAGTGAGATATGCAGGAAAGATCCAATTGCAGTGTTGGCCAAGTCTCTTCCTGCGTAGTCTTGCAGGTTTCATAGATCTCTGAAATGTATTCAGCACTGAATGCCTTGAACACATGGGGAATTGTGACTAATAGAGCCCGATAATTGATAAGGGACTCTTTTTGACAATAATGACCTGATATCGTTACTGGATCTAATTAGGCTTTCAGGTATCATCTTACTCTTGAAACACATAGATCTCATTCTTCAAATCAACAAAAAAGTAATTCACAAGTACATTTATGTGAAAACTGTACAGTATTTTATTTGGGGGGGTCATGATTGAAGTAAAATGAAAATGGACATGCATTATTCAAATGCAATCCTTGCTATATAAGAAAGGGAAGTATATGACAGCAAAAAATGACCAGACTTGATTTTCTTTGGTTGTGGGCTGTTGGTCACTATTTAAACACTCTACAGTCTACAGTACGGTTCTAAATTAGATCGTATCAGCTAGTACGGTTAATCAGAAGTGTTGATGGCGTAATACTAATTACGATGGCGTAATACTAATTTAACTTTGGTGCTTGTCCTCCACTATCCCAAAATGCTCAATGCTCAGCGCATAGGCAATGCAAGATCTGTACCACAGGGAAGCAAACTAGGCCTTACATAAAAATAAAAACAAACATTGTAGTAGCAGCTGCATTACTTTATAATATGGTGGACAGGGGAGCAATGTGTTCTAATGCCGAAATGAAGGCACTAATTCATATCTGGTGCGTAAAACTGTTGAAAGAGAGCTGACAAGTTCAAAACTCAATTTTCACATTGATGGGAATCTACCAACATATGTAGCTGTTGTATTCTCCATTGTGGCTTTATTGTAGGTTTGAAGACAAAATACATGAGGTGCAAGTGTCCTGCACCCATGGACTCCATAATTTCATGTTTTGTAAACAGAAGTGCATGGTGGGATACTGTACTATGAAGCATTGAGCTGGACTTATTAGATCGTATTCAAGTTTGATCCTCAAGATGTGTTATGCAGTAGTGTAGACAGGGCCTTAGTTACTTAACTGAACCAGTTTCAGTCTAGTTCCCTTGTCTGAAGCAGGCAGTGATGAAGACACATATGAAAGGATTGCAGCAGTCGAGGACCAAATATGAAGACCCCTGACCTGACTGAATGTTGAGTTGTGGTATTGATCGTATGGGTTGCATTATTTTGGAGACGATGGTTAGTTTATCTTGGCCAATTCATAGTCCACGTTTGGGAGTTAAATGATAGGCAGTTACAGTAGGTGTGCCTCTGTTTTGGAGATTAGTCATGTATTTAGTGGCTGTGAAGTATTACTTACACTTCTGTTTTTTCACAAATGTACTACATGGTACTGGGCCACCTTGAAACCATGCCTAAAGTATATCTTACTAACGTTGACTCCTGTTTGAAAAGAATCTCTAGTAAAGTTCCCCATTTTTAATCTACAGTTAGTGGACTATATTGACGTTCTCATGTGTCAATGTGTGATTGTGCTGGGTATTATTTTGAAGAGGTTTGGGGTTGTTTGCTGAATAGAATTGTTTTTTGTACAAAGGCAAATAATGACATTTGTCATTCTTTGTTATAATTTACATTAATCTGCCATAAGATTCTTTATTTTTCTTACCTTAATTATAAATTATTTGAAGGAGGAATGTGTCAAACAATTACAAAGAAAAGGAAAACCTGCAGCTTCAAATTGAAGAACTCTCAAATGAAAGTAAGAAGACCAGATGAAAAATGACCTTGAGTCATATTGAACAGTTTTATTAAATCTAAGAAGATTGAAGTAGATCACACGGTAATTGAGGAATTAAAAAGTTATGTCTACCTTGGACATCAAATCAGCACAGATGGAGATATTATAGAAGAAATCAAAAGAACAGTGAAAATGGGATGGAGTGCAATTGGCAGAAACAGCATGCTGTGGAATGGAAATCTTCCTATTTGCCTGAAGAGAAAGGTATTTGATCAATGCACACTACCAGTGCTGTCTTATAACTGTGAAAAATGGTCACAAAAAAGTGACATAATTGAATGAATGAAAGTATTATAATGTCATTGGGCTGTACACATTGCAAGAACAGATCACAGATGGACAAAAGAAGCTATTGAATGGATCCCATGAGATTAACAAAGACCTAGAAGATGACCACATAAAAGATGTAAACATTAAATGATAAACTTTGCAGGCATGACATGAAAAGAAGCAGTAGATCGAAGCAAGTGGACACATCTTGGAGAGGCCCTCATCCAGCAGTGGATCGATATCAGGTGATGATGATAGTTAAATATATCAGCTATTGGCTGGGACACACTAGAACATTCACTTTCTTGTTTTTAAGCCACTCCAGTGTGACTTAGGCTGTGTGCTTAGGGAAAGGGTGAATCTCTGTCCCAGTCTTAGGTCTTTTGCAGACTGGAGCAGGCTTTCCTCAAGGATTTGCCTGTATTTAGCTCCATCTATTTTGTCCTCTACCATGACAAGCTTCCCAGTCCCTGGTGCTGCAAATCATTCACATAACATAATGCTGCCACCACCATGCTTCCCAGTAGAGATGGTGTTACCTGGGTGATGTGCTGTTGGGTTTGTGCCAGACATAACACTCTCCATTTTGGCCAGGTAGTTCATTTTTTGTTTCATTGGACTACAGAATTTGAATACAGAATTCCTGGGATTTTATGTCGGCTTTTTTCAGTAATGGCTTCCTTCATGCCACTCATCCATACAGGCCAGATTTGTGGAGCACCTGACCTATTGTTGACACATGGACAGTTCTTCCCATCTCAGCCATGGAAAGCTGTAGGTCTTTCAGAGTTGTCATTGGCCTCTTGGTGGCCTTTCTGACCAATGCCCTTCTTCAGTTTGGGAGGACGGCCTGCTCTGGGCAGATTCTTGGTGGTGCTGTATACCTTCCACTTCTTATTGATTGACTGGACTGTGCAACAAGGGTTATTAAATGCATTTGAAAATGTGTTATACCCCTCCCCTGATCTGTGCATTTCCACAACTTTATGCTGTAGCTGAATACTTCTCTAATGAAAACTTATTTTTTCACCACTTCCCATGTTTTCCCACATTGAAAGTATGTTGGTTGTGTAAATCAAAGGAATACCAAACATAAGTGTATCACACCAAAATGGGAAAAAGTCCAAGTGGGGTGGCTTCCTATAGCCACTATATATATATATATATATATATATATATATATATATATATATATATATATATATATATATAACTTTAACATTTACACATTTCACAAAAAGAGTTCAAAGATTAACTCTTGAAAATTATCCTTGAAAACCAGCCCTTCAGCCCGCCAAATGGTAACCACTTTCATTGCTCAACAATAGTTTTTGGGTTTGTGTTTAGTGGTTGCTAAGCAACATTGTTTTCCCAAATAGATGCCAGTGTTCAAAGAACCTGCCCTGCTTACAAATAATATGTTGGCCTGTATTTGTGTTACTCTAGCGTTCATGTAAGTATATTCATTCTGGTTTTATCCAAATAATCTTTGTATAGTTGTACAGCACCAAAAGAGCCACTCTTCATCAATGGAGTGCTTTAAAAGTGCCACCCTTTGAACTGAATAGGTCAGATGCCACAGAATTTCAATTGGATCCCCTTTCATAATGATGTTGTTTGAATAAGACAAGTTAATACATTATTAACAACCTTGAACTTCATCTGCCAGCCTTCCAATCCTTTTTTCCCTCTTTCTAAATGATAAATATAAAAACTATAGGGTTCTAATTCATTGTATTTCAACAGCATGTTTTCTTGTTCTCATATTCTCTCAGTGTATGGATTTGTCATACTTAAATCAGCTGAATATCTTGGTGGAAAGATTGATTTTCCTACTGTGAGCTTTTCCTGTGCAGCTGATGGCGAAACTTTTCCTCGAATGTTGCCTGAAATTACCCGCAGATTTGAATAGCACCATACTGCTGATATAGGGCTTTTCTTTGTGCAGTTCTCACCTCTGAATAAGTGTCAGTGCTGTTGCCAAAGTTAAAAGACAAATCGCTCTGCAAATTATGCGCTGCCGTTTTGGAAATCTTTTCTTTTTTGGAAACCATTGGAATGTTGTTTCATTCAGCATGTGCACCACTTAAACTTAATTTGTGGCTAAAAAAAGCAAGCCTGCAGACTGTAAGAATAATTATAGGGGTTGAGTGTGGAATAGGACGTTGATAATTAAAATATCAGCTGGGTTAAAAATAGCTCTGCACTCTGTGAACCAAAGAAGGCTTTTGATTGTGCGATAAACTAACAATTACTGCTAATTTGTAAATTGTTACAATTGACAGGCATTTTTTTCTTTACCCTGGTAACCAGCAGTTAAGTTGAATCAAGTCTATTGTTGTTTTATTGGATATGATTAAAAAAAACAAACTCCATTGGTCTGTTCCTGGGGTTCCCAATTGTAGAAATGAAGATTGTCATTACAAATGACTCCCAAATGTTATAAAATTACGTATTAATCAGTAATGCCATAATAGAGCTAGTTGGGCAAGAAACGGCATTGAATGGATGGAGCTGAAGCTGGTAATTGTATTGACATGTACGTTTGTCCCTGACGTTTGTACTTTGTTATGTTCAAGACAGCCAGTGGTCTGCTTTTCTGGTTTGCAATACTTTGAAACATGTTTATATGCTGAGATCCTTACTTTGCTTAGGCTGTTTGCAGATGTCTGGAAGATGTTCAGTGCACTGGCATACTTAACAGACAGTGTTAAAAGGAGGCCCAGTATTTTCTTTGTCTTTCTTTGATTTACTGCATTTCTATGAAGATGTCATCAGTTGCTCTTTACTAGGGACTGCAGCTGCTTTGCTATGTGCCAGGCAGGTCATGTGACCAGGAAGTGGCAGCTCACAGACTTCCTGCTCTTGGTGGGGAACTCTGATAGGTCTCTGTGTTGGCCTGTACATAGGACACTGTAGGAATATGGACTGTGTCTTTGAGGTTCAGAAAATGTGTTAATGGTTTAAAAAAATAGTTTTATTTGTGGATGCAAGCCTTTTCCCTGTGGAGGGATACAGTTTGAACACCGTAAAGAAAAAGGGTATTAAAGGATTGTATTTGAACAGAAGATGAGGGAAATCTATAGGCGTGCTGATACATATACAGACAATTCTTTAAGCTGTAACAACGTATGAGTTATTGGAAGTGAGACCAGAACATTTTGCTCTTCCAACATCTCTACTACTGGCTGGTGCCCTAACCATGTCTAACCATCTGGACTGAATTAACTAAAGTAATTTGGTTTGACCTTATCTATCATTGAAATCTGCAGGAAAATCTAGAGTGCAATACTATATTTTTGTAGGGAGGTGACCGGAAAGAGAAACAGTAGTCTACATTTTAAAGATTGTATTATATTCTTTTAATTATATAATGTTCCTTTCCAACTGTTGATTTGCCTGTATCCCATGTTCATGATTTGTTTATATGTTTTTTAGGTCTAATGTGAAATGGATTTCTAGCAATAATAGAGCACATGTTAAATGTATATCTCCTTATTTTTTGTTCCTAAGAACTATAATAAAAAAATAAAAAAACATAAGATACAAACAACCACAAAACATATTGCATTATCCTCCTGTTTTCCTGTCATCAGATACCTGTAAAACTGTTATAGGAAAACCTGTCAGAAAAGTGAACAACTTTGACTGATAGATACTGCGTCCCCTGGAGGGTGAACGATTCTCTCATTATGCCCATCCAAGTGTGTTGAATATTAAAAGAAAAAACAAATTAATACATAATACACAATTAGGATACATGGACACAGTCTACACGATGGGCTGCTTTTGCATACAGTCAGATTAATCTGTGCAACATAACCACAATTCCAGATGCTGTTTCCTGGGATGTTTTTTACTGTTTTGGTGGGAGGTAGATAAACCACATCATCACAATAGTTTTCTTTTGTCTTTTCTTTTGCGATATTCTGTTGGTTCTTGATATACCTATTTGTTTTTTGAGGGAACAACTTAATCCTTTTGGTCTTTTTTGGAGATAATTATGTTAATGCTGTTTCCGCTGGGATTATACAACATTATTTGCCCTGACACAGGGCAATACGCCACACATCAGCGCCTCCTTGGTTTATCTTTAACTCAAGCGGTCCTGAACAGAAGCCCAGAGCCCCACCACACCAAACTCTTCCTCCCCACTTGAAAGTTTCCACCTCATGCTACAATGTGCTTTAATTCGACTGACACTGCACTGATAGTATTTCGCAGAAGACAAGGATTTGAAAATCCGAGGGAGTGATAGACAAAATGCAACTGAGTTCCCCACCAATGACTGAATGCCAAACTATACCAGTATCTTCAATCTTAATGGGCCTAGAGTGGCTCCCAGTGCCCCACAGATGGCATAATTTATCTCCAAGCTAAGAGTGACCATATCTGTCTTAGATGTGAGCCGGCGCCTGTGTGGCACTTACGTCACTTGAGATGTCGTCTGGGGCCGGCAGTTCCTCAGACCCTCTTAGGTAGATGTCCCATGCTGCTTTATGGTCTAGGTTATATATGTCCCTTCAGAAGATATCTATTTAAAAAGGATTGTAATTTTTATTTGCTGTAGGAAAAGTCAGTGATCTTTTTATATGAAACTAAATCAAACTTTTCCTCTTTAGCTTTTTTTTAACTCACTGTTTCTTTATTATTATTATTATTATTATTATTATTATTATTATTATTATTATTATTATTATTATTATTATCTGTATTGTATTTCAATCTTATAAAGGCTAGGAAACCTCTCTTTGTGGCTCTTACATAGTGAAATGCTTTTGCTTCTCTATGCCTTCAGTTGTTACAGTACATTATGTGCAGACTGCAGCTCAGCAACCCATTCATTCCTATTTAGAAACAAACATAGCCTGTCTTAATAATTATAGAGTAGAATAAAGTTATTTTAATTTTTGGACAAATTCAGCAGCAGTCGTCTTAGAAAATGAGCTTGGATACTGTACCCAATAATCGGGAAAAAAAAAAGACTTTGAATGAGAACAATTAGAAGTCAATTACCCTAGATTCTTTGCAGCATGTGGTGCAAAGGTTATTTAAGGTGTTCCTGCGAAATGACAAATAAATGTCATCTTCTGATTTGGTAATCTGATGCAAATTAATAACCTAGCAAATAACAATGGTAACTGCATGCTTGCAACTATGTAGCATTTATTGTAACAGCAGTACACTGCTGCTTTATTATCTAAAGACCGTTCCTAGTTTCATGATGTTCTACACTCCCATGCAATCGCAGTAAATATATCATGAGGCCTCAATTGACATGAGTGGTCAATACATGTAATTGACAAAATGCTCATGTAGGGCTAGAAATCAGTGAATGATGAGAGTATTAATAGCACAGTTGTAGTGAAAGTGGGAATCTACAACCATAGCACTGCAGTAGTGCTTCTTTGTTGTATGAAATACCATCTTTTATGGATTAATCTGGCGAAGAAAAATACCTTCCTTGACTTGGAGACGTGCTTTAACTGCTATAATTACCGATCTAGGCACACATTTCCTGGTTGGCCTGTGCAAAATATGCATTGTAAAAGCGGTGCATTTGTTATCTTGAGGGGGGAATGATTTTCTTGTAATATGACCATTTTTATTAGATTTTTTATTTTCCAAGACCCATAAAGGATAAAACCGGCCTTCCACTGCACGATATGGTTGCTAAGATAAGCAAAACGCATGGCATTTGGAACACATGCATGGATTTAATTTCAAGGCTGCATAACCTTTGAGTCTCTCACTGTGAAATGTACTGTATTTTAAAGTAGCTGTTATGTAAGGACTGGTTTGCACTGTGCTCATGGGTTGGAAAAGTACCTATGGGAATTGAATGTTTCACTCTCCCTTCCTGTTTAATTTTGATTGCTACTGAGATGCAATTTTCAAGCCAGTGCAAGCACACCTTTATTTCTTCAGACCTGTTACTCACATGGTACAGAGGATTCTTCTGAGGTTCAGAAGAAACAAATTGTGGTAGTCGTGTGTGAGTGTAATCATACCCTTTTTATTTATATAGGGCAGACGTCCTGGCGCATATTTATGCTCTCGAATGTGATGATTTTTAAACATACACAATAACCATAAAGTTTTATAATGACTCCATAATAGATTCGGGGCATCTGCGCAACTCTCTTTGTGAAGCAGTGGATTTCTAATAGCTTATTGACTGGTGCAGAACCAAGGGTGCAGTGCAGCCGTAATGAGTTTGCTTGCAATGGTTTGAGGTCAGGTATTGCGGTAAAGGTCAACAATACATATAATTGGATCCAGGCGGAAATTAGCAAGAGTGTGATGAAGATACGAAAATGAAGACCTGTATCGGGAGAGGGATTGTTCGAGTGTGTGTGTTTGGGGAAGTGGGGGTTAAGGAGGCTTTGCCAATGATTTGTGAGTCAGCCCTTATTGTGTGTTGCATGTGTTAAGTGGCTTTAGTGCCGAGGAATATGGAAGTAAAGCTTTAGAACTGGAGTTAAAAGGTAACTGCCTGTCACGTTCATTTATTTCACAGGTTTGTTTTCAGTTAATTTGCCGCTGTCTTTATATTTCATAACAAGGTAGACCTCCGCAGATGATGGGCCTTTTTAGATGCTTTAACGTGTTCTCCATTTTTCTAATCTGCTCTTCCCGTCCCCGTGCAGCATGCTGTTCAGCAGTTTCCATTTCACTGCGATTAATCTTGCAACACACAAGAGCGACGAAGCAATTTCGAATGAACCTTTAAACGTCTCCATTTCTGCCTCTCTCTAATTAAGAAAACAAACAAACGCACATCAACATACATACCGGCAGTCATGGTGAAGAGACCACCTGGAGAAGCTTATGCTGAAGCGCAGCAAAAAGAAAGACGAATGCGTATAGAAAATGTATTGATTTAAAAGATTGATTAGCCATCGCAAAAGAAAATGCCATGTTAAGGTGTGTTTTGCTATCAATTTACTGTCAACTTCTCCCTTCAAAATATTCCTCTTAGCTATCATACCTGCACATTTTCAGGACATTCTGTCAAACACTTCCCGATTTGGCTATTTTTATTACAGTTCTGTTTAGATCCCCGAACATCTTTCTACTTCTCATTTTCCTGTCAGTCTCATTCCACAGCAGTTAAAATGTAAACCATTTGTTTATTTCGGCATGATTTAAGGAATTTAGGTTTTACAGTGGATATGTGTTTAAGGTTATACAAGACTAGAATGAAATTATATTGCTCCTTTAGAAATGTAATATCTTAATGTTATAATACAAAAATAATTCTAAAACATCACAGTATATCTGTTTTTTACTCTTGGTACTATGTAACAATTTATCCTCTGAAATATGTCAGCTTAACATTTTTCAGCATTGTAACAGCTGACCAGAACACACATCTCCATTGCTCTTTTGAACAATTTTTATTGTTAAATTCTCCATTGTATGTGGTTTTGGATGGTGACCTGGTGTGAACAAAGCTTTGTGAGATTCAATTCCATCCATCATACAGCTTCTTGATGGTATTTCTTGAATATTATCCCTTTTTAGAAGCATCATCATCATTTTGACTGCTGGTGTGTGTGTGTCTCTCTGAGAGTGTTTGTATGGATCTAATATGTTGCCAAGGTGATTGAAATAAATGGCATAAAGCTGGAAGAGGTCAATAATTAGGTCTGCTTGGGTCAGTAAATCTTCAGCTGTAAAAAATACACACAAAAAATGCAGATGTCCGGAGCTAAAATGCATCTGAGTGCTTTTGCAAGATTAAGTAAGACTCCAAATTTGTTATTCTAAAGAAAGGTTTCAACCAGTTTACAATGTAGGTGTTGATGTATGGAAGCAAAACTTGGGCCCTGATGTAAAAAAGGATGTAAAAGCTGCAGATTCCTCAAACAAGCATTGGAAGGGATGGCCATCATTGCATTGGTTATGTCTCAATAAACACAGATTCTCATTGGATCTCACTGAACCCCAAGAGATTAAGGAAAAAAACAACCAAGGCAATCTTGAAGATGGCAATATTATTATTATTATTATTATTATTATTATTATTATTATTATTATTATTTATTAGCAGATGCCCTTATCCAGGGCAACTTATGAAATATAAGCGCATTACAAAGTGAAATCAAGATGTTTTCAGGAGCAAGTTGGATGAGGATGGCTGAAGCTAGAATTTAGTGGAATTTAGAGAGGCTGTGAGAGGATTCGATTTACGAAGTTTGAAGATGATGAGAAGGAGAATATATAATTTTGTGTCATCCAATAAATGTTAATAAATAAATAATAATAATAATAATATTCTGTCACTGAATTATTGTGACATTAACCATTTGTTTTTAGCACACCTGGCTACATCCTTCATTAAAGAAAAACTGTCATGAACTCCAGCTTTCCAAAACAGGAAAACTAGGACCCATTTATTAAAGCAATGGCAGCTTTTAAGGTTAATCTACTGATGGGTCACTGCCTGCCTTTTCATCACCCCATCCCCCCAACACAGAAAGGTATGCTTTTAGTGGCTAGTTATAAGGCAAGCCTTATCAATCTGTTAATGGACACTGACAGGCAGGGGCGGACTGTTGTTAGCAATATGCGGTCCGGGTTTCTACATGGGACAACCGTCCCACATGGGAATCGACCAGCCCACCACAATACAAAAAGGAACGGCCCATCTGTCATTTGAAACAAACACATCTTTCTTTTTATTGTTGTGTTTGATTAATCCAGCTAAATCAAATTAAATGGTAGCAATCAAATCGAGTGCATCTAATTAAAAGTAATGGCGGAAATATATGCACTTTCATATACAACTGTGGAAAAAATTAATAGACCACTGCAAAATGATCAGTTTCTCTGGTTTTACTATTTATAGGTATGCGTTTGGGTAAAATGAACATTTTTGTTTTATTCTATAAACTACCGACAACATTTCTCCCAAATTCCAAAATAAAATATGAATGGAAAGGAATGGCTGCTATACATGTAGATGCTTATTTAAGAAAAAATTGCAGTGGTCTCTTCATTTTTTCCAGAGCTGTAGATGCTGATCAGGCTGTATAACTGCGCCCAAAGTTTGGAAACTAGGGTAGCTTATCTCATGCATATGACTTTGATAATTTCTATTTGGCCTCAGCCCTAAAAGCCTTCCGCTGGTTTCACAGACCTTTATTACGCTACCGTTTAGTAACATTGGGTAGGCATGTCTGTCAATTAGTACACCCAGGAAAACGACATGCATTGTGCATTAAGTACTTACATCATAACATTAACACTTAGAACTTGGTCATTTTTAATTATTGCTGAAGGCATCGTTTGGTGCTGAGCAGTTCTCAGTCTTGTTTGGCTTTTGAGAAAACATTTAGGCTTTGATCTATCCCTGCAAACCATAATCATCCCACAGCCTAAATCCTGTGTGAGTTGTGTGCTAAAGAAATGCTGTCTTTTTCCCAGCATTACCGAAACTTTGTCACCAATTATTTCAAATGACTGTAAAAGAATCTTAACACAGAAATCTTTCATGGCCACGCTCCTGTTGATTTAATGGTTGAATAAGAAACAATAATAATAATAAAAAGCTTACAGAGCATCCTTCTCAAATTTAAATTGGACCTATTGATGTCCATTACGTAGATCCATGAAGAATCTTTCATGGTAGTTTTTGTATCCTTTATTCCTGACGATCTGATTGAGGGCAGAAATGTCCAAGCATTGATCTTCGATAGCTCAGTCAACAGATGTGCTGCTTAGGAGAAATTTTACATTTATATTATATTTTAAGATTCTGTACATTTTACTATAGTGTCGAACATGCATTCTCCAAAGAGAAAATGTGTTAAAGATTTATTTTTATTTCAAATTGTACTTTATTAAATGAACATATGCTTCCATGCTTATAGTTTATGGGCTTGTTGAGCTGATGTCATCCCACTCTGAACCAAAATTAATCAAAAGGCACCAAATTCAATTCCGCCCCCTCCAACAAAGTACTTTATTATTTTCATATGTACAAACAAATGCAGATGGCAAGGGTCACAGTCCTGACTGACTATCTCCAACAAAGCATTTTACACTAGCTAGTTTGAACAGTGAGTTGCGGCAAGAAATACAGAAAATATTATATAAATTATTAATTTGATTCGATTCAGTTGATTTTCTGATTTGTCAAGACATCTAGGTTTATAGCCCAATGTTACTCTTTGTTAATACTGAACACAAATGAAAGACATTTCCAGATCTCTGCCTAAGTAACTTTTATTTTTGTTGGTCATGGATTTCTAGGAACCGTAAAAAATACCTTAATTGTTTAAATAAAATGTTGCATTAAAATATCAAATTAATCTCTTGTGCCCCCTTTATAAGGCTCACACACAAACACATACATATTCACTTGCTAAAATCACAATATTTACATTTACTTCTGCTACTTAAGTACACTTGAAAATAGATACTTTTTTTAAACATTTATTCAAGTACTGTTTGAATAGGAGACTTTATACTTTTACTGTGTGTGTGTTACCAGGCACAGCAGATAACTTTATTGAAGGATCATCATTCTATTTTAAACCTTTGTTATGGATAATAGGATTGTCATTATTTTGATGGTCTTTTAATATGCTTCATTTTGTAAAAGATTTGCATTTTCAGACATCAAATGCAGGTAAAATGAATGATAAGATTAATTGAACGTTGTTTGTTCTCAATCCAGAGTGTGACCCAGTTATTGAATTGCATTCCACTCTGTTGCGTCCTTTTAATTATTTGTTGGTTATCGTGTAATATCACACAAATGAGGATGCATTGTATCATTATGTGTCATGCACTAAATGCTGCTATCAAAGAGGGGGAAAAATGCGTTCAGTGCCAAAATGTGTTCTTCAGTTAAATAGAATACAGTATGTGTACTGCAACACAATGGCTGTTGTTAAAATGTGATTTTTCGATAGATCAAATTAAAACAATCAATACCCATACAGTGACCGTGTGGGGGAGGCTGGGGGAGGGGAGTAGGGCAAAGTCAGGACCATCCAAAAACTTTCTACAATTGTTACATTTACTATGATCAGGGAAACATACAATCAAATTTTGTCTATCAAAGTCTGCAACACAAAGCAAGCTTGCCTTACAGAGAGGAAATTTAAAACCATAGTATCGTTGTGGAAACGTCCAATCAGACACTACTAAATGATCTCATAATGTGAACAAGATACAGAAATACTACTAAAATGATTACTTTTGGAAAGTGGAGTCATTAGGAAAAAAAAGTTTGGAATGATATGAAAATTTAACTAGCCTTTATGCTTTTATTTATTTGTCTCTAATTATGTAATCTAAGCTGGTAGTTAATTGATATGAACAATAAACCTCTCAGCAGTACTTTGAGACAACTGAAGCCCTTTGACCTAACAGTCTTGGGGGGTAGTATTCATTGCTCTAAAATGTGAAAAGCAAGCAACAACAATTAAGACTTTTGCATGTTGTTGTTTAATACTGACGGATGATATGTGAATTTAATACTTGGGAGATCATACAACAATAATCACAAATGCTGTTTCTGATGTATAAACTTCTGTTTATATTTTAGGGAATCATGGGTATCTGTTGTAAAGCTTTGATACTCTGCAAGTAAACGTACATTTCATGTGCTACATGTCTAGCAAAGGCTGCAGTGTTTTAATCTGCAAAGTCAGGTCTGTAATGCTTCAAGAACATGTTGGTTGACGGGAGTGCTACTTTCCCATTCCTCTTTTTGTCTTCTATTATTCACAATGCATGATGGCTCTGAGGGATGCACCATTTCTCATTGCAATCATAGTTTCCTTAAGTTCCACATAGCCTTTTGAAGGCTTTTAATGTGTTCTGTTTCAGGTTTACATAAGCTATGTGGAAGAGTGAAAGTGGAACAGAAAGTGCAGTATTTTCCTGCTGGAATTGTGCCTCAAGCAGGTGGTAAAAGTACAAAAAATAGATTTCTTACCTGTGGCCAGTGGCTGTCAGCAATTCCATTCTTAAACCAAATGCTCTGTATAGTATCAAGTTAATGTGTCATATTGTTTGAAGCCCACAGAAATGCAGTATGTGTTTTATTATATTACATGACATTATATTACAATTCTTACTTCTGTTTTGTTGTTTATGGACTTTTAAAATTTAAGGCCAGTTTTTTTCAAAACTGCTCAGGAAAAAATAATATGTTCCTGAGTGGAACGGTGTGCTTTCAACTTACTAGTCTCTGCTTGGTGTTGCTTTTGAAGTTAATGGATAGCTCCAAGCTCCGATGGGAATTAAACCACAATATAGCACTTAACTCACTGAACTCTAGTTTGAACGTCTATTGTTGTTTTATGCCTTTTTTTTTTTAAAGGGGTTTCATCCTCATGCTCAGGAAGGTGAAAGTAATATTAAATCCCAGGTAATATAAGTGTGCTGGGGAAAACATAGGTCTTAGTTAACCAGCTGAATCAATAATTTTTTATCTCATATAGCCATTCATCACTTTAAACAAAAACATATAGATATGGAAGCAATCAAGTTCTTGATCTTTTCAGGTTCCCAAATATTTAAGTTCCTTTGGGTGTCACTTTGTATAAAATGAATGATTCAGTCCAGTGATAACCAAACCAAATTATATCTTACGGTTTCTCAGGTGGAATATACTGTAGGGACCTGAAAAATTTGACTGGGTAATATGTGATTGTCTGACATATTCAGATATGGTTAAGAGAACTCATATGAAAGTCTAAGATTCTGCTTCAACAAAGTGAAGCTGAGGGTGAAGATAGTTAATGCGGAATTTAGGAACTCTCACAGGAAATGCATCATCACGGATCAATGCTGATTGCACAAGTACGTAGTCGTGAAAGGGTAAGATCTGCTGAAACCATTAATTTATGATCTAATGACAATTATAAGAGCGCACAGTTGATTAACAAAACCACTCATGGACACATATCTAGGTACAGACTGACTCAGTCAACTCTATTGACAGTGTTATTGAAGACTGTGCTTGGTTTTAATTGCAGTGGGTTGCTATTACTTATCTGGCAAGCATATGCTTGAAGGAATTCAAAACTATTGTCCTGCTGAGAATGGGGATGATTTTTCAATTGAAATCTAGGAAATTGCATGTGCTACTCAAAGCAGATACATTTTTCATTTGCACTGTTGGCAGGAACAAATTCCTTCTCCGTGTACCAAGGTGTCAGATACTTAAATGTCATTAGGCATAAGTATGGATAGCTGTAAGATGCTCAGATAGAGAGACATTTTGTTATATAACACAAGACCCCTGAGGACAAATACACCTTTTCTGCAACCTGTTCTTCATTTTGGTATTTATATTCTAGTCATTATAAAAAAGAATGAACTTGCTCTCTGCATATTTAGAATAGTAAATTTGTACTCTGTTTTAGATGATTTCCCCTGCTCATATTATACGTTTATGTGTCTTTGCCAAGGCTTCCCACAGTTCGTAAATTGCTAAACTATGCCTCTCCATGCTTAAATATGATTTCACTGTCCTACATTACATGTTCTTATAATGGGGCTTTTACTATGGTCATATATGTATTATCAGTTTCTCTCCAGTGTGTTTTTGTGTGCATTTACATTTGTTGGTTTTGAATTCAGCCCATGCTATTCTTCTTTTAATTGTTCATAAAATGCATCTGCACTGTACCCTAATCATACTTTAAAAAGGAAGAGAGATACACATTGTGGATGGTTCTCACATTGCCGATAGCAGTTTGATGCAGCAGCAATAAATCATTAGGTAATTTGGCAACTGTTGTGTTTCTGATAATAGGATGTTGGTTATTTATTTATTTATGTATTTATTTATATATATAATCAAAGTCTTCAGGTATGCTGTTGGGATAATAGACTAATACCAGCTTAAATATGTTCTAGCTGACACATGACATCTCTCAGCACTATTTTGTGGTCACTAGAGTACAGGTCACATGATCTGTAGGGGATTTTCGAATCATGTTATACCATGGTCTAATTCTGTTAACAAATGAAAACCCTGCTTATTAGGCATGTAACAAGTTTATAACTCTGTATGTAAAATATGTGTTTGCAATAGCAGTGGATTTTTATTTTCAGATTTTAACCATAATTTGTAAATGCTGTATTTTTTTGTAATTCTTTCATGAAAGAGTTTTTTATTAATTCAACGCACTGTCCTGGCTACATCTCGTATTTAATGAATTAATCCATGCTATAATCACAGCGAGAATTGTTGTGACAGAGGATGGTTAACTCAACTGGGGAATACATTCATGGCATGCAGTCCTCTTTTGTATGTGCTTGAACATCTTACTGCTGTGGTAATCTGAAATAAATCAGTCTATCTAACAGTGCAGTGACAATATTGGGAAAAGGATTACTTTAGCAGGGAAAATAAAAGCTATGTATTTTAGGGAAAAGTTTAATGATCTTCTTTTAATACAGTTACTGGGATCAGGGTTATCTCTTTCATTAAGGTGTACATATGCATGTTACTCTACTACTGTGAGTTAAAGTAATGTATTTGTGCTGGTTTTTCATCTGAAAAGGATGCTTAATTCATTTTGTACTGAATTAAAGATATGTGTATGCTAATAATCACATTCAAATTTGCATCCTGACACCTTCCCAAAGTGACGTGGAGTCTGGAATTAAAACTCCACCAAAACTTCTTCACTCTGGGATTCATGGAAAATAAAACGGACAGCTTCTTTTTTTTTTTTTTATACTCCCAGTGGCAGGTAAGGAGAAGACAAAGCGTCAGAAGTGATTTCAAGCATGTATAAAACAACTGCCACCAACCACCTCAAGGATAGCAACTGTCCCAGTATTCTCTATATGATTTAAGTTAACGCAATGTATTGACTAGAATGGATCACATTATGTAGGTGGCTGCGAACATACAATGGGCATGCAATCGGCATGGTTAAAAAAAAATCTAATATTTTTTAAGCTGTGTCTGTCTTTCCTGTATTCCCTGCACACTTTGAGGAGAACAAATACAGGAGGTTTCTAGAATGATCATCAAGGCCTAATGAAGTCAGTAAAGGGAATCATGGGTAGCCCAGACGAATGTACAGGAGATAAAAGGAGTGGACCTTCTGATTGCTGATGGTAATACTGTCTTTAACTTGGTATGAAAGTATTATAATAATAAGTAGTCTTTTAGCAGATTGTTGTATCCCCTATGATTTACAGAGACAAGGCTACGTAGGGCTTGGCTTTACATGTCACCTGCAGGGCAGAGTACAGTGACTTGCACAGGGTAACATACAGAGAGGCACTAGTGGCAAAACTGGGAACCCTCTAGGAACGTGCCCTCTACCCTACCCATCAGAGCAGCCGCCTAAACTTCTCAAATAATCTGCTTTGGTTAAAATACTAAAGGAATTGTGTGCTGGTGGTGTCAGTCAGTTGGATAGAAAAGGCAAATAGCTGTATTATTGCAATTAAAACGTTTTAATGCAATAGCTTGAGTCATTTTTATTGATTAATTTGATTTGCAATAGGTACTTCATATAATGTTGTAATTTATATACACAGGTTTTATATATAATATAAGTGGGTAACGGTGCTTATAGTTTCCACAACAAAGTCTTTCTCAGGAATCCTACATAGACCGTACATTTCAAAAGAACGGGGGGAAGCAGACATTTTTCACTGGTTCCTAATCTGACTGTTGAGGTAAACCTGGTTGGAGTTTGCAGTATGCTCTGTAAATTTTGCTGCAGTGCAGCAAGGCTGTATTGTAACAGTACCATTCAGAGTGTGTGTTTGTTTTTTTAGCATCGTTTGGAGTGGTGGAACATTTCCAGACAGTTTTGTAAAAAATTGCATTAGTCTCCAAGTTTCCGATTCATCCATCATTGTTGGCAATCCCTTTGCTTGGTAGCCTTCCATTTTTATCCAAGCACTTGCAACAGCTTTGTCAACATTTTATGCTGACCTTTGGGAAGTTCTCTTGCTCTTTTTTTTCTTCTTGTTGTTCTTTTCCTTTCACTTCTGTGCTCAGAGCGCTAACAGTTTTTTTTATTCTTGTTTGCAATCTTCTCAGTGTTTAATCATTTTCTTTACAGAAAAGGAGGTCTCCTCCTGTGATAATGACAGAGCACAGCAATCAAAGAAATTACATGCGTTCTGATAGCGTTAATTATAGTTTCTTCTAGAAATTTGAATACAAACAAGAATTCCATTGATTAATTTTATGCCTACTCTATTGTTATGACATCACTTTGACGCTAGAAGGTAATACCCGAAGAATTATATTTAAAATGAAAAACCCACTGCAAGACCACTTAGATTTCCAAACAAACTGCAGGGAGGTGTTTATTGAAAAGTGCAACACAGTGGAAAGCTAGATTTTTCTCATTCAGGCTTAAGGCCCATCTGATTCACTTTCAATTTAGTGTTGCTACAGGTAGCTCAGTGTGTAAATTAAGTACCATTGCCACATAGCCTAGCCAGCTGACTATATGTGTAGTTGGCAACAGGTTCCAGCTCCTTTTGCTTCAATACATCTTACCAGAGGAAGACTTCAGAGACTTACAGCTCTGACATAAACGCTGTAGACAGGAGATAAAGGCTTCAAACAACAACATTCTTTGGCTGTGGTTGTTGCCAGCAAGGGGCGCAAGGGGTGAATGTTTATTTTGATTAAAATGGCATCAGCCATCGCCGAAAACGTCTAAATACAACCATCTGCTTCTCCTGACCTCTCGGGGTTTAGAACGAACCAGGTGGCAACTGTAGCCTTTCTCTTCAACGCGGATTGATAAGCTGTCTGGAGGACTGAAGTCGGTTGAGATCCATTTTCAGTTTCCAATTAAAACTGCCATTTATTTAGCGACGGTTTAAAAATTTAAAACCTAATCACTTTTGTTTCATGCCTGTCTTACTATAAGAATATCATACTTTCTGCTTATTCTTCATTTGCATACCTAGTAGGAGGATGAATACATTTGCAGTGATTCCATCAAGATTAGGAAGGTTTGTGTGGGGCACAAACCTAACTCTAGCCTTAGCTATAACACTAATCATAAACCTGGCCCTAATCCCAATCCAAATCCTTAATTCTGACCTCAGCACTTTCATCTCGGCACCTACAGTACATCATATATCACTACTAGCCTGAATATTTCTAACTTCTTCTCTAGCATTTGTAATGGACAGATTGCCTGAAAGAGCCAGCTTGGTGTTCTGAAATGACTCTTTACTGTACCAGAGAGAGTATTCCCTGAGAGAAGCACAATTCCCAGATGTCAGGTTGTCAGTCAACTTGAAAGCAGGCATTTATCTACAGTCACAAGTGTCTTTGTTTAACATTTAAACATCGAATATACTGAAAATAACGTCAGCCAGCACACAGACAGATTGTTAGATATTTTCTGAAACATCAGAAGCATGAAACATCAGTTGTTTCAATGTCTGTTTTTTTTTCCCCATTTAATTTTCACCTGTACCAAAACATAGGATTGTAGCTAGTGAGCCCTACATCTTTCCAATATATATTGAATGTCTTTACTGCCTATACACATGTAGTTATTCCTAAACACACAACAATAGGATAGAACTGGATTGAACTGCAATTCTTCACAATCTTTTTCTATCACTATACAGATGTTAGTGTATACATCCATATATATATATGTGTATATTAACATTTTCCAATGATATCTTCATAATGAAATTCAGAAGCTTTATTAATAGTAAATTACCAGTAATAGGGGAGGTGGGGTTACGTGTAGCGGTGGAGATAGGAGGGGATAAGAGGGACTTTATACAACAAGTTGGTAGGAGAGGAATAAAGTCATGCCAGCGAAAGGGGGAGTCGCTGAGGTTGAGCTTGGCTCCCTCTTAAAGGTCGTGGAGAATCGGATCCGTACTGCGATCGGCAATCAACAAGGTAAGTGAGGCACCTTATGGATCTTGAAATAATAGCTCTTACGGTACATTTTAAATGGAAATAGGAAAGGCAGAGTACTTCGATAATGTGGACATAATTCAATTCAGCTTTCTTTTATTATTGTTCTGTCCATTTGAGAAGTTACAAGAGTGACAAGGTTGAGTCTTGAAACACTTGAAAGAGAAAATGTTGTATTTAAAGGTATTCACCAGTGTGTCATGTATTGATGTTGAAAGGTCAAGCAAACAAAACAATACCAACTGTGATCTGGCCGAAGCAGTTACAACTGGTGTATTTGAATGGATGTAGAACAAATATCCCTTAGTATACTCTTAGAACGGATCTTCTGTATCCACTTTTACAACGTAATTAGTCTATAAACTGGGAGAGATAAGAAATGCATTTGAGATATGCCGTACAAATATCTAAATATCTTGAGCAGCGCTGAAGATACAGTGCTTGCAGACACGCAGGTCAATCATTGTGATCCTTAAGTGCAGATTCTGCCGCACTGTGTACAACTTGGTGCTTGTTTTCAACTTTATTGAGTGATCTAGTCTAGTTATCAATCACATTTTGAACAGTGTACTTCATTTCTATCACTCGGTTGAAATTTTGGGGCTCTTCCCATGAGATAAGTTAAAGGTTGTTAATCTTGCCATCATTTCATTATATCTTCCTTTTGTCAAGTTCTGATGCATTTAATATAGATTATAATTACAGAATAACAAAACCAACAAACAAACAAGAAAAGTGACAAGGAACGGCAATATACACAGGAGTTCTCAGGGAAGCAGTACTACGGGAAAGCAAGCTCCCCCACCATTCTGTCTTCTGTACTTCATGATACATGATATCCATGATATAGAAGTGTGGCCTAAGGCCTTTTCATTCACTTCCTATCATAGTAAATTCAACTGAAAAAATGTATACTGTATCTCCCATCTCTCGACTTCTATGAAGCCTAGCTTTCTTATGTGTGTTACTACCATTTCAAGATGGCTATTTTGTAGTATATATCAATAATTATGTCTTCAGTTGAAGCTGAAGCAACCAATTTACAAACGAGTGTAATATAGTGGAAAAAAAACAAATGTCAGTAGGTAAAAAAAAAAAATAGAATATTACCTTTTTATGCACTGTGTAGCAGGAATCTGATCATTTTGTTTGGGGTCAGATTTGTACATTTCTAAGCTTTGATCAGGTGGCTTTTGGAAACAAAATAAAGGAACACAATAAGAATAGTATGTTTAAAAAGTAACATTCACTGGGGTGTAGAAATATACTTCGTACTATATATTTGTACTCAAATTGCAATTTTGCTACTTACAAAATATATTTTGTCCCCTAAAATATGATGTACTTGTTATTTTCTGAAATAATTATTTTGGAGTGATGACAATTGGCCCTACCCCAGGCTGTCTTTGATTTACCAGCCATCTTAAGTCTTATACCTTTTCTTAAACAATACATATATTCTAGTGCTTCTTCTGTTTCTGCTACTTCTGCATTTGTTTTTTTTTCTTTGCTGCTTTCTTCATTTGCACTCTGCCTGTCCTCAAAGGCCTGTCTCATGCTTGTTTGTGATTTTCAACACTTATATATTCATGTTGATTTTTGACTTTGATCTATTGTATTTACTTGCAGTTCCTTTGGGGCAGCCAAAAAAGGAAACATGTATATGAATATTTGCGCAGCAGCATTTTAATTGTTCAAAGTAGACACAGTTGCAACTGAATGAAATGAAGAGTGAATCTAAAACCGGGGGGGGGGGGGGGGGGGGGGAAGCATGAATGGAAGGTTGTACTGTACGAAAGTACAATAGAAGATCATCCACCAAATTCCCATTTGTTTGAGGCTGACAAAACTATTGTGAGCTCTGTTGTGTGTTAGAATTAATTCAGTGCTCGTCTCTGGAACAAGTCTGTAGGTGAGATCTTGTGAAGAATTGTTCTTCACTAAATTGAATTGGTGGAGTAATCCTAAACCTCTGTACCTTTTCTGTAGGGTATGTTATTTACCCCCTCCAGATTCCCAGTTTGTTCATTACCAGTTTTGTTTTTGCTACCTGTTTTTGAAATATAATAATAATTTAATAATCTGTCACTAAGCACCCTATTGAGATCATGAGGTGTCTTTGCAAAACAGCTTTAAAACAAGATCCTTTTATTCATCTTGTTCCTTGCATTAGATAAAATGTGTGAAACTACCCTTGTGTTAATCCGATAGAAGTGTTTTTCTTAAGTGGAATGTCTAATGGAAGTTCTGCAATTACAGATCTAATTGTGTTTAAAACAGGGGTTATCTTAACACCTGAAATGGTTGTCTTGTTTTTTGTGCACCGTCTCAAAACAGATGTCTTGTTGAAATTACGATGGTAAAACAATCGAATGCTGCAACGTTCTAACGTGTTGGTAAACTATAAGTAAATAAATATGCTTCAATTCTGTCAGATTCAAAATAAAATGAAATGACGAACATGAAAACCCCTTATTTTTAGACAGTGTACTAACCTGTATTTTTCCCTCAGCTGTTGTGCTTGATGCCAATGATGTTGGTGCCTTAAACATAACAATTCAAAAATTCCTCGATTTTATTTCATTCAAATTGGACAAACGTAGATATGAGAAGTGTTTATGTATGTTGTATTATTGTATTGTTTTAAGTTGTGTGAGTTATTCTACAGAAGAAAGAAAACAAACACCACAAAATGTTAGTTCACACTACATTTTACCAGGTTTTTAATAGTCTTTTAGAAGAAGTACAAAGACTGCCAATTAAATGTGTATTAGGAATTATAAAAAATTGTATCCTACAAATGCTGTGATGCTTTGCTTCATGAAATTGCTGATGACTGTATTCATTGAGCATTATGCCAGTGCTGAAGAATATTTTGAATCAGTTTGGGGACAAACTGCTACAGAAAAAGAGTTTAGGTTTTCCCTTGATATATTTATTGCATAATTTCGCAGGGCAAGAGTGCAATCAGCTCAATTACCCTGAGCCATCAATTTGCAAACCTAATATACCATATGCAACATTATTATTATAATGAATACTACAGAAGGGGTACTTACTGGTATTCGGTCTCAGAAATCACAACTTCAGCTGAGATCTTCATTTGGTTGCATTAAGGATCACAGAGCAGATATTGCTTGTCAAAATTCAGCAAGGAATGACACACAAATTATATTTTCCCGCTCTTTCCTTTTTACAATTTGATTATCTTTCTTCTGGAGAATTAATACTGGTCTTTTATTTTGCAAAAGCACACAGAAGAGTTTCTTTTGATTACAAAATTAGCAAAAGTTTTGGAGGCCCTGAGAGGTGATTGTGTTTATTGGGCAGCCCCCTGTGGAGACATATTGTAGATATACACACACAGGTAGAATAATGTGAGCAATTGACATCTGTCTCTGTTTGGGAAAACTCCCAGTTAGAGAGATTTATTCATTTTACGTTTTATGAATCGCAGGTTCTTGTAATTAAGCCAATACTGTGAGGTGGATATTTCAAGCTGGGTGCACTTTAATTGACTAAATTTGCTTAGACAGACACATGAAGCTAAAATAATATCAAACATATTGCTCTTATGCTTCATCAGAACCCTTTTTACAAGAGCCTGCAGCTGGTACAACCTGATGTGGTTTAAAAAGCTATACAATCAGACTATTAACTGTGCTTGATAGAACCACAGTCATACACGGCATACGGCATGATTTTTAACTAACACAAAACGATGTTCGATAGATAGATGGGCATGTGTTTCCTGTTCATGTGAGGGCTGAAAAAAATGCTCATATTTAAAGCCAGTGGACTCAGGAAACATGGTACCTGTTTTACATACTGCATAATGAGCCTGCTGTTTTGATTTAGTTTATTTGTTGAATGATCGCATTCTGGGAAAAAAAAAAATGGTATAATTTTTTCCCTTCCGACTATTTGATGGATAGCTAGAAACTTTCAGGCAGGCTTTGATGATGCTGTTGATTTATCTCTTGCCTTTGAAGCTCCCAATCTCCAACACTGCATGGAAACGCATGCATACAGAGCGCTGGAGTTTAAACGCCACTTTTGGGGTTTTGTATGTACATATTTGCCGCAGCTATCTCTCTGCTGAGAACAATAACCACACAGGTGTCTCACTGGAGCTCAGATGCGTTCTGATTGTTGGGTGTCTAATTATCATTACAGGTGTATTGATCTACAAGTTACCACCAGACACAAACACTGTACCCATAAGCAGGGGCCGAGAGTGGAGGGGAGGTAAGCTTGAGTGAAGCGAGATAAGCTACACTACAGAGGAATAAGATCTATATTTCAACGAGAGTGACCATGCTGTTCTGTAACTGTACTGATGAAATAGGATATTTTTTGTGTGTGTGTGTTCTTTGTTTGTTACTTTCGTAAACCTGGTGTCACCTTGCTCAGGTCCGGCGTGTGTCAATCTCTGTTTAATGTCAAGGCTGTACTTGGCATGAGTCGCATGGAGTGATCCAAGCCAAAGGGTTACTGCAGAGAGGGAATGGCATCTGACTGGGCAGGCTGGTTTCAGATGGCCGGTCTTACTGTGGCGGCAGAGAAACCTACAGAATCCAAAAAAACGTGTCTAATATTTGGACCATCTAACCTTTAAGTATTTAGTTGAATGTATCCCTTCACATCGCTATACTAAACACGCCGCTGTTATTCTTGTTGACTATAATCTCAATGTCATGTAGTGAGCTTTTATGTTCTGGACAAGTATGGTTTTCAATCTCTTGCTAACTTATTATTATGTGACACATACTAATTTTACTAACATACTAGTGAATTTCCTCAAAGATCTCAATTCCAAGTGTTGAATCCCTACATGCAGACAAAAACATTGTTCACTTAATAATTAATCGCAGGGCTTTAATAATCTACATGGTTTAACTGCTCAAGATATCGGTGACATCACTTTTCTTTTTTGCAACGTGTTCCATGAGAGCTTTGACATTGTGCCGTGATAAGGTCCGAACTGAGCGGTTTAAATTGAATCTCAAACTTGGACTCGTGTGAAGTTTGCCATAATCTCTGCCTTTGATAATGTGAAACGTTGTGGTTCTGTGAGGAGCAGGCTGGCCCTGCAAGAAGGTGCCAGCCGGAGCAGATGCCACATATGGCAGAAAGATTGCCTTGTAGCACACACAAGACTAGTGTCATTTTTTCAATTTTTGTTTTAAAACAAATGTGATCGGAGTGGGGATTGGATTAGTGTTTCTGTGGGCAGCAATAGAGTACAATAATTCCATTGTAAACATGTAGATAATACTGTATCAAATTAAATGTATGGACCTGGCTTTCAGAGGTAGATCCTAATGTATTTGAATGTTCTTCACCCAATGTTCACCTTCACGAATGGTGGTTGTAATGGAGAAAACCAAACAAACTTCTATCACTTATGTTTGTGCTGTAGTTCTGTTTATTTTTGTCATATTTATGGTCCATTACACTGTGTTGTAAGCTGTTGGCTCTGGTGTAGGAAATACTGATACATAGATGCCATGGGCCCGGTCCTTTTGGTTATGATTTAATTAGGAGAGCTGTTTAACCATGGCAGCTTTTGAAGGAACAAAAATGCAAATAGTCTGTTACAGCAACATCGGCAGCATGTAAATAGCAAAATCAAAGACAAAGACTTGGCTTTTTTTTCAGTCTGTGCTCACCGTGCATAGAGGAGGTGAAAGGGAGAAGATAGGGAGAATCAAAGAGTAAATTATCTTACGCTATCTGGGAGAAATATGCTATTTGTGCCAATTGCACTGGCCAGATGAAACCAATTACTGCATTGCAGAGGATAAAAAGAGAAAAATGAAGGTCAGGTATCACAACAGTTCATTCAGGTATCTGTTTCATGCTACAGTTTGTTTTCTTTTTTCTTCTTTGCTCGGCTCTAGAAAAATGAACCTGTGCCATAGCAGTGATTGAGCTGTAGAATGACGAGAGCCTCTCTAGACGCAGTAAGATTATCAGGCTCCCAAGCTCCGTGTGCCTTTTCGATATCCTGCAGAAATAACGTCCCTATCTGGGTTCTACCACCACCAAAGTACTTTTCACTTTAATTATGAACCATCATATTCTTCAGACACCAAGGAAAAGAAACGTTGAAAAAGTCACGTCAGTTTATGTCTGGCACAGAAGAGCTCCCAGGGTTTTTCCATTAGGTTTTTTTGATGAAGAATCTTTTGGTTATAATACAGCTGTTATGTCTATATTTCTCCAGCGTTAGACACATTTCCCAGCTTTCTACTGCAGTTAAAATTTTGCTTTGCTTGTTGCTTAACGTTGTAAAAATATTATTCACAATTACATTGTCTTTTCAACTGCAAACGTTTACAATTGTTTTTTAAAATGCATTATTATGTGAGTCTTCTTATTAGCATTATTCTTTATTCTGGATGGAGAACTTTTTTTCCATCTGTAAGCAAGTAAGTAAGGGTCAACTGTAGATATGAACGGATATTTTATGTAGGCCAGCCTCAACCAGATGTCTTTAGGATTTTTTTTTTCCCCTTTTTGATGCTTTACTGCCCAAAACAATCCTCAGGCATATTTGTTTGGGCTCTTTTCATTGTTCCAGTAGACATCTGTAGGGCCTCAAGGTGCTTGGGTCATTTCTTCACACAGCTGTCTACTATAGCCAGTTTTCAGGGAGAAAATCAAATATAAATCCCATAATGCTTCCTTTTTACACACACCGCCACATACACATGCACACACACACATACACATACACACGCACACACACACACACACACACACACACACACACACACACACACACATACAGTTATGATGCTTTTCAAAGCAATCAGGTCTTTTATCTTTTATATTTTATACTTCATTTACCAGGCCTGACTAAGTTACATCAATTTGAAAAGGATTTTTTAGAAGTAAGCTTTATCGGGGGTCATCAATTGCAGACCTGTTTCTTTTCTGAACAGTGATGTCAATCAGTAAACCAGTTAAAGTGACCTTTCCAATCTTTCTCCTTCGGAGCTCTGTCCTGTTCCCTGTGAAAGCAGTAAAATAGTCCCTAATAAGCAAGAAAAATGCAATTGTGTATGTTTTTTTTAATATATATGAATGTATTCTCTTCTGAGGATGAATGACAAGGTCACAACTGTTCGGAGAAGCAGTTCTCTCGACTCCTGCTGCTATTAACCACCGCTAATAGACAATGTCTCAACCTCTCGGAAAGGTCTATATTGAAAACTGTTACATTTAATCAAAGAAAAACAAAATGAGAGCAATGGAAAAGCAAGTAGTTTGTAAGTGAACAAGATATATTAAAACTAAATGAAATACAAAGAACACAGATGAAGGGGCACTTCTAATTTTAAATGACTCAAAGCTAAAAATATAAGTGCCGTGAAATTGCCTTCTGTGCCTCCTATTATTTCCATTTCCAACGTTCATCCTATAAAAGACGTGTGCTGCTGTAATCCTTCATAGTCATACGGTTTACACTATAGGAATGAGGAAGGAGTCTTAATGAAGGTTTGCTTTCTTTCTCGTCTATGGCCCAGCATCAGGAGGTGACCACAAGAAAATCCACTTTTTTCCATTACATGACACAAACAGGCAGTTCATCTTTCTCCCTGGACTGAGAGATTGTCATTTATTTTAGTGTAATAACTTTATAGTAATTTCTGTCGCCTCAGCATCAGCACACAACTCTATATTGTCCAAGCCTGGTATTGTGCTGCAGCGCTGTGCCGTCTTAATTATGTCATAAATCACTAGGCATCATCGAGTCCTGAGCACTTTCTTGTTTGCGACCATGCTCTGGTTCTAAGACAAATCAAATCACCGTCATCCTGCAGTGCGGCCTTTCAAACCCCAAACCTTTTGGAGTTTATTTTTTAATTGTCTCTCTGTCTACCCCTAAACTGTGAGTATCAGACCTCAATATATTTTTCTCTTTACAGTCGCCATCTTCAGACTTGCTTTATTTACATGTTGGTCTCATTTGGTTTCTTTTTGATAGTTACTTTGAAATGGTGCTCAGCACAAGAAACATTTTTTTTGTATATACTAATCATAAAAATAGTAATAATAAATGCAGGTGTGTAGCATTCATTATTTCTACGGTTGAGTGCCTTACACAGCAGGAGTGACAAACCATCAGGAACAAAGTGAAGCAGAGACAGATACATCTGTATCTGGTGGGTTGGCCTTGTTGCAATAGGTCTGCATTCATAGGGTATTTTTACCAAAGACACAGAAGCACAGTAGGAGTATTAGTCAACTCTGTTTGTGTTTTTTGTTTTGTACTACAGATGGTTCTGCATTTATGACAATGGCACAGGAAGAACGCTATATTCCTAGACATTTTTGGAAAGAGGAAATCCTGTTTGAGAACCTAATTCCTCAATGTTTCTGTCTTTCTGCAAATTTACTCCTTTAAAAGTGTGGCTTAATTAACCCATCTCTTCCTTGATCCTTGTTTTATTCTAGAGATGTTTTATTGCAGAATTGCAGGGGTGGTATTTAGGGGGGACAGAGGGAAGGGGCACATAACACAGAAATAAATGGACTTTAATCAGTGAATGCCCCCAAACATGTAGCCTTTGTTGAAATTAGTAACTTGGTTTCACAGTCTTCTGGGTGGAGAGTTCCCTAGTTTTCCTCGGTTGCACTTTCCAGCGCAGATATCCCACATAGTGACAGGAGAATGGACTGTGGATGGGAAACTTCTGTAGAGATATTATTGTTCTTGTTTCTCTTTGTTGTGATGGGACTAGTGCCTCATCATAAAAGAGATCGGGATCTAAATTTAGCCAGTTTACACAAAGCTGGCATAGCAACAGAGACGGGTGAAGACAGAATCTGTAGATTCTGATTTGTGCTTTGAAAGGCCTCAGAACTGAGTGGGTTTGACTGAGATGTGGGCCTGTCTCATTTGTTTACTTTAACAACAACCCTTTAAGAGGCTAAACTCTGCACTAATGCACAAATAATGGCACCAAACTTTCTGGCATTCGAGAGATACAGAGAAAAAGGGATTAAAAACCGAGCGTTAAAGAGTAATGTGAGAAGAGTTTTTATCTGCATATCACCTGAGTCATCGACAACAGTTGCTTGCATTTGTAGAGGTGAAGCTAGCATTAACCTGGCTCTTTGGAAAGTGTATGACAGCGACACCTTTCTTTACAGAAACCGGTATTCTCCCCGGGTTACAGAGAATGCAATTAATGACAATGTGGTTTCAAATGACATTTCTCAACTATAATCAATCTCTGAAATGTGTGATTATTATTGTACAGTAGCTGTGTAGAATACGTTGCTGCTCCATATGAAATCTATGTACCCTGCAGTCAAGATCCTATTAACTGAACTAAGTGCAGATATTGTGTATTTTTACAAGTGTTACTGCAATAACCATGCTGTTCTTAGCTTCTTGTGTATATTTGTTTATAAAAAATGCCTCGTAACAAGAGGGAAGGGGTGGGTTTTGTTGAGGAGGAGAGGAGGAGGAGAAGACAGTGTTTGTTTCCAGTTGTATGAAACCTGGTACTGACTTGAGATTTAGCTTGTTCAGCAGGTTATTAGTGAACTAAATGGATAGATAAATATCGATTTTCTAAGAAAGCACTTCCATATTCTAACACATTACCTCTTGTAGAGGGGGGAAGCAAATATTTAAAACTATAACCTCCCTATAACACATTCCTTGCTTGTATATAGGCTACAGCTCCCAGTACTGCTGCCCTGCATTTTATATTTGCCTCAATAGTATACAGAGAGTGCTGCTTTCTCCGTTGGTTTTATTAATGATAGTCCCAAAGCCTCATAACTTTCCATTCTTTGCTTGGATTACCACATTGTCCATATCATGTAATATCAATGTGCCGTAGAGGCCTGAATTATGTATTTGTCAGAGGCCCCTGCATGCATCATGTGCATGATTCAAATGAGGATGTTAAGTTTACTGTCATCACTACATGGACCCGAATTCCGGTGTGATGTACATTTTCTCATCTACAGCCACATCTCTGTATAGCTTACTGTACATAATGTTTTAAGCAGGATTTGATGTCCAATTATTCATAAAAAGGCAACACAAAAATAATGTAGCAAAAATAAGTTGTATTGTGATAATTGGAAGGATGTCATTCGATTGTGCATTTATAGACTAATTTCCACCTGACTGATGATGTTCAGTCCTCCTTGACCTAAATTGTATTAGAGTAATGAAGTATTACAAGGTTGCCTGTCTTCAGAAGTGAGCACAGCCTTTACAGCACAAACAGACACTCTGATTTACTAAGGGGGGATAAAACAGTCCCAGTGCAACTGGTAAGGCCACAAACAATACCTGTAATGCTCATGAGCAGACTTTCAGGCCTTCATAGTTGGGATTGTTACATAATGTTATTTATTCGTTCAATTAATTATTAAGGGTAACTGCAGATGTGTTAAAAATGTATATAGAAACTCTTCATGCTTAATTTGGACTAGAAGATGTTACTTGGGTAAGTGTCTCTTCATGGCAGACAGATATATGTGATTGTAATACTGGTTGGTGCCAGTGCAAGCTGGAGTCTGCTGTCTGCTGTCTGCTGTCTGCTGGGATCTTTAAATGTATTGCCTTTGTTCTGGTGCTCAGTTCAAAAAGCTGCAAGTGGTTTGATAGCACAGGCATCCAGTAAGAGGGGTGTTTCTGTGTGGGGCAAAAGTAAGACTCCTACATACAGTACTGTGCAAAAGTATTAGCCAGGTGTGAAAAAATACTGTAAAGTAAGAATGCTTTAAAAAATAGATGTGTTAATAGATTATATTTATCAATTAACTAAATGCAAAATGAGTGAACAGAAGAAAAATCTAAATCAAATCCATATTTGGTGTGACCACCCTTTGCCTTCAAAACAGCATGAATTCTTCTAGGTACACTTGCACAAAGTCAGGGATTTTGTAGGGATATAGTCAGGTGTCTGATTAAACAATTATACCAAACAGGTGCTAATGATCATCAATTCAATAAGTAGGATGAAACACAATCATCAACTGAAACAGAAACAGCTGTGTAGGAGGAATAAAACTGGGTGAGGAACAGCCAAACTCAGCTAACAAGGTGAGGCTGCTGAAGACAGTTTACTGTCAAACGTCAAACACCATGGCAAGACTGAGCACAGCAACAAGACACAAGGTAGTTATACTGCATCAGCAAGGTCTCTCCCAGATGGACATTTCAATGCAGACAGGGGTTTCCAGATGTGCTGTCCAAGCTCTTTTGAAGAAGCACAACGAAACAGGCAATGTCGGAAGACCACAGACACAGTGGTCAACCAAGGAAACTTACTGCAGCAGATGAAAGACACATCATGCTAACTTCCCTTCACAATCGGAAGATGTCAAGCAGTGCCATCAGCTCATAATTTGCAGAAAACAGTGGCACCCTGGTACACTCATCTACTGTCCAGAGAAGTCTGGTCAGAAGTGGCCTTCATGGAAGACTTGCGGCCAAAAAGCCATACCTCCAACGTGGAAACAAGGCCAAGCGACTCAACTATGCACGAAAACACAGGAACTGGGGTGCAGAAAAATGGCAGCAGGTGCTCTGGACTGATGAGTCAAAATTTGAAATATTTGGCTGCAGCAGAAGGCAGTCTGTTCGCGGAAGGGCTGGAGAGCGGTACACGAATGAGTGTCTGCAGGCAACAGTGAAGCATGGTGGAGGTTCCTTACAAGTTTGGGGCGGCATTTCTGCAAATGGAGTTGGGGATTTGGTCAGAATGAATGATCTCCTCAATGCTGAGAAGTACAGGCAGATACTTATCCATCATGCAATACCATCAGGGAGGCATCTGATTGGCCCCAAATTTATTCTGCAGCATGACAACGACCCCAAACATACAGCGAACGTCATTAAGAACTATCTTCAGTGGAAAGAAGAACAAGGAGTCCTGGAAGTGATGCTATGGCCCCCACAGAGCCTGTCTGGGATTACATGAAGAGAGAGAAGCAACTGAGGCTGCCTAAATCCACAGAAGAACTGTGGTTAGTTCTCCAAGATGTTTGGGCCAACCTACCTGCCGAGTTCCTTCAAAAACCTAGAATTGATGCTGTTTTGAAGGCAAAGGGTGGTCACAACAAATATGGATTTGATTTTTCTTCTGTTCACTCACTTTGCATTTTGTTAATTGATAAATAGAATCTATTAACATGTCTATTTTTGAAAGCATTCTTACTTTTCAGCATTTTTTCACACCTGCCTAAAACTTTTGCACAGTACTGTGTGTATTTATTTATTTATTCAGCTCAGTGCAGGAGGGTGGCAATGGGAAGAAGGGAGTCTGGAGTTGACTTTCTGGGTTTAAAAACTAACATTTAAAAGGCAATACAATCAGTCTGGACCCCCTTTGAGCTCCTTGAAGTAGTGTTCTTCAAATGCTCTTTTCGAGGCTCCATTGCCATACATTGTGTGTCTGTATTTGTTGTGCCAGCTAGCTCCCTGGGCATACAGTGTGAGTAACAACTGTGCTCTCATCGGAGCAATTGGCGGCACAATAAATGATTTACTCTAAATCATTAAGCATGGACCTTATAAACGATTCGCAATTTGCACTGCCAAGGTCAACATCATCCTCAGTCATCTATGCTGTTTTTGTTTTGTGTTTTACAGTGTGGTTTTAATTTATATTATTATGGGGAAATATTGAAATGAATTGGATTGAAAAATATGTAACCTCTGCTTCCTACCCCATTAGTTGTAGGATGGCAAATCTGACTGACGTCACATTAGTAGTTTCAATAGGTTACATGCAAATGGAAGTAGCTATCCTAAGGACAAGAGGAATGCTGAGCAGAGGCTTCTAAAGGAAATACATATACATTTTATATTGTTTAAACAAAGGGGGGATTTAATAGTCCAGATCACCTTGCTGATCAGATTTGCTCTGTTTCTGTTTAAAATACAGACCGGGTTAATGACATTTTGTTGGTAATAGTCACTTTGTTTTTGTTTTTATTATTATTGTTGTTGTATGCCATGAAGAGAAAGTGTAGGAAGTGTTATTTGGGAAGAAAGAATATACTGTGTGAAGAATCTGGCTGTATTCTTTCAGAGTGTGACTCAAGGTGTTTGACTTGCTTTTGTAAAGGGAAAATTAATTCTCTTTAACTGGGGGTGAGTAATTACCGTCTATGACATTCTTGTGAGTATAAATGTAACCAGTTTAGCTACTGCATCCTGGAAGGTGGTTCGCAAACGTATTTATCGACTTCTCGTGTGTTAGACAGGGAAGGATAATGAACTCTACCAGCATGACCCTGCATATACTCTTAAATTAAATAGGGCTCGTGAATTCAGGTTAAATTATACAATGCTGAAAATGTATCACTTCCTGTTCAGTCTTAACTCTCTGTAGCACATAGCAATTCATATTACCGGGATGCCAACACAATTCCCTTTGTGAGCTGTATATTATTTTAATTAAAAAATAATACATCTGTAATAGAAACACATCTGTTTGAATGTTCTCCAAATCACTACATATCCTAATGCTTCTATACGCAGTTACATGGGAATCTGCCGGTTGTAAAATCTGTAAAGTCTCCAATGGGAGTCTCATTTCTATTGCTGTAGTATCCCTAGGATTTTTTGGAATTGAAATATCTAGTTACTCAAATATATATTTGTGGCCAGTTTGGCACTGACACAGTTCTTGGCTGGGAGGTCCTCGGTCCTTATATGATGATTTTCGCCTCTGAAAGAGATTATAATGATTATGGTCACTAAAAACTTCAAACATTACCTGCTTCCTATATAAATAATAGGACTACAAAAATCACTTATTGCTCCTTCTTGGCCAGACAGATGATATTTATGGCAGCGATTCAGGAAAAATTCAAAACAAACCCATAACATAGTCTGTGATATTCCCTTTTGGACTTTAGTTTTAACTCATAAGCACTTAGTGATCTGCACGCAGTGTGTAACGGATACCATCACATTACTGAAACGTTTATTTGATTTCCACCGCTATTATTCTCTATGTTACCGAGCTCGCGATGTGTGTGAGATCAATGGATACGAGATGTATTTACAACTGGTGTGACCTGATATGTCTTCAGAGAGGGATAAAACACTGCAGAAAGACAGCAGTTAGCGAATCCACTCTCCAACGCTAGTGGGTGCATAAACTACATTTGAAAGAAAGTAGCTAGCACCTGAAGAACAAGAACAATCAGCTTGCTCTGTTTTTTTTTTTTTAAGACAATGGGTCTACACTCTATTATGATTAGAGAGACTCCCATTTTAAGAAAGAAGAATTACTGGAAGGTGAGGTGAGCAGATTTGAAGTTCAGACACAGACATTTTGCTTTGTCAGGGGTTCCAGATCAACTTCACCAAATGACTAATAGCCTGAGATCAGTTAAATGTGAGGATGACCAGTGTTGCTAAGCAATGGGCCTCTTCTTTTATGAAGCAAGGCCACTCTTTCAGATTGGCAGGAGAGTGATGGATGGTGCAAAGGAAAACTCAGTCATTTGCAAAGAAAAAAGGTTCTGAGATAATGTAATTTACATGGAGTCATTTGTGCAGGTTTTCTTTTTTTTAAACTATGTGATATATAGTCACACATTTGCAAAATCTTGCTTAATAGCACTCCTGTTAATGTCAACATTATGAGTATGGTAAATGAATGAATTTTGCATTTAGCCTACAATACATATGTGCAAAACAGTAGGTGGTACTAGCCCAGGAAAACCTAGTATATTGGTGAACTCAATATCACCAGGTTTACTCAGTCCTTTCATGTCAGATTAAGAGGGTATCACTGTCAGTGCACATTCCCTTAATAACCCGTTGCGAAACACTGAAGGCGTTTCACTTTTCCTAGTCTTTAAAGGCCCTGATGAACTGAGATATGTCTTTGATCACTGGGATGGAGTTGCTTGTTGAAGCAAAAACACACCATTCATTCATTCCTCACTTTGTTATTAAAATCATCACTGTGTATGAATTCTTTAAAGGGTAACCGATGTTGTCAACGTTGTGTAAACCACCATAATTACAAGGGTTTCATTGTTTAAGGTGACTTCTTATTTTCAGTTTCTGATCTGAAGACACCAATTGAAGACTGAGGTGATCAATTGCTCATTTAAAAAAATTAGCCCTGCTTGCAAAAACACTTGTTCCACTTCTTTAAAATTAATTAAGATTAAAAAAAGTAATGTATCTGTTGAAATATTTAAGTCTCTGGGGAATATGGAATGGACAGCATTTCAATGTTCATCATATAAATACCAGACTTGTGACTGAGCATCTGTGTCAGATACTGCTGTGTTAGTGGCTGCTCTTTTTGTGCTTTTGCTGCACAGTTGTCAGCTTTTTCAATGTGTTTCATTTTAATAAAGCAGAACTATATGTACATTTGTATTACCTTTTTATTACTGTCTGTTCTAGTATCTTTAAGTTTTTGATAAGTAGTGGTTTAAGGCAACACATCTTCTTTGCGGTATCCTGTTAAAAACTTGAGTCAGTAAGATTTAATTTTCTGCAGCATCGGTTGACTTTGATTGGCAGCCACACTGATCTTGATACAGAATGCTACACCAGGAACTCATCACTGTCTGCAGTAACGGGATACTAAAAGGTGAAACAAAAAAGCCTGCATCCTCTGTAAGACCAAAATCAGCATTTGAAAGTGTCAAAATCCCTTTGAAATTGATCAAGTTTACTGGATGAACAAGATCAAAGTCCAAGTAATAGAATAAGCAGTGACTGTGCAGCTGCACCTTTGACAGCAGGCCAAACTATATTGCATTAGTGAAAGTACAAAATAAACATTACCATTTAATTTAATTATAGCTGCTTTGGATATATTTGTGTATGAATCAGAATATAATTTGCCAGAACAATTTAAATACATACATTAATAAATAAATAAATAAATAAATAAATAAATAAATAAAATCTGTATACAATAAATAGGAGCAAATCCAATTTTTTATATTATGTGTACTTCAGAAATATCTTTCCATTCTTCATACATGTGTTATTGCTCACTAACACAATACATACAGTCAGACTGCTTTGTTGTAAATTGGAAGACGTGTCAGTGTTATTTCCTGTATATCATTTGATATGGGCACTTAGAACTGAACCAAACCAAACAAAGATTTTTCTGAATCACATTGGTGTTAAAGTGTGATAATACCATTCCTCTCTTAACAGCATAACCTCACATTTTTTATCCTACCTTTTTTTTTTTTTTTTTGCTTGTCTATGAATGAGATCTACCAGCATGCTTATTTTTTTATCGTTGTTTTCTTTTAAAGTGCATCAATCTGTTGAAAATCTAGTCGGCACTGAAGGAAGAGAGAAAAAGATGCTCGTCCTACCATTGATTCAGCATTTTTCATCCTTAACTTCCATTCTTCCATTTAAGACAGTGATTTTATCAGTTTTTGTCTTGTGTATTCTGAATATATTTTTGCCATTTTATCTGATGAGCATCTCTGAGTGCTGACACCAAGCCGACAGTATGATGACACATCGGCAGATGATACAATGGTTAACTGCAACGTTATTCCTTTTATACAGTCTTACTGTCACCACCATTTAATCTTTCTATTGGAAAGATGTGTTGACTTGCATGGTATTTGCATTAGTCCCATTCCAGTTCAGAAGGGCAAACTAAAGCATTGCCCTGTGTTTTATGTGGGTCTGTGTTGTTAGTTATTAGTGGATTGCATCAATGTCATACTCTACCAGTATTTCCAGAGACGTTGTGTTTGAAAAGTAGAATCTGCAGAAAAGAGAGAGCTGAGAATGCTCCAGTCAAATAAACAACCCACTCTGTGTAAAAGGAAAGAGATATGGTCCGAGCAATTCATTAACGTGAGTTCGGCTGGCTCAATTTGTATTAATGTCTAGTAAGTGAGATCATAGAGAATCTACCTTTACAGCCGTTCTGGGAGCAATTAGGTAACCAGCGCAGGGGAAGTGGAATGGGCTAATTAGAATGGGCTGGCTGGCCTTTTCCTGTTTCCAATTCCTCTCTGTGTTTGACACATTGCAGGATTACCTACTATTGATGGTAATTGATAGCCATTTGTCTTAATTTTCGGATCTTGCATGGTCCATTAAGGCTCTGGGGTTTCTAGGTAGACGTATACCTTATGGAACAATGAAACAGTGTAAAATCAAAGAGTCATCAAAAATGAGTCATTCTGAAGCTTGCTCTGTAGACAGGAGTTGCTGCTGTGTTCCTTAGATGGTCTATATGGTCAGAAAGTGGGGATTTTATAAGTCAGTATGCCATGCCAGTTGCAGAATTTTGAGTACCATCATGCCAAAGGTTAAATGGATTTAAATCAGAGTACTTCAAATCTCAAAAATTCTTTCAGCTGAAAGGAAAACAAACAAAAAAAAACCTATCAAGGACACTTACTTAACCTTCAAGGTCTTCTTCCACACTTTCTCTGCTTCATTGCTGCACTCATAGATTTATAGGCCAAATCCGTTGCCTATATATAGATTTTGAAAGGTGTCAGCTCCATTGACTGAAATTGAGCAGGAAATTCAGGTTGTATGTGAGAGTTCAATGAATAACAAAAGTCACACTTAAAACTTTTTATTTCTTTATTCCTCCCCCTTCTATCTTTGAACATACACTTACATCTCACTTTTCTGTTTTTTTTTTTAATATACACAGTCCAGTTGAAAAAACACAAGCTTATAATTCACCAAATGACAGCATTACCGGTGTTTTAAACACAGACACACTTTAAAAAGGCAACAGGATGTGACTGCACTGGTGACTTTTGATAATTCGGTCCAGAAATGTTTGTTATTGAAGTGCTCAGACTGGTGAACATAATTTCTCTGTTTTTTAATTATAAAATGAAGGGGCCTCTAGAGACTGGGGCTTGTGGTTTCTATGACTGTTCTGGGAGACGCAGAAGCCAGAAGGCAATAACTCAATTACGCAGCAGTTATCTCACACAAAACAGGATCAATATGAGAATACAAGCTAGATCATCGTATAGCTACAGTGTTTTCTTTAAGTAGATTGTGGCTTTTACGCACTGAAGTGCCTTGTGAAATTGTGCCAAGAGTATCCTCTTTGCGGAGTGTAATGGGATTACAGGAACCAGAAAGCAGAGGGACCTCAGATTGAAGTCTAGGCTCTTTGATAACAAATCTTGCAACAATTTCCTGCCACTTCACTGACATGGGGGGAAAATTCCCTAAAACATTATTTTAAACCCTTTTATTCCTGCCTGCTAAATGCCAGGGTTTTTCTTCAAGCACAAGTTCAGTCTTTAGCAGATCTACAACTTCCTGTTCATTCGTAGTATTGGGTGGATGTTGTTTAGCCTACCAAAATGGTCAACCATTTTATTCTGGCGGTTCAGATCTTCCCTTCCACAGAAAGCCTGTGTATTTCTTGGCTAGAGGGTTGTGTTTGTATGGTGGGGCAACATATTATCGCTGGCTAAATCCCACTGTCTGTCTTGTGAACAACTTTATATATGTAAGGTTGCCGAATTATGTTATGCCGTCCAATCCAATACTTTTGCAGAAAGGGGTGGTTGTGTGGTGCAGAGAGGCAGGGGTTCCAGAAATCATTATCAGAGATTATTTATTTTATGTATTTATTCTTTAAATTTCCGTAGACACACACATACAGATCCTTGCCACACTACATATGTGCAGCTTTGAAATAGAGGCAATATATTATTATATATTCCTTTTCCAAATGTATGTGACACAAAGCACAAATCCAGCAAGTATACCAGTATCTGATAGCCTGCCTTTGTGTTTCAGGCAGGGACAGGAGTGGGTATCCATACAGAATCCCACAATCATTTCAGTAGCATTTGAGTAATATATCATAGAAGCTGATTTTCATATACTTATACAGTTCCCATGTACACTGTAGCTGCTGCTTCACTTTGATCCCTGTGGTCTGACTGTGGTCAGTTTTACAGGCAGCAATCAACGTTTTCTCACTAGTGAGCGTTCTCATGCTCTTATGTTCAGTTTTTAATTGGTATCACCAACATTTGTTGTTATATTTCTGATAGTATACAGAATCATTGCTCCCATTGTTTAGCCATGAAGTCACTACAGAGACCTGTTCATCTTTAAGAAAAAGCAAAAAGTGTTATTCTTGTACTTTAATTTTCTAAAGTGTTGGGAGTGGTCTCATCTCTCTGCTAGTACCAACGGTTACCGGTACAGTGAGTACAGTACTTCTGGAAAATGTTTCATAAACAATAGACTGACTATAATAATCCGAAAGATAACACCGAGAAGGTGGTTAGGAGTACCTGTTCCTCAATGTGATTTATTTATTTTTCATCTTTGGGTTTAGGGAAGGTTAACTGGCATTAATTAACACTTAATTTTGTTTTTGGCTCTAATTCAATTACATGTTAACAGCGGCCCTCAAAGCTTCCAGGCTTTGGAGACTGATGTCATCGACAGTTCAGAGATCAAGGTTTGTTTTTCTTTGTTTCCAGCTTTCACTGTGAAGTAAGAGTCCTTGTCTCTGGAGTAGCAAACCCCTGAGCTATTATGACATAATTGCAAAAAGAGTTCTGAGCCAGAACTATATGAAAGTACAAGAGCAATAACCTCAGCATCACGATCTTGACTGTACAAAGCAAAACGTTCTCTTTTGGAAGCTATTTATCCCAGCACATGGGCACCAGTTGTCATATGTGAACGGACATTTGAGATATTTTTATTAATATACTAAAATATTTAATATAACAGTTTTGACAGTTGCAATTCTATACAGCGCTGTGTTCCGTTTAAGATTCTGTTGATGATCAACAGATCTACAAGAGAAAATGTTTCATATTTGTCAATTGTCATTTATAATTTCAAACTGCACTGGCACAGAAGCTATTTGGGAGTTTTAATCCCCGAAGCTCCAATTCTTAGGTCTGACTGATATATAGAACAGTATGATCCCCAGATACCTAGAGCTTAGGGAGTAATAAAGTGCTTTGGCAGCACAACCAAATGCGCATCAGCAGGGAAAGGTTAAGTCATGTATAACTAGTCAATGGGTTTGGCTGGAAAGTCTTCCCTAGAGAAATATGAAGGGGGGAAAAATGTTTAAGAAAGGGCAAATCTAGAAGAAAAAAAATGACAAAAGGACTTCTAAAGCCCTTTGTGAACATGTTAGGAGATCAGGCTTTGTATTGGTAAAATCGTACTAATAGATACAATTAAATTCAGTTCTCCAATTTAAAGTTCAATGTTAATTTAATAAATGTCATGTTTGGATATTAGAGGACATGTGTTATGAAAAATGTGCCTATGAATGGATGGTGTAATAATCTTAAAACATAATAATACAAATAAACACAAACATACAAACATACATGCATGCATGGATTTATACAGTTGTACCATATTGCATTTACTTAAAATAACACTGCTAATTAAATTTGTAATTGAGCTTTACGTTATTCCATTTGCTAAAAGAGCATGTGCAATTGTGTTTGTAAATCTAAAATGTTTTTCCCTTTTTCCTCCCCTTATGTCCGGATTCTGCTTTGTCACTGCTTTTACACTGCACTATATAATGTAGTGTCACTCACCCCGTAGTCTGGAGAGAATTGCAGGCTTTGGAATAACAGCAGCCAGAAAGAAAAAGAAAAGTCACTACACTGGAGATTAGACATGTGGTGTAAACACCTTTAAATAACCCCCAAAGAGCAGCCCGGTGCTCAGACAGGCTGCGTTAGTGACTTTGACAGTGTGTTATTTCATAATGCTGACACCTTGCATTAAGTGTGTGGTGGTGTATTATCTATAATTGTGCCATTATCTCTTTGTGGAGTTTTTTTTTTTTTAATATCCACGTGTATATCAGCAACTCTACAACATTGATATGTTAGAGAGAGAAGAAATCACTCTGTAGCATTTATTACTCATGAGTAGTTCCTTTGTGCAAGTTCACACCATGTCAAAATCAAAGCTAAACTGAATGTCTGAATTTAAGATCTTCTTTTACAGTTGAAAGCAAGTTCACAGGCAGAACAGAATCTACTTTATATACACCATGTGTCTGGGAAGGTGGAAGTCCGTGTACGTGCGAGTCTATCAATTTTCTAAGAGAAAAAAACATGGAGAGTAAAATAAGTGTTTCAGGTAGACATCCAGAAGCTCTGATCATTGGTGCTAGATTCACACTCAGCACAATCGAAGTCTTGTGAAAGAGTTGGGCAATTACTGAACTTCTACCAATGAGATTATAATGATGGAAAAAAAATCCTCACCTTTCAACTTAGTTAACACTTCCATTAAGTGTCCCTAATTACTGTGTATTTACACTGTAATTACTTGGTAACTACCAGTGTAATAATGTCTATTTACACTGCATTTACACTGTAATTGTGCATAGTTATGTTTTTACTGTGCTAGGGTAACATTTTAAATGTAGTGTCCCTAATTACTGTATATTTACTTGTAATTATGCCTATTTACACTGTATTTACACTGTAACAAGTAATTACAGTGTAAATACAGAGTAATTATGGACTCTTAATGTAGAGTGTTACCTAAGATGGTGTGGAAGTGTTGAACACTTTTTCAATTTTTTTGTTCTAGCCATTCAGAATAAACCTATGCAAATAAATTAGAGTTTATGGAACAGCTTTTACATGAAGTTCTCCCCCCCAAAAAAAGAAAGTGAGGGGTGGGGGTGGGGCAGGGGGTGGTGGGTACTCTGAGCCTTGTTGAATTTATAATGATTTAAACCTCTTGTAGAACATTGTGTGGTAAGCACTTTCCATTTCTCTTCACAGTTCAGCGCAAGGGACACGCTGGAAGTCTTTCTGTTACGTAAGCTTTGGTTTAAGTAATGGCCCTGTTGTTAAATACCCGAGGAAGCCGGGGATATTTTCTATGTCATCCAGCCACTGTATGTGCGATTATGGTGTCTTGTGAGTTTAACTCACGTAGAGGAGGTAACAAAATGGAAAATGCTGCTTGTGACAAATTCATATGCAGGTTGGGCTCAGAGCCTTCAAACCATGAAGATGATTTATTTGGGAGGATGTCAATGCACAGTGCTACTCAGGTTTTAAAAGAGCATGTCAGTGCTTCGGCCGTGACACTTATAGTGAGGTTATGTAATGAAACTGATAGAAGTTCTTCATAGCTTTGGGATGCACTATTTCTCTGCCTCTACTTAAAAAAATAAAAAAAAAATTTCTTCGCTTTTTCTTCTGTACAACAAAGTGAACTGTGACAAGTGCTTACTTAGTTGTATCATTTAGTGGCATTTTTCGAAGACATGTCAAGGTTTCTCAATATTTAATTGAACGTGATTAATAATTCAGCTGGCATCGCTTCTGACTTTATATATACTGTCAGATTACTGAAACACTGTCAGATTAGGACTGGGATAGGAGCAGCATGTGTCTATGAGGTGTTTGCGTTTTTTCCCCTCTTCCAGTATAAACAGTCTGTTTTTTGTGTGGGGTGGTTTGGTTTACATAAGAGATCAAGACTTATATATGACAAGTGTAATCCAGGTGGAACGCTGCCGTCACCTGTATTGACTGCCGCACATTTAGTATGAGTCTGGCGCTCCGCGGGAAAGATGTCTTGATTTGACCCAGCTTAGTTCTGCCGTCTGAAACTTAATTGTGATCACGTTCGATCACACTCTGTTCTTCTTTAATGTGTCACTTAATATCAGTGGCAGTTAATGCTGACAATAAGGAAGTAGGCATCCTCTGAAGGTTCAAACCTTTTTTTATTTAACATTTTTATTACAATCAGATTATGAACTCGCTTGCCTAACAAGAAAACTAAGGGTTTTATTGCAGGAAATTCAGAACCACAAATACAGTATATCCTGAGTCTGTGAGACACGTACCATGTAGCGCTGAACAAACGTACTGTTGTTTCTTGTTTGTTTTCCTCATCCTCTCACCATTCTCAAGAGCTGCATTTGCCTTCCCCTGTCCCTTTATATTTTATTTTCATCTTCAGCACATGCTGCTGATCACCACGTTCATACAGCAGCCCCAATTTTACTCCAGTTAAAAGCAGAACGTGAGATCTAGCGGTACTGTAGAGTGTTTCTGTCAACAAAGATAAACAGAGTTGTTTCCCTTCTAACGACACATGAAACGCTTTTGGAAAAGGATGAATTGTACCCCCCTCCCCCCACCACACACACAAACCAAAGTGTTTTGCATGCAGCATCTGTACAGTACTTGGTGATAAATGTAGGAAAGCACTTAAATCTGATATAAATGACAACCCTCCAACCTAGAGCATTGCAGTTGTGATGAATATGTATCATGAAAGCTCGATGACCAAGTTCAAGACAATTGCTTTTATTGGCACATGGGCATGTACCTCTTATGGTTTAAATCGTCTTTGTGCCACCTCTGTTGACTTTTGGATCCAATATAGCAAGAATGTCTTTCATGTTTAGTTGATTTTCACTTCATATTGTTGAGGACGGTGTCTTCTGTGGAGTGCAAAGATGGTAGCATCCACGTCAGATTGTCCTCTGAAACAGCATGCAACGTCTGACCTAAATGTGCAGATCAGTGTGTCAGTTGGCTTTTTAAATATACATACCTTCCCCGTAATCACCTGAGTAACTCTTTCGGGTATTTGGTTTTGGTTAAAACATTGTCAATATACAATACAAAGACTGAATTAAAAAAAAGGGAGGCAGGATGAAAACAACAACAACAACAACAACAACAAAAACAGCATGATTATTTATATTAACCATATATGGTTATACACAACACATCTTCCATAATGTACACTCATCTTGTGATCTTGTCTTTAGCCCCATGTAGATGACTTCTAATTCTTCTGCATGATCACTCTCTGTCAGTATCACACTGTTTTTGCCATGTCTTATCTTGTATTTCGCATCATTGTGTAACTTAATTAACTAAGCAACAATGTTACCTTTCTGTCTTATAACATTATACCGTTCTTCTAAACGTTATACCACCATTGTATTTTTGAATCTGAAATACCCTGGATAAACCCATCTGTGCAATACATGTGTAATAGCAATAATAATTCATCACCAGGGTTCAAATGACAGGCAAGCGCTGTTATATATTAGGCTTATGTCTGAGAAAGCTTGAAAGATGCACCACAAGGGGGTCTTATAAGAATAAGTGGATTTATAATTGCGGCTCAGGTTTTTAGTTATGTAGCGGCGCGTTGTCTGGAAATGGTCAGTTTGTGTTTAATTGATCATCTAGAAAAGAATGTGTTGTTTCCCTGTTCTTGCAATAATGCAGAGGCTTTGCCTGGGCTGTTTTCATAGGAGCTAGGCCAGCATTGTTGCGGAGAGGATGATAGCATTTGTGTTAAAGCTGGTATGTCCTAGACAGTGCTTCCTGATAGTGATGGTTTACCAGATAAGGGGCATGCCTGCTGGGCATCGAGGAGAGGTCAGGATATGACATTTAGATCTGCAGGCATCACTTTGATTTAATACGCTAGTGTGATACGCTAAATACACCGCAAATACATTTTCAGAGGTATTAAGTCCAGTGCTTAATTTGCACCCTAAGATGTAATTTCTTTGCATGGGTTTATTCTGGATGGTTTGATGGATAGGACAAAAAACTGTTTCAGAACATATAAGTGTAAGTATACAAAGATACAATATAGGTTCAGAAAATAAATATAAGTATATAAATGCCTTACATTTATTTGGAGAAGCCTTTGCACTGGAGCAACTTTATGGTGAAAAAATAATAATTCGGTGGTACGCTGTTTTCCAGTTACAGTTTTTGTGATGAGCAATTAAGGGCTGGCACTCTTAAGAGCAATTACGAGTAAGGGCTGGCACATACAGAGCACATGAAGCCGGCCGTAATTGGTATCTCTTTGAAGAACAACAGGTCTGCTAGGGTACAACGGCACACTTACGGTGACACCCAGTCTGCAGCTGCGACTCCGTGACAACCCAGCGAGGGAACTGACCGCGTGTGAGCATGGAAACTCCAAGAATAGCAGCAGCACCTGATGGTCCTGATAACACGGTATTGATGCCTCAGCGGCACTGAGTGAAATGTAAATGCAGTCGTAAGAGCCAGAGGATTGCGCTGTTGACACCTAGAACTGTGTCACGAGGACAGAGCTCTGGATGTCTCGTGCAGATTGACACAAAGGAGACGACATTTACTTTTTTGGTGATTTCGAGGCTATTTTATTGGTTCAGGACTTTTTCAGATTTTTTGTGCTTCCTGCTCTTTACTACTTAATTCATTCATTGTCCGCAAAGAAAGAACTCTTCTCAGTGCTGAATTAAATAGAGGAGATAGTGTTGAACCCCTGCTGCAGCCCATATCCCATTTCTCTTCATCCCCCTGCTTTCTGGGAACTATGTGTAGTAGTCAATCCTCCACTTTTACAGCGGCAGAGAGAATCTTTTGAAACAAGCTTTTACTAGTGGCGTGCAAAGCAGGTACTGTCGTCCTTACACGTAACTTTTAGGCAATGCATGAATAAAAAATACATGCCTTTCTTGTTGAAGATATTTATAAAACCTGTAAGCCCATACCTGATGCTCTGTATGTTAAGAATAATAGTTGGCTGACTGAAGCATATTGCTTTTCTGTGTTCCCTTCATAGTTGCGGTGACATTAAAACCCATGCAAAATCCAATTATAGGAGTTATTATCAGAAGTCTGCTGCACTCTCCCTGAGTAATAACAGGCTCCAAAAGGCATGTGTATCAATATCTGGGGATACTGACCCATAAAACGCTCAATTATGCCAAATGAACATAGACATAATTTATTTTTAGGAAGATTTGAATTACTTTTGTCCCTCATAACCATAGTTAAAATGGACAAAGAAAGGGTTTATGTATACAATGCATATTAGCTTTGTAATTCTGTACAAAAGAGCTCCAGGAACTTGTAATCCACCTGCTTTTAATTTAGCAGATTTGAAAATTAAACTTTGAATATTGCAGGTAATTGTATTATGTGTTTTACTGTCTTTAATGTGTCCATTTACATTCTGCTCCAAATCCAAATATAATAATCCAAACCTTTTTGCTTCTGGATAAAATTTTCTTTGGGATTTCAGAGAGTATTTGTAAATTTTTAGGGTGCAAATCTAACAAGAGTGGATAATAAGAAAACCTAAATGAAGTCTACAAATAAGCCCCCTTTTTCATAGTGTTCTATATAATAATTCAGCTAGAAAATAAACAGTTAAAATACATACAAAGATAAACACTATGGTGGAAAAACATTTAGCTCCAAATGAAGGTATGGTTTTCTAGGCTGCCCTATACAATGACAAATTGATTTATTCTCCTTATCATCACTCTAAAGCCTTTTTTCCCCCAGGCAGCTATTTCAGTACAGTTGAGCCTTCAACAATTCAAAGTAAAAATAAAATACACAGAGAACAGCCTCAGCTATGTGTTTGATTTCACAGTGACATAATTATAATGAAGGGGAAAAAGTACACTTGTGTGTTTTTGAGTATTTGTAAATTCATTCTTGCATTTGTTTTCCAACAGTTTCAAGAATTAACAAGGAAAACTAAATTGTTCAGCTTAATTTCTGCAGCAGTAGTTTTTCGGGTGGGTATTTATGTTATAATTGGTTGGTTGTTGTTTTCAAAAGCCCAGTCACAGACCACAGGGGATTTCTCTTTAGTGTATCTTCCGTGTGTATCCCATGTTGTGAGAGCAATTGCGCCCTCATGTCCAAGAGAAGTTAAGACTAGTCACAGGAATTACTGAGCTACCGCCTTCTGGACGTAACCTCTAGAGCAATATATAGCAGCAGAAGGCCTGAAATATAAAGAGGGCACTAACATGAAGACATCCAAGACTTTTGTAAACAGAAAAGACAGAAGGCGTGAAATTTTGCCAAGTTGAATCTATCCACATCAGCCCTGCCTCCTAATTATCTCTTAAATAGCTTGTTAGGGCCAAAGTAAAGTGTAGCCAGTGCTTTATTATTGTAATATGGAGTCAAGTGAGTGACCCTTTCACTTCTAGACCAGTTTTGATAGATGTTTTACAGACAATTCTAAAATCAAACTAGACCAAGCCACATTTTTTTTTCTTTGTCTTCAGTGGTTCAATTATGTAAGCCTTTTTGATATGGAAAAAAAGGTTAATTGTCGAGCGTTAACTGTGCATAGTTGAGATTATATTTTACATTAAAGGCAAAAAAATAATAATAATACAAATCATTGACAGAATGCAGATTTTGCCGCTACTACACCACAATCTTGCTTGGCAATCTAAATGAATGTGCTTTGTGTTTTAAAAACGCATTTGAGTGCATAAATTAGTGAAATATACTAAAAGACAGAAATACTCACCACCCCACCACCTGAAGATGAGTTTGGTGACAAGGAGAGAAATGTCAACACGCATACAAAATATTATTTATTCATCGGTTGCTTTTTACAAGGAAATCTCATTGAAGTGAGACTGGCTTGTTTTATCAAGGCTTTGGGCAGAGTCACACATTGTTCATTGAAACGAGACAGTGGGCCAGGCTCTTACTGTTTTTAAAGCTTTAGCGCCTTGCCATTGGAATTCTGAAAATCCTTTTTAAGTGTACTTATATACTTTTAGTGCGGTGTCATAACGAACAGGGGCCCCGAAATGGTAAATGAATCCCTTCTAATAAAAAGTGTTTTCCGCATGCCTAAATGGTAAAGATCAGAAATTGATAGTGGGGAAAAAGCACCCTTTAACTCTCTAGCATATGAAGATCTTTCAAATTACATAATTTGTGACCAAAAAAGCTTTAGCAGCCTCCATCTCCAGTGTCTGTTCAGTAATTTCAGTCATTTTGACCAATATTTTAAATTTATTTATATATTAAAACTTTATTTTTCTTAAATACAGGAGACATTTCTTTACTTTTTGTATTTATGGGAAATTAAAAATCATGTGGTTTTAAAAGTATTATATAATTATTATATTAAAAACAGTCTGATTTGAAGGAAAGCAGTAACAATACAGTGAGGGAAAAAAGTATTTGATCCCCTGCTGATTTTGTACATTTGCCCACTGACATAGAAATGATCAGTCTATAATTTTAATGGTAGGTGTATTTTAACAGTGAGAGACAGAATAACAACAAAAAAATCCAGAAAAACGCATTTCAGAAAAGTTATAAATTGATTTGCATGTTAATGAGGGAAATAAGTATTTGATCCCCTATCAGTCAGCAAGATTTCTACCTCCCAGGTGTCTTTTATACAGGTAACGAGCTGAGATTAGGGGCAGTCTCTTAAAGGGAGCGCTCCTAATCTCAGCTCGTTACCTGTATAAAAGACACCTGTCCACAGATGCAATCAATCAATCAGATTCCAAACTCTCCACCATGGCCAAGACCAAAGAGCTGTCCAAGGATGTCAGGGACAAGATTGTAGACCTACACAAGCTGGAATGGGCTATAAGACCATCGCCAAGCAGCTTGGTGAGAAGGTGACAACAGTTGGTGCGATTATTCGCAAATGGAAGAAACACAAAATAACTGTCAGTCTCCCTCGGTCTGGGGCTCCATGCAAGATCTCACCTCGTGGAGTTTCAATGATCATGAGAACGGTGAGGAATCAGCCCAGAACTACATGGGAGGAGCTTGTTAATGATCTCAAGGCAGCTGGGACCATAGTCGCCAAGAAAACAATTGGTAACACACTACGCCATGAAGGACTGAAATCCTGCAGCGCCCGCAAGGTCCCCCTGCTCAAGAAAGCACATGTACAGGCCCGTCTGAAGTTTGCCAGTGAACATCTGAATGATTCAGAGGAGACCTGGGTGAAAGTGTTGAGACCAAAATCGAGCTCTTTGGGATCAACACAACTCGCCGTGTTTGGAGGAGGAGGAATGACCCCAAGAACACCATCCCCACCGTCAAACATGGAGGTGGAAACATTATGCTTTGGGGGTGTTTTTCTGCTAAGGGGACAGGACAACTGCACCGCATCAAAGGGACGATGGACGGGGCCATGTACCATCAAATCTTGGGTGAGAACCTCCTTCCCTCAGCCAGGGCATTGAAAATGGGTCGTGGATGGGTATTCCAGCATGACAATGACCCAAAACACACAGCCAAGGCAACAAAGGAGTGGCTTAAGAAGAAGCACATTAAGGTCCTGCAGTGGCCTAGCCAGTCTCCAGACCTTAATCCCATAGAAAATCTGTGGAGGGAGCTGAAGGTTCGAGTTGCCAGACGTCAGCCTTGAAACCTTAATGACTTGGAGAGGATCTGCAAAGAGCAGTGGGACAAAATCCCTCCTGAGATGTGTGCAAACCTGGTGGCCAACTACAAGAAACATCTGACCTCTGTGATTGCCAACAAGGGTTTTGCCACCAAGTACTAAGTCGAAGGGGTCAAATACTTATTTCCCTCATTAACATGCAAATCAATTTATAACTTTTTTTAAATGCGTTTTTCTGGATTTTGTTGTTGTTATTCTGTCTCTCACTGTTAAAATACACCTACCATTAAAATTATAGACTGATCATTTCTTTATCAGTGGGCAAACGTACAAAATCAGCAGGGGATCAAATACTTTTTTCCCTCACTGTAGTTGATTAATCTATAATATGAATCTTATCATAAAAGTAATATATTAAAAAGAAGGGATATATATATATAAAAATTCTATCAAATACAAAACATAAATAACAGAGAGATTTGATGAAGCTAATCTCAATTTCATTGAGTTCATTAGACCTTTTGAGGTGTATTTGCAGTATTGTTAAGTAGTACACTGGAAACAAGTAATCCTTTTATGCCAGAAATAGAAAATGGCATAGATATTGTGTTTGGGGATCACACAGAAAGTCAGTGGTAACATTTGAAATGCAGCCAATTCTGTTCAAGGGAGGTTAAAAGTTAATCTTGAGACCCTCTTAGAGGAGAAGCACATTTCCTGTTTGGATGATTTGACATCTATCAACAACAACAATAAAGAAAGGGTACTAAACTTCTCCCAGCTTCAGTTGGCTAATAGATACAATTTCTACCCTCATACAATGCATGAAACATACACTCACCTAAAGGATTATTAGGAACACCTGTTCAATTTCTCATTAATGCAATTATCTAACCAACCAATCACATGGCAGTTGCTTCAATGCATTTAGGGGTGTGGTCCTGGTCAAGACAATCTCCTGAACTCCAAACTGAATTTCTGAATGGGAAAGAAAGGTGATTTAAGCAATTTTGAGCGTGGCATGGTTGTTGGTGCCAGACGGGCCGGTCTGAGTATTTCACAATCTGCTCAGTTACTGGGATTTTCACGCACAACCATTTCTAGGGTTTACAAAGAATGGTGTGAAAAGGGAAAAAAATCCAGTATGCGGCAGTCCTGTGGGCGAAAATGCCTTGTTGATGCTAGAGGTCAGAGGAGAATGGGCCGACTGATTCAAGCTGATAGAAGAGCAACTTTGACTGAAATAACCACTCGTTACAACCGAGGTATGCAGCAAAGCATTTGTGAAGCCACAACACGTACAACCTTGAGGCGGATGGGCTACAACAGCAGAAGACCCCACCGGGTACCACTCATCTCCACTACAAATAGGAAAAAGAGGCTACAATTTGCACAAGCTCACCAAAATTAGACAGTTGAAGACTGGAAAAATGTTGCCTGGTCTGATGAGTCTCGATTTCTGTTGAGACATTCAGATGGTAGAGTCAGAATTTGGCGTAAACAGAATGAGAACATGGATCCATCATGCCTTGTTACCACTGTGCAGGCTGGTGGTGGTGGTGTAATGGTGTGGGGGATGTTTTCTTGGCACACTTTAGGCCCCTTAGTGCCAATTGGGCATCGTTTAAATGCCACGGCCTACCTGAGCATTGTTTCTGACCATGTCCATCCCTTTATGACCACCATGTACCCATCCTCTGATGGCTACTTCCAGCAGGATAATGCACCATGTCACAAAGGTCGAATCATTTCAAATTGGTTTCTTGAACATGACAATGAGTTCACTGTACTAAACTGGCCCCCACAGTCACCAGATCTCAACCCAATAGAGCATCTTTGGGATGTGGTGGAACGGGAGCTTCGTGCCCTGGATGTGCATCCCACAAATCTCCATCAACTGCAAGATGCTATCCTATCAATATGGGCCAACATTTGTAAAGAATGCTTTCAGCACCTTGTTGAATCAATGCCACGTAGAATTAAGGCAGTTCTGAAGGCGAAAGGGGGTCAAACACAGTATTAGTATGGTGTTCCTAATAATCCTTTAGGTGAGTGTAATTCACAATGTACTTTCTCATGTCCTTCCTTTACGCTGCGAGTATCCTGTTGTAATTTAGTAAAAATAACGTGCCGATCTCATCTAAGCAAAGGAAATATACAAGAATGCATTTTATTAAAAATGTTATTGAAACTAAATTAAATATACTATTTGTCCATGAATATACTGTATATCAAAGCTGATTTTACCTGTTGGCAAATGGGAATTGATCTAGGCAAAGGATACCAAAAAATACATACAATATACCCTTTGTTTTGAACGAATACTACTGTAGGAGGGGGTTTATTTTGCATTATCATCTGCTGTTGTTTAAAGGTATTGCTGTTATTTATGCTTGTAGGTCAAGTGGGAAGCCATGTATTACCTGTGTAGGGGTATGATTGAAAATCCATATATATTTTTTATATCTTTGCATCTGAAGGTGTTTTTGTTGTTGTTGTTGTTGTCGTTGTTTATTCCCTGTGATATTTCCTGAGCAGAAAATAAAGATTTGACTTCTGCTTCTTGTTTTCCAGGCTTTAGTTTCCAATTCCTATGCCTATTCTAGAGAAAAGCAAAAGATAAATGCAGATGTGCTATGTGGGAGAAAAAGTAGAGAGCAAGCATTTTTTTGGTGAAGGACAAAAGGGCAATCTGAGCAATAACTTCTAGTCTATAAAATGCAATCCACAGTTTTATAACTTAATTCTAAAGACATCATGTCACTGAAGCTAATCGAATAGACTGACCATTTTCCTCAGTGCTCTTCACGTCTTTGTCGCTAGTTCTGAGAAACAACTTATTTAAATTGGCTGAAGAAGAGAAAAAACGATTGCATTATGAGGCCTTAACAAATACAATAATATGGGAACAGTAAGTGCTTTACGGGGTGGTTCAGCTCATCATTTATTTGGGCTGACCCACAGGGGGAAAAAAAGAATGAAAGAAGAAAGCAGCGAAAGGAAAAATTGTTCTACTCTGTAGCAGTGAAGTTGCATCTCTTTGATGAGGAAGATAATGGGGTTCTCTTCACAGAATGATGATGCGTTGGACCCATCAGGGATTCACAGCCTAATCAACAAAATAATCTTCATGGCATTTGACCAAAACGTAATGGAGGGAATCATGCTAAATATGCTGATAATCTTTTCTTTTTTTTAAAGTTCTCCCTCTTTGTTTTACTTGTACTGTGAAAAGTTTGTGAAATCTGAATGTTGAGGAAGAAAAACTGCTGCAGGCCAGTTACTGATTTCAGTCTGGTATAAGCAGTTAACAAAGGTTAGACCTGGTATTTTACTTGCCATGTTACTATAATACATTCAGTGCATGAATCTGGATGGTCAATATCATTTAATCGTGCTGCCTTTACCTTGCAGGAGGTATTACTATATGCTTTCTCTCACATTTAACAAAGACATGGCACTGTATTTCTTATATTTCAAATAGTTCCCTCTGAGTGTAGAATCAGATGGGAACAGACACTGAAAGTGTTATGTAATGAGGAACACAGCTAAAGCTGCACTGTATTTTGACTTAATTTACATGGAAAGGTTTGGGGTTTTGTGAGCTTTAGGAGACTGGGGAACTGGATCAGATTTTCATGTGCTAGTCATTCAGTAATCCCAGACAATCAACAGGCCATAATGTTGTAATGTAAATGTTTTTGTGAGCAATTGATGTTCTGCAAATTCTTTCTGCAAAAGTTTACCTGAATGAAACCAGCATAAAAACATTGAAGAAAACATTAAAATCTACGACAATAAGCCAAGACTGTCAAAATTTTGACCCACCCGCTAATAGCAAACTACAAACCTGTACATCATATCAGTTCTGTTTATGGTTAAAAGAAAGTGGCATCTTACTAAAAATGAAGCCACGACTGAGTACAGTTCTCTACTTTTCCATTAGCGGGTGGGTCAAAGTTTGATTTAATCCCAGCCTTAGTTTTGTTTTGGAACTTCAATCTTACACATGGTCAGTGAGCTGTTTAAGAAAGTGTTTTTGTTTGTGGGTGTCAGCTCCCTAAATTGACTTAATGAGTAACTGCGCTTTCTACCAATACAAGCATGTGTCATGATTGCATTTGTCTTAATTGTCTCACAGGAGTGTGGTGACAGAGAGAAGCCGTGGTTTACAGGGGATGATTTACACTGTGGTACCTGCAGTGAATATTTAAACGGCTGGAAAGAGTTTTTTCAATGAAATGTCACAGTAAAGAATGGTCAAGCATGAAGAAATAATTTCGTCCACTAGCAAAGCACTGCGGCACAAAACTGAACATTTCTGAATTGTGCACTGGATTCTTGCTTGTAAATATTTCTGAATTTAATGTGTGGCATGGTCATCTCTAACACTGTGCCGAAAACAAAAGTATTTTAGGTTTAGTGATTTAGCTGCCCAGAAACTACCAACTGCTGTCCTCTCTGCCATTCAGGTGTTATAGACTCTCATTTTGTTGTAGAAAATAGTTTCTAAAATCAAATTTCAAGCAAACGTCCTCAGTATGCTGCAGCCAGCCTACTGGCACAGTTAAAAAAAATCCTGCTTTGTAGTTTAGTGTACCGATAAAGTCCCTGTCCTGATGATAAAGAGTTTTGAAATGTTCATAGTGTAAGAACTATATTGTGGTAATCCTGGGATTTTCTTGCATTATTTTTCATCACCTAGTATTCCCTTTGGCCTCCTCACATACCATTACCTGAGAATACTCTTGTGATTACCCTGAGAAACATATGACTGCCTATTTCTCAGAGAACCAGTAGCACCTTGGTATTACCACTCAAGAAAATAAAAATCAAATCTGCCGTTCCTTCTTTACAGCATCAGATTAATTTGCATTTGTTATTCTATTACTAATTAATAATCCAAATAAAATGGTGAAATTGCATGGTTTCTGAATTATGTGTAATATTGCATTGTTGTATGCGAAACGGGTCTCCATATATTTAGGGCTGACTTCATTTGTTTTAATTATTCTCATGCCAAGTAAATCTGCATGGTATGAACGGCTATATCATTCCATTTGAAAGGAATCTAATTTTGGATGGTTAACCCTTTACTACAAAAGTCATGGATATTTCGATTGGACCTAATTTGCCTCAGAAAAAGACCAGCCTACTTGTATCAATGAATTCTTCCATGAATAACATTTACAGCATTGACTTGATGAGATTCTGTCATCGATTAACTTCTACCGGCCAATTGAGCCAAAGATGTTGAGTTCCCCTCTCTCCTCTGTAGCCATTCACGAGTCCTTATGTGTTTACCTCCAACAACACTTTAGTTTTGAATATTGCTAACCCTTACCCTCTTGCACATATGATTAGTTGAGCTGAAACTTAACTGAAAAGAGAACATATGTTGTTTATTTTTTCCCTAGTGTGGAAGTCTGGAGGATCGTTAGAGTCACTGTCCTGTACTTTGACTCTGCCAGTGCTAACAGTATTACGCCACAGATTTGACAGCCAGTGAGCTTTCGCTGCTGCCTGATAGCTCATTACTCACCCTCTCATATCCACAGCAGCACTCCAGTCAGAGCCCTTAGGAAAGAATGGTGATTTATCCCGTGTCTCTGCTGTCCCTTTGCATTGCTGCTGATTTAGGACATGCCAATCTCTTGTACTGTGCCTGGCAGTACAAACAGAAGTAAAGCATCTAGATAAAGACATTTGAGACCAGCAAGGAAAGTGTTTATGTATTTATTTATTTATTTTAAACAGAGCTATGGTGAGGTCAGTTAACCCCTGTTCTTTAAGATGACAACAAAATGAGGGTGATGATTCTAGGGACCTAATCTAGTATCAACAAATTGGGGTGCATTTCAGATAGCATTTATCATGGAAGCTGATGGGGACGGCAGCTATTTCAGTCTCATTCATATTTTGTTAGCCGTTGGAAATACATGCCTACATTTATGGCTGTGCCACATAAGCTTTGTAATGGAATATTGTGTTAGTCATTCATCCCGTAACGTTTGTTGAATCTTTTATATGGAATTACATTTTGTGAGCGAATCAGACATCTGCGCTGCAGCTTTCTGCCATGGGAGAAAAAACGAGAAGAGCTCTCCCAAAGTTGTGCTCAGCATTTGACGTATTTTGTCAGATCTCATAAAAACAGACCTGGTGCTTACGTGTTTTGCTTATCTTTGAGGAGAAGCATTTAGAAATGGATTTAAGTGGATCGCATAAGCTGTCTTTTAAATGGTACGTTTTGAAGCATCCAGTCTTTCTTTTTTGTGTTTGATACTTTGTTTATTTGTCATATATAATAAAATAGGCTGCTTCTCATGCATCTTGTTCTTGTTTTTGGTCTTCTTGTTATTTTTCTTGTGCTTGTTCTTGTCTGTCTTATTTTTGTTCTTCTTGATCCCTTTCTTCTTGTGCTTGTACTTCTTTTTCTTGTTGTTATTCGTTTTCTTCTTGTTCTTGTTTCTCTTGTTGTTTTTCTTCTTGTAATTCTTCCTCCACTTCTTCTTCATTAATGTATTATGCCAGCTAATCCCGACTCACTACTTTGAGTACATGTGTTATGTTTCATTGGGAAAATAAATAGTGTTACAGTAAATTCCAAGTCATAGCACATGGTTAAATGTTATCTTAATTGTGATGTCACAAATGTGGAACCAAAACAAAATTACAGAGCTGTTAGGACTGGGAAGCAGAAATGGTTGTGAATTGCATGAGCTGTCTTTTAAATGGTGAATTTTCAAGCATCCAGTCTTAATTTTTGGAGGTTTGATATCTGTTTATTTGTCATATCCATAAATTTAAATCCATATGTATAATAAAATAGGCTTCTTCTCATGGTTCTTGTTCTTGTTCTTGTTCTTTTTATCGTTGTTGTTGTTGTTCTTCTTCTTCTTCTTCTTCTTCACCATCATCATCATTCATGTATTTTGCCAGCTAACCCAGAGTCACTACTTTTAGTACATGCGTTATGTTTCAATTGGGAAAATAATGCTCCAAACGTGGAAGGAAAACAAAGTTGCAGAGCCATTTGGACTGGGAAGCAGAAAGCAAAACCAGAAAGAAATCAGACTTCTACTTAATAGTTAACAAATATAATACCCCGTACATTTATGTTTACATGACAAAGATTGGGAGTGTGACAGCATTTTCTGAGGCAGCATCAACTGTAATGTCCTGGGGGACTTGTCAAGAACACCTGTGAAAAACAAGGCTACAGTAAAGCAAATAAGAAGCTCACATGAAATAGAAATAGAACAGTGGGCTAAATTCACCAAGTCCTAATTTCATTAAAGGAAGGGGAACATATCTACTGTGAAATGCATAAATGAATGATAAATAAGAGCCCTTGATTTATGATATTTTTTCTATTTTTGTTTGTAAAATAAACCTTCTGTACCTTTATTTTAAATGTAAAAAAAGAAGCTAAGCATTGTGTAGCAGCACATGTTGAATATCTTTCTTTCCTGTGTTACTTCTTTTGGGGAGGGGATCAGGAAAAGGCACTGCTCATTTGTGGAATAATAACAACATATCTACTGAGTAAATTGTAATGGAAGACCCCTTGCTCCCCCACATCTTTGCACATTTCCAGTTTGCACCACAGTGCTTTCAAGTCTTTCAAACCATACACTGATAATTTAATAGCGATTTAAAGTTCCTCTGTATCTCTGATAATGAAAGCAGGCAGAGCAGGCCTGACCTTTGACCTTTGCGACCTTTTGACCTTTGCAAACCATGCTTCGCTTTGAAAAGGCTATGAAGCCAGACGAGCTGAAGGAGAGGTATCAGAAATGCACACTTTTATTGGCCACAATCTGCTCTGTAATAGTAATTGTGTATTTATATTTAATCTTTGTAATAAAGAGACATTAAATAAATTCTCCAAAAAGGGCAAAAATAAGAAATTCATTCTTAAAATCTTATTTGAGTTCCTAAACCAACTTCACTCAAACTCCACTTTGTGCAACTTTAAAAACACAAGTTAATTTATTTAGTTATATAAATCAGGCTTTACAGACCACTTCGCCACCAACTTTTCATCTTGCCCTTTTTCAAATTACGGGGGATGGAACATTTGATTTGCCATTAAATTACTGAATGTGCTGCATTACATATATTTTCTATTCATGGTACAAAAATTATATAAAGTTAAATGTGTCACTAATACTTGATGATATGACATTTATCATTCCAATATCATAATTCAAGCCGTTGCCACTGCTCATTTAGCATAGCATTTTAAGGAGGAATGAAACCTTGAATAAATATCAAATAGCACTTTATTTTTACAATTAGTATGATGATTTTCTGTATTGCAGTAATTCAGTTATATATATTTGTCCACATGTTCTAGTTCTAGTTTAATATATTCACACCCTTCATTTGAAAAATCCTCTTCAATGATTGATTTAGTTTTGTACATATTTTTTCAATAAACTATACTTACTTATCAGTGGCATATTTCCAGAGCTGGATTAACAGTCACTCATCCTAGAGAGAACTCTGAGTACTCCAGTGGATTAAAGCGAGTTCGGACAGGGTGGGGAAACCTTTGATTATTACTCCCCAGAAACAAATGGTTTACACCAGTTTGTGTAACTCTAAATATGCATACACCTGTGTCCCTGTGTGTGTGTGTGTATATATATATATGTAAATATATATATATATATATATATATATATATATATATATATATATATATATATCATCCTCCTTAAGATGTACTTGTATATACTGAGTTGGAATAGATAGATGGAGAACCATTGAATAGAATTGAAGTGAACACTGTGATGCATAGGTTTTCACACAGACATATTCAATTATTAACCCAGTCCCATTCTTCTGTTTACGAAAGTCTGAAGTCCTTTTCTGTTGGAACAGTATCATTTGACGCTACATGCTAAATTAATCTGCCAATCAGATATTGCTTTTCCAGTCCCTGCCAGCTCATTTCCCACATGGCTTTCAATTCACTTAGTTGTTGATGACCATCTACAGCCGTTTCCTTCCCTTTTCAGACCTTAACGTATTTCAAGCCCCTGCAGCCAATTAGAGTCTCCATCAGGATGGATGACAGTGCCTCATAAATTTTACCATAACCAGCAATTAAATTAGATTCTGAAGATTTGACATGCTATTATGTATTTCCTTCCCTCTTCTTGTGGACTGTAATGGTTTTTCATTGGTGTACGGGGGTGGTTAGCAAATTTTGAGTTTCTGAAACAATTTAAATGATATTTGAATTTTCAATGACTTTGATAGATACCTATCGTGCATTGTACTGTATTATTTACACATTTATATCACATGGAAATGGGGAGAAGAGAAAACAACTATCTGTCAAAGTAAATGTGACAGTAACAGGAGAGGTTTCAAATGACTGGGGCACAGAAACTCAGGGAGAGTTGCAGAGGAGTGGAGTAATTTTTATATTAATGTAATTTTCAGTGCTGGTTCAGTAATATAACTGAACTGGCAATTAGCTGAACTCTTATGGCTGTATGCGGGCAGTTCTGAGTACATGGGTGAATGGATAAAATATTCTTACTGTGTTATCCCAAATAATCTTTTTTCCTTTTCTTTTAGTCATATTCAAAATTGAAGAAAGCATTGTCTGAAAGTAAGTACAGACTGGCTTCTGTGTGTTCAGGAAAACAATGACACAATAAAACCATTTGATTTTAATTTAAAACCCTTAGAACTAACAGACAAAACCAGTACGAATTAAAAAGGGCTTGTCGAAATATAGATGTGCCAGGGAAATAAATACATCAAAGAAAACAATGCTACAATAAAATTTCCTGCAAATGTCAGTAGATTTTTTTTGTAAAGATTTAGCTGTAATAGGAGGGGAACCAAAGAAGACTATCCTCTCAGTGTCAAGAAAATATATCTGTTCTTTCACCTATAACTTGATTAATACCAAAAAGTAAACAGATACAGCATTGGGATTTCAGAGTCATCATTTAAAAGCACATGCATTGAATCGTAATGTAATTTATTTAAGGAGAATTACAGTATGCCTGGGTTCTGTATTACTTTTAGATTAATGTCTCAACCAATCACCCCAGTGGTTTATCTAATCAGGAGACACATTATTATTATTCACCGTTGTATCTGTGGTTTAGACCCTTGGTTACCTAGTAACACTTATTTTACCTTATACATAGAGGGTCATCACGAATTTTCATGATATGGTAACTTATACAGGGTTCCCATGGTCATGGAAAAACCTGGAAAGTCAGGGAAAAAAACATTGACCTGGACATTTTTTTTTCATATTTCCAAAAACAAAAAAAAACTAAAACAAAACATGAATTATAGGAAATGAAAGCATTAAATATGTGTGCTTACCATATTTGTTATAAAATCAATCAACTCCAAGATAATGAGGGTCAAAATCCACTTTTCTGTGTTCATTTCACATGGAATGACCCACTTACTGTACTTTTGAAGTAGTTTGGTAGGGTGGAGGTAGGCTGGAGAGATTCAGTATTGGCATCAGTTCACTAACATACACCTTCCATAGAACTATTTGCATAGCCCTTTAGTAATGGCAGTAGTTAATCTGTGTACAAATATGATGATTATGTACACTGACTGTTATATATATATACACTCACCTAAAGGATTATTAGGAACACCATACTAATACTGTGTTTGACCCCCTTTCGCCTTCAGAACTGCCTTAATTCTACGTGGCATTGACTCAACAAGGTGCTGAAAGCATTCTTTAGAAATGTTGGCCCATATTGATAGGATAGCATCTTGCAGTTGATGGAGATTTGTGGGATGCACATCCAGGGCACGATGCTCCCAAATGGTTGTGCGTGAAAATCCCAGTAACTGAGCAGATTGTGAAATACTCAGACCGGCCCGTCTGGCACCAACAACCATGCCACGCTCAAAATTGCTTAAATCACCTTTCTTTCCCATTCAGACATTCAGTTTGGAGTTCAGGAGATTGTCTTGACCAGGACCACACCCCTAAATGCATTGAAGCAACTGCCATGTGATTGGTTGGTTAGATAATTGCATTAATGAGAAATTGAACAGGTGTTCCTAATAATCCTTTAGGTGAGTGTATATATTATTATTAATGTTATTTTTGAGCATTGACTGAATATGTCAAACAGGAAAATATCTTGCGATATAGAAAATGTTTAGTTTGAACTTTTACTTTTTCCTGGAAAATAATGGAAATTATCCTGGAAAATCATGGAAAATGGAACTCTGAATTGAGTGGGAACCCTGTTATATTTATTTTTAAAACTGTCCTGAGAACATTGGTATAGTTCTCCAAGCCTATGTGAGTAAAATAAAGCATATCCTTTACTGTATTGCTAATGTTTAACTTGAGTGTATTTGATTGGGTGATTCATTAATAAACGACAACATCAGAATAACTTTCAGAAATTACATGTTATACTTCCCATTAATCATTTTATGATGTTTTAAGAATCAGGTACCAAATGTCTATACTAATGTAGTGAATAATGTGTACAATTAATTACAAATCACAAGTTTCTCGTAATAGTTTTAAAATAAGTCTTTGTTTTCAAAATGTTTTTGCAAAAGATCATCTTAATTGTAATTGTAAATTCGTTTTTCAGAGTCCTGCTGTGTTTGAAAAACATCCAGCAACCACTTTGATGGCTGATTTTCATTCATTCATGTACCTGTTAAATGACTTTGAAGTGATGCACATGAGTTAGTTTCATGACAGCAATTGAAGAGATGATATCAGTTTGCCAGCTGCATTAAGTAGTATTCAGATTTTTGTTTTGTTCGTTTGGACACAATCATGAAAAAATAAAATACATTTCTTTCCTGTTGTTTTGAACACCTATACCTCTGTCTTGGCTGCTCTTTTAATGTGTCAGGGCACTGGCCTGCAGATTAATGAGTTATCTGATCTCATTGTCTGATCCTCTGAGCTCATCGACCCTCTTTACAGTCAATGCACCTAATCAGGAGATGAGGTTGAGTTGTTGAGCTCAGGGGCATAACATTCCCCCTGTCTAAATCCACTCATTGTCTCCTTTGGTTTAAAATGACTGGTGAGGCCCAGTCAGCTACTCTAATGATTGGTAATTATAACTCACCCACAATTTTCCAGCAGCAGGGCTGCTCAGAAATGTTACATATCATGTTCCTTCTGCTTCTGACCAACATGGACATAAACGAAAAACAGACCACCCCATTACATACAATTAATGTGAGGATTGTCTAAGCAGATAGGGCCATGTTGGCAGTTTCAACAGAATGCATTTTCTGAATGCATTGCTCTAGAGACAAATACATTTAAAAACACACATTTAGAAGTATAAATCTCACTACAAACATTTAAAAGAAGGAAGACAAAACCCCAAAATGCAGATTTGAGGGCTTACAGAAAATCTTATGGTGTTAAGAAAATTTGGATTACATTTTATACTGCAGGAGAAGCTTCAAAAGAGTCAGATTCAGTACCAGTAACAGAGTGTGAAACTGTAAGTACATTACAAGCCTTGTAGACTCACTGCAGTAGCTGTACAGATGTTGCTTTATTGCGAAAACTAAAGGCTGAATTGTTTACTTCAGAATGTCTGCTGTACATCCATTCCCCCAAATTCAATATTTATGCCTTTAAGGGTATGTCACACTATTCTATGGAATACTATTCTCTGCCTATGACATTCAACCCTACCTTTCATACTTGAGCGAAATCGCTGCAGCAAAACGAAACGGAATCCAGTGCAAGAAATAAAAAAAATGAACAAAATCTAAATGGGTTCAATTTTTGGAGAAATAAACATTGTGAATTCTGCCCTGTCTGAAATATTGATCAGGTGCAAACTGACGAAGACAGAAATAAACACAGGAAATGCAGGTATAATATCTTCAGTAGTCAGACAGTAGTGTCTAAGTCAAACTATAGCAAAACGTGTTATTATTATTGTGTGTGTATTACTGCCTTAATACTGTACAATATAACATCTACTAAATGTAGTTAGATATGCAATCTTCTATTTAATAATCGGTATGGTCTGTGTTGCTTCTCATAAAGTACAGTGTTTTGAGGCACTGCCAGATGTTTTGCCTCCCCCCTGTCTTTTATGTGACATATGGCATATAAGAATCAAGAAGTGAGATTCAAAAACGCTTGAGTTTTTACATTATAGCCTGCATAAAAAAATGGCACTGAAACATCAGGACTAAAAAATACAAAATATTAAACAATCACTGTAGTGTGATCATCCCTTGCTGGTAAAAAACAGGAATGCACATCTGCTGATTTTCACACAAACTGTATTCTACTTGCCTTGTTTCAGATATCAAAAAGATGAAAACGCTGATATAATGCAATTATAATACCCCAATGAATTGTCTGTCGTTAACTGTTCACCATAGTCGTGAAGGGCTGCAGATTTCAAATGGATGGAAGATTAATATTTAATCAGATGTGGCTGGAGAGGTTGTTTGCAAGTCTTTCTACTGCTTTGTTTGCGAGCAAAAGACGATTTAGTATATAGAAAATAAACATGCAAGTAAATGCAGCTTAAGTGTAATCAATAAAGTATACCTTGTCACACTATTGACCTTGTTTATTATGTAAGACCATAAATATTAAAAGGCAATTTAAGACGGGAACACTGTGTAGATGTGACGCACTGTGGAGCAGAAACAAATTGTGATATGTGTTAAATGCTGCAGATGAATACATGCTTCTGCCCATTTATTTTTACATACAACAAAACAACAAGCAGCTTGATTTCTGAAGAAGTGTCAGGTGCACATGGAGGTTATTTAACCTAGGAAACAATAGACAGACTTTCTCCTCCCTATTTGCAACACCATGGACAGTCCATCCAGTTTACTTAAAGTCATGGGTATTGTGTCACTTTGTTTTGCTCGTGTGATCGTTTCCTTTTCTGGGTTGCCTTGTGTACATTCTGTGTGCACTTTTCACTTCTCTGTTAATCCTACTGAGATGTGTAATGCTCCCTAGTCCAACACGGCATTTTACAATCCCTAAAGCCTTCTCACTTGTCCCTTCCCATCTCGGTGCTTTCTATTAGCTCCAAATGGCTGTCAGTGAGGCCCTTGATTCAGTGAGCTTGTAAAAGAGCCCCAAAGGCAGTGCTCTAAGTGAGGGAACATAAGTGAAATTGCTCGGCTCCACAGAGCTTTGGCCCACTTTGAGCACTGTTCACGAGGAAGAATATTTAACTCTCAGAGGGCAATTTTTGCTATCAATGCACAGAACCATCCCTTGCGATGAGAGAAACCCAGTTAGAAAAACAAACACGGGAAGTGTCAAACGGACAGGTGGTTGGAAAACACCTGGGAAGTGCAGAGATTGTTTGCATCTGTGGTTTGAAGGCTGGGCCACAAATCTAGGGCATTCCGTCATCTGCAGTAAGAATCGTAGACCAGTTATTTATTGGTATGGTAATGGTCCTGGCTGCTCTGTTTCCCAGTGGAAGTATCAAACAAAGTTTTGTAACTCTGGGATTGTCCCCATGGCAGTATAAGGATGCCCAAGCTGGGCACTTCACAAGCAACATGTATTATTTCACTGGTGGATGCAGTGAGCATGAAATGCGGGAATGCAAATGCAATACCATACATTGGGATACACTCTGACACCCCACAGTCTATGGGGCATTCTGATTAAACTCTCCCCAAATACATTTCTATTGTCATATTCAGGCAATAACTGCTTATCACAAAAGTAAGAAACAGTCAACCACAGCGTCTCAGTTCTCAGCTTTCGGTCAACGTTAGTGGCTCATCTAGTCTCATCTCTTGACCTTGATTTAAAGGGACAGGGAAACAGTCATACAACAGAGTACAACATTGTCATTTGGTATCCAGTGATTTAAGGAGAAGCCAACTATAATAACACATTTGGAAATGGAAATGAAATACACTTCAGACTGATTGTTACAGACAGAATTTAAGTGTGTTAGTCTACAAATTAAGAAATGCATTCCCTTGCCTTTGTAACGATACAAAAATTACATTGTTTTTAATGCTAATATTTAGAATGGCCAAATTAAGCACCAATAACACCTCTAAAAATCTAATTGAATCAATGTATACTGTCGATTTTTAGAGGTGTTATTGGTGCTTAATTTGGCCATTCTAAAAGTTAGCATTAAAAACAATGTAATTTTTGTAAGCTTTCTTAAATAAATTGCACACTGATCTCTCTCTCTCTATCTCTCTCTCAATATATATATACACTCACCTAAAGGATTATTAGGAACACCATACTAATACTGTGTTTGACCCCCTTTTGCTGGAAGTAGCCATCAGAGGATGGGTACATGGTGGTCATAAAGGGATGGACATGGTCAGAAACAATGCTCAGGTAGGCCGTGGCATTTAAACGATGCCCAATTGGCACTAAGGGGCCTAAAGTGTGCCAAGAAAACATCCCCCACACCATTACACCACCACCACCAGCCTGCACAGTGGTAACAAGGCATGATGGATCCATGTTCTCATTCTGTTTACGCCAAATTCTGACTCTACCATCTGAATGTCTCAACAGAAATCGAGACTCATCAGACCAGGCAACATTTTTCCAGTCTTCAACTGTCCAATTTTGGTGAGCTTGTGCAAATTGTAGCCTCTTTTTCCTATTTGTAGTGGAGATGAGTGGTACCCGGTGGGGTCTTCTGCTGTTGTAGCCCATCCGCCTCAAGGTTGTACGTGTTGTGGCTTCACAAATGCTTTGCTGCATACCTCGGTTGTAACAAGTGGTTATTTCAGTCAAAGTTGCTCTTCTATCAGCTTGAATCAGTCGGCCCATTCTCCTCTGACCTCTAGCATCAACAAGGCATTTTCGCCCACAGGACTGCCGCATACTGGATGTTTTTCCCTTTTCACACCATTCTTTGTAAACCCTAGAAATGGTTGTGCATGAAAATCCCAGTAACTGAGCAGATTGTGAAATACTCAGACCGGCCCGTCTGGCACCAACAACCATGCCACGCTCAAAATTGCTTAAATCACCTTTCTTTCCCATTCAGACATTCAGTTTGGAGTTCAGGAGATTGTCTTGACCAGGACCACACCCCTAAATGCATTGAAGCAACTGCCATGTGATTGGTTGGTTAGATAATTGCATTAATGAGAAATTGAACAGGTGTTCCTAATAATCCTTTAGGTGAGTGTATATGTATACATATATTTTTTACAGGATATCTTCTGTGTTTTCATACTTTACATACTGGTATAATTTTTTTTTTTTAGAAACAGAATTTAGCACTGCAATACTGTGGCCACAATTCTGGCATCCATCGCCGCTTGTACACTCATTCTGTTTAATCAGTGGATCCGCTCATATTGACTGATATCCCAGCTTCTGAAGCTTAGATTGTGGATTAACGTGTGTTGGACCCACACAGGAGCCGACGCAAGCTTTCCTGGTACAGTCAGATGTTAGCAATTATTACTACCAAGGGAGAATGTCTTTTTATTCTTTCTTTCTTTTATTAAGCATGTATCTAAATATTGAATGTGGAAGATTAACTGTCAGTTAAGCATCAAACCGTATAAAACCAGCAGCACTGACAGTGTAGCCCTCATGCCCAGCCCTGATGCACATCAGAGGGAATCACACAGGCCACAGCACATACCCCGCAATGTGAAACACAAGGGCCTGCTCACTCCTTTCATTTCAGCTGTTTCTTGCAATGCAGTACCTTGGCACATTAGGCAGAAGGAATATGCAGGGTATGTGTTTGCAATGTGTGGCAGGGAACGCTGCAAAAACAATTAATTGTTGGAACAATATTTCTGTCCTTTAAAGAAACAACTTTAAAGAGCTACCACTCACAAACACAGTATATACAATCTCTATTTTCTGCAAGCTAAGGTGAGTAGCTGTTGTTTTTAATGAAAGCATAACAGGAAGTTTTGATCCATTATAATTGTATTAAAAAATATATGAAATTGTGTGTGCGTGTTTGTGTGTTTGTGTGTGTGTGGAAGGGGGCAAATCTGGTTAAAGTGGAACTGTTTTCCATGGCTATACTACAGCACCTATAAAATGTTTTGACAATTAAATGAGTGTGTAGTGTTATCAATCAAAAAAGTTCAGCTCCACGGTCCAGGATTGGAGCAATGGCTTGGCATGCTAATGAAGGGACAGGCAATTGAATTGAGAGCGTAACTCCTGCAATGTTTGACTGTACTCTAGCTTTTTATATGGCTGGAGACTATAGAGGTTACTGCCAGGCTTCCTGCACTCCTTTATTCTTGTTCTTCAGACACAGCAGCACTGCTACCAGCAAATAAAGGAACAAAGAGAACAAAAAAATATGTACATGGAAGCATAAATAGATGTGTGTCCTCAGTTCATGGGGATTTGTTCAGTATCACCCATCATACCATGCATCTTAATTTATTTATCTTAATCAAGTCCACTCCAACAATCATGCTCTAAACTCACAATTTCTTCTCTATATTTACTGTAATAGCATATTGTTCCAATATTTGAATATTGACAATGTTTAAGCTTAAAGCTTAGAGCTCATAGGACTTTCCATGTCTACTGTGCATTACTAATTAAGAAGGGTTCCAATGGGCTTTATGCTAAGTGGGTGAGTCTGTGCCATACCTTTGAAGTTCCTATATCTGCAGAGACAAGAAAGTTATCATAACATATGAGAAAGAATACATGTTTTACTAAAAGGGCAAATGCAGCACTATGCTACACATACTGTATACAGCTCTGATTTGATCTGAAGTATACATGGGGAATGGCAGAGAACCAAAAATACTGCAAGGTAAAGGTCCCAATGCCACTGAAAAGAAATAAAAGTTTAAATAGTATTAATCATGGCTGTTGCTTACTTATTTCCATCTCAAGCTTCCAGCATCACTTCCTCTCTTATATGACCACCATATTTATTGCATTTGCAGGTATTCACAGAGTGATGTTTGTCATCACACATTAGTCTAGCTTTTTGTTAACTTTGTTACAGTTAAATTATTCCATAGCTCTGCTTCAACCGTGAATTAAATTATTGTATTTGTTACAGACACATTGTTTTGTATAATACAAACTAAAGTATACATGAAATACAAATCTCCCTCCAGGCCAACTGCTGTTTGAAATATATTTGGGAAATAACAGATCTATGTAGGATATGTTTATACGTTGATACGTATAAGTGAAGTACTGTATTAAACATTAATAAACATCCAAAAAACAACAGGCACACTGTAACAATTCAGAGGGCCATGCAGGAGAGTGAATTTCAGGGGTTAAGCTGGGAGCAAGCTTGTGAAACCAATTAATGTAATTAAAATCATCTCCAGTAAAGCTCGTGTCCTCCCCTTTCTCATTTTGGCACTGGCATGTAAATTCTGCACTTGAAAAACACAAAAACTTATGAACAAATCGCATGATCTGAAGGCATGGTAACTGACAGACAACTGAAACTGATGCGTCACCCAAGACTTCCGTTAGCTGAGGGGAAAAAAAAGAACACAGCACACATATCACTGCTGAATCCAATAGTCTAAGAACGGCTCCTTTTCACAATAAGCCGCTGCCTCTTCCACTCATGGGAAACAGCCCGTCTGCCAAATAGCATCTATCAGAGACGGTCTCCACAGAGCAGCAAAGCCTGGTTAAAGCATCACGATGGAGCCATGCTCTAGTGGTGTAAGCTGTGTGTGTATAAGACTCCTCTATATTGCCTGTGAGGCTTTGGTTCCCAGCTCTGACTGAACAAAGCCTTATTGCAACGCAAGACAGAGGCAGTCCAGGTTGAGAGTCCATCTGCCTGCCTAACTGCCTAACTGCCTGCCGGAAGACAGCTCTCCGGTGGGTGCAGTGAAGCAGGAGAGGCTGCGGGGGAGGAGGAGGCTATGGCTCGAGGCTGTTCAAATTACTCATTTGCTGGGATGTACTCACACTGCTTTTGGGTCCTGCTCTGATTCATCTGGAGGAAAAAAAAGAAAAGCAAAAAAAAATAGCCCTTTTCATGGGCAATCGGTTACAACGGGTAACAGAAGGGCTAACAACAACAGCGCACACACATGCAAGCACGCTGTCACACACAAACACACACACAAGCCTCGCACCGCTCTCTATTTACACAGCCCTCGGTGACAGGAGTTTAGATAAACGGTGGTGTTTATATCTGTGTTACTGCTGTCCATGGTATGAATCTCTTTAATGCTCTTTAATGACATAATGGATCAGGCAACTTATAGAAACTGTAAAAGAGAAAGTGTTATTTGCCTTTTTCTCTTCAGTCTGGACTTCAAATGGGACTGTTTTATGTCCAGCAAGCTGAGAATGCACATGCCCATGAAAATTCAACTGAATACCTTCTGTGGCAATTCTGTAGAATCACTGTAGAACGTTGCATAATCTTCATCAAATTGAGGTATATGATATTCATAATTGAAGTATTTAAAAACAGAATATGACAGAGTTTCATGCATTAAGCAACACATAGCTAATGGCAGTGCATGGGACTTAATCCTTGGAAATCCCCTAGCAGCTACTACTGAGGTTTTTTAAGTGCCCTGCTCAGGAAGAGTTTAGGTCTGTTCTCAGTGGAGCTGAACAGTTGACAGTTCAGTTGCAAATCATGTTTTTGAGTTGTAGCAACTACAATTTAGTTGCTCGGTTGTCACCAAGCCATCTATAGAAACGATCGGCTCTTCAGAGCTGCGATGCAAAGTGTTTTTTTGTCTGGTTTAAAAAAAGAGCTGACGCGAACATCTATGTGTGCGACAACACAGAAGGATGTGAAAGACCGGAAAACTGCCAGATCCTTAATGCACACTGACGCAACTGAAAACAGCTGACAGGGAGGAGGAAGTGCTGGTATTGATACTGATGGCTGCATATCAGATTGGACTGTTTAATTAGTATTCAGCAGCAAGCATAACTACAGTTTGGACACATTTCAGTGTAAACCACAATGAAAGTGAATCTATTAGGATTCCATGGTCTGACTTTCAGCACCTTGGACAGCGGTGAGGAATAGACTATTGTATAATGTGCAGGGATGTATATTTTAATGCTGCCACATATGGCATACTGAAGATGTAGAAGGAAAATATGTATGTTGTGGCAGTGTGAGAGGCAAGGCTGGGGTCAGGGCGGGTCTTTCAGTGGAGGAGACCACAAAACCTCTCATCCAAGACTCCAAGCCCCAGAAGCCAGCAGGGCTCCTGTTGGCCATAGCCTCGCCCACCACTTCCCCCATAAAAGGAAGCAGGAAGCGAACCAGTGTGTGCATGCTTGGCTGGGGTGGGGGGGGGGTAGCAAGGTGCACAGGAGGGAGAGAAGAGAGAAGAGAGAAGAGAGAAGAGAGAAGAGAGAAGAGAGAAGAGAGAAGAGAGAAGAGAGAAGAGAGAAGAGAGAAGAGAGAAGAGAGAAGAGAGAAGAGAGAAGTTCACAGTTGACAGATTCATTGGCTTACAACCCTTTTTCTGGACTTGGACCATTCTCCCTCTTAAACCCCGGACTGTCTGACAACCTCCCACCGGTAACGAACTTTGATTACGGACTTTGATTAGGAACCTGCCTTTCTCCTGTCGTACTTCTGTCTGCCCGGTGTTCGGCTCTGCCGACCCGGGCATTTATTGTTATTATTGTTGGTAGTTTTTGGTTTGTTGTTAGGGACCATTTATGTTTAGTTAGAGCTCAAACAGAGCTAGGTTTTGTTTTGTTAGTTTTGCCATTGAGGGGAGCAAATAAAACAACAGCGAGCCTGTTTTGTACCCTCTGCCTGCCTCCCTACTGTGCGTTTCAAGACCAGACCCCGCCTACATACAAGCCCTTTCTTGTGACAGGCCCCCCAACCCATTACAATGTATACTGTGAGTGGCCTCTTAATTAGATGAACTCTAGTTCCTCCCCCTTTTGTCCTCCAAACAGTGTGAATTCTTCAAGGCATGGACTCATCAAGCTGTTGAAAGCGCACCACAGGGATGCTGGCCCATGTTGACTCCATTGCTTCCAATGATTATTGCAAATTGGCTGCTGGTGGATCTCTACCATGAATAGCTCGCTCCATCTAGTCCAACAGATGCTTGATTGGTGTGAGCTCTGGTGACTGGGAAGGCCACTGAATTGCACTGAATTCACTGTCAGGTTCCTGGAACCATTCCTATACAATGATAGCCTTGTTGCATTATCTTACTTAAAGAACCCATCCACAGATGCATACACTGCCACCATGATGGGATGCAGCTAATGAACAATGATGTTCAGATATCTTGTGGCATTCAAACGTTGCTCCACTCGTATCAAGGGACCCAATGTGTGGCGTCATTTGACATCAGCTACCACGCCCTGTTTGAAGTCCCTTAAATCTTTTGTCTTGCCCATTAACCCTCTGAAGTGCATGTACACAGCATGCCTAGTTACCCGTCTACCTGTTTTAAATATCATAGGGTGAACACATGAAGCTGTCACTGACTGTGTAGTCTACTTCATGGAAATACCTAACAATATGACCATTCAGTGTATTTCTTAAACCCTGTCTCCTGTGTAAGATTGCTTTCTTCTATTGGAAAAGCATTTTTTTGTTTTGTTTTCTTTTCCTGCTTGTCTTGTGATATTATGGGGAAAACTAAATATATAGCAAGACTAGGTTTTGGCTCCCTGTATTCATGTATTTTCCATTGAAAAACTATTAATAATAAAACTGTAATCCAATATGTGTACACATTTATGTAATTAAATTGACTGGTACTGCATCTTCAAAGTACCCTTACCTTGATGAATAATAAAACATAATGTAATCAAAATGAAAGGGTTTCAGAGACCCAGATTAGCACTATTCTTGAGTACCCAATGTTTTGTAAGGTAGGATAGTCCAAAATGAGTTCAAATTGAGGTCTGTAAATGCTGCAGTATCTTCTCACTGTAGAGTAGATTTATTTGGCATTTTTTGTTCTGGAAAATGATGTGTTGCCCTTTTAAAATTGTACTCTGTTGGAGGGTCCTTTTGTACTGTGAGTTATTATTTTGCAATCTTCAGTAACAAAACAAAACTGGCACGCCGGTGCTTGTCACACCGAGTGAGCTGTTATCCCCAGTGAATGATACAGATCGCTAAGAACAGTAGGCTGTTCATTCAAAGCATAAAAGTGTTTCTGATAGGTGTTTGACCACTGCTATTCCACCTCAGGCAAAATACTTGTCCTCTGTGAAGAGGAGTTGACCTATCAAGGATAACAGAACTGCATAAATAGTGGCAGGACCGTATTCCTACGCCACCCACCCACCCACACAAACACCACACAACACACAATCGAATCGACAGCATAGAATGGTGATGGTGGGCAGAGGGAGGTCGTATGTAATGAGAAACACGAGGCTTCCTGGAAAATCGTGGAAGGGTTAAGTGACACATTTGAAAGCAGAATTTAAAATTTTAAAAAGCTGTATTTTACATTAAAGGTTGTTTAAAACACGGTTAGAGAACACATTGAGCAAATGCTTTTTGTACGGGGGGATTGTCAGCTTTTTTTTAATGCACAGTGAAATTTGTGCATTGTTTATTCTTTTTAAGCATAATTATGGGAGATTAACTGGAGTTTATGTGGAGTTAGAAAAAGTGGAGCAAGTGTTGCATTTGGAGCAAAAAGCTTTTAAAGTCTCAAGGTATCATTTTCTGCAGTGCTGTCTCCCTGCAGTATCGGTTTCAACCTAACTGTGGTTGTTATGGTGTTTTTATTCTGAATCATTAATCAGCTGGGGACAGGATCCAGTTACTTTTCCTCTGCACTTTCTTCACCACACCGATCTCGAAAGGAAATGTTTTTTTTTTGTCACAGCTCTGTGATTTTCTGTTACTATACAACTATTCAAGTGGTATCTACCCTCTTCAGTGCAAGATGAACAAGAAAAGCTCTTTAAATACAGCAGCAGAGCCATTGTAAGTTGAGTTCTGAATGGACTGTGACATTGTGGAATAAAGCTTTTCAAACGGATTTGAAGGTTTCAAACCCATACAAGCATACAGTAAGTTCATAATCATTAGTAATTTGCCACTTCAGAGTCAAAATATTATCACGTTTGGTTAGTTTCATTGTTCCTTACCCTTCATACATTCTACAGTCACATGCACTTATTTGTTAAAAATTTAAATACATAGCTTGAATAAATTAAAATTTTCAGCCTTGACTGAGCTTATTTTAACCCTGGGCTGCAGTCCTGGGACGGTGATTTTTGTAGTGACTTTGCTTTGCCTCTTGTCCTATTCTCCTACAATGTACTGACACCTGTTTCTGCATGATAGTATTTCAGGCCCAACAGGAGCAGTGTAGATTTTTTGGGGGGGACTGAAAACCCATGGTTAAGAGAGCATGGTTCTCTGTGTATTTGACAAGAAGGTTACAATCTGGCATTGTACATATCTCAGTCAGAACTGCAGTAGTTCTCTATACTGTAGTATGCTATGCAAACTCTATGATGTAATTTAATTCTTCATAATTCTATATTTGTAATGATGGACAAAGGAAGCTATTGGATGGATCCCAAGAGATGAAAAAGACTTAGAGGGGAAGATGAAATAATAAACTGTGCAGGCATGACATGGGAAAAGAAAGCTAGCAATTGGATCATTTGGAGACATCTTGGCAAGGCCTTCAATCAGCGGTGGACTCATATAGTCTGATGATGATGATTTTTTATATATATATATATATATACACTCACCTAAAGGATTATTAGGAACACCATACTAATACTGTGTTTGACCCCCTTTCGCCTTCAGAACTGCCTTAATTCTACGTGGCATTGATTCAACAAGGTGATGAAAGCATTCTTTAGAAATGTTGGCCCATATTGATAGGATAGCATCTTGCAGTTGATGGAGATTTGTGGGATGCACATCCAGGGCACGAAGCTCCCGTTCCACCACATCCCAAAGATGCTCTATTGGGTTGAGATCTGGTGACTGTGGGGGCCAGTTTAGTACAGTGAACTCATTGTCATGTTCAAGAAACCAATTTGAAATGATTCGACCTTTGTGACATGGTGCATTATCCTGCTGGAAGTAGCCATCAGAGGATGGGTACATGGTGGTCATAAAGGGATGGACATGGTCAGAAACAATGCTCAGGTAGGCCGTGGCATTTAAACGATGCCCAATTGGCACTAAGGGGCCTAAAGTGTGCCAAGAAAACATCCCCCACACCATTAGACCACCACTACCAGCCTGCACAGTGGTAACAAGGCATGATGGATCCATGTTCTCATTCTGTTTACGCCAAATTCTGACTCTACCGTCTGAATGTCTCAACAGAAATCGAGACTCATCAGACCAGGCAACATTTTTCCAGTCTTCAACTGTCCAATTTTGGTGAGCTTGTGCAAATTGTAGCCTCTTTTTCCTATTTGTAGTGGAGATGAGTGGTACCCGGTGGGGTCTTCTGCTGTTGTAGCCCATCCGCCTCAAGGTTGTACGTGTTGTGGCTTCACAAATGCTTTGCTGCATACCTCAGTTGTAACGAGTGGTTATTTCAGTCAAAGTTGCTCTTCTATCAGCTTGAATCAGTCGGCCCATTCTCCTCTGACCTCTAGCATCAACAAGGCATTTTCGCCCACAGGACTGCCGCATACTGGATGTTTTTCCCTTTTCACACCATTCTTTGTAAACCCTAGAAATGGTTGTGCGTGAAAATCCCAGTAACTGAGCAGACTGTGAAATACTCAGACTGGCCTGTCTGGCACCAACAACCATGCCACGCTCAAAATTGCTTAAATCACCTTTCTTTCCCATTCAGACATTCAGTTTGGAGTTCAGGAGATTGTCTTGACCAGGACCACACCCCTAAATGCATTGAAGCAACTGCCATGTGATTGGTTGGTTAGATAATTGCATTCATGAGAAATTGAACAGGTGTTCCTAATAATCCTTTAGGTGAGTGTATATATATATAATTTGTGTGACATTTACATATTTAGTGAGATACCGTGAGAGTGCAGGCAGGCAGGAGAGAGGCTTGCAGGACATCTTTCACAACACCCAGTTTGCCATCATCACTGGAGCCCCATGGGGTTGTCTCCCATCTTCTGAAGGTTTTGCTCAGTAGCATGTTGTTAAATGAATTGGCTAAAAAATATTTCTGTTTCATCTGCTTATCTTTACTTCAACCTTGGGGATTTGTAAAGCATTTCCTGAATAATTTAATATCTACTAACAGGGCAAAGATTGTTTACGGTTTATGACAGACCACAGATTTCTTTAAACCTCCTGTTTTTACCTTGGCTTTAAACAAATGGTTTAAGCACTTATGTAATGTAACATCCAAAAATAATAGGCTTACTATTTCATTTTTATCTCTGTGTATCTAACTTACTTACTTATCTACAGCAAAGCCTTGGATTATGTATAGTCTATGTCCACATCACAATTAAATATATCATGTAAAGTTGAGGTGCAACATGCCCTTGGTATCCTCATTTCAAAGCTTATCACAAGCACACAGACAAAACTTGTCAAGAAATGGTGTGAAAACAATAACATGAAAGAGGCTCATATGCATCAAAACATTCAAGACTGGGGTATTTTATTCCCCCTCAGGCATTATTTTGTGTACATTTTGAATTATAAACAAGACATGAACATTGACTATCAATTTAGAAGTGAAATGAAGGAAATTAGCTGGCCTTCTCTTTGCAATTCAACACATTTTATTTTATTTTATGTGCAAAGAAAATAACATAATAACATAAGTGTCTGTTTGGATTATTCCTATACAATGCAGGTACTAATTTATTAATTATTATTTTTATTTATTATTTATTTCTTGGCAAAATATAAGCACAATACAAAGTTCAAAAATACAGTGCAGTTCAAGGCATAAAACATATTATTTACACAATTAATTTTTTTATTTACATTACACAATTTACTTACAATCATAAAAAAACCTAAGTACAGTCAATGAATATTACACATCAGTGTCTCTCAATTATTTTATCTCCGCAAAATTCTGTTGCTTCATAGTAAACCCATTGGTTTTTAAAACTACCTGATTTAAACATACTCGACAGATATATACATATAAGTATCCATTAATCATCATGACTGGACTGCCAAATGTAATTTTGAAGCAGATGTACCATATTTAGTGTAGTTATACAACAGGTAAGGCTAACCTTTTCATTATAGAAAGAAAATAATGTCTTGCAAAAACACAACATAAATGTTCATTGTTTTTCATTGAATAAGTCCCCTGCAATATCCAGTGTTTAAAACATGTATTTCCTGCAACAATGAACCAAGGAACATCTGAAGGACAACTATAGTACTGAATATCCTAAAAATAGCACATTTACAGACTTGTCTCGGGTGCATTCTAACATTTGTTTGCAAGAACAAATACAACAATTTCAAAAGAAAAATGCTCCTGTAACACAGCATATGGCTTATCCAATATAATCATAAGACCATTCCAACGAGCTCAGCTTTTGTTCAAAGCTCATTTAGGCCTTTCATGTGGCATGTTTAATTTTGGATGATGACAGTGTGTAGCCAAGAAAGGTTTGCTGTTCATCTTCAGCAGGAAACATCCCAGAGAGCAAAACCAGCATTTGACTAAGCATTTTGGGGGCTGGCTGCAGACAGTGACTGTAACCTGTCCAGTGTGACACTCTCTTAGGACTCTACAGGAGCTCCTTATATACTAATGGGCCCAGTTTCTACAACAGTATATATAGAATTTGATTAGTGTGATGCTCAAGCACTGTCAGAATGATGTTGTCACGGCAGACACACAAGTTCTCATGACTCTGTGCTCATGGACTACTTTCCAAAGAATTTGTTTGAGACCTTTCATCGACTTGTCTTTGTGTGCTTTCTCTTATGAATTTTGAATCTAAGAATCTTGACAGTAGATAGCAACAGAACGAACAAACTCCTCTTGAAAATCCTGATCCCTCATAGAGGATGACTAGCCTACACAGCATATTGCATTTTAAAACACAGTGTTTTAAACTCCCCCCCCCCCCAGCATCCAGCATATTAAAATTGCTTTTGTGCTTTAAAAAGTGTCTTTTCTATCACTAAGGAGATTTACACCTCTGGTCAATGTCAGAGACAGGTTATTGATCTGGAGAAAGGGCTTTTAAGGGTCCCGGTGCTTTAAATTATATAGTGGTCCCAGGCTAGATAAAACGGCCTGTCAGGAATGACAAAGGCGGCTGTGCTAGAATAATGAAACGGTGTCTGGTAGGGGCAATTCGGGAGGAAGGCGCTCATGAGCAATATCAGTTCCCATTGTCACTTTGTACAGCAGCCGACGTTCCACAGACTCTTTTTCCTTTTAACAGCTACCCAAAGACTTTAAGTGAAGTTTTCATATTGCTTTTCAATATCCGGGCAATTTCCTAAAGCCTGACAAAATAATAATAAAGATAATAATAAAAAAATAGATATCCTGCTGTCCCTGTTTATCATTTTCACTGTATTGAAAAATCCTCTACTGCTGCCTTGACCTCATTCATTTATTATTTTGTCTGTAGGCCATGGCTGGTGATGAGCATAGAGACGGCAACTAGGAATTAGCACTTTAATTTGTAACTGCTGGGTCTCTAGACTGTATTTAGCCCGATGGATAATACAGCTGTCCTTTACTTAAAATACAAATAAAATGAAGAAAGGAAAGAAGAACATTTACTTTCATTTAATCATGGATATTCTGCTTCAAATTAATAATAAATACTGTTCTTTATATTGAACCAACATGCAAGAGCAATGGCTATTTTGTGGGAACATACTTAAATACAAAACATAGGGATATTACAACTGTGACAAGACACTGAGCATAAAATGGGGCAGACCCCTATCACACCTGTCAACTTGACATTGGGCATCATTTGGCATACGTAATGCAGAAGTAAGGACACATCTATTTTAGTGGAAGGTAGGGGTGAAAAGAATTGGTGACTAGGCCTCACTTGTGTTGTTGTGGAGAGCTGCCCCTTTCCTTGTATGTTTGTGAAAGTAGTATTACTATATTGCCTTGAGGCTTGTTGTTTTAACATTATTCCACACCTGTAGTCAGGTATAGGTAAAAAAAGAATGGCACAGATGGTTGTGTCTCTGAATCTGTAGAATCCGTGGAAGTAGGCTGTGTGAACCTTATTGCTCAGCAAAGTAGGTTGCTTGTAATTGGCAAGGTTTTAAATTAGAAATGAAGTTTCTTCCGTACTACTTTCCCGTCTTCTCGTTTTAAAGTGCGCTCAGAGGGAGATCAGTGCAGAGGACTACGCATTTAAAGATGAAAACACAGTAAAAGCCCTCAATCTGTCTGTCTGATTTATACTACTTTATCGGCTTTATCGCTATTTGTGATTTTTTTTGTTCTCGTGGCAAATCGTTTTCCTATATTTTGGTGGGGATGATGAATGACCAGGCAGACACGAACACACAATGTGTCAAAAGTATTCATACTCATTGATCGACTGAGAATGACTGAATTCCTAAACCATTACCATATAGGCATTCATTTTTAGTGTTACCGTATAACACTGACTTACGTTTATAATTTGTTCATAGTAAAAATATTGAGCTCTGTAAAAAGAAAATTATCTGTATTTATGTATCAATAGTCTATGATTAAAAAAAAACTAATATTTAATTGATTTTCCTTATTGCTTTTTAAATATAATAAATAAATCCCTGCTGCATTTAAACTATAATATGTCAACATAAATTCCTGTCAGGATTTTAATCACCTCATAATACTTACTGTTTTATTAAACCACATAAAACTATAATGCATACTTCTTGCTGCGTTGCAAATGCTACACCACAGAAACACACTATTCTGCAGTAGGCCTCATAAAAGCATTAGGTATTTCACATGATGTAGAAGTAGTTTGTTTTAAAAGGGTTGCTCCAGCTAGTCCACAGTTGTGTAACGAACCCAATTAAGAGTCAGGCTTTGTTCCTAAACGCACACTTTCTCACTTACAATGTGGATCTGAAAGTGTATACAAATGAGATTGCTGAGCAGATGCAGATAAAATGACTCAATCAATACATTTCCAACAACATAAATAATAAATAAATAAATCTGGCAACAGTATTGCAATGTCTATGCTTTCTAACCACACCTGAATAATGCATGTGCTTTAACAGGAACCAATTTTTCTCTTGGGATCTGAAAGTCTAATAAAATGGCTTAATAAGCTTTTCTTTTCCCTCCTCTCTGAGGCCATTTTAACACCAGTTGGTAACGTGTGTACTTTCATGACATGGAGTCCCTGTATACCGTGGTTTTGTTCTATAGTCAGGATCATACAGTTCGAGACATGGTATATATTTGGTTTGTAATGCACCCCCCCCCCCCCCTTATTTAATTTAATCGTAATGCATTATGTTGATAGCTTTAATTATTTTTAAATGACTACTTGTTTTGCCATGATATTTAACATTTAGATGCACACGTGGTCAGGGTTCTGGGTTGTGTGTTCAGTCCCAGGTGGGGGACACTGCTGTTGCACCCTTGAGCAAGGTACTTTACCTAGATTGCTCCAGTAAAAACCCAGCTGTATAAATGGGTAATTGTATGTAAAAATAATGTGATATATTGTAAGAATTGTAAGTCACCCCTAGATAAGGGTGTCTGCTAAGAAATATAATCATAATAATTTACCTTTCACACTGTGAGAATTATGAAAGCATTGATTTCCAGGTAGCATTATAACAATATGAGCCACACATTTCCCTCTGAACACAATGTTCACTATTTTATTAAAATGCTCTTCAGCATGTAGATGTCTGTTATTAGTGTATTATCCAATAATGCAAGATTTCTTGAGGCACTTCAAAAATTATTGCATGAAAGAATTGCTTTTGCCTACAATTTTCCCACATGAAATGAAGCATTATCAGGGAATAAGTCAGACTTATTTAGCTGCATAATCAGAAGGTTGAAATGTTTATTTATATTACAGGTTATCAATCTAGCTCTGATCTCTGACCCATGACTGTTCTCTCAGAAACACAGAAACGTGTCCATCTACAGTATGTGAAGAGAGAGGTATGCACTCCAAGCAGGGCGTCCTCTTTAAGTAAATTACCCTCGAGCAGATCAATAGCTGCCCAATGTCCTTGCACCCGTTTTGACCTCCCGGCAGCTGTCATTGTTTTAGCTTTTTGAACCTCTCTCTAAAGCAGCAGGACCCACTGTGAGAGTGAAAAGACTGCCATGTAAGTGTCAATTAATTGTCTATTACCAGCAGAGGGTGCTTTTATATCCCTTTTCTTTCAAACAATAATGAAGGGCTTGAAAAGCAAAGAACTGTGTTCATTTGCAGAGGGAATTGACAAGGGAAGAACAACTCGCTCTTATCGGGAGTCTTGTTTTTGATTGTTTATCAAAATATTAAGGCTCTTTGGTGCTCTGTGTTTGAGAGCAGGGCTGATGCTCTTTGTGTAGTCCCTGGGGATACCTTTGGCAATTCACTTTCTTCTTTATATTGTGGGATCATGCTTTTTTTTTTTTTTTTTTTTTTTTTTTTAACTTGGGACTATTTTAAATGTGACTGTAGTTTAAAATCATTACATACAATCCTGCATTTCTAGATTGTATCCAGACACTTAGTTTGATTATTTATTTACATCTTTTCCCTCCACTGTGTGGGCTATACCTTACTCAGGTGATATTTGAGGATGAACCCATATCTCTACTCTTACCAGTGGCAAATTATTCCCTGCTATAAGTAAGCTATGATGATAAAAGGAACGTTTTATGATTAATAATGTACAGGAGAAAAATAATACCACTATATCTAAAACCTTTATGCCAGCCAGTTCATTTTTCTCTGATTTCTTAAAGGAAAAATATGTTGCTTTTTACTGTTCAAAATGTGTGTTTCTATACAAATGTTCAACATTTTATTATTCTAGCATGTGTAAGACATGAGAGTATATAGGAAACAATTGTAATAATTGTGTTGATTTGTCCTACTGAAAAAGATAAATTAAACAAAATGAGTATAAACTTAACATGGTAGGACATTGTTTCACTTTTTTTGTGCAAACATACAGTTAGGTCCATAAATATTTGGACAGTGACACAATTGTCATCATTTTGACTCTGTACGCCACCACATTGGATTTGAAAGGAAACAATCAATATGTGCTTTAATTGTAGACTTTCATCTTTAATTTGAGGGTAGTTACATCCACATTGGGTGAACAGTGTAGGAATTACAATTGTGGTCCCCCCAATTTTATGGGCTCAAAAGTATTTGGACAAACTAACATAATTATGAGTTAAATTGTGAGTTTCAATACTTGGTTGCAAATCCTTTGCAGTCAATGACTGCCTGAAGTCTGGAACCCATAGACATCAGCAGATGCTGGGTTTCTTCCCTGGTGATGCTCTGCCAGGCCTGCACTGCAGCTGTCTTTAGTTCCTGCTTGTTCTTTGGCGTTGGACTGTTTAATAGTCTTCTGATTTGCATTACACTAATGAAACTAACTTCCATAATTGATTTAACTTAGTTAAATGGGCTCCCCAGAAATCTTTACAGATGCTCTGATTGTTTTTCACTTTTGCTTTGTTTAAATCTTTAAAATCTGACAATCATACAAATATACTGCTGCTAAAATATAGCTGCATTTGTTTTGAATGTAACACACTCCGTATATACATTCACGGAATGGATGTTCCACTTTTAATGATGGAAGAAAATTGCTTTGGCTTATTCTTGATTTTGAATGTAAATCTGAAACTTCCCTAACCAGCTGTGCCTTATCTATTTTGCAAAACCCACATTCCCGACTCAAGAACGAAGTAGCATCAAGAAAACGCTTCACTTTTTTTTAAATAAATGTAGTTAAAAGCATTAAAAAATACACGACAAAGGAAAGTTACTGCTTGAAACATAGGATTAGTAGAAAATATACAAGTCTGTTTCTGTATGGATCTGTGAAACATTAGTCTTAGTTTTTATTTTTTAGCGATACCTGAACAGGCATTTCTGTTCTAGCTATGCAGATGTTTTCTTTCTTAACACATATCCAAATAGTCTATCAACATTTGTAATAATCTGTAGCCTGAAGTAACACAGCAGAGGTAGTTTTGTAAGCAAGAACAATATTCAATGTATTTCCCTCAGGGTGTACTAAACCCAATATTGCGCCAAATGATGTACTACCATCATAAGGGTGTACAATCTGTAAACTCAAAAGGGTTGATTTGCACTACAAAGAAGACTCTTAACCCAGATATATATATTTTTGTCGACAGACCACATATATTTTTTCCTGGGGAGAGGGGGCTTTATGCATATTGTGCATATTGACTGTTACCTTTTGAAATGCCGATAAGTGTGTCAGCAGCTTCCAGACTGACAGCCCGTTACACCACATCAGATGAGCTGTTTGGCTGTGAAGTATCACACAATGCAAACCAAACCTGTCACTGTGTATTTGGTGGTAAATGAGCACAGCATTCGTGTGAAGAATTGCACATATTGATCCCTGCTAGCCTCTTTCATTGGACTCTGTGTCTGTGTACTCTTATACCCCGCCAGCTCTGTCTACTTACGCTCACATTTACCATGCAGTAGGCTCAGTCCGACTTGCTCTTTTCGCTTATTAATGATGTTCAGGCTCCATTCCTTTGATAGCTTGCCGGGGCTATGAGTCACACGGCTCTTTCCCTCACACCTGTGCAACACGCAGATTCCAGATGTGAGGAATTAAAACGGTGGAGAATAAACAATAATAATCATCCTCAAAAACCAATAATTTGTATGCATCATCATCTGCTTTTCCTGGTTTCCCCTGCAGCTCATGTGCTTATGTGCAATTGTGCACCTTATTTTGCATGTCAAGTTGAATAAAAATGTGTGGAGAAGCCCCCTACAGTGGCTTCTGTAACAAGAACACGATAGAATGCTTGCACCCGGTAATTCAGCAGAGATAAGATTCATGTTTTATGAATATGTGTTTCATAAATTACACAAAGAGTTTCTTGCATCTGCGGCAATATGCTATCTAGCCTTTCAGCCCTGTGTGCGTTTTTTTTTTTTTTTTTTTTTGCTGTCTGTGAGACATTTCTGTAAGGCTGTGTTGACTGACTGTATCAATATTTTGTTAAGCCTGTGCTCTGATGTAAATGGTGTCAATGACATTGGTAATGACTCACATGGACGGAAATGGCAGACGTATAATAAATACAGCAGGCATCAAGATAAGAAAATAATACTATTTATTTCGTCGGAAGCAAGATCCGGAAAGACTGTAGGGTTTAAGTTTATAGCAGTGGGCTTTTCTGTTACTTTATTATTATTATTATTATTATTATTATTATTATTATTATTATTATTATTATTATGTAATTTAGCAGATGCCTGGATGACCTACAGGGTTACATAAACAGTCATATACAATGCATAACATATTACAATGAAAATGTAGTCTAAGCATCTGTGTCACAAGGAGGCCTTGAAAGATGATTTTGTCATGCTTTACTGTGGGGTCCTGATTTTCATTGGCAGCTCCTTCTCCACATTTGAAAAAAGAGACAGCGTTACATTATTTATATCTCTATCTCTTCTGAAACAAAAGATCCCACCCTGAGGTTTTCATATTGTAGAAATGATCTTTTTGGTCTTGGTCATCATTCAGTTTTGATTTGAGCTGTTTCAAAAGACGATCTTCTCTAAATCACGGGTCTGCTGTTTTGCACAATAAGTGTGAGATGACAAATATTTCCCTGGCATAGCATCTGAGGAACATGATACAGTCAGCATACCCATGTTATAGGTGGCAAGCACAGCAACTGAACTGCAAAGATGCACTGCAACAATCAGCTGTTGTGAAAAAAAAGCAGAAAACCTGTACTGCACAAACCTAGAATGGCCTTACGGTTTCTGAATGCAGAAAGCTTGACTGAGGCCTGAACACACTCCCCAGCTGGTCACAAACAGAATGACTGTTAGTAAAGCACATTTTAAAAGCTGATAGTTTAATAAAATATCTCTGAGCTCATCTTTGCTTCTGTTTTTTTATAAAGTCCTTTTTTTGACGGACAAAACTCTTCAGTGAACATTTTCTAGAATGTTTTAATGGTTTTCCCTTTTGACAGAAAATCTAATTTCAAGCAATTAAATATAAATGTAATGTAGTTAAAAATAACTCATTTATATCTCTTTCAAATATTAAAACATACAACTCCATATCATAAACATTTCCTTCAACAGCATTTTGAAGGCTTTTCCTGAATCACCAAATTAGAAACTTGCTTTATCTCCATTGAAAAACATGAAAGAAAGGTGATTGTGCTTCATTTGTGCCATTCAATTCCTTTAGATGTTTTCAGGTGCATTTTTAACTTCTTCACTTCAAAGCCGCTGTAGTAAACAAGTCAGCCAAATGCATCACATGGTAAATGCTGCATGTCACCATTACCTTGTTAATATTTTAGAGGCAGCGGAGCCGTCGCATACGAATCTCATTGTGAAGCCTGGGATCTGATTTTCGACCGCTTTGAATCTGTGGAATTTCATTTTGTGGTGGAGACACCTGTGGCAGAGTTTGGTGATTGATGCGAAAGTGAAGTTTCAGGAGATTCCTTCTAGGAGCACGCTGGGTGTTACCTAGCAACTGAAGATTGCCACTGCAGGAGAACTCTCTGCTTTGTCAATTAAGGATGAGGGGGTAGGACGGGGGGGGGGGCTATGAATCAGCGAATCTGTGCGGTGCTAGGAAAGTCCCCATCTTCCACCGGCTCGGTTATCCCCGGGCTTTCTGTCAAGAGCGCTCCAGCCTGCAACGTGTGAGAACAATAAGACATTTGAAATGTTAGAAGTCTTCTGATCTCCTTTGATTCATTCTCAGAAAAGACATCAAGAAGTGTATACAAATATATATAAACAGAGGAAATAAGGCAGTCTGTCTGTCTGTCTGTCTTTTTCCTTTCCCCCAGTGTAGATACAGAGAAAGTACTCTGTTTTATCCAAACAAACTAATAAAATATGTCAGAAAATCAGTCGAAAATGACATCTCTAAATACTGCTCCAAAGACTTCATTGGTTTGAAGGGATAGTGATTTAACTTGCAATGCATTTAAATCTCTTCTTATTGAGTTTCCTTAGTGTGTTGCTAATACCAGAGAAAGATAAACGAGTTTAACCAATCTTATTTAAATCAGTCAATAGCAGAGCATTTTCTTTAGTAGTAATTGACCAGCTGTCAAGGGACTGAGAGTGAAAAGAGAGAACGTGGAGCTCGGTGAAGGAACCCCTTTTGTATCTGCAAGCTATAAATAGACAGCCAGTGCTGAAAGGTCAGTCCCTGCACAACCTGGAAAATGTGCACCAGCAAGTTGTCTGGTAACAGAATTAGCAGACTACAAACTAGAACTCTGTAAAAAGATGGGCTTTATTTGACGAAACACAATATGATCATAAATAAAATAATGATGTTATGCATCATTTAAGCTTCAGCATCCTGACGTTTAGTTCTTATTTGTTGTGTGATAGTCATTACATATTTATAACAAGGGAGATAATAAATATATTGTTTCATCAATATATTATAAACAATACACCTAGAATTCCACCAAGCCCTTGAAAAGAGATGCCTAGATCATTTTGAAATGTGAATAAGTATTGTAGTGGTCTGAGGAGCGGTCTGTTATGGAACTGTGAGTAGGTTGGGTTTTGGGAACAATGTCACACCCCACAAAAGACCAAAACAAAAGGACATACAAGACTATAAACAAAACCCTAGCTCCTTATTGAGCCTACCTAAATACATATACAGGTCCCTCTCTAAACATATAACTAATCTAACAGGAACACAACAAACACTCTCGGCAACCAGTCCAAATCCATAAGCCGTAATCAGAGTCAAGGCCATACGCCGGATTTTCTTTGCCAGTTCTTTGATTGCCCACTTGCACATTGCTGCCCTGATGCTGGGAGAGCTACCTGTGGCTCTCCGTGGTCCTACAGGATAGATGGTCTATGAACTGACCCCCCATCATGCTTTAGTATATGAGTACAAGCTGATAAATGTATTTGAATATACACTCACCTAAAGGATTATTAGGAACACCATACTAATACTGTGTTTGACCCCCTTTCGCCTTCAGAACTGCCTTAATTCTACGTGGCATTGATTCAACAAGGTGCTGAAAGCATTCTTTAGAAATGTTGGCCCATATTGATAGGATAGCATCTTGCAGTTGATGGAGATTTGTGGGATGCACATCCAGGGCACGAAGCTCCCGTTCCACCACATCCCAAAGATGCTCTATTGGGTTGAGATCTGGTGACTGTGGGGGCCAGTTTAGTACAGTGAACTCATTGTCATGTTCAAGAAACCAATTTGAAATGATTCGACCTTTGTGACTTGGTGCATTATCCTGCTGGAAGTAGCCATCAGAGGATGGGTACATGGTGGTCATAAAGGGATGGACATGGTCAGAAACAATGCTCAGGTAGGCCGTGGCATTAAAACGATGCCCAATTGGCACTAAGGGGCCTAAAGTGTGCCAAGAAAACATCCCCCACACCATTACACCACCACCACCACCAGCCTGCACAGTGGTAACAAGGCATGATGGATCCATGTTCTCATTCTGTTTACGCCAAATTCTGACTCTACCATCTGAATGTCTCAACAGAAATCGAGACTCATCAGACCAGGCAACATTTTTCCAGTCTTCAACTGTCCAATTTTGGTGAGCTTGTGCAAATTGTAGCCTCTTTTTCCTATTTGTAGTGGAGAGGAGTGGTACCCGGTGGGGTCTTCTGCTGTTGTAGCCCATCCGCCTCAAGGTTGTACGTGTTGTGGCTTCACAAATGTTTTGCTGCATACCTCGGTTGTAACGAGTGGTTATTTCAGTCAAAGTTGCTCTTCTATCAGCTTGAATCAGTCGGCCCATTCTCCTCTGACCTCTAGCATCAACAAGGCATTTTCGCCCACAGGACTGCCGCATACTGGATGTTTTTCCCTTTTCACACCATTCTTTGTAAACCCTAGAAATGGTTGTGCGTGAAATTCCCAGTAACTGAGCAGATTGTGAAATACTCAGACCGGCCCGTCTGGCACCAACAACCATGCCACGCTCAAAATTGCTTAAATCACCTTTCTTTCCCATTCAGACATTCAGTTTGGAGTTCAGGAGATTGTCTTGACCAGGACCACACCCCTAAATGCATTGAAGCAACTGCCATGTGATTGGTTGGTTAGATAATTGCATTAATGAGAAATTGAACAGGTGTTCCTAATAATCCTTTAGGTGAGTGTACATTGTTAAGGAAAGGGAGTCAGCTCAACCTTTGTTGCAAGTTTGTTTACTAATTAGAATATCATGTAACTAGGGATTACCACTTAACTATTCTGTCTAACTCACTGGAATAATTCAGGTATATAATTGTCCAGATTTTTCAAATGAGAGGCAGGCAAAATATGCTTGTGGAAGCAACCGATATTCTGGCAGCAGTGAAGGAAAGTTGATCTGATTTGGAGCCCATCCAAAAAACTGGGAATAGACAGGGTAAATGAAATTTGAATGTAAGTAACTGAAAACTATTACATGGAGATAAAGAGCACAAACATTGATGTACACAAAACGACCAAGATTTATATTGACTCATTAGCTGCTTCATCTAGACCAAGGAAAAAATGCTAGGCTATATATTAAGTCAATTGCTCCTAGTTTTCATTGGGTATCGTATTGAATGAATGAGCAGAAAAGATACAGAATTGTCATTTGAACTAGTTCTGCTTTCTATAACATATTGCACCTTGGAAAGCATTAAAACAATGGAAATTGACAGTCTAACATAACAGGCTTGTAAAGGGAGAGTTGCCATTTTAATCACTCCTCTCTTACAGTTCCTTGTGTTGTACCACCTGCTGCTCTGATTAAAACACGTGATCACATGAACTGATCTCCTGGCCACAGACAGGCTATTGGTATTCCCTTGTGTTGGAATGCTTCCGTAGTGTGTTTATATGCCTTAAACATACAAAAAAGTGATTTTAGTCTCATGTCAGTTTGATATTCAGTTATAGCTTTACTTGTCCAAACCTTGTACCACTTAGTGGACAAAGGACATCACTCAGTAACTTGTAAGGATATTGTAGCCAAACCTTATGTTTCTGTCGCACTGCACAGATCTTTAACAACACTGGGCATTGATAGCATATTCTGCAAAAATAATAAAATGGTTCTTTGCATATTTCAGAATTTCTGGGGTCTTGATTTCCATATATGCTAATGCACCCCTTTGGCATAAGCAGAACAGGGATAATGTGGGCCCTTTAGATTCGCATATTGTTCTGAGCTTGATTCACTTGATATCCACTAGGGTGAGTTTGGCTGCCTGTGCTTTCCTTTGAAGCTACGGAGGAAAACATTTTTATTAGTGTAATGTGTGGATGCAAATTTAGTTTGATTGCTATAATTTATTAATGCCTGTTCCCAACTGGCCTGAAAAAAACACAGAGTTCCTACAAGTGCTGTATAAGCTTGCACTCATAGTTTTGCTGGTAGGAGTACTGGTGTTTATGTGGGTCTCTTAATACTAAATGAAGAAAGAAACTGTCACAAAAAGCATCCTGTAACTGTGACGCCTGAAAAGGAAATGATGGAAAGTAATAAAACAATCCCACATAATGTTTTAAATACAGTCAGCTTATCAAAAGTTATAAACATGCACGTTCCGACTTACAAAAACATCGACTTACGACATGCCGTACTGACGACAATGTCCATAAGCTCCATGACGTAAATATCAGCAATTGTCGATGTACTAAGCATCAGGTAGAGATACCTGGGTGAGTCCTTTACCTTTATTGTATTACCTTCTTTGTATTTTATTGATTTAATATTAATTGTACAGTATATGCATTTAAATATAGTCTAATTTATGGTTACAACTTTTAACCTTTAGCATAACAAAATTCCACTCTGTCTTGAACGGATGTGGTCTTTGTATTAGAAGTGTTTATTCTGTTATGGAAGCTTTAACATGTCCTAAGGCTCATGTTTTACAATATATCTGAGTTAATATTACATTGGGGCATTGAGAACAACAAATTAATCTGTTTCCCAACACCAGAGTGCCAGATTAAAAACATTTGCCTGTTAGCAAATGTTAGCGTTGTAAGGCTTGTGTGCTTGTTTGTCCCCTGTAAACTCTTTTGAGCCCTGGTACATTATTATTATTATTATTATTATTATTATTATTATTATTATTATTATTATTTTGTTCTTTCAAAAACAATGCATTCTGCTTCTTAATATCACTGCCCACACTTCATGTCTGTATTTCTTTATTCTTCATTTTATCTGTGGGGAAATAGTGGGTTTGTATAAAATGAATGACTGCAGGCATATGCTTTAAAGACAGCTCATCTTCCCTTTAGAAATCTACAGACCATAAACCTGGAGTAACCTTTTTTGGCCACTTGAGGGCATCTATGTAACAAACACTAGTGCATTTATTTAAGACAACTTTTTATTATTTCTTTCTTTTTTATATTAATACCTCTATGATACATGTTATATTTCTTTGGAATCTATTATTAGTGTATTGACAAAGCTTTGAATAAAGTCAGCTTTAAACAATTATTATTATTATTATTATTATTATTATTATTATTATTATTATTATTATTATTAACAACAATAATAATAATAATAATAATAATAATAATAATAATAATAATAATAATACGTGCAATTTGAGTATTTTAGTTTTCTTGTGAATACATTTATTATATCAACATGAAACAGAATGATTCATGATTTGTGTGTGTAAGTGCACAGGACAACTACCTGGAGAACTTCAATCTGCATTATTAAACCTTATTATTAATACACTTTACATTATTATTATTATTATTATTATTATTATTATTATTATTATTATTATTATTGCTACAACATTTAAAGTAAGCTTACATATGGCCATTTGAAGTAGACGGCAATTTATGTATTTAATTTTAGTTATGTTTTGAGTTATAAAAGCTTATTTTCTCTAACATTAGCCTCTGTTCTATAATTATGAAGGCTTAAAATGTATGAAGTTTCAGAACTGCACTCCTTTATATAGTTAAAATGTTGAAATGTTAAGCAGAAGCAAACAAAATACGAAACATAAATACACTTTCTATGCCTATAACAGAATGGTGAAACACACAGGATTTCTATGCTCTTGGGTTCCCCCTAGTGTCGATGCTTTAACATAACACTATAGGAAATAAACTGCAATGTTTTTCTTTTTCTTTTTTTGCAACAGGACTTGCATATCCCGCAAACAATTGGACATAGTTGTAAATACATTGGGTGTTTCTTAAATGATGTATTAAAGCATAGTTAGTATAAAAGATACATAAGAGTATGACAGCTGAATTTGAATACGTGTATCAGTGAACTGCTTTGATTTTCATTTAACATTAATATCAATGCATGTCGTATGACTTCCTCCATTTAAAATTGATTCAGTTACAATATGTTGTATTCTATGTTACTGTACAAACTGCATCCAAGTCCGCTGTCATCATTATGTCTAAATGAAACCCCTTCTCGTTGTCTCTGTGTTTATTTCTAGTTTCTGCTTCCCTCCCTGACCTTACCTGGTGAAGAACACGTGTTGCACCGGTTTTAACTTCTACTGTGGTTGTCATCTACCAAGATACAGACTGGCATTTCACATGAAGTAGATAAAGGGCTGCTTTCATGGACCCAGATGAGCACTAAGTTTGGACAATCCTATGTTATTTTAGAATGGGTAGTCCAAAACAAGTCCTAATGTGGGTCTGTCAAACCAGCAGTTCCCCCACTCTCTTTTTCTATAATGCTAGAACAAAATGTGTAAAACATTGCCCAGACCTGGTCACATAGGTTGAGGAGGGGGATTTTTGTTTCGCCTTGTTGTGTTGACTTTATCCTCTTTTTTTTTTTTTTTTTTTTTTCTTTTTACCTCTGAGTGCCCCGAGGGGAACTGACAGAGTATGTCGGTGGCCTCTGGGATATGCCTCTATTTATTTTGGAAAATCCTGAACCTTTCATTCATCCGTAACAAGTGATGCTTAGTTGAACAAGCATCAGAAGTGATATTCATCTCTTGAGAGAGAGAGAGAGAGGGGAGTAAAAAAGCGATGATCTAAACAGTTGTGCACAACTGTCTTTCTTTTAGTAAGTGATGGGTTACCTTTGGATCAGTCTTTGCATTTAGATACATTTGTATCGGATGTCATTTTCAATTTGGTCACACATGAGCATGAGTTTTCTCCATGAAAATGAAAACTTTTTCTCTTCTCACCTTTAAAGGTCAGTTAATTTGCTGATCTCTGCTTTTTTGCGAAATTGCGACATCAAGTTTTAGCCCTTTCCCCGATCAAAGCGTTTCACATGCAATTGTTTCCTTCTTTTGTGAACACAAGCAAGTTAGCAACGGTCACACAATGTACAGTTTGTCAAGGAACCTCAAGTCCAGCACAGCTTCCCCGTCATCGTTGGTGACCTTGCCCAGACGATGCGTCAGCCCAGGCAATTCTCTTACACCTGTGTTTCCCTTTACTAATTTTATTATCCGTCTCCTTTACCTCATACTCTGCTTGCTAGACACAGCTAATCTTGTATCCATTTCCTTTCTCCTGCTGATAAGTGTCTGGATTGTGTTAGCGCTCTCTTTACTCCCTGGCTTTAACCCTTTGACTTGATTGTGCTGTAGTCAAGCTCTCCTGAGACCCAGCCTGGCCCCCATGTCATAAGTCGTAGTTTTCAGAACCGAGGTGGCCTGTATGCAAAAATAAATATGCAAGCTGTTACACATTCATAACCTTATTGATCTGTCAGTTACACTGACAAAGACACTGTTCATGTTAAAAAGGGTGGGTGTGTATCACCGCTGCATAAAACTTGTATTTCATTCATTCTTTCGACATTAACTCAGTGCTTTACTAAGCTTTTGAATATATCACGTCTCCAATAAATCATTTTTGTTCATTATTGCTGAGGTAGCAGACATGTCTGTAAGTGAATTTGTCCCATAATGTTTGTGAATACACAGTCTCTTACTGTGCTGGAGTGCTGTTGACAGTTATTCTGGTTCGCTGGCATTCAATAATCAGACTCTTCATTTACAATGTTTTTTGTTTTGTTTTAATCATTCACCTGTTTAACAGTTTCACTTGATAGGCCCTAATTGTTTAGGCATCAGAAATACTTAATTTTGCAATTACTATTTCATACTATTTTCATGTTGGGTTATCAAGTCAGAGTTGGATCGTTACTCTTCTAATGCAGTAAAACACTTCTACATTCTCTGTTTTTCTTAACATTCTCCCACCTGTTGACTGAGGTAAAAAAAAGAACATATAGCTCCCTCTCTCTTTATATAGCTCTGGAAAAATTTAAGAGACCACTGCAATTTATTCTTATATTAGCATCTCTACATGTATGGCAGCCATTCCATTACAGTGTCTGTTGAATTACAACACAGGCACACCTCATTCTACTGAATGAGCTACTGATTATGTGATCACCTGAACCAAATCTTATTTAACAAGGAAAAGTATAAAAACCACTGCTGTGGTCATCACTATCCTTTTGCAATAGGACCAGCTGGATGGCAAAAACAGTGCTAGTAGTACCTCAAAAGTAATTGGAATTAAAAAACAACTATTGACCACGCCAAAAGAGTTGAAAAGGAAAGTTTTGAGTGAGGGAAAGAAGGGTTCAGTTCTGGCTTTACTGGCAGAGGGATACAGTGAGCGTTGCTTCCATCCTTAAAATTTCAAAGACGGCGGTTCATAAGAACAAGGTCAAGCAGCAGACATTGGGGACAACAGAGCTACAGACCGGCAGAGGGTGAAAATGACTCTCCACTGACCAGGATGACCGCCAGCTCATTCGAATGTCACTCAACAACCGTAGGATGACATCAAGTGATCTACAAAAAGAATGGCAAACGGCAGCTGGGGTGAAGTGCACGGCGAGGACGGTTCGAAACAGGCTCCTAGGGGCAGGGCTGAAGTCGTGCAAAGCTAGAAAAAAGCCCTTCATCAATGAGAAGCAAAGAAGAGCCAGGCCGAGGTTTGCAAAAGACCATAAGGATTGGACCATGAGGACTGGAGTAAGGTCATCTTCTCTGATGAGTCCAATTTTCAGCTTTGCCCAACTCCTGGTCATCTAATGGTTAGACGGAGACCTGGAGAGGCCTACAAGCCACAGTGTCTCGCACTCACTGTGAAATTTGGTGGAGGATCGGTGATGATCTGGGGGTGCTTCAGCAAGGCTGGAATCGGGCAGATTTGTCTTTGTGAAGGACGCATGAATCAAGGTTGTCCTGGAAGAAAACTTGCTTCCTTCTGCACTGACTATGTTCCCCAACCAGCCAGGTCAATCAAGGTGTGGATGGAGGACCACCAGATCAAGACCCTGTCATGGCCAGCCTAATCTCCATACCTGAACCCCATTGAAAACCTCTGGAATGTGATCAAGAGGAAGATGGATGGTCACAAGCCGTCAAACAAAGCCGAGCTGCTTGAATTTTTGCGCCAGGAGTGGCATAAAGTCACCCAACATCAATGTCAAAGACTGGTGGAGAGCATGCCAAGATGCATGAAAGCTGTGATTGAAAATCAGGGTTATTCCACCAAATATTGATTTCTGAACGGTACCTAAGTTAAAACATTAGTATTGTGTTGTTTAAAAATGAATATGAACTTATTTTCTTTGCATTATTCGAGGCCTGACAACACTGCATCTTTTTTGTAATTTTGACCAGTTGTCATTTTCTGCAAATAAATGCTCTAAATGACAATATTTTTATTGGAATTTGGGAGAAATTTTGTCAGTAGTTTATAGAATAAGACAAGAATGTTCATTTTACCCAAACACATACGTATAAATAGTAAAACCATCATTTTGCAGTGGTCTCAATTTTTTCCAGAGCTATATATGTATTTTTAATATATTTGAATTTTCCTCTTCACCCTATGATCCAATGATTGTATGATTTGCTCTGATAAGCAGATTTGCTCATTGTTAATGGTGAAATCAGGGCAGGGAAGTGACACAAGAAGATCTCTCTGTGAAGATCATTAGGCCAGGCTATTAGGGCTGTAATGCATGAGAGGGTGACAGAGCCTTGATGATGCCCCTGTGCTCGGTTGAATTTATGGCCCTTGGTCTGCATTTAAAGGGCATTCTTGTCACCCCTGACTCAAGCTCCTGCCTCCTTTCATTTCATCTTCCATAAAGATGATGTACGGCCAAGACGAAAGTATCAACCATCCTGTTGAAACAAAGACAGCGCCATATTGGAAAAACACAGCTTCAGAAGCAATGTAGAAACACAAATGTATGATATATTGCGTATAATATTGCTTCACTAAAATAGATTGTAGAAATGGAAATCATGTATAGACACACACCAAGTACTATGTAGCCTCTTGCAGCTCCTGCTCCACAAAATATGTTGTAACTTTGGATGAGCCTTTCCGTTAAGATTGTTCACTAATCTTAGTGGCAAGAAACGTTGATGACACACATTTTCTTTTTCAACCTGTGCTCTGCCGGTTATTGTTTTGCTCTTCTGAGAGGAACCACTGTTCCATAAGTCTTATGGGTTGCAAGTACCTATTAAACTTATCTGTTCTTCACAGGGTGGTGTTTGTACCTGCACTTCTCAATTGGTCTTGTTGTACTTCCAGGGTTACCAGTAATTTGGGCCACATTAGGAGTAATTTGGCTTTCTTTGAGTCACGTTACAACTTGATTCTTGAGCTCTGTTTTATGTACTTTTTAATCCCGAGTGTTTTGAAAATAGTTGATTTGTTGTTCACATAATATTCCTGGCTGGGAAGTAAAGTTTATGAAAGTCTGGACTAGATTTGCGACAGTAACTTGATAAAGAATCTAAATTTCTATGCCAGACAATTTCTCGTGTCATTTGTTTTTATATAGAATAAACAAAAAGGTATTTGGTGTGATTTTTGGTGGTTATCGTAGTGTAGAACAAGTTGGCAGTGAAAAATAAACTTCTGTCTTCTTGATATTCTTTAATCAGGGGACAACTGATGTGCCTAGAATCTGTTATGGAACATAATAAGTACACTCTTCCTCAAAACTACACCAGGAGGTCAGCTGTATTGAGACTCGTTTGAAGCTAAAGACAGCAATCATCATTACTTGCATAATTATGGACTAATTAACATTTTAATTCCAATGAAGAATGGCAGGAGAGCAATGCGTTATTGGCTTTGGACTATTGTTTTAATCAAATTCTGTCAGTAACAATGTACGACTCTGATGGACGGCAATTGAAAGCGCTGATCACAATCCATCAGGAGGCAAGTTACTTCTGCAAGCTTTCGCATTCAACCCCTCACAGCTGCCTATTTGCCAGCCAAATAAGACACCTTTTTTGGTGGCATTATTTATCTCATACACCTCAAAATTATATATCAAATCCTTTTACCAGATATACAAACCTACTTGTGTCAAGTCTGAAAAAATGTCCCATTGGTACAAGTGCAGTTCACTTTCTACCAAATAAGATACTGGGGGGATTTTATACAGATACATGTAATTCTCAAAAGGTCTATTTAATACAATTTCCGAAGCCCTGTGCACTGGAGATTATGGTTAGCATTATACTAAGCAGCTTTTTGTGGTATTAACATTAAATAGCAGGACCTAATGGGAATATCTGTATTCTGTGTATGATATCGCTGCATTTTGCGCTTCCTGCTTATACTAATATAATTTTGTTTTTAGAATGTTTCCAATTCCTATAGGAGCTGTCTGTATCTCTTGTGGCTTTGGAGAGGCGCTGTGGTTATGCGCTGCTGTTTGATTACTGCTCTCTATGTGGAAATGCTGGCGTGTACAGTGTGCGGTAGGATACGCTGAAGAGAACTCGATAGACACAGGTACTGTACGTGCGATCTTCGCTCGAGTCTTTTATTGCACGTCTTTGCGGCTTGTTACCTCCGTGCTCCCACAGGTCGGTGCCTGTTTTAGGCTGCATTGTGTCACTGTGTTTGGGATTATGAATTTTGGCAAGCAGCAGCATAATACTGGGGCATAATAGATTTCTCAGTTTAAACGGCTACATCGCATCATTAACAAAACATTGCTAAAACCCACAGGCTAACTTCAGCAAATGCCCAAATAATTGGAATGTGGGATTGTTTTCATAAAAAGAAAGTTTTCCAGTAGGACTGAAATATATTAATGTTCTTTTCCACTTATGTTTTGCATGTTTGCTTGATTACTTTTTTCTTTTGTTATAATAGATTGGTTAGTTAATGAATTTTTTCTGTTATGGTAGGAAAATGTTGTATATCTGTGTAAATGATACTGTTATTTGTAAAAAGTGATATTGCTGTTATTATTAGAAAGGACGAAAGGACATTAGTATTATGGTTATATATTAACTGATTACAAATTATAGTAGGACTCTCAGACTAAGATTAATTTCAATTCCCATCTGTCTGTAACACGTTACATAAAAATATATTTTGTGCATAAAAATATCACGTCAGATCTAAGAAAGCACATTAAAAAATAACAGGATTTGAAGGATGAAATCTGGATCTTTTTCATCTGGTACAAACTGTATCGACGCTAGTTCCCAACAAATGCTGTCCAAAATTCAAAATCTCTCTTCAAATGAAAACAATTATTTTTGTATTTTCCTGCACCTATTGTGTCTCTAGCTAGAGTTGCACTTTTGAAATTGTTGACCAGAATTAGCTTTGAAATAAAACCACTGGAAAATAGCCCTGAATGGTGTACTGTGTTTATGAATGAAAAGCCACTCATTCAAGTTGAGTTTTTCATTCATGAATACATTATACTTAGATGGTTTTATTCCACCCAATTACCTTCAGTTACTATAGATGCAGGTATAGAGGTAATGTGGTTAAAGGGACATTGAAACAAGATTAACTGCTTTGTTTCTTTGATTTCAAAGTATAAATATGGAGTCTATACAGCTTCATAATTTTTGGAAATATATCTTTGTAATTGAAAGATTTGTCTGAAAAGTATCAGATATGGTGATGTGTTGAGGCCACAGCCAAATACAAAAGAAGAGGTCTTGTTAGCTTGTGAGTTATCTCGGGATAGCAATATTACCTGCTGTTACCTAGCCCGGACTTTAATAAAAATGTAGCTTTGAATTTTGATCTTTGTATTAATAATGAGAGTTTGATGAATGATCTCAAGCACAGCAGAAAGTAATTTTAGAATCCTGCACTGTATTAAGAAGAAATTAATCTGAATGAGCTTCTTAATGAATGTGTTGTGATTTTGAAGTCTTTGTGGGCTTGCAGACTTCATTTTCTTATGCATATCCTCTACAAGAAAAGACAAGAGTTCAGGCTCATTCTTATTCACAAGCTCTGCCAGGGGCATGTTTGTACTTTTGCTGACAGTACATTTTTTTAGATGTTGCATACTTAAAACAGGTTGAGAAGAAAGGGGAATATGCCGAGCATGCAAGCTGTCTTTGGAGTCTATCGCTGCTTGACTACAAGGGTGGGTTATCAGTGTTGGGGTCACACTTGGTATAATCAAGTGTTACAGACTAGGTTTGGGGTTAGGGCTTATGCATGTGATCAACATCAACATTCATTCATGCATTATGAATTGGTGCCCATTATTGTAAAGTGTTACGCTTTTGTGCATTCTTGCATTTGAAATACAGTCTAGTTCCTGTGCCAGCCATTGTTTTTATTGCTGTTTTTTTGTTTAACTGTGGGACTAATGTATACTAACAATATATTTTAAAACAGACTTCCTTTCTCTGCTTGTGTATATTCTGTTGTAATGCAAAATGAAGCTAAGTGGAGACTTTCAATGTAGAGAAATTCATACAGAAATTGATTACAGTGGTAGTCTTTGTGTCGTGTGGCATGAAGGCTGTAAAGACCATTAGATTAATTTGGTATTTTGTTAGCAAGATTCTACATTACAGTCTCACTTTGTGTTGATGTAGCTTGTTTATATTGTCCAATTATATTTCTGGAAATTACATCATCTTGGAGATGTGGGTAATTCCAACAGAGCTGGACACATTTGAAAAGTATACTATTAAATACAGTACTGTGCAAAAGTTTTAGGCAGGTGAGAAAAAATGCTGTAAAGTAAGAATGCTTTAAAAAATAGATGTGTTAATAGATTCTATTTATCCATTAACTAAATGCAAAGTGAATGAACAGAAGAAAAATCTAAAGCAAATCCATATTTGGTGTGACCAGCCTTTGCCTTCAAAACAGCATCAGTTCTTCTAGGTACACTTGCACAAAGTCAGGGATTTTGTAGGCATACAGTCAGGTGTCTGATTAAACAATTATACCAGACAGGTGCTAATGATCATCAATTCAATATGAAGTTTGAAACACAATCATCAACTGAAACAGAAACAGCTGTGTAGGAGGAATAAAACTGGGTGAGGAACAGCCAAACTCAGCTAACAAGGTGAGGCTGCTGAAGATAGTTTACTGTCAAAAGATTTCCAGATGTGCTGTCCAAGCGCTTTTGAAGAAGCACAAAGAAACAGGCAATGTTGAGGACTGTAGACGCAGTGGTTGGCCAAGGAAACAGCAGATGAAAGACACATCAGTGAGGGAAAAAAGTATTTGATCCCCTGCTGATTTTGTACGTTTGCCCACTGACAAATAAATGATCAGTCTATAATTTTAATGGTAGGTATATTTTAACAGTGACAGACAGAATAACAACAACAAAAATCCAGAAAAACGCATTTCAAAAAAGTTGATTTGCATGTTAATGAGGGATATAAGTATTTGACCCCTTCGACTTAGTACTTGGTGGCAAAACCCTTGTTGGCAATCACAGAGGTCAGACGTTTCTTGTAGTTGGCCACCAGGTTTGCACACATCTCAGGAGGGATTTTGTCCCACTCCTCTTTGCAGATCCTCTCCAAGTCATTAAGGTTTCGAGGCTGACGTCTGGCACTCGAACCTTCAGCTCCCTCCACAGATTTTCTATGGGATTAAGGTCTGGAGACTGGCTAGGCCACTCCAGGACCTTAATGTGCTTCTTCTTGAGCCACTCCTTTGTTGCCTTGGCTGTGTGTTTTGGGTCATTGTCATGCTGGAATACCCATCCACGACCCATTTTCAATGTCCTGGCTGAGGGAAGGAGGTTCTCACTCAAGATTTGATGGTACATGGCCCCGTCCATTGTCCCTTTGATGCGGTGCAGTTGTCCTGTCCCCTTAGCAGAAAAACACCCCCAAAGCATAATGTTTCCACCTCCATGTTTGACGGTGGGGATGGTGTTCTTGGGGTCATTCCTCCTCCTCCAAACACGGCGAGTTGTGTTGATCCCAAAGAGCTCGATTTTGGTCTCAACACTTTCACCCAGTTCTCCTCTGAATCATTCAGATGTTCATTGGCAAACTTCAGACGGGCCTGTACATGTGCTTTCTTGAGCAGGGGGACCTTGCGGGCGCTGCAGGATTTCAGTCCTTCACGGCGTAGTGTTACCAATTGTTTTCTTGGCGACTATGGTCCCAGCTGCCTTGAGATCGTTAACAAGATCCTCCCGTGTAGTTCTGTGCTGATTCCTCACCGTTCTCATGATCATTGAAACTCCACGAGGTGAGATCTTGCATGGAGCCCCAGACCGAGGGAGACTGACAGTTATTTTGTGTTTCTTCCATTTGCGAATAATCGCACCAACTGTTGTCACCTTCTCACCAAGCTGCTTGGTGATGGTCTTGTAGCCCATTCCAGCCTTGTGTAGGTCTACAATCTTGTCCCTGACATCCTTGGACAGCTCTTTGGTCTTGGCCATGGTGGAGAGTTTGGAATCTGATTGATTGATTGCTTCTGTGGACAGGTGTCTTTTATACAGGTAACGAGCTGAGATTAGGAGCACTCCCTTTAAGAGTACTTTACAGCACTGTTTCACACCTGCCTAAAACCTTTGCACAGTACTGAATATGTACAGCTGATACATTAGGCCCATGAAATCAATGCCCTAGCTTGATGTGGTTTATTGATTTGTCCGTGTTACAATTGGCAAACACTGTGGTTTGGCAATTGGTCCCTATACATCTGCAAAGCTGATTGATTTACGAAGCTGAGATAAATGGAGAAAAGCAGCTGGTAGACAGAGTAAAACAAAGGACCATGAGGCAAAAAATAAAAACAGGGGGTCCATATTAGAGGTGTCCAGATCAGGGAGACAGGCAGAGCCTGTGGCAGCAGATAAAATTAGTTTTTCAATGAAACACATATACCGTGTTCAGCTACTCGGTTAACCACCTGGAGAGATTTTCATTACTTCTAACTTGGAATCACTGTTTATTTTCTTCCGTTTTACAGCCCCAAGTTAAGTAAGAAAATGAAAAAAAGGCCAACTGTAGTTGAGCACCACAGCAATCCACCCACAGCCCTGAAGATGTAGCCTTGACACACAAACACCATATCTTCCTCTATTTTGTTTTACATTGTACGGCTAGTGGGGTGCACAGAAAGCTGCTTGAGAAGGCATAGAGCTCAATCAAACCAGTCCATTGAGTGCAGCAATCCAAGGTCTGCTCAGCCCATTTCAGCCTCCAGAGCCTTGGCTGAATTCATCCAATTAAGCTGTTCGTTAAGCCAATTAAGTCCCCAACTGCAATCAGTTAGTAGTGTAGCACTGACATAAACCAGCAAGCTCCAGACCATAGCATGCTGCTTGTATGCTAAATGTTTCTTCCCCAAAATTTCGCAAAAGCCTGTCTGTTTTTTGAATGGATCGGAGAGTTTCATTATTAAAGTAGGCAGGGATACTGGTTTGTAATGAATATACAACTGAGCAGATCATCATTATTGAGAAATAAGAAATAATCAAGGCTTAAAATGTGTTGATAACCTCTAACTGACTGAATATGACTAATATAACTACTAAAACAAGTTTTTAAAAAAACTACATTTCTGTATGATAGGCTGGGCGAGACTATAGCTATTCAGAATGTGTGAGATGATCTAAAAGCCTGTATCTATGTCAATAGGCATTGTAGTGCTGTTTTGCCTTGAGAAGAATAAAAATGTGTCTTTCTTTACTTAATCTCTCTTGTAGATTAAAGTTTCAAAGTTTAGGGAGTTGTTTTTTTATTATAATTGAGGAATATTCTGGAAGATATCAGCTTGTAGTGAAAAGAAATGCACTTCGCACTTTTATTGGAAACTCAAAATAGCATGCAGGTTTGTGCTGCTTTGTAATCACTTGAAAAATATTTTATTTAGAGCCTGAAATGGCAAAATGTCACATATTATTAAGGCAGAAAATGCAATTAGATTAATTGATTAGATTAGAATTTTCCCTTTAAAGGTCAGAGTTGAAACCTGGATGGATCAACTAAGGATAATTTAATTTAAAATCACCACAAGTGCTTTGTGTCTTTTTGCTTAGAGGTGCTTTAAACTGTAAATGCCAAGACTGAATGTCTCAACTGAGGGCAGATAGGAGAGTTTGAGGTAAAACAGCATTATTTACTGCTTGTTTTTGACCAAATGAATGAATAATTGAACAAATGTATGAATTATCCTAAAGATAACAGAGATGGGTTAGAGTTTCCATGCTTGTATATGAACTGGAGTCAGAAATCTGTTGCAATGAACCTCAGAAGACTAACACCCAGCTATTTGTTTACCTCCGCTGACCCCAGCTTCTATAAAAGTTGGCCAAAATAAAACCTCGGAGGGGGGGAGAATGAACTCTCTGATCAGATACCCTTGGTTAGAGTTGCTTCGTCTTACCAAAGACACAGATGCCAAAGCCTTCTCCCTGTTCTGACAGCGGGAAATGAAGCAGAACTCTTCAAACAAATCCAACGCAACCTCGAAGGGCAACTTTAATCTTTCACAGCACTGTCTCTGGGTGCAGCATACTAATTAACAACGTCCCACAATCGCTTGTTTGCCTGCGTCCTACAGTACTGAAAGTGGGAACAAACGTCCATGTAGTGCACAACTTCAAAAGAAGTTAACAAATGCCTGATTATTGAAGTAGTTTTGGGACTAATAGTAGTAATATTATAACCTATTTTTTGTTGTGCAAGTTTTATTTGACCTAAAGCAATTAAATACAATTTACATCACCCCTCCCCACAAAAACAACAATAAAAGTACCTAATTTATGTGCCTACTCATTAGGGCTATTTTACCTAAGGACAATCGTGAATTTGCTGAGCAGGGAAGATAACGTTTTGTATATATTATAGGCAGTTTTGGTGCAATGGTGTATCTTTGGGAAAGCATAATTAAATAACCCTGCAGTCTATAGATCACATAGTTCTCATTTCACATTTGCAAAAGACATAAGTATTTAATGAAACTGGCATAAGATTACAATCTCTGTTTACCCCCTTGTAACACACTGTCAGATACAATTGGTTTTATTTTTTAAAAGAAACCCTCAAACTAAGCATCGAGCTTTAGGATACATTAAATCTTTAAGTATTTAATTGGGCCCTCAGGTTTTAGTTTGTATTTAAAAGTCTGGCTAAATGTCAAATGCACATTAGCAATGATTTGCAATCTAGACATCGATCTTTATATTTTGTCCCTCTCCTCCACTAGTTCCAAACAGTGCCCAAATTAACGCCCAGGGCCAAGCGGCTGGTAGCGTTTAAAATGTATGAGTGTTTGGTGGTGACTGCAGCCATAAAGCACTTGCTAAATAAATTGGTTTGGATTGGTTTCTCATATTGTTTCAGGCTGTTGTTTGTCCACTTGACTTCCATATAAATATAAATACCCCATTGAATCATATATGTGAATTGTTTAGAAGATCCTTGAGATCAAAGACCAATGCCATGCTGCTGTTTCTTGTGTGTTTGTTTGTTTGTTTGTTTTAAACACACAAAGACACATGAACAAGAAACAAATCCAGATATCCAAATTCAATAGCCATTAAGTGTTTTGAAACTCTGGCACAGTGAAACGGACAGAGCTTGGGGAAATATTACCCCCGCCTTCTCCCCAAACAAATCTATCAACAGCAATGTTTTTCATCATTTGCCTAATTTGCATAATGCGTAATGTCACTAGTGTTAAATGCTATTTGGATTTGACACTTTCGTTTTATTTGGTCTTCTCAGTGAAACTGCCCTGCAGGGCATCTAAGCAGCAGAGGGATCAAATGTGTTAATTTATCACGGGTACCCTGGTTTGGCAGGCATCCACCATGTTGTCACTGTCAAAACAAAATCACTAATCCTTTCTCCATATCTGCAAACAAGTGCTGTGCTTACGATGGAGCTTTCAAGTGAGGAAGGGTGTCTCACTATGCTTTGGTGGGTCTTAATATATATTAATCATTTCTGTTCATTGTTTGTACCCAAGTTTGGATGTGGTAGCAGATTGTTTCTAATGATGACCTGTGTTGTGTTTCATTATGGTCCCTGTGGGTGGTTTCTGCACAACGGGTCTGTTGTAATTGAGCCAAAGTGTGTAGGACTAGCTTGTATAAATAGCATCGGTCTATCTCCTGTAGCTATAAAGGGTACTGACTGGGCAGCAGTGTAGTAGTGGTCAGGGCTCTGGACTATGGTGTGGAGGGTTTTGGGTTCAATCCCAGGTGGAGGATACTGCTGTTGTACCCTTGAGCAAACTACTGTACTTAAAATGCTCCGGTGAAAACCCAGCTGGGTAATTATTCATAACAATAATGTGATCAATTGTAAGTTGCTCTGGATACAGGTGTCTGTTAAGAAATATAATAATAATGAATGTGACATATGATAAAGCAAATGAGACACAGTACTGTTTATTAATGCTGGAATGGTCAAGGAATTTCCTGAATATATTTTTATGAATGCACTCATTAGACAATAATAGTACTATCTTGCTGAGTGTGTATGGATTATATTTTATTTGTCTTTATTTAGTTGGGAATGTGTCACTGTTGTTTTTAAATTACTACAGCAACATTCAGCTTATTTTAATAAATCAGAACAAGCATTTTATTAAACTCCATCCTAGGAAAATCTTAAAACTTCAAGCCTTCTGCCCTGGATTATGTACAGCTTCTTAAGGAGGAGAAAACCTAATCATTAATTGTGACCTTTTCATTCTTTTCATTCTTAGTTCTTCTCTGAATTACTGTAGTCATGCCTCACCCTTTAAAAAACAACTAAATCACAGAGAAACTATATTTAAGAAACAGATTAAAAAAATTAAAGTAAGCTGTATATTAGGCTCATTGAAGATGAAATATATATAATTACATTTTACATCTCTGTTGCAGCTATTAAAAGTACATTGCCGCTACTTTTCATGTGTGTCTCAAGTAGAGATTCCTTCTGTTGCACAGTTCTATAGCGTGGACCGGATAACATTTTGGAGGGGTTAATTAAACCCACACACTGTGAAAAACATCAGTATTCAGTGGTGAAGAAATCATTCTCCAAGTCCCAATTCAATTAGGTCCCATTCCTGACTTCAATAGAATTATATAATTTGATTTCAGCAAATGAAGCACTATATATCTTCTTTTCTGTCTTTTTTGCAATTCACAATTGATGCCATTCTTCAAGCTAATAGAACGAGCAGCCTTGCAGCGAGCCACAGCACTAGGAGTAAAGTGGAGTGCTGTTTATTCAAGGCTGTGACACTTTATGGGCCTCTGTACCTGGAATTTTCCTCCAAGCTCATTTAATTGAGGTTGGCTGCTTTAATTGTTGCACAGAATTTATGAGCATGAAATTTTACTTTTCGCTCCATTGACATTTATTGGTTTTATATATTTCCCCCATTATATATGCAGACTGATCCTTGGCTGAACAAATTAGCATTTTGCGAACTCTCCCTGGCTGTCACGGTTTCAGAAAGGTGGCAAATTGAACTTTGCTCACCTGCATTCTACAGACATTTACACTTGCTAAATTGACATAATTACCATAGTGAATTTGTATAGCAATTGTTTAATCCCAGACAATCCCAATAGTTTGGCAGTACCCACTCCTTCTACCACTGAACTGACAGACAGGTTTCTTCATCTCCTTTGATGCTGGGAGAAATCAGTTAACATCTAAGTTAGGCCAATTGGAAAACTGGAATTTAGACAGGGCACCTTGCTTAATAGGAACTTTACTATCAGTCCAGACTTTGGCTAAATGTCCTATTTGGTTTTAGCATTGAGGAGTTGGTACCAGCCTGCTGTTTTTTGTGTTCTATGAGAACTGAAACAGGAACAGTTCTAGAAGTAGTTAAACATTCTGTAGAGTACACTTCATCTTCATCTTCTGTGGAAACTGTAGGAAAAGGAAGTTCATAAACAAAAGGTAAATGGAAAGCATGCTGCTTTTTATTCATTCATATTTGTTACTTACAATATAGATAAAAAAGAAACCAAAAATATATAATAATAATTATACAAAATGAAACAAAACAAGAACTGTGCTTTATTTTATAAATGTGGGAAATAATTATGAGAGCTCCCACACTTGTTACATATTTTCATACCTGTTCCCCCTACTGCTGGACTATATAAACAGACAGACATTTCTGTTGAAGTCAGACCTCTTGGTTTGGATCATCTGTAAACATTATACAAACAATGCAGTTCACCAAGCCAGGCTAAAAGCTCTACTCTTCATCTGACTTTTGAAAAGAAAGAAAGGTATCTTACTGCTTAATATTCATTCTAAGAAGTCTGAAAAACATTGTCCCATCCACAGATCTTTCAGTGATTGAACATACTGTGGTCAAGGGTGTGGACTGGTGGCCCACGGGAGGTATTTCAACCTCCGAATTGGCAAAGCATTCTCTTACCCGGCCTTCTAAAAAGGGCCTCTAGAGGGCCTCAGTGTGCAGAACACCCACCTCTGGTGAAACTTGAGACAGCGCACCTGTTGTCAGACTCAGGTGAGGTCAATTAGAGGCTAGAGTCAGGGGAGACATGACTATATGTATGTGTTGAGCCATTGTTCACAGTTTCAATGGATAATAAAGTGACTCATTTGATAATAGTTTGGAATTGTATGGGATTGGTAACTACCCTGTACACCAGGGACTTTTCACAGTAAGCTTTATACTCATAAGATCATCTTCTTCAAAATTTGAAGTCAGATTCAGGTGTGGGCTGTGAACAAGAGTGATTGTTGACCAGAATGATTCACCACAACTGAATGCTTGTCTTTGTTGTCTTGAGCTAAGAAGGCTTGACCAATTTTTTAAGCTGACACACACTATGTCTCATGGATAAATGATAGGTTGTCCTTTGTGATCAATAATCTGTCCATATTAATACATTTATAAACTTATTTTGTGTTGTTTGGTTTCAAATTTGAAGCTACTGCTCTAGAATAACTTTGCAACCTTCTTCACCTTTTACTTCCATAATTAGGCACTAGGCAGTTGATCTAAAGTATACAAACATCTAGCGGTCCATCACTGGAGAGGTAGAATTGTTCTTCAGTCCATTAAGCTCTCTTGAGTGACACAAGCAAGTCTCACAGAGTGTATTACACTGTCTGTCTCTTACACATGCCAAGGATGAACTGAGAAGTTGTTGTCATCCACCCCCCACCAAACACACACCCAATCTTTTAAAATCAGATCACTTTGCACAACATCCACTCAGAGTGTCCATTGAACTCGCTGGCAGTGGCTTCCGAGCTTGACAACCCTCTGTACCATCCAATACATGAATTACCTTCCTCTGAGTGAAAAAGTCTGAGGTCCGCTTATATGTAATGGGGCAAGCAAATCTCTGGGCCCTCCGTGATCTAACACTATCGATTTCTTATTCAGATAAGTCACCCTTTGTTCAGTATGCTGGGAGCTGATCCCGTGCTGACCAAAGGAGGGCTCTGCCAACAACTATGTGATTACTTCCCAAGATCGGTACAAACAGGGGGTCACCGGCTTTTAAAAAGTGCTGAATCTCCAAGCACACTGCAAAAGAGTAATGTGTGCCAAATAAGACAGATCTATTTTTAGAAAAGGGTGATAGCTGTGTGTGAACAATCATTCATCCAGGAAACTTGAATTCCTTCAAGGTCTTTGCATGATGAGACCATGGACTAACACCCTACCCTCCCCAAAACACACAGACACACACATGCACACACATGCACACACACGCACACACACACATACACAAATGTCCAAGACTTTGGTGTGTCCTCATCTCCTGTTTTGCAGTATCTTCAAAGGCTAATGGCAATTTCTGTCTCCAATTCTCTCCCTTTTTGCTAATCAAATTTCACTGCAATGATATGTCGTTTGTATAAAGAACAAAATCTACTGTTGAAGTAGGAGACATTCTGCTTAATACATTGACTGTCCAGTACAATCTTTGTTTTCCTAATGTGTTGGATTATATGATGTGTCTCCCCACCTCTTAGCCTTCTTAGGTGTTGTGTTTCTTCATTAGATTTAACAAATTAATTTGAACAGTCTGGGCGGCCTGTAGGATCATTCCAGTGATGTTGCCTTTGGATGTAGGCAATATACATAAAGAAGGAACATACAGACAAGTCTGGCACAGAATTTGTACCTTGTTCTCCCATCCAGTTTTCCTTGCACACAACATGGAATCACAGCTATTCAGAAGGAAAAGGAATTTTCTATTAGGTAGGTGTGTATTCTCTATGTTTGGCTAAATATGTTACAGTTATTTTTCATGAGAGGATTTAAAAAGATGAAATAATTGAATGAATGAAGGAATTGTATTATAGATTTAACATAGTTGTATCATATTATTTAAGTTTTACTTATACTTATATTGGAAGTTCTGCCAGCTTAAACTCAAAGTACCTTTCTTTATGAAGCTTCTGTTGAAAATCATAGTTTTTTTTCTGAATTATGCAAAACAGTTTCTTTGACACATTATGTGTAGTCCACAAGTATACCCCTCAACAGAAGTTAACGTGAAACACTGTTTATGATAGTCTATAATATTCTATTGTATTTTCTTATATACTTGGTAAAAACATTTTTAAACTAGACAATGTACTGATAATCAAAAAAGTATATTATATGATATCATATTATAACACTGCAACAAAATCTCAGTCTGTAGTTTAAGGTAAAAAACAAAATAAAACATGTTAAGAGTTCTCCCATATAAAGTGTTTAATAGAAAAATAATTGCAAACCTTGGTGATTTTACATTATACATTATACATTATAATACATATATTATAGATGGTATCTGTTTTCACTTTGGTTGTTTTTGTTTACTGTCTTTTTGATCTTGCTTTAGACTTCTGTGTCCTAGTGAAGGCCACCATGCATCAATATGATGAAACAGTCTGTGTTGCATAGTCCCCTGGGTTATGCTTTAACCAGCATCCTGCTTTCAGGAATAAATTCTCTCTAAAACTGATCCAGTGTGCTGAATTTTGAGTCAGTTTGTGTTAACAGAATGACTTTCAAAGAGGTGTAACATGTTATCAACAATATTTCTTTCACTGAGTCTCTGTCTCAACATCACTATAGTTGATGCATATTGGTCGTAGAACATTAAATGCAATGAAGCACTTGCAGATCGAAGAAATGTTTATGTTTGCCGTCTGTTTCATTACTGTTGTTCTGTTTTTACATTTTTCTGGTTTGTGAAATGGCTTGACATGACCCAAACATTGATTTAGCCAAATGTTTCATTTAAATTTTTAGTGTAATATATTTAATTTATTATTGATGTCTTTGGTTGATGCTTTTATACAAAGTAGCTTAGATTGGTACCCATTTCTACAGTTGTTTTTTTTATATTTTTTTATCTGGAGCAATCTGAGTAGAGTACCTTGCTCAAGGGTACAACAGCAGTGATTTTCTACCAGCTTTATGAAGTATATGCGAACACTGTGCATTCACAATGGTTGTATATGCATATGTGTTTGTCCTAAGTATTACTAAACCTACTGGTGTTAATGGTGCATAAAAACAAAATAAAAAACTTTTTGCATAGCACATCACCCCCTAAACAATTAATTACTGATTCCCTGCAGCAAAAGGGGGGTGGAGTGCTTGGGTGGATACAAAACACTTGATTTCAGAAATCCATTAACTCAGTTTTTCTATGGCAAAATGTAAGATCTCAGCAGATGGAACCATGGCTAATAATTGCAAGTTTAATAATTGAGAGACATCACTTGCCTGAGGATCTAATTCTAATAACGCGCAAATGTCACAGATTTAGCATGTCAAAGACCACTGTAGTCGTGTCCAGCTGTTGCTCACCTGGGCACTGACGGTAAAGCACAGCACAACAAAAACAGTCACTGCAACAGGCCGCAAACATCCGTGTCGAAACACACAGACGTTTTTTGACCCGTCATGCGGTGCTGTATCCTGCAACAGGTTTGTAATGTTAAGGTTCTCAAATAAATAGTTGTAGTGGTTGCGATCTCAGGTGCCTGCTCTTTATGTATTCCACAACTGTACAAGAGCTGCTGGTAGATGCGGTTTAGCAACACATGTATTTATTTATTTAATTTGCAAAGTTGATATACATTATTTCATTTTATTTGACTTCATGGATTGCATACATACGTCCTACGATACCATGATTTGTTTACTGAGCGGTTTACAGAGCACCAGACAAACTCGAAGGCAGTCTCAGCTAGCAGGACTGCTCAGAAAGCAGTCTGAGTCCATGCATAATGTATAACTTAATTTCAAGACTAAAGCAAATATTGTATATTTTAAGTCCATACACGTAATGCTTCTTGTTAACTGGTCGTACATCAAGAAAATTGACTCATATTGTGGAACCATTTAACACTACTTTCTCTCCCTGGACATACATATTTTAGTCAGCTAGTTTTGCTGCATTCTTTTTCTAAAATATTAACTTCCGAAGTTGTTGGTCTGACTTCATAAATATATATAGTTTATAGGTTTCTATATGTGGGTAATTTATTCATGTATTTGTTTTTAATACGTCGCAAATGAAGCGCGTTCTGTACAGTATTTATGTAAGACAAATATGAGTTTAAGATTGATAATTACTGGGACAACGGGTTTGTGACGGATTATAAATAATATATGTTAACACTGAAAACTGAAAAGAATATCATTCAGAAACAGAGCAGGGGAAAGACTGCAAATACCTCTTAATCATTGCCTGGTGTTTTTATCCATGATTTTGCCATTAACATTGTTTAATCCTGCTTATTCAAACACCTTGAAAAGATCTTAATGAGTTCCCCTGACTGAAACACGCTGGATATAGAACAACTCCAGTCATCTGGGATCTTCGGCTAGGTCTATTTTCAGTAAAAAATGTATTTTGCATGGATATGCTTAACGTTTTCATGTGTATTATGTCGAGGCAGATAAAAGACCGGAAGAACAGAAAATGTACATCCTAATGTCTGAAAATCTTTTCTGTTGGCAAGACGATAAAAGACAAACGTTCTTGCTTGTTCTTCATTCCACATACACAGTGCTGTAAAGCCATTCTCCTTATGCAGCGTTTCTTCACAGATACACTCCAGTACTATACTGGGTTTATTGCATATATACTGTCCATTTAGTAAGTTATAGCAATAGGATTTCAGTACTGTATAGTATTTCACGATTAAATAAATACCTGACCAAGCACTTATTATTTTAATTAGTAGTAGAACATCTGAGTAGTAGGTGAATCTTGGCTTCTTTCTCGTTGGAATTTAAGCATTTGTTTATGCATTTATTTACTCACTTACTTAATAATTGAAACATATATTTACTTGATATATGTATTTAAGTAGATGTACATTAGACTGGCACGATACATTCTATCATATTATTTTGAATTGTGAATTACAGCGAGCTTAACAGACAGTGTACTGGGTTGAGCCAAAATTACACTACAAAAATGTTTTTTCCCCACTATGTTTTTATACTACAAGCGAAGTCTGAAAATGCTGCATGATGTGAGCTCATTTTGCTGCTGTGCAGAAGAGTCGGTGGATTTATTGTTGGGCTGATAGTGTCCGCTGGTGGCGGGACGCAATAATTGCAGTTTCAGGAGCTGGTTGTCCCGGCGAGATAGCGCTGCTGCTGAGGCGCAGAGCGACGTGTTACCGACAGAGCCTTGAAGCGGATCTGTGGCAACGGTTTTCAAAATAGTCTATGGTTAAGGTCTAATATTAACTTCTAAATATGATACGTGTTTGCCTAATCTAAGTAAAACAGCACCAGTATCAACAGTGATATCACGAAAAAGGAGAACAACGAATAACTGTACACTTCAATACATTCTTGTTGTTATTCCCACAAACACGAACGACTTCTTTTCGTTTGTGTATTGTATAAAATACCATATACGCCACTGTATGGTGGAAACAGATTTGTTTTATGTTCCAATAATCTGTTTTTCAGTCCCAAAATGCTGGTGGTGGAGGTTATGAATTGTATTACAGAAAACGTAACCTAAACATGTCTTTACGCTTTAGCGTTGGACTGTACTGTAGTGCATTTGTAGTTATTTTAAGTTTAAGGTCAGTATTTAGTTTACTGGTTTGGTTACAGTGGACTGTATAGTTGGCATATTTTTAAACTGTTGCTTTTGCTTAAAAAAATGCAATTCCAATATAGCCATATTTAGCTTGTTGTTAGTTCTGAAGACTTAATGCGTAGTAAAATGCAAAATACTGAATAAGTAGGTACTCAGTTCATCATGCTTGCTACATATTTATATATATTTTGTAACTGGTGGCCAATAAACCTAATAAAATCAGAAGGAACTAGTGCTAAGCAGTCTGTGCACCCACTAGAAAAGGTTATTCCATTACAGGGACAAACAGCAGATGGCTCTCTTGAGTGTTTTTTATGATTATTATTTTATTTTTATTTTTTTGCTACGGTTAGACGTCTCCAAATTACATGCATGTAGAATAGGCAAGACATGGCAGCAATATTCTAAGTAACTAGATCAGTAAAATGTCGACATTCTCTGTCACTCTATCTCTCTGTCTATCATTATATATATATATATATATATATATATATATATATATATATATATATTAGGGCTTGTTTATTCCATTTTCATTAACGTCAAATCCAGTCTGAGCTCCGCAGCCAGGATTATCAATAGGGTCTGTTCTGTATGAATGGCTCCTGAACCTGTCGCTGTCCGTGGTGCTGAACTGAGAACCGCATTTTCAATTAAGCCGTGGTGCTGAAATACACTGGATAGGCAACAGTTTATCATCTGGTTTTTCATTTCGTTTTTAAAACCAGAAAATGAGTGTGTGTTTCTGTGTGCGCATTCTTGAATCGGTTTCATGCATACATATCCTCTATCCGTTTCCCCTGGCTTGTGTTGTCAATCAGTAACAATGCAATGAGCACTCACACTCAGCTTATATATATATATATATATATATATATATATATATATATATATATATATACACTTTTGCTTTGAAACAATTAATGCAATCTAAACGTATTTTAACGTCCTTGCCCTGTAGTGTCATTTAAGACAATACCGGGCTAAAAAACATCGAATTCCTTTTTTTCTTTTCCTTAAAATAATGCAGATGTTGATTATTTTATGCATTGATCCTTTATATATGCGAGATAAACCAATTCCTGGTTATGGTAATGATCCTTATCTGCCGATGATTTAATGTAGGCTAGCGTCCTTAACTACGCCCCATGCTGTAGGTATTAAACGGGTCCCGGCGTTTGTGTTATGATCACGTTTGAAACAGGGGCGTCAGTTCCTGCACAGCTGAAGCAGCCTTACAAGTGTTGAATTTACTACCAGCTCACAGTCAAACACCAGAGTGCTTTCCTTGAAGCTTAGGTTTCGCCTATGATTAATCATAGTGTGGGATTTTCTTTCCCCGTAAACGATGACAAAGGAGGGATATTTCATTAAGACTTGTTGATGTTCATGACTCGTAGATGATCATTGATCTATAGACTATAGAAGCAGAAAGATTTTCTTCCTTTATGTTTTTTTTCAGCGTTAGTCGGAAAATAAATGCGAAATGAGACTCCGCTTGGAAAAGGAGAGCACACAGCAGCCCAAGCTTTCTCTGTCGTTTTCCGTCGGTTACTTTGTAGATCGTCAGCTGGAAATGCAAATCTCTAAAGGTGAATTGTTTCTTCCGCTCCTGGGAGTCTCCTAAAGTTTATTTATTTGTATGGTGCTGTCACACGGGTCAGACGTCATCTCCACCAGACTCCGGTCAGCTTTGGTTACGTTTTTTTGTTTTTGTTTTTTCCAACCCGTGTTCGATTGGTATGTTTTTATTTATTGAGAAAAAAACAACAACTGAACAATTCACAAAATCAAAATCTATATCTGTGCGTGTGTGTTTGATGAGACAATGTCCTCTGACCTGCACAGAATGGAATACAAAGAGGAGATATTGAAAAAGCAGCTGGGGATCCTACTGCTTGGATAACTTTTTGGGGAAACAGAAGAAATTAATATTGCATGCTCTCGAGTTTTTTTTTATTTTCGGATGTTTCTTCTATTTTTGTTTTACCTTTTTCCTGAAAATTATGAACACTGCCAAGAGAAACGAACCTTCGCTGATGCCCGGCAGAAGTCGCCCATATTTTGAACACTGTCGCGAATTGCTGTTGAACTTGGAGACTATCTAAGAAGAAATATCGCAATCACACATCACCACCTGGGAGACGAGCAGACGTCCTTCAGAAGTAATAATTACAGGAAATGTGCTTTTGTTTGTTTCGGCGCCTGATTGCACACTTAGCGATGGAAATTGCTGTCCAGCGTGCTGAGCTCTAAAAACAGACCCGACAATCAAGAAAATAAAGACAATAGAGACAGAGGGGGAGAGACAGAGACAGAGACAGAGAGAGAGAGAGAGAGAGAGAGAGAGAGAGAGAGAGAGAGAGAGAGAGAGAGAGAGAGAGAGAGAGAGAGAATGTGCCAATTAGATTTTAGAGACATCAGATCGTGCTTTTAAACGCCTTTTGACTCATTGGCGAAGAGAGAGGACTGCAAATATCATAAGCTTTGAGCTGAAAATGAATGTGCAGGTATGATCAATGTAACTACTCTTGCGCCCATTCTCCTTAAGTTTGGGATCCAGCTGCACAACTAAGAGATATTAGCCCTCGGATATAAGTGGGAATTTAAATAATTCCTATATTGTCTGGATTTATGCCTTAGTTAAAATACAGCAATGGGTGCCTCGTTTAAAAAGTAGTTATCGGAAAAGATACACCTGCCTGATTTAGTTATCAAGGACTACTGTGTCATTCAAACTACAACAATGGGCCAGTGAAGAAGAAGGAATTGAAGAAACGTGTGTTTTCTTCATATTTTGGGGGGACGAACACAAAGGGAGCCTGCTTGTTGCTTGTGTGTTAGTGTTTGGAGGTGAAGAGATTGTGGTGGGGGGGGGGGGTTGTGAGCAATGGCAGCGGCGATTGCCAGCGGTTTGATCCGGCAGAAGAGACAGGCTCGGGAGCAGCATGCAGACCGGCCCTCCACCAATCGGAGGAGGAAAAGCCCCAGCAAGAACCGGGGTCTCTGCAATGGGAACCTGGTCGATATCTTCTCCAAAGTCCGAATCTTTGGCCTGAGGAAGAGGAGACTACGGAGACAAGGTGTGAGATCTCTGCACTACTAGTGCACAAGCGTTATTTGCATGCAGCAAGCAGTAGTCAGGGCATTTTCATATACACAGGTTAACTATCGATGCGTGCATTCACTCACCTAGTAGCAGCAGGATGTAAAACGAATTTGAATAAGGCAAGGAAAATAATGAAGATGCATACTGAAATACTTACTATTCTTCTTTCCTTCTTTTTCATATCAATTCATTATTGTTGTTGTTAATGAATGTTAATAATTCCCAGTAACTATAGAAGGGAAGGGCCGAGTGTATCACTAAAAAACACATACATTCATAGATACATACATACATACACACATAACCCGGAGAAATACATATGAAACAAGTGCTGATTCTGTATGTTAAAACGTGTAGTCCAACTATAAGCATCGCACTCATTTCCCGTTTCAAGGTGAGAAGCACTGACACAGAAAGCTGCTCTCTTTCGCCGTGTAAATGTCGAGTTACTGTCAGAGTACAGATGAAGTGCGTGTAATGCTCCAGACAGCATATGCAGCCCTGTCTCAATCTACTGTTGCAAGCCGCACAAATCGCCAAAAAACGAATGCGATCGATTCAGCGACAAATATATGGACAATCATGACTGCGCAGTTAAAAAGTCTCCAGCTTTTCGATGTGTATATGTGTGATTTAACTGGACTTAAATTTTAGTATTTGAGTATCTATGCAGCATGCATACAAACAACTCATTACCATAATTAAGAAAACTCGGTAATGTAGGTGCAATATTTACCTATTCATGTAACTGTTCATGTGAATCTGATAATGTGTGTTGTTATATCCTCAACAGCCCTTGTATTATCAATATTTTGATAAAATGTGTGTCTGTTTAAAAAAAAATAATAATAAAATAAATATATATATATATATATATATATATATATATATATATATATATATATATATATATTATGTTTTGTGTTGTACACGTTTTTAAATAAGTTCTACGTTTTTATCTTGCGTCAGCAGGTGCCTAACTTGTTGCGGTCAATATCATTTAGCTGTGCCACTGTCTTTGTCGACCTTTAAACCACCAAAGCCCTTTGTGTTAGGCCTAATGTTATTATTATTAATAATTATAATTATTATAATAATATTGTAAGATTTGAAACATAAGTAAACATTATCATCATTTACCCCAAAATGCAACAATGCCTTTTCACTAAACTGGATGGTGATATTAAGTACAAGGCTTTTACAGAACTCTGTTTTTTATACATTACGTTGCAGTTATAAATGTTTGCCTTCTGATAAGAGAAAATTAATGCTCACTTGTATTGTATTGACAGTACATTTACACTTTAAACGTTTATTTTATATCACTATAAACCTTAATTGTCCGTGGATTTACGGGTTTTATTAATAGCAGTTAAAATAAGGACTATTACGACTATTGGAAAGTAATAATAATAATGACATGCTGTATAATCCTTTGTATTATAACGAGTTTCAAAAAGTAAACAGAAAAAGCTTTCAATCTGCCATTTACTTGACAGAAAGTTTTTTCTAACAACATAATTAACCAATTGTATTTCAAGAATACATATTTTTCAAGTTGAATTATATGGAGTTTGGAGGATAACTTTTTTGGGGGATTATAATATCTATTCAGATACAGTTCAGAGGTTTGTTGTGTCAGTTTTTAGTGCTGGTCAAGTTTCTGTTGGTTTTATTGAAAAACATATGTTCTTATACACCACCAAACTCAATATTGCAAATTTGTGTTTTCATTTGAGTTCTTATATGTTAACACATTGACTTCACTACCAAAAACAAACTATATAAACTATTTTCATTAACAGATTCTGATAATACCATGTAATGGTATAACATTACATATATTGTATATAGCACATTTGATTAGCATAGCACATTATCCGTCAATACAGTTTGCCCAAAATCTGTACAACACATTTTTCTGATGACAATACTACTATTACCTTTAACGACGATAACAGGAACTATAATATTATTATCAATAATAATCATAATCATATGTCTTCTTCAGTATTGCTTCTGAACCATTTTGTAGGCCTAGATGGAAGCACACATTTAGCAAATAATGATTTAATATCTATTAATGTGCCAGGTTTGTGTCATAATTCACTCTTTTTGTGCTAGAGATGGATTGCCTTACAGTTCAGAAGTATTAATGTTAGTCGTGTGTTTTACAGGGGGCCTTGATAAAACCATAATAGGCAATGCAGGGTGGCATGTTATCTGTCTTCTTATAACTCCCAGGTCTGTTCAGGGTGAGATCATGCACAAATAAATCCTAACGAAAAAGATGCACTGTGCCAGAAGAACTTGGGAAGATAAATGGCCTGTAAAGTTCTGAAAAATCCACTTTTATTATATATCAGCCATTTTTAAATCACGCTAGAGATATGACTGCCCTTTTGTTGGCCTCTTCTAATGTTTGGTTTCAGTCAATTTGCCTAGCAGAACCAGGAGTGGCTGACTAGCTGTGCCAGCCATGCTCTTGATATGTGTTCAGAAATCAAAATAATCACCCTGTACAGCAAATTATTATAATAAAAGGTTAAACTGTGGTAAACTGTGAAAAATGACTAGATTTTACTATTGGATGTGCAAATCAGGATGTGCTGAATGAAAATTAGGGAATTTGAATAACCTGGAAATCACTCCATATTATATGGTCTATATTTATTAAATTACAATACTCTGGATTGTTTTTTAGATGATTAAAAAGTCAAGATACTGGAGGTAGCTGAAGATTACAGCTTTCTAAAACATCAATGGCAGTATGTTGGCTTTTGTATGGCTGTTTTCAGATAATGTTAAAATAACCAAGCAGAATCAGTCTAGCTTTTGCTTCAGATGAAATGTAATTTCAAACACTGTGTATTTCAAGTGACACACACTATTAATCTGAACCATCCTTTTTGTCTTTATTTAATATAATGATTTCCTTTTTTTCATAATCACAATTATATTTCTATACTTAGATGCTTTAAGAGTGCCATTAATTATGCATTGCTGTCATATGTAAATGTGTTGTAGGGCTTTGCATGCGTTATCTTATTCATTTTCCATTCACATGAGATTCAGAAAAGCTTTAGTGAGCAATTATTAATGTTGTTATGAAGACTCACTGGAGACTGCCATCCAAAATGTCTGCACTAAGGCATTCTCACACTTAGGTTAACAGCAAAGGAAGAAGAATGGGTCCTAGGGTGTAGCTGAGTGCCCTCTAAGTCCTTGAAAAGCTTTATACCAAGAAAATAATCCACAATACACCACACAGTGGGAGGTAAAAATAAAGTATGATGTCTCTGCAGAGAATTAGTCATGTTCATTTTAAGAAAATCAGCAGCTAAAAAAATCAAGATAAAGGGTATTTCCCAGAGTCAGACGGAAAATAAATGCTTTTGTTGGAAACATGTTGGAAACATTTCACAGAGAATGTATATATTATTTCTCAGGGAGATATTAATGTAATTCAGTTTTGTATCACTTTGGACAGTCTATAAACTGGTTTTCATGGGGACTGTATTTGGTAACTTGAGATAATAATGTAGAAGTCTTTAACCTTAACCAAAAGGTGACAAGATATTTTTATTGTACCTGTGTTATTGGACACTTTGGTGGCCTGTATATTTTTTGGATCTTAACTCCCAGTGATTCAACACGTCGATTTGCTGGAAAATCTAAATTTAAACCAAATGATACTATAAATATCGCTTCTCACAGACTCCCTTGATCGAGGGATATTACTCATGGACTCTGGGAACCAAACTGAGAAAAATGTGTTATGGTATAATTATTTTTTCTAAGTTGTCACACGGTGTAGTCTTTTGATGGATAGTTGTCTGTAGCCCGATAATTTCTTGGAAGTTGTATCAAAATGAAAAATCAAGCTCTTTTAAAATGTTAGCTCGCCTTATTCCAAATAGCCTCAGTCTGTGTGCTCGAATGTGTCACCAGATCTGGTTGATTTGACCTTTAATGTTGTTTTTGTGTTATGACAATTTTCAGATTGCATATTTTGAGACAGACCAGCCATATAATTCTGACAACCAGTTGACCATGAACCGTTGGAAAGCGTGTTATTGTTATATGCCCTTGTGCTTATTTCCTTCCACATTTCAGTGCAGCAAGATTGTGAAATTAAATATATATATGTTTTTTTTGGTGTCTAGAAAGAAGTTCTTGCATCTCTTACAATTCCTTTTACATGTAGTTATCTTTCTGTTTTAACAAAATGTGCACATACCTTTGTCTCAGTCTTATTGTGCTAAAATATTTTAGCCACAACATTATAATTTGAAGCATTTGCAGCTATTGACTTTGGTTGAAAAGAAGATAGGGCGAGGAAACTGAATTTTGAATTGAACGTAGAGATTTCTTTCATGACTATTCAAGGCTTAATTTGTAATTCAAACAAAGGCACAACTATATCCATACCTGCAATGGTAAATATATAGTGTGAGTGAATATTATAAGACAGAAAAAAGAACTTCAACTCTTTTAATAAGTGAAGAGATGTGCAGAATGTGACTTGCACGAATATGCTCTGAGACCTGATTGGGACATAATAGATAGTTAAATCCCTTGTTATTCATTTAATTTTGTCTAATAAATATTGTTTGTTGAAGACTGAATTCCAGCTGTAGAGGGTGGGTGTATAAACCTTTGACAGCCCATTGAAATCCATGTCATCATCCCCTGTCAACTGGAAAAAAATAATAATCTAGGCTTAATTAGTATTCAACAAACTTTACAGCAAAACCTGTACTCAGTTGCATTTTCCTTTGAGAAGGATAGTACATTTCCATAAAAATCAATACTTTATGCTGATCCATCCTTTCCTTAATGTAAATCAGAAAGAATGTCAATGTTGTTTCATAATTTTGACCACTAATATATGTGTCTATTACAAATGTGCTCAAAATCCAAAATAATCAACTCCTAAAGCAAAATGTATATCAGTGAATACCACTGGCTTTTTAATTTCCTCTTTCTCTCTCACTCACTCTTTCTTTCTCTCTCTCTCTCTCAGTAAGTATGCCAAGAGGTTTTAATCCCTTCTCTTACTCTAAGAGGTTGACGGCAATTCTCAAACCACATGATGGTGCCTCTGACTGGGTATTTCTGTTTGATATTCAGCCATTTCCTTGAACAGAATTAACAGTTTCTGAAGGGCAAATGACAGCACTCACACAGACCTGGGGTTTAGTACGGGAAAGAAAAGAAAAGGAAGAAAAAAATCAAATGCTCTTAAATAATTGTGTTTAGGAAGAATTGGCCAGGAGCCCAGTTCACAGTAAACTAAGTCATTAGGGGATTCAAAATGGTGCCGCATTGTTTTCCACTGTCTTATTTCACAAGGAAGTGGGCCGAGACTTGTGACAGGTAATTGTTCTGGCCTTCAATCAACCTGTATATCTAAAATTCAGTTCGTATTAGAACAGTGAATATTCCAAATGCACATTCCATTCATTTTATTGACATGATCCTAAGTAGTATTGTGAATAGTAAAGATAAAATCTGGGTTATTCATTTAAAATCTGGAAAGTGATTGCATCTTCAGTGTTTAGGAGTGGGCCAGCACACTTCATTATGAGCACTATGAGAAACTAAAGACATGTAGATCCTTCAAAACAGCTGGAAGTGGCTAATTGAAAGTATTTCTGGAGTGTTTACAGCAGTATATTTCAAGGCAACCTTAGCTACATGCTACAGAACTAGGAAAGTGACCCCAAGTCTGATGTTGCTTTGTGTAGGGCCATGGAGGTTTGTGTTTTGGATGGATTCATTGGACAGTTTTGTTCTGCAGGTTCCTCTCTCGGTGGAAGTGTTATTTTGAAAGAGACATTCATTAGCCCACTCAACATCTCAGATGGACAGCTTTACATTATGGTGTTTAGAATGTGAGATTTGATTTATGGTACCCTTGGAAAAAAAAGCACAGGCACCAATGTTGTCCATCTGGTAGTGGAATCATTTAATACATTCTAGTTGTGCCTGAAGAAAAATACAGACAATCGAATCTCTTTAGATATCAGTGATCAGTATAGTCTTCTTCTGTAGTCTTTCCTCCTTTACCACCATTATTATTATTATTATTATTATTATTATTATTATTATTATTATTATTTGACAACTGTGGCAAAACATCAAACACAAAATGTAGCAGGAACAGACACCACAGTATCTGCGAATCTAGCCTTCTGCATCACACAAGGCATGAGGCAGACATCCATGCACAAGGTTTGATATGTATACCATGGGCAAGGATTTTTTTATTGGGGAAAGTCTGACAATTACTCAGGCCAGATGGCCATTGACTATTATAATCAGTTCAAACCCATTGGCCATGTATGTCCCATATTATTCATATCAGTCTCCATCTGCGTGGATTCATTAATTTACTGAACATTTTCACATTATGCTCACCCTCAACTACAGTTATAGGTCACTGAGAGTACAGTTTTATGTACAGGATATTCTTAGCTTGTTGAAGGCTATAGAAACATTTATAGTGACACTACATCTAATGAAATACCCAATGTTAGCGTCTTGCTTATCACTGGTCAAGTAAAACATTACCAACACTAACCCTTGATAATGGCATCTGAGCACCTGGAGGTTGGAGGTACCTGCAGTTTTATGCTCTGAACGTTCCCATATCTTACAGAATTTCCTTCTTTTGTGTCGGGTCGTGTTACTGGTTACTTTAATCTCACTTGAATATGAATGAAGCCACAGTGAATCATTTTGCAATGAATATGATGTAAAAAGCCCTGTAGTGCTCAACCAAGGGACTCTGGATTGGTTCCATCATACCTTTGTAAGACAATTTGGTCCTAGTTAATGAGGTGTTAAATGTTGCCTTCAATTTAACATTTAGATGGAATGCAAGAGTACTTACAGAAGATTCCTTATAATCACTTACTGCATTTGGGCTCATTAAAACATTAGATTAATTCTGCATACACTCAATTGCACTTTGTTATAAGTGTATTGATAACTGAGCTCCTAGCATATATTTTCCTGCACGACATTGTTATCTTGAACGTGGCACAGGCATTAATAAATGTTGCCCCATCTCCTTTGCACAGAAACTTTTTCTTTCCTTCGTTTTGCTATGGTTTCATTTTCTCCTTAGCAGGGTCTTTTTATCTTTGGCTGTCATTTATTGATGGGGAAATTGACCACACGCAGGGTAAAATGCGAGGCCCAAGTGTAGGCTGGAATGCAAACTACTGCCGCCGCCAATCCAATTGGATAGTTCAGGCTTCTAATTATGCTGGACTTGATGCATTCTGACAGTCATAATGTAAAGTTAATAACAAGTTAGAAACCGTTGTCATTCTATATTGGAGCCAATGTGTACATTGTTGTTGAGATAAAGGACCTGCTGTTGCCTTGGAATTAAATGTATATCTTCTGCACATTAGCCTCATCTGCATATTCATGTTTTGCTCAAATTGATATCAACCTGAAAGCAATAACCTGGTTCCCATAAGACAGCTTATTGCTATGGTAAGGTACATCATTTTCTCTTTATGTATCTATTTACTCTACTTTGCCAAGACAGAAGGCGGCAGAAATGATTTCTAGAAGGGAATGAAACTGTTCCTCCTGATAGAAAGCCAAGAGAGAACATCAATGTTTAATGCAGGAACAAACAACTTATCACATTTCTTTTGTTCTGGCATTCCTGCTTCCTTGGCTTTTACATAATAACAAGTAAACAAATAAAGATGGGTTTGTTTTTGCACATCGGAAAAGCCCCTTCTGGTTTTCCAGCAATATCTGAAGTGGGTCAATCCCATTTTCTATTAACGTCTGTGGCTGCGGTGTGCAGTAGAGCATGCTGCTGCCGCTGTCTGATGGCTAACTGTTACCGTTCCCGTGTGTAGTGTTTCCCTGGCGCTGGAAAATCCTTGTCTCAGCTTTCAGGGACAGAGAGAGTGTTTGCTACAGACACCACCCTAGAAAATGCCTGCCTGCCTGCACCGAGAAGGGCGAGACGTGCTTTCATGATGTCACCCCTCCGACTTGGCATTGTCTGTGCTCGGTAATCTTAAATCACTGCTCAATTTGAGAACTCAATTAGTCTCAAAGGCAACATCTCCAAGGTAACGGAAGGAAAGGGTTATAGGAAAGAGGAAGGACAAGGAAACAAACAATCAGGAAGGATAGTTTGCGAGGTGATAAAGGAGACTCTGGGCACATCTCCCATTATGAATATTGTAAACAACCTGTCTGTCTCACTGCTTCAGGATCCAATTCCATTATTTCTGATGATTTTTCGTGCTATTAATCAAAATAATTAAGTGATCTGCGAAAACGACTTCGTCTGTCCCTGTTTGCTCTCCCTTAAGGAGATTGTGTGCTCATTAAAAATCAATGTATTTCCTCCCCAGCTACTTATCAGAATGGTTTGTGATTTATTCCTAGATGTACTGTTTAGAGGGTATCAGGTCAGCAGCTTCCAGAAGAGGCAGCTTGTTTTTCAGATGGTTCTTCAGACAGTCCGATTCATTTACCGCCACTCATCATGTGATCAAAGAGCCGATTGATATTCAGTAGTGTATGACTTTGTTACATTTCACATTTAATGACAGTGAACCATAATGCAGTGCAGCAAAGCATTTATTTAGAAGCTGTTCTTATTATTAATATTGTCTATCAATTATGAATGGCTCTTCATAATATTGTGAAAGCCATACAGACATATGTGTGTATATATGCACATATATAGCAGTATATAGATAATGTGTATATGATATATATGTAAACATAAAAAAAGATTAAACTGTGTATTCGTGTATTCTGTCTAGTTTCCATTATATGTATAAAATTAGTCTTTTTCAATTCTACATTTGAATGTCACACAAGAATTACCATATTGAAAACAAATGCCAAAAAGGTGTTTAGTTCAACTTGTACATTTGAACTTGTCACCTATCATACTGATTTGAACAGTATGATTTGTTTTTGCACCTGCTGAAAGATAATAGCACCACTGTTACAGGTGCAATCTCTCAATAAAGCGATAGATCTAGTAACGGAGAGGGTAAGATTTAATCACACACTGCTTTTTTCTTTTGTGTATCAGAAAGGCACGTCTCTCCCATGCCTTGACTATGCCATGAGCCTGTTGTTGTATTGGAATTGACACCAATTCCTTTTTCAAAAAAAGAAATCCTTGATTAATTGAAGGTTAGCACATTAGTCATGCAAGCTTCCCTTATCCCAGCCAGGCAGAACACACAACTAACAGGTTGCTTTTGACGTGTTCTGTGCCTTACAAGTGCATCAGGAACTGGTCTACAAAGCCAATACATTTCGGTGTGCTATTCTTTCTCCTTGATGTTGTGTCATATACCTGTTTTTTTGTGTTTGGATAGCCATTTGCAATGCATTGTTTTGAAATTGTGTCACAATTTATATCCACCCTGGGAAATAAAACCACTTAATGCTAATAGCTGTGTATTAAAATAACATTAACTTTTGGGTAGCTGAGGTTTTGATAGGAAATATCATATTGTCTTGAAATGCACTTCCTATACACAGATAACATTTTCACTTTCAGCCGGTGGTGATTCCCACCTCTTTTTTGAGTTGCCTTGAGATTCTTGAGCCTGTTATCCTGTGATAACCAGACCCAGCAGTGAATCAATATATCCTGCAGTAAAGAGATGTCACAGCAAAGATTGAGTGAAAATGACATAGTGAGAGAAACATCTAGATTTGAGTGATAGAAACATTTAGATTTGTCTGCTTCATGAAATGGAAATTAACCGAGAGAGAGGAGACAGATAAACTAAACATAATGGGACGTGTGCATTACTTTATTATTGCACATTTTATATGCCCATGCGCCTTCCTAATGCACACTAATGAAACAGGAAATTACATGCTGAGATTACATTCGACTACAATACATTCATGTTTTAAGCAGAATCTCTCTCTGATGTGTGAGCCTGCGTCAAAGAGACCCCTCTCTTATTCTGTAGAGGTGGGAAGACTAGCCAAGAACAAAGAGGTCCGCTTTGTATTGCAGTAAATAGAGAGAGAGAGAGAGAGAGAGAGAGAGAGAGAGAGAGAGAGAATATATATATATATATATATATATATATATATTATGTGAGGGGAGCTGTCTCTCATGTGTTGCAGCTGATACCCTGCTGATATTTAAGTGGCACAGGACATTTGTAGTCTAGCAGAGTACAAAGCATGGAACCTGACAGGACAATGATAGGTTGGCATTTTTAGGCAATTTGAAGATAAAAGGATCTTCTCTCCTAGTGCCTTGGTAGCCCTGCTGTCACATATTTGACATAGAAAGGATGTAGCACCAAAGGAACAGCCTTTTCTTATTAATATCTGTCTGCTTATCCTTTTGAAGGTAAATTAACCAACATCGGACTAGGTTTATTTGAAACGTGTATAATTTGAATTATACAGTCAATCATGAAAATGAGATAAACAGGGGAAAAAAGCATGGTATTGTGGTATTACAAAGGGTTAAATCCTCATTATATTTTTTTGCTGATGTTCAAGTCTTTTGATCTTACTGAGATATAGTACCTTCCCCTCCACCAGTACCAGCTTTAGTTTTTCATAAATGTAGGTAAAGCAGTTTTCCATGAAAAGATTCAGAGCCCTCTTAATGTACAATAATAAGACATACAGATACTTTTGATTAGATGTGACACAATAAATCCACTGTAGCCCAATGTCCTGGAATATTGACAAAACAGACAATGTATTGCTTGTCATAATGTTATTGATTTCTTTAATATCGAAAAAGTGCTATGTTAAAAGAAAAATTACAACTATAAATTAGCTAGAAATCCCAAACACTGGACATCTGGGAAGCTTACTGTTGGCCATCCAAAACCATCCAAAGTCAATCGTCAAAGTGGAATCGGAGCCCAGTTCGGACAGCTATAATGCTTAAAAGTTTAATAATAAAATTGCAATCTACATTTATCATGCATTGTTCCTATTCAGTTTCAAAATGGGAATATAATTTGGTTTCCTATATCCTACATGAGTTTTCTAATTCCACTCGAGTCTGGTCCTTCGCCAGTGTTACAGTTCAGTTGTGGTTGATGCTAGCCAGTGCCAGTGTCAAGCAGGGGGTGCCCTCCCTCGCCAGACAGCTGCAGCAGAGCACAGGAATCCTGGTGGCAAACCAACAGCAACCTGCACTCCACCTCCTGCCCAAAAAAACAGCTCCAGCTCCTCTTTCCCTTTCTCCACCAGCCAAGGTCTCAGAGGAGATTCCTGCCAGCTCGAACAGTACCAATCTCCACTCCCACAGCCAGGACCATAAACATCTGACACCCGCACCCGCCAGCTGAGAGTCCTGTAGACCTCACAGCTCCAGCCTTGTGCTCCAAGGAAGGCATTTCCTAAACAGGGGATTGCAGTTGATCAGATACTGAAAAAAGGCTGTTTTTTTTAAATCGTTTTATTGGAGACATGTGGGTCAGAGAAGCATGTAAATACATTGAAAAACACATAACAGATAACGGATAATACCAATGTTATAGGTACAGTTAGACAGAAAGTCACAGCTTTGGAATTGGAATGACGCCGACCTCAGTTTGTGCTTTCTTTCTCCCACAAACAGAGTTCTTGATCTTTTGAAAGTGTGCAGAGGCTTATTCAAGTTATTGAGCCCTATGAAATAGAAATGGACGTCCTTAATATTTTGTTACACTGCATTCAAGCCTCTTTATGTACTATCTGCCTACAAATCGGCGCTAGTTTTCAATCCAGCTCAGGGATAATATGGCTGTATGGTCTGTGTTTTCACATGGTTTGGCTCATTGCTTTCAAGGTGGGTGTTAATGCAAACACCAGCTTTGTAATCAATTGTTGGCAGAATATGGGAGATTTATCTACGAAAGGTCCCTGATCTACTGGAAACGTTATGAGAATGAGTTTTGAAGACTATCAGAAGATCACAAATAATTAACTCCATTGGGACATTAATATTCCCATTATCACTGCACAGCACAGATTCCTTCAATATGTGTGCTTTTATCATGGCAACAGCAACGCTCTGTCCAGAGGTGACGAACAAATGCCCAAAATGATGGTGAACGCTGGTGTTCACGAATACTTAATTGATGTGATGTGTACTGCATTGTAGTCTGACAGTTTGCAACTTAAGTATATGTCTAAGTTGGTTTGTCATCTGCGAAAAACCTCAAAAGTGAATGCAAGGTCACAGTCAAAAGTTACAAGTCATTTTGATGTGCTGTCACAACTGGGAGTCATAACTGGGAGGCATACAAGACTTAAAATTTAAAAGCCTTCTTGGCAGTTGTTATTGCCAGATTCTTAATGCAAGCTTACCAATGGATTTATTTCACCAAATACAATTTGAGTGTGTATATATAATATATGTGTGGGTGTATGTGTATGAGCTCCTTTTAGGATGAAATGCCCAAAGTACTTACAATTAAAGCAGTGTTATAGCTTTAAGAGTTTTTTTTTCTTTCCGGCCATAAATGAGAAAATATTAGCAAGACTTTTAGGTGACAGATTGAGCATTCTTTCTTCCTTGCAAGAAACCTCCTCCTCATCCTTCAGTGGGGTTTTAGTTTTCACAGACAAGGATTCTTGCCATCTGTAGAGAAAGCACCTCCAGCTTCTCAGTATGGTTCTCACAAATCTCTTCTGTGGGTAGACAGGGTAGAGTGACTGTTTTTTCTTTCTGATTTGAATTTGAAGATTTATTAAGTGACCAGAGGCAGTTTTTCCCAAAATATACAATTCTTCATGGGGGGCAAAGATGAAAGATGAAAAAACATTCTTTAGACTGTATATACTAATCTGACTTTTTATGGCCTCCTAAAGGAAAATACAAAAAGCCACAATATTATTTACTTTCCTTGTTTTGTAGTTCTGCGCTCTCCCGTTTGCACAGTCTTTTCATTTATTAATCCTTCCTTTAAAACGTTAGTTAATATTTAAATTGTGTGATGGATATTTGTCTTGCTTGACTTTAAGATGTGTTGGCTGCTGGAATTTGTGTTCAGGGTTAAATAAATTAGTATTTGGACCACACTGAGTTGTGTAGATCAAGCTAGTCCAGAGAATGGGTACAGCCTGCTATTGTCATGTCCAAAATGCACATTAAAAACCATAATTCCTTCAACTGTTCTGTCAGCCCACTGATATGTTTGAGTGGCAATATGTTGCTTGAATCTTTCCTGGAACATTTTGAAATCTCTGCTTTTCTCCCTATTCTCTGGTGCATTTGTTCTATTGAGTGATGGATTATTTATGTAAGCTCACGCCGCCTGTTGCAAATGCAGAATGTAAACAATTTGTCAAGGAAATCGTCAGTAATTGAAAACCTCTTTTGGGTCTGCGATTGGCTTAATTAAAAAGGTACCTTTTGTACAACTTAGCTGGAGGCAATGCGAGAGATTAGCATTTGCTCACAATCGCTCGGTTTTACATTTGGCGTCTTTGATGTATGCACAATAGCAGACAGAGCCCTGTGGATTTTCAATTTGATAGCATAGGGCAGAGTGACAATCATTTGCACAAATGTGGTAGAAAAGACACCCTGTAAGTATGTTATCCCATAATGCCACTTGAAAAAAGTATTTCAATTGCATTCGTAAAATGTGTAAAATATCATTGCGAATTGGGGGGGGATGCACTTCCAGAAGATATACTTTTTTTTTTTTTAAAGGTTGCTTAGTAACCTTTTGCATGGCTATATTTGTTATAATAAATTTGATCACTCATCAGATTTGTCACATATACCGACTGTGGAGTCAAAACATATCTGTAATGATGCTCTGAGGTGTGTATTAATGAATGGGAGAGTGGCATCTTGGAGGAGAAAATGACACTGACCTATTATTTTATGACAAATGCTCATCATTGTGTTGAAATATTATAGGAATCATTCTAGGAATATGGATTTTGTTTTTAATCTTGTTTATTTGTTTTTGGAGCCATTCTGTCACTGATACAAATATATTTAAACACATGGTAATGGTACTTACAAACAGGATTATTTTCTCAGTAGTTTTTTTTTTTATATTTTGTATTAGTATTGACTAATGCTAAGACATACTCCAAAAAAGTTATAGGTACTAAAATGATAAATATTTTGTACAGGAAAAATACTGTATTTAAAAAAAAACCTAAAATAACCTTGGAGCAATGTCTTTCAATTACAGTTTTTGTTTTTTAAATATGAAGATCAAGCTCAAATTCCTACTGCAGAGAATAACCCAAAGAGGGAGCTGTTGAGTTCATTAAATATGGGTACATTATACTGTAACCTGTCTGTGCAATCTATTAAGCACAGTGATGCAGATTTAATCACCACCAGAAATGTACACAAACCATAACATGTTGCAACTTCAACACTATGTCATTTATGTATTATTCTCCCCAGTCCAAAGGTTCACTGAATAAAATGTACTATTATTATTATTATTATTATTATTATTATTATTATTATTATTATTATTATTATTATTAGTAGTAGTAGTAGTAGTAGTAGTAGTAGTAGAGAGACCTACTAGATTAGTTTGTTATATTAAAATCTGAAAAATTGTCAAAATCATATTATTTTAAAAAGATGACTGGAGAAAAGGCTGTCATAACTGCATCTCAAATAGTGGGAGAAAAAGGTATGAGATAAACGTCAGCTTTACTGGATCCAGTATCACAAGATTTCAAGCCCCATTGAGCATGCATTTGTAACCAACTAGGACTTACGATCTATGGTGTGAGGCATAGGGAATTAAGAGTGCTTGTTTCACAAAATGCCACAAGTCAAGGCTTAGTACAAGGCCTTATTAACTACACTTGCTTTAATTGTTTTGTTTGTTTCAGTCGTATAGCAGATTTTGACACAAGCAGGAGTTAATGATACATGAATGGCTAAAGTGTAAACTCTTGCATGCTATCATGATTTGTTTAGAGGCAGCCTAATTGGCAGTGTCTGAAAAAGTGTAGACAAGGATGCTATTAATTCTGCGGTGTGTTATTAATTTGTCATCTACCCATATTACATGCGTTTTTGTGCTTCCCTCCATGATACACTGCTGAAGGTAACATTGTTGTGTTTTTTCCCCATCTGTTTTTCAGATCCCCAGCTCAAGGGTATAGTGACCAGGTTATATTGCAGGCAGGGATACTACTTGCAAATGCACCCAGATGGATCTCTTGATGGGACCAAGGATGACAGCAGTAATTCTTGTGAGTTTTATCTATTTGTTTGTTTGTTTAATTATTTGATGTTTTTAAGCCAAGCAAAATCAGAAAAAAAAAAAAATGCCCAAATGAAAATTCAAAAAACTTGTATTGTATAAACGTAATTTAATTGTAATCATTTTAATTCTGAATCATGTTGTACAGTATCAATTAAAAAGTATTTTTTAAGTTTTGATTTGGAACCATTCTAGAATGAATCATGATTTAACACCTGATGCTCTTTTTCAAGTGTATTTGAATGCAAATGAAATCTCTAGCTCTCATAGGTGTCATAGCTATGGGAGATGGACTCATCTTCAGATTTGCCTAACAGTACCCAGATGGGCTAAGAGAAGCCTAAAAACCTTTTTGTGCAATCTGAAACTTAAACCAGCATGCAGTGCAATAGAGTGGATCTGACATATTATTAGCCTGTGCTAGTCCTACTTTCAAACTGCTTCAGGCATGCTTGTTAATTTGATTTAAAAAACGTGTAGTGAGAATGACACCCAGCATAGTCCCAGCGGTAACGCACAGAGGAGGACTGACATCTGTCATTTCAAATATATGTAGAGTATATCTACTCATACACACTGACACACTATATTATCACAGTATTGGGACATGCCTCCCTCTATTGGTAATGTGCTTGTATGATAATCCAAAAGCCAACCAACACCCACAACATCTGCGAATGCATGGATGTAACCCCAATCCGACCCACTGTATGCAGGGAATGGCGTGGCAGGGGGCATCTGTTCACTCACCAATGCATTGAGCAGGGGTGTCTGACTTCAGTCTTGGAGGGCTGCGGTGTCTGCTGGTTTTTGTGGCAGGCTGTAATTCCATGAATGTCATTATTTCCACAGGTATGCTTATCTCAGACTTTTAGTTAGACAGCTGATAACGTCAAATATGTTGATTACTCAAAATGTGTCCCCAAGGAACATTTCCGAGTCTGGAGAGAAGTGTTAAATTCATCCAGTTAGTCATTTAATTAGACCAGTTAAGGATCCAAGAGCTGCGCTGGAATAAATGCCCCACATATAGCTAGTGGGACTGTGGCCTCCAGAAAATTGGCATTAGCAATATTACACTGCATTGTCTGCACTAAATCCTGACCTCAATCCAAGCGAGATCCTCTTGGATGAATTGGGATGGCAAATCTGAACGAGTCCACATTGAGAGGAATGTCATAGATAGTTGGCAGACCCTATTCCTGCAGAGCGACTATCCTGCAGATTTTCCAGGTCTCTCCAAATCATCAATCACTGGACACCTTGAACACAAGGGAGGATTGAATAATTAAGCCCAATAAATGGCTCAATTAAGGAGTTAATGATTTACATCAAACAAAAATTAGAATGCACTGTGGCTCTGCAGGACCAGGGCTGGCCACCCTTGCCATAGAAGAACTTTCTAATTTTGTCTGGTGTCCCAATAGTTTTAGTAACATGCATATATATATATATATGTATATGTATATATATGTATATGTATATGTATATATATATATATATATATATATATATATATATATATATATATATATGTACACACACATACATATATATGCAGTATATATGTGAGTCAATGTGTCACCTCCAGCACCATTAAAATTGTGTTTGTGGGGATTTTAACATTTAAGAAGAATATATTGTGAATACAATTTTGAGTCTCAATGTATGTAAATATACAGTGAGGGAAAAAAGTATTTGATCCCCTGCTGATTTTGTACGTTTGCCCACTGACAAAGAAATGATCAGTCTATAATTTTAATGGTAGGTGTATTTTAACAGTGAGAGACAGAATAACAACAAAAAAATCCAGAAAAACGCATTTCAAAAAAGTTATAAATTGATTTGCATGTTAATAAGGGAAAACTATAAATGTCCCCAGGAAGCATGTCTGTGCTGAAATGTCTCCATGTCTGTTGCTCTTATTTTGATGGCTGTATCTTTGTTTCCAGCTTTGTTCAACCTCATACCAGTGGGCCTGAGAGTTGTTGCTATTCAGGCCGTGAAGACAGGGTTATACATAGCCATGAATGGAGAAGGTTATCTGTACACCTCAGTAAGTACCACACTGTGTTCAAAAGTGATCATGGTTGTTCTTGGAAACTGATCTGAGGTGTTTTCTTTTTCTGATTGTTTTTTTTAATGATCTTGCAATGTTCCAGACAGAGGAGGAGATTTGTCAACACAAACACTTTGTTTTGTAGTCCTTAGCACCAATAATGTTCAAGCCCCTTGGGATGCATTCAACATTTTGCTTGGGTAGTATTGTTAATACATTTTAAGTCAAGGCGGTAACTTACTGGTCCATGAGTCACCCCGATAATAGTTGTTTGTAATTTACATCATAAAGTGCCATCTTTGTAGATATATTTATGAATTAATTTGTAACATTAATGTGTTTGATACTAAAACTGGCTCAGAAATATGTCTATGTCTGCATATTTTAGCTTCCCTATTAAATCACAATGGATAATAATTTACTGGTTGGCTAAGCCACATCTCCATGGTTAGAAATAGCTTTCCATGCAACAGAGGTAGCTGTCTGTCTGTCTGTCTGTCTCTCAGTCAAACGATTGACCTGTCTTTCTGTCAGCCTGTCAATTTATTTATGGTCATTGTTTGCATTGTCAATATGTAACTTTTATGCATGGCTTTCTTTTCAAAGAACAAATGTGAACTGGTCAGAAAAAAAAAAAAATCACATCAAAAAAAATACATGAAGGATATAACTTATAAAGGAGTGATTATCTGTCAGCTTTTAACATTAAAAACAACTTTATAGTTTAAAAGCACATTTGTTCTTTGGACATATAATTATCAGTTCTCTGAGGATCCCTAGTTATTATTCATCTCATATTGACACGTTCTTGAGAAACTGTTCTACTGCACAACATTTCTGATTGGCTGATGGGATGAGAGCCCGGGGTGGTCTATATGTGGAGAATTGTGAGAAAAGAAAAAGCTAAGGCTTAAAAAAGTGGACCACGGATAGCAAAACTCATGTCATAACTATTTTCAGTTTTTAAGGACTTAATGCTTTGTGCTATCAGTACCAGAGGAGCAGCACAAAAATCGAATAGCATGCATTGTTTGGCTTGAGAGATACGCAAGCAATTGTGTCCTTGGTATCTCAGATTGATGATAAATAATGACAGTGTAGCACTAATTTATAGCACAAGTTGTCGACACATTTAGAAATGGAAAGCCAGTTGCTATAACGGACCTCTCTTAGGCAAGTCTGTTGCCATTTTTCCTTGCCCGTATATGCTGAGCCAATGATATTGCTTTTTATCCCCTGCTTGCATTTGTTGGGTTGTGTGGATGGCATGACTGAGGAACCTTTTGCAGATGGAAAACATGTATGGGATGGAGATTTGCAGAATACAATACATTAATACAGTATTAGAAGGCATTTGTACATCTAATTGGTAAATTAGCAGAAAAGATAAAAGCCAAACTGAAAAGCCTTGATGTTATGCTCTTCTTGCCAGTTCAGCTGTTCATTGCTTTAGATGAAAGTGCTTCTAAATCACCGTATTTACCCACATTATTACAGGCTATAGCTGAAATATCCTGAGTGTAAACAGACGCCATCTTTACATTTAGTCAAATAATTGCTAGTTTCAATATTACTGTGGCAGACTTAGCGGAACCAGCCTGCTTGTAATTTATTTAGAACTGAAAATATATATCTCTGGCCCTGGTCAAGCTTATTTTAAATCATTATTTAATACAATTTATTTCAAATAGGTGCTGCTTTGCCAAAACAAAACAAACAAACAAAACTTCAGAAGATAAATTCCATCTCAAGCAGGAACCTGTCTGTTTTTTATTCATGGTTCATTGAGAAAATGTCTTCTTTAATAATTTAATACATAAAGCAGTGTACATCTCAGAAGAAAAAAGGCTTGCCTTTTTTTTTTACCTTATTAAAACTCATATTTGTTCTAATACATATTTCTTAAAAAATGAAACAAATACAACAAAACAAAAACCAATCAGTTGGCTTGACAAGTGCTGTGTAAATATGTAGAAATCTCTCTTCACAGAGGAACCTGTCAGAATGGAGGTACAGTGGGAGCTCAACTTTGTGCTAGACTCTGATTGGCACCATTGTCATGAATAAATTGCTGGTCTGCAGAACACTGCTGTCAGCCATAGGGAAATGCACAGTCTGGCTGATAACAGAACTGGAGATTAAAGAAAAGGCTGGCTAGTTATCAGTATAGTAAATCATTCCTTCAATTACCTGCTCGACGCATAGAGACGTACGTCACCTATGACTGAGCGGATGATTTTTAAAAACTTGGTAACAGGACGAATATGGACAGTTAAATGTGCGGATGGAATTCCAAAAGGCTTAATCCCTTTGTTGGGCAGGAGCATAACTGACCTAGAAACTGGTGTGAATGTTATGGAGACGCAATGTTGCTTAGCTACATGTAAGATCACTGCAGGAGCACATTGTATCTAAGTTCTTATAACTTGTATGGTATAAAAAGATGATTTTTAAACCACTAAGATGGAATTGAACATTCTCTCACATTGTTTGAAATTAAGAGATTGTAGTTTCCTAAAATTTCAGTGTCTTTTCTAGACCTACAACAATATCGTCATTGGCCAAATTTAAAATATTGCACTAGTTATTTCCCAAATTGTGTAAATGTGGCAGTTTTGCAATCACAATACATTACCAATACACTTTTGTATTTGATGAAGTGTATAACAATTCCAATCAGAGTCCCAATGCTACTCACAAACTTGTATAGCCTAGTTATAAACAATTGCTGATACTTAAAAACTAATTGGTAATGCACGTTTTAAGTGTAAGTGTAAAAAAGGTCAAAACCAAACATACAAACAAGGGTGGTAAACAACTGGAACAAAACAACAAAAATTAGAGGAATCCACCCAGTCCAAAAACTGTTTGTGCAAAACGAATGATTCTTTCAGTCTATGCCCTGGCCGGTGTGTGTAGCACATGACTATAGGGTAATACCAATTGATAGATTTACTTTCAGTCATGCTTTCATGAATCCCACAGTACAATTGACTACTTATTTATATCCTAATGGTGTTTGTAATCAGCTCCAGTGAATCCTGAGCTTCCCACACACAAAGCTGTCGGCTTTTAGCTGTCTGATTCAGTGAAGAAGCCTAATGGGAAATCACCTCTCTCTACCATTGACAGCATGGAGGCTAGGCATGTAAAACTAGTGTGTTCGATAACTATTTATTTCCCCAATAAATACATATATATTTCTGACTATACTTTTCCTTTACGTTTTTGCAATTACATACATTTTACATAAATAAGTATTGCCTAAATACATATCAGTTTTATTTAAATGCAAAGTCATTAGCAACTATTAAATTATCTCAACAGGTGAGCTTGTTGTGTGGTTTGTGTCATCATTAAAAAAAGTGCATATCAAGAGATTTTGTAGCTGTGCCTGTCCCCTATAGGGCTAAGAACACATGGCACAGTAGTACTTTAAATCTACTTATCAAATAGGTTTTGTGTGAAATTTCTGTTCGCATAAAAAGTATTTGCACATTTTCCAAGCCAAGGTGCATTTCCATCCAACTGACTTGTAGCGAACGAAAGATGTAAACATATTTAATTTTTGACACATTTCCTGCAAAAGCACTTAATCGCATATCACATGACTGCAAACTTATTCGAAAAGCATTCGTAATCTGTAATAACTTTTAGTTGATGTTTTGGGGAATTCAAAAGACATCTGCATTTTCCCTCAAGCCTGTCGTAAAGTTTTTTATTCGACAAGACTTTAACGCAAACATTTTTGGTACAAAGCACAGTGCAGTTATTTTATGATACGATAGACTCAATTAAAACTTTGACTTGCTACCCATAAATCACAAGATACAAACTTGTGCCCTATTGCTTTATTATTCATAGTCAGAACAGGATATGAAGGTTTGTAATTTGCAGTTTGTGGGTATGTAAAAGACTGCTCCAGGAATTCAAATACACACAGTTTGAGCCATTCCAGGGTTATGGAGCCTCATGCTCCTCCAAGCTCACAAATAATTGGACATGCCATGCTTGTTGCCAGTGGAGTTCAAACTATGTTGATATCTGCTCATGAAACCTGAAATGGATTGAAGAACTGTGCCATGGGAGTCAAATTTTCATCCCTGCACCTTCATGAATGCAATAATGCAATAACAATGAATTGCATTAAAGAAAGAAATAAGCACAGATTTTGATATCAAGTTATACAAAGAGAAATTTCAGTTCTCTGAGATCTTGGCAAGGATCCATCTTGTATAAGTTTATTAGTTTAATGTTCTGTCATATTGTGTCACTATTCTTACCAACAGGGACTTATTTTGTATGTAATTCTGAATTATGTGCAAACATTATTACATGTTCTCTTTATTTGTACACATTTAAATACTAAATTAATGTATTTAGAAAAACATTTTGAGTGTTGAGTGAATTGTGTTCAGTTTATCCTTCTGGATATAATGTGGGCCATCTGTTTGAAGCTGTGTGAAGTATTTGTGTTTTCCAAAATAAAAAAATAAAAAATAAATAAAAGTGTGTGCTAGGTTTATCCAACTTTGTATTTTATTTGACAAAATATTGGACGTTTTGTTTTCTTTTAATTTTAAAATTGTTAAGTTATAATGCCAATGAAACCATTAAGAAGATATTCTTTGGCTGGTGGTATTCCATTTTTTGCCAAAAGATTTTTTAAATTATACTTTTATTAAAGTGGAGAAGAATTCCATTAAAACCTTCAAGTTAGTATCATATGGTTTTATTGCTTGTGGTAACTTCAATGCCCTACTTGCAGCATAAGAAAGTGTAATTTCTATATATGATATACAAAGTGTCATGATAATATCTAAAAAGTATTACTTTGGACTTTGACCTTGTCACAGACATTTTCTAATGATATACCCTTTGTTTTCCTTTGTTCTACTTTCCTATCTGGAATATAAGCCTATTTCTCAATAAACCACAAAGCTGATAGTATTTGTTGCTCAGACAGTGGCATACAATCTTTAATTTGTTCTTGTTAAATAATTAACAGATAATGTCTTGCCTAGACACTTTGAAACAAGGAACTTGTTCAAAATTAATGTTAAAGTTATCATTTCAAGATGGTTATAAATGTGTCTGTATGACTTTCTATTAAACTTGCATGTGTCTGGAAGTGAAAACCAAAAGAATACACATACATGTGTACATTCACTTCCCTCTTTCACATCAAGGAAGTGGAAACAAATGCATTCAGACAGCTTACAAATGTCTTCTGAAATGTTCATAAGACAAACTTTATAGAAAGTACAGTTGTGTATTTTATAGAAATCTCTTTTTAGTAACCTCTATATGAACAGGTCTTCTATATCTATCTATATCGATTTATCTATCTATATCTATATATGTGTGTGTGTGTGTGTGTAGCTCACATAGTCCCCAAAGCTGTCTAAATCAACATTTATCTGTTCTCCAGGGTACTCAGAGTTGGGATTTTTTTTCTGACCAATACAATTTCACTAAATCTTCAGCTATCGTAAAAAGGTTTGGCATTTCACGCCCTACTGCTTTTCTTTAAAGGTTTCCACCTCAATTCACTCGATTGGCAGGCAGCAGGGGTTTCTTTTATCTCACGCCCACACTTGTTAGTACTGTCTTTCACTAATGTCAAATTGACTCACTGCATCATTGGAATGACCCTGTAAAATTAAATCCAAAAGGAGACGAATCTCATCTCAGTTAATACATACAGTCTAGCATTGTGTCTTCACAAGAAATATAATACAAAGACCTCACATAGGAATTATTTTCTGTATGAATCAAAATGACAATTAGTCATATGAGCCACGCCAAAGAACAGACGTAGATAAAAAATATAAACATTAGTACTGGTGTTTTGCTAACTGTATGTCCAAGAAAATAGTAATCATGGGTGCCTATTTTGATTTAGCTTTCAATTTTTGTTTTTGTGGGGGGGGTAACGTAATATTGTGAAAATGTGGATTCCCATTTTTCACAGTCACACCTAGTAAAATGCATCAGAGTTTGTTTGGAAACTACTTCGTAAGTTCACACCTGTCCTCCGTATAGTGTTACTTGCATTATATTCGGGAGATACACATCATGGTGTGAGAGAGAAACTCAGCCAGGAGGTCATGATAAGAAGGTTTACCAAAAAACCAAACACAAAAACATATATTTTGATTGTGTCTGGAGGCACAAAACTTGAACCAGTTCCCTGTAACATAGTATGTAAAAAGGGCCATATCAGTATAAAATTGAATATTTTTTAAATGATAAATCAGTATTGCTTTTGTTAGTTTGTGTGCTTTTTTATGGGTGATAGAGGGTGCTTAGTTATCATTGTTTATAACTTTGTGAGTAAGTCTACTTAAAAAAAACTGTCCAAGTGTCTATTGGTGCACAATAACTGCCTGTATAGATCTTCAGTTATATTGCTTTTCGGTAGTTTGCATTCCTGTTAAAAATTGCACAATTTCTCAGTATTCAGGGTTGCTGCTTGCCTCAGGCACTCATTTGTAGGGGATGGGAAGGTGCAAAGCTGCACAACCAAGTTGTAACTGTGCCTCCTGGCACTGTCCTTATTTATCCAGTTCTCTCTAATTTTAGGATAAACAAATTGACCATAAAATACTAGAAAAATGCGCATAGGGAGAACATAAGACCCAGTGAATCATACTTCATCTGTGTTTCCTCCTGGCTTGCCTTAACGGGTATTTATTTTCTCTGTTTCTGGGTCCCTATGTTGAATGTTATGGCTGTTGGTGAAGCTGTCTGGAGACAGTGTCGATTCTGACTAAAGGGTTCTTTCATTGCTGCAGATGTACGTCTTAGCAGCACAAGTGGCTTTTGGCACAGTTTCATCCCCTGTTACTTTGAAAAGAAGGTCATGTATTATTTAAGAGAAAAGACAGGGAGAAAAAAATACTTTCTTTCTAGATCAACACGACATCAGATGTGAAGACTCTGAGACAGTCTGTTAAAATCCCTGGAGAAGTGTGACAACATGAGCTGCTTGCACAGAAAATGGGTGTATACGATTTCATTTAAAACACAAGGAATGAAGAATAATGAGCGAACATGTTGGCGTATAGTCATTGAAAGACAAAGGACCGTGTGAAGGACTATTTTGACGACAAAGACGGAAAGACATGGCTCCCAGTCAATGTTGTCTGATAACCTGACCTTATCCTTCTTCCTTACAAAGGCATTAACACAGCATAAGGTGTTTTTGAGTTACATGTTCCATATTGTCAGAATTAATGTAGCTACAGGCTGTCAAAATGGATACCTGTTTCCAAAATTAGGACAGCACATCTGGGTCATAAATGTAGCTGACTGGCTCTGTGCAGTGAGGTGTTATAATTGAATGGCTCTACCTGTCCTGTCAACAGGCATTTGATCAGAGAGAATGTTTTTTTAGATATGTGTGGAAGTTTTACTTTACTTACTTTTGTCCCAGAAGGAAAACAAACTAAATATTCAGTGGATTTCCTTCTTTATTCCACTGCTTTCATAAGACCTATTATTTGCCTCTTCCCACTCAATACTGAATATAATTACAGTTTGCAATCAGGAAGTCAGAGTTGTCTGTCTGGCCTCTACCCAGTCCTATAAATAGACGCCTGCGGATTACTCCACCGAGTAAACTGTGATTAAGCTTTCTTGGCTTTCAAGGTTATCTTCATCTGGCACCCACAGGGGCTGTCCCGAGCATTATCTCTAGCACCCGTCAGGGCAAACACCCAAGACATACCTCACGTGGGTTTCTAAAGCGATTTTGATCTGCTATACATATTGTTTTGCTCACTGGCATGTTATATGTTACACTAGCCATGGAGAAGGTTTTCACTTTTGATGTAGGTGAAACATGTAGCTCTTCACGGCATGTCTAGCACTTAAAAAGCTTTTATTTCTCAGTGGAATTGTGGGACGTGAAACTCGGCTCTGCCATTCTGTACAATTTACCTCCCTGGTCCTGTTTGCTTCCAAGCAGATGGCTTTGTGTGAAATAATTTAGCTGGTGTTAATTACACACCCGTTTAGTTATGTAAAAAAATGTATCCATTGTATCGAGATTTACAAACCGAAGAGCCATGATATTTTTCAACTGCATTTTTAACACGAAACTTACAACTTTCATTACACACCTCATGTTTATGGCTTTCGTAGAACTATACTAATCCAGTATCAATCATGAGTGTTGTTTGCTTCATGAGCTTAAGACTATTGGGAAATGAATGAGAAATGTGTTGACCAGCAGCAATTTGTCCTTAGTGGACATAACTTCAGAAATCAGTGCTATGCACATGAACACCCACAGATAAGGTGACATTGTTATCATGATGTAAACATTATATTGGTTTACAAACCACATCAGTGGAGTGGTTGACCAAATGACAAGACATTCAGATTTGGTACCATTTCAAGGTCATATTACACAGTTGTGTGTTTTTGAAGAAAATGCTTAAGCTTCCAACATTATGCAACATTAGTATGGTAAACGTTTGCATGTAATAAATACATAAAACAACTTTTGAATTGTACATTCATCTACATACAAATATATATAGAGAGAGACCAATATAATATTGTAATGTAGCAATCATTTATGAACCAGAATGGATGGTACACTTGTTAGATGAGCTTCATTATTTCAGAAGTATTTCACTTCCTACATTAATGCAGTGTCCGTTTCAGGGAGGTCTGTGGTAATGGCAACCAGTGGGAGCCCAGCTTCATGCATTAATGAACAACAAGGTCGAAGTTTCATGTCAGTTTTGGCTTGACAAACCTTACCAGGGGCCAAGGAACCTAAAAATAGCCAGCTGTCTTAGACTGTACCATGGCTCTGTGATTATTATCCACAATCTGGGGTCCTGTTTTTTTTTAATGAGAGTTCACACTTGTAGCAGCCATAATGTCACTCATGACTTCTCCAAGTCAGTGGAGCGACATAGTAATTTCGTTTTAACCACAAGACGCCGAAACTGTGAATTCAAATCAGGAAAGGATAATATCATTAGTTCCATGAGTTCCAGCCCTAGGCATGTCACATCTGGATAACTGGGTGATATTTTACCCCAGCTTACCCTCTTAACATGTCTAGTGCAATAATAGGTACTTTCGAACAAATCAGTGTGCTAGGTCACATTCAATGTCATTGAGTTACTTTCACAGATACCAGTAAAACAGGGCTAACTTTGCATTTACTAGCTGTATCAAAAGATACATGGCACCTGTAAGCAAGATCAGTTTACCAAAATAAAATAAAATACACTATATAGAGAAGAATTTCCCTTTAATCAAAAGAAACTACATTTTCAACCTTATTTCTTTATTTGAGATGTATCCTTGTGTGCATTTGTAACATGGCCTATCATGGTTTATAAAATCTTTATTACACCTTGAGCATTGGTGCCTCTGTGAACCCTTGGCCCCCAGAGATTATGAGCAAAAACTATATAACTGTCATAAATGCAACTCTGTCTCCAGTTTTTCTTTAAATGTCACAGAAATTAAATCAAAGGGAAGGACTAAATTCTGATATGTATGTCCAAACATCAGATATTTTGTACACAGTTTGTATGAGGGATGTTTTTGTGATTTTATGTGATTTCTTGATTTCACAGCTGTTTTCTCCCACCCCCTCCCTTTTTATTGATTTTCACACCATACGCCTAACAAGTAACCTGTACGAACACCTCCTTGAGCACCAAACTATCAGGCCAATTAATTTTCATCTTACTTCTCCTTCAAGGCTGTCAAGCATTAGGTCGGCAGAAAGCCCAGGTACAATGAAGTGTAGCAATAGGACATTGATTTTATAATGAGGAAGAAATAAGTTAAAGCCGATTAGGTCAATATGTAATTTCTTCTTATATCTTTATGATGAAGGGGGTGGGGGGTGGGGTTATGAGCCAAAATACCTTACTAGAGCAATGACCTGTATGATTCTGACAGATAATCAGAAGCCATAAGGGTTGACAGAAGAGATTATTGATTGGTTTTCAAAGAAGAAAATAAAAACTTTGAAGTTACATTATTAAAGCCAAGACAATTGCTTTTGGTGGATACTGTAGGTAACTGATGGGACAGATATGTCATTAAAATATGTCTATTATGAAGAATACGCTTTTGGACTTGAGTACCTTATTCAATGTGTTTTCTTGATCTCAATTGCCTGCCAGATTGTTCTGTTCAGTAACAGGTGGATTTGCAGGCTTGCTTTTCTCTTCCTTTAAAAAAATATTTAAGCTGATTTATTGTGTTCATTGTGTGCAGTTTTCCACATGTTCCAGCTGTTATATAGATACACACAACAACTAAACATCTGTGTTTAGTGCATCATGCATCTCCAGCTTTTTTTCTTCTTCTTCTGTTTTTCTGATTGCTTGTGCAGCTGTGGTCTGAATGGAGATTTGAAAACTGTCTCTTCCAAACTATATCTATAAAGACACTATGCAGACTTTACAATAAATAATTTATATTAGCTTTTACTTATAACATTGGAGATTGGAGATGGTCAGTGAGACACCATACTAAATCCATCAGAAAGCATGGAATGAAAACTGACCCTTACCCAGGAGAATTGTCTAATGAGGGCAGGTGGAAATTACTTGAGATGTGGGCATTACCACGAGATTACTTCCTGTGATTCAGATCTTGCTAAGCCAGAAGCTGGAATAATAAAACATGGCTTATTGGTTGTGCTAGAATACCTGGGACATATCCAGCTGTCTCAATGTGCAAATTATGAGTTTTGTGTTTATATAAATAAAGGTATTTCACATCTTAATATAAATCATAATTTGTGAATGCTTTTATTCAAATATGTTACATGTTATCCCCATAAATTAAATTACATTGAATTAAATCAACAATAAATGCTTTTCTCTACTGAATGAATTGAATCTCATGGGGAAAGTGCAGTTTATTAGATGGAATGACTGGTTGCACAGTGTGAGAGAGAAGCCTGTGTTTTTGAGTAGTGCAGCTAGTTTAAAGCTTTTTGACTTCGGAAAATGTTAGCATTTTTACATGGCTGAAGAAATAATGTATATTTTTTGGGAAGGGGTTTTTCTTTTTAATCCCTGTTTCTGGTAGGGTGGGCTAGAATCTTCATAAACAATCAGGACACAGGCATTCACCCAACCATTTTGTAATGGAAAATCTTCCCCAGCCATAAAAACCTCTTGCCCATTTGTAGTGGCAATATTAAATTAGAATTAAGCATTCCCAGTTGGTGAAAAACACTGGCAAACCAGTGTAATCTTTAACAAATACAGAACCCATTCTAGACAGGCTCAAGATGCTCATTCTATATATGAATGAGTTCATTTATCCCTTTACATGTCTGATCCATACTGTATCACACAACAAGCTCTAGAGCTGATTAATTATTGATTTCTACTTGGAGACTGCATCCTTTTTTTCCTTTTAACAAGTGCAAAAATATTTTTGAATGAATATATCTGAAAATTAATTCTGCTCTTGCGTGCACTTTGCTGACTTTCCCTCAATGCCAGAACATTGGATACAGATCAAGGTGTGTACGTGTCAGGAGCAGAATTACTTCCCATAGAAGGGTGAAATATGACTGATTGTGAATGGAGTGAAAATCTATTATTTTCTATTTTTCCTTTGGGATTGCTTCAATACTTGCTGAGTAACCAGTAAAATTGGATTGGGGCCTAAACTGTGAGGTTCATCTCCTTATCATTCATGTAACATATCTGGATCTCCTGTGCATTCATCCATATTTAGCAGAATGACAGGGCTTTGATATTGATAGAATGTGACCTGCGAGAATAATGGCATCCTAATTAAATCGAAGCCTTCTCTCACATGTGCTGATGTGTTAATGCAGACTTCACCCCCTCTGGCTGCCATTCTCTCTGCTGTCAGTTCCTAATGTTAAACCCAAAGATCCTGTGTGGCAGGTGCTGGGATCTTTTTATCTGCTAGTTGGTACAGTAGGTGAGCAGATTATAGTTAAATAAACGTTACTGTATGAAAATTCATTTTCTTAATAGTTGGTATCGACTTGGTGGATCTGTTCTGTTTTTTCCTTCCATTGATCATCTTAGGCAGAGGCAAAATACTGCAATGTAAAAGTCATGCATTTCTGTATTTTGTTTTTGGTCTCCCCTTGTTAGGGAGTACAAATGTATTTTTGTTCCAATTATACTGAAATGACAGGATAACAACAACAATAACACACAGGGATTCATGCACCACAGTCATCAGGAGGAAATCAGACCAGAAAAGCAACTCCGTGCTTTTGGGTTTTTGTCTCATGCTTCTATTTTCCATTCATAATTATTATATGCCACCTTGCGGCTTCCGATACGAAATTGCTTCAAGAAAAAAATACATTCTATTCAAGTTTTACAAAATTAGACCGTGTTAGTTACAGTAATTGTACAGATATAGTTGCATACCAAGTAGCTAGTCTTAAGTTTAAACATATAACATATAAGTATTGTAAGGATTTAACAATTGTAGTCTTGTCTCCTTTAGTACAGAAATTACAATCCTTTTTTGTTCAGTGACGCATGTTGCCTGCATTTCTAATTTGTGATTTATGTATGTATTTTTAAAAGAAGGCATATTGCAAAGATTTTCCTTTGATGAAGCATATTTAACGGTGGCTTAATTGAAACTGGCAAATGTGTCATGTTGTTTTAAGTCATGAATATCTACAAAAGTTTGCAAATCTGAACAAAAGGCATGTGTTCATTTGGTTTCAGTCTTCCAAAGGTTGTTGTTTGTTTATTACACTGACAGAACGGGGACCTAGCTCCATATTTTCTACCGCATTCGACCTCTAATAGCATGGGTAAATAAAGTTAGAAGCATGGTATTGCACTTATCTATGGACCATCTTTCATATTACAAATGGACCCTATTGAGATCCATTCTTCATGGCTCATTTACTTGTCAGATCGTAGGCTTGCATTGTGTGCTGCAAGGAATGTGAGGAGGATGTGTCATGATTCCTTTCCTGGTTTACATAAACTTAAAAACAGAAACACCCTTCATGGTCAGTCTTGACATTTGGGGTTTATGCCCATTTAAGGCTTCACGTCACATAATACTAATATCATGTCTTATATATATATATATATATATATATATATATATATATATACACTCACCTACAGGATTATTAGGAACACCTGTTCAATTTTACATTAATGCAATTATCTAACCAACCAATCACATGGCAGTTGCTTCAATGCATTTAGGGGTGTGGTCCTGGTCAAGACAATCTCCTGAACTCCAAACTGAATGTCTGAATGGGAAAGAAAGGTGATTTAAGCAATTTTGAGCATGGCATGGTTGTTGGTGCCAGACGGCCCGGTCTGAGTATTTCACAATCTGCTCAGTTACTGGGATTTTCACGCACAACCATTTCTAGGGTTTACAAAGAATGGTGTGAAAAGGGAAAAACATCCAGTATGCGGCAGTCCTGTGGGCGAAAATGCCTTGTTGATGCTAGAGGTCAGAGGAGAATGGGCCGACTGATTCAAGCTGATAGAAGAGCAACTTTGACTGAAATAACCACTCGTTACAACCGAGGTATGCAGCAAAGCATTTGTGAAGCCACAACACGTACAACCTTGAGGCGGATGGGCTACAACAGCAGAAGACCCCACCGGGTACCACTCATCTCCACTACAAATAGGAAAAAGAGGCTACAATTTGCACAAGCTCACCAAAATTGGACAGTTGAAGACTGGAAAAATGTTGCCTGGTCTGATGAGTCTCGATTTCTGTTGAGACATTCAGATGGTAGAGTCAGAATGAGAATGAGAACATGGATCCATCATGCCTTGTTACCACTGTGCAGGCTGGTGGTGGTGGTGTAATGGCGTGGGGGATGTTTTCTTGGCACACTTTAGGCCCCTTAGTGCCAACTGGGCATCGTTTAAATGCCACGGCCTACCTGAGCATTGTTTCTGACCATGTCCATCCCTTTATGACCACCATGTACCCATCCTCTGATGGCTACTTCCAGCAGGATAATGCACCATGTCACAAAGGTTGAATCATTTCAAATTGGTTTCTTGAACATGACAATGTGTTCACTGTACTAAACCGCCCCCACAGTCACCAGATCTCAACCCAATAGAGCATCTTTGGGATGTGGTGGAACGGGAGCTTCGTGCCCTGGATGTGCATCCCACAAATCTCCATCAACTGCAAGATGCTATCCTATCAATATGGGCCAACATTTCTAAAGAATGCTTTCAGCACCTTGTTGAATCAATGGCACGTAGAATTAAGGCAGTTCTGAAGGCGAAAGGGGGTCAAACACAGTATTAGTATGGTGTTCCTAATAATCCTTTAGGTGAGTGTATATATACCATTAAACTTGTTGCCCTCTGGAGATATCTGAGAATTGAATGCTGTGAAGCCTGTGTGAGACATTCTTTTATATGTTCATTTTTACATACAATTGACTTTATCTTGAGTGTATAATGTAGCCTTATATCAAATTAGTTTGTTGTTGATTTTGTTTTTTTAATGGTGGTGTTACATTACATTTATACCAGTACAATTAGAAAATATATCTTTAGAAATAGAATAGAATCTCTACTGCTTTCTGCTGAAGTCTTTAAAATGTACATTTTTGTACAATTATTAAACCTTTTGAAGTAAATTCAGATAATCAAAAACTATCTGGGTTTACTCATATATACTTCCAGTAATTTATTATTATTAATGACATCTTAAAACTTATCAACTTACTTATTAACTTCAATTGAAAAAACATCTATTGGATTGATTGTATAGATACCTAATTACAGTATATATAAAATCAGCTCTTTATTTGCAGTGATTTCTGTTGCAGTGACCTTGCAGAAGATGCATCAGATTTTGGTGTAATGGTGGGTCAGTGAAACCACAGTGTTTCCATGGCATGTATTTTAGCAAAATACTTACTTCTGTTGTTCCTCCAAAAGACAGAGATGATTTGTATTTAGGTCTAAGCCTGACAAAAATTGCAAGTCTGTGTGATATAATATCCTCATACCTGTGTATTAAATATAACTTTCAAAACGCCCTTGTTCAAGGGATATACAACAGTTCTGGAAGACCTAGATGCTTTGTTAAATTCCTGTCTGTTGCTTTTGAAAAGCAGGAACAGAATGACTGTAGGTCCCACTATTGTCACCGTATTCTGAAAGCTTGCTTAATAAACAGCAAAAGAGAAACCCTACACATATTGTTTTCCTTTGAAGTTTGGCATGGTGACAGAGATGAAACATGGATGCTGTGGCAACTGACAATGTACAGACACCAGCTGACCAATCCATCCTTCCTTTCTTTTGAAAACTAGTGTACCATTATACTTTAAGTGGACGCTAAATGAAACAGAACAGGAGCTTGGTGCACCAGATACAGTTTTCTGTATGGATTCCTTCCAGACTTGTCTACACATATCCTTCCATATTTGAAAGGTCATTAGTCATACATTGGTTATACATGCAGTGCAATGTCCTGCAAGAGAAATTGGGTTATGGTTCCTCAACATTATTTATCAATCATGTGTGTCCTATCCTGCCCTGATTAAAAGCCTTCTTTGGTAATACTAGGTTGTGTGACCTCTGTGGAGTGAAGGTCAGGAAACCTAAAAGACCCATAATTGCTTTTTGTAAACAATGCTGCAGGATGTTGGCTAGCACAAGACCCAGTCCTGCTTAGTATGACGTCTTATTTCTTTTGTAATGTTTTTAGTGTTTGATGTAATGTCTTAACTTGACGTGCCGCCATTTTGACACCTGATTAATCTTTGTTAAATTACATATCCATCTGACATTAACCTCCAGAGCGAATACACCTCAAGTAAGCTGTGCATCATGCTTTTCTCAGCCCCGCTTGTCATTCTTCTGCAGCTCAGGTTGCAGTCTCCGCAGGGTGTCTTGCTGTCTGCTGTGAGACGTGTGAGGACTGAAGGGAGGGAGTGCTTTTCTGAGTGGCCAATGAGTTGAGAGAAACTTGTGTTAAAGCTGTTCAAGAAACAACAAAAGCATGTTTGGCACAAAGCTTTTAAGATTAGACATAATCCCAAAGTGTGTTTATTGACGGTAGACCATTGCAGAGCAAGCTGCAGGAATCCCAAATATAAAGCTTTATAATTACCTGGCTACAGCTGCTTCAGTCGTGCTTCTACCTGTGCTAGATTTCCATACTTAATATTCATTTTTATACTGTGTCCGTTCCACACAGATTTTGTTCATCTTCTCTTTGGGGCTTTTGGAGGGGTTGGGAACACCCTTCTGGATTGTATTTTTCCTTTTTGACAAACTTTATCCAAAAACAAATAGAAACTAAAATATACGTACTTCTACTATTATTCCTAAAACTGGTCACAGAGTTGTAGTAGTAGTAGTAGTAGTAGTAGTAGTGAAATTGCAAATAAATTATGTAACATTTCCAAGCTTCTATTCACTCATTTCCCTTTTAATTAAAACATGACAAACTCTTCTTCTGAAGTCTTTACCCGTGCCTTCCAAAGTTCACTCCTCCAGGCCTTGCAGATTGACAGCACTTGTCCCATGTATTCGCAGTGGGAGGACCTCATAACCTCAGGTGCAGTCTTCAGTACGAGAGCAAGAAGTAGAAAGGGCATAGCATTAATAAGGCTCAAGTGAAAAGCCCCTCTAGTCCGCTGACAAGCTTCCCCTCAGTGTGACCATACTTTTTTCTGAAGTAAAACAAAAGCGACCTAAGATTTGATAACTCTTGCAGATATGCAGAAATCAATATACAATGCTCTTTTGTTACACTCCTACAGTCTGTCAAACTATTATTCTTAGATTCAAGCTAACTGAAAGAACCACTGGGTGTGTTTATTTGTTAAAAAACATATCTATGTATTTAACTAAATCTACGTAACAAAATAATATTTTTTTTGGGAGCAAGAAGTATATTCTCATAGAAACATTGGTTGGCTATGTGCTGCTATGCCCCAAGAACAAGCAGGAACTAAAGACAGCTGCAGTACAGGCCTGGCCATCACCGGGGAAGAAACCCAGCATCTGGTGATGTCTATGGGTTCCAGACTTCAGGCAGTCATTGACTGCAAAGGATTTGAAACTCACAATTTAATGAATGATTATGTTAGTTTGTCCAAATACTTTTGAGCCCCTAAAAATGGGTGTAATTCCTACACCGTTCACCCAATTTGGATGTAACTACCCTCAAATTAAAGATGAAAGTCTACATCTTGATTATTTCCATTCAAATCCATTGTGGTGGTGTACAGAGCCAAAACGATGACAATTGTGTCACTGTCCAAATATTTATGGACCTAACTGTATATGTAGTGGATCAGAGATGTCATCATTTCTACATGTAATAGTACTTAGTTGGCGTATTGAATTTATGACCATCTTTAAGACATGATTCTGTGATGGTGTGTTTTTTATGATACTGTTTTGCCAGCCCTGGTTCGTGAGGGCCTGCACATGTACCAGCCATATAACACACTGCCTGGAGTGAAAGAGTGATGTCCAAGGAAAATGGATTTGAATACATTTCATGGTTTCTTCAGAGCCCTGACCTAAATCCCATACACCACCTCTGGGCTGAAATGGTAGGGTGGACTAGAAGGAGGACAACTTATTTGGCTTTTATTCGAAACTGCTGCAAAGTGAAAAAAAAAGACGTTGGAATGTCTGTTCTAGAATTGGTAATGAAGTGTGTCTGTGTGGGTGTGTGTGTATGTTTCACTCAGTTATCACACAACGTCAAGTCATACGATGTGCTTGTTACCTGCGTATATCTGGCATGTGTTGGATTCCCATGGATTGTGTTTTTCATATAATACAGAGATTGACCAATTTAGCAGTTTTTTTGATTTGTGTGTGTTTTTTGTATCACTGCAGACATTCCACAAAGGTTTTGAGCTGTTCAGGCTGGCTGGGTAGTAATTTAACACATTCAAATCTACAATTCACTCTTTGTCGTCTTTTTCATTTCGGTGTGTTGGATACCACCAGTATATCTCTCTCTAATGTAATTCTTTGGGCACCAGAGGACTTTTCAATACCATCAACATGGAAACAAAATTGAAAAAAAACAAGGCAATACCACAAAGGCTTTTGAATTACAATAACGGTTCAAAATGACGTACATGCATCAGATGCTAGTTGTTACTGTTGTTATTGTGTCAATCTGGCCTCAGAACCCTCCAGGTTTTGTGATCCTCTGACGATGTAGAACAATTTATCTGCAGAAGTTGTCTTTTTTTTTTCAAATACATCCTAACTTTTGCTGGTTCAACTGAGTACAATATTTATACGTATATGTTTAAATCTGGAATGGCGAATAATATGGAGGGGCAGTAGGCAGTGTCATGCAGAGTAAAGTCTGTTATGTGTTCAGGTTCTTCCCATCCGATATTGTGTGTTGTTTATTTTGAGACTTAAATCATTGCATTAGAATTGCTAGTTGCATATAACTACCTTGGACACACACACACAAACACACTCTATTATGTATGCATATTCACTCTGATTTACTCTGGTTGGTTCTTTCCCTTGCTAAGTCCATCAAATCCCCCTTGATTATGTCACATTAATAACTGTTATTCCTTTCAAGAGTTTACTAAACAGCTAATCCGTGACTGTCTGTGATGAACAGGTTAATGACTCCTTCATTATATGATTCAGAATGGAAGCTGTGTGAAAGACAGAGGCTGCAGCAAGCAAGCAATTAGGTGCAGAGGTCTCAAATTTCACAAACATTTATTTAATACCACGGGTCATTAATTGCAGTGCTTTGAGCAGCTGTGCTGGGAACAGTGAATGGAAACTGAGAGTGACCCGGAGTAAATTACAAGAGCCATTTCCAGTGTTGGCTCAGTTGGCGCAACATCTGGGCAGTGACCAAAGGTCTTGGATTAGATTTAGACTGCGGTCATCTGCGGCTTTTGGACGTTGCAGCCACCTATGTGTTTGGAGTAATTGTTAAGAAGTGTAAAGACTTAGCATAAATACAAACATAGATAACAACATTCCTACCTACCAACCTACATGCACGTTCACAGAATGATCACAGATATGATTTAAGCGAATTTCATCCCAGTTCTCAATTTTGTACCACTTGTAAGTGTTACGACAACAATGCATGGGTTATATATTACCAATAATATTTGTGTGGCATTTCTGGCTACTTACATTAATCCCATTCACTGTACAGTTAACCTTAATCTGGGCTCATACATATCAGAGCCAAAATTAAATTAACAGATACAGTACACTCTGTGTACGTCAGAGTTGGGTTTGTCATATTTTTTTTAATTCAGTTTTATTTTCATAATTTTTTATTACCCAGTCCTCACACCCCTCGTTACGATAGCAGAGCGAGAGGCAAGTCATCTCTGAGCACTCAAACAAACACTATGACAAACACTTCCGATTACAAGTTCCTCTGCATGACCTCTTAAATAGCCCTCTCTCTCTGGTGTTTTAAATGTCTATATTTGGACTAAAGACGCAAGTGCATTGACCCTGATTTTCTCCGTATGTTTGATCCGTGCTGACAACTGCTCAGGTTGCCCTGGGTAGGTAAAAGTGCCTCAAAGCACAGGGAAATCTCTCATGGATTCTTGTCTTTGTTTCTGCCTTACAGCTTCTCACTTGTCATAAGTAACCCTGCTGTTCTCTGTGAGTTAGGGCAGATAATTATACTGCGTCTTCGGATCGAATGTCAGTTTCTTTTAAATTGCAGTGAGCAGAAATAATAATCTTACACTTCAACATAAAGAGCTCAGAAAAATCCCAGTGCTGGGAGACTAACTTTGGAAAATGAGTGTGCAGTTTATGAACTTGGATTTAAAAACAGACACACATTTCTCAAAGAAAAGTAAAACACAAAAGATGCCTTATCCAATCAGGTTGGGTGCAAGGTTCAGTGTTTAGTTTTTTTCTCTCTCCCATGTAGCTAAAACCAACAGCCTCAAAAATAGATGTATTTTATATTTGGTACTGTCATACAGTACATTTGGAATCAACCAAAAGAAACATAAGTCAGAATATGTTTTTGCCTCAATGCCCAAATGTTAAAATATCTCTTGTTAGTTCAGGTCAACAAACATTAAATCTGTGGCTATAGTTACTGTGCAGAGCAGGTAGTGAATTGACTGGACCGTCAAAATGAATTATCCTACAAGGGTACAGGCCCGTTCAGCGATGTGGTGTCTGGGCATTAAGGTTGAAAATACAAGTGATTCATACAGCACTGCTCTGTCACGACTTTGGAATCCCACATTAGGGAAGCCTGGGCCATATGGGAGCAATGTTGATATTTTTACTCTGCGCCTTGGTTTCCAGAGCTAACAACCAATGTCATTCTGTTCAGTATGTCATTGCTTTAAAGAACTTTAATCCACAAATTCTAGACTATAGTCAGTACTGTTTTTTTTTTTTTTGCAAAACTGTGATGCTTTGCCAATTTTTTATTTTTTTTGTCAATACCTACATTGTTGTGTTTTGTTTTGTTGCCAGTAATAATCTACAGATAACCAAATTGCCTGGCAATGATGTACTAGCATTAGTTATTTGCCATACTTCAGTTGTGAGGGATTTGGGTGCTAAATGTGATATTATCAGCATGTGTACAGAAGCATTCAATGGAGATTGTAAGACCAGAAAGACACTTTTTGGAGACAAATATTTAAGTATGGTTCCATTGATTTACTGCACCTGTTTGGATACCTATATGTAGAATGTATTGATATTAATTGTCTACAGTTCCTAACCCCTCTGAGACCTTTCTTGGTAACACTTCACAAATAACAGTTTCAGCAAAACTCCCACCCCCCCCCTAAATCCCCCTAAATCCCCCTAAACACCTATGATGCCTGGTTTAGCTCCAAATGCATCCTTTATGCACCCATTATTCATTTTTACACATTAAGTACATGTTAACAAATGCTTAATTACACTGTTCTTATGAGTAACTAACATGTAGTTAATGAGTACCTACTATGTTAATAAACTGTAATATTGTAAAATGTTACCTGCTTCTTTTTAGCTTTACATTTTTTTGTATAGTTTACTATGCCTCTCCATGCTTTATTGTGTTTTCTCTTTCCTTCCCAACACTATATCATGGTATAACCAAGGTTTTACCATGTTACACTACAGTAAACCTTTTAAACCTCCACAAAGCTAATTTAATTGATAAAATCCTTTGGTACTCTATATCCTGTGTCCTAGAGCTGAAATCTCATCTGCAACAGCATCTGAAAAGCAGACAAGCTGCCAGAGGTGGTGATGTCTGATGTGTGGCTCCAATGTCCTTCATTTCTCTATGAAAAGAGTTGGCAGCCCGTTAAGGAGACCTGGAGGCCTGTGGCAGATTCGAGGTGGCCACTGCCATTGCATACAAGCAGCGTCTTTAAAAAACGCCAAGCTGGCTTCAATTTAGAGATCAACAGAAATGAGTGAGCCAATGGAAGCGTGTAGGGCTGCACTGTTTTGTGTTTTGTTTTTGTTTTGCCGGTAGCAACAGCATAAACACCATCACTGCTGTGTTTGAGACCAAGCCCGGGCCCAGGCCTGCTGAGATTTCTTGGAAGGCCAGGCAGCTTGACCTTTTTGTTCTTGAAATTGGCATTGTGCTGTAGGCCCTCACCCAGCACCCCTGGGATCAGAGTTTTTCTGCTCTCTGAAGCTGCTGCGCTTTTTTTGGGTTAGTGTTCAATATGTATTATATATACTACTACTGCTGCTACTACTACTACCACCACTACTACAACTAGTAATAATGTGTATGTATATAGTGACTTTCATGCTTTGTGCTTTAGATACAGAATTAACCTAACAATAACAGTAAGGGTTTCACACACAAGACACTGTTGCCCACAAACCATTATTTGGTTCCAATAGATGGAATATCTTCACTCATAAATTAGGCTGTGCAAAATTAAGTATGTTGTCTAAACCCACAGGTTAGAACAGCGGTAATGTTGGAGAATTCCTGTGTCTGAAACTTGAAAGACCCTCTGGATCTCGGCGCACAGTGCGTTTGACAATATGTAAACAGAGAAGAGCACTTGAAAGAGTCAAGGGGGTGGCTTTCAATCGATGGAATGGAGTTCTAGCTCGAGGGCAATTAATTGAATGCAGAGCACTTGTAAGAGGTCGGGTTTGAAACCCTCTGTCGTCTGAATGAAAAATGAAATCTGACACAATCGGGGGAAGAGGGATTTACGATATTGTCATTGAACTAAGAAGCCTGGTTGGGAAGACGCAACATGGTGATCAAAACACACACCCACTCACAAAACTGCCCGCTTTGTTCTATTTTTAGCTGTGGACTGATAAGTGGTACTTATCAGAGGATATCGGCTGGGTATATCAGGGAGAAATGCGCTGGTTGATATAACATTGCAGATCTTCAGTGATTGTGTGCATTGGTGTATACATGCACACCTTCAAATATGAACACATTTGTCTTTGTGAACAAACTTTGCAACATTAGGGACTGTGTAAAACAAAAGGCTCAGAGAACAGTCTTATATTACATTTGAAGACAAATGCAGACACATATAAAAACACAATATGATAAATATTTTTCATAATTTATATACTCATATATTGCAGTTGCAGTACTTGTGTTAATATGTGATTTGTTTTATTTTTTTCTATGAGAATGCAGTATTGCTGCTTACAAATGCTGAAACATATCTTTGAAACATTAATCATATCAGGAACTGTCAGACCTTCTTGGGATCTTTTGAAGCATCATTTGAAACAACTGCAAACTCCAACACAACACAAAAGCAAGTTGAAATTGTGGAACGCACTACCATCTCTGGTGTCCACCGGCTTTCTCTGTGGCAGGGCCATTTCAGTGTTTCCATTAATGACTATAAACTAAAATGGGCAGTTCATCAGTTATCCGTGGCACCTGAGTGCTGTGGAGACCGAACGACTGTTACACTGTATTAGCCCCTAATTATCTGCTTCAAATAATCCTTGAAATGAGCGGTTGTCCTTGAGTTCCCTTAGCAAAACAGGAACTAGGATTACAAAACGTGCGATTTAATTAACTTGCGTTGTGTTAAAAATCTTTAATTGTCTCATTTGCAAATCTCCAAAGAACTTTGTATATAAAAGGCAACGGTTAAATATTGCTGATTTATCAATCCTGAACAGAGGTAGACGTCTGTTTGAAGGCTTAGTGAGCTTGTGCTGTTGCATTTATGCATTGGAAATGAGCAAATCCTTATTTTTTATCATTTCATGGTTGTATTTTATTTTGCTAGAATCACGACTGTTTAGTTTTGTTTTGTTGGTTTATTATATATATGTTTTTTTGCTTTATTTTATTTAACTTGTGTTTGTTAATTTGCTATTTGTATTCTTAGATTGTTGCAGTATGTCATGTGACTTCTAGCACATCATTTCAATGATGGGCATTGCTTAGATAAATACGCAAGTAAAAAATACAACTGTAGTGAAAATCATGGTGGCTGCACCGAAACAATGCTTTACAAACCGTATAATGTGTTTCGTTTTTATGTGCATTTTTATTATATCCAGATTTGCAACATGCAAGCTGTTGTAAATGTAATAAGTAATAAGTATACAAAGTTAAGAGATTTTCTGTGTACCCAGACCAATACATGTAAGAAACAACAGTCCCCACAGTCCTACATTGCAGAAGAAAAAAGGAAATGTATGCCAGGCACTAAAGTTTATGTTTGCTGTAACCAAAGGTGTTTTTCATGTGCTTATATTAATTCACACGTGTCCTTTACAATAGACAAGGAACTTTGGAAGGGATGAGACCCTCGAGGGATTTTTCTGTTGGAGTGTGTGAAAAAGAAAATCAAATGATAAATCTTTAGTTCTAAACAATTAAATGCATCTTTGCTAAGCACCAGTTTTGAAATGTTTTCCATTTCTCAGTTTAGTTTACAGACACTCAAACAGTTGGTTTAATGAAAGTGTTGAAAAATAAATGTAAGCCACAAGTATAAATAATTGTAATGTATAAAATTAAGCTCATCACATTTAAAGCATTGTACAGTTCAATATTTTTTTAATTAATTGACGTTGCCATACCACCTTTATGATAAATTGTCTTACACAGTGTAAAAGGTAGCAGATAAAACAAGGGATGAGATTAAACTGAATTTCTGTTAACTTGGTGAGGAAGGAAAACAAGTTATACAATTTCCTGACACACCTGTAGTTATTTAAGAAGAGAAGAAAAATATATTAAACAAAAAAACAATAAGATGTTCCCAGAAACACAATTTCAAAACGGGTTTGGCAGAGAAAAAGCTGGAGAAAACCAAAATGAACTTTGAAGGGAGATAAATTGTATGTTTCTCCAATACAATGAAAGGAAATGACAGCTGGACTGAACTGCAAGAGATAAACCCAGATTTCAGAAATGAAACAAAAAGAATCAGACATATGACAAGAAATGTTATTAAAATTTCAAAAGGAAGATCCATGAAAACGTGTTCCGGCAGCTGGTTGAACTCAGGGAAAATGGGACTTAAAAAGCTGAAAAGATGAGACTTTTTTTTTTTTTTTATGTTTTGTAATTCCAGCGGGATAACATCTATTATTTAACCTGATTATTTTAAACTAAACATTGATTTTGTTTTAGGAAGGTAGAACATGCAGTCTTAAGGTTGTGAGAACACTTTTCTGTATATGTTTTGACTGAGGTTTTGTTTTTTGGTTATTTTGGGGGAAATAACTAAGAGGTTCAAAGGACAGAAAACCAGTTCTGTATTTCACAGCTGGAATTGTGCCTGAATCCTCAGGGCTGATACTGAATTAAAAAAAGTTCCACCCATTTGATTTGCTTTTAAACTGGAGTGTTTGTCTGTCCAGAGAAGTAGGGCACCCTTCAAATCTGGAATGAAGGCTTTATTTGCAATATCAAGATTTAAGTTTGGCAAAGAAGGAATGTTACTTTTTATCACTTTCCAATCATGCTATGAAGAAGTACACCAAAAATTAATCATGGGCAGAAATGCTTTTAGACTTGGAGTGCATGGGAAAAGGGGTAAGCTGAAAACATCCAGCTGTGATACAGTTGGGGCATATGTGTAGACGAATTTGACCTAGAAAATGTACTTCCTAATTCTAACTACATCACGTAAACCTTTGAATGCATGTAGGGTGGCTGTTGTAGAACATGATTCAGTTTAAATAAGTGGAAGGGTGTGTTTCCACTTCCATCTCTTCACCCCTCTTTTTCATGGTCAATAATCAAAATGGGAAAATGTACAGGTGCAGTAAAGAATTGTCTTGCATTTATTTAAACAGTAATTATCTGAAAAGCATAATCCTGTTGCCCCAAGACAGGAACTTACCTACAGCAGATATTTAAAATGTCTTAAAGTCTCTGGCCTTCAGATTAAACTGCAATTTAAAAGATAAACACATTATCACTAATATAAAATTGCATAAAAAGTAATGCTGGACCTCATATTAATCAAATGCATTTGGTTTGGTTTATTAGATAAGACGTTTGGAAAAACACAATATTCATATTTCAATTTTAAATAATTTTCTTTTGAGACCTGCAAGTCTTATTCTTGCACACAGAATGCTAATACAATATATATGATCTCAAGGCTTCAAATGCTTTATTAATCATGTCAAGGTTTTAATTACCCTTGGGAAGTTTGAAGTGTGCCTGACAAATTAAAGATTGATTAAGGTTTACCTCTCATGAACTGTGAGGACTTCTGACACGGTCTTTGTGCCTAATAATGTATAAAGATGCATACTTATCGTTATTTCTAAGAAATAAGGATTACATTTTTTTCCAATGTAATTCCAACTCCATCTGTAAGTCTGTAAGTCTGTTTACCTCATTTATATGTATGTGTGGGAGTACTTGCAAACACATTGAACAGAATGCCAGAGAAATAAATAACAAAAAAAGGTTTATTTTTTTACATTTCAAATAGATTTGTTAATTACAAAGCTTTTTGTAAACATATTTGAATTTCAACAAAATATACAGCTTCTTTTTTTTGCACACCCTTCCGTTAAATACATTTTCAAATCAGCTATCAAAAGCAGCAACCTGCTGTTTTTCTGTCACCTTCGATTGGCAGAAGTACAGTACCAACTGTGCACATTCCATCTTATGAAATTAATGTCTTTTTTAGAAAAGGTTATAGAATTGGTTTGTATCTACCATATGACACATTTTCCATGACACACCTGGTCTTCGGGATTACTGTTGACAAATCAATCTGCAGCTCTTCGAAGATTTTGATATGATATCTGCCTTATCCCCTACTACAAAATTAACACAAATAAGGTCATCTCTAAGATTCCCTAATCTTCCTCATTCACTGCCTGTTACACAAGATCTTGTTACAATATTTTTTGTATGTTTGTGTTTGTATATATATATGGTACATACTTAAACACACACACACACACACACACACATATATATATAAAGGAGTATGTAACAGGAGTTAAATATTTAATGTTTAATGTGTCTAAGTAATGCTACTACTCTATATGTTGTCAAGAAATACATATTTATAAGACATAGTTTATGCTTCATAGTTGTGACCTTGAAATAATGCTTTTTACAAGTCCCTCAGGATATGAAAAACAAAACAAGAAGATTGATTAATATGTGTAAATTCTCATTAATTTCAGATCGTAAGTTGGAAGTAATTTGAATAGTTAATATAAAAAGTGACAACCTCCAACCTTGACTTATATGTATCACAACATGTAGAACAAACACCAAGAACATTGCCGATAGTGGCATTTAGTGCTGAATGTGGGGAAATAAAACATGTTTCAACAACAGCAATGTAATACAAAGCTTAAACAAATTAATGTTTAATCTTCACATATATATATATATATATATATATATATATATATATATCTTTATGTGGGACTAATGGTGGCAGAAAGTTTAAAACATTCCTGTCTGATTGGCAATGGTTTCACACTTAATGCATGATCAACATCTTTCAACAAGTTAGACAATACCCTAATCATCATGAAATTATAATATAATTGGATAGAAAGTACTGAATATCATTCTGAATTGGTTACTGAAGATGTGTGAAAGTGGCATGCATTTATTGTATGAATAATGTCTATCTCCCTATGTACAAATATCGAGAAAGGCTGTTAATCATTCTACCCAGCTTCCTTCAGATTGACTTTTTTTATTCATGCATTAATTGGCTTTATGCAGACAGCATGAATAAACATCTTGTTAGAATATGTTGGGCTGAAACAGCTGGTCGTCATTTCAATGTGTACTCAAACCACGTCTTCCCGGTTTCACTTACACGTCGAGAGCATTTGAAAACAAAGCGTGTGTTTGTCTGCAGCCCATTCACCTCCCTTAATGTGTCTGTGAACGCGCCTCTATCCAAGGTGCTGTCATCCCGAGTGACTCGATGCAGAGCCGGCACCACTCGAGCCCAGTCAGTCTTCCTGCAGAAGGATGGGGCTCATTATCTCTGTCTAGGAAATGTAGGTCGGCTCTGTCAATGGGCAAGGTCAATTATGGTTCGAAATTTAAAGTGGAACGGGATTGAAGAAGAAGACAAAATGGTGCAGGAGGGCAGTAGGACTGAGAGTCGAGAAGCATGGTTAGCTTTTTCTTTTCTGTGTGTAGACGAGTTAGAGGAAATCTGCATGAGAAACACGTTTTTCTCAATCGGCAGCATAGTTTTCATGACATTGTTGCTGAAGAGATATTGCTTAAGAGCTGGGAGACTTTCTTAATGTATATCTCCCATGGAAAAGCTGCTTTTCATTAGTGATAATTCAATGCACAGTAGATAGTATATGCCCAAGACTGCTGTAGTTTCTGGTTTCTGTTCTCACTGTAAAGAGCCATCCTCAGAAAGCACCACCTTTCCTTGTGCGCACTAATCCACCAGTTTTTATTGTGTTTTTTCCCTGGAAAACACTGTGCATGGCAAGGTCAAAACTGTGTTTTTTCTGCGTCTTTTTCCAGTTATACTTTCATAGGCATTCCTAAAACCCTTTGAGCGCTGAAACAAAACTCGGAAGCTTTCAGAAATCACTTTTAAGTTTCCTTCCGTGGAGAGGATGCCATTCCAGGAAACACCATCTTTTCTGCAAAATAAATTTATTCGGGAAACACCATACGTTCATTCGTACAGATGTTCACTGAAGAGTTAAGCGCTTGCTGTGAGCCTCCTTTGTGTTGCTATGGAAACCTAGGTGTATAGGTGTGTGTGTGAGAGAGAGAGAGAGAGAGAGAGAGAGAGAGAGAGAGAGGCAGACAGGGATAGAGAGTGATTGCTTCAAGTTTGGGGAACTGAAGTTCAAAGAAAAGACATCTCCGCAGGCACGTCGCTTATCTAATTTGCCCAGAGGATACACAAATTAAGCCAACAGCATTGTTTCGCTTTTTGTTGTCCTTTGAAGCCTCCTTCACCAATTCACTGCAATGGATGCGTAACCAGCCTCGCCTAGCTGTTTGAAACCACATAGCCCACATCATATACATATAACTCGTGTTAATTAACAGATTCTATTGTTCTCCAGTCCCAGTGTGTTTGGCTTTGTTCTTGACGAAACCTTATCTGAACTATTGGCAACACATTAAGGGAGACTCAGTGTCAAACAGGGAAGAGCAGTTTGCTGCGGCAGCTGAAAATAACGTATATGTATATATCAGCAGCAGCTCCCTTTGACAGGCAAGGTGCTTCAGGGATTTCCCGATACTTTCCCAGATTTTAAACCACCTAGAAAAGGGATTGCCCTGTTATTAACTTGTTAACTGTAAAATGAGGTTACCTGTCTAGTGCTTCTCTGGCAGATTATTCTTTGTCCTCAGTACAATTCCGGCGGCTGAAAAAGGAATCGGCTTTTCACAATCTGAATCATGTCTCTCTTTTTTAATTTATTTTTGTAAACCAACATATACGTTGCCTGTTTACACGTTTGCTTGTCCAGAAGCATATGTTTACATTAAGTGTGTGTTTCTGTTTTGTAATAATGGGAATTAAAGTTCAGTTTATTGTATGTGTACAATAGCATATAAGTAATAGCATTTCGGGTGCTCAGCATATATAATAAATGAAATACTCCCTTTTCCTTTATTGTAAACACACATCTTATAAATCCAGTATCATTTCAGATTGTTAGAAGACTCAGTCTACTTTATCTACTGGTACTTAAAAAGTTGAGAATCTCAATCTCAAAATGAACTCCCTGTGCTATATTTACCTTGGCATATATATATATAAACCAAGCATCTCCCAAACGCTGCAGAGTTAAGCCCATCACTGAAGGCAACACGCTTTCTTCCTTCTCCAGTCGAACAGCAGACACAGCCCTCTCTGGAGTCCATGGGAGGGACTCTACCGTTGCTCAAGGGATGGGTGCAACTGAGCTGTAAACACAGGGAAAGTAAATGTCTCGTTTATTACCTGTGTTTTCAAATGTAATCTCTGGTTATGAATTACTAACCCCGCTTTCATTCTAATGTCATGTGTGTGCAGATTTCCATCCAAAGGCAGTGGTAGAGATGCAAGCAATGTCAAACTCTCTTCTCTGCATGTGAATCTTGCATGCAAGGAATATAATGTTAGCACCCTTCCAACTACTACTGCTACAACGACTACTATACTGCTTGAACTACTATTAATATTAATCACACAATAGTGTAGCAGTGTTAGTTATTAGAAGCTGACACACAATTCTATGAGACAATATAGTAAGATTTCAATTGTATCACAGATCCTAAATATCTGGTCATGGATATAGTGATTCCTGGAGGCTTAGCTTGGTGCTCAGGGAAGGCTAAATACGGTGATACTATGGTGATACTAAATCACGGAAATGCAGGAAGCACTTTTATGTTTCTGGAGGTTGCAACTGAGTTCCTGCGGTCAAAATGAAAGGTTCAATTCCTCACACACCTGTTTCCCCAGGCACTTCAGCACCAATTGTCCTGCTTTCAAGTGAAATTTCATGAATTAAAATAAAATTGCTGTCTTGTTTTTTTGTGATGCTGTCTCCAGATAGATTTTTACCTCTGTTTACAGATGTATTTTGGTTCACAGGAAAATCTATTACCCAGAAAGTTTACGGTGTTTGTTTGTCTATTTATTCATCCATAATATGTAAAGTAAATGGTTTTAATTATCCTCTGTGTGTCCTGTTTATAAGTTAGTAACGTTTTCAATTGCTGTGCAAGTATGAGTATGACTAATGTGAGTGCTTCTCCGTCTAAGCTGTGTGAACGGATCTAACTAATTACTGGAACTATCCAGCCAGCAATATGTCTCACCTGAATATGTAGGTCTGAAATTAATTACCTAATTGAAGAGATCCAAGCAACCATGAAGGTAAAACAGTTTACCTTAATCAGCATTGAGCAGAATTAGCAGCATTGTGATTGCTGGCACTAGATCATTTCTGAAGCATTTTCTAGATACAGATCCAAAGATACCAAGGTGTGTGTGTGTATATATATATATATATGTATGTATGTATATATATATATATATATATATATATATATATATATATATATATATATATATATATATATATATATATCATTGTCAAATGTCATGAAAAATGTATACATTTTATTAAAGCATCCTGCAACACAATATTATTCAGGTAAAATACTACTACTACTTATAATAATAATAATTTAACCAACCCCAATCACTAAACAACAATAATAATAATAATAATAATAATAATAATAATAATAATTATTATTATTATTATTATTATTATTATTATTATTATTATTATTATTATTATTAAGTATTATTATTAAGTATTATTATAATAATAATTATTATTATTATCCAACATGCAAACTCCACACAGACAGGCATTAATAATTTTATTATTATTATTGTTTATTATTATTATTATTATTATTATTATTATTATTATTATTATGAATATGTAAAGAAAAATTAAATAAATTTAGTAAAATATGTATATTTTATATATGAACTTCATAAAGCATGGCTAACTCTCAGGTATGCATATGGATGGTGTGCATCTTTATCCTTAATAGAGTGTATCTCTAATGATACCACCCATAAGTACTTTAGGTCTAGAATTGCCATTCCAAATTCCCAAACCAACAGAGATATAACAGAGATATAATATGAAGAATGAAGAACTGTTTTTTTAAACACTATCTGTATTGTATTGTATTAGTTTCTTTCCCTTGTAATATTGTTTTCAAGAGGGCTAATAGTTGCAAACACAAATCCTTGAAGCACAGTTTGTATCTATTACACTAGTAATATGAAAAATAAGTTTACTGCCACAGATACAAGAATCAGACATGACTGATTAATTCAGAGAGATCTGTTTACCACTTGAATTCATACATACTTTAGATCCATAACGCAGGGTTTTAAGACTTAAATACAATGGAATTGTATTTTAATAATCTACCCATTTGCCTTATGTGAAGCTCAATCTATAACCATAAAGAAATACATTCAAAACACAAAGAAACAACACACTAAATCTGTGGGTTATCCACTTGTATCCAGCAGAGGTCTGCATAGCTTTAAGAGTTTAAAATGTTCCCTTTCATTCCTTTGGTGTCTTTGTGGATATTCTTTTGTTTAAGCTCATTTAAGATGGTACGGATGGATACATTTGAAAAAAGAGTTCAGAGCCTGCTATATTAGCTATCAACAAGCCATTTAAAGCTGCCTGCAAACAAAAAGAGGCAACTGATTCCTCAAACACCCTTTTATTCAGCTTGTCTCTTCAGTCGTGTGACAGATTATAAAACTAAAGTGAAAAAATCTAATTTTGGTACAGTAAAACCTCAGTCAGTAACACAGTAGTTAATGTAACATCTGAGTTAGTAACATTTGTGTTTGGCATGATCTTAAAAGCCGAATGTATGGGCTAAGCCTCAAATGCTGTAACTGAAGTCAGTTAATGACCGATCCTGCCTGCTCCTCCCATTCCTTCCTTACTAAGCTGAATAACAACCTTAATCCTTTGTACTCATCTTAAAATGGTTGAATCTTAAGTCTGTTTCTTAAATGAAAACATAATCAATATACAAACCTAAGCTGGATTTGTGAGCATATTATTACGGTTCTGGAGAGTGCAATGTAGATTAAGAATCATTCCTACTCTTCAAGAGTAGGCCAAACCAGGTCCTAGTCAGTCACGGGGTAATCGCTCTTGTTAGTATTGTTTGTTTTGAGTCCCAACATAAATTAATAGACACCGTTATATAGTTGAAGTGGTCGAAATAACAATTTGTTCTAAGCTTTATGATGATTTGTAGACTGCTGTGAAACCTGCATGATTGTGGCTTGCCAGGACGACAGTGATTGCTCTGTGGTTTCGGTTTGCCCTGCAGGGAGTGATACACTCACACAGTAATTTCTAAAACTGTTTGCTCTCATTTTCATAGTGGGTGATTTTTTTAAGTTTGAAGGTGTGAATTTAGCAAGAGAGAGCGTAGATTTGGAAAGACAATATATTACTGTTTGTTTTCATTATTAACTCTGTCCTGGAAAATAGATATTGTTAATCTGTAGTTGGGTAAAGTGGTGCTCATTTTGTACTGGTTCATAAAAGTTACAATTTCCTATATAATGTGTAATCAGACTAAAGCACTCCCCGAATTGTGCTTACATCCACCCTGTTACATAATCTAATTCCAACTGATTTAATTGGCCATTAATCTTTCAAAGTATTATTTAGTTCCCCATTTTGCATTAAAATCCAGACTATTTTTCTAGTTGAGAGTGATTTAATATGAACAGAAAATTACAAACTATTAATAGGCAGACTGCTTTGTTTAACGCTAAATGCTTGCATTCATAAATTCCAGAAATGGACAATGTAAATTATGAGCAAACACTTACAGGAAGAGGCACTTTACCGTTGTGTTAGACTCATAAAAGCCAACCCATAAAAGAACCGCAGGGGGAAAAAAATAGGAAAGAATTATATTTCTGCCAGAGAAAACAGGAGAGCAGAACCCCATCTTTTTTGATTAACTGTGCAATGGCATAACAGTGGAGGGAAGTTGTTAAGTTCTTTATTGTTTAAATAGGCCTCAATTACAAATTGCAGTAGTCCCTGCATTCACTTGACTCGTGAAATAAGGATCACTTACCTGCATAGACATTTCTTTTTTTATATGAAACAATGATAATTATAAAAAACAACAGTAATTATCATCATCATAGTTAGTAGTACTAGTACAGTTATAGTAAGGAAGTAGTTGGAGTAATTGATTATGTGCTGACGTTGGAGTATTTGTATGTTTTTATTGTGTTCACAAATGCTTCAAAATTCTATGTCAAGGACAGTAGTGCTTTCATGCAGTTTGTTCATCCCTGTGCAATACTTGACAAACAGATCCAAATTGTATATTAGTGTGGTAGATGTTCTTGTATTAAAGGCCGCATTGTAGCCTCGGAATTGTGACACAGACCGTTGCACTCTATTTATAGATCTCAAGATCTCCAGCAAAAGTTGATTTTTCCATCCAAAACCCAATTCCAATATTGAAAGTGCTCTCGACATCTCCGTGACCTGTGTGGGCTGTTTTCTTTCTAAACAGATTATGAATCTCGGCGGAAACGGATGTCTTTGTGGCTTTTAACCCCATACTCCTGTTTACAAATGGTTGACCTCAATTGTTTGTTGTGCTTTTGGGATCAATGTGAAGAACAAAATCCAGTAACAATAAGTACCAAGTAGAGTCTTCTCTACTGTCTTACAAATGTGGTTTCACTCAAATCAATGGCCCTCACTTGAAAATCAATATATATACATTTGGGTAATTGATTTGAACTTGTAAAAAAGCTGTTTCCAATCCTCCTTGTCTGATGAAATGTAGAGTTTTTGTATCAACACTAATATGTTACACAGTACAATGTGCGTTAGAATTGCATATTTAGTGGGTTTTGTAGTATTGCTGTCTAGAGAGAGGGTTATATTTATGGATGGCATTTACCATTCATCTATTTCTGTGGAAGATATTGTTCAATGGGGAGTCATCAGACCATTAAAAGCCATCACTTTGCTTTGCTTGAATGTCCATTTTATCTATAATGCACATTCACCAAGTTTTTCCCTATAACGAACATTAACACGTAGTACAGGTTTGAATTTACATGCTTCTTTTCTAATCACAAAACTATATCCTTATTTTTTATGGACCACGGTATGTATAATTCATTTGAGATATTCTATGCTTTAGAAGATGGTTTATAATGCAAGGAGGAAAAAAGCTATAATTTCCAGATTGAACCGGAAAGCACCTTTCGCTGTGTCAAATAACTTAAACTCTAATCAATTGATATAATGTGGAAGTCGTAAAAATGTGCAGGCATGTGTAAGGGGATGGTACCTAGAGATTTTATGACCATTTCTTTAATAATTTAGTATTCCAGCCTACACTTGGTCTGAGTATATGAGAAGACCTTTAATCGTATGCAAATACCATGTCAGATTTTAAATACTTGAAATGTATATTTATGGCTAATAGAGGGTTTCACTCTTGAATTTTGTCTACTGTTGCATATGTTCTTTAAACAATCCCCGCTCTGTCGGTCGCTGTATATACTGTATATGTCGGTGCTGTGCCAGAACAGAATACATCCCACAAGACTGTCGGTGCCAATTGAAATAGATATTGAGCTCAGGGTGATAAGGGAAAAAATATATATAACACCTTTCTATTAAGGTGCTTTCATGGATTAATAGATGCTGCTGCAGATGTTATTTTTAGCAGCACAAGGCAAAGAGGGGAAGATCATTACCCCTTTCTTGACTTATAAAAATGATGCCCAGACAGACTGAGAAATGTGAAAGCTGGGAGTTTTCTTCCTCCAATGGCTTCCTGCTGGTCTGTCAGTCAAAATACAAATCAAAAGCATTGTTTCATTAATACCAATTAACACAAAATGGTTGAAATGGCCGGTTTGCACAAGACATATAACAGTGTGTTTTCTGAGTGTGGGTTGTTTATATATATTTGTTCTTCTGAAACAATCATGTAAGTGTAATGAAATAAGAACACCATTAAGTGGGGTGTCTTGGAATAGTAGTGCCTAATTGTACTGGATTGAAACAGACCTGTTCTAGAATTCCCAGAATGTCAAGTCAAGGATTAGGTTTAGAAATTGTGTCTAATGTATATATTGCTTTCAATAAGCCAACACCCCCTGTTTTAGGGGAGTATTGGAAGAAGCCGGTGTATAACAAAATGCATTAAAACATGGGTGATAACAGCAATTCATTATGTGCTTTTATTAACTGTGTAACGGTGATTAGGATTCATACTGCATATGGGTGTAACTATTCATATTAAACATTTTCATTTTTGATTGCATTCTTAAGAGAGTATTTATACATGTAGTTCAAGATTGCATGAACAGTGATATGTACATTCACCAAATGTAAACAGTGCATAGGTAATCTCTTTTGGTGACTGTTTTTTTGTTGCTCTTATTAAGATACTGTAGAGTAAATGCTGACTCCTTCTCTTCTCTTTGTCTTGCAGGAACTCTTTACACCGGAATGTAAGTTTAAAGAGTCGGTATTTGAAAACTATTATGTGATCTACTCTTCCATGCTATATAGACAACAGGAGTCTGGCAGAGCTTGGTTCCTTGGTCTTAATAAGGAAGGCCAAGTCATGAAGGGGAACCGTGTGAAAAAGACAAAGCCAGCTGCTCATTTCCTGCCTAAGCCATTAGAAGGTACAGTAGAACTGGTTTCCTATATATATATATATATATATATATATATATATATATATATATATATTGCCATTTCCCATAAAACACTGCATTTAATCATGAAGGTATGTGACTGAATTATGTTTACATGGAGGAAATATTTATTTTCTTTTGTTTTTGTTCAAAACTTCCTTCCTTCCTTCCGTCTTTCCAAAAAAAGAAAGCTGAAATGAAACTAGACATTCTTATTTGTGTCCTCTCCGTCTCATCTCTTAGAAAGTCGCCCGCAGCGATTTGGCAAGAGATTGATTTCTCCGGTAAAATGGAATGAAGAAAGTGATTTACATTCCCAGTCTGAGAGCGTGTGGACCTGCTGAATAAAACACATCCGCTTTTTTCTGTGTTTCCGAGGCCATTGGGAATAATCTCATACATTTGTTTACAAACCTACGTATCCTAGGAGTTTGAAAAATTGTTGGAGGGCAAGTGATTGCTTTGATGAGCATGCAAAGTAATGTCATTCACTAGTGTTTGAAGTGAATCAACGCTACTGTGCTTTATTTCCTGTCGTCTATGTCAGCAAAATAGGCACGGGGAGACATTGTTTCGGATCCCAGAATGATGATTTTATTGATGTACTATATTTCTTAGCAGACACCTTCATCTAGGGCAACTTTCAATTGTTACAATATATCAGATTATTTTTACCTACAATTACCCTTTTATACAGCTGTGTTTTTACTGGCGCAATCTAGGTACAGTACCTTGCTCAAAGGTACAGCAGTGTTCCCCACCTGGGACTGACTCCACAAACCCTCCGCTCAGGAGTCCAGAGCCCTGACTGCTACCCCACACTGCTGGCAGCTGCTCAAATGGTGAAAATGAACTACAGAAACCAAGTTGTCTATAGGGATTCACACTCATAATAGCTGTCAGTTTTATTGGGTCATATCTCCCTGATGGAGTTTCTTGTGAATGTCTACTGTAAGACTTTGTTTTCTTTTTCTTCTTTAACTTTTATTTATTTTGGTTAGTTTAACAGGACTCTACAAAATGCGTAGGGAAAATGTTTGAACTTTCAAAATGTTTTTCTTTATTGTGGTTTGACATCCGAGAAATCTGGGGGAAATTACAAATATATATATTTATGTCTTTGACAATGTGGAAGGTGTCATGAGAAGAATGTGAACACTCACATTGAGAGGGTTTCCGAAAGGCAGTCTTTGAAAAACTGGTATCATATAATCTTTTCTCCCTCAGACTCTTTGCTCGGAGAAACAGTTGAACCTAGGAAATGTAGTTCTCATTAATGCTTGAGGATAGTTTTTTTTCACAGCACGAATAAATAACTAAACACTTTCAGTAAATTGGAGAAACAACTAAACATGAGTAACAATGCAGTGATTTAGCCCAACAAATGCTATTCAGAAACCACAACATATAAAACAACACAGAAAAAGAAATAACAGGAAGCCTCCAAGTATTCCTTTGAAGTAAGTACAGAAAAGTTGAACTTGTCATTTCTCTTTACAATCTGCTTAGATACCTCATGGCATATCCTTCAATTTATGCAACTTGCACACCTCCATCATTGCCAGAAATGTATCATTTAGGTGTCTTTCGTGATGAACATTTCATGTGGTGAGTGCTTTTGCTGCTCTGCCAAATTAAGATGACCTACTTCTTATAATCATCCTGCATAATATCAACTGCCACAATGTGATTATTTTTGTGTTTTTTTTTCTTGACGCATAATTTGTAATGGTTTGAGGATCCATAATTTATAGCTGCAGTTGTAAGGAAAGGATAAAACATCTCTGTCCATTTGGCCATGAAATTATAATAGTTTTATAGCAGAACTACAGATGCAGGAATTCTGTCAGTTTCTAGCAATTTGGGTCCATTATTTAAACATACAAAATATGTGAAAAAAATTAATTGCAAAGCATATTGTCACCATATTGATTTTCATGGTAGGCTTAATCTTATTCTGATATCTTGTGGTATTTCAATTTATGAAGGGGCCTTTGATATAATATTTAGAAAAGGAGTTTATTGAGTTCCAGTTTCAGAGGTCATAGTAAGTAAACAGACAGCAATCTAGTAGTAGTAGTAGTTTGTGGTGGCGTTAGTAGTATTACTAGTAGTAGCATCAATAATGTTTGCTTGCTTTTCACGTTACCACCACCCAAGGAATACCAGACACTCAATAAGCCAAGCACATCGAGTTATATAAGCCCTCACTGAAGTATCGGGCATCTATTCTACACCATTAGCCTACATACTGTACAGAAGCAGCCTCAACCAAGTTGTAATCCTTGTTTTTAGAAATTGTCTGCAGAAACCCTGTTCTAACGTCCACCTTTTCTTTCCCTCTCCCTCGTGTCTTCCAGTTGCCATGTATAGAGAGCCATCATTGCATGACGTTGGAGAAACTGTTCCAAAGACGGGCGTGACTCCAAGTAAAAGCACAAGCGCGTCTGCGGTGATGAACGGCGGCAAACCAGTCAGCAAGACGAGCAAGACGACATAGCCAGGTCTGCAGAGCTGAAGTGACTCGGAACGAACCCATAACACTGTTGGGCAGTTTCTCCCTGCCAGACTCAAACGCTCGCGCATCTATGGATCAGGTTCAGGCAACTCTCACTCCTCGCTGGTTTTGAACTGTGTCGCTGAAAAGGGGATCCATCCCACTGTGTTGCTACTAAATCTACGAGGAGAAGACATCTGGATAACCAGCTAAACTCTGACCATGGAATGCCCAACCGGATATGGAATGCCTTTTTAATCTTTTCTGTAACTGTGACAATCCATGAGAATGATGTATTTCACAGCCACATGCGGTACCTTGCCTGCTGATGGTTACCCATAATTCCCCCTTTTTTTCCCTGTTGCAGCCAAGTCCATGTAATTCTGATCTATTTTCTATGCGACAGTACACCAGCTACGTTCTGGGTAGATGCTGTAAAGCTGTGATAAAATGGACTGTCATCCTCTCTTTTGTATGAGTATGTTCTCTCTCTTTCTCTATCTCTCTCTCTCTCTCTCTCTCCTCACTCTTTATCTGTGTCCAATACTTTAGAACTTTTTGCAGGGGCTATGTGTGATTTTCTAATACACACACAAAACACACAGACACACAGACACACACACACACACACAGACACACTAATGGGACACAAGGAATAGAAAGACGCCACAGGTGGCTTGGTTCCAGAAAAGCCTTCAGGAAGGTTCAATTAAAACACTTTTGACAGACCACATCTATAAAGAGAAAGGACTCAGTGTCTGAGGCTCAGTATTGATTTCACTTATGATTAAAAAAAAAAAAAAAAAACTTGGTGGAGGCTGATAAATTGCTCCCGAAGCTGGCATTAATTGAGAATGAATAATGCCAACCACAATCAATGTAAAGCTCTCTGATGAGTGTGGAGGTCTTCGTGGGTTGTCTATACATATCACAAGCTTATTCCACCAGTGGTGGCGTTTGCCTTGCCCAGTAAATAGGAACTTGAGTTCTATTTTTCTTTATTTTTTAGAGCGTGGGCTCTAGGAAGATCTATAGGCCTTGTAGGCCTCCAGACAAGGCCCATTCTTCACACACTGACCCTTCTTAAACGATGAGCTATGCTTATGGCTATTGAAGGGGTCATGCTAGCTGCAGCCAGTTACAAAAAAAAGTCTACTTTAGTCAGTGTGGGTAAATGCTGAATGTAAGTAGGTGCCATTAATATTGGCTGCATCCCCGTCCCATCAGCAAAGCATGGGCAAGGTTAGTGTTGTGTTCTTTCTTGCAGCAGCAATGCAAGAGATAGCTTCTATTATAATGTTTTCACTGTATACTAAAAAAAAAAAAAAAAAAAGAGAAACATAATTTTTAATAACTAGAAATTATGAGATATATGAGAGGATTTTTCTTAGCTCAGCATGCAGAGTCCAGTACTGCTCATATTGGCCCATGTGCCTGTGCATACCTCTAACCCAGCATGCAAAAACATGTACCCAGTCAGTGCTGGGTTAAAGGTGCCTCACAATCCGTCCACATCCAGTAGAAATCCAGTAGCATATTCGATTGACAAAGTACACATCACTTTCTCCTTCTGTTTCTTTCAGAGATTGATCCTTACCAAAGTGTCGATGTCCATTACAAAAACAAATACTACTAATAAAGGCAACAAACAAAGGCTTATATATATTTGTTTCTTTTTAAACAGAGAATATGGTTTGTGTTCTGATGAAAAAAATCGAAACAAATCTGTCTTGTTTTGGCCTTTTCCGTCCCCTCTGGGAGCTCTGATTGATGCATTTTGGGATTTCACAAGAAAATATGTGAAAAGGGTGCGTGTGCCCAGAAGATTTCCCCAACTGTTCATGTGCATGCTTAAGAGGACACATCAGATGGTTTGCTTTGCAAGACCAAACTACTCCAACATGTTTAATCCGAATCACTATACATCCAGGCACATCTTTGGTTCTGACTTTAATTGGCATGTCATTGTAATGCAATTGATCATCCTACCCCCCCGTCAGCTTAATTTCACTTTTGTTCGGATCCGTCATCCACAGTTTATCAAGAATTTCGTGAATCGATCAACAGATTTAGTATAAACTTGTCTTGCTTTAACGATTTTCATAATAGTTTTATTAAATAAGAGTTAGTATATTGTTATACAGTAGACTGATGCTATGCTGCTAAATGGCAACTATATTAAGACTTTAATTTGAAATATTTATAATTTCTGGAACATATTGGAATTTACAAGCTAGTTTCTTATTAGGAGAAGTGAAGCACATTAGCTAGAGTTCAATATTTAAGTCTGTACAAAGCTACTTTAATGCTATAATAAAATACAGTGATATGCACAAAGGAGTTTTACATTTTAATTCTATATAGGGCTGGTGTCCCACATCCACATAAAACAAATCATAGTTTTCAAATGTGAACCCTACATGCTGGGCTATACTTGCCCTGCAAACCAGTTGACTGGTTAAATGAAGGCTGAATTTATTTTTGTAAATGACTAGCGTGTAAATGTACACCTCTGTTCTCTCAAATTTTCTTTTTGTTTCTGTTTTATACGGGTTGTCTGTGATGGTGTTTATTCCTATGAACGGTTGTCTTTGAACTGTTTTTTTTTTCATTTGTTTCTTTTCTCTTTGAGTTCTCTTAACATGTTGAAACATTATAGCGGAAGAGGGTCCTTATGATTTTTGCTTTGGTTTTAAAACCTTTATTTTGTCTGTTGTTTCATCTGTTGCATGGGAAGAGGATGACATTGATGAACTGCATGTAGTAGGCTATGTGTATCAAGAACTGTTGGTATGTACTGCTAACTTTACATACATATATGCAAAGAGTTTGTCTGCACTGTACAGTTTGTGTTTATTTGTTGTATACCCAAATACAACATATTGAATAAAATATTTATATAAAGGCGTACTGTAACATCAGTAACAAACTTAATGCAATAGAATATGCAGTACAGAATTGCAACCCAGCCAATATAGAAGAGTTCAAAATAACAGACAGGCTGGCAATTATAAAATAGCATGAAAAGGCCAAAGTAGATTGAAATTTTCATTTCTTGCAATTTCTTTTGTTCCCACAATGCACCTTCATTTCAAGGAGAACTGTATATATCCTGTGGCAATGCAGCACACAGTACAAAAAGGCTCGGGTGTGTATTTCTCATCTTTATAAGTGACATTTATAATATTCCTGCATGGAAATATGAAACCATACAGTCTGAATTTCCTGCATTCCCACTGCATGTTAAATTAAGCATTCAATAACTCTCCAATATATGCTCAGTACCAAAAAGAGTTTAATCTGACACACAACTACTCAAACTGATGTGTCTCGAAGCCTCCAGACAAGCTGCTGATGAATATGAAATATTTTGTATTTTAACAGTGACTGTAGAAAAAGAATAATAATTATTCAAATGGTTTATTTAATAATATACACCAATGCAGATATTCCCTTCACAATTATCTTAAGGTGAAACTGTATTAGAAGAGAAATTTGTTTTAATTGTTTTGCACTATTTCCATGCAAATGTTGTGGCAACCAGCATTTTCAAATTAAATACTATTATTAAAAATAGCAAATACACTTTGCCTGCCTCTAATGCAGGGCATAGGTTAGTTTTCACAAATCCCATTTGGGAGATGATATCTACAAGACATGATAATATTTTAAAAATAATTAAATGTATCAGTTTAGAAAACAGTTTTCTTTCACTGTTTGGATTCTATCCATGTGTCTGCAACTTCATTATGTGTTGCTTTCCAGAATATGTAAACATTCTTATACATGTTTTTTTTTTTTTTTTTTCGTACATATATAGTTGTACTGGGAACATAAACATGGGTTACAAGGTAATGTGTCTACAAACATAGAAAGAAAGAAAATAGAAAATATATACAGGATAACTGCTTTTACTTCCACAGTTGTTTTACTTGCATTCAACAATATAGTTTTAATAAAGATAATTTGTAACCAGTAATTTGAATGCTGTTTTACAAGTGATAAGCAGAAATCCGAATGAAGAATTATATCCAAGTGTTGAGTGCTTTCTCTTTCCTTGTCTTCAAGATTTACATTATCTGTCGCATCTCTAGCTGTGTTCTTCAGCAGCCTTTAATAACAGCTCAGTCTTTTAAAGTGTCCTCCTGTGTTAGTATTCGTTTCCAATCCAAATCTCACAAGCATTCCCCGTCCAGCCGTCCCAGCAGTCACAGTTTCCACAGTTACACACCCCGTTCCCTGAAATCAGAGCGGAAAAGAGTGAGAGTCAATTGAAATCCAGTCTATCCCCCAGACTGCCATCCTAGCATCCCTTGAGTTTTCCCCAGCTCCAGCAAAGTCCCCTGGCACTTTGTTTCACATTCCTGTCAAAAATAACACGTAAAGACCCGGCACAGAAATAATGTGTGTTAAAGAAGGTAAGGACATCCATTTAAGGTGGCATGTGACCACAGCACAAATAAGTTTGTGTTCAGTGATTGTACGCTTCTTAAACACTAGGCTATCAAGTTCTCTTCAAACCCTCACAGAACCTCACACTCCTCCAGTGTTCCAGTTTGTGTAGTGAATTTCACTGGACTGTGGATTTAAAATTGTGCAGAAAGAAACTTTAGATTCCAATGTACTGTGTAGGACCAGGGTCTGGTGTTAATTTTGGCAGCTATTTTAGATTTAGTTTTAGTCTTACTCTCTTGACTAAAATGTGTATCAGTTTTAGTCACATTTTAGTCATTTCATCTTTAATTAGTTTTAGTTAATATTAGTCATTTTAGTTTAGTTTTAGTCAACTTAATTTTAGTCACATTTTAGTCCATGTATTTATTTTTCCTTCATTATCATCATTATGCTTCATGTCTGATGCCAGATGTTTACATCAATTAGTGGATGGATGCAAAACATAAACATATTGATTGACTTGATTTGAAATCAAGCTACAAACAGCTTTTATAAACTTCATGGTCACCAATTTCTGTCATTCGTTTTTTGAAATCTCTCTTGAAATAGAGTTAGAGTTACAAGAACAGTATGGAAGCATATAGTGGACTTTATTCAAATGTTAATGTAATCCCATAATTGCATTTTCATTTTCCATTTATGCATGCGTTATTTAGGTAAAAATGCAATTACAATCATCCCATTTGTATTTTTATATTCCAGTACGCACATTCGCTGTCAATATTAACATTTTGCATTAACATTTCATTTTCAACTTCTGACCGGCCACCTCGCAAAATACTGAAATTTATGTCCAATAGTCTTGAGTTGAATTTTCGTTTCGTCACATTTTAGTCAACTAAAATTAGAAGGCATATATTTTTAGTTACCGTTTTCTTCCCAGTATTTCGTCTCGTTATCATCATAGTTATCGTCACTGAAAAGAGGTCATTGATGAATATTTTCGTCATAGTTTTCGTTGATGAAATGAACACTGCTGGACACAACAGGCTTTTGGGATGTCCAGGGCAATTTCCCAGGACATGCCTGGGACAGTTCAGACAGGAGAGGTGTAAGCATTGTGATCAACACCCGTCTCAGCGTTTAACTCCATTAAACTGCAGACAAGAGCCATCATTCCAAGCTCTATCTGAGCTGCTGTAGATGTGTGTGCTGTTGATTTTTATTCATGAACAGAATAACTATAGATATCGAAACATGAGCTAGCCTATAACACACTCGACAAAAAACAGTTAATTTAAGATTTTACAAAAAAGGTGTTTTCTTTGGCACTTTGTATTTCACACAATTTTAGAAATACATGATTCCATTGATAACATCAGAGAACATCAAATCAACACTGTGGATGTAGCCAAGACAGTATTAATGTATTATGTGTTAACAAATTAAGTTATTTTTATAAAATAGTATCATTAATACCCAGAGTTATTTATGTAACTCACTTTGTTTTCCACGTATTTAAAAACAAATACAAATATGAATTACTGTATATGTATTACTGAGCTATAATACAACATATTTTGCACACAATGACTAAAAGCTTTTTTCTTTCTTTTTTAACAGTTCTACCTGATGCACACTCTTCTCCTCTGGGCATTGGTGCTTCATTTTCATATTGTTCTTGCTATGTTCTAACACAGAAGATGGAGAAAATATATTTTCTAGTTCCAGCATCACAGGCAATGGTTAAATATATGACAGGGCCCTGTTATGTTTGTTTCTAAAGGTTACTGTATCCCTGAAGGTAAAGTTTATCTTGCAGGGAATCTATTGTTGTAGAGAAACTCACAGCAGGTACAATATTAACCTACAAAACTGGATGGCATAAAATGTCCAGGTTATGTATCAACATTTATTTTGTTTTCATTGCTACTTTAATTAATATCATGTTGCATTGCAGGGCCAGAACAAGATAAGACTTGATCACACTAGGGAATGTACATCAAATAAGTGTTGTAGGGTGCAGCAGAGACATGCCTTGGTGAAACAGAACACTGTGTGATATGTAAAATACATGTCAAGGACATTGCTTATTACCTTGCAGTTCCAGACATGTTCGGTTTCCAAACTTGATTTGGGATTTGCAGGGAAGACTACCTTATTCATTTTGTATATCTTGCCAGACAGGGAGGTTTGATAAACAAGGCTGAAGGACAACCCCTGCAAAACTGACTCAAAGATGATCTGTCAACACACTAAGACTATACAAAGATGTACTAATTGATCCAGTAAGATTTATCAATAATAATATTACACTACAACACAAACCTCAGTAATTGATGGATCAGTTTCTTTACACATCAGACTTCAATCTATTATTGCTGGGATTCGATTTGCCACTTATATCTGTCGACATAAGGTCTCCGAAATAGTTTACTGCAGAGAAATATTTAATAAAACAGATATTATTTGGTGTCACGGAAACTTTGAGTTTGAGTTTGGTTTCTTGAAATGTATATATTTTCTTAAATAAGATTTTTATTTTTATTATCTAGGAAAAATACATGTTTCATTAAATGAATGCAAAGCAATTAGAAGTGATAACCGCTATTTATTTTCACAGTTCACATTTTAATATGGGGCATGCAATGGCCAAAGAAAATCAAAAATAAGTATAATTGTAGAGCAAAGAGATTAAAAAGACCACACCACACCATCTTCTACTCTAATGGTTATGATCTTAAAGTATGTCTTGTCCCAGAGTGATGAGGAAACTACTTAGGCCAGGGTTAAATTGAGTACCAGACTTTATTATTCATAAGACATTCACACACAAAAGAAGTCATTTAAGTAAAAGCTGGGGTGGCTTTGTCTTTTTGTGTCTGGCGTTTTAGTTAAAAATGTATTTACTCTAGTGTAGCTTTCCCTCAGCGTTGGTCAGTCTTTAGCCCGGGAAGCATATTATACCAATACAAAACAGAGCAGGAAAAATGCTGAACTCTCAAAGCTGAATATTTCTTTCAAACCGGTGTGCTTTGCTAGACCAACCGAGCTATTCATCAGAGTTCTGTGCATCAGGCGATGGGAATGTCACCACAATTTCAATCTTAATGAAAAAACATATTCATCCTCCACACAAGCCTAGAATATAAAGTGTGCTGTATTTCTCATTGTTATGCTGGCTCAAAGGGTAGAATCCCCCTGAGAGATTAAAGTTGTATTAATAATGAATTTCCTTACCATTATAGCAATCTTAATAGGCATGAATTTAAAATAATAGAATTGGTCAGAAACAACATTTTTTAACCTAAAGCAATCTGAACTCATCAGTTACACATCCATAGCTATGTTTATTTGTCTGGATAAACACTGTGCAGGAATGCAGCCATTGGAAAATCAGGTTTCAATTAATAAGGAGGGGCTTATGTTGACCCAGCATTGTTTTAGCACTGTGCATGTGTTTTTTTGTGACACAACATTTACATGCTTCTTCTGAAACATGCCTGTGATGCAGGAGACAATGCAAACAAATTAGCTCTGGTGCAATTTAACTATTTATTGCATGCAAGCAAAAATGCAAGAATTAAAAAAACACAACCATAAAAAGCAAAAATAAATAAATAGTTTGCAATAGACACTTCCATATTGCAACCATCAACAACTTTCATTACAGTAGATATATATGCAGGGTTGGGGAGAAACGGAATACAAGTAGCGGCGTTACATAATCACCTGTGTTCCGTTACGTTCCTCCTGTCAGACAAGTATTCTGATTACCGATACTTTTAAAAAAGAGTAAGAGTTTACTGATTACTTAAACATAATTTACATTAAGCTAAAGTGTACAAGTGTAAGGCAAACTGAAGGGGCCCGTGTGTAGTATTTGTGCAACATAGTCAGCGCTATCAGCCAGTAACACGCAGCTCTGCGGCCGCTGTGACGACACTGTGCGCAGGGGTTTAACTGCGCAAGTACAGGCAATTGTTCACTTCCAAAGAAAGAAAACGCAACAAATATTAAAGTGCAATACAAGATGTGCCGACCACGGGACAATGTACTGTCTGCTTCCCTTAAAATAATAATAATAATAATAATAATAATAATAATAATAATAATAATAATAATAAAACATCTGGAGGTAAGATTTTATGTTTTAAATGTGTGCAACTGTAATACAATTATGCTTGACATGCGAGTAGAAAATACGAATTTTAATCACAATTATAATTAATACGATTTAATAATTACATCTTTTTATGAAAGCATAATAAGCAAAACGGCAGCACAGACATAGTATAACCAAAAACGTCATCGATAGTTTGTATTTGCAGTAATAAGTTATCCTATCTTAATGTAATATACATCCACGTACATTACAAATAGTTCCTGTGCATCCTAAGCTGGTTCTGTGACCTTAACAATGAAAGTATTCATATATTATTGCATTCATATAATACCAAAATAACATCATACAACGTGTTTATAGCCTAAAACAAAACACATCGCACAGACGGAATAAAGTCCTGTGCTCTGTACAGACTGCGTGAACTCTTACAAACCCACAGATTTCACTTAAAAGCAGGTGAGACGTCAATAACGTGTTCATTGCAGAGCCCCCCTAATTAAGACTTGGACCCCCGAAAGAGGCAAAAATAGAAGGATGGGGGGGTCGAAACACGAATATATCGTAACGTAAAAAGGTAACCAGTATTCTGTAACGCAATACTTTTTAAAAGTAACCCTCCCAACCATATATATATATATATATATATATATATATATATATATATATATATATATATATATATATATGTATACATAATTTCTCAATCAATGAATCAATGCACATTAGCTCTATTTCTTTGCTTAAAGAAGCCTTATATTAGTGGTCCTCAATCCTGGTTCTGGGGTTCATGTTGGTTCCACATTCCCTCTTGCTTAGTGCATAAGAAATAACTCTGTATGAGCCAAAATGGCGTCAGTTACATCATCCAGACCGAGTATAGAGTGCCACCGATTACGCTGTAAAAAATGAGCTTATCCGTTTATTCGTCCGTATTCATTGGGTACGTCTGCCAAACAAATACCAAAAATACAATAAATCACTATGAGGCCAGTTTGTGTAATGTTTTATACACATAAAACATTTTGCACAAATTATTAGTAATACTTGCAAGTCATCTTGAGTTAAATCAACAAAATGACCACATTATTATTATTATTATTATTATTATTATTATTATTATTATTATTATTATTATTATTATTATTATTAATAATAATAATAATTGAGATACATCTATGCGTAAGCCATTTAACGATATTATTAAACCAATAGATTACATTTAATTAGATTAATCGTGTTGGCTAAATAATTTCCGGGATTTTAAATACATATTTGTCACAGCTGTATTTAATTGAACCCAGTCAAATATAGACTTTTCCTGGCTTTTGTGGTGTGCGGTTCTGGTTCAAGTCTCTGTAACCGCATGGGTCCGAGTCACTGAATCAGGGAACGATATGAACGATATGAATGATATAAACGAAATGAGTCGATTCACCGAACTGAACTGAATCAAATGAATCGAGACACTGAAAAGACTCGAACTGCCATCACTAGTCTCCACGTCCATCGCTCTTAGATACAGGTATGTTATTTTCATTTGACAATACATGTATGCATTAGATTGTTCTGTGTTCTAACTTCTTATCACACATTTAATAACTGTCCTGTTCGGGTGTCCAGGTTGACTTAATGAAGTCATTATGCGCTTCTTCACAATGCCATTCCATCATTCGTATAGTTCAATACATGGATTTAATGAAATATTTGACTTCTAATTTTCAACAACACAACAATTGATATTACTACAGTCCATTGTCTAGTTTAATGTTTCAACTACCACTAGGGTTTCTAATGGTGAAATGATTGTGGAATACTTGTGGACAGTTAAATGCAACTTCCATATACAAATGAAATGGAAGAAACCATACAGAAACGAAATAAATGGGAAAGAAAATATTCTAAAATGTAGAAATGTAAAATTAAATGGATTTCAGGCACAAGTCTGAGTTACAGTAGAACAATGACAACATGGTGTGACTATATAATAAGAGATGAGACTGCTCCCTTTTAATTGCCACAGTTAGACCAATAGTTAGATGCAGGTGACCTGTCAATCACACTCCAGTTTCAGGTAGCTAGTGTGGGCAAGCCTCCTTCATTTCATCTCATAGATAGTTTTTATTTCTAGATATACATATTATTCTGCATGGTTGAATCATTCTCAACATTAGTGTTTGTCACTCTTTTCATTAAGTTTGTTCCTATAATGTATACACATCAAGCCTCGTAGAAAACACTGTATGGAATTATGTATTTTAAAGAGTTACTGTGAATCCTCCTTTAAACTCCACCAAGCAAGCATCTGCAAATGGCAAGACTCGGTTTGGAATGCAAAAAGCATTTTCCTCGTTAAAACTGGCTAATTTGGGATGCTTTGTTACCTCCACTAAAAGATCTGGGGTAAGAACATGCCTAACTGAAACATCATTGCTTTGAAACAATGTAACATTATACAATGCTCAGGCTGCAATTATTTGATGTGCATCACAGTGCATGTATTATTGCAGAGACAAAGCAAATGTTTGATTTTAATATTAGAGAGGAATTGTGTAGGAGCATTTTAAACCGCAATAGATGCCTTTCTGTAGATTGTTCTTCTGCTCTTTCCATGCATTTAATTTTCTTTCTACACATCCGTTGTAAGGACCTAATAAAGGACACATGCCATTTTCCCACATTTTAGGCAGCTTATCTCTTGCAGAAGTCCTTCAGTTGGTATGGGATTTATTGTATACTTTATTTATGTATTCTCTCCCCGTTACAACCTGGAAACAATGATTAATTTATCTGATCTAGCAGAACAGTCTTTTGATTACATAACTGAGAGCTTGGGCAGAATCAAAGCCACCACTGACCTTTGTGGCAAAACCTCCTAGTTATACAAAGGTTCAAGGTCTTTATAGTGTAACTTCAATGCTAAAGGACACTAGTCTCTCTCCTACCTTATCTGTAGGTCAGTTAACTCTAAACTCTAAACTTTCACGATAGATGTTGATCTTGGCCTCCTTTTGGATTTTCTGGAATTCAAATTTGAGTTGGGGTCCTCTGCTCTAGATGGATGATTGCAAAATCCTATTTCAACCACATTAGTGTGCATTTTAAACCCACTATTTGATGGCAGCGCTCTGTTAGATGAATGCACTTAGCCTCCAGGAAATGGATGAACAACATCAAGTGATGCCTTTGCAATTTGCTATTGGCAGATGGATTGTAGTTTTGATTAAATGTGGGCCAGGGTCTACACCATTAGTTAAATGTCACAGTGTCTACAGTAATTACAGTGTACAAGTGCTGCTGTCATTCACCAGTATGTTCTAGGACCTATAAAGAAGACTTTTTATATAAGAGACTTCAAAGAGGTTAAGATAAGCAGCTTAAAAGCCTCAAAAGCACTAAATTGGTATAATTTTAGCCACAAAATAAGTTCAAGTTTTTTCTTCTTTAAAATCAAGCAGCAGTTGTTAGTTTCTTTTCCCACAGACATTCAGAGCTGTTAGTAATTGCCATCCTTTGCCCAGATTACAAGCTGTTATTTTGTTCAGTCTGTCACTGCCCCACTGTTTTTGGCCCTGCTGGGTAACATTTCAGGATCCCTGGAGTACAGGCACTGTAATTGGTTCAGCCCCACATGTTGACCTGCTGTTTTCATGCTGAATAACTCTGTCAAGCCATACTAATTTAGCGGAACAAATCTAAGTGCATATTTAATAAGGATGAAGTTATTGTGAAGACCCTAACTTTTAAAACCGGAGAAAAAAACCTGCTCTCAAATCTCCGCTTTCACTGGGTATTCAAATGGTTCTGATGGTTTATGTGTAATATCCATAAAATATATTTAAACCCTGGTGAAGTGTACATAAAAGTTAGTTGAGCAAGAAAATGCAGGTGTGTATTTTATGCATTGATCGCATATCTTTCAAAAGGAGTTGCATACATTTCTAAATAAATGTTTGCGTTTCAATTGCAATGCTCAGTATTTACTCTTTAATATTTACAATATTTTACTCTTCAGATGCATGCAGAGCAGCGGTATTTACTAGGTTTATGACAGTACCTTGGTGGAAAATAACCTTTCACCCACCAGTCACTTCCCTGAAGTTATTGCATGATTTTGAAGAGTGAAGTGGTATGCCTTCAAAATGAAGATCCCCGGTGTTATGCTCAGTGCTTTACTGTGGGCACTATACAACATCCTGACAGTCTCTTCCCTGTGTTCTTCCTGCGATGGTGTTTCCTTTGAGAAATGGAATAAAATGTATTTTCCTGTACCAGTAGCTTTTATCCAATGCTCTTTTGACCCAGCTTCATGATTTAGTACCCATCTTAGGCAGGGTTTTATGGAACATTTTCCTCTTCTCAACAAAGGTTTTTGTCATTTTAGCTCTTCCGATCATAACGTCTTCTTGAAAGATCCCTCTACTGTCTGCTTCAGTACCAAGAGGTCTGTTGTAAACTTGAAATTCCACAATAGCACACTGACTGAGAGCATAACAAGGATTTGCCATGGACTTTCAAACACTCAATTTATGGATGTATGTTTTTTCCTTAATGTTAAATATAATTGTATAAAGAATGAGATGTCTCCAGTATACTGTGTATATAACAGTTGTTCCCAAAACCTGGTCCTAGAGGACCCCCTCCCCTGCTGGATTTTATTGCAACCGAACTCTCAATTACTTAATTTAACCCTTAATTAAATTAATAATTTGCTAAATCAGAGCCTTTTAATTATTTTAAACGGTAGTGGTTTTAAGTTAAGTGTAGAATTGTATAAATAACTTATTAAAGAACCAAGTATTTTAATGCACAAGTCAAATCTAAGCAGATCGTTATTTCAATTAAGAGTCAATTAAGTAATTGAGAGCTGAGAAACTGCCAGGGAAAGGGGTCCTCCAGGAACAGGACTGGGAACCTCTGATATATAATAGGTTCCTGTACAACAACCAGCAAGTTCCAATTTAAAGTTTTTAGAGTATTGTTTTATATTAAATTAGCAGTGATGAAATGAGAGACATTCCAATATATTTAAACTATCAATTTTGAAATCGCAGACCTGGCAGTCTAATTGATACTGCATATTGCATTTCTGTCTTGATAAAAAGAATAAAATACAGAAAGATCTCTGGCAAAATGTAACTACAAAGATGTATTGCAGAAAGCCATTATCGTAATGGTATATTAGCTTAATGATTATGAACATTCCTGTTCATCATTTGAATAAGTGTGTGTGTGTGTGTATATATATACACTCACCTAAAGGATTATTAGGAACACCATACTAATACTGTGTTTGACCCCCTTTCGCCTTCAGAACTGCCTTAATTCTACGTGGCATTGATTCAACAAGGTGCTGAAAGCATTCTTTAGAAATGTTGGCCCATATTGATAGGATAGCATCTTGCAGTTGGTGGAGATTTGTGGGATGCACATCCAGGGCACAAAGCTCCCGTTCCACCACATCCCAAAGATGCTCTATTGGGTTGAGATCTGGTGACTGTGGGGGCCAGTTTAGTACAGTGAACTCATTGTCATGTTCAAGAAACCAATTTGAAATGATTCGACCTTTGTGACATGGTGCATTATCCTGCTGGAAATAGCAATCAGAGGATGGGTACATGGTGGTCATAAAGGGATGGACATGGTCAGAAACAATGCTCAGGTAGGCCGTGGCATTTAAACGATGCCCAATTGGCAATAAGGGGCCTAAAGTGTGCCAAGAAAACATCCCCCACACCATTAAACCACCACCACCAGCCTGCACAGTGGTAACAAGGCATGATGGATCCATGTTCTCATTCTGTTTACGCCAAATTCTGACTCTACCATCTGAATGTCTCAACAGAAATCGAGACTCATCAGACCAGGCAACATTTTTCCAGTCTTCAACTGTCCAGTTTTGGTGAGCTTGTGCAAATTGTAGCCTCTTTTTCCTATTTGTAGTGGAGATGAGTGGTACCCGGTGGGGTCATCTGCTGTTGTAGCCCATCCGCCTCAAGGTTGTACGTGTTGTGGCTTCACAAATGCTTTGCTGCATACCTCGGTTGTAACGAGTGGTTATTTCAGTCAAAGTTGCTCTTCTATCAGCTTGAATCAGTCGGCCCATTCTCCTCTGACCTCTAGCATCAACAAGGCATTTTCGCCCACAGGACTGCCGCATACTGGATGTTTTTCCCTTTTCACACCATTCTTTGTAAACCCTAGAAATGGTTGTGTGAAAAATTGAACAGGTGTTCCTAATAATCCTTTAGGTGAGTGTACATATTGAAGTGGAAACATCTTGGGGAGACCTTCTTCCAGGAGTCGATCAACGAAGGCTGATGATGATGATGATGATGATGATGATGTATTACAAAGACACTGCAGGACTCGGATGAGCTAGTCACACGATATTTTGCATGTTGACGTGGCTCAAACCCGATGCGATGTGTTCTCCAATATAAGATGTTGATTTTTAGACACGAGACAGCTTCTTGTATAACATGACACTCTTGCTTTTGTCTAAACATTAGTCTACTATAGTGTTACTGCTCTAATTGTTGAAATTAGAAGCTCTGCCGCATGAAATTAATCTAAGGCCATTCCTAATACATTTAATTTTCCACTTCACTCATCAATTGAACATGTAATGAGAATAGCTTGCTTCAGAGATTGCATGAAATTCTTGAATCCAAAACAGTTATTTTGGGGCTTGGATGGCAAATGTTTACGCTCGTCTATATAAATATAAAAGAAAGTTGCCCATCTTTCTATTTTTTGGGGGGGAAGTTCCAGAATTGCTGCTGTTTGTCTGTTTATAGACTGGCCTCTATTGTTATGCATAAAACACAATGCATTTGAATAAATCATTCGTTTTTGTTAGTTTTTATTGGCTCTCCTTTCTTATTTTCATATGTACTGGGTTGTATTTTGCAGGAAAGTCAAAATTTTGATATAATCTGGCCCCATTGTCTTTAGCTGCAGGGCCACAAGCATGTATTGGTGCTTTAGACATCATTAAGTACCTGTGCAGATCAGACCGTCATGCTTGTCACATTCTCTGTCATCGCATTCGCAGAACTCCCCAGAAATGTACCATTCCTGGGGGGAGCAGATGCATTTCCCGCAGTGACAGGAACCTAAAAGAATAAGACATCCAAGGAAGACAACTTATAATTTATTCTAAACAATGTGGATCTAAACAAAAACAAGAACACATGCTCAAAGGTTAAATGCATACTTATAACAATGCATGTCTTAAAGATGACCTGAATGCTGCACATATCAGAGCTTTCAATTATGGTATGCTAGCGGGCAGGTCAGGATGACTTGTAATATAAAATCAAATACGACTTAATGACTTCTCACATATAAGTTGCTGCTTTTCCCAAGAGACATGCAGTTTGGTAGGTTAATACAATTTAGAGGAGTATACTAAGAAGTGTTTGTAATGAAATGCTGCAGCTTTGATGGACTTTTTAACTGACTTGTTTATCTTCTTAAATAGTGCGTCCTTTGAGAAATACAAACAAATTGGACATGCCATTATAACTGACAATTTTCTTAATGCATGTTCCCACTGAGTCCACATTTGCACAGAATAATATTGAACATTTACAATTGAAGTATTGATTACCAGCATTGTTAAAAGGAGGTATGTATCTCAGTGTGTTGTATACACCAACATAAGTAAAAAGAGTTTGGAATTTGGATCTGGATCTTGCTTTTGTGACTTCACTTATTCTATGTTATTGCCGAGAGTTCCATTGTTATATACAGGCATAGGTGAGGGACCATTTGGAAAAATGTATTCTTCTTAAATTATTAATCTAGGTGTATTATAACTTTAAAGCCATGCTGCTTTATAATTATCCTAATAGTTTTGGCTCTGTATTGTACGGTTAATTCAAATTCATATGATTTGTATGGGAGACGAAACCTTCGGAATAAAAAAAAAAATGGAATGAATGAATGAATAAATTAATAAATAAATCCCTGTATCTGCACCCAAGGGGAAAAAAACCTTCTGGAATCATTTTTGAAATTTGGTTCTGAATGAATAGATTGCTTTCCCATTCATGCACTTTTTAGCCAGTGAAAAACATAATAATAATAATTAGCTACAGCGTGGGAGCAGTCAGTTCAAGATTGTTATAATTAACCCCAATTGGCTTCATCTGACAGACCCACAAACAGGTGTTCGAACGGGCTGATAGCCACACACACACACCCCCCCACCACACAACCTCAGAAACACAGATGCATATACACACAACCACAATCCATACACACATCCACACTCCAAAATCATAAACCTTCTTTTTAACCTCTCATTTGTGCCTGTATGTATATATATTTTTTGGACGACGACAACAAAACCCAGCCTTATTTGTAGATTTCATTCTCCTGTTTTTCAAGGGCAGTTAGAGCAGCTCGGATGAAAGCAAGGTATTAAGTGAAGTGCGCAGGCAGCCAGGCAAATGAATTTCAGAGCGTCTGCTTGATATTCAAGGCTGCCTGAAGGGAAAAAAGTCATTCAACCCCTGGTATTTATTCCAAAGGAGGGGATACTGAAGAGGAGGCAGAAAAAGGTGCATTCCTGCTTCCACTTGACTGGGCTTAACAAATAGTACCAAGGGAAATCCACCAGTGAAACATTCCTCTCATTCTTTATTTTTATTTTTTTAAAGGTAATAAAATATGAACTCCTTTTCCTTGTACTTTTCCTTGAACTTGTACTCTTTTTCCACACACTCCTTGATTTGGCACTAGCGCAAGTCGGTTAAGAGATTTCAAGGTCAGATTTCTACCTGGAATGAATTGTTACATAGCCTAATGGTATATGATAACTAAAGCCTCCCATTGACTTCTTACATTTTTCTTTTTCTTTTGTTCCTTAAATGCCTCAAAAAGCATTCATTTGCAGCCCTTAGAATAAGTTACAACACACAAGCATGTTGCTACAGAGGAACATTGGCAGACTTGGACTGTAGCGCTTTTTCTTTGCCCTACTTTTTATTGCTTAGGGTCATTCCATAAGTTCAGCTCATGCACTAATTTGAGTGGCGACTTGTGACTTTTCTCGGTGGGAATTGTATTTCTCGTTAGGGCTCCATATTTATTCATACTTCAGAAGCGCAAACTACAACACAGTGTCTTTGCATATCCAAACCCACGCTTGGAAACAAAAATGTTAGCATTTGTATAATCTATCGTAATTCGTACATTTAAAGGCCTACCATATTTACTTGCCTGCACAACCGTAGATCTTTATTAGTCTTTGTAAAACTCGCAGGCTAGATTTGTAAAGAGATACATAGTCTGACGTTTTGGAGGACTTCGCTATGTTCTGGGTTAGATGATTGACGATTAGTAATTCTTAAATTGTGTAGGGTATGTTATGAGAATAAAAGGAAGGTATTAGCAGTAGTCAAGACACACGGGATATACAGGACATCAAGGCAAATTGCCCCAAAATGCAGATGGTGGCAACTGGCACCTGGTAGCCATCAAGGGTGATTATTTTGCTTACATACACTATATTTTGTATTCCTTCCAAGGTAACGGTTGACAGTGGAGCAGAATTTGGATCAACACACGCAGATTTGTGTTAATAACATTAACCTAAGACAATGTAATTTGAAAACGTAACCAACCAAATTTAGATTTTAAAATGACTTTCAGAAGTTGAATTAATTAGCTCCAGGCACACACACGAGCCTGATATTGTGGTGAGAAAATCTATGGCATCATAAAATATATATATATATATATAATTATAATTATTTTAAAATATTTAAATAGACTTAAATAGCTGTGACATTTGGGAAGTGATTCATAAATGCTTTACTAAAAGACTACACTCTATACCAAGCTTTATATATTCATATCAATTTTCAGTCTCCAGCCTCAGCTTCTTTAAAAGCAACACCTGCGGGCCAAATACAATCATCTCCAAATTCATCTTGGTAAGATGTAAAATATTGCATGTGGAATGGCTTTCAAACTCATGCATAAAGAACAGAATTGAGCTCACCATATAAAAGGTCAACCCTGCCCACTCATCACATGTTTAATTTCGACCAAAAAGAGGCATTTGATCAGAACCTAAAAATACAGCAAATATGAACACTAGGAGACCATCTGGCCCTATCAATCAAAGCCTGATTGCTTGAAGCTAATTGGTCTAAGGACTTTATATTCACTTTTAAAGTATGTGCCTGCAAAAACTGGGATTTGGAGTGACAGGGGTAGAGCAAGACTAGCACTATTGCTGTAATTTAAAGATTACTCAAGTGTGATAACTGGGTGACTGTGGCCTTTCCCTTCTGTGGATGGGAACACTTCAGTTAAGCTCCCAAATTGTGATAAATGCTAACTTATCTCCCCTGCAAGGGCAGTCATTTTCAGCAGATTGAATTATTATTGTTCTAACAGCTCCTCCATCGAAGAGAGCCATGCCCAGCTTGTCTGGAAGCAAAAGCCCTTCAAAAGTTGAAATGCAAAACCCGCTTAATGCAGACTGATGAATTTTGTTATACGCTTTGCTGTAACCATTTTGAATCTGAGCCCTTTTATACCCTGGGAATGATAACAGGGAGAATATGGACAAGGACAGCTTTCAAATCAAACTGAATGAATCTAAGCAGCAGATGGAAACAGAGCATGACTGTTAGCAAGACAAATCCTTACCTTGAAGGTGATGGCAGACTATTTTTGATACTTTCAGCCAAAATGCAGGCTACCTAAAACAGAGCACAGCATTACCTTTTCCTGTACAGATGATGCCATCCGATGTCTCGCAGAGGCTCTTGCTTTCTTTATCCGTCATATCGCATTTCCGAGGAAACTGGCAGAGCTTGCCAAACCATCCTTCGCTGCAGATGCATCGACCACAGGAGCAGAAGCCATGGCCTGGTACCAGACAAAGACCCACAATTAGGTTAGTTGGATATCCTATTCTGCAACTTGGTTAATTTAAAAACAGTGACTTGAAAATCCTGCATATATAATTGCTTCAAAAACATTTTCCCTTAAAAGAATTAAAGCTATGGAGTGTGACTTTCATCAAGCAAGCTGTGAGAAAATAAACCCAAGGGATGAGCAATCCTTGAAACCACTTAAAAGCCAGTCCCGTTGCACCTTAAACCTGCTGTAATCAATCCGACATTTGTTAACTTCACCCTTTTATCATACGTGGAGTCGTTTGAATCAAAGGCATCATATGTTCATTGTAATTCACATCACAGCACTGTTATTATACCATCTATCGATTCCTCCACTTTTTGGTTTCAGAGTATCTAATCTTGCTCTTTAGATTCAGCTGAAGGGGATAAAGCACAAGTCTGAAGTTTAAAGACAATGTAGTGCTCTGTTTTAAAGCAAATATCTTCTAATATTAATGGTCTGAGTTGTCAGACTGTTAAAACCTCCTGAAACATGATGGGAAGTGATATGTCTATTTGTATTGAAGTCTGACGAAGTTCAGTCTGAGCAGGAGAGGGGAGACAAAAAAATGACAAGATTCATTCTGATTAACAGTCCTTTAAGAAAGCTTGAGGCATTCAAATCATGCCTACCCAGTAAATGATAATGAGGGCCAAAATATTTCAGGTCTTAAATCATTCTTGCAGTAACAACCTAGATAGCTTTTGAAGGCATTGTTTCTTTAAACACCTAGTGAACATAGTTAGTGATACATTTCTCTCACATGAAACTGAAGGGATGGATGTATTTATTTTTATTTTTTTCCCCAAAGATGATTTCTGATTACTTACCTACATGGTGACTTTTATATTAGCTGAAGATTAATGAAATGTACTATGAAAGCCTGGATATGCTCTTTTAAAAGCAGAAGGAAAAAAATAATCTAAGAAGCTGTAATAAAAGACAGCTTTAAATAACCAATAATATGCGAACAGCAGTGACTGCAGAGACACATTCCTCAGATTGATTGTCATCAGAAAGTGAAAGAAGCCCTTTGGTGTAGGACTGGTGAAGGGCCCAGCATTATTATTTTTATTATTTTATTATTATGTTTTTTTTGTTTGTTTTTAAACAAAATGTCTCTCTTAAATGGAAGAAGGGACTCCCTCAACCCCTTTGCCTTTGTATTTAACATAAGACATTGTGGAAAGTCATATAAATGGGGCCCTGCGTTTTAAGGTTGAACTTAATTCCTCCTAATTAAAGGTGGACATGGGTGCCAATTACAGTTTAATTAAAGAAAATGTCTTGTGCTTTAAATTTTATTACATTTAAGCATCATCAGTTGGTTAAGCCTACCTTCTGTCATAGATTGAAAAAAAAACTTTGGCCATAAGAGGAAACGTGTCTTTCAGCATCTACAGAATTTGGTAACAACTCACAAATCTCGTAGCCTTTCATGCTAAATTGGAAAATAATTCTCCAACTTTAATTCAAACTATTTTTCAACCTCATATATCTGTAAGCAATTTCAGAAGGTCCTTCAACACTACAGTGTTTGAAATGTGCATTTCCTTTTCCACAAAGCCTGCATAAGAAGAGGTGTATTTGGAATGATATTCAGCAGTAAAATACCAATCGTGTCATGGCTTAGGTTGCAACTGTATGGTAAAGTATAGCCTTCTTGTTTGATTATTTGTTAGGTGGTCTTTAAAACAGTTTTCTGCTTGGGCAATTCGTACACATTTGTTTAATGGTTGTAATCAGCTTGTCTGCTTTCAGAAAATTATTTGAAGGGCTTCTTCAGTCAAATGTACTGAATTTGATAGTAAACCTTGAAGAATGTAATGTTATGCCTTGATCTTGTAACTGGCATTATCAGAGACTAATCCAGTCACATTATAAAAATTGACTTCAGATGAGTTGCGTTTTAATATTTGACAAAGTCCTCTGCCACAGATAAGCAGTGCAGATTACGTATTGTAAGCTGTTTATTTACTTTCTGTACATTTTCATTGGTTTAGGAAAGGCCCTCAGTGGACACGCCAACCATGTTTTTTTTGTGATACAATGTGATGCAAGCGTTCGGCATGAGGCAGAAAAAACATATTCCTGTAAGACAACATGGGGGGGGGGGGGGTTGTAGGAAAAGCTCCTAAACAGCTGTGTTTTAAACTCCGTCATCAAGAATGTGATTTGGGTGGGCTTTACTGCAAATACGATAAAGCTCCTATAACTCAAATGATACCCCAGACATGGAGAATCTGTCTTTTGCTCCCGTCTGTGTCCTCCATGCAACTCAGCCACGTAAGACCAGATTCATTAATGTCCACTGACTCGGAAACTTATGGTGGGATTAGGTTTGTCACTGCTATTTTCCCAGATGTGAATTTGCAATGGATCCCTGAGCATTTGGACAGGTAAGTGTTTGAGGGTGAATGTGACATGAGTGTAGGATGGACATGGTGAAATCAGTTGGCTTCTGGTAAAAGGTCAGTGCCTGCGTTCGCTCAATTCCCAGTGTAGCGTGTAAGTCAGTCGGACCTTGAGGATCGGTGTATCATCTGATAAACGGGGCTAATGGGAAGCAGTGCGGTTCTCTTCAAATTCACTAGAATAATCGCAAAAGATGCACTCAGTTCATGGAAAAATACATCAGTTCCCTGAATAGCACAGACTGTCGTCAATCGTTGTGTCACTGTTTGTGTCTTCGCACAATACCGCTTTGATAATGCATGCATATTTATAGTCTAATCCTTTCAAAGAACTTCAGTGTTGAATGTTGTAGCATAATGCTGCAAAGACCCATCGAGTGAAAACAAGTATAGATCCATACTATAAAACATGATGAATCATGGTATAAAATGGTCCCGGAGAGTGGAAGATTCTAGAACAGGGTAATTAATCAGGCTGATAACCCCCTCCACACACACATACACACACACACACACACACACACACACAATAATGATTTTACTTTATTTCAAACTTCAATTGGATGCGACACGGCCATGAAAAATAACCAAGCTAAAAGGTTTTTAAATTTTAATTTAACAGTTAGCAATAAGACTGAAATGCAGTTTAAAAAAAAACAACAACTTCAAAGTAAGGGTCTCCTTTCAATTTAGAGCATGAAGGCTCAACCAATTACTGGTCTGGATGATTTCACTGAGAATTAATGGTGTACTACAAATACTGTATAATATCTGAATTTTTTGTACTTCTATCTAATGTGTTCATATTTTAGATTTAAAATCTTGCCAGTCTGACATTGAAACATTTGATTTGAAAAATAAATAAAACATCAATGTATTTGAGTGCGTGAATAATTTGAAAGCCCCAAAACATCGTGACACCTATTTGAACCAGTGTACTTAACAGAAACCTTTGCTTTACACACTTCCTGTTCTTAGAAAATGATCCACCCTGTCTCCCCTCACTCTTAAGTGTAATTTTGAAAAAAATACAATATTACTGATGTGAAAACTAAGTATCTGGCATTTTGAGTTTGAGACATATTGATAACCTCCCTAACTGTTGGAAATATTCTGCTTGCTAGTAGTAGTACCAATAATTGGAAATGCATAAAAAACGTCTTATGATGTATGACTAATGGATCTTTTCTGTCCGTTTATGATGTTGCTTGTGAATAGAGTTTAGCCAGACATTTCATGCATATCCTTATTTCTGATGAGGCCCCAGATTAGAAAATCAAGCATGATATGATGCTGAAAGTGTTACATTATTAATTATTAATTAATAATAATTATTAATGTAGGCCTTTACTCTTTGGTGGCTATTTAAAAAAAATCCACAATGTTATAGTAATGCATGCGCTTTTAAAGATGTTCAACATATATGAACTGAGATTTCTGGATTTTCTCCAATTCCCAGAGTGCCTCCCTAGCGAGGCATCTCTGATAGACTTTGATGTCCTGTGCATGCCATCGTTCAGCCCAGGGATTTAAAGATACACATCATTGTGATCATTTCACCGTCGAGCCACCTTTGTTAGTGCAGCTGTGCTCACTTTCACTGCTATTGCACTTAGCGTTCGAGACCTTTTCTTCTAGCTGACTCACTGTGGTGACTGAGGCGCTCCTTTGCTCAGTTGGGAGCAGCCAACCAAGAGTGCAGCATTCTCCCTAACCAACATGAGCCCAATCTTCATCAATTGCTCTGATGCAGGAGAGATTTTAAACCCCACTTAAAAAGATGCAGGAAAACGGTTCAACATTTTATACATGCAACACAAGCAGAAGAGGTGCTTGCACAACTAGCTGAACCATGTAGTTGCTGACTGCATCATATTGGAGTCTTGTGATCACCCTTCTTCACGCAAAACTGCATCTGGAGTTCTTATTATGCCCTGTTTGAAATAAGTACATACAATTAAAACCTATTTTTTATTGATGTATTTTGTATAAAAAGAACCAAAATGACTGCTTAGGTTAGTGAAAGTATGTGAACAGTATTTGTTTTGTTCCTTGCAACAGCTTGGTGTTTGGAATGATTGAAATGTCACATGCTCACAGCTTATACAGTGGGGGAAAAAGGTATTTGATCCCCTGCTGATTTTGTACGTTTGCCCACTGACAAAGAAATGATCAGTCTATAATTTTAATGGTAGGTGTATTTTAACAGTGAGAGACAGAATAACAGCAAAAAAATCCAGAAAAACGCATTTCAAAAAAGTTATAAATTGATTTGCATGTTAATGAGGGAAATAAGTATTTGACCCCTTCGACTTAGTACTTGGTGGCAAAACCCTTGTTGGCAATCACAGAGGTCAGACGTTTCTTGTAGTTGGCCACCAGGTTTGCACACATCTCAGGAGGGATTTTGTCCCACTCCTCTTTGCAGATCCTCTCCAAGTCATTAAGGTTTCGAGGCTGACGTTTGGCAACTCGAACCTTCAGCTCCCTCCACAGATTTTCTATGGGATTAAGGTCTGGAGACTGGCTAGGCCACTCCAGGACCTTAATGTGCTTCTTCTTGAGCCACTCCTTTGTCGCCTTGGCTGTGTGTTTTGGGTCATTGTCATGCTGGAATACCCATCCACGACCCATTTTCAATGCCCTGGCTGAGGGAAGGAGGTTCTCACCCAAGATTTGACGGTACATGGCCCCGTCCATCGTCCCTTTGATGCGGTGCAGTTGTCCTGTCCCCTTAGCAGAAAAACACCCCCAAAGCATAATGTTTCCACCTCCATGTTTGACAGTGGGGATGGTGTTCTTGGGGTCATTCCTCCTCCTCCAAACACAGCGAGTTGAGATGATGCCAAAGAGCTTGATTTTGGTCTCATCTGTCCACAACACTTTCACCCAGTTCTCCTCTGAATCATTCAGATGTTCATTGGCAAACTTCAGACGGGCCTGTACATGTGCTTTCTTGAGCAGGGGGCCTTGCGGGTGCTGCAGGATTTCAGTCCTTCACGGCGTAGTGTGTTACCAATTGTTTTCTTGGTGACTATGGTCCCAGCTGCCTTGAGATCATTAACAAGATCCTCCCGTGTAGTTCTGCGCTGATTCCTCACCGTTCTCATGATCATTGAAACTCCACGAGGTGAGATCTTGCATGGCGCCCCAGACCGAGGGAGACTGACAGTTATTTTGTGTTTCTTCCATTTGCGAATAATCGCACCAACTGTTGTCACCTTCTCACCAAGCTGCTTGGCGATGGTCTTGTAGCCCATTCCAGCCTTGTGTAGGTCTACAATCTTGTCCCTGACATCCTTGGACAGCTCTTTGGTCTTGGCCATGGTGGAGAGTTTGGAATCTGATTGATTTATTGCTTCTGTGGACAGGTGTCTTTTATACAGGTAACGAGCTGAGATTAGGAGCAGTCCCTTTAAGAGAGAGCTCCTAATCTCAGCTCGTTACCTGTATAAAAGACACCTGGGAGCCAGAAATCTTGCTGATTGATAGGGGATCAAATACTTATTTCCCTCATTAACATGCAAATCAATTTATAACTTTTTTGAAATGCGTTTTTCTGGATTTTTTTGCTGTTATTCTGTCTCTCACTGTTAAAATACACCTACCATTAAAATTATAGACTGATCATTTCTTTGTCAGTGGGCAAATGTACAAAATCAGCAGGGGATCAAATACTTTTTTCCCTCACTGTACTTGACAAGCATGGTGTGCAACTGGGTTTCCTCACAACTTCTTGTACGAAATGCTTAGGAAAACATGTTTAATAAAGTGGCACCAAGCTGCATGTCTTGTTGAATTTGTTTCATACCAATATACTTTCATTATTTTGTCAGCTGCTGCAAAAAAAAATGAATGTACAGGCATCTGGTGTAAAGCAAACGCTAAGTATGTCAACAGGTCTTGTTCCTGCTTAATGTAGATTTAGGTACTGTCTAATTATATAGTTAGATTAGTCTTGTGTTAATAATTAAAACAGATGTGTAACACCAAAGATTTACCCGCTAATGCCCACTTGGTATGCTGGAATACCCCAGTAACATGCATGCTGGGAAATGAACCAATGCTAAGTATTATTTGAGTTGGTCATTAGGTTATGGAAAATAAGTCATTGCACAGTCAACCTGGGATTTACAGCTTAAGATCTGACAGCACTCCATGTAAATAAATTCACATTCCCATTGCTCACAGTGGCACAAACTTAATTAAAATGCATGAAGATCATTTTAATTTTACTTCTAGCTAGAAAGTGACTCGCAGAAATCTCATTTACTGCAGCAGGAACAGGAACACTGGGTTGCCATTAGGGGAGGTTCCATGCAAATATGCAAACAACATGAGTTGTTGATAGTTTGATAAAAGGCTGTTTTTGTTTTAGCTCAGACCAGTAGGCCATGGCAATTAGATCGCATTAAGTTTTAATTCCACTTTGACATTTGGCCTTTTCTTTCTCCATTAAGTAGATTTGTTGACTGGTGCCGGAATTAGATGAATCAGCGATAAGTCAAAGCTAAGTTTGAAAACGATTGCTGCCTGAAGGAGCCACAATGAAGAAAATTGTATTACAGATACCTATGTTAACACAATGTAATCTGCTCTGCTGTCACAGAGAGTGGTGCAGATGAGCAGCATACATATTTAAAAATCCTTTTTTCTTCCTGAGGACATCGGGTCTGGGAACGCTAAAACAGGACAATTCTCTGAATAGCTCAGACAGGTGTCTATTGCAATGTCACTTTGCAGCAAAATACAATAAGCCCTGAGAATGTATTCATATTAATATTTCAACCTCTTATTAAGACTGGGCTCTGGAATGGTGCAATGCAGCATAGCAAAGAATTGTGGGGGGGATGCAAAATCGTATTATCACAAGCAGAAACCATGGGAGAGAATTGTCAAAGAGAGAATTTGCGTTGTTTTTTCAATCTTACTTGTTTTTCCCCACTAATTGTGTATTTATATAAAACATTAATTGGAGCAGGACCGCAGTCAGAATTCAGGATTGTATTGCCAAACTCAAATTCCCAGCACCAGCTGAACCCATAAGTTTAGTAAGCTATGACATAGATCTCAGAGGTCTTAGGGGCCCCAAATATGTATATGACATTTAAAAATTAGTCATGCTTATTATTACTCTACCTACAATTAATCTGATAACATTTTCCATTAAAGCTTAGAGCAGACGTGTTTTTTTCAGCTGTCAATCAAACCTTCATTGGGAACAGACTTCAAGCTTAGTGAGAAGGAGTGTGCAGGGAGAAAAAGGCATGGTAATGCTGTAATGCTCCAGTGGGTGCCGAGCAATAAAGAAAAATAAACTAGCACAGCTGCAGATGAAGTTTGTCAAAAGGTGCTTTATTTCCTCTCCAAGTTTGTTTTATTTAAAGGGGAACTAGGGCAGTCTCTAAAATTATTAGTCATGTGGTAGTAGGAGTGTATAAGGAAATGTCATTTTCCCGTTCCACTCCATAATTTTCATAACTTTTAAAACTTAAAAGAATAACTTTCATCACAGCACAATCATGGCTGCTGTAAATATCCCAAAGGAGAGCTCTTCGTTGTTTCAGGATGTGCTGTTTCAACACTTACAGAGAGCAGAAAAGACTACATCTACAAGAGCATGGGATTTGTCTTCCCTGCAGCAGCTCTAGTAGTAAATATGTTCAGTGGTAGTGTGACTATATGGCTGTGTTCACCGGGAAACTTTGAGACAGGATGGGATTTTAAAGTAGCCTTGAAATGGAAAGATAAGTAAATAATTATTCATTATTTCCATGGTTGCCAAATTGAGTCCCATTACAATGCAATAAATTCATCAAAGAAAGGCTCATAAACCATTTCTATTTTTTAGTTAGCAATTAAGACATTGGTTGGAACAAAAACCAGCAGGGCAGGGGGTACTCCAGGACCGGTTTGAAAACCACTGCTTTAGTTCTTTGCTGATATTAATACATTAGTCATTGATTATCCCCCTTTGAATATTAATACATTATAAACACTAAATGTAACATTGATAATTATGCCTGATCAATCCACTTTATGTACGATGAATACACTTGTTTTAGTATTTAATAACTATATTGTGTATTGCTGTACACTTTATTTTGCATTTTCTGTATTGTATAATCTGTTGAAGTGGATTTTGTGACAGCTGTAGGTTGCCCTGGGTAAGGGCGTCTGCTAAATAAATAAATGCACTTTTATTTGCTCAGTGGCAGGAGTAATGAACAGCCGATCAGTGTTACACTTTACTGAGCTTGGATGTTAAGCAACCAAACTAGTCTCAAGGTGTCCACCTGTAACACAGGTTCTCTTACCATATTAGTATTAGTAATACTAGTAATAGTAATAATACTTGTAATACCAATAGTAATAGTGATAGTAATAGTAATAATGATATTGATAGTAATGATGATGAGGAAATGTGTTCTCATTGTTCATCCTCAAAATGTACAATCGTATGGCAAGGCAAGTTATTTAGAGATCTTCAAATGCATTTCAAGATATCTTTAAATATTTAAATTATACATTGAAATGAATTAGAGATCTGCAAATTAAAATCATATATCTAAATTCATTTTAAGATATCTTCAAATAATTTCAAGATATCTGCAAATTACTTCCTGTATGTTGGCTGAGATTATCACTACCTGTTTACTGTGTGTTCTTTCTAAATGCCTACAGTTTTACATGTCTGTCATATATAGATTAGCTTTTTCAGAAGTCCAACTGTTCAGATTGATTTTCCTATAAGTCTATCTGAACCTACACATAGCAATTAAATGGGTTTCATAGTCTTGTGCTTTCTAATAGGAACTGTCAGCTAATTACTGGTAAATTGTTGTCCTCTCATACATCCCACATTATTCACATAAAACATTTCAATCGGTTGAGAAACAAATTGGTTGTTGTAGATAATAATGGAAAGAAGATGGAGCACTTTTATGTGTTTGGTCTCCTAAGTAAAGATCTGTTTTGAATATCACATAAAGGAAAACGAAATGCACCTGCAGACCTACTGAACCCGGTTCTATAAAGTTTTAAGTTACTAAAATGATAGAATGGAACAGAAAAATCCTGTGTTCTTTAGTGTTTCCTGCTATCTGTAAGTAAGTGTTGGTCACATGCTAAAATATCAAAGAGCTCTCCATTTGGGATATTAACAGCAGCCATAATTGTGATGAAGGTTATACTTAAGTTTTAAAGGTTACTATAGAGTGGAATAAAACAAATCTAAGATACTTAACTTATACACCAAAGTGCACCAGTACCACACATCAGCTATTCAGTGGGGAGGTGAGCAGAGGTTAACCCCTACACTTTTAAAGAAATGCCCTGTGATTGTTAAGGACCACAGTGAGTCAGGACCTTGAAACCACACATTACTCCATGCCATCACTTTGCATCTGGGAGCGTAACAGATATAATTATCATATCATTCATTTTAGTGTTTCAGATTCTTATCTGTTCATCACTCAATATTAAGTTGTTAATGGATTTATTTATTTTTAAATTATTGTTTAGCAGTATATAACAGCAGCTTGAAAAATCCTGTGTACAATTATATTGCATTGGCGTGTTGAAGAATGATCTATAAAACTCATCTAAGACCTTTAAGTATCCTTATCCTCCACCTTACCAAAGGACAAAACTAGACACATAGCAGATGGCTTTAGAGCTACATTAAAGCAGTTCGGAGCTGTACTTGAGTATGTCTGCATATAACACCAAAGCATTATCTTGTATTGCTTATTGATCTATACTGAGGAACTGTGGCAAAACAAGGACTGGACTCATTAACAGAATTGCAACCAAAGTGATTCTCCAAGATAACGATGGAACGTGACTGAGAAGGTTGAGCTAATGTGATGTGTGCCATCTCACCCAGCTCAGATCCAATTTCCTGATCCTGCTGAACCCCAAATAACCCCCGAACGTGTTTTGCTGAAAGACCAATTCTCTGAGGTGGTGGGTGGGGTGGAGCCATCTTTCAAGTCTAGGGGAGTGGGATCAATGTAACAGGCTCATATATATGTACACTGAGCTCTGCTATACTTTTACTTTCAGAGTAGAAACCCACCACTCCCTACTCCCTTCATCATAGCTACCAAAATGAAGTACAGGGGGTCCTTGAAAATCATCTGAGATGCTTTCTTGACAAATTAACTGTTAGTAAAATTTGAGAATTTATTATTCATGAAATTTGAGTGAGAGGAAAAAATAAAAGAAAGAAGTTCACTAACCACACTGTTTCACATGCTGAGAACGTTGTGGGATGATGGGAGTGTGTATGTGTTTAGTGTTAAATATTTATTTTATACCTTCATATTCTCCTTAGTTGGAGAAAGTAATAAGAATGGGAAGAGACAAAGTAGGAGCAGTTCAGAGATGAAGTAGTGAGCAGCAGCTCGCACTCGACTGCTTAGCTTTTTCTTGTATTATTTTCAGACTGTATTCGTATCAGTTTATAATATCTGCTGGATAGCTTCCTGTGCCGATACATACACCACGGAGTGACTTTGTAATGCCAACGTCAAAAGCTGACTGACTCTGTGATGACAGGTGACGAAAAACTATGAATAACAAAAAAACCTATAGTCATTAGAGACGACTCTGCCAAATGACAAACAAGTCGACGAATTGCGAGGACCCCCTGTAAATATAAACTTTGAAATAAGCAGGGACTTTGAATAAACAAAGCTTCCTGCAACCGGGTGTGTTTTAAGCACACAAGATGGTGAAGTAGATGAAGAACCAAGCATTAGCTGTTGAGTGCAGCAATCCCCAAGGCTTGGAAAAGCAGAAGGCATGTTACCCGTGATTAGAGTGGCCTGTCCAATGGCTCAGTTTGGGACTGTATTAGTACTTGTCACCTGCAGTCCAGCCTTCCACAGAGAGACTTTCTGGTTTTAGATTGGAAATGCTTGTGAAAGACAATGTGTTTGTCTCTGGAAGCCTGAAGTGAGGTGATGTAAATGCAACAGCATGTTTCCCTGCACAAACCTGACTGGATAGCAGAAGCTACCAGAGCAGCGGCGCAGCCATATCTGCAGGATATTATTGCTCACCAAATTAAATTCTATTTGACAAATAAAACTTTGCCAGGAGCAAGAGAACAACAGAACAACTGAGGGCTGTGTGTGCAATATCTCAACGAGCATAAGAAGGTTTTCAGCATTAGCCATGACAAGTAAAATTATGGATGAATATAAACGGGAGTGAATAAGTGGGGGGGGGGGAAAGTATTTACACAGTGTGTGCATCTAGTAAAGTACCAGCATATAGAGAGAGTATTACCATACTATTTCAATGGTAAACTACACTGCCGGTCAAAAGTTTTAGAACACCCCCATTTTTCTAGTTTTTATTGAAAAGTAAGTAGTTCAAGTCCAGTGAATAACCTGAAAAGGTACAAAGGTAAGCAGTAAACTGCCAGAGGTTGGGGGGAAAAAGTTTAGGTTACCAAAAACTGAAAAATAATGTACATTTCAGAGTTATAAACTGTGTTACTACATCCTCTTAAGCATTATTTGGCAGTCTTACGCGCAGCTCCTGTGCATAGAAGTGTCGCCCGCTATCATTCAGAGGTAAATGCGCAGTCTGCTCCGGGAGGGGGGAGGTCTCATTCAGATGGTCACAGATCACTCAGTTTCCACTGGTTTTCTCTGCAAATAGGCTTGTTTTGTTCAGAACAGATTAATTCAGTATATATTATGTTCTATCAACATATGTTGTTTGATGTTCTATCACACAGAGAAGTTCAGATCCAATTATGTAAAATTGTTGTGTATTAGTACACTGTGAACAGTTTTCCATCTTTACATTTTGAGCTCTCTACGGCTGTGTGTTGCTTCTACCAAAACGTGGAAGGTCTTGTTTTGATCAGTAGACTGTCTGGTTCCAGAATAAGTCATAATTGTCAATATTTTCTGAGATTTTGTATTTCTATTCCTCAAACCAAGTATCCCCCCACCTCCCCTTTTCAGAATGTAGGAGGGGGTATAAAAAACATTTTTTTTCACATCAGAGAATGCTTCACATCATTAGAAAGCTGAGAAAGTCTCAGCTTCTAAGGGATACCAAACACTTGGCAAACAACACAACAGTGAAGAGTACCCATGGGTTACATTTTGTTAAACAAAACAATTCCATGATTTATTTTGTATCAAAAATAAACCAATTGTTTATTTGTTCTATGCTTTCATTTATTTTTTACATTGAGTACATTACATTGAGTGTTCTAAAACTTTTGACCGGTAGTGTATATATAGATATACTGTTTAGATTGCTGACCAAAGTACATCAAGACAAATACTGGCAAACTGCTCTGATCAAATAAGCTGTGCAATGGGGTATTTTGAGCAGAAAAGTGAGTCTGCATGATAGATGGACTACAGGTGTTGGGGGGAGAGGAGTCTGTGCTGTGCAAGAAAACCCAAAAAAAAGGTTTATGCATTGGCACAGGTAGTGAGGGAAATTATATTTTTTATATTAGATTTCCCAGCGATGTTTAATATTAAAAAACTTATAGTCAGCAGATTAAAGATGTTCTTTTTCAGCACGTGCAAATTATACATCAGAGGAGTCAGAATTTCAACTGTCATTATTTCCACACTAACATCAATTTGACTTTATCCACTTCATGTGAGGATCAAAGATTTGTAAACAGTAGGACTTTCCAGGGGAATCTTTTTCCACTAAGGTTGACAGCTAAAATGGTTAAATTAAGGACTTCATCCTTCATGGATAATACATTGACGCTGTGCAGTTGGAGGACTCGATGTTAGATAAGGATTGTTATCTTTTCAAATTTCGCAGATGTATTGCTTTTCCAAGTAATCAATACTGAATGTGGCCACAGACTGAAGTGGCTGCTGTGACATTTGCATGTTATTTCACTGCCAATGCCAACAGAACGGATTGAATTACACACACAGCTGTATTTAAAATGCACCAGTGTAATTGCTATTGAAATGGACTGAAATTCCTTCTGGCTGTTTTATCCCATCTAGACTATGCCCCCTTTGTTTGCCATGGAACTATAATTACATCTCATTTACTCCATTAATAAATAAATGTGTATATGAATAATTACAATCAAATATGCTTTATGAAATATTTTCTTCTGTATGACCTAAAATATAAATCTTAGGATATCTGCTGTTGGGGATGTCTCATAAATTTTCAAATCAGTGAAAAGTGATGGAAAAACATTCATTATTGCAAAAAGGTGTTTGTGTTTTTATGTTTTAATGCATAGTTTTTTCTTGTTTGTTTACACTATGTATAAGGCTTGCTTGTGAACGTGTGTGCTCGTATATTTAAGTGTCAAAGGATGCTTACCGCCACAGATCTCTCCGTCGATGTCCTCACACTGCCGGTCGTCACACTCGCAGGTCTTCCCCTGGACTCTCTTATCTCCTGGCGGGAAGCAGGTGCACTGTCCGCACTCACAATGCCCTGCAACACACAGCTCTGTCAGTGCACTCTTTGCTCCTCCGGTACCTCTGGTTCTCAATTCACTGCAGTCATTACTTGAGCTTATTGAACCCTTAATTCGTAAACCAAGTGTTTGGTATATAGGGTTTATTTTTATTCCATTCCATTATAATTTTGATGATTATGATTTTTATTTTTCATTATAATTCTTTTAATTTTTGCATGCCATGCTTAATACATTAATTGCTTATATCCCATTGAGCTTTGCATTCATATAATAATATTTTTAATGTATCTTTAGTAAAACTATGCCTCAGATGAAATGTGCATATTTTAACCAAGTTAGGATAAAAGCAGATTGTCACAAGCCTTATTGCTGAGGTTGTTTCCTGTTGTCATGTATGCATATGTTTCAGTGTTCCCTCCTTATGAAGCTGAAAATGTCACATATGGCTATTTGATACTGTAGTCTTTAAAGTCTTCTGTTTATAAGATAAACAAAGGAAAGCTTGAAGAGAGGTACCATCAAATGTTGTAATGATGTTCTATTTAAAATGCAGTTTCGGAGAAAAGGACTTAATCAGTGTTAAAATGTATATAAGAAAAGCCAGGGAGAAATCTAATTTTATATTTTATGAAATTGGAATGAATGAAAAGCACATGTTCACTGAACTATGGAGATGAGAATCAGTATTTACTACTCAGTCACTTAAAACCATCTGGAATGATCAAAACTGTTCATAAACTGTACTTACACCAGTCCATTTTGAAAAACATTTCTTGGTATGGATATATTTGTTTATTTATTAATGTATTTTTCCATTTAAACAATCAATATAAATTGCCCTCCCAATCCCATTTTAACTTCTGTTGATTTCTTCTATAGGTAGACATAACTTTGGACTTCTTGGAGTATCTGCTGATCTGCTTATTTTTTTGTTAGATTTAACAAACCTGTTGAACATGATTTTGGTTTTACTCAAGTAAATTTTAAGTGCAGTTTTCCTACTTGTATCTGAGAGTTTTTTAATTTGAAGCTGCAGGTCTTCAGGTGTTTTTGCAATTATGATCCACAAATGATAAGTTGTTCAAATAAGTTCTGTTTTACTTGATTCCTTTTTCTTACCAGTCCAAAGTCTTGAACACTTCTTCAAGAGATTTTCTCCTTGACGTGCTCCTTTGCACATCTTGATTTTGTCAGTATCTTGGTGCAGTTGAATTATTGATACAATATTGTTGTAGATATATTTAATAAGAGTTTGATGTCTGAGTTTCTCGTAGTCAACAAACCCCAGGCACAGAGGAAGCTCATATTCTCTGCATCTTTCCAATACATTCTGTACAACTTGTATATGATCCATTGTATTATATCCATTTCTGAATCCTGCTGCTTCTCTTGGTTGAGTCAAGTCCAGTGTTTCCAGTGTTAATATATTTGTAAACACTTTGTATAAGATGGGAAGTAGACTAATGGGCCTATAGTTCTTCAGATCTTCGTCTGTAGCCTGTTTCTGTAGCATTCTTCCACTCTTCTGATAATTTAGTTTTTTGATTGTTGTGCTATCATACTTTTTCAGGGCAATGATTGGATTATTTCCTATTTGGAGGCTTTGTTTTGCATTTTTTTATGTACCCATTATTTCCAATGATTTCTTTAGTTAGGTTGTTGTTAAACTTTCTTACATCTTCAGTAATATGTTTCCTTTGTGTTTTAAGTGGCACAATGTAGCCTAACTTTTGATTTGAGGTCTTGACTGTATTTCATTTCTCTCCTTCAGAAGTTCTCTTGTTTCTTGGGATTTTTTTATCTTGTGATGTATTGAGTCCTCTGAATTCTCTTTCAAGTTCCATGGTGTCACTTGTTATTTTATTGCATTATTGTGATGCATCTAGGTCTTCCTGTTGATCATAAAATAGACTACAGTATATTGGTTCTTCAATTCTAATTTGTACTCCGCTTGGCAGTTTCTGAAGTTCATGATGTCGATTGGCTTGTTTGGTTTCTTCATTAGTTTTCTTCTTTCTACTTTGGTATTGAGATTAATTAAGCACCAAAACTGTTCTATGGTCACTTCCAGTATTGAATCTGTTTAGGGCCATGCAGTCTTCTATTATATTTATAAATTAAGATGTAATATATTTCACACTTTCCCCCATTTGGACTTCTCCAAGTCCATTTTCTTGTTGGCTTTTTATTGGAGGGAGTTTGTGATAAAGATTTGCATTTTCTGCATATGCCACTAATGTATCACCTCTTACATTCCTATCTCCATATCTATATTTGCCTACTGAGGTCTCATATTTTTGCCTTGAAGTCTCATGTTACTGTAAAGGGAAGCTGAGAAATGTTTCAGCCGGATTGGGGCCTTTATTGATACCAGTCAATGCTAAGGTATAGAATGTAAGGTATATAAATACATAAAATATGTACTCTTTCATTTGCTGATAAATGGCAGAAATCACATTTTAAGAGATCTGTGCTCTTCCTTACTTACGGTACTTATGGTAATAATCAGACTTATTTTTCTGGCATTGAAAAGTATGATGGTAATTATAGCCTTACAGAAAACTCAGAAGGAAGTCCTGCACTTTAATATCAATGTAGTTGATTTTCACGTGGTTCACCGTGGCAACCAGAAAGATGTGCGTCACAACACTTTGCTTAAAATTAAAAATTGTTAAACTTTGTGCCTCAGGAAAATAGTAACTGTTATTTCCACTTAAAGCATATTGCCTGCATGCAAATTCTCAGGGGGCAAAAAAATAATCCTCTGATTCTTCAACAGTATTGTTCTTGATGTTAATCACCTTAATATGGAAATATTATGTTTTCTCATCCAAATACAAATGGTCAAAATGGCACTGCACATACATTTGATGCTAACATTTATAGTTCTCTTGGAATATTTTCTTTCTGCATTTAGAAAATTTAAATAAAGATGCAAACTACATCATAACCACATGCATTGGATAAGAGTGTCAGCTAAATGACAATAATAATAATAATAATAATAATAATAATAATAATAATAATAATAATAATAATAATAATAATAATAATAATAATGCATCTATTGGATACTGAACAAACTGTAAAGTACACTTTCAAAAAGCTATTTCCAGGATTATTCTGTGTGTGTGTTGGGTGGGGGGGCATATAATTGTTTTGGGTTTCATGATGAACAAAAATAAATCTCTCACTGAGGTGCTTGAGATGAAAATTGATTTACTTGAAAATGTCAGCTGCATTACAGATTTAATCACCAAAATGTTAAGTATATGCCGTTCCAGTTATAGATTACCACATCATTCATTGTGAAAAAAATGAATATTTACTACTACCTAAGAATGTCTAGGGCTTGTTCAGACGGCCCTGGGTTTAAATTGTGAGACCACTGTTGTTCTGCTAAAGGCATGAAGGTAAACAACAAACCTGCGATTAATCTCCCTGCATAGTAACCTCTCAGCCTGCTTTGCAGATAACGGGCGTCTTCTTGTTCTGGCTACCATGGAAACAGATGATGTCATGACATGCTCGCCTTATCGATTAACTTTCACCTCACCACGACTCGTCCATTTATTACTTAGCAACGGTGTCATTTTTATTGATTTGCCTCAACATTTAAGTCTGTCCTAAAATAGTTGATTCTTGAATAAAACGTGTAAGGTATTAAAAACTTGTAATAGATTCAAAGTCTGGCACAAGTTGTTTTTCTTTATTGTTTTTTTTACATTTCTTTATTGTAATTGTAGGTTTTTCTACTAACTACAATGACAAAAGACGTTGACGTTAATTTAAAATAAAACTTTCCACTTACTCTAAGGTAAATGTATATTTACTTTTTGCTAACAATAAGAAGAAAATAGTAGATTACAGACTTTCACTAAATATCAGACTAATAAAAATTACTCATCACTAATTAAAATAGTTGGGTTATAAAACTTTGTGTCCGGTAGTCTGTCAAGTGCATGCAGACTTTCAAAGGCAGGTCTATGATAATACATGTTATTGAACATGGCACTGTTTTTTCTACAGCCTTTTTTAAATAACTGGAAAGAACACCTTTGTTTTTAATACAAACTTACATATTTACAACTTTTATCATTATGATCATTTTTAATAATTTAATATTTTTTCATTTATATCTGACCAAATACCAAAATTCACTTTTGTATTTGATTTGCCATTTAGACCAGAAACATAACTCAATGACACTTAAAGACACTTCACTTGATCAGCTAGCACTATCATTTTGGGATTTATTTGGCTGGGCAGACACTGTTTGTCACACTACAATTGTATTTAAATTCCCTTTATCCACTGTTGTCCTTAATGTTTTCTAACTCTGTTCTGTGCATTTATTATCTGCGTTGAAAAACCCAGATCTTGTTATTACTTGGTTTCTATATTATTCTTCTGCTTATTATTATTATTATTATTATTATTATTATTATTATTATTATTATTATTATTATTATTATTATTATTATTCTCGTTTCCGACCACTTAAAAGTAAACGCATCCCCTCCTACAGTTTTTCAGCTATCAAAATTACACTCTGTGCACTTTTTGCACTATATCTGAAAATGGTTGCTATTTCTTTTGGTGTAGGTCTGTGGTCTACCTTCAGACCTACATGCCACTTCTTGTGAAAGTGAAAGTAGTTTATAACTCTCTAACGGTTGTAAATACAGTCATGGTATGTATTGAACACGTATAGGAAACCTATTGTGCGTTATCTGACCATGCCCTTTTTATTGACCTTTGACCTTTCTGGAGCCAGATACTAATAAATTAATCTTATCCATGGTGCTCTCAGATATTGAACATCTCATTAGTCCTGGAAGGAAGCTGTTCTGAGAAATGTTACTATGGAGCATAGATAGGAAAGTGTGTATGAGGTTTCCAAAACGGCTAACAGTTTTCCGATCGGAGCTTTGGATCATGGGATATTTGAAGGCTTATAACTCCTTACGGGTGGCAGATACGATGATGGTCACTATAGAACATGTATAGGAAACCATATGGGCTGTATCCATGCATGACCTTGAACTTGACCTCTGACCTCTCCTTCAAGGTCAAATCACATTTTCTTGCATTTCTGGGTTTACAGCATGCAAAATCCACCAAAGTCATCATGAATCATGTCATAGGGGACCAAATGTGTTCTTTTGAAAAAATAAAGTTTGAGCTTTTACCTTTCCTTCAGGGGTCAAAGGTCAATTAAATGTTATTTTGTCTAATAACTGCTTTCTGATTGAAGACAGAATCACATTTACTATTGGGCACGTATAGGAAACCATGAGTGGTCTATGTGAAAATGTCAACATTTTTGACCTTTGACCTCTCGTTTCAGGTCAAATGCAATTGTTTTAAGTTTTTGCTCTATAACCCCTCACAGAGAGGAAATAGGCCTTAGGTATATATTGAACACATATAGGAAACCATAGATGGGCTTTAAAAATATGCCCTTGAGATTGACTTTTGACCTTTCCTTCAAGGTCAAATTCACTATGATGATTAAAAATCTAATATTTTCTCCTAGACGCAAGGCTCAAAACTGATATCTGACTTCAGATTTGTAATGAACATCATATGTTTACTTCTAAAATAGTCCAAGCACCTTCATTTTGACCTTTGACCTCCCCTTAAAATGCTTATATTGCCCTATAGAATGCAGATAGGCTAATGATTGCTATAGAACTCAGACAGGAACTCATATGTGGTCTACTTTAAAATGTCCTCAATTGTGACCTTTGACCTCTCCTTAAGGTTAAACTGAGAACGGGCTCATAACTGCTTACAGATTGCATTCACACTCATACTTATTATGGGACACATACAGTGGGGGAAAAAAGTATTTGATCCCCTGCTGATTTTGTACGTTTGCCCACTGACAAAGAAATGATCAGTATATAATTTTAATGGTAGGTGTATTTTAACAGTGAGAGACAAAATAACAACAAAAAAATCCAGAAAAACGCATTTCAAAAAAGTTATAAATTGATTTGCATGTTAATGAGGGAAATAAGTATTTGACCCCTTCGACTTAGTACTTGGTGGCAAAACCCTTGTTGGCAATCACAGAGGTCAGATGTTTCTTGTAGTTGGCCACCAGGTTTGCACACATCTCAGGAGGGATTTTGTCCCACTCCTCTTTGCAGATCCTCTCCAAGTCATTAAGGTTTCGAGGCTGATGTTTGGCAACTCGAACCTTCAGCTCCCTCCACTCCAGGACCTTAATGTGCTTCTTCTTGAGCCACTCCTTTGTTGCCTTGGCTGTGTGTTTTGGGTCATTGTCATGCTGGAATACCCATCCACGACCCATTTTCAATGCCCTGGCTGAGGGAAGGAGGATCTCACCCAAGATTTGACGGTACATGGCCCCGTCCATCGTCCCTTTGATGTGGTGCAGTTGTCCTGTCCCCTTAGCAGAAAAACACCCCCAAAGCATAATGTTTCCACCTCCATGTTTGACGGTGGGGATGGTGTTCTTGGGGTCATTCCTCCTCCTCCAAACACGGCGAGTTGAGTTGATGCCAAAGAGCTTAATTTTGGTCTCATCTGACCACAACACTTTCACCCAGTTCTCCTCTGAATCATTCAGATGTTGACAAACTTCAGATGGGCCTGTACATGTGCTTTCTTGAGCAGGGGGGCCTTGCGGGCGCTGCAGGATTTCAGTCCTTCACGGCGTTTCTTTGTCAGTGGGCAAACGTACAAAATCAGCAGGGGATCAAATACTTTTTTCCCTCACTGTATATAGGAAACTATGTATGATCTATCTCAAAAAGGCCAATGTGATGATCTTTGACCAGCATCTAAGGTCAAATTACATATGTTCTCATAAATCCTCCCACAGAAGAACTATGAAGCTGCTTTCCAGCTACAATTCTTTAAAATATATTTCACATACTGAACTGCTCATATTGATCAGACACTCATTTAAACGGTCTAAAAAAGGCAGTTTTTCAACGCAGATGAAGTTTCCAGAAACTCCTAAATCTAGTTTATGTATTCTTCCTGCAAATTATGCAACTTAGCAGGCTGCTGGGTTTGTTTTTGACATGTCAATGTCATTCTCATCTCACAAACACTGTAAACAGCATGGAAAATCTGACTTCTACAGTTCTGCTCATTCCCACAAAGCGCAGCCATCTTCAACATTAAATGACAGTAGTGCTCACAAAGCAAGAACAGAAAACTGGAACCTTGCTGTTTGTATCTTGATGTGTTTTATGATGCATGAACCCGTGGAGGAAACAGAGGTTAATGCAAATTAGGAAATGCAGAGACAAAGGAGACTCCCTTTGATTTCTGCTCCCTTCAAAAGCAACCTCAATTATACTCAACCTAGAAACCACAGCCAAAATATTTAAATGGAAAGTCTCAGGACTGGGAATAGGGGTTACTTCTTGTATACAGAGTTATGAATGTATGGAACACTAAACTAAAAAGCCATGTTGTGGATCCTTCAAGGAACAGGCAGATGTGGTTATTTTCTGTGTATGTATTCCAACAATAGTATTTAACTTTGCCCCTACATTTCACATGTGACTTCATCAGAATTTAACCTTCATTAGAGACAAGCGGTAGCATCACAGCAAATAAAACTCTAGGAGATAACTTTACACTCCTTGTTCACAACTGTTAGATGATTAATCACAGCTAAAGGCTGCTGTGAAGCTTTGTGCAATACCCAATTGAATTAGTTTCAGTGCCTATCACCCATATTAGATAAAGCACCAAAATATTTCACGTTTCTCAGCTGCTAACAGGGCAAGCTTGCTTAACCTTCACAATGCAATGCAGAAATGCCCAACTGAATTTGCAGCTATTGTGACAAGCCATTTAATGTAAAGCAATGATGTAGGTGTGCTTTCCCACTGGAAACAAAATAATAATCTGTCTCTGTTAGGATGTAATGTTTCTCTCTGAAATAATTTGCTGTCTGTGTCTGTAATACAAATGATTTAGGCCATGCTTTCAGTATTGTGGTGTTGCTCCATCAAATATATCACCGGTTTCTTTTAGCTTATGTATTCAGTCTCCCTTCATGTGGGCGAGTGCCTGTGCTTGTTCATTCCTTAAGAAAACGCAAGCTATCAATCAGCTGTACAATTCCCAAAATAAGTGTTTCATGTTATCTCCAGTGTGTCTCTTATGGCCTAAAATAAAATCAATTCTCCCTTCAGAGTACTGCTAGACAGAATTCCTTGGAGACTGATATAGTACGCCCATGCACCATATTTATATAATTTCATTTAACATATGTAACTCAGAAATATGTTATATATATTGGAATATTTTGCATTATGGTAAGTGTATTCAAAATGTGTGTGTCCTTACGGAGGGGGGTGTATATAATAGAATGTATATAATATAAAACACTGGGTCTTAACTAGTTTCTAATTGAAACCAACCAATAAAACCTGCAGGAACCCAGTCCTCAAGGATTTGAGTTGCCCATCCCTGTAAAAAGCATTTATAGCTAAGTGACTAAGAATATACTACTGTCATCATTATTGCATATTTGTACTGATATTGGATTTCAACACACTTAAAAAATGGATTAGATGTATTTCAGTCTGTACAAAACAACTCTCTCTCTACAGTATATACTATTCATCACTTAAAAGGGGTGCATGTTTAAATTCCTGGTCAGTTGCTCATCCTCGAGGTTTGATTTTTTTTTTCTTACTCTCACCTGAATATCTAATTCTTTCTTATTTTTTGTTCTTCAAAGACATGGCTTCCATCACATTTAAATTAGCCACACTGCTTTCCCTTTTAATTACTTCCAAAAAAGTTAATGAAACTGAGGGCATGATTCTATTGTGTAGAGTGCTGTGGAGAGACAGCGTTTATCTGTACGTCTTTGTCAATAGGAATGCTATAATCCTGCTGTTTTTCGTCATCTGGCCTTAGCTGAGCCATAGCATTTTCCTGAACCCTTCAATCAACGGAAACGAAAGGTCAGAGAACAGCGAATGAGTCATGTTTTTTATATGGCGTGTCCTAAAACATTCACTAATCAGTGACTGAAGCACTTAAAAAGGATCAGGAGCAGAACTCATATCATATGCTCTGCATTAGTGTTAAAGCACAACTAATGCAAAAAAACACGTACAAATTTAAAATGGTAGTCTATGCCAAAATAAGTCATACATTTGCACACACTTCTCTTTTGCACTATCCAAATGGAAAATTACATTCTACATTTCTACAACATTGTAGTATAGCCAATACATAGAAATAGTAAAATCTAATATCATGTTTCTTTTTCACATCAACATCAGGTAGTAGTGCACTAATGATTGACAAGCAGCATTGTGTATGGTGTCAGTTTAAATCAGGTTAGATCCTTATCCCTAGAATAAATTAAACATAGGGTCACTTGGTTCACAATTTAGATTTTTGGACATTATACTTGGACATGTATCTTAGTTCTGCCTGTTCTCATTTGAAACTCATGGTGTAATAAAATCAACTCTTCAGTGGTCTATCAACATTTATCCAAAAGTAAAAGTTAATGTTTTTGGCTGAAGGCTTCAACTAACTAGCACACAAGAAGGTTTAAAAGTAAGACGAATTTGGATAAGTACAGTTGCAGAAGTCATAAACAGTGTATGCTCATGGTCAAAAGTTCCAGCTTAATTTTGGCAATTAGTGGCCTCAGGATACAAAGAGTATCAACAGAATAATAACTGAATAATCTTTTAAGGAAACAATCTGGCAAGACCTTGTGTTGAAGAAACGCACACACAATCCCAAGTGCACATTGACTAATTTGGAAACCAGTGAAACTGGCATTGAATATTACATAAATAAATTAATAAATGTATTGAAAACACAGGTAAATCCAAGCCCAAGTATGAATAAAATCCTCACACACATGAGAAAATGCAGAATGCAGACCACACCTAAATCATGAAATAAAGACCTGGAATAACCACAGTGAAACAACACTGGAACCATTAACATCTTGGCTTGTAGGACTTGCAGATGCTTTTAAAGGAATTATTAATTTTCTATAAAACGGGGAGGTGCAGAAAACACCCCTAATTGTTTAAAGTAGCAATCTTCTGTGCCTGTTCAGGGCACAAAAGGTAGGGTAACAATTAAGCAAATAATGTTCAGATAGGGAAATAAGAGATCAAGTAGAGTTAAAACCAGAACATGTTGTGCCTCCCTAGAAACAGAATTGAAGAACTCTGGCTTAAGTCAATGCTTTCCAACCCAGGACCTAGAGAACCCTAATTGGTCTCCCTAAATCATTTGTTTCTTAAGCCTAGGTATGGAAAAGGTTTCATTTACCAAGTTTCTTAAATTAAGAGAAACGTGGGGCTGAAGGCAGAAAGTTATTGAGCTATTTGTTCCATATTATCTCTAAATGATCAAAACATCTGTGCAGTTGTAGAGTTTTTATAAAATGATGGTTTATGTGTGACCTATAAAACCTCCTGGACTGGGGCACTCTGGGACCAGGGTTGGAGACCTCTGACTTAACATAATGGACAGGCACACGTTCACCAGCTTTGAGTGTCAAGCACATCCAAGCCTGGTCCAGGACAGATACTGATGTCTTCTCGTTTTCAATACCAATTATTGATTGAATTAGTCAGGCGTAAAAGCATTATTACCCACTGATTAACAGATCATTTAAAAAAAGCATGGCCTGGGACTAGCCAGGATCAGGGTTGGGGGAGGAGAGGGATAGATGCATCCTTCTGTCAATCGACTGTCATAGCTGATGATTTACAGGGAGTCATATTGGATTCTCTGAGTCTATTCCCATTCATACTCGGCTACAGAGCCTATAAAAGCAACGTAGCTTAAAAGAATATCACGCACTTCAGTACAAGGTGACTAAATTCCTACCAGGTAAACACATCATTCTGCTCCTATTTAGCACAACGCTCAAACCAACTATTAGGGCTGCAAAGGATTGATTGCAATCACCACTCTGAGCATAATTTGAAATGATTTACGTTTTAATAGATAGCTCATCAACTCAGCAGATTCAGGAAGGTTTTGGATGCCCATCAAAGAAAAGTCGTCAACATCTGCAAGGCAAATTGGACCTTTTTACTCGTTTAAAAAACCGCCTGGAAAGTATGATTTATTTCACACAGTGATTGCTGCCCAGGATAATTAAACAGGAAGCATTCTTCGCATACTGTAGTTTGTTGGAAAAATTAGTGAAATGCTTCAGTGTCCTCATGAATGTTTAATAAGGCATGTATCAAAACTTCCTTCAGTGCATTTGTATTATTCAGATTAGTCTTTTAAAGATTCTCCAAGAGTATGACTTGATTTTATTATTATTATTATTATTATTATTATTATTATTATTATTATTATTATTATTATTATACTAATATTATTCATCTTTACCAAAAGCATTGCCTTCCTTTTCTTTTTCATCACACCATGATTATTTAAAAAAAAATGGTATACAAAATACATTGTCTATAAAATAACACTTCTTCAGTCAGGAAAAAATCAGCACAATCAAATAATCCAATATTCACAATCCACTGTAGATGAATTGGTATAGATTTGGAAATGCATCTATATAATTATTTATACTATTGCTCACCTTCCAGTAAATGTCATGGGCAGAGTTTTGTAGCTGTTCAAATGCCCACAAGGCAAATAAAAACCGTAACAATCCTTTAAACTCCCATGGTAAAATCACTGTATACTGCACCCTGCATGTCAAGATGTTGATGGTCTTGTGTTGTAGGAACTGTTTTGTGTGTTGCCGAATACAACTGCTACAAAAATGCCTTTTATTTCTCCCAGTTTTTTTTTGTTTTGTTTGTTTAAATATACAGTAAACACATTTGGAGTAAGGAAGGGATTTTGGATTGGAATATGAAAAAATCCTGGTTGTGCTTATCTGGTATCCGATATTCCTGCTCAAGGTAGAAGTGTTCCGCTTTTTTTACTAGGGGCCGCTGATATTAATTATCAAGGGATTGATTTGCAAACCCTGGAATATTTGTTTTACGTCTTGTGGGGAGCTTAAATGGTATCCATGCGGTACATATTTTAAAGCTCAGCACATGATTAAAAAAGCAGGTGTTTCCTCAAGGAAATTCCAGTGTAGAAAGAATTTGAAATCTGCAAGGTATTATTCTGAGGAAGAACAAATGCTTTAGACTTATATTTCCAAAATGTGTCACTAGTGCTTGTCGGCATTGGTATGTGAAAAAGTCAAAATACCATCCCACATCTGTCCCAACACACACACACACACACTGGCACTCACACATTGAAAACACTGATTTTAACTGATTAGCTTGTTACAGCAATATCTTCAAAGCAGGTTAACTGTAATTAAAATTAAACCATCAAATGAAAAGGGAGTGAGATGTGCCCAGGATAGTATGATAACAGCTATCAGTTGACAGCCTACATTTTTAATTATGTGAATGAAATACAGCATCAAGGCAGTAGGTGTTATTACCTGCTGCCTTTGGCAAATACCTTGGAAACTAAATCTGTTCCACACCTGATGGTGCTCCCTTGATGTGTACAATTTTCAAATAAATAGATGCATAAAATAATAATTTGCCCCAGTGCCCCTTTCCATGGATTGCTTTTTATCTCAGATCCACACAAAAGGAGTAATACACCGATAAAAGGGATCCGGCTATTGTGATGTTCTGCGTTGTATTTTGCAAATGTTTTACAGCATTCATTATGACAGGAATGTTTGTTAGGAAAAGGGTTGTGTAGTTGCTAGGTGACAGAGGGGCAGATTGGGTTATGGCTTCTTAGCACAAAGGTGTAATTAAGTGTGCAAGCAAGACAGGCCAAATTACAATAAATGGCTCGGACTACTATTAATGCTTGCATCTTTCTGTACGTAACAGCTCTCTCTCTCTCTGTGTCCTTCAGTCAGATGTTTCCACAAGTCTTATTTAGGACAAATTGCAAGTTCAGATGAATTCTTTACCAAGACTCCATGAACTAATCACCAATAAACCAAACAAATGTTTAGCATACTTTAAAGGTTTCAGAAGAGATGTATTATGTACTATAAGTGGTTGAGATCATCCCTTTGTCAATTAAATAACCATGTTTTGCACAAACTGTGACCTAGATACTGTAATTAGTATTTTTACAAGAGACTTGACTGCATCTTTTTACCATCTGCTGATGAGGTTTGACTTGAATGACATGATTTCAATCTGGTCCTTTAATTTTCCAGTGCCTCTGTCACTTCTTCAATCAGCAGTACAGAAGGCTTCTTCATGAGTTGACATTGAAACACTAGCATGCTCATTTCATGTTTACCTCTGTAACTGAAAATACAAGTGCTGATTATAAATACAGTGTTGCTCGTGACAACTTGAGTCTTTCATGTGCTGGATCCAATATGACATTTATCATATGAAATCAGAAATTCGCCTGGGAAGTTGATTGTACATTGGATGCATCAAAACTGCACAAGTTTATAAAATAATAAATACAAAATAATAATAAAAAAAATGCACAGAGAATGAGTTTCTGCATTCCACAAATGCGTGTCTCAGTTCATAATCATTGGTAAATGTAATTTGTAACTAACCACTTATCGCAAGACACACAATATTTCAACCTACTCCAATTTTAAAAATGTTTGATGAAAAACATAAATACTTAAATGGGGAATGTTTTTTCAGAAATATGATTTCAGTTGATTCGTTTCTCAGTCATGAAAAATAAACAAATGGAATTAATAGATTTGCTCTCTTTGTGTAATAACTACCGCTGTGACTTTAGAGGACTAGGCTCTGGCTGCTTCCATTTAGTTCAAGGGCAACCATATGAAAAGGAACGGAAATGCCTCAGGGGTCAATACAGGTAAGAAAGGAAAGTGCAACCCTAGGGTAACACTGATCGACTGAAAGTGCAATCCAGGAAAATAAACTGGCAAGGAAATCCTGCCAAACATAATTCTGGTGCACAAAAGATTCTCTGAAAGAGAGGCATTTTGAACTGCATTTTGTATGCTGTGACTTTGATTAAAGAAATGAAGAAATATTTTGAGCATGTAGAGAGAAGAATTTAAAGGTACATGGGGAAAGCTCTCCTGTGAAACAACCTGATTATTGAAATCCTCTCCTTCTGATACTCTCAACAACAGGAGGTTGGTCTGTAGGGGAAAGAGGGTGTTTGGACTGGTTTATAAATCTCTTGTAAGGGTTTCCTTGCCAAAGGTTTTTCCCAAATATCTTGCACTGACAAAGCAATGCCATGTGCAAAAGCTAAAACTCACTAACTAATAAAAGTAAATGTCGGAAAATGATTATTTGCTCATTTACCGAAAATAGATTTCTCACAACTATAATGTATTATTATTATTAAAACATAGAAAAACTATCTGAAGTATCTCAGTGAAGTATATCTCAATATAGATGCAGGAATGAAAGTGAGGCCTTATCATCTCGATTGCTCACTGGCCTAAAGTACATTTGCTCAAATGCTTTAAGGGAATTTAGATATCCAGCTAATTTTCGATGTATAGTCTTCTACTGAGCATCTAATGGCTAGTGTTGTGTACAGGCAATGTTTAATAAATCAATAGTACTGGAGGAATTAAATGTAATTAACAGGAAGCCTTAATCTTTCTTCCCTGGCATAACACGCAATGCACCTCTGTGACCCTATTTTGTTTAAAATGTTGCATAGAACTATAGATTTCCCTCTTTCTTATCCAGGTTTCCTACCATGTATAATCCCTCTTCGTTACACTTTCTTATTAATATGGTAAATTTCCGAAGGTGTTGCAGTGTAGATTATATCTGTAATATTCTCTGTCCTGGTGAGGGATGTATAACACTCTGCTCTCCACTATGTTCATTATTGGCTTTATTTTTTGTAATTCTCTCCAGTCTGGGATGAATGCCAGTCTCAGCATTATTTCAGGTGCTTTATTAAAGACATATACAGACCCACAAGCTCCAGGGATAAGGCATCAGGGCAATATATCAAGATCCACTTCCATCAAACCTGTGTTTGTTCATTTGCCTCTTTATAGTACACTGTACTCTTAATCTTAATTGGCGTTCCTTTTCCTTATAGCAACACTAAATCAATTCCTTATATAAATGAACAGTAAATCTAAAGAGCACTGAGAACACTAGGTTACCACTGTAATTATGGTTCTCTGAACAGAACCGGCTCCTACCCCTTTATTATATGCACTTACCAGTCAAATTCAAACGGTTACTCAGAAAGAAAACACTTTATCTTTTAAAGCTTTGCTAATCTTTTTAATCTTGATTTCTAAATGAAGACCTCTGCATTGAATGTGAATGAAGAAATCGCCTTTTTTTGTCACCTCTAGTTTTGGTGACTTAAGGTCTCTATATATGTCTAAGGAGAAGCATGTTGACTTAAAGGGAAGACGCATGGAGATTACCTAAAGCATTTATACATGGTACTTACTTGAAGCATAAACAACTGTGAGAGATTAAATTGAGTCTAACTTCAAGAACAAGGCACATAATTGATTACTTATCTTTTAAATAGTGTTGGTATTGGGAAGTACAATATTAATGGGAATAATTTGGTCCCAGTGACAGGTGTGTAACCTTCATGCATTTGCGTTTTCCTAAGAATGATGATCATCTGTAGTTGTTTTGATGTATTGTATTCCCTCAGGTCACTGGACAAGCTTTAATGGCAGTGAGACGCATGCACAGAAAAATTATTAAATAGATCTTGTTTCTTCAGTGCTGCAGATAGCACAGTCTGCTTAGAAATAATCGTGTTAATGTTAAACCGTTTTTGGTAGATGACTTATATGAGAATGACTTTTGACATGTACAGTAACTGTTGCAAAAAATACACTTTTACAGTAAGGGAGAGTATCAGAGACTCAACAAATCTTGCATTTATTCACTCTGTGTTAAAAGCAGCACAACTGTCATGTAATCTCTACCGACATGGTCTATTGTGAAACAATATTTAGAAAAGGGTGGGTAGAAGGTGGGAGTTAATGACATGTAATTAAAGGTCAAACACAAATGCAGAAAGACCCTTCACAAATTACACCATGGTAGGTTGAACCCATCATATGTCAATTACCAATGCATTACTATGGCTCTGAAAGACCATTTCCAATTTACCTTTCTATTCTTAGCCTGAATCCAAGGACCAATTTCGTATTTTGATAAATCAAAGGAGAACTGAATCATTTCTCTGCTCCGATTAATTTTCCTTCCGCTTTTCCCTTTTCTCCCATACAGTTTGACATTATTATTTTTGCACAGCGGGGACCGTCTTCACAAAGGAATCTAAAGCCTTATCATAATTAAATGTTTTATTATATAAAAAAGGGAGTAAGAAGTTGAGAGGCCCAAAATGGCCAGTCACTCATTTGATTTACAATGAGCATCTAAGTTGGCAAAAGATTAATCAGAATAGCAATGTAGACATTAACATTTGTACGTGTGTGTGCTAAGCTTTGTTCCACGCAAAAGGTTTGGAACCAAGGTCATATATGTTGTTTATATCTTCACCTGTATCTAGAAGCTTCTAGAAAGGTGTCCTCAGTTGTTTTTAGCAATGTTGTTCTACCAATGTATGTTTTAGTCTTTCCCTTGGCATTAGTTAAAGTAGCAGGCCACCTCTGCTGCCCTCATTGTTTTCTGTCACATCTGGCTGTGGTTCTTTGTGTTCCACATGGTCAGTTTCTCCACAGGTGTGATGGCAAATACAGCATGCACAGGTGACAAGGGTCGTATTATCCTTTCGCAAACACATCTGCAGGCTAAGCAAGAAGGCAATGGCCCTTGTTGGTCCTGAGATGGTGGTTGATGTTATTCAAGTGTGTAAACAGGCTGAAGGGGGCTTTGTGATATTGAATGTGACCGGCTGTCTTTCTCTAGTGTAGCAGATAACAAGTGGTAATGGGAAAATGCAAATCAAAATTAATCTTCTTCTTTGAATAAAGGTCTTAATTTCAGACATAATTATTATCGTCATTAAATCTCTTTGAAACTTAGAAACGTACGGTTGACATGTTAAATAGTACTGATTATTCTGTGAATAGTATCACAGGCACATGAAACGTTAATCTTATACACTGTCATAAAAACCCTCAAAAGTGCTATCCTCTGTCTGAATCGTGCCCCTCAGTTTCACATTAATTTTTCATGTCCTGAGATCGTTGAAAAATCAACTGAAAGGAATTTTTTCATTTAGGCATAATGTGTTGTTTTCATTTATAGATACTTTTCATATCACGGGGTCAATTCTGGGTATTCAAGAAGGAGGGAAAATGAATAGAAGGTTAATTACCTCTCCCAGAACAGGGAAGGCTAGATGTTCCTTGACATTTTTTGAGGCTACCCTCCAAGGAGAGATGACAGGAAAGTGGGTGCTCACACTTCCTCCCAGTCCAGCCTTCCTTGCAGTCACACCTCCCGCAGTTGCATTGCCCGTGACCTTCACAATGCATGCAAGAAGAAAGAAAAGGATTAATTTTCCTCAGGCTCTAAATGAACGTGTCAACAGATTATGTTTATTCACTGGCTATTATCACCAGTGTCTGAGCTGGTCTCAACAACCGCAAACTTGTACTCCTAACTCTCACTTGTACGGATTGAGTAGAGCAATCTTTAACCTGTTGGGGATGGGGAACATCTTCTGGCAAGTTAAGGATCAGCCTGAAGACTTTACCAAAAACATCTGAAATGATAGTCATCAAGGCTTTTTTTTTTCCAGTCTCATTAAATCTTAAATGCCCTCCCTCTGCCTCCACACATCACCGCTGAAAGTCTTTAAAGAGCCGTAGGTTTTTATCCAAAGATAAAAACAATGTGTAACAGGAAAACTGACACATTGGAGGCTGAATTAAGCAAAGTGCGAGAAGGAAATGCAAGTTAAAATAGGTTTCGGGGGATAAGAGATTGGTGTAAATGTGTTTGAATGTCAAAGATGGCAAAATGCAATTGGGGGTCAGTCAAGACATGAAGGTAAAAGGGAACATCTTCTATTGAGTCATTAACAGTTTTTTTATGGATAATAAAATGTAATATTTAAATAATATCTCAGTGTTCATTTATCTAAAATGCTAGAGTAACTGGGAAGAATCTCCTGGATAGATTCCATCAGAAATTATGAAAAGGTTTGAACATGAGACGCTTTATGAGATGATCCAAATGATCAGACTCCAAAAAAGAAAAAATAGACAAAAGAGCTGAGCCTTGCAAATTCCTGACTTAATATTTAAAATGAGATGCCAGCAATGTTTGGGGGCAGTGAGTATGCACTGTGATTTGATGTAGTCCTTTACAATCTAATGTTCTAATGTATTCTAAAGAGTGTATCGTGATTTTTTTTAAACATTGCCTAAATCGATACATCATTAAATACCGAATCCATTTGCCTGCCATACACAACCCAGTAGCACTGCTGTTCTAGTAAGCAGTCAAACCAATTACAGATTTACGAGAGAGAGAGGGAGACGGAGAAACTGATAATTTTTTTCATGGCCAAAGGTTCTGATTGTGTTTGTAGCCGAACAAAGGTCTGGAAATGAAGCGATCCTGATAACATTTAGGTAACATCTTTTATAATTTTTCAGTGCTGGATTAACAATGATTTCTTATCAGTCCATTAACACATGAGAATAAGGGTAACCCAGTGATCAATGGCATTTTAAATAGTTGATTTGCAACATGGGGGATCATGGTATTATCACAATTGTAAGTTACATTTGATGCTAATGTTTTCTGCCCAGTTGGTTGAATTAAATTGTCCTGTTCTGTGTAAAGAAATTGTGTTCCGTGTATTTTGGATGTATAGCAGTGCATATAGGGATTCAAATGGGACAATATATTGAACATAGTGCCTTGCATTACATTCATACTTAAAATATATATTTGTAGCCAGTGAGAGAGAAAGAGAAAGAGCCTTTGTGTATTAAATTGAGTGACTTAACAGTCTAAAACTATTAAGAATACAGCAGAAGCATGAACTATATCTGTTCACGATATGTTGATTCGTGAACCAAGACTTTTATTATTTTAGGTAAACATTTTAGTTGGGACTATAATTAATGGGTTGACGCTGTCCAAATTCAATAAAACAAGTCCAGGATAAGATTTGCTGATTCAGATCATTTTATATGAGCGTTCTGTGAAGTTATATCATCCTCCATTAGAAAACACCACCTATTTTTTTCCTATTTTCATTTGCAGCTTCGGCCAGCACACAACCATTTCAAGAACCACTAATGGAAGTTGAAGCAAATAAACTACAAACCAGAGTAAAAACAAGCAAGCACCATCTGTGTGTTAGCTTCCCCTATTATACAACGTCTATTAAAGTCATTATTCAATGACTATTAGACTGTGCCATTTTCTTTTTATAAATGCACTATTATGCTACAAATGTGAAGGAAAGAAATGCATTTTTGAGCAGACAGGGACTCCAGAGCATGCAATCAAGGGAATACAAATGTAATGCTTAGTAACCTTTCCGATTGTAAAACAAATAATGATTTAAAGAGCCTGGGATTGTACATTGACCAAGAAGGCGTAGATGGAGGAATTGTGGCTGTGGTACACAGTGTACCGAGTAGGCCTTTTGAGATACAATACCATGCTGTGCAGGTGTTAAACTGAATAAAGCCCGTACCAGAGCAAAAATCATCTGAATATCTGTCATATGTGGAATGGCAGCTTCTTTCATCACATTCACAGGTGTCGCCGTGGATATCTCCCCAGTCTCCGGTGGGGTCCACATCGTAACACGTGCATTCACCACAGATGCAGGTTCCTGTTGGGAGAACATTGCAAATGCATATCATGCATTAAGGCACTGCAGTTTGACTGTACATTTCTGCTTGAGATGGCCTATTTGGTATTTAAATGAGACACTGTTAAATGCATTAAGGGCAACACTTATTCACCTACACTAAAGGCATTTCCCACCATTAAGTTTGTGATGGCCCTTTTGTGACTTTGAGTAGGATATTTATACTGTAATTGCAAAATCATGTTGACCAAAATATGAAAAATAGTGTGAATAGCAAAAATCAGATTTTCTTTTTTTTTATCCCAGTGGAACTGTCCTGCTTTTGAACTTTTTTTTAGTTCAGGAGTTGAAGAGATTAATTTAAAAAGTTAGCAGGATATTGAAGTAATGCCTAAAAGAACCATAGATTCCCTGGGGTCACAGAAATCCAAGGCAGAGACATTGGTGAAGTAATTTTCCACCAATAAAATGCTGCCTGTGTTATGCAGGGGTCTCCGTGTATACACTGCCTGGGCCTGAGCAGTCCTGGCTCAGAGCAATGGCTGAGCACCTACAGCAGGCTCTTAGGATACCTGCCGTCCACAGACGATCATTCGGAGGCCACAGAAGGCACAGAGCGTTTAAGCAGCAGTTTCTGCAGGTTTGCTTGCCTTCTTTATTAAAAGCATGAGGCACTGGCTGCGAACCACCAGCTGCAATCCCATTTTCTCCTCTTATCTTTTTCAAAAGGGACAGGACACTGGGAGATGCTCCAGCTGGCATCCTGTTCTGAATAGTACAGTGGGCTGCAGTTCTACAAAGGGTACTCCAAGCTCTCCGCAACTGTGGGATTCTTCTGAAGGCTGAGCTTCTTTATAGTTTCTGGGCAGCGTTCATACCCCACCACACCAAGCAAGCCCCCGACATATGACTGTCAGTTAGCTAGTATCTTTTGATGTGGCTGGACAGACCCACATTAACACCAGAACGCCTTAAAATTCAATCATGTGGCTTTTGCTTGGACAGAATATTGCAGCATTTTATGTTATTGTTTATTTTTAAATTAGTAATTTTTATCTGCAAATCTACCACAAGGACCACATATTCAAAAGAAAGAAGCTATCAGTATTGTTGTTTTTCTTAAACTAAACCAAACTCAAATAAACAAATGGACATGTGCATACGAACTTAATTTATATTTAATGTAACATACAGCTCTGGAAAAAATTAAGAGACCACTCCAATTTCAGAAATCAATGTTAAGTGGTCTCTTAATTTTTTCCAGACATGGCAGAAGTGCAGTATGTAATGTACACTATAGATATATACACCGCTCAACTATAAAATTATGACCACTGACAGGTGAAGTGAATAACACTGATAATCTCGTTATCATGGCAGTGGGTGGGATATGTTAGGCAGCAAGTGAACATTTTGTTCTCAAAATTGATGTATTAGAAGCAGGAAAAATGGGCAAGCGTAAGGATCTGAGCAACTTTGACAAAGGCCAAATTGTGATGGCTAGACGACTGGGTCAGAGCATCTCCAAAACTGCAGCTCTTGTGGGGTGTTCCCGGTCTGCAGTGGTCAGTAACTATCAAAAGTGGTCCAAGGAAGGAAAAGCGGTGAACCGGCGACAGGGTCATGGGCGGCCAAGGCTCATTGATGCATGTGGGGAGCGAAGGCTGGCCCGTGTGGTCCGATCCAACAGACGAGCTACTGTAGCTCAAAGTTAATGCTGGTTCTGATAGAAAGGTGTCAGAACACACAGTGCATCGCAGTTTGTTGCGTATGGGGCTGCGTAGCCGCAGACCAGTCAGGGTGCCCATGCTGACCCCTGTCCACTGCCGAAAGCACCTACAATGGGCACGTGAGCATCAGAACTGGACCACGGAGCAATGGAAGAAGGTGGCCTGGTCTGATGAATCACGAGTTCAGGGTGTTGACTTGGCCTGCAAATTCCCCAGAACAAGTCCATGGAGGCCCCATATATATGTATGTACACATATATATGGTGTTCCTAATAATCCTTTAGGTGAGTGTATATATATATAGGCTTGGATCTCATTGATAGATATCAGTAATAGAACCTGAATCCAGCACTCCAGTGTATAACTCTTTGAAACAAGTTTATGAGTAAAAACATAAGACATTTCTCTTTATTAAAAAAAACTCTTGACCACAAATTAGATCTTAAATTCAGTGGTGAGGTTCAGATTGTGTACCTCTTTATGTTAGTCTGCTGCAAAACCAACCAACCAATCAATTTGCTAAGATTAATATTACTGAGGCTTTTGAAGGCTCCCCACACAATTTCATTTAGCAGTATATGTTATAGCTGCCCTTGCAAGCAATACAATATTTCAGAGGAGATCCTCAAGAACAGCTTTTTCTTTTTCCTTTTCTAGCCACCTAACACACAGTAATAGTTTTGGATGGGAGCCAAAGGTATAACGTTCTCATTTGTAAATGCCAGTTAGGGTAACCGAAACCCATAAGAGGCTGAAATGAGGTTTTCGTTCCTTTTTAGACATGTACACAGCTTTGTTTAGGAAACCCCTTTTTCACTTCCTGAAAAGCAAGCATTCAAGGTCTTTTTGTTCCAATTAAAATGACAGGGTGGTACAAGAAGGCAATTCTTACTCTTGAGGCAGCCAGGCAAAATTGAATTAGACATATCGATACAATCACGATGAAAGATAATACATTTTGCACAAAGTTCTTTTTTTCTGGTGACACTCTGCATCTGCATTTAAAGTGTTTTTTAAGACAGACCTCGATTGCTACAGATCTTGCCATCTGGAGATGTGCATCTCCTTTTGCTCTCCCGTGGGCTGATGTCACACTGGAATTCACATTTATCTCCATGCCAACCAGCCGCACAGTAACAGTTTCCACAGTAACACTTTCCATGGCCTGAAACCAGAACAAATTTACAGAGAGAAAACATGACTTAACCATTTTTGAACACACTCTTAATTGGCTTTGCAACACAGTAATACCCTTCCACATTAGTTCTGACTTACCTTTATATAGTGCTTTGGTTCATATTTGCCTGCTTATGACCACAAAACAAAATTAATTGAAGTCTATGTATGTTCTTGAAAAAGCAAATACACTACAGCTACGATATAATCTGGCTTTATTAGTTTGCAAATCTTAAGAAGTTGTTTGAATTTTTAATGATGAACAATAATAAAAAATATGTCTCCTTTTGACAAAGTCATGGTCTTATCCATTATTTTGTGTTCAAATAAAACAGGAGAGAAAAAGGCAAAGTGAATATACTGCAAGGGAGCAGCATCAGTAGATACACGTAAAGGAATAAGTTTGAAGTTCATCTTGATTATAAATCCAATTAAGACTGTCCTAAGCGTATTTCAATAATTATCTGGATACCTCTGCTAATCCCTCGATTACCTTTTTTTTATGGCCAGTTAACATGAGTTTGTCCAAATGCCCCCAAAACAAGAGATATATTATCATGTGGTTACAGAACAACTTAACTTTCTCCCTCCTATGTCTGTACAAAGAATGGCAAAATATGCATTATAGTTCAACAAATAGTTAATGACTACTCACAGAATCTCTTAAACACCCAGCCTTGTAATTTTTGGAAATGCATTTTTGCTCAGCCCAGAATGATTCTGGCCAACCTGAGTTTAAAGGGTCCAAGAGAATTGGTGTGTGTGGCCAAATTGGCAGTCAGCTTGAGTGGTAATCAAACACAGAAATGTCTCTGGGGGGTGGGCGGGTGCTGCTGTAGTTACTTGGCTTATGGAAAGGGTGCATATGTTCATAAGCCTGTACTTTATGATGTCCCACCTCTACTGTAAATGCAGGAACATGGTGTCAGCTGCTAGAGTTCTCCATACTGCTCATTTTGCCACAGATTCGACAGAACACAGAAGTGTTTTGATTGTAATGCACGATTTCTGGTCAAATCCATTAATGCTTTTCTGTCATAGTTACAGGGTAAAACTTTAAATCAGAGTCTGTAAATAATGTGTACTGTATAAATACTTTATAGTTTGGGACCCGTACTTTAAGATACTAGTATGCTGATTTACACTCTAAAAATCAAAATGTGCCTGCCTTTTACCTTCCTATTGTCTAATTTTAGTGAATTTCATTAGTGGACCAGTGAAAAGGTCAGACATGGGGCATTGCTTTACTGTATTTACACCATTAAGGGAATCTTTGTTCCCAATAAGAGTGTATAAAAGTGAGGCACATGGTTTACTGTCAGGTTCGTCTGATCTCGGTTCGTCTGATCTTGTTTCCATTTGAATTAGGAATAACTGGAATTTTCCACAGAAACCACTGCACATCAGTTGTTACTGATATGGGATTCAAGGTGGGAAATATTACCAGAGCATTGCAATTACATTATTTTTTTGGCGTACCTCCGCACAGCTCTCCGGTTTCCTCGTCCAGGCATTCCCCATCGTCACACTCGCAGAATTTCCCGTAAATCAGGCCCTTGCCGTCTGGGTTTTTACACATGCAGCTGCCACAGTGACAGGAGCCTGTGGATCAAAGACAACCAAACATCTATGTATGGAAATTCAATCTCTGAATTGTGAGGCTACTTTCAGGTGAAGCTGCCTTGCTCTCACCACAGCCCTGCTGTTGCTGTGGCTGGTGGCGGTTGAGCGAAGACACTAATTTGAATCCCCCTGCTCTTTGGCATGTGCTCGGAGATATACAGCATCTGCAAAACAGATGGGTCCTCCTATTCACTTCTTACTTCACGGACAGAGCATCTAACCACAGAGCAACATAACCTGATAACACCCTTTTTTTTATCAAGGTTATCCTTAGGTGTGCCTTGAACCAGGCAGATTCCCAGAGCTCTATGGCTCATACCAGACAGGCTAGACAGCAGTAATAATAAGGTAATTTGTAGTTAACAGGAGAAAATGTCTTACGGCTAAACTTCTCTCAGTCTTGCACCAGTAAAGAAATTAAACTCTACGCTCATAAATAACAACAATAACAATATTTCACGTCCTGTATTAGCAGTAATACAATTATGACTGCACAATAAAAATACATGTGACAAATGTTGAAGGCCAGCCACAATTCCCAGGGCATCCCTCACATAGTCCCAGGCTAGGCGTTGTGATTTTAATGTTTGTGATAATTTTGTCTTAATGACTATATGCCTCTAGTTCTTCCAAAACTATTATGGTCACAGCTGATACTTTCTTCAAAACAAAAGCTATGAAGCAGTATTATATATATATATATATATATATATATATATATATATATATATATATATATATATATATATATATATATTCAGCTCTGCTCACAGTTTATTAGAACCTAGGCTTATATATATAGTATTCATAGCCCCTTAACAAAAGTATCAGACTGATACTATTTTAACAAGCATAGCCTCTGGTCACATTCCAAGGATGCACAGACAGTCTATTACCTCATTGAAATGTGGTCTGGGCCTTTTGCTGACACAGTAGACTTCTTGCCCATCTCCTCCACTTTGCTTTAAATGCAACTGTTAACACTGGCAGTAAAAGGTTCTGTGAATTCTACACATCCTTACCTGCATTAGAACAAACCACTCCTTGTGGGTTCCTGCATAACTCTTTACTTTTCTTCTTCGAAAGGTTACAGTCCTCCTGGTGCTGACAGGCATCGCCAAACCAGTTGTCATCGCATATACACTTCCCACAGTCGCAAAGGCCATGACCTAAAAGACCAAATTCATCACAGGGTCAGTCTTTCTTTCTTTCTTTGAAATCTTACAGCACTTTCATTTATAAAGCCATTCCTTCACATATTATGCAAGTGAAAGTATATGACTCATTCCAAGTAAAAACAATGACACGTACAGCTTGTTCAGTTTATCGGTTTACCTTTGGACTGTTCTGTAAAGTCTTTGTGACAGGTTTTTATGATACTCTTGATATAATTAATTTCCAGTCAGGTGGTATAACTAGAAAGCTGATGTCAGATAGCCTTACAAGAAATGCAGACATCTAAAGTTGTCATTTTAATAATATGGAATACACTGCACAGAGCAATATCTTATATAGTCCCTCTCCGATCTTGGTATAGCATATGGGTTTTTGTTTTGTTTCCAAGAGCAGTTAACAGTTGCATGAGTGTGCATGAATGTGTGTGTTTGTACATATGTGTATTAGTAATAAAGACATATCTGAAAGGTTAGTGTTGCATGATCTGTACAGAAACATCATCGCTGTGTCAAGCCAAACACGATTCTTAAATGTATTCTAGCTAGACAGTTTCAGACACTATACTTAAAGAATAACTGTTATTTTCAGTTTGAAACAGGTAGACAACTAATTGTTGTTTTTACCAAAAAAAAACTCCCTTTCTAATAAGATTACAGAATAAGTCCTAAATCTATGTTATGTAAGGAAAACTAAGGCACACATTAGCACAGTCAAGTAATCACATACAATAATGTGTGTAACAGTTCTAGTAAATGCTAATGCTCTGTGAAAGCAATGTCAAAGAGTTCAATATTGCTGCTTTGCCAGGTCAGTTGTCCTTACGTAAACTGTATGGATGGGATTTGGTAGGCCAAGGGAAAATGCTAAAGTGCACTCCAAGCCCTGCAGGTTGAACAGACAGCAGTCATGTCAGTGTGGCATTACTTAATGTGCAAAAAGGCTGCATTTCACAAGCATTAACACGACGGAAATGTGAAAAGTTGCACACATCTCCAACCCAGAATATACACCTTAGAAAGCTGGCGTGTTTTCATGTTGCAAACCTCTAGGCATCCTTTCCCAAATTACGGATGTGTTCACCACTGGAAGGTCCCAGCAGTTTCTATTCAATCAAAGCCCTGTAATCTTCATATTGTGTGTTACTGCAGGCCTTTGTCGATTTAAGAAGATTTCTCATTTGACACTCTTCCTCCTTCTCTTTTTTTTAAAGCACAGTAATTAAATCCTTCTGGTCTTGAGGAAAATACAACATGTTTCAATTCCCCCTTTTTTTTAATGAATATGATCATTCATATATCGGACTCACAGTACCAGCCAAGAGAGAGTCGGTATGAACAGCACAGCTTGTGTTTCCGTGTGATAGGGGGAAGAAAAGCAAAGTGAATCTAATAAGCTTAAATGCTTTTGAAGCCATAAAACAGTTGATTGATAGGCAAAAAGGGGTTTAATCCAACATAATCAAGAAGGCTGCAGCAATCTCACAGCAACTTCCAATTAGTCTGTTATGAGCAGATTATATATGACAACAATGAACACTGACAAAGTGATTAGTTTATTTATATATTTATTTATTTTGCTCTCCATTTGAGGAGCTGAACAAATGCGCAACTTTGGGAAATACAGCTGGTTTTGGGGAGTGGAAGTGCATCAGTCTATCGGGGAGCTGGATTGCAAACTGGATTGCAATGAGAGAGAGAGTGTGTGTCAGGTGGTATTCTGGAGTAAAAGACAGGGGAAATGGGCTCTTCTGAACTGAAACACGAATGACAGTGTTAACAAAAGTATGCAAACCGGGTGGGCTGTGTTCTTCCAAATGGGGGATGCGATAATGCAGTCTGTCTCTATAGAGCTTTAGCCGTGCTTAATTCCTCATCAATATTAATGGCCGATGACATTCCGGAACAAGCGGCGCTGTGCTTGAAATTCAAATGGGGATCGGAGACTGAAACGTGCTGGAGATTCGTCTCCGAAACAAGGACAGCTGTGACAAAAGATGTGTGAGCGCTTTCATACGTGTGTGTGTGTGTGTGTGTGTGTGTGTGTGTGTGTATACACAAGCTGGTTCCTTTCTTTTTTAAACAATGACTCAGGTGTTGTTTTTTCATGAGAAATAAGCATATCTTATCAAATCAATGAGTTGGCAAGTCAGTGTTGTGTTTTGTTTGAATTCTGTGGTGGTCTTTCTGAGATTAGCACACCTATCAGGAATTATGAGGTTGGAATAGTGCCCTCTGGAGGCAAATTACATACTTAGTGTTAAACCTTTGTGTGTGTGTGTGCGTGTGTGTGTGCGTGTTTCTGTGTGTGTGTGTGAAGCTGTATATAGGGCTCTGGAATACACCAGCTGAATCTGCCTTGGAATAAGAAAGTACCTGAGGGTAATAAATGGCGCTGGTGACAAGTGCTTTGAGTGTTACCAAGCTAGCTTTTGCTACCCTAGGGCATCAGTCTAGCTGTCAAATGGAAAGGCATTATTTTCTTGATTTATATTTTCCTCCCAAACCTGTAACCGCCCCCCCCCCCCACAACAGTGAATGTATTTTATTCTTAATTGGGAAATAAAAGAGGAAGGGGATATTGGAGCAACAATTAACTAAAGCTTATGTAATAACATTCATTTTAATACTTTTTTTTAACCACCTGAAGGATAGATAGCTTAGGAAAGCTGTTATGATATTATTGATGCTCCAGTTGCAATTACGTGGTTGATAAGGAACTGACTGTGAGAGAGCAGAAGATAACATTCTTGATAAGGCAGCATGGGGTGATAGTGTCTGTGAAATTGTATGCTTTAACCATGCAGGCAGGTTTGTCTGTGTTGTGTAAGAACAGTATGTCCAGTTACCTTCTGAACCATATTGACGTATTCTGATCTTGTAAAGGTCTGTATTTTAAAAACTAAAGAAGATTTGATGTGAAAGTTTTAAATGTATCCTTTCCAGCAGTTGTTTTTTATATTTTGCAGCTGTTTATCTCAGGTGATGTTCTCCATTCGAACTCCTACATCTAACACTTCAGCAGCTGGCTAGATAGAAGAGGCCCTGAATCCCTTAATGAACAGCTTAAATGACAGGGGGAGGGTCAACTATGTATGGATACTCTTCTCAACTGCAATTATCTGTGAGAGTCTGTTCTCATTGAAATTCAGTAACAAGGATACAGATTGGTTGTTCTTATCTATGATGAACATAAGTGCTTGTCAACAAAACCTAATACAAAGGTAGACACATTTCATAATTAATTTAAAGGTAGTAGTATGTGTCTGTGCCTTTCTGTGCAGCAGTGTGGAGTAGCAGTCAGGCTGATGGACTCCTAAGTGGAGGGTCATGGGTTCAGTCTCAGGTGGAGGACACTGCTGTTGTACCCTCAAGCAAGTTCACCTACATTGCTCCAGTAAAACAACAGCTGTATAAATGGGTAATTGTATGTAAAAATAATGTGCTATATTGTAGCAAATTTTAAGGGTGTCTTCTGAGAGAGAATCACAATTAAGTCTTTCTCAAATGTTATTACAATGTTATTGCATATTACTTTGTAATATCCATATAATATATAGATATTACAAAGTGTTGGTATGTTTAAAATGTAGAATTTACAAATGCATGTGGAATTCCAGGAACAGTAAATAATGTGTTTGTCTAGCAGAGGAAATTAATTATTCAACAGATGTACAACTTTACAAAAAGAGACACTCTTTGAATTGATGACCAGCTCCAAGATTACATGCTATGTACTAGAACACTTTTTTTTAGATTTGTGTGTTCCCACAGTGTTGATTGTCCACTGTGTATCAGTTGCAGCAGGTTGTGTCACCTTTTTGCTTTGGAGAAATGTACACATGTATTGTATTTGAGATTCTAAAAGATTGATACCAGGATCAATCTCTGTCTAGGATCAAAGCCTCTGCACTACAGCTCAGTCTGCCCTCCACCATGTCATGTTGCATTGGGACATTTTTCATGAGGAAGGCCACATGAAGTCACACGTAGAGATGACTTCATCTATCAATTAACACGACACTTGGATTTGTTGTGTCTACAAAGCCGGACAAATTGTCCATTCCCTTGGTGTCTATAAAGTTACCGAAAAACAATACAGGATTTCTTCTGTAGAAATAAACCCTTGACCAATCACTCAGATGACACCTGCAGTACAGGAACTGCCACTGAAATTAGATTTTCAATGCACAAGAGTTGTCTCCACATTGCCTTCAAAGCAGAGCATTACACAGTCCTACAAATTGTGAGCAATCGCCTGTCATAGCCTTGATCAGCTAACAGTGGCTTGCCTGTTAACTGTAATTAATGTGTCATCCATAAGCATGTAAGTGCAGACTAAGGAGTATTTTGAGCAAGGATAGAGGGAGCAAAAAATGTTGCCAGGCAGTGGGCTGCAAGATCCTACAAATGCAGAAAGGGACTGGCTCATCTTAGCCAACTAGTAATTATATTTTCTTAGGGGATAAATTGCACTCGAGCTCCACCAGCCACTGTATATGCGGGCATTTGATGATGATCCACCAGTCACACTTGTTCCAAAAGTTGTCACTCCTCTCCTAAGTGTTGATGTGAGAATTTTTGCTGAGGGGATGTGAGGAGAAATATACCATGAAATATTAAATTGGAAGAAAAATCCACGCAATGCTGCTCGCAAAGACAAATAATAATAAAAAGATTTGCTTCGCACCGTTTTGGCTCTGTATTAATCCATGTAAATCCCATTAGAATCACTTAGCATGTGTTGGTATTACAGAGACTAATGCTCTGTCATATTTACAGTGGATTAAAGAAAAAAAACTTAAACTATTACTTCTATTAACATGTCTATTCTAAAAACACAAAAACATATGATATGTCCGGTAGCTTTTCCATGTGTCTGTCTTGTTCACTGCCAGCAGTTAAAAGCAATAATCCTTATACATTTGGATGAATCTGGATATACAGAAAGTTCAGGTCAAGATTAGGCTTGTAGATACAATACATCTGAAATATATTCTATATGTCATACAAGGATAATTTTACAAATACAATGAAAGCACAGTTTTACAGTTGATATATTTTTTTGACACCCTTCGCCAGAAAGTTCTGCTGATAGTAGATATGTTTTCACTTGAAGATTTGCATATTTCTTTGTGTTCTTTAGAACCTTTACATTTGTTATTATTTACAGACTTTGTTATATTTTCTGTGGATTTTTTAATATAATCTTTTAGTTTATAAGCATGTGCTTTCTACATCTACAAATTGAAATCAAAAGTGTTACTATTGTCCATAAATTTGTTGTGTTGGTGATGTTCTCAGTGAAGAGACCAGATGGATAGGGATATGACTAAAAATACTTCAGAACTTGGCATAAGTTTTTCAAAATACATTGTCCACTAAGGCAATGGAGTCTTGATGTGTCTTAATGTGTGTCTGAATCATGCTCCCCCAGTTTCAGATTTTAAATTGAAATGAAAACATTGACATAAAATTAAAGTAAAGCACTGTTATGTAAAGCAATGATATTTTTTTTAAACGCTGTATTTGCTTCTGTAAGCTAAACTACTGCCATGTTTCAAAACCTCTCGTGCGGTCACCTTAATGACATTTTCTTGTAGGTGGAGACTTAATTGCACTGTGTCACTGTTGGTGAAGACAAATAGAAACTTTGAGACCTATACCATTTATTGTAAATGCATTTTTCAATTGGCTTTGGCTTAAAATGGCTTAAAAGAAATGAAAAACAATCTGGTACTAGTAGCAGTAGTTTTGCTGCTTCAACAGCTGTCACTGAAGAAGACAGGACCACAGTAACTGACGAAGGGCAACATGTGGCGACACCAAGGCCTCAGCAGTTACCCCGCCTGGCAAATCCAGCAGCGGTAGTCCTTTTAAAGTATTCCTATCGTGATTTTATAGGCCAGAAAAGAGAGTTTGTCAGTGCTGGGTACAAAAGAGTGGCATGAATACTCGCAGAAGTGTCAGAAATGTGGTTCTTTGTCAGAAAATGCTGATCTCGCATTTAGTTCAAGTGGATACTGTGATTGGAAATGTGTCAGAATGTAATATTTGCTCATATTCATAATTGCATCGAATAATAGTGTAGCTGAGCTGCACTGCTGTCACTTTTTTATAAGAGTATGATATTTTTCTTCTTTTTTGAATAGTCAGTTGAAAGTAAGCATTATATGTACATGCCTTACTTTATGGTAACTTGGAGTATATGTATTAATTTCAAGGACTTAGTTCAGACACTACGTTGTTGCTAATGGGGTAATAATAATTTAAAAATAATCTGAAGAAGCCCATGTAATGTGTGCTGTGGGATAGTTTTAATATTGTATTATATTCACTGTCATATGATTGATTTATTTCCATTGTTTAATGTCATTATAGGCAAGTAAAATTGTAAAGAATATAATTTAATGGATTTTTCAAAATGGGCCTAAATAAGTGCATGCCCCGCAGAGCGTTCATGCTGTTGCCAGGCCTGCTGCTGCTAAAGGACACTTTTGGTTTTGGCCACAGAGGCTTGACCTTAAGCCTTTCCTGGGTATTCATAGACCAGTAACATATTTTATCTCCACTCTCCAAACCTTCACGTTTGAATGACTGTTCCAAGAAAAATAATTCACATGGTTTGCTATGACCTTTCCTTGTCTAAATAAAGCAATGTTATGTTTTCAAAGGATGTACTCCCCTGCTTGCTTTGAAGAGCCAGTATCCCATTGTTTCCACACATTTTACATATCTTCCTCAAGGGAGCATGTGTTTGAATCCAGATGTTTTTGTATAGTGGTGTTTTTTATGGCCTAACTCTTTCAAGATTCACCCTTGCTCTTAAGATCCATCTCTTTTGCTTTGGCAAACCTGGTCTTTGCTGTAGACCCCATTTTATATCTTTGATCCTTTCTTTCCTTTTTGGTTTAGTCCTAACAATATTACCCTGCTTTTATCAAGAAGCACCAAAGAGGAGATCATAAGACACACCGCATGTAAATATTCGCAAATTGAAATAAATTTAGGTCTGTGCTCTTTGTCAACTCTTCATGCGACTTCCTCAATCATTTCCCACTCTCATCCATCACGTTAATTTCATGCCCATATCAAAGGGCTAGCCATCACTCGCTAATGATACCTTGTTCTGTTTTTGTATTTATTATGGAAATGCCCTGGAAGCCTGTTACCTTAACATCTTACACTGTTTTTGGTTTTCAATCAACCTGGCAGACCACTTCAGCGACACTCCTAAGTGGTCGGTTACCAAATTCATGAGGTAGGAGAAACACCTCAATACATTTCTTAGACAACTCGGCAGCATGTTTTTATTATTGTGAAGAGAGTCACTCCCTGATATCCCAATCCATTTTTGTGGTGATTAAATCCAAATGGTGGCCATGACTGTCCACCAATCATAGATTCACCCCAAAAATTTGTATAAACCCATACATTGTTTTCAAATATGGTAGAAATGTTTGATCCTTCTATTGTTCATATGCGAAAATTAGCTGCCTTTTTGTATATTTAAAATATAAGTGATGCGTTGTAAGTATATATTTAGTCTCTAATGCATATATGTATTTGATGGGTTGAAAATGTGGTGAGTTTATTTCTACAAAATATTTTCAACATATTAATAAATATATGGATTACAGACTAAAAATATGTAAAATTCATTTCATGTATTTGACTATATAAAAAAGGGGGCATATGCAAAAAATAAAAGGATCAAACACCTCCTCTACCATATAGAACATGTATACTACCAGTCAAAAGTTTTAGAACACCCCCATTTTTCCAGTTTTTATTGAAATGTAAGCAGTTCAAGTCCAGTGAATAACCTGAAATGGTACAAAGGTAAGATATAAACTGCCAGAGGTTAAAAAAAAGTTTAGGTTACCAAAAACGGAAACAATAATGTACATTTCAGTTATATGCTGTGTTACTACACCCTCTTAAGCATTATTTGGCAGTGTTAAACACAGCTCCTGTGCATAGAAGTTACACTGTATTCCTACAATACGCACATCGTTTCAAAGCTTATTATCTTGGCTACCAGCGCGTTTCACTCTCAAACACATCCGATTTACAGTTTCCATGACGTAAACGCGCAGTCTGCTCCGGGGGGGGGGGGGGGTCTCATTCAGATGGTCACAGATCGGATTTCTTTGCTAATAGGCTTGTTTTGTTCAGAACAACCTAACGATCAATGCAATATATATTATTTGGTGTTCTATTAAGCACAGAGAAGTTCACATTCAGTTTTGAAAAATCGTGTCTCTTTCATGGGATACCAAACACTTGGCAGACAACACAACAGTGAAGAGTATACATGGGATCAAAGAGAAGCACATGGATTTGGTGCCCTTTTAAGGGTACCAGAGGGGTTTCTCAGCTTAATGGGTTAAATTTTGATAAACAATGATTCCATGATTTCTTTATTTCCAACAATGTTTATTTGTTCTATGCTTTAATTTCAGAGTACACTGAGACATTAAACTGCGTACATTTCAATAAAAACTGGAAAAATTGAGGTGTTCTAAAACTGTTGACCGCTAGTGTATATGTGAAACCAAAGAAAGATAGAACCTCTGTTTCATTAGTAAGGTGTAGATATCAATCACAGAGAGGTTAAACCCCAGAAGCCTGGTTTTCACTATCAGAAAGGTGTCTCATGCATACATTGTACAGTACATCTGTCATTGGTTCAGTTCTGTCTGCCAGATTTTCCATCATATAACTAAATGAGACTGCGTGAATTATAAGGCTTTTTAACATGTTAATTGTTAGGTGGGTCATGAAAGGATAGCCCACCAGGCAGGTCCTAGCGTTTGTCAGAGTAATGGAATTGTCCTGACAATTTGAATAATGTCTTTGGTCAGTCATATTGTGACCCTGACTTACATGTGCAGATAAAATGAGTAGCCTATTGATATTGTTATTCATATTACTGCTAAAAGATGTTTCCCATGTTAGTATTCTTGAGAGGTTAGTCTTAAAACTATTTAAATTTTACTCTAACTACAACATTGCCTGAGATTGATGCCTACAGTACAAACTATGGTTACCTTATCTGTGATGTAAGTCATAATATTGCAGAACAGTAATAAACAAAAGCATTTGTATTACTTTTTCAGGGAGTGCATTCAAGACCTTTCAAGTATTAATTCTTTAAATGTTGCAAGTCACAGTTACACAGCAGTGGAGAAACAAAGTTTATGCAAATTGATTTAATTTGCAGATGATATCAATAAAGCTAGTATTCACAATTGGCCACTATTCAGTAGCAAGACGTGGAATGGAACATATTTTCCTCTGTTTCCTGAAGTTTTTTTTTTTTTTTTTTTTTTTTTATGTGTGAAAAGCACTGAGGATGGCCTCATTGTAATCACAGTGCAAGGAATAAAAAGGACCATTGACATTCCCAAAGCAGTACAGTTTGGAATTATATTAATTATTGTAAGCAGTCCCCTGACACATTGAGGAAGTGTTACTAGACTCTGAGGAAGACCATTTCTTCCAATGGAGTTCAGCAGCTTCCCTCCCATTAAGCAACATTATCTCTGATTTAATTTCCACCTGCAATGTTGGGAACTAAGTAATATATAAAAACTGGCAATAATACAGCATGTTGGTCGCAGTTTTTCTCTTCCCACACAGATATCATGTTCTTTCTTTTATTAGGTTTTTGCAAGACATCCATTCACTGCCTGTGTTTCTTATTTCTTTTCCTTTTGTCAGCTTCTGCTAAGATGTGGTTTGAATCTGCAAAAAGGTGACACGTGCTAGTTGAGATGAAAACCATTAGTGTGATAAACACAATATAGGGGTCTTCGGATCAGAGTTAGTCATCCACATCTGTTATCTCGGGGAAAATACTGGAGTGCTATTTCAACATTATACAACGAGTATCAAAACCTGAATTTATTCACATTCAGAAAAACGATGGGAATGAATGCCCAGAATAAACAAGTCCTCTGAAGCCATGAAGTGGAGGTTATACTACACAGTCAATCATGAGTGAATTGTAGATATGACAGCAGCAACAGTTTGCAAGACGAAATGCTGACTTTCTAGTAGTTGGACTGCAGGTTAATCCCAGACAGCCAAACCTTGCCTCAGATTCCACATATGTTATTTCTGTGGTCTGGATTTTAACAGCGTGGCTGGCGAGACACCTCTAGTTGTGCTGACCCAGTCTTTTACCCAGTGCTCAGTGCCAATCCTATATGAGTCTCTGAATGCCCTTTGGTGGTTTTAAGTAAACTGGCACAAACATCCCTCTTTTCTGGTGGTGTTATTTATCATTGGATGAATTTATTTGTTTGGATATTAATTAATTAATTAACGTCAGACTGCACTCTGAGCCGAAAAAACCCTGTCTATAAAGAGATCATGTATCGTACCTGCATTGATGTGACCCTCCATTATGTGGCAGGAATGAGCTATTGGTCACATACGCTGGGGGCATGTTGGCTATAACACCCATGGACACACCTGTCTGTCTTTGCCTCACAGAGCCAGAACAAACATTATCCAATCAGCGGAAAGGTACAGACCGCAAATAGAAGTGGATTATCAGTGAAGTATCCAGAAAAGAAAAATAAAGATTGTATTATGTACTTTTAGTTCACACAATATTAATGTATACACCAAGAATATTCAAATAAATGGATGGTGGACAACATAAAAAAAAAATGTAATCAAGCATATGTACATAATTTCCATGAGCAGACAAGTAAATCAGGCAGAGACTAACAATATGAAGTAAAGCATGTTTCAGTTTAATCCATACTATGGATCGTATTTCCATAAATAATATGCATTGTTCTTGCAAGTTCATTTCTCCAAGCTCTCACCATGTCTCCTCTAAACTGTTTTTACCAGATGCTGATGAAACACCCAATGACAAAGACCTTGATATATTAATTGGATATCTTCGATCTTCTTGGCAGAAGAGCACAAAGCTCCAGTGTCCACAAATTATGTGCTTATGTGCCTCCCAGACTATAATTTACATCACCATAGGGATGTTTGTACCTCCTTTAAACTACTTTGATGCAAAAGGCTGCAAATTTACCCAGGTCTCATGAATCACAATAAACAGCTGCAGGAAGTAGATGTTGCAGCTTCACTGGATGAATTGATGAGCTACACTGCATTGAGTCATTTACAATGTTAATTTGAGGTTTCCGATATGCCTAAAATGTAGCATTTTTTATGTTTTGGTTCTGCCTTTTTTGGTAACTTAAAACAATCCATTTATATTTGGTATAGTGTCCTTCGCAAGGTTGCTACAGCGTCCTCCACAGAATACAAGAGTTTGACATCATCATAACACTAAATGTTAAAATAAATCAAATAGTGCAATGTTGTCCCTGCAATGTCTTTCCAATCACAGCTATAATCACACAATTAAAACACAATTAGATCTTAATTTTCATAATTTATTAGCTGTGAGGCATTTCAAGTTGTAATCAATAGTTGGAGCACTGTATTTGGCCTACGGAGTATTTGGGTAGCACCTGGGTGAACCCCTCTATTCATACGTATTTAATTAATAAAAATAAACTATTGAAACCTAAAAGAGCAGTACAGACTGCAATGATGTCGGTAATTTCAGGCATAATTGTTCATTTTTTTTGACACTTTGTTATCATCACCATTATCAATTAAAGACTCATTCAAAATACAGAGTGAAAGGCTCAAAAAGCTTTTAAACCTCTGGAAGACAAAAGTAAGTAAATTTATACATAATAATCCAAATTGTATATATTTTCTGTGTCCAAGCACACACCACTCTCCTACTGATTTAATTCAAAACTACATTCCCCATATTATTCATTGTAATGCAACCCTAGAGGAGCACACTATTTATTTGTAATATGTGCCACAAATTATTGTTTATTTTTCCTGAGGTTAAATCACTTATAAATACCAAACTAGTGCAAATTACCCGGAGGGTACTCTTAATAACATTCATATCCCTACTTCTCTGACAGCGTAACTAATGAACTAAAGTACAGTATCATCCATCAGAAGCTATTCAGGACAAAATATACCTTTTGAATTTTTGCAAAAACAATCATATATAGTCAATTACATTCGCAATATATAGTTCTACCATTTTCAGCCATCTTTAATGTAAAACTGTATGTGTTTCACATTTTACTAGAAGTGTAATTTAAGGTGCTGGCAGCCTATTTATCTACTGGGATTCCTGGAGTTTTCTTAAACAAATGATTTTATGTACATGCAAAGAAATGCACCAGGAAAGCAAGAACATACTTCTCATGTTTATATATAATATTAAGTAAAAAAACAAACAAAACAAAAAACACACGTGTGTGTGTGTGTATATATATATATATATATATATATATATATATATATATATGATTAAAACATGAAGGTGATCAGTCAAAGAATGTAAATGGAAACTGGAAAGTCCTAAAATTGTACATTTTAAATCCTTTCATGCTGGAGGTACAATGAAAGTGCTGAAAGTATTCAACCCTTGATCTCTATGGTAATATGTGATTTCTTATCAAATTGGATCTGTTGTATTTTACAGTTTTGAAGTAAAAAGTGTCCCCTGTACCCTCAAAACCAATTATCTATTACTGTTGTTTTAAAGCTGGCAATATAAATTCAATGAATTAAGATGATAATATTGTATATCATGGATCTATATAAGATTAGCTTTAAGTTCACTATTTAAAAAAAAAAAAATCTCATGTACTGCCATTATATCACCCAAACACAAAAAACTATCTTCCCCAAAAATCCAAAATCATGAGTAAAACATGTACTCACCACATACCTGTTGGCATTATAACATTTGTTTTTCAAAACTGCATACCGACTCTTTCATCTTCTTCAAATACAAAAAAGACATCTTCCAAGGATTAATTTGTAAAACTGTTTTATAGCCTAGTTTGTTTCTAGATTACTATTTTTCATGCTGTTTGTCTAGCTATTGCAATATATAAGACTCTGAAATTTAAATAACCAATTATGTTTTACTTCTTGCTGTACTGTTATTTTGGGATGCCAACCGTGAAATTATTCCAAGTCAGACCATGTTATGCATGAGTGAAGTGTAAGACACCTGTCTAGAGTAATAATTCAGTCTACCTTTACCGAAACAGCAGGAGCAGAAATCGGAAGCAAAGCCTTTCTCCAAGTTCTAGGCTGTTAATTAGGTGAGACTCATTATAGAAGTGCAAGTGAATTATGCTCATTACACAGACAACGATAGAAAATAATTTGAAAAGCAAAAGCTGACCTTTTTCTGTTCCTAAATTGCTCATAATAATGATGTGGTGGAGAATAGAAAAAAAAAGTTCTCATCTTTTTTTTGCTGTAAGACCTTCAAACATTCAGACAGTCGGGTTACAGCTAACAGGAACGTGTTGACATTTTTGCTTTTGAATTGAAAAACACCTGAAATATGCCTGTATAAGTAAATCAATCAGCCAGATGGGGAAGGTCGAAACAATCTAAAAGTGGGCACGAAACCTGATGCAGTTTACACATCATTCTTTGTTTTGCTTCAATCATTTGTCAGTGATATTGCTCTTCATCTCAATATTATTTATTAACGGGCAACTGTTCTCTCCTTCTTTTAGTCATTCAGATTAAAATCAGATACATATTGAAATAAGTTTTTTTTTGCTTTTCTTCAAATAACTATTAATTTAGTACTTTTCATAAAAAGCATAAAAGTGGGGAACACTACATTATACATTATACAGTACTGCCTCTTCAAGATCAAATGTATATTTTGGCCACTACAAGAGCGAAATGGACATTTATATAATATAATAAAATGTAACTGCTTGCATTTAGCAGTCTACTTTAGGGGACATTTCCCCTTCTGGCTTATTCGCATAAAAAACACTCAATGAAAATCGTCATAGAGCCAACTTAGCTCTATAGCACACTATTAAGCAATGCATAATGAAAATCGATAAAGATAATTATATATAACCCAACACTTTTTCTCCATATAGTAACATGGATCTGCAGTCTGTCAACAAGCAAAATAGGAGATCTAGTTTGCTTTCAGCTGTACACCGGAGAAGATCACAATTATGAAGTGTCTGCTTCAATCAAATAACATCTGAAACAAACTGCTGGCTACAATGGCAATGTTTAAATATGTCCACCCTTACATGAAGTCCCAGAGGGCTGGTTTCTCAAAATCCTGCCTTCCTATAGAAGTTTCTGAGCCGAGGTCTTGAACTCTTGCTGTGAGTGAAAGCAAAGGAGCATAAATCTTAGCACTTGTTTGACAGAATTCCACTGAGGCCATCAATCACAGTAGGATGAGTTTTTTTTTTTCTTCCCTTCCTTTTCCTTGGCAAACCCTGCCTTAAAGAAACTAAACAAGTTTAACACTCCATTAATTTTTAGTACAAAAAGGTACGATATGAAATGGAAAAAAGCAAAGCACACTTTCTCCTGCAGGCTGATATTAATGTGTTTCATTCTTCTCGTATGGTTTATTATAATCATTATGGTTGTTTGATAGATTGCGGTGTTTTATTTTCCAACAGGAAGTTGCGTAGATTTTCATTACTACACACACTCGGAATATACTTGATTATTGCAGCTGCGCATGTCGTGAGCATTAAAAAGGTGGTGTGGGGGCACACTCTGAAAATAAAACACTATCTGTATTCTAAAGGCATGTTGCTTCTGCTAAATGTCTGATTATGTCAGTCTACAATATTGATAGGGCAATGTGTGAATGTCATAATTTGTGATTTGCCTCTATTTTGTTTTCTCATTCGTTTTAAACGAGTAGTGGTGGCATTGATGCTGTTAAATATCAAATATGCTAGACCTCATCATGTATATTTATTGATAAACTACAGACTGAATTGTGTCATATTGGCCTAATGATGCAAGAAAAAACAACATTATTTGTTTCTCTACTGGCATGTCACCATGTCACCTGCATTTGAATTTCTTTTATTTTTTTCTCAAACACACTGTCAAGAAAGGAAAAAAGGAAATATTTATTTGTCATGTGCCTGAGCTAGTCAGACTGACAGCCCTTGATGCACACATTAAAATAATTCCCTGTCAGGGTCTTCCTTGCCTTCAGGAGTCACTCAGAGAATTTTTTGGGCAGCCATCAGTATTAGATGAGATCTTCTGTTCTCCTTTTTTTCTGTATTGGTGAAGAGGACCCTACTCTGTACTCGTAGATTGGTTTATTTTTCATATAATATTAATTTAGAAAAGTCTAGATTGCTAACCGATTTTGAATAATAAGAATAATAATTTGTAGTAGTTGGAGGAGTAGGATTAGGGGGCTATTTGTTCTAAGAAGAGGAGTTGGAGTGCCAGTATAAATGTTTAGTTTCTGGCTGGTAAACCTTCCTGTAAGGCTGGAGTTGACATCTTTGTTTAAAAATTAAACCTCATATAATAGGTTATTATTAAGTGTGCTCCAATATTTTGTCAGCTTCATTCCCTGAACAGGATTGATTAGGTTTTAACTGTGTGTACAGAAGACAGAGCTATCTGTTTCCATAAAGCAGACATGTTGTTTGTCAGACTGATCAAATTTAATCAGATATAATCAGTGGGGAAAAAAAATAAATTATGAAGAATAATAGTGTGAATTCATTATGAGAGTTTAAACAAGGAGGTTCTGAGTCAACTGTGATTGAAGTGAGGAAGCATTGAAAATGGTGGCACATTTTTTCCCCCTCTTTTTATTGTGTTATTATTCCCAAAGAAAAGTGACATAGACGTCACATGACAGCGACATGGAGAATCATTTCTGTTAAGGAACAAAAGCATGATGTGTGATGATGTTACCTTAAATATGAACAAATTTAATCAGATATAATCAGTGGGGAAAAAAAATAAATTATGAAGAATAATAGTGTGAATTCATTATGAGAGTTTAAACAAGGAGGTTCTGATTCAACTGTGATTGAAGGGAGGAAGCATTGAAAATGGTGGCACATTTTTTCCCCCTCTTTTTATTGTTATTATTCCCAAAGAAAAGTGACATAGACGTCACATGACAGCGACATGGAGAATCATTTCTGTTAAGGAACAAAAGCATGATGTGTGATGATGTTACCTTAAATATGAACAAAATATAACATTTATTAAAATCATGTAACTACACTTATAGGCCGGTCAGCTGTCCTATCAGAAGAGTTAAGACTATAAAGAAATGTATAACTAGATAATTCAAGTCTGGCTAGATGTAGAAAACTGAATGACAGTCATTCCCTTTCCTGTTGGTTCATACTTTACATAATCGTATATCATTATAAACAACAGATATTTATAGCTTTGGAATAATATTACATTCCTAATTTTGTGTGTGTTTGTCTGTATAAATATCTACATTTCTAGTTATATCAATGCATCTGATTTTTCATACCTTACAAAATTACCATGGGCAAAATATTCATAGGGCACCACGCTGAGGGGCTGTCGCGCAAAAATGTGCATTATTTGCCATTGTCATATTAATATTTGGAATTCATTCTGCGCCATTCACCCTTTAATTGTATGCAAGGCGCATACAATGGGGGAGTGGCTGAAATTATGCATGATTCCTGCTATTTTCGTAGCTGTGCGCCGTGCAAACAACTGGTTTGCAATGCGCAAAATAACACGTTGAAAACCATGGCGTTAACTCTGCGCAAAGCACTATTTCAGGGGACAGTGAATGGACAGCGCACAGTCAACAATGGGGCTGTCTGTTTTGATTCATGGTTGTATGTGTGCTGCACCAGAACAAGTTCCTAACAGGATTTTTTTTGACAGAATGACAATACATACACGCATGCATACATAAATACATACATATGAACATAGTTGGTAGCATGTCCGTGGTCATTGCTAGTACTCGTGTTGTTTATATTGATTGCCCATATGTCCCTTTCCCCTGAGCTATTAACTATGACTGTATCTTGTCTACAATTATTAGCTCACAAATCTAGGATGTAGGACTTGTATTAACTGTATATTTTTTAATGTACTTTTTATGTCATTTTGAACTTGTAATTTGTACTGTTTTGATCTGTAATTTTAGACTGTATTGCACTCTTATAATGCTCTTATGTTTTGTAAGTCACCCTAGATAAGGGCGTCTGCTAAGAAATAACAATAACAATAATAATTTGGACAGTAATGTTGCACTGTACACCCAGCAACAGCAACCCCGACACAGGTGAAGATGCTGCATGGTGACCAGACTCACAGACACAGTTCGCCCCCTCATGCCTTCTCCACATGAGCTAATGCAACCATGAGTGCATTCACTTATCATAGAGCCATAGAACATACATACAGTTAGGTCCGTAAATATTTGGACAGTGACACAATTGTTGTATTTCTGGCTCTGTACGCCACCACAATGGATTTGAAAGGAAACAATCAATATGTTCTTTAAGTATAGACTTTCATTTTTAATTTGAGTGAAGTTACATCCAAATTGGGTGAACGGTGTAGGAATTACACTCATTTTTATTTTTGGTCCCCCCAATTTTACGGCCTCAAAAGTATTTGGACAAACTAACATAATCATGAATTAAATTGTGAGTTTCAATACTTGGTTGCAAATCCTTTGCAGTCAATGACTGCCTGAAGTCTGGAACCCATAGACATCACCAGATGCTGGGTTTCTTCCCTGGTGATGCTCTGCCAGGCCTGCATTGCAGCTGTCTTTAGTTCCTGCTTGTTCTTGGGGCGTTTTTCCTTGTGGTGTAGGTGGGTTTGCGAGGTGCAAATAGGCTTGCGTGACACATGAAAACAATGCTATATTCCAATGTCGCACATAAATCTGCGCCATGTAGGAATATCTCTCCTATATTGGCCAAGTCGCATTTTTCTTGTGCGGCACTCGCATACCTCGTGTGGTACCACATCTATAGACCAATATACAGGTGCACATTAGAAATAAAATGTATTTCAAATTTACAAATGTTGCATAAGAAGCAGTTCAGTGATATTTTATTAAATTTTCTCAAGATATCATGACATGTACAGTGATTTTGTAATGATCTTAACGCATTATAGTAGCAAATAGATTTTATTTAAACACAATTACAACAAAAAACCCTTTTACCATAAAACTAATTTCAAGCAAGGCAAAACAAAATCATCCTCAATAATGTTTTAAAAGAACAAAGTACAAGGGTTAGACTGTTCTATCACTGTTGTGACATCATTTCTGATCAAACTTGGAAACCAATTGAAACACCAACAACATTTTCTTTCATCTAAATGATCTCTTTAAACAGCATTTCCTTTTACATGTGACAGTTAAACTTCTTTACCATTGCAGTTTTGATCTCACTATTTCCTTGACAATGGCAAATATATTTAGTACTGTGTGCATCTGACAAGGTTATATTTTATTCTAATAATTGTATATAATATTGCAAATAGCCTTTGATTGGTCTATACCACCAGGAGAATGAAAATCAATATGAAGAAACTGTTTTTCTTTAAGACGAATGGAGAACAGATGGTCATACATCTCATCTTTCTAATAACACTCCCACAGCCCCATTCATGCAAATAGATTAATGTTGATTGCAATGTATATTATTTTGCTCTCATGTGTCATTTTCTCTACTCAGGACTAGGTTTTACCAGTCACTTTCAGCCCAGGTGACAGCCCTTAGGGGGGAGATGGTTCAATTTGTCTTGACACGAAGGCCTGGTCTCCAGAGGATGTTGACTAATGGCCGCTTTGGTCCAGAAAGCAGCTTAGAAAGTGATGACCTCCGCAAGAAGAGTCCATGTCGTATATACTGAGCCGAGGTGAAGACCATTAAGTGATGAGAATCTGACCCATTTTGTCATGCATTATGGACGACCGCTTCAGAACTTGGGAGATGTAATGGCTGTGGCAGCAATCATGTCTCATTTGATAGAGATTTTGCAGTGCCATATTTTATGTGACAAAGGTTCCATCGGCTGTAACTTTCACAGAGCTCCTCGGTAAATCAGGCAAAACAAATGTCTTATTAAAGCGTAGAATCTGTAAATAGTCAGTCTGGGTAGATGGCAAGTCCGGTGAGACCCACTACAGGGATCTAAGATGTTGCACTTTTGAAGAAGGCTTAACTTATTCTAAAATGTGTGAAAGACAATGTTTAGGCCATTGTATTTATAGCTCCCAAAATGCCACAAATATGCTTCTCTACAAGATGATGATCTTCAAAAAAGTTGTGTATGAAAATAGGATACTCTACAATATAAATGTATATGCCCTAAAAGGGCTATTGAAAATTGAATGTAAAAAAAACAAGTCTGACATTGTCACAATAGAAGTTAATTGAACATTTCCTTAATTTTAAAGAATGCATTACTCCAATGCTGCCGCTTTGAAAACTCAAGCAGTGAAAGGATTGTGCTGGAAAGACCTTCAGTGAATCCCAGGGATATTTCCCCAGTTGCCCTCTTCTCTCCACCACATGTATTGTGCTACAGTACTGATTAATTTTGTTGAAAGGGCAAATTTGAGTTTTATACTTTAGGGTTTTCAACAAATGTACTTTGATTACAGTTCAGGATTACATTTTGGTTCATTTCCCAACAATAATCATAAGAACTTCTTGTCATTTTAACTATTGATGTTTTCAAGGTTTTGGGAGAGTCTACAGAACCCCTAGCGATAAACTGTAAATAATATATGTGTATATTTTGTCTAAGCATTAGGTTTGAATATTATTTTGTGCTCAAATAAACTTATTAGCATGTGACAGTACCCAGCTGTGTATGCACTCATCTTTTTGTGCCTTTTGGAGATGATGATAATACACTGAAAGATATGAATATGCACAGCTAATAAAACATTTACTTATTTCCCCAGCAATTGGCTGAAACTTTTTAAACTCTTAGTTATGTTGTTCAGATTTTTGAGGACATTTAGTAGGAATTGTAGTAGAAGTGACATTATAATTAAAGTTACTACTACAAAAAAACTGCTCTTGTTATTTTTATTATTACAACATAATAATGACAATTATTAATTAAGCTAACTTCAGCAAACTTAAAAGACACACGTTATGCTCATATTTTGCATTGGAGATTCATAAATCACTGTTACAGATATTGCCTGCTGATTATCTGTTGTATTGACAGGAGGTAAACCGAGCCAATCACATGGTTCTGTTTAATTCATATTGATGGTACTTCATTAGAAGAGCTTAATTGTGATATATGAATGTCACAGTTTGGGGTCAATGATGATGAATTTAACTCAGAGTCAACTAGAAAGAATTAATTCACCTATTAATATCACGTCTTCTTCTTAATAGGATTTGTCACGTTTTTTTCAGTGGTAGCTGCTCTTTTGATTCCAACATCCCCACAAAGTTAAGTGTTCTTAGTGACTCTTAACAGGTGAAACTAGTAACACTTTCTGAGTAAGTCGTCTCTCTTAGAGAAGCCTGGGCCAGTTCTGTACTGGTTTGAAAGAGGTCAAGCATCACAGTGCCTATTCTAGAGAAAAGACTGCAGCTGTAAAGCAATATAACCAAGAGACTGAGCTACAAGGTGCCAGGGATTTAATGTGCCTCATTTAAAAACACAGTGATCCTGAGGGGAAATAGCTGTGAAAAAAGAAAAGAAAAAAACTGCCACGTTGATCTATGGAAAAGAGTGGATCAAATGTTAACATGAAGTGCAAAGGCAAAGGTGGATATTCTCAAGGATGAAAACCATTTTAATTGTATGTAATAATGTGAAACTGCTTTGAACAGTGTCTTGGACGCTTGTGTCTTCCACACGACAATGTCTAGCTAGTTTCAGTCAAAAGGCTGGCTTTCAGGAATTTGCCTTTGCCTTTGCCTTTGAACTTGCTGCTAAAAATAGCCAGTGCAACAAGCGATTTACAAGTGTCTGTGGTTCAGTGCTTTTTGTGTAGGAAGGAAAGTAAATAACTCCCTCTTCAGAAGCAGAATGAGACCATACAACTCCAGCCTCAGTTAAAACACAAATTAATAATGCCATGCAGCGTATGAATAATCTGATAAATGTGCAAATAACTGCACTAAGATACTTAAAAAGAATGGCTAGATACACACATAGTAGAGAAGCAAGTGAATCAGATGTTAACAGCTGCTTCAAAGTGGCAGCTTAACAAATCATAACCAAACTCGCCTTCTGTGCTGCCGTTTCTGAGATGAAGCTACTGTGATGTTTCACCTGAAAGCAGGACAAGAACTGACTGCTCTTTTTGGGGGTGAAAGCAACTGCTTTTGAAGCAATGTCCTTAATTGATGAGGGGCTGATTCAAATCCAATCACCACAGATTGTTCTGAGCTAGACTGAAAATAGCTTTTTCACTTGCTGTACTATTGCAAATACATATGAATATTTGAAGATACAGCAAACAAAAAGGGAAGAATAATGTTCTGTTTACTGGGTGCACTTCAAAACTTCAAAATATTAATAACAAAATCTAACCATATAAATATGTGATGTGTATTGTCAGGGTGTTAAAATATATCTAGGATACAGATTTTCACTTGTGCAGGAGTATTCCTACTTCTAATAAGAAAATGTAATATATTTTGTACTTGGGGAATACCCTTGTATAAGCTGCAATAAAAAAGCAACCCCATTAAACAAACTTTATTACTGGAGCGAGTCTTTGAAGCATGAACAACCTGAGGCTTTGAGAGGCATACAGTTCTACCAAGACACAGAAATTGACTAAATCTGTATTTGTGATGTCATACAATACACACTATAAGTCTTAAAGCTGTTATGGTAATCTTTACGTGTGACTTGAAAGACCAAAAGGATGAAGTTACCTGTATATTACAGTATCTAACTGTATAAAGTAATGTTGTTTTGGAGAATCAAAAACCAAATGCCAAATCAAAACTTTGTTATGCTCTCTTCAGAGGAATTTTGGAGAAAGTCAATGAAGCATTTAAAAAAAAAAGAAAAAGAAAGAAAAGTTATAGGACTTTTACTTCAGTAACTGAAAATATATAAAATATGAGATGACATGATAGTTCATGAATTGTTCAATGGAGGTTTCAGACACAATATAGCCATGTTCGATGCTAAGAATAATTAAATAATTCCTCTACTACATAAAAATATATAAATTAATTATGGAGAGGCACAGATAAGCTTGCTCTGGGGTTTAAAAAAAAAAATCATACAGTGGGTCATAAATTGAAAAAACATTGAAAAGTACTGTGACATTTCTGAGAAAACAGTAAACGTTAAACTTAAGCATCTTCCTTTTCACTTTAGGGTAAAATGATAGATACGAAGCCTAACATTTTGCACAATTACTACATTTAAGGCAAATACAGTACTTGAACTGCCAGGACACCTCTTATTTCCATTCACTTATAACCACTCCATATTCCATAAAAAGGAAAACCTTTGCGCCTAATGAGAAAAAACGCATTATGGTTTTGTTTCATCAAGGGAGGGAAGAGTGTTCATGCCATTTCACTTTTTAGATATATTCTGCAACACCAGATAGAGCTTAGGGAGGAATTCATTGACTGGGCCAAGAATTATGCATTTGCTTTTTCAAAGTATTAGCTGTCAACTTCTTGCAAGTATCCAATCAAGGAAAATGTACTGTTCTAACACCAACAATGTGTATGGCAAAGAACAATAAATACCACTTAAATACCCAAGTTTCTGTGAATGACTCTGTTCCTTTCTCATCAGGTCCAGCAGTTTCTTTAATTTCTTTATACCAAGTGCTGGTCAAGTAATTAATCAATATTGATTACAGGAGCTCTTGGGCTTTATAGGATTAAACTTCCAAGTCATTGTCATCTATCTGTCCATTGTAAAAACACAATCTGAACGCCTGAATAATTGTTTAGTGCAGCTTTATCATGCACCATTCCCTTTGGAATAAACATCTCTATATCTCCATGGTTAAATAAGTCAATACAATATATTTTTTTAGAAATATCCATAAAAAATGTAGCAATTTTACTTCTATTACTTTAAATGGACACAAATGACTCTAATGTAACCAACATTGTGTTTCTCAAACCGAGTGATAAGAAAAGTCTTTCTCTGATCTATTTTTATTTTGCTTTGCACCGCTTTACTTTCTTCCTCAGATCTCAATAACACCATGATTGGGTCTCTCTATTGATTTGATCACATAATCTTCCAAGGAGCCAAATGTTCCCATCTGCGCAATTGATGGGCTTGATAAGTACCAAACAGTCTTGATGTTTGCAATATAGGCCCCTCCAGATGTGGTTTCCATTGACAGCTGTGTACACTGTGTGAGTTCAACAGCATTATCAGGCCCTCCAAAAATCCGGCTCACTGGATCAGCAGAATTAATTAGATCTTTACCAGCTCACTCCCTGTCTCAACAAATACATCACATTTTCCATTGGTTTCTAAACACATCTAGATAACCTTTTAGAAGCAGTGTGCCTGTGCCTGCTGTGGACTCCTCTTTCACCACATAATCCTAAAGCTGCACAATAGTAGGGTTACATTGTGTGTGTCACTGTGTTATGCCTGAAGGTCTTTCCTTCCTATCCTAAGAATATGAGGAAGTAACAGGGTACAGAGAAATCCTCAGAACTAAGCAAAAACCTTGTCTTTCTTATAGGACATTATGGTATTACTTTAGATTCTAATACACAGTTTGCATTTATAAATTCTGGAACAGATTATAAGAGAGGTAAAGAGTATTAATGACCTAATAGTCAATAGTCATACTTAAAACATGTTTTCACATACAAATGCTATGTAAACAAACAATTCAAAGTGAATAGTTTTTCGTTGTTATGCATTCATACATGTCAGTTTGTCTACACTAAAGTGTTACCAAACTAAAATGCTTAGTTTTAGGGAAGAATAACCAAAATTGCCCATTTAGTGCAGGGGTTCCCAACTCTGTTCCTGGAGGACCCCCCTACTATGCTGGTTTTTGTTCCAGCTGAGCTCTCAGTTATTTAAATGAACAAATAATTTCCTTTTAATTATTTTAAATGGTAGGGCTTTTAAGTATACAACTGAATAAGGAACTTATCTTATTAAGGAACCAACTTTGTATCAGTTACACAATTTAAAAAGTAAAATGTAAGCAAGTTATTAGTTAAATTAAGGGTTCAATTATGTAATTGTAAGCTCAGTTGGAACAAAAACCATCAGGGTAGAGAGTCCTTCAGGACCAGGATTGGGGACCCCTGATTTAGTGGATGATCAACAGTACAGCCCAAGCAAACCACAAATGTAGTTTTAAAGTTCTCAATTTTCAAAAACTTTGGGGACCTGGCTGCGTTTTCTTCCCCACAGTTCCCTCTGTGCCGTATTTAGCGCTGGCCATAATGCTACTTTTCATTGCATAGATATTTTAATTTGGTTATTTTATATTCCAGAGTGGGTGGAAGGTGGTCACAAATGACTACCCTCACCCCAAATTTCAAATTTGGTTCATGTCACAGCTGTTGCAGGTAGCGATGTCAATAGAATTCAGAGTCCTGCGGGAGCCAGACAATGCATTTGATTCCCGGAGAAGTGTGCATTCATGCTCATAGAAATTTAATGGATTTGTGTGGGCGCTCCTCTCCTTGAGAATCAGTTCCAAAATGCCAACTCGCTTCCTGGGTTCAAAGAATTGCCATCCAATAGAATTCAATGCTGTGACGCAATCTAGTCTAGTGTCTGTAAAATTAACAGCCTTTGAAGTAAATACTAGTGTGTCACTGCCTTCCACTCCAGAAGCTAAACTGTGTTAGAAGTTTAATCAAAAAAGCAATACCTAATCTGAGAGAGAGGAAAAGGGTTATAGGGTTGTGCTTAGAAGTGGTAAAGTGTCTGAGGAACAAAAGAAAAAGAAGGAGACCAAACCTATGGAAAATAAGATGGACCGAGTCACTGAGGAAATAACACACTAAATAAGACATTGGAAGCCAGTCAGCAAATCATTACTCATATCACCACATCATTATTAACACTCTAATCCTAATCTGGTGAGGTGGCACAGCCTGGGGAGTCTCTGTAGTATCCTGGAAAACAAGAAATCAGGCTGCTGCATAAATGCTAGAGTATTCGCTTACCGCTGCAAGTCTTCCCGTCGTTGGTTGCACAAACCCAGTCATGGCATTCGCAGCGCGGCCCGTAATATTTGCCTGGCTCGGTGACTTGACATATGCAGACTCCACAGTCACATTCTCCCCTGCCACTGCAGACGAGGCCGTCAGGGGTAGTGCAACGTCTCTGGGACGATTCTGCCGAGAGTCTGCAAGATCCACTCGCAGTCCTTCAACAAGAACATTGGGATGTTAATAAGATTTTTTTTTTTTTAGCTACCCCCTAAGCGATGTTAAAAAAGAGGCATTATGGATCATTTGCAATCACTTCCAGTCATTAAATCCTTTTCTTATTATGATGTGAGAACCTTTACTATGTACACTACATGCACCAGTGGCCTCAAAAAGCAGCTTTGTTTGATCCTTCACCATTAAAATCAGGAACAGACTTAAGGCGGTTACAGGATGACTTTCAAAGCTTTCAACTCCAGGGAAAAATTTTCTGTACTCTCCAAATAAACTCCAGTTTATATTCCAAAGCTAAATTGAAGTGCAAAACAAACTATTAATTGAGTTGATCTTTTCCAGGCCTGTGTGTTCTCATGCTACATGTGCCCTTAAAACTTTCATAAAATGGAGAGCATGTTTTTCCCCATCTAATGCAAAAAGCTTAGACAATAGAATAACTTTATATCAATATTTTCCAAGTGATTGGTTTCTGTTAAATTGTATTCAATTGTTCACCTATTCCAAATCCCATTTTATGACTAATATAACACTCTCCATTACAATTTGCCAAATCTCACAGTAAGACAGAAAATCTGTTTTCTAAGGCTCTGGTGAAAAACAGGTCCTGGAGCATTTGCAGGAAAGAAAGTCAAATTAAACATCACTTCTGCTGCCATAATTGAAGCCAACTGGGGTAGAAAGCCTGGTCTTTCAATCCTGAAGCGACAGTAAGCATCCGACACAAAATATCCCCTTGAACAAAAATTCTCTTTAATCATAACCTTTTCTCTCCAGGTATGCGTTATCGGAGCAGGAGTTCCTGCAAGTGTTATGGGTTTGAAAAGTAAGCCCTGGCTTTTATTCCTGAAATAGGGGCATATGAAAAATGAAAAAGCATCCCCTATTCTAGGACTGAGAGATTAATGTATTTTTATGTTTGATACTAGCAACTCTAAAGACTCTAAATAATGCCCAGCCGTGTAAAGGCAATAAAGACATATAGAATTGAATATGAGTCTTCATTTTAAAAGAAAGCTTGTTCTTCTGTGCTCAGCTTTTCATAATGTAGAAATATGTCTATTAACAGTGAGTGGTATCTTCCCACAGTAGGTATAGTAAGCTATCAGGTACGGAGCATGGGCAGTCACCATTATTGAAACACCTGCAACCCAGATGCCAAAAACTTCCTATATTTGAAATTATGATAAGGGGGCTGTAGTAATCATTTAAAGTGTCCCTGTTTGTAAAGTTTAAACAGAGGCCAGCCACAGTAAGGGAAAAAAGCCTAAATGCAGCAGCATAAATACATCCTTACCTTATAGCTTGGCCATTGTGTATCTGGTACAGAAAGTAATGCAAATGTGACGGGATAATTCATAGAACTAAAATGATCCATTCTTGTTTAATTCATTATATCAGCCCTACCTTGGAAACATTTTTTTTTTAATTGTTACTGCACTGGATTGAATTATCCAAGAGATGTAATAAAAAAAAAATCATAATCAGCAATTCAGGATTATTTAAACAATTTTGTTTTTGTTTGTTTTATTTCTACCATCCAGATCATTTTACTTAAATTGCCTACTTTTTCCATACTGGAGCTCAGGGAAAGTGACTCTTGGCAGCAAAGTAGCACATTTGTCAAAGTACCACACAGCAATCCAGATGCCTTTTTGAAAAAAAAAAAAAAAAATCTGTTTGTAATATAAGCCATTTTGCACATGCACACTTACTCTGGCAATATATTTCCTTTTCTTTTCAATCTTGGAAACATTTCACTTTGTGTTTCTCGGAAGAAACTGAATGGTTTCACAAATCAGAGACAGGTGACAACTCTTGATTTTGGTAGCCTAAGCTTTTAGCATGTCATAATGTCCAAATTCAAATGGCGCTCTCGTCAAAATCAGCAAATCACAGAAGAGCATTTCCAAATATCTCTGATCTCTGAGGAACTTTATAAAATGTATTATAAACATGCTTACTTTATCTTGCAAGCATCTAGACTCCAATTGCACTTTGCTTTTAGGTTCTATTATTCTTTGCAATTTGCAGCTAAAGCTACAGACACTAAAAGTACCTTTTTTCCCCCTTGAGAGTAAAAGAAGCAGAACCATTTTAAGTTTCCTTGTTTTTCTAAGACATTAATCCTTAACACACATACAGAACCTACAAAAGAAAAGTATATGTTTCAGTTTTAAGAAAACATTTAGCAAAATGTGAGGGAAAGCATCTTGCATTCAATATAAAATACCCCTGCCTGCATTACTGAGGCTATCACTGCATCACCCAAGAGTCCCTCAGTGAATTGTGTTTTGTTTGGTAGCCTCATGACATTCCATTCCTAACATTGCAAATCTTTGGCCTTTCTGGGGATATAAAGTAATACAAATAGAACATATTTGTCAAAACATTCAGCAGCTTTTCAACAAAAAGGATGGTGGAGGATCAAAAACATGCTATTTTAACAATGTCTGGGCCCATGCAGTAAAAATCATTCCTATATTGTTTTCCTGTACATTCCAAAAGCTATGTGTGATTTGGGAATACTCGTTTCAAGTTCAAGTTGAATTCCACAGCATGTTTGGCCAATAAACACAAAAGGATGAAAAGAAGAAACACCAAATAATGATTTTCTGGCTGTGATTGTGCTTTGACAGCAAGAATGGAAACCCTGTCTCACTTATTTAAGATTTCCGTATTCGATTGCATGGACAGAGTTGGTCAAGAGAACCCTAAATTGAATGCAAAAATCATGATATGTATTTATATGTAGGGGGAAATGACCCAATTAAGTTTTACATGTTTTCTTGCGAATTTCTCCCCAGTAAAGTGGGTATTAAATCAAAGATTATTCTCTCATCTAAAGATTTGTGGTAGATTTTGTCATAAATTGACTAAATTAAATGTACTTATTTAATTGCAAAAATGAAAAGTCTGGAGTGGGCTTATAAGGTACATATGTACCTTTTAAGCCGACGTGTCCCAAATTAGCACACATGAGTTTTAACAGTAAATACTTCAAATTGTATTGATTAAGCACTTAATACTTATAGATTATTGAATTCAGACCTCAAATAACCAACCTAACCAATTAAAATTGTATTTGTATATTATCTGAGACTAATTTCCATCACATGGAATTGTTGCACTTGTAGAGGCAGTTTGCTCTGCTGGTGTGCTGGTTGATGGGGTTGGGGCTGTTGGGGCTGTGGAAATCTGCACAGGTGCTTCAGAAAAAGGAGCATGATTTGTGAACACCTGTCTGTCCACCCGGCTCTGGCTCACAGGGAATATTCCAGTGCTCTCAAAGCCACCAATGATGTTCTCTGGCTTGAGAGTCGTGGAAAGCACATCAAGTTTCGCAGGGAATTCCTCCTTTCAAATGTTGTCCCTGCTAACACGGGAATGGCAGCACAGTTCTTTCCTCCATTACCTTTTGACCCAAGGATGCACCGATCGATCAGCCACCAATCAGTATCAGACCAATATGACAAGAAATTACTATATCAGCTATCGTCCGATTGCTTTAAAATGACCGATATTTCTCTCTGATGGTGTGGCTTTTATTTTCTCTGGCCTTGGTCACAAGTGCTAGGGAAATATCTGAGGCATGACCGTCAAAAATTAAAACTCTTGGCAGTCCCATGTCAGAGATCTTTGGCAAAAACAGCTTCTCAAAATACTCTTGAAAATTATTCTTCTCTGTCCATCCGTGATCTGCACAAAATTAACAGCAAGCTTCCATCATGTTATTGCAGTCCCTATATTTTTTTCTCTGACTACCCATTTTGTCCCAATAATGAAAATAAGGTGTAAGTAGTTAAGTTCATGAATTAAAATAATGTATTCTGAGTAATATTAATTCATTTAAGGCTTTTTGAATATGAGGTACAATAGGTTCTGGGCTTAGTGGGCTTATTAAGAACAAGAGTGGTCCATGGGAAATTAACCTCAATAATTTTGTATAGAGTTCATGTAAACAAGTTATATCTTTATAATAAATAAAATACACTATTCTTTACAACTTAGACCATGTTTATTATTGTTGGTGGAAAAAATTAAATAATTCTGCTTTCAAGCCAGGTGCTAATAGGCATTTGAAGGGCGCTGTTCCTTTTAAGCCCATATGACAAAAACAATTACATTTTAAGATTATAATAATTGATAGAACATTAAATATTGTTTTATCTGAAGAAGCTTCTACATTTTTTTGATTTACTATGATCATCAACAGTTTTTCTCAAATTTTGTGGTTCACTTGCATCAATCTGTGTGACCATCATTGTGACACTGTCCCGCGCTAGCTCTGGAAACTTATGAAATCTATATTTTCAAATACAAAATAGTGCTTTTAAATACCAAGCAAATTCATCATATAAGGTTTCATTTGATTTATTAATCTCTTAATTTGATTTATCAATATTCACCAAGTGTGGTCACCAAATTCCAGAATAATGGGTTCTTGGGAGAGCCCCCCATAAAGCAAAGTTTTGGGGTGACTTATTAAAATGCTGCTGCACAGTGGCAGCACAAAATCATACATAACTCAAGAACAACAAATGCTATTGACTCCAAATAAAAAGTAACACGACAGTTACAATTTTGTGCATTTGCTGTGAAACAGATCATCCTTCTAATAATTCCTGTCTTTTTTATATTTCAAAATAAAAGAGCAAGTGGGCTTATATGGTACATGGGCTTAATTGTGTCACTTCCACTATATAATCATAATGTTGTATTTAGAATTGAAATATCAGAACAAAGGAACATTGTGCACTTCCTGATTTAATTAAGTTGGTCTCTGTTATCTTTGATTTGCACTTGCGGTGCACCGTGTACCACGGGTTGGAGTGGTAAGCCTATTACATAACCTCAGCACACTGTGGTGCACCTGTCAAATTCTATGTAAATAGTATTTCAGTAGTTGAATAGCTCACTGGGCGTCCTGTCCAAAACCATATTCTCAATACCCTTTTGTTTTTTCGTATCCATTGTACATTCATTTTTGATTGTAGCTTTCATAACCAGGATTTCAAGTGTCCAAGATTTATAGTTGTTATTGTTGTCCTTGTTATGGTTATTATTATAAGATCTAAACATGCTGTACAAACATTTTCCAAAAATGTATTTAAAATCAGTGCTTAAAAACTCCTTATCTTCTTAACACATCCTATTGAGACTTGGTCCACAAAGAGCATGTCTTTAACCAAACCGATAAAGACACATGCAGATTATTTTAAAGGAGGGAAAAACAATCCAAGGGATGACTGCCAATTGCTGCATTTATTCAATTATGATACAAAATATTATTGTTGCAGTGTTTAAAGCAATCTACTTCAATTAATTACTTTAGGAAAGTTTGGAAAGTTCATATCTTATTTTTAAAGCAGTAAAGCCAAAAGGGAAAGCAGACTGTTTTGTTTGTTTTTTGTTTCAGCGATTTTCCTGAAAATACTCAGTGGTACTCAAAACACATTATGCTGCTTACAATTTGGCGGAAATCAAATCATAAACAGTTATCCAAAAATACTAAACATACACTGTAGACTTCACTGTGTTACTTTTATGTGGTGTTTCTCAACATTTTTTAATACTTTTGTGTGTGTGTTCTGCAACCCAGTCTTAAGTTTCCCCTCTCAGTTAGAAATTTGCTGAGATTTGTTTAAAAGAAAAAAGACAAAATAAGGCAAAAACTTACCTCAGCGATTGAGATAAACCTTCCTGAACAGCTGAGAGGATAATCAAAACCAAGGCAACTAAAACGGAGTTCACCAAAGCCTCTGCATGCATGTTTAGATCCCAGGGAAACCTGAAGTGCAATGCCTTCAGGAGTCTGAACTTTTCCAAACACAGGGAGAGTGAGCTAAAAGCTGGCCAAAACCGGCTCAACTCTTCAGAGGCCACTCACTTTCCCCCATGCAAGTGCCTTTGATTAGTTGTGACTGTGAGTACTTGGGCAGCAGTCTAAAAGGAGTAATGTGCCAAAACTATAAGTTTAGTGACTAGTTAAGGAGGTAATTTGAAACAGTTGTGCATCCAGATGGTATATCATGGTGATGCTGTTTTGTAGATCTATTTTTATACCCTACAAAATATGTTACTTTATTAGGATAGATTGCTTTCAAAAGGGAGTCATAATATACTTGTCTGTATGCTTGTCAGCTTGTGATCCACTACAGTTTTTAATTACAACACACATACAAAACTATAAATAAAAACACAAAACAGACATGCATTCCATTTTTTTTCCAAAAGTTGTGTATCCCACACAATTAAGAAATTCCCCTCCAAAAAGAAAAAAAAAGAAAAGAAAAAAACAGGATTCAATCACATAACAAAGACAAATTAATTTTAGTGGATCAGTGGCATGAAAATCTCTCAAATTTAATTATTTTAGGCTTGTGGGATGCACCCAGACTGCTGGCTAATGAAGACACATACAGTATTGCAGAATTCGAGTTGGTAAGGCAGTTTGTGGATGCTCGCTGGAACTTTGATAAAAATGTCATTCCCTAAAGTCTACAACCAGGAGCTCTGACAAACTTATTTGGAAATGCAGTTGCTGATCACTGCACCCTTATTGCCTATACAGCAAGAGTATCTCCTTCTCAGGTGCTTAGACGAATCTGAAGGAGACAGATGTTAGTTATCATCTGGGCCATTGTTATTGGCCACATCAAACAATTCAACCTCTTCCACGGCCTACAAAATATCCCATTGAAGCAGCCATAGAAGGGTAACATGCTTGTGTCAAGATTAAATTATATATTATTTTATATAACTATGTATTTTTTTTCCAATGAAAGGAGAAGGCAGACAGATTTAATATTCTTCTTATCAAAGTAAACCATTAAAAACACACCTACAAAAAGCAGATATGAAGGACAGAGTTGTGTGTCCCCAGATACATTGTTTGGATAAGGAACCTGTCAAAAACAAATGCACATTCAACCATAAAGAATGGTCAAAAAGGCAATGCAGAAAAGTGCTTTGCACAGATGAAATTATGTTTGAACATTTCAGCTGTAAGAGGAAACCTGTTCGGAGCAGATTGCCATGTCATAGATTATCAAACTGGTGTGTATTGCCTACAGTAACACATGTGGGTGGTGAGGTGAAGGTCTTGTGTTGTTTTCCAGGTGTACAAACAGGAGATATAATAAATATAAAGGGTACGCTTGTAAAGGAGCATTTTGATTCCATTCTTCAATGTCATGCAATACCCTCTAGAGAGCAACTTTAGGGTGAACGGGTCTCTGTTCAATATAAGAATGACTTTAAACCTGCAGCCAGGTAAAACACAACTGCTTTTTAAAATTGATGCAACTGCCTCCCCATCTACCTGACATTAAAAGATTACAGAATAAGACGGAAGGGAGAGTAAATAAAAAGTGCATTTCCCATAAAAAAAAAAGATGATTGAGACTAGATTAAAAGCTACGCGACAGAGTATATATGTTCTAGTGCTATGTGTTATCCCAATTGTATTTAATTTGGTTATTTTGGTGATTCTGCCATTGTGTTTTAGTAAGATCTCCAAATTGGGTGAAAAACAAACAACAAAAAAGTATACATACAAATACATATACACACACCCACCCACTCAGAAATGCAAACAATATATACATCGACCCTGTAGTTTTGTAAGGCACTCCATGTAGGATACTCACCTTATTCTATTTAATGCGTTTTATTGGTATTTCTAGTTTGAATCTGACTCGATTTGAGGCCTGCCTGCTCACTGCACTAACCTGTGTTGCCTGCAGATCGCAGCGCAGGGGATGAGCGCTCCTCTAACAGCTGCTCAGCTGATGTGATTGTACAGCAGATCTTACTGCGACCAGCCCGTCCGCCACATTAAAAGCGCTTGCATACATCTCCCTACGAAATTAGTCAACAGGACGATCGGGAGAAGGACTATTAGAATCGCACGTAAGTATTTCTATATTATTATGATGATTATCCCATTGAGATGAACTGCCGTGACGTGCAATGTTCGCTTTCAGAGCCGGTGCTTCTTCATGTCTGATTCGCCTGTGGACTGTGTGTACTGTCGTGCAGGAAGTCAGGGTCTGAGTGGTGCCTAGGCCCTTCCGAAAACACGGCTTAAAACATCATTATTTTGGGGGTTTTCTTAGGCTATTTTAAGCTAACACTGGTGTTTATGGTTGTTGTGCTGAGGGCAGATCGTGTTCAATGTACGAGGCCGGGTTTATCAATGGAAACGGCACCATCACATCACCCGTTTCCATGGTAACTCCTCACCGGCTTCAGTTGCCTGATGTTGCAGCAATGGTTATTATTATTATATTATTATTATTATTATTATTATTATTATTATTATTATTATTATTATAATCAGCATTTGTATTTCTAAATATGACAAGATATTACGTTAAACGTCTACTTTGAACTATGAATCTTTATAATTTCATGTATGACCCGCGTCTCTACAGTACAGGCATAAGGCCATAGCAAGCCATTTGCGCCTGTAGTGAAAATGCACACAAATATATACATGTTTTTTTTAAATCAATCAGCCGTTATAGAAGTGGGCTTTCTCTTTGAATTTCTGCATGCATGTTTTTAAACATATATAATGTTGTTACCTTATATTTCATTTTGCCAACATGTTTTGAGTCCTTATTAGTGGCCAGTCCTTCAATTATGCTGTGAAAACTACCTTGAGGTTTTGAATATCTTAATAAAAACTTATATATATATAATATATATATATATATTTTTTTTTTCACACATTTTTCAAAAAATATTGTATAGCAAGAGGTGCTAACAGATCTTTTTTTAAATATAGCATGATATCAGATTGGACTAACGCACACAGCCACACTGCATAAACTATTGTTTTTATCAAAAAGATGAACAGATCGTGCTATGTCCTGCACCCCACCTGCTCCCTGATTTTGAGGTTACGACAGGAGACTGATAGGAAAGTGAGTTAATTGCTTTGGAAGGGTGCTAAAGAGGGTTTGTGTTTTTTGTTTGTTTTTGGTTCTTTTGAAAAGTTTGCAGTACAGTACAAGTAAACTGTGAATGCATTGTCTTTTCAGGTAATCAGTAGGTTTCTATAAGATTTTCAGCAACACAAAAGTATGCTCAAAAAGGTGAAACATACCTTACCACATACAAGGATGCACATTTCTTTCTATCCCACCAGACACTTTGTCACACTCTTCTGTATAAGCTACTGCACATGGCTAACAATTAACTAGGCCCGTTTGTAGTCATGCCATTTATGGAAGTTTTATCAGAATGACTAAAATCTCATGTCAGAGAGCAGCTGTGGGATATTTACAGTAGGATGTCACTGGGAGTTACTCCAAGAGCATTACAGATAGTCTTTTTATATGTTTTCTAACATATGTAATGTACAAGTAGTTGTACAATTTTGGAAAGGCTTGTGCACATATGTCAGTATAAACATTATTATCTTCTGGGCTGTCTGGACACCCCAGAATGATCCATTAAGTTCAAGGACATCCCTGTGTTTAAGCCATCAGCAGTTTTTGTGTGGTTGTGTTAGAGCAGGTATATTGGGTTTGCTGAAGCCCAAGAGACTATTATGGTATCCATGGTGATCAGTGGTAATACAATTGCCACGACCATTAGCCTCTCAAAGACACCAGTGGAGGAAATTAGTGATGACTACTGGCTTTTAATTAGGGGTGATTAATCAGTTTGCCGACTGACTGCAATGGTAAAGAGAACATTGCTCTGTGGTCAAGGTTGCACGATCAGCACGCCGCACTCGGGGTCTTTTCTGACATTTCGGATCTACAGATACATGAACAAGGTAGTCATCTAGTGTTGGGTGATTTATACAGTCACACAATCTGATTCCTGAGCATTTGTGTTAAACAAGAACCTCCCCTGACTGGCTTTGAGGTCTGGTAGCAGCATTAACCTTGCATATGCTGTACTGTAAGTAATGTGCTTTGGTCCTAATAGTTGACCTTGACATTCATGAGCATGTCCATTCTCTGGCAAAGATCATTTTGGATGACCGCAAGTTCAGTTTATCACACTTTTTTTTAATGGATGGGGGGATCTTCTTGGCATGCTGCATGTTAACTACCGATCTTTTCTTCACATTAGATGTTTTCTGAATAACATGGGAAAAGGATTGGCGTTTGAAATCTGTCTTACTAGCCTTATGAAGCCTTTATGTTTTCATTGGGTTAATTATAATGATAAGCTGTGCCTGAGGTCACTTTTAAAATAAAATGTCATACAAGGTAAGATAAATAAATAAAATGATCTTAAAATGTTTTCTTAAATGTTTAAATTATGCTGCTCAGACTCGCAGTTTTACTTCAGTGTTCTGAAGCCTCCTACTAGTAATGTAAAGTATCTATGGCCTACACAGGCGTAAGATAATTACTTTTAGATCTATTTGGCTGTCCATCTCTTTTGCTTAAGCAGTAGTGTAATCAATTCCTATACCTAAATATTCACAAGTAGAAATAGCTTCCATATATAATGTGATTGTTTAGCTTTATTGATTTCGAGTAATTATATGCTAATGAGCTCAAAATATAATGATACAATCTGGAGTAGATTAATGTTGTGTATTGCCAAGGGGGCTGACTCATACCAAAATCAGACAGTTATTGAAAATCCTAAATAACATTTATTGGCCTAAGACAACATTTCACAATAGCTACATGCATTTTGTAGGCATCATTAAAAAGAGAATCTGGTAAAGATGCAGCATTTCTTTAATTGGGGTAATTTACAGTTAAGCCATGATTCAGTATCAATCAAATCAAAACCTTTAAAAAACTAACCTCATCATAGCCCAGCTGGGATTGGTTGTGATGTCACTGTCAATACTTTGGCAAGTGGCTGGGGAAATGTAGTTAGACGCTAAACTTTGACTACTGTTGGTATTCATTGAGTCTACATTACATCCACCAGTGCTGTGTTTGTGTATTATTATTTTCCAAGACACCAAGTCCAATTGTTTTGCATAATTGATGTTATGAATATCCTCTTAATAAATAATGCAAGTACTCCCACAGCCATTAAGATTGATTGCCCTACCATACGTGTCAGATTATTAGGAGTTTATTAATTTACATTACATACACCTATTTCCATGGCCACTCTGTCCATAAGTGCAGTTTCAACATATAGGAACTTCTGGAATTATATATAGGCTAGTGTAAAACTTGCAGAGTGGAATAATTAATAATAATAATATAAGCAACATAATGCAAGTTATAAAGTGAGACAAAACGCACTATGTGAGAGGAAGATTCATTTGTAATATGTCTGGTTAGCAAGAATGCAGTCAAACCTCAAATTGAACAGACAATGATTGTGTCCTGAACATTTGTAGTAGTCAGTGTGCAATGGTGGTCGATTGCAAAGCCAGGAGATTAACTGTAGAGCATGCAGGGGCAGATGGAACAGGTCCTGGAAGGTGGATAGATATGGTGTTACCTGAAGGTCTTAGTCAGTCATTTCCACCACTGGAGAAAATAAGGAAAGTAACTGGGAATGGTGGGCAGAAGATCAGAGGAGAGACAAGGGGAGTGAGGGCTGGAGAGAGCAGGGAAGCTACAGCAGTAGTCTTAAATTGGACAGACAGAAACCCAGAGAATAATTAAAAGTTGCCTGGGTGTAGTGAGGCAGAGGAAATATGAGGGGAGTTTTTATGAGTTGCAGAGGGTGAGGTTATCGATGCAAGGAGAGAAGTTTTCGTAGTCCAGTGTACAAAGAATTGGGGCCTGGAAGAGGAGCAGAATCGAAACAAAATAGGGAAGGATTGAGGGTGTATTTGAAACACTCACCACTCACTATAGAGTCAATTCAAGTGTTGTCTTGTGTGAAATTGCTCATCACTTTATTTTACAGAACACCATAGTCCCTTCTTCTGTTCTCTTGGGAATTTTCTATAGCTTTAAATGGAGTACCTTTTTTCAAAACGATTTTCATTTCAATTGCTTATATTATATTATAGACCTCTTAAATGCTTCTCAAGAATTGTCATTCCCAGAGATTTCTCTGTTGTGATGGTGCTAAATAATTCTGTTCACAGATTCATTTTTTCTCTCCTTCCTAGTAAAGAACACCAGTACAATATACTACAGCATACATATTTGAGCTGTGACCTTTCTGTTTGCCATTGATCCTTTTCTAGTAAAGGCACAATACAAAGTTATTATAATGTTTCACAATAGTAGCACACTACACATACTGTGTGTGTTAATAATTGACACACTGGTCACTCCCTTAAAATATGTCCCATGCATTTTAGCTGTTATTATAGTGTTGCACTATAAATAAATGCATACATATATAAATAAACTAACTGAAAGAATTACACACAATATCCTTTCTATGCAGGATGGGTGACATTCTAGGGGGGAAATGACAATGCTATTTAAAAGGAAGAATATTAGCCTTTCATTAGGAAATGTCTATAAACATTCACACTCTGAAGTTCAGTTTTGGACATTTAAAAAAATCTGAAGGTGAGTCTCTAAGCCATATTCATATTTATCGTACAGTATTCGTATTTTGTTAAAACAATTTTAGCACAGGCTAGGTAAATGTGACTGATGTTTGACATCCTCTAAATTTGAGTGCAAGTCTGGAATACCTTCAAACTAAGATTTCAGAAACTAGCCTAATAAATACCTAGTACTATACAATTTATCCTTTCAATGATTGCATCCTGCCATAGGAAAAAAATATGCTTTCCAGAAGGCTAAAGCTCTTAATTGCAGTCCCTGGCATCTTACACCCACAGTAACATTAATGCACACTGTACTTTTTATTTCTGTCTTCCACAAATTGTCTTGTAATGTCACATTAGATTAGTAGTTTAGACTACTTAGATTCCAACTATTGTGTAACTATCCTCTGTTACTTATCTCCTTGTGTTGCTGTTACTTAAGTTCTTTACTCAAGTACAGGGGAGTTAAATCAACTAATCATCTGCAAATTGCAACTGAAGTACTTTGAAGGTGTTTGAGAGGACATCTCTCAGTGAAAAACCATCCAAGAAAAGTAGAATACATGCTCAAGTTGGAATGTAATATTGAAGTTACACAGCATAGCAACAATGTCTTGGGCATATCTTGGCAATATGAGTGTTTGACAATAAAATGACTGATCACCATAAAGTAAACAGACACACTTGTTAAAGAGAGAATTATTTTTATTGTCAGTCTCTTCTTGTGGTTTAGGTCTTCTGTGTGTTGTTGGTGAAATGCAGTTAGTCAGCTTGATTTACCTATGTTTGATATCAGCTTTTCAATTTTTATGCAAAAAACATTATAAATATACCATGGAATTAATTCCAAGTATATGTATTTTTGTCAACACAGTTACAATTATATTTGCACCATGCAGAAATAGAGCTGGAAATGACAGTTTAGATGTTTTAGTTCCTGCAAATTATACTTTTTTAAATAATTGAAAATCATGTTTAATTCTGCTAAATCAGAATTGAGGCATCATTGAATCATGGCAATGCGAGTGTTTCCTGTATTAACTGACATAACTTTGGAAATGAGATTCAATTCTGATCAAATGTTTCTCATGGCTGCATTTAACATGCTGTAAGCCTCACTGTCCTCGTCTTAACCTCACAGTATTTAACAATAACCAAAGTACACTGACACTGCTGCAGCCTCTTTGTCAGGAGTCAGGAATAATGTATTAATTCGATAGGTCACATCGATAAAAACCTAGAGGTGAGAGGGAAGTTAACCCAATAAGCATGGAAAGCCTCCAGATGTATCTTGATAGTGTTATTCTATTGATTACTCCAGCAATATATAACCAAGCAGGTCTGAAGAGATGAACATGTATTGATAAATTGGTCAATACTCCTTATTTTAAGGGATGGTGTCTGAAGATTGCTTACTGCCAGGCGAGAATGATGCAGTCCAATGACACTGTTCCTGCTCCATCTTAGTCTTCTAGTTTGTATTAGTTAAAGCCTTTTCTCATACAGCTTCCCCATCAGTATGTCAAAATAGCATTTTGTTTTGTTGTGTTAATGTATGGTTTGGCTTTTCAAGAAGCTTAACAGAAAGACTGAACTGATTAATCAGTGGGAAACAGAAGAGAATATTTTTAAAACAAGGGTACAGCACGATCATGGTCATAGGTTTGCTAAAAGTTATTCAAGGTTGCTTTTACTTGGGTGCATAATGGAATGGACATTCTATTTTAATGAAATGCTGCATTTCCTATAAAAAACACTCACACACACAAAACAGTAGTTTAATGTAGTTTAATGTGTGCAATGTATTAAAAGGATGTGACATGCAACCTTCAACAATCAACTAAGGTGATTGGAAGCAACACCTCACAACCCCCAGATTAAACTTAAAAAAGATCAATGTCAAAGTTACTAGTGCACATACCAGTGGGGAAGGGGTGTGAGGTTTGTCATACTATGAAATGTCTCCTATGCCTTATTGTTGCTGCACAGTGATGCAGTGCTGGGTGTAATGTACAGGTCCTCAGGGGTGTTTATAGCCACCTATCCTGACGGTGACTATGTGGTTTGTGGACGGTAAGTTCTTCTCGTCTTGCTGCTGTAGTCTGATGTCTTTCTGATGGCAGGAATCAGGAGGTGTTGAAATCCGCCCCGGCTCGTAGTCTCTCGCAGATTCCTACAGCTTTGTTACCTTGGGATGAGCGCACCCATGAGGAGTCTGACAGTGAGTGATGTTGTCCCCTAGGTGGTCTGTCCGCAGCACCTCACTGAATGTTGCATATACACCGTTGTCAGATGTGGTTAACGTTTCCTGTCCTCTCTACAGTATCTGTCGGTATACCACATATGCCATGTTTACTAACTGTCGTGTGTTATTTACAGGGTATGCCTGATCGCATGTTATGTGCCGTGCTGGAGCAATTTCAGCCTTACTTTTACCTTTGGTATGTGCGCTTTGTTCTTGTGGGTTGTGTGATTTTCCCCGTGTCATAATGTTGACTGTCTATACGGCCATTGCACAGAACGCCCCCCGGGCCCCAGATTTTTTTGCGTTATGTTGCAGATGTGACGTTTTTCACGATCAAGTCTGGTCCTTTTTAATTTGATTTTGTTTTGTTTTGTTTATAACAGGTAAGTTTACCAAAGCCATTCAAAGCAAACTATTTTGTTGTGTGTTGTACATGTGCTTTGGCTGCACATCCCAAATGGCGCTGATCAAACAGTACGGTTCACTCTGTAGAGTACTGTACGATGCTCAATATCCCCTTGTCCAGCCTGATCTGTTTTGTTGGTCCAGATAAAGGTGGGCCATCACACACATCACTGTATGCAGTTCACCAGTTTGTCTGCATGCCCATTGACATTTCAAGAGGAAACGTCTTTCAATGGACTTTGGGCTTTTTCATTTCTTTTGTTACTCAATTTACCAGCACTTATGTTGTGTCTTAAGAAAAGGTAGATACTATAGATACCTCTTCATATGATTGAGTCCTGTAGCTTTAAGGCACTTCATTTAATATTTTCTTTCCCCAACTTCTCATATCTGCTAACCTCATTGCTGAAATTGACTTTTAAAGGCTTTAGTGGCCTCAACCTAGACCCAATAAGAAACAAACGGCATAGAGATTGACTCCCTTCTTCCCATTTCAGATCATATGTCCTTCAGGACATTTTTGAAATAACCCTCTTTTAAGTGTACAGTGCACTGGCTTAATCTACGCCTGCCCTGTGGACACAGAGATGACATCAGTTTACAAAGATTTTTCATCCTGCCTCTTTATGGTGCACAGAAAAGTAATAGCATCTGTAGGGGCCATGAACTTTGCTAGTAATTGCTCCACCAACATTACAAGTTATAATAACTTATAATTACAGTAACATTCTCCAGAACATTTGGTTTTTACTTTACACTTAGTCATTTACTGGGTAATCACTCATTTGAAATTGAATCCAAATGCAGTTTTATTTGGGTGCTTAGATCTTTAGCAGTAAAGTTAAAATTCCATTATCATGCATGTGTTATATACTGGCTTGATGGGGAACTAGCACAATTCCTAAAGTTATGTTTTTTATGGGTCTTTACATGTTGCTGTTGTGTATAAATAAGATGTATATCACTTTTCAGGATGTGTCTTCCTGGATAGCAGAAACACAGAGGAAAAATTACAGAAGCACTGAATTTTTTTTCCCTGCGGCAACTCGAGTCATTACGTTCAGTCAGGCTTTGGCATTAACATCGTAACCAACAATACTAATAATTTTATTTTTATTTTTATTTCAAAATCACAAATTCGAAATCACACATTGTAATATACACTGTTGTGCATTTGTCTGTTCATACAAACCAACTTAGGCAAGTGCGATGATTCAAGTGATGCAAATGATGGAATGCACTGCGATCAAACCAAACTGATTTTTTTTTCCCTTTTTTTGAGCAATGATCTCCTCTGTTGTTGGAAAGGAGAACATAATATCTCAATTTTCATTGTTTTTCCCATAGCCATGGGCATAGCAACACTTAATGTTGTCTATAGAAACTATAATTACTATCAAGGAGTAAGACCATGATACGCTAACACTCAGTTAACTTGATAATAATGACTCGAGTTGCCATGGGGTAGACAAATCTGGTATTTATTTATTTTTTTTCTGCTGTGTTTCTGCTATCCAGGAAGTTATGACAAGACACATCCTGAAATGCTGAAAGTGCTGACTTTTGACATCCGCCATTATTTACATTTTCAAAATGTCCTAATATGATAGAGTCAAACTGGAAGAGTGCTATACATCTTGCTTATACACTATAGCAACACGTAAAAACATAAAACCATAATTTTAGGAATTGCACTAGTTTCCCTTTAAGGTCAGTTGAAAATTAGATGGTTGTTTGCCAGATTAATTCGAGTCCCTTGGACAAGATTTGAGGAACTGTGATCTTTATTATTATGCTACTTCCCAATGAAATCGTTTAGACTCAGTCAATTTGGTCCCAGTAAATTGTGGCATAACACCATCCAATTGTCAGTGCTCTGCAAGTTCAACATTGCTTCAGTCAGTAGGTCCCAAGTAACGCACAAATATTTTATACATGTAAGTATCACCGTTTCATACTTTTCCCCCTATAAGCTGATGATTTTGTATATCTACATATACCGTATGTGTGTATATCTGTTTATAAAATTAATTACTTTTTTGATAGAACTGCTTTAGATAAATATACCTTCCTTTAACAAGGTACAAAATTTAACTCAAAGATCTCTACCAAATTAAGATATAATGCTTATGACATATTGTGCAGACTTCTGCTAGTGCAATCAAATAAACCACTCAGTACTGGAAAATACAGGGTACATATGTAAGATATAATTATGCACATATATTATTACGTATTTCTGAAGTTGACTCTTCTAACTGATTTCATTTTTGATGTTCAACATGATCTATTTGAGAGTGTCATTCTCTAAGTTTTCACCATGTTTGTGTTGTGTGTGTGTGTGTGTGTGTGTGTGTGTGTGTGTGTGTGTGTGTATGTATATACAACGATCAGCCATAACATTATGACCATCTGCCTAATATTGTGTAGGTCCCCCTTTTGCCACCAAAACAGCATTGACCCATCGAGGCATGGACTCCACTAGACCTCTGAAGGTGTGCTGTGGTATTTGGCACCAAGACGTTAGCAGCAGATCCTTTAAGTCCTGAAAGTTGCAAGGTGGGGCATCCATGGATTGGACTTGTTTGTCCAGCAGATCCCACAGATGCTCGATTGGATTGAGATCTGGGGAATTTGGAGGCCAAGTCAACACCTTGAACTCATTGTTGTGTTCCTCAAACAATTCCTGAGCCATTTTTGCTTTATGGCAGGGCGCATTATCCTGCTGAAAGAGGCCAATGCCATCAGGGAATACCGTGTCCATGAAATAGTGTACATGGTATGCAACAATGTTTAGATAGGTGGTACGTGTCAAAGTAAAATCCACATGAATGGCAGGACCCAAGGTTTCCCAGCAGAACATTGCCCAAAGCATCACACTTGCCTTCTTCCCATAGTGCATCCTGGTGCCATGTGTTCTCCAGGTAAGCGAAACGCACACGCACCCGGCCATTCACGTGATGTAAAAGAAACATGATTTATCAGACCAGGCCAACTTCTTCCATTGCTCCGTGGTCCAGTTTCTGATGCTCACGTGCCCATTGTAGGCGCTTTCGGCAGTGGACAGGGGTCAGCATGGGCACCCTGACTGGTCTGTGGCTACGCAGCCCCATACGCAACAAACTGCGATGCACTGTGTGTTCTGACACCTTTCTATCAGAACCAGCATTCACTTTTTCAGCAATTTGAGCTACAGTAGCTCTTCTGTTGTATCAGACCACACGGGCCAGCCTTCGCTCCCCACGTGCATCAGTGAGCCTTGGCCTCATGACCACTTTTGATAGGTACTGACCACTGCAGACCGGGAACACCCCACAAGAGCTGCAGTTTTGGAGATGCTCTGACCCAGTCGTCTAGCCATCACAATTTGGCCCTTGTCAAAGACGCTCAGATCCTTACGCTTGCCCGTTTTTCCTGCTTCTAACACATCAACTTTGAGGACAAAATGTTCACTTGCTGCCTAATATATCCCACCCACTGACAGGTGCCATGATAACAAGATTATCAGTGTTATTCACTTCACCTGTCAGTGGTCATAATGTTATGGCTGATCGGTGTATATATATGTATATGACACACATGGACACACAACAAAACAATAACCTTACAGTGAAAAACTCCATTGTGCATAATTTGCACCGATATTTCGTTTAATTTTTTCAGTTGGCATTTTAAAAAGTATATATTTCTAAGAAACTATTTGGTGCTATTAAAACATGAATAGAGAGTTGTCTTCTACTGTCAAATTGCCAAGACAATTATTATGTATAGAAATGGGTGAGATTTGTAATGCCTGACATTAAAAAAAACCCAAGGCAGAATGTATAACAATTAAGGCCCTTCTAAATTCAGCAGTACATTTGAAAAACCTCACAATCTGGTTGTTAGTGCAAAACTTTCAGATGTCAATCACATTAACCCAATGAAACTGATCTAGACAAGCATAAATAATGTATTTCTGCTGGCTATTAGCATGGACAAATACCTCAGCACTGTACATCTTTTAATGAATTATTAACGAGAGCTTAAATGTGATCATTTAATTATTACTGTTATAAATGATATGCAGGTCTACTGAAGTTAAGCTTCATCTTTAAAAGCATCAATTGCCTATAATTGCCTATAATTGTTCCTCTTATTTTATGATAGGCTATTAGTGTATTGTATATATATTATTCGCAAAATACGCTTCATTTGAATGACTTGTTTGGAAGTTTAAGATTACAGCCAAAGTGAGATTCTGTGAATTTCAGTGAACTTTGACCTTTATTAAACCATGTAGGTATAGTTGTTATATTTGTTTAGAGGCTTCTTTTAAGAAAGAAATGTGCTTTATCTGGGATTGTATTCTCATATATAATCACTGACACGCACTTGATACACATGACAGGAATGATACCCTTGATATTTAAGTGTCACTAAATTATTTATTTGTTTAAGAGGAACTTTTCAACCTTAAACCTCACCAAAGTCACAAGATCCAACTCCCTATCAAAGAGCCTTGTGCTTACTAGTTTTAAATCCTTTAAAATATAAAGGAAGTGGAATCATATTCATTGATGAAAAATGAATGGCAGAGCCAGGTATACTGACTGCACAATTTGAACAGGTGGTGAAGATGTTCTTGAATTATTATTAATATTTAATCAAGCCTGGTTCTTTCAACTATATTCTTAAAATGTAGCTGGCAATTAAGATTTACTTTTAGCTGGTCCATCAGTCTTCCACAGGACACCTTCTTTTGTTCAAAATGCAATCCTTGAGATTAAAACGAGACATCTATATAAGTCCTCTAATACTGACATGCCTCTTATCAGAATCCTTATTCAATACAGTATTGTTGTTTCAGTATATTGAAACCCTGGAAATATGTTTTATTCCAGGTTGTCACATGAAATATCTACTTTATCCATCCTCTTCTTCAATACGTGAACATCTCTTGAGAGATCAAAGGCTACCCTCAGTTAATTCTCAGTCAAGATGAAGAAATACATTGTACCATTTTCTCGTTGGTAGTTTATGTAGTCGACAGAGAGAGGATTTATGAGGGGATTCCAAGAAAGAACCAAACTGATGGCGATTATTGTACAGTATTTTAATTTGCTAACCTTTTGGCTCTCTTTTCCAGATACATTCCCTTTATAGCACTGCTAGCCCCAGCATGCTGAAAAGGAAGCAAAGCTCACGGGTTGAAGCCCAACCCATGACTGACTTTGGTCCTGATGAAACCTTGGCAGATAGTGCTGATATTCTTTGGATAAATAAACCAGTGAGTATGTGTTTCACATTTGAGGAGCGAATAGAAGACAGAGTACAGACCACAGTGTGTGATTCTGTGTGGCAGTTCGGGGGGGCATTATTATATTATATATTAACTAAAGAAGGGGAAAAGAACATTAAAAGAGCATAATACAATTGTAAATGATTCTGTCCGCAGTGGGTGCACTCTCTGCTCCGGGCGTGTGCCATCATCAGCGTCATATCTGTGTGTATGAACACACCAATGACCTTCGAACATTACCCGCCTCTGCAGTACGTGACCTTTGCCCTGGACACTCTGCTCATGTTCCTGTACACGGCCGAGATGATCGCAAAGATGCACATCCGGGGCATTGTTAAGGTACATTTCTACCTGGATCGATCAAAATGTATTGGAAATGTATAGATGTAAAGTTATGTCTTTGGACACCACTGCTGACACTTTAAAATAGGTAGCATATCTGTTCAGCTATCCATAACCCTAACTCTAGGCTTACAGGAAATTGGTAGAAGAAAGAAAAACAATACCCAGTTCTCTGCACAAATCTAAACCCACAGCCACAACTAGCTGAGATTAATCAAAAGGCTCTTATCCTTCACAGTGAAGGACAATTACACAATCAACATTACAATTCAGAGGAACAACATCATATTGGGTTTGTGGTCATAATTATTTTCCTTCTGTGTGCCATTTAAGTAACAGGAGTTTATTCCTGTATATTACTTATTTTGAGTGGAAAATTATTAACTAGCTTATGGAAAGTAATAGGGAGGTGATTAGAGGAATTATAATTACTTTATTTGAGAAAATAGTGTTCCTGTTTACCTAAGGTTTAAATATTCTCTTGCTAACAAATTTATATTGTACTATTAGAATTGGATTAATGAGTTAATAAAGTTTAGAAGCTGTTATGAAAAAATGCAATGTAGTTTTAATTTTACTTTTTTAGAGATTTAAGCAGAGTGGAAAACTAGCAAGAAAAAAGAAAAATGAGAGAAATGATGTTACAGAATGTCCTGTTCTTCTGGAGTTTAATTTCAGAATTGAAAAATAAAAAAAATAGATTGATGTTTAGCAGCAGGAAATGGGCATTTTCATGAATGGCACCTAATTACCAGTAAAGGGAATGTGGACAGCTTAATTGGCAAATTAAAGATCACAAAAAAGACACTGCGCTTTAAATTGCTGTCACTTGAACAATCAGGTTCCATAACAATTTTAACGAGAACATTTTCTGCCGTCTAGCAAGTCAGGGGGGTCTTCAACTTTTGTCATTTTTGCAGGGCAAGTACAATAACTATTATTGTTCTTTTTTCTTGTTCTTTTTTTTTTTTAAGAAAACCTTTAGAAAATGTGAGTCATACACAGCTGATATAATTATCAAAAATGTATGGTGTGTAACCTCAAAGAGTTTTAAATCTTTCTGAAATTTGAACAGCTATGGAAAACTAACACAAGTGAACACAAAGTTATCATCTGTTTTCCATTGTCCATCCATTTTCAAAACTGCTTATCCTGGTGAGGGTCGCGAGGAAGCTAGAGCCGATCCTGGCAGGCATAGGCCACAAGGCAAGAACACACAGGGCAATTTAGCATGGCCAATTAACCTAACCCACATGTCTTTGGATGGTGGGAGGAAACCGGAGTGCCCAAAGGAAACCCACACAGACACAGGGAGAACATGCAAACTCCACACAGACAGGCACCCCAAGCCAGGACTCAAACCTGGGACCCCTGGAGCTGTGAGGCAGCAGCGCTAACCACTGTGCCACCGTGCTGCCCTCTATTTTCTGTTGTTTCATATACATTTATATATATATTTATATAAAGTTATCCTTCCAAATATGTATTTACAGCTGTATATAAAAGGCATCTTTCTGACCCTAAGAAAGCAACAACAATGGACAACAACCAAATGGCATTTAATAAGCACCAGACACTGCCAAAGGAAAACACATCTTAACATGGAATGTTAAACATGGGATAAATGCGAGCAATTTGCTGTGCAAATTGTAAGAGAGTTGGAAATTATTAGTCTGTAATGTTATCTCCCTAAATGCCATTTTCCTCGCAGCTGAAACTGCTAATGCAGATGAAAGATTGTGAATGATGTCAGTCTTATGAACTCAGACACCACCTCTAAAATGCAGCAGGAGAGCACATGTCATTCAGTAAATGCCAGCGATGACAGCTGGAGATCCGAATGTGGAGAATCAAAGGGTGTGGTATTTTAAAATATTCAATAAAAAAGGAAAGATGAAAAGAAAGGAAAGGTACACACTATGGAAAGCATTCTGAATAGCCATGTTAATAATGCAGGAGAAATATCACTTTTAAATGGTTCCAAGGTTCATAGCAAATCAAGTAAAATCATACAGCATTTATCTTAATTCTTGGAAACAGACCACTTTAAGTAACATGATGTTGTCCTGTGAGCCCCAGTCCTTCAGGTTTTAAAAATGTCTCCTTTCATTGGCTGTCAATCCTGAAAAATTAAGCACATTATTGATTAAGTGACATTATTGAGAGATCGGTTGGAATGAATCCGCAAAGAGAGGCAGCTATCAAGAGACCCAAGAGTGCAAAAACATTTTATGAAAAAGGATCTAGAATTTTCAATCTGTTGAATTGTTGAACGGTATATAAAGAAAAGAAAAAAAAACAATCATGCAATCTTTAGAATACTAATGAAAACTCAATTGGTTCTTTAATTCTATATGTGCATTTTCATTACAGGAGAAAATCTGATTATGCTCTTGCTATGCCCAGCCTGGAAATGCACATCTAACAGGTTATTGATGAAGTACCTTTCAAAAAGTGACAATGCCTTGTTACTTTGTTTCTACCCCACCCACCTGCAGTACTAGACTCTAGAGGAAAACACTGTCCTTTATTGTAAACCTCTGTTGCATTTGCTTTTGAGGAGGTTAGTACATGGTCATAAATCATTCTTCTTCTGTTTTCTCCATTCTTCATTGCAGTTCGGTTTGATTGTTCAAGCCGCCCCATAATTCCAGTCTCCGGTGTATACATTGACAGTCTTTTTTAGAATTACATTGTCGTGCAAGTTGTGTTTCCTTGATTTAATGTATTTCTTACTGCTATCCTGTCATGGTTTATGTCTAGTAAAGTAACATTTAGTAACACCAGCAACATGTTTATGGGCTCCTTGACTTAGCTGTGGCATCTGCTTTGTCCATGTGCTTAACAACACATTCGGAATTCATTATTCAGAAGGTGGCTATAATTGTCTTTTGTGCATCTGAGGTATAAGGGATAGTCACAAGTATGTTTTTGTTTTGTTTTGTTATCTGCAATTACAAAGCTTTAGATGTGAAATGCTTTCAGTGGTATAAGATAATATAATTTATTACAAATAATTAAGAGGCCTTTTCTATAATAAAATAATGGATTATTTATGTAAGCTAATTGTGTGAACCCAGCAAGACAAATTGAATACTTAAGGTTTAGTATTAATTTCATATAGCTTCTTGTGTTTAGAAGTGTGTAATAGTATAATTGCAGAGGTATGTTCCATGTATGCAGAGAGTAAAAGAGGGACCAGATTAATGTACACATTACATTATGCAAGATATCTTTGTGTTTTGTTTCCCCAGGTATTCAGAAATAACATGACCTGTCTTAGTAACATGATATTTTTTTGTAGCAGCTCCCACAATATAAGGAATTGCCCATTGAGCAGTTAGGAGCCAGTGCAGTGATAATTTGATTTGTACATGTTTCCTGGACCTTTGGCATTTAATTTTGCCTTCAGATAAATGTCTTAATCATTTATCATGTTTATCGCAATGCAAGTGATTCTAAAGGAAGATTAGGGTTCAGTTTTCCTAATTGCCTGAATGATCGAAAGTTGTTTAATTACATTTCTGTTATGGTTATCTGCTTTGACATACAATTCCACAACAATTGGTATCTGATTAATTATATAAATACATTCCCCCCTCTTGTGACCTTACATTCTTTGAAAAGGACAATTATATTGTGTGAGGAAGGCAGACTTTCTCATTGGCAGTGCACTTGTAATTTTCCAAGAATTATTTTCATGCAAATCAATGAAATACTATTTAAAGACTATTATAAATGGATCTTATGTGCTTCAGCGTTTGTGTTAACAACATATGAACATATCTGGAATAATTAAGAATCAATGTCATGCTAATTTTTCCTTAATATAATATCATGTGAATTTCTTAAAGCAAGTGATCTTCAAATCTTCACCTGAGGGCTACAGGATTCTCAGTTTCTAAATTGTTAATTGAGTTAATTTAGATAATTTAATCAATTACTCACTTAACTGAACCTGTTTAACTATTTTCCCAGGCCTGTAAAATGACATAATGTGGAGACTTATTGATAATACCGATTGGATTAGGGGTCCAGATTTGAAGGAAATTGTTCTAAAGTGTTTATTAAGAACAGGGAGATTTGTTTAGACCATGTTGAAAACATGGAACTGAATTGATATCAAGAACTATAGGAGCTCATAATTTTATCTTTTCATAGCTTTGTGATTTTTCATTTTTGTTTTGCTTTTTTTAGCTAAGGTTATACTGGCAAACAATGCATGGCCATTTTTTTAGTACACTGGCCACAGTCTGTGGGTGCTGAGATTAATTGGAAGTACAGCTCTCCCACATATGATAAGGACTTCTGCTTTTTCTAGATTTCCAATCCAAGCTTTGTACCTCCAGAGAGATTTCACAGCATTTACTGTTTGCCTGTTAACTCTCTGTTTCAAGATCAAATAAGTTAAATAACATACACACATACTGTACACAAATAGAATTTCAACAAGTTTATTTGTTTTCTCTTATAGGGAGATAACTCCTATGTGAAGGACCGCTGGTGTGTGTTTGATGGCTTCATGGTATTTTGCTTGTGGGTTTCTTTAGTATTACAGGTAAAGACACTCTTTGTTCACTTTTATTTGCTTTGTTTGTGACGGCTTTGAACTGTTTTAACAACTGTTTTTTTTTTATACATATATACACCGATCAGCCATAACATTATGACCACCTGTCTAATATTGTGTAGCTCCCCCTTTTGCCTCCAAAACAGCCCTGACCCATCGAGGCATTGGACTCCACTAGACCTCTGAAGGTGTGCTGTGGTATCTGACACCAAGACGTTAGCAGCAGATCCTTTAAGTCCTGTAAGTTGCGAGGTGGGGCCTCCATGGATCGGACTTGTTTGTCCGGCACATCCCACAGATGCTTGATTGGATTGAGATCTGGGGAATTCGGAGGCCAAGTCAACACCTTGAACTCGTGATTCATCAGACCAGGCCACCTTCTTCCATTGCTCCGTGGTCCAGTTCTGATGCTCACGTGCCCATTGTAGGCGCTTTCGGCAGTGGACAGGGGTCAGCATGGGCACCCTGACTGGTCTGCGGCTACGCAGCCCCGTACGCAACAAACTGCGATGCACTGTGTGTTCTGACACCTTTCTGTCAGAACCAGCATTAACTTTTTCTGCAATTTGAGCTACAGTAGCTTGTCTGTTGGATCGGACCACACGGGCCAGCCTTCGCACCACAGTGCATCAATGAGCCTTGGCTGCCCATGACCCTGTCGCCGGTTGACCGCTTTTCCTTCCTTGGACCACTTTTGATAGGTACTGAACACTGCAGACCGGGAACACCGCACAAGAGCTGCAGTTTTGGAGATGCTCTTACCCAGTCGTCTAGCCATCACAATTTGGCCCTTGTCAGAGTCGCTCAGATCCTTATGCTTGCCCATTTTTCCTGCTTCTAACACATCAACTTTGAGGAAAAAATGTTCACTTGCTGCCTAATATATCCCACCCACTGACAGGTGCCATGATAAAGAGATTATCAGTGTTATTCACTTCACCTGTCAGTGGTCATAATGTTATGGCTGATCGGTGTATATATATAGTACTGTGCAAAAGTTTTAGGCAGGTGTGAAAAAATGCTGTAAAGTAAGAATGCTTTCAAAAATAGACATGTTAATAGATTATATTTATCAATTAAGTAAATGCAAAGTGAGTGAACAGAAGACAAATCTACATTAAATCAATATTTGGTGTTACCACCCTTTGCCTTCAAAACAGCATCAATTCTTCTAGGTACACTTGCACACAGTTTTTGAAGGAACTCGGCAGGTAGGTTGGCCCAAACATCTTGGAGAACTAACCACGGTTCTTCTGTGGATTTAGGCAGCCTCAGTTGCTTCTCTCTCTTCATGTAATCCCAGACAGACTCGATGATGTTGAGATCAGCGCTCTGTGGAGGACATAACATCACTTCCAGGACTCCTTGTTCCTCTTTCCACTGAAGATAGTTCTTAATGACTTTGCTGTATGTTTGGGGTTGTTGTCATGCTGCAGAATACATTTGGTGCCAATCAGATGCCTCCCTGATGGTATTGCATGATGCTTAATTATCTGCCTGTTCTTCTCAGCATTGAGGAGACCATCTAAATCCCCAACTCCATTTGCAGAAATGCAGCCCCAAACTTGCAAGGAACCTCCACCATGCTTCACTGTTGTCTGCAGACACTCATTCGTGTACTGCTCTCCAGCCCTTCGGTGAACAAACTGCCTTCTGCTGCAGCCAAATATTTCAAATTTTGACTCATCAGTCCAGAGCACCTGCTGCCATTTTTCTGCACCCCAGTTCCTGTGTTTTCATGCATAGTTAAGTCACTTAGCATTGTTGCCACGTCGGAGGTATGGCTTTTTGGCTGCAAGTCTTCCATTAAGGCCACTTCGGACCAGACTTCTCCAGATAGTAGATGGATGTACCAGGGTGCCACTGTTTTCTGCCAATTGTGAGCTGATGGCACTGCTGGACATCTTCCGATTGCGAAGGGAAGTAAGCATGATGTGTCTTTCATCTGCTGCAGTAAGTTTCCTTGGTCGATCACTGCGTCTAAGGTCCTCAGCGTTGCCCATTTCATTGTGCTTTTTCAAAAGAGCTTGGACAGCACATCTGGAAACCCCTGTCTGCCTTGAAATGTCTGCCTGGAAGAGACCTTGCTGATGCAGTATAACTACCTTGTGTCTTGTTGCTGTGCTCAGTCTTGCCATGGTGTCTGACTTTTGACAGTAAACTGTCTTCAGCAACCTCACCTTGTTAGCTGAGTTTGGCTGTTCCTCACCCAGTTTTATTCCTCCTACACAGCTGTTTCTGTTTCAGTTAATGATTGTGTTTCAGCCTTCATATTGAATTGATGATCATTAGCACCTGTTTGGTATAATTGTTTAATCAAACACCTGACTATATGCCTACAGAATCTCTGACTTTGTGCAAGTGTACCTAGAAGAATTGATGCTGTTATGAAGGCAAAGGGTGGTCACACCAAATATGGATTTGATGTAGATTTTTCTTCTGTTCACTAATGAATATAATCTATTAACATGTCTATTTTTGAAAGGATTCTTACTTTACAGCACTTTTTCACACCTGCCTAAAACTTTTGCATAGTACTGTATATGTGTGTAAATACAGTGAGGGAAAAAAGTATTTGATCCCCTGCTGATTGTGTACGTTTGCCCAGTGACAAATAAATGATCAGTCTATCATTTTAATGTTAGGTGTATTTTAACAGTGAGAGACAGAATAACAACAATCAAATCCAGAAAAACGCATTTCAGAAAAGTTATAAATTGATTTGCATGTTAATGAGGGAAATAAGTATTTTATCCCCTATCAATCAGCAAGATTTCTGGCTCCCAGGTGTCTTTTATACAGGTAACGAGCTGAGATTAGGAGCACTCTCTTAAAGGGAGTGCTCCTAATCTCAGCTCGTTACCTGTATAAAAGACACCTGTCCACAGAAGCAATCAATCAATCAGATTCCAAACTCTCCACCATGGCCAAGACCAAAGAGCTGTCCAAGGATGTCAGGGACAAGATTGTAGACCTACACAAGGCTGGAATGGGCTACAAGACCATCGCCAAGCAGCTTGGTGAGAAGGTGACAACAGTTGGTGCGATTATTCGCAAATGGAAGAAACACAAAATAACTGTCAGTCTCCCTCGGTCTGGGGCTCCATGCAAGATCTCACCTCGTGGAGTTTCAATGATCATGAGAACAGTGAGGAATCAGCCCAGAACTACACGGGAGGATCTTGTTAATGATCTCAAGGCAGCTGGGACCATAGTCACCAAGAAAACAATTGGTAACACACTACGCCGTGAAGGACAGAAATCCTGCAGCGCCCGCAAGGTCCCCCTGCTCAAGAAAGCACATGTACAGGCCCGTCTGAAGTTTGCCAACATCTGAATGATTCAGAGGAGAACTGGGTGAAAGTGTTGTGGTCAGATGAGACCAAAATCGAGCTCTTTGGCATCAACTCAACTCGCCGTGTTTGGAGGAGGAGGAATGACCCCAAGAACACCATCCCCACCGTCAAACATGGAGGTGGAAACATTATGCTTTGGGGGTGTTTTTCTGCTAAGGGGACAGGACAACTGCACCGCATCAAAGGGACGATGGACGGGGCCATGTACCATCAAATCTTGGGTGAGAACCTCCTTCCCTCAGCCAGGGCATTGAAAATGGGTCGTGGATGGGTATTCCAGCATGACAATGACCCAAAACACACAGCCAAGGCAACAAAGGAGTGGCTCAAGAAGAAGCACATTAAGGTCCTGGAGTGGCCTAGCCAGTCTCCAGACCTTAATCCCATAGAAAATCTGTGGATGGAGCTGAAGGTTCGAGTTGCCAAACGTCAGCCTCGAAACCTTAATGACTTGGAGAGGATCTGCAAAGAGGAGTGGGACAAAATCCCTCCTGAGATGTGTGCAAACCTGGTGGCCAACTACAAGAAACGTCTGACCTCTGTGATTGCCAACAAGGGTTTTGCCACCAAGTACTAAGTCGAAGGGGTCAAATACTTATTTCCCTCATTAACATGCAAATCAATTTATAACTTGAAACTATGAAATGCGTTTTTCTGGATTTTTTGTTGTTATTCTGTCTCTCACTGTTAAAATACACCTACCATTAAAATTATAGACTGATCATTTCTTTGTCAGTGGACAAAATCAGGAAGGGATCAAATACTTTTTTCCCTCACTGTATACTGTGTATATAATTTACTTCTTTGTTTGTTTTTCTTGTATTCCAAAGGTATTTGAAATAGCCAAACTCGTGGACCCGATGTCACCTTGGGGAATGCTCCGGATACCAAGAGCTCTCATAATGATTCGAGCTTTCCGCATTTACTTCAGATTTGAGCTGCCGCGCACAAGAATTACAAATATCTTGAAGTAAGGCAATAGCAAAACCTCCTGAAGTTTTTGTGCCACATTAAATAAATCCATGCATACATACATAAAACATGAAATGATTTAGAGACAATGAAAGTGCTACTGTGTTTCTCTTCAAAGGCGATCTGGAGAGCAAATCTGGAGTGTGTCCATATTCCTGCTATTCTTCCTTCTGTTGTATGGAATTCTGGGAGTCCAGATGTTTGGAACGTTTACATATCATTGTGTGACCAATGACACACAGGAAGGGTGAGTCATTTTGATTTGATGGCAAAGCATGCTTGGAAAATGTCTTCTCATGATAGGTTAATGGTATAGGTTAATGCAAGCTCACAGCAGTTGCCCCAATGTGAAAAGATAGCTGATTTATTCGTTACTTAGCTGCGCTTGTGTTCAAAATAAAAACCTTTCAGAAAATATAAATTAGCAATTAGGCTGATGTTTACGGATATTCTTTTTGCAGGGGGAGAATAAGAGATCATGTGCAATGAAAAAATCATACTGGTTTTATACAGTCAAATAGAACATAAAAAGCTTGTGGATTTTTAAGTTTTGTTTTGGTATTCTGTCATAGCTGTTGTAGGGCACCTACCCTGACCTAACAAACTGGCATGTAGACCTGAGCAAGGCCAAAAAAATTAACATAACACATTGTGGGGGACCAGGGTGAGTGTGGAATTATGGGTATATTTAAATCAGAGAGCACACCATTTTCCATTTTATTTAAATTGTAGCCAAATCTGAAATGGGAAAGTTAAAAAGCTAAAAGTGTTCTTCAATCAACCTCTTCTTAGAGCCACGCAAAATACAGAGCATTCTTAAATTGAGAGAGACTCAGGGATGTTTATTTATTGTTAGTAGCAAATAGACATCATTAGAAACTGACCGATACAGGTTTTTTTGGGTCCAATACCGATACTGATAATTGGGAAGCTAAATTTACTGATTGCCGATATTGACTTTTTAGCATGCATAACAGACAGAAAGTCAGAAAAAAAAAGTCATAAAGTCATATTTCTCAGGAAGTGTGTCAAATATGTACTGAACAAAGAACAAAGACCAAGGTATACGAGCAGTTTCTCACACAAATGGAAACATGTGCATGTTCTATACATTAGAGCAAATAATATAGTGTTAAGTGCTGGTCTAGCTTATATTTGCATTTTACACGTGTCAGGTTATCTTACGGTCACAAGGCAGGTTATAGTGCAGGCAGCACAGCACAGCTGCATTTGTTTTAAAAAAAATGTATTTAAAAATGCCCTAGAAAGTGTAACTTATTTAATACATATTTTAAACGTATTGCAATAAGAATCACAGCCAAAACACAATGTAGGATTTTAAATAGTTTTATAAATATCATGTATAGTTTCAGTTTTATCCAACACTGTGTGAGAGATGCGTTTTTCACTAATTTTCTTGACATGTTTTACTTTGATCTGAGCTTGAATGTCATTTGAAGACAGTTTTTGTTTCCTGATATCCAAGTCAACATCTTCTGCGAACATTTACTGTTTGCTATTGAAATGCTATTGTGAATTTTGAAAAGCAATTGAATTAACTTTGCAGTAAAAATGCACCTCTATGCCATAATATATGGTAATATTCAGTCATGGTGATCAAAACCATGGATACTCAAATGCAGCACAGCTTTCAAGACTATTTTCTATTGGTTATGAGGGTTTTAGTAAAACACGTTTATTGGTTTTATGAGCTCTGTGTTTCTCAGTGGGTGAGTGTTTGTTTCACTGTGGCACTCAGTAGTGTGCGCGGTGCTGCTGTACATGAGAATCACCATGGAGTTGGATCTTCCAGGGCAAACTGAAGCACCATAACTATGTCAACAAATAATGGTAAATAATTATAATATCAACTGTAAAACCAAATGAACATGTATATATTTATTGTCTGAAGCCTGCAAAGTTTTTTATGGTAATTCATATTAATTAATTAATAAAAATATATCAGTGCATTATTGGTGGAATATGTGCCGATACAGATATTTCTGTAAAAGGCCAATATCGGCTGATAATATCAGTACCTCAATATATCTGTCGGGCCCTAGACAGCATGTCCTCAGGAGTGAATGAGTTATTAGATTTAAGTCAAGCTGGAGTGCATTAAAAGTACATCATCGCAACATTAACACTTCCCAAAACCCTGCAGCACAAGGGAAAACCTGATTCTTATTTTTACTAACTTTAAATAAAACATTTAGTGTCAGTACAAAGGCAATCTTTTTGAAGGTGGACTAGCGTAGGTTTTTTTTACATTTATTTGTATTACATTTTTTAACTCACTGCCCTCCTGTAATTGACTTTTAAATGACACACACTCAAAATATACAAAGCTTTTTAATTTTGCCTTCAATGTTAATGACTTTTTTCTGATGATTGATTCTACTCACAATTCAATTCATCATTCAAAATTTTCCACACTTGACTCCTTTCTAACAAGAAAGAGTGAAAAGCAAATTAAGTGTCAAGCACAGCAGAAACTTGTGACACTATATTGTGAAGGCACGGCAGTATTGTTGAGCACTAATCTAGTTATAAAAGAATACAGTTGTAATCTACCTACTTTTTTACTTTTAAAGGTTTGAAGTAGTGTTGTAGTGGTGACTGAAGAAGTGGGTATACTGTAATTAATTTGTTGATGGGGTTTGGGGGATTGCAGGTAATTTCTTGAGCAAGGGAAGGGGGGAAATGGTGGACTACATGATTCCTTATAGGAAATTATAAAAGGTTATATGCAAGATCTTCCAATAAGTTCCTTTAAATTTATGTGGGCGTATGCCCTCGACTACACCACCAACAAGTTTCAATTCATTATTATAGGCAAGTATAGCCTCAATAAAAATGCTTGTCTCTTCAGTTCTAAAATATTGTCGTCACAGATATTTATGCAGTGCTATGTTGTTGTTGTTGTTGTTGTTTTTTGTTTTACTCCTAATTTACAATATAATGTCACAATAAGACAAAGTAGTTATCATTGTATATACAAATGAATGCTAGTAAATTTGTTTAAACCTAAGACTTAAAAGTGATGAAACACTGTTTACACCAAGCATTTATAAAGCTGGCCATGTTTTATTTTAGTGCACTGAATTAGACCTGGTATATCATATAAACCTGAAACCTACATACAGTGCATCTTGCTTAATACCAACCCGCGTCTTCTTAATCCCCAGTTTCCATAGAAACTGCGATAATCAGCACAGATAAAAGAAACTGAAAACCCTAAAAAGTCTTATTGGTTAATTTATTTCGATAATAAAAACTGTTGATTTTAATGAATCCCCACTCCTGATAATGCACAACTTACATTCCCTTCCGGACTTCCGGAGTTTCAACTATAGACAAAACAAATAATCAAATAAAAATGCGACCGTTTATTTGAACACATGTCTTAAAGGCACATGCATACCCAGTGAGAAACTGAAATAGTAAGAGGAAATCTGTGAAAATCCCCTTGGGTATTTTATATTCTCTGGGGACCAGCTGGCAGCGTTTCAGGATGAGGAGAGACAGGTATTTAATATTCATACCCTGACAAGCAGAGTGAAGGAATGTCAGAGCCACAGTTCACACTGAGCAATTTCCACTTTCCATGAGCAATCTGAAATAAATCAACATTCCTAATCATCATAATTAACTTTTTTCCTGCAGTTTTTTGTTAATGCTGACTCTCTCTTTTTTGTAGTATGGCCTCAATCTGTCGAGAGATGTCTGTTTTCGCTATGGAAAAAAAAAAGATAATAATAATAACACTAAAAAACAAAATGCACCCCTGCTTGGAAGAAGATTATAGACTGACTCATTCTCTGCTCTCTGTGGATTCAGAATTTGTCACTAATTGTAGTCATTTATTTATTTAGACTCAGATACCCCTTTACTTTAAAATGATCTATTTTCTTAATGCTTTTTAAAATATAAAATTGAAATAATTTAATAGAGGTTTAGACTCACTTGTTTTGTGATGCAGTTTATTTGGGATTTTCCAATTATGCAGTTTTATCAATGTCAATGTCCTTACATTAAAGAAGTAAGGCATTGAAGACAAGGTTGAATAGAAAGATTGCTTTGCTTTTGCTTTGCCCAATTTTTGTTCTGGATAATCTGTTTTATGGTAGACAGCCTTCCACATCACAGAGCTGCCACTCAATGCATCACAATTTTGTCAAAGCTTTACTTCAAATCCAAACCTACATGGCCACATGTGCTGTAAAAGGATACACGGAAGGAACAAAAACTAAACCATTAATGTAAATCCATTTATTGTAGCTTTCAAATCACCCTAGGTCATCTTTCAACAATACAGCAGCAACATGGACAAATTAAGAACCAGAAGGTGCATGCATATTAGCGTTATTCATTTCACCTGCTGAGAATCTGTTGTTTTTTTGTAACAGGTCATCAGACAGTAGCAGATGGGTGACTGTGTGCCTGAAATGAACTCTATAGCTGTGTCCTTATTTAAATCACACTTGCAAAACATTGTTTTTATTGGTTCACGCAAACAATGTGAATCTAATGGAATTAAAAGCTATCTAATTTAAAAATAATAATTTGTGTTCTTATTTGTCAAGGAACATTAAGTTTAGTCTCCAATATTTAAGCACATTCAGTGTTTATAAAAACAAACTATTGTAGCATTTTCACCTTCACTCTGCAATACTCAAAACTGAAACTAAAAAATAGATTTTATTTTAAATGCATCTCAGAATGGAAATGTCTGTTCACACATTGTAATTCGTCTTGGCCAAAACATCATAATCCTTTTTTATTTTATTTTACCTTTTGTTCCACATTTATGTCTGATTCTTAAATGGATTTTTAAATAAAATGAATGCCTGGTCTGTTTCAGTCTGTGATATTACCTTACTTGTAAACTTATATTTTCTATTTCATTCATCAAATCGGTTTCATAGGACCAGATGATTTCTCTGATAACAAACAGTGTGATGATCAATCAGAAAATAATTAAAGGTATTTTGATTCACTAGATTGCCTTCCATTTGGCCTTCTTGATACAGCAATACATTATCCACAGTCATTCCCAGCTCTAATAAACAACTGGGAAGACTGCCTGGCTCGCTGATTTTAATGCATTAATTTTCATTAGAGATGTTAAACTGCACTTACAATCACACCTGTGTCCAGAGAGAGAGGGGGCGGGGGGGTGAGCTGGTGTGTTTGGATGAGAGTTGGTGTTTGTGGTAAGTGACGGATTTTTTTTATTTCATATTCCTTTTTATTTTGAAAGGTTTTTATTCTGTTAAACATTATTATTAACAATAAGTTGACAGCTTTTTTTGAAATGGTAATTACAGTTGAGAATTCCTTCCTGATGAGCGCATATATTTTGTGAAGTAAATCTTTATGATGCTGCACATTGGTTAAAAATTGTTGGTGAGGCATTTCTCTCTGGGGCCTTTTCATTACAGAATGCTATATCCAATTACATTAATTCATGGTCCAGCCTGAGGGCCTTCTGAGACAATTTTGTGCTACCTGAAACCTACTGCCGTCTTCTTGTCTATTGTTGCTGATTTCATCTATAATGTCTCCTCTGACACAACTTGTCATACAAGGAAAACTTTCTGTAATTAAATAAAAAAAACACATTAAAAATCATATGAATAGTAAATCAGTTTTATTCTCTCCTTTTACTGACCTCTGGTAGAGCAAATCAAAACTTTTAACGACCAGCGAATTGCAAAGTACAAATCTGTATTTATTGTGAGAAACCACTTTCTAATATTTATACATCAAAACACGTTAGTCATCGTTTTCATTTGGTCTAGCCCTTCTGAGAAAAAACATGGTGGAAAGCCTGTTTTTTCCCCAAACCCAATGTGTAAACCTCAGCCTTTTGTATGTCAAAGAAAATCATACTTGTAGATAGTGCTTTTTGTGTGTTTTTGTGCTTGATGGTGTATTATTATATTATATTATATTATTATATTATATTATATTATATTGATGTCAAGGCTGCTCATTTTATTATAGTCAAACATTCTATGCCGCACTTTAAAATGTCTTCGATACAATCAGTGTTAGTAAGGACATAGTTCATAAACACTTTCAGTTTTTGGAATATGTGAACTGTGTATTTGCAAAGGTTAACATTGTTGCGTATGTTTTTTTAAATTGCTTGTTTGTTTGTTTATTTTTAAATAATGGATTACAATTTGACTAACAAAACGTGGGGTTAGTTAAAATAGATACAATACACTGGAAGGAGCCAACTGGTATTCGTCCAATATCTCTTTTGATAGCCCTGTGTCCTGAATTCAAGCTCCTACCCACCCCAGATCAGATTCAATACTGAACCACCACCAAACAACATTCTCACACAATGTGCTTTTTGGTGTAAGGTGCTCTCAGCAGGACTTTTATTGTGAGGGCTGGGGTCCTTTGTGAGTTTACTTGGCTGTTTCAACTAAAATCAGTCTTGCATTTTATTTTTTTAACTTTTTTTGGATGTTAACTTCCAAGGGGGTCTGAGATTTATTCCCCCCCCTCTGCTAATAAGACAGAAAGAAAAAGCACGCCAGCATGATGCCCAGGCAAACTTATTTAATCAGATTCAACAGAGCATTGTTAATATCAGCAAACTGAGTTCACTATATCTCACTATATAAGAAACAATGATCCCAAACCCACTTCAAACAGACCTCTACAAAACATGTGCTGATTTACAGAAGCTAAAAACAAAGTAAAGAATGTTTTTATTACCATCCCTCTGGGTTAGAAAGGGGAAATCAATAGGATTCCAAGAAAAAAATATATAAATCGCTAAGGGAAAAACTTAAAAAAAATGTTTTGGAAAGGTTATACCAAAAACTGTGAAAAATGTATAAGATTTAAGCTAAATCTGAGGGAAAAAAGTTTTTTTTTTAACACTTGGAACCCCATAGAAATCTGACTTAGATTTATTTTTTTTAATATGTAATACATTTTTACTGTAAAATGTAAATAAAAATGGAAACCCCACAGTTGTCCGGAATTGAAACACAGCTGCATAAGCTCTTTCCAGACTAAAAGTTGCCTAGCGGTGTTTCTGTGAAAAGCATAATGCAAATTCATTAAAGCATGGATAGCAGACTCAATATAGTTCAGAGACTAGAATGGAATGTTGTGCAGTGAGATAAAAGGAAAAATAATGATTGAAACGCCTACATTGTGCCACATTTTGTTGCGTTGAGCTTCTGTCACGGAAGCGAAAAATAATCCGTATGTATTTTATTATTTTTAATCAATAAATGACTTCATGCTGTCTAACACTTGTATAGTGGTTGAACATGAGTTATTTGCAGTGTGTTTTGTTTTTCAGGAATGTGACATGGAATAATTTAGCCATTCCAGACACTCACTGCTCACCGGATCGAGAAGGCTACCAGTGCCCCATGGGATTCAAATGCATGGACCTGGAGGCTCTGGGTCTTAGTCGACAGGAGCTGGGCTACAGTGGATTCAATGAGATAGGTTTGTTTATCTGTGCTGATCGAGTAACGCTAGCTAAGATTAATATATCAATGGATACAGTGCATTTCTCTATACGCCTGTAATATTGTATTATGTATGTGATAGTATTAAAATGTTAGGAATGAAGCAAACACACACACACAGTTGTCAAAAGTCACACACCTTTTTTGAAACAGTCATTCAGTTATTTAATTAGTTGACTAAATATTGATCATTCAACTATACTTATTTATTAGTGTTATACGCTGAATACTGATTCTGCCTGCAGCCCAGGCAGGGGGTGTGTAAACCTTAGACTGCCACTCAATAAAAATCAACTCATTTCAATCAACTGCATTCCTTACAGTTTTCTCTGAGCTGAATTGGTATATATGAATAAATACATGGTTAATGAACATTATTTATTAAACTAAATTCATGATAGAATAGCATTGGTTACAATTCAAAGGGTTTGAATACTTTTGATTACAACTGTATACATAATGCAAACCAATAACCATAGATACATTTTCTTTTCCATATTTGATCTCACGCTTTATAGTTTCAGTGACTTTACTTCAGTTGTTGAGTTTGTGTGTTATGCAACGAAGATTTCAAGACTTCCACATTGTTTTTTTTTATTTTTTATTTAAGTTGACAGGAACTTTCCCTGAGCTTTAACTTATGATGCCTTGTGGTACCCACAGAAGGAGAAGGACATACTTAATAGAAAGCACAATGGAGAAACAATGTGCTTTGTGTGGCTGTAAACCAACACACAATAGGCATCAAAGAAGGAACTGCAGCACAATAATTAATTTAGTTTCTTGCAAGTAAAACATTGCCTTCAAGTTAACAATGTAGCCTTTGTGTGTGTATTAAATATTCGATAAATGCATCTCATTTATAGGCTTTTACCATTTCTCATTCACAAATAAAAATAAATTAAATTGCTCCCGAATGTGACCCCGCTGTACTCTGAGGTACGCGTAGACTTCCCACACAAATGTCCTGTTACATTCAGTTTCCAAATGAATTCTGCTTGGCTATGCGAAGTATAACAGTGTTAAACAACTATAGGAAGTTATCTTTGCCTAATAGTCAATGCTCAGAAATTAAAGGAAAACCTTTTGAAGGGATTATTTGATGTTATGCGAATACACTTCAACACTAAACGTAAGCTTTTTAATGAAATCTAAATAAAACACACAAACAAGCAAAAGCCATTGAAGACATTATCATACATTATTTTGGACAAAACATTGCCATACTTCCTTTTAGCAAGGAACCCAAACCCCCTACCCCCCCCACACACACACACACAAACACATCCAAGAAATTAATTGACAATATACACAGCTTGGCTACAGCACTTGGAAATACATGATAAGTAACTCAAACTTTTCACATGTCTTGGCAAAGTATTTTCCTTTCCAAAAATATCTTCAATGTAGCCTGCTGTGCATACGTTCTGTTCTTTGGGAATGGGCCACGAGGCTTCCGGATCCTGTATAATATAGTTTGAAATCCGTCATCTGTGAACCTGCCATGAGCTGCTTTTTAATCATCAGGTCAAAATGGTGAACTAAAAAATTGTTAATAGCTTCTTTAAATGACTGACCCATCAGTAAAAAATAGACCTGTCACTCAGCCTGTGGCATTACAGGGTTAATCGACTCCCACATTAAAGCAGGCGTTGAGTTGTGACTAACGTGCATAGATTAGTACAAATGTTATGTTGTGGCAGACGCAGAACACTCTGCTGCTGCTAAAAGCCTTCACTGGAATTCCTCATTCCCCAGCACCCCTGGGATTTAAATATTAGCCTTTACTAACATGTGCGAAAAGAGGTTCCAGGGAGCTGTTTCACATATTTTCCCTTGTCGCTGGGTATGATAATTGTCTGCTTTCTTTTTAACCCAATGTATTATTCCTGTGAACTATTTTATTGACAATGAACCATAGCTACCATACTTTTTATAGGAGGCCAGAGACATATTGTGTCTTTTTGTCTTGAAATGCATATTAAATTACAGCAAGAGAGATGGATCTCTGTGGTCTCCTCCTCAGTCGCAATTTTAGTTCAAAGTAGGTGTTCAATAGAACTGAGGTTTATAATTTTTTTGTGCCATTCTGTTTTTCACAGTGTTGCACTTTAAGCTCTGTTGCAAGGTGAACTATCATGTGTTGTAGCTGTTCCCATAAAATACTTCAAGGCTGGCACTGCATTGATAACCAGAAGATCATTCTCATACATACTGACACCCTGTTTGTAGCCTATGGCCATTGGCAACAATGCAGTAGCAGCAGAAGGAAGCTTGTTCCATTATTTTTAACAATAGTGTGTGTATTAGAAGAAGAGTGGCTTGCATGTATGGTTGAATACTGTAATGTCATCTGGCCTTTTCCTTGATGATCTCAGTGAATCAGAATCCAGATAATGAATTTATAATGTGTTACATACAACCACTCCCAACCATTTGGGTTCAAAAGCAGCCAGTGGAGCTTGTTTATCTGAAATTAACACAATGCCGAAACAATGTAAAAACAAGTCATATTTGGAAGTGGTTTTGGGGGCTTACCTCGAGGAGATCTGTGAATAAAAGACTGCACCATGGGATGCTTGGTGCTGTTTGGCATTACTGTTTGTTAGAGCAAAGGCCTTCACTTTACAGGACCATTGAGTGGCCCTGAACCAAACAGAAAGATACAGACAATCAGGTATATCTAGTTTGTCAGAGACAACTAGTTTGCAGACTTCTCCCTCACTTCATTGACATGAATCCACTGAAAATATAGCCTCTCTAATCTTAAAAAGTGCTCTGTAGAAAAGCTTTACAAGGCATGCCACCCTATTTTGTTAGCCTCAGCAGTGGCTGTGGAATCCTCAGCTTAAACCAGCCTAATCATGTTTCAACCAACCCCCCCGGCAATCCTTGGGATGGCGGAGGGTATTACACACCTACAACCTCTTTTCTTTTTCTCTCATTTTTTTTTTTTAATTGCGTTGATCCTTACAGACTAATACCACATCAGGTGACAACTGAAGCCATTGGAAGTTGCATTATTTTCTGATCCAGGAGGATTTTCTTTTCAGCAGGTTCCCTGCATGTTCGGAAATTGGACAAAGAGAAAGAAATCAAAAGAAGTGCTGGCTTCATCCCATGCAGAGACATTGTATGAAAGGGTATAATTGTTGTGCGGATTTGAAGGAAACATGGCTCTCCTTGTAGATGTTATGGTTTCAGTTCTTTCTGTTGCTTTACAGGCATTTTTATTGGTTTTGGATATGGCAGCCCCGAATCGGTGTCCTATAATGCTTTTTCTCACACGTTTCCAAATCCACACTTTGCCAATAATCATCGTTTGTGCCGGTATGGTTCCCGAGATATTAAAGATTATATTGTATGAGCTGTGACGTCAATCAGCACCCCATCAATGTCCAAATCGCCCCAAAATAGTCTCTTTCGTTTGTGCTACGTTAGTGTTGGTTTGTGCCATTAAAAGAAACATTTGTGCTATTTTATTTGTCGAGCTATTAAGCAATACTTTTTTAATGAGTGACGTCACTCAGCACCCCATCAACGTCCAAATCGCCCCCAAAATAGTCTCTTTCGTTTGTGCTACGATAGTGTCAGTTTGTGCCATATTTGTTTTCATCAGTGCAGTTATAGTTTTTTAGATATTAATTTTTTAATTATCATCGATGACGTCACCTAGCACCCCATCAAACTCCAAATCGATCCGAAGTCCTAATATCTAGTGACCCCCACACATACAGTACTGTGCAAATGTACTGTGTCTTTCATTTGCTGCAGTAAGTTTCCTTGGCCGACCACTGCGTCTATAGTCCTCAGTGTTGCCCATTTCTTTGTGCTTCTTCAAAAGCGCTTGGACAGCACATCTGGAAACCCACCTCCGTGAAGTTGGCACCCCATGTGTCCAGAATATGAATCAAAATATATGCATTCATTTGTGCTACGTTTGTGCTGGTTTGTGCAGCAAAAATAATTGTTTGTACCAACATGATTCTGGAGATATTACACATTATATTTTAATCACTTAACAGTGGTCTCTGTCCTTTATGTTACGATTGTTAAAAAACATTGATTTCAATCGAATCATTCCTAATTCTGGAATGTCTAAATCAGCTTCTTTCATTATCACATGTCTACGTGCTATGCTGACCACTGTTTTATTAGGATACATGGCTCAGCTTTTTATTAAATAAAGGAGACCGATTTTAATGCAATGCGAATGAAATAACTTACAATGCGTGAATAGCAACGACCATCTAGTAAGAAGTTGCCCTGGATAACTGATGTCTGGTGCAAAATAAAATACCGTTTCAATTGTATAGGGTTCGGAGTTATAGGCTACTTCCTTGTACCCAGAATGGAGTGGTGAACTGTCATGGTTTCGTATTTGTTTGCAGTTTCGTGGTAGGGGTTTAGGCTGAAGCATATACGATGATGACTATGATGTAGTCCTAAACTAGGAAAACGAGACATAGAGAAGTGTATGCACTGATGACATGTTTAATTATTTTTAAAGCAAAACATGGCTTGATTGGTGTTGTCTCAGTCCAAAAACGACTCTCCTGCTTCGCTGTATTCAGCCGAGTAAAGACCCTGTTGTTTAATTGCACTGCCACATACAAGCAGAATTATATTGAAGCAGAATACGCGTTTGAAGCCAGATACGGCCAAAATAGCCTGTGCATTTTACAGCACAAATTGGCACAATCGTAACATAAAGGACAGAGACCACTGTTAAGTGATTAAAATATAATGTGTAATATCTCCAGAATCATGTTGGTACAAACAATTTTTTTTGCTGCACAAACCAGCACAAACATAGCACAAACGAATGACACACTTCGGATCGATTTGGAGTTTGATGGGGTGCTAGGTGACATCATCGCTGATAATTAAAAAAATAATATCTAAAAAACTATAACTGCACTGATGAAAACAAATACGGCACAAACCGGCACTAACGTAGCACAAACGAAAGAGACTATTTTGGGGCGATTTGGATGTTGATGGGGTGCTGAGTGATGTCACAGCTCATAAAATATAATCTTTAATATCTTGGGAACCATACCAGCACAAACGATGATTTTTGCGGCACAAACCAGCACAAATGCAGCACAAACTAATGCATATATTTTGATTCATATTCTGAACACATGGGGTGCCAACTTCACGGAGGTTGGAAACCTCTGTCTGCCTTGAAATTTGTGCCTGGGAGAGACCTTGCTGATGCAGTATAACTACCTTGTGTCTTGTTGCTGTGCTCAGTCTTGCCATGTCTTTTGAAAGTAAACTGTCACCTTGTTAGCTGAGTTTGGCTGTTCCTCACCCAGTTTTATTCCTCCTACACAGCTGTCTGTTTCAGTTAATGATTGTGTTTCAACCTACATATTGAATTGATGATCATTAGCACCTGTTTGGTATAATTGTTTAATCAGACACCTGACTATGTGCCTACAAAATCCCTGACTTTGTGCAAGTGTACCTAGAAGAATTGATGCTGTTTTGAAGGCAAAGGCTGGTCACACCAAATATGGATTTGATTTAGATTTTTCTTCTGTTCGCTCACTTTGAATTTAGTTAATTGATACATATAATCTATTAACATGTCTATTTTTTCACACCTGCCTAAAACTTTTGCACAGTACTGTATAACCCACAGCTGTCAAGTTCTCTGAAAACGAGACCGGGTTGATACACAATTACCACAATATAAATGATCCAATGGTTGTTTTAGCCAATGCTCTTTCTTTTAAGACTAAACATGGCTTATTCATGTTTTGGTTCTGAGGTAGAATTACTTAAGTGTCATTAAGTTATTTTTAAGTCACCTTTTATTGTTTGTTATCAAACTGAAGAAGAAGCTGGGTAACACTTCTGTTAGCAGCATATAGTTTGTATTTGGGTTTGTTGCTCTGGTCTATGGGATGTATAAGGTACCCTGTGTTTCACAAAATACATTTTCAACTGGACTGTGGTGCTAGTCTCTGTGGAGATGGGGCATGGCAGCCCATTTGTCATTTTAGGGGGGGTCTCCACCATGGATGTGTTATCTGTCGTACTTTGGTGAGCACAGGCCTAGTCATAAAACACAGGACTTCAAAGCTGTCTCCTTTAAGTCCATTACCATAATCCTAAATTTCTCAGTTAGGAAAGTATATGAATTTGCGTATATATTTGCCAAAATAAGGTTGTATGATTTACAATTGTATTACTTGTATGGTTTATTGTGTGTATAATTGTCCTTTTACATGGTGACACAGTTATATTGAGGTGAAGGGAAAGACCCGATTAAGACTGAATATGTGGAGATACAATCCCGCACTTTAACAATAGGCAATGGTGAATGTGGTGATTTGGAAGATGCTCTTTAACTTATAGTAATCAAAATCAATGAGGGGATTATGTCTTGAGATGTGCCACTGAGATGGCAATTGACTTTCAATATGAAGACCTTAGCTTCACTGTGCAAGTTTCTAACATTGTCACTTTAAAAAAATAAATGTTCATTCTTAGTTACTCAACATTTTTATTGTCAGCAATTTCTGCATTAAGTGATTTTCTAATGACAGAATTTCACCACTGCACACAGCAATCAAGCACCGAGGGAAAAAAAGGGGAATAATGCATTATATTTTAAGATCGCTGTAGGAGACCTACAATCTCTCAGTGCTTGATTCAAGAAAATGTGGTGCAACATTTTTGACATGTGAAATGTGGAATTGTTCGAAAGTATTTCTCATTTGTGTGCTGTTGTTTATTTTTTTATTTGTAATTTTATTGTATTTCTCTGGTGGTGTGCCCTGAATTTGTGATGTATTTGCTGATGTTTATAAAGTTTATAAAGTAGGTGATACCCCATAAAAAATGTGAGTCTCTGATAAAGTAATCCTTGGATGCTTTGTTGTTAACCTGATTTGTACTCGCTTTCGTCTACCTGATTGTTAGTTTATTCAACATATCAGTCAGGATTCAAGACATTAATTTATGTAACTCTAAAATGAACTGAAATGAAGTGACCCCCAAGAACAAGAACATGTATGAATGTTACCTGAATCTGAAGTGACAACACAATTGCCTCATACACTGTACACAAAACTGTGTTTTGTGGTTAAACACACATAATGTAGATTGTAGCACAATGCACCAAGTCAAACAATAAAGTAATGACCCAATGCAATGTTTAGCGACTGCAGCCAACCCGGTTAAGGATTGCAATGCAATAAACTTGAACATCTTGTAGTAGAAACAAAGAGTTCGACAACAGGCATCTGCGATATGATCTGCTCTGTAGAGAATGGTGTCAAGTAGTGCAGCGATGGTGATAACAATCTTTAGGCGGCAAAGCAGAGAGATGGATTGTGAGCATAAGTTGGTGTGGTAGGTTAGAAACTACAGTATACAGGACAAGAAGGATCTAGGGTGAGACCAGGAATTGGAGATAGGATGCCCTTGAGTAAGAGAGAGACCTGTAAGCAGAATGAAAAGTGAAATTTAACTGAAGGCTGTCAAAGATCCTGATTTTGACAAGATCTTCAAATGTGAGTGTTTTGAGAAGACTTCTATAAAGGCTTGTGTATCAGGGGTTACCCAGCAGTAACTAAGGACAGGCCGGTGACAGAATGACCTTTCCACATAGTGATCTTTGGAGAACAAGTGGCACAATGATTGAGTAGGGGAACCTCAGTATTACAGTGTAGATTAGTTTTTTGCAGTGCTTCTATGCAGTGTTGGCATTTTGGTTATTCCACATATTTATGCCCCTCTTCACTTCTGTGGGAAGAATATTGGATTGTCCCATGGAGGCAAAAGGGTGATGATTGCAGAAGGAGGTGGCAGTCGGGAACGTATAGTAGGGAGCTAGAAGCAAGAAGTTTAATTGGAATCTATGAGCCAATTATTTTGTGTTATGAATTGCTTTTGGCAAAGGAAATCACGGTATCGAGTGGTTGGGAAAGCCTCATGCGTCCCTGCGCCTAGCTGGTTAAGGCTGTTGTTCATGATGGAATTTCTCATACTTCAAAATCTGCAGATGTTTCAAAATTACTTACAAAAAAAAAAAATCGTGTGTATTTTTCCTTTGACCTCCTGCACCATCCAGAATTTTGCATTTAGAACTCATATATATGTGGAAGCAATGTACTGTACTGTGTTCTGTATCATAACTAAGGACTACAGTGCCTTTTCTTTATTTTTTTTTGTTCAGCATGAATACCACGTTGCATTATACACTCACCTAAAGGATTATTAGGAACACCATACTAATACTGTGTTTGACCCCCTTTCGCCCTCAGAACTGCCTTAATTCTACGTGGCATTGATTCAACAAGGTGCTGAAAGCATTCTTTAGAAATGTTGGCCCATATTGATAGGATAGCATCTTGCAGTTGATGGAGATTTGTGGGATGCACATCCAGGGCACGAAGCTCCCGTTCCACCACATCCCAAAGATGCTCTATTGGGTTGAGATCTGGTGACTGTGGGGGCCAGTTTAGTACAGTGAACTCATTGTCATGTTCAAGAAACCAATTCGAAATGATTCGACCTTTGTGACATGGTGCATTATCCTGCTGGAAGTAGCCATCAGAGGATGGGTACATGGTGGTCATAAAGGGATGGACATGGTCAGAAACAATGCTCAGGTAGGCCGTGGCATTAAAACGATGCCCAATTGGCACTAAGGGGCCTAAAGTGTGCCAAGAAAACATCCCCCACACCATTACACCACCACCACCACCAGCCTGCACAGTGGTAACAAGGCATGATGGATCCATGTTCTCATTCTGTTTACGCCAAATTCTGAAATCGAGACTCATCAGACCAGGCAACATTTTTCCAGTCTTCAACTGTCCAATTTTGGTGAGCTTGTGCAAATTGTAGCCTCTTTTTCCTATTTGTAGTGGAGATGAGTGGTACCCGGTGGGGTCTTCTGCTGTTGTAGCCCATCCGCCTCAAGGTTGTACGTGTTGTGGCTTCACAAATGCTTTGCTGCATACCTCGGTTGTAACGAGTGGTTATTTCAGTCAAAGTTGCTCTTCTATCAGCTTGAATCAGTCGGCCCATTCTCCTCTGACCTCTAGCATCAACAAGGCATTTTCGCCCACAGGACTGCCGCATACTGGATGTTTTTCCCTTTTCACACCATTCTTTGTAAACCCTAGAAATGGTTGTGCGTGAAAATCCCAGTAACTGAGCAGATTGTGAAATACTCAGACCGGCCCGTCTGGCACCAACAACCATGCCACGCTCAAAATTGCTTAAATCACCTTTCTTTCCCATTCAGACATTCAGTTTGGAGTTCAGGAGATTGTCTTGACCAGGACCACACCCCTAAATGCATTGAAGCAACTGCCATGTGATTTGTTGGTTAGATAATTGCATTAATGAGAAATTGAACAGGTGTTCCTAATAATCCTTTAGGTGAGTGTATAACAGGAGAATTCTATAAAAGGAGATTCTGTTATTACAGCATGGAGATGTCATAGTATCTTAATCATCCTGCGATTAATAATTTTGCTACTAGTAGCTTCTAAGATGCCCTCAAGTAAATCAGTTATATCACAAGCTGCTGTACTGGTAGCAGTTTCAAGTGAAAGTGCATCACGTAACCTATTCAAAGTGGACGGGACAAGCTTAAACGTCTAAAACTGAAAATATGGTAAAGACACATTTGCTATCAACCCACTGGTCTGCTTCCTTTTTCCTAAATCACATTAAAAATATATACTTTTATGTAAAATAATATGTGAAATGTGAAGAAAAACATACATTTGGGGGTAAAACCACAGTTCTTTCAAAACATAAATGGGACTTTGAGAAAAAAAAAAAATAGTCAGTGTAAATGTTACTGGAGAGCTGAAATTTCTATTCATCATTCACATTATTGGATGCACACACATTTTTTTTCTTTACAATTTATCCAGAGTTCTCTTATCAATTGGCCTTTCATTTGATTTATTACAATGTGTTATCTGTGTGTGCTTTGCTTTCCGTTCATGCACTTTTGATTGATAGCTTGATTTTAATATAAAGAATGCAATTGTGTAACACAAAAAGTTTGGAACTTTTTTAATTGGATAAACAATGCCCAAAGTATCATGTACATGTTTTTAAAATACATATACATAGAATTTGAACATAGATCAGAAGATCTGACAGTTATGATATGCATTAACTCTTCAGTTTTATCTTGTACTGGTAAGAGTTTCATCAAAAGGCCTTTTTGACTTTAAGATTTCAAATGGACGAATAAGTAATTCATAATCTGTTGTCTTCTAAAGGTACCAGTATATTTACAGTATATGAAGCGGCTTCCCAAGAAGGCTGGGTTTTCCTCATGTACCGGGCGATTGACAGTTTCCCTCGCTGGCGCTCTTATTTCTATTTCATCACTCTTATCTTCTTCCTCGCCTGGCTGGTTAAGGTATAATGCGTTTTCCTCTGGACGGACTAATTACGAAAACAAGAAAATGCATTCTGGTTCCATCTTGAGCCTTCAGATTCAACAAGTCACTCAACCTCTCAGTTTGCTATTTTAATTGTTGGGTAGTACTGCTCTCCCTCTTCTGTTTGTTTCAGGCAATTATAGCTTGTCCCTTGCTATTCACATTTAAACATTAGGATTAATATTCCATAACATTTTTTTAAAAGGAATAACACCCTAACAGTTTAACTAATTGTATAATATGAATTTCAAATTGTGCATCATATTTTTAGATTTTAATACAGGAAGGAATTATAGTTCAATTTATGTCAACAATCTAATTTAGCAATGTAGGAAACCACAATAAATATGTGGTATATTGGTATATTGCCACACGTTTCTCAATTAATTTATTTTTAAATTGATGGGTTACCTTGTTATAAGCATCTTGTCATAAGGCTTTGATGTCATCTCATGTATGTGTGTGCTGTCTTCCACCTTCCTTTCAGAATGTGTTCATTGCTGTTATAATTGAGACGTTTGCTGAGATCAGAGTGCAGTTCCAACAGATGTGGGGCTCCAGAAGCAGCACTACTTCCACAGCAACCACACAGGTACCGCCAACCACAGATAAGCATGACCTAATTAAAGGGACAGACGTCTCGCAGTTGTTTATTTTGCTTTATTTTACTTTACTACAGCCCTGTCATGAGGTATTCACTTGTAGATGTGAAGGAAATGCATTACATGTTCCTAACTATGCAAGGGGCAGTGCCTGCAGTGGATATAGTTTTAAATTTAAAACAAATTCTACAGAGTTCCTAAAGGCTCAGCCATTGGTCACATGCACAGCCAATCACAGAGCAGCATTTCCAAACATTCCTATACCTTTTATGTCTTCATTGAATTATTAGGATTTAAATATTCCTCAGTTAAAAGCAATGTTTCAGGACACTTTATGCAAGTGGTGCAAGTTTCACAGGATGTACATGTTTTTCATAATTGTGTTATGTGTAACCAGCATGAAAACACAACACAGGTCGGCAACTGTAGGTCAATTACAGTGGATCCTGAACCCAAATTTAAGTTTACTAAAATAAATGTTTTTTTTTCTACTGTAAAGATATTTGTGTGTCTAATCCTTATGTTTATGATTTATAATAAGATAACAGATTAAGTGAACGGTGTCTCTAATTGTATAATAGGCAGCTTGGCCAAACAGAGCAAGACGACATCTCTTATATAATGAGACACCAATCACATGACCTATTAATGTATATACACATTCAGTTATCTGCATTGGCTCAGTGTGTATGTAATGTACATGTCACTAACACTGAATTACATTTGATACAGAATATTTAGATAATTGAATTCCCATTTGGACTGAGCAACCAGGAGCAAAACCCTTTCCATTGGTGAAGTTTCTAGTATTTATAGCCTCCTCCATGTTGTGTATTTTAGGAATGTACACAGCACCCTTCAATTGGTTATTCAGTATATAACTTGTACATTTATGCAGGTATGTTCATTCCAGCAATACTAGGTGTCTGGAGGCATTCCCTTGATTCTTCATGTCTGGACACATTGGCATTTGCTAAAGGAATCCCCCCATAATTTGCATGATCTTTTGACAATTGTCAAGAAGTTGCTCTAGAACGTGCTCAGATGAGGTGCAGCAAATGGCTTTGAGCAGATGACAGAGAGTGAATCACAGAATGAAGGGTGCAGTGAAGGGTGGTTTTTGAAGAGTGAGTGAAAGGAGCAAGGGGGACAGAGAATGATACAGCGCATGCTTTCAAATTTCATTCAAAAGTGATATTCCCCTTTGCTGGAAATGATTTAGGATAGATTGGACTTTCCAGAAAGAAAAATTAAACACAAGTTACCATGGCCTGTGTTTTACAATGAAATGACTTAGCCAGTTAAGAAAACAATTACATTATGTTTCTGGTCTTTAGACTCAACTGCTTACTTCATCTGTAGCTCTTCAACTTTACTGTATTTTATGGTGAATAATTTGTGCCAAAATCTAAAAAAGTAAATAAATTGAAACAAACAAGTAAATACATATCTAATAATCTACATGTATTCATTATTATTATTATTTTTATTGAGATTATTTTGATATAAATTTGTCACTTTACATTTTGGCACAGTCTGTTCAGTCTAGCATCAATCATTCTATCAGGCAGGACAGCAGGTGAATTTGATTGACTGACTGCATAAGAGGACAAAGATCTATTATATAGTCTACATAGAAGTTACAATTGTAGATATTGTTATTTAACAGACACATTTGTGACATCTATGGTGTGTAGTGTGTCTTAGCTAGTAAATTTCATGATTTCAATATATGGTTAGAAAAGTACAGTTAATTTCTGTACGTATCGATAGCTTGTATCTGTATCATGTAACCAGACAACTTCTTTATTAATTAATTAACTGAAAGCAAATTATAATTCAATCTTTATATAGCATTATATAGTCATATATTTATAACTTTAATTTGATATTTTACTCCATTCTTTGTGTTTGGGAGGGGCCAGCTGCCCTACGAAAGTGCAACTGATTACCATATTACCAAAATTAGAGATCTAAAGGAATGTGATATTGGTAATTGAATAATAAATAAAACATTTAATACTGTAGGGGTCTGAATCTCTCAGTAATTAGTGCTTTTGATATTTTGGAGTAAACAATTACATGTTTTCAAGGTCCCACCCATTTAGTGGTAAAACTGTAGAATTTATTCTGTGGATAGCACAATAAAATCAGTGGGAGGCAATACACCAAACCAAAATACTCATGACTCAATACTCATCACACATCAAAATATTTATATTTGATAATTTCTCTTGTTTAATTTTGTCCCAAAATAAATTAATGTGTAATAATCTCTTTGAACAGAAATCAATTAAATTAGGGAAATATACAAATTTCAAAAGCACATAGCACACCGTAACACTGCTACCTGTTTGTATACGTTTCATTTTGCATTCCAATTGTTTTAGTTGAACAATGCATGTCACAAAATGTCAACTGTAATTCCAATATGCAATATATTTAATTGTACCTTACTGTAAATAAATAAATAAATAAATAACATTGAAAATGTATATCCTTGTTGGGGATTTGTTCATGCCTGTTAGCTAATGTAAATACTTAGAAGACTATTACGAGTTAAAACAAGAGAATCGGTGTAATGATAGTTCCCCCGATGTTTAAAGCATTTTATCTTGAGCCATGGGTTGTATATCTGATTTCAAGAATATAAACTGCAGTTGCAAGGAAAATCAACACTTTCTAAAAGCATGACAGGTTGTTTGGACATTTTGCTGATATATTTTTTTTCTGTTTTTCACAATCTAATTAGCTACATTGTTGTGTGCACTTTTTTGTCATCTTACGCAATTAAACATCTCTTATTATAGCATTCCCCCGTGGATATAAACAAGTGCCTGTCAAACTCATTGAAATAAGATGTTTACATATCTCAGAGAGAGGCATATTGATTTCAAGTTACAGATTTCTCCCCCCCCATACCTTTGTGCTTCTCTCTAGGATTCTTGCATTTCTCATCAACATTTATAAAGGAAGTGGCAATTCATGTGCCCCAGAAATATCAGTTTTGGAAGGAAATATCCGCACTTTGTTCTGTGCTAAGTTTTCAACCAAATGTGATTTCCCTTTAAAGTATTGTAGGTTTGTTTTATGGAGACCAGGGTTGTTCCCCATAGAAGAGGTTAAGCTTAAGAAGCTGTTGCGCTGTGTACAGTATTGTGACCTTCAAAACAATTTTCAATTCTGTATCTATTAAATTTAATAATAATCACACTGGGCCGCCCATCTCTTCTATTAAAAAGTAATTAAAGCTTTACACAGTTGTCAGTTATTTGGTGTGAAACAAAAGGGCTTAAGTTTCTGGCTTTGGTCTCATTGAAATAAGAATGGATTTAAAGCAATCCAGAGGGATTGTGCTGCTACATTATTGGCACGACGTTCAAACCACTCTTCTGAGCAATCATATTTTAATATAGAATTAATTTGATGCGTCTTCATAAGAAGATTACTGAATAAATGACAAAGTGATGATTACATGAGACAATGGGGGAAGACAGGGCTTTTAAGTTTGCATTTTATGTTTTTTTTTATAATTTGCATTTTTTAAGTAAACCTTTCATTGTGTCAGGGCTGAAAGGCCAGTATGATTTAAATGCCAAGATGACAAAGGAAAGTTACTGTTCACTGTGTTGTGTTATTTTTTTTTTTTTTATTGATTAGTATCTCCCAACTCTGAGAGTAAAAATATGCAAATATATAAGCTGACATTAATATTGAAGACAGCATAATACTCTAGTATTTGTATCAGTATTTCTATAGCATAGACATGAGTGGTATCATTTAGCAATTTTGCAGTAACATAGATAACATCACCTGCTCTCAGATTAGTTGAAATTTGCAGCCAAAATTTACATGTTCTTCTAACGAAATGAATATATGTTTATTGTATGGATCTGTTTTGTCACTGATGTAATATCTAATTATATTTTAAAATACCATTGTTAGTTTAACCATGGAAGACTCTTTCCACATGAATATATATATATATATATATATATATATATATATATATATATATATATATATATATATACACACACACACACACACACACACATATATCATTCTCCACTGATAGACAATTATGGGTTCTGTGCATGTTTGACAGATTACATAAATGTATAGATTGTTAACAAAGACAACTACAACTACATTGTTATGTAAATAATGTTATGTTATTATTACATTATCATAATGATTTTAAGTCATACATAATTGTACTGGCATCATTGACACACTTTTACATTTGCCATTACAACAGTTTAAACTAATCCAGTTAAGATGTTGTATTTGTGTTTCAGTATCAGATATTAAAGATTGTTTGATCCAGTGACATTGAATAAACATGCTAAACATTGTGTATTTCTTATATTAAGGCTGTCTTGAATTCTAAATATATGTTTCTCTTGTTTCACCACAATATGTTAGATTAGTGAATCGGTGAATGTACTGTTAGGCCAATTCTGTAAGCAAATGTGTTTTTATTCAGTGAAAATATTACATGAGATTAAGTTATTGCAATCTTGCCTTTTCCCTTTCCCACACAGACTATTTATGCAAATAAGTCATATACAATATACAGTGATTTAACAGCAATTTTAAATATTGTATTTTTTTCCTTTTCATTTTTAAAATGTATACTAAGTATTGCACTCACTTCTATGAATGTTGGCTCTCACTACTATAACTAATATATAACTATAAATAGTATTGTGAAGTAATTTAACCATCTTTCCCAGTTCAAGTGTGATCATATATGTATTCAGGTCAAAGTAAATGTATTTATATCTAAAAGAACACCAAGCTAATGAGGAAGGTAAGACCAGATATCTAAAATTACAAATTTTCTTACCAGATCAACATTTACAATGTTTTCCTTCATATCTATCCACATGTGATAGTCATTTCACATATTACTGTCAAAACCAAGGTCAATTCTGTGCATTAAACCTCCCAAGTGTTATCGCAGAACTTCTGCTCAGTTACCTTAGATTGAGGTTTGGTTGCTTACTCAAGTGCCATATTTTTGTGCACTTGACTTACTTCTTCCCAATTGCTGAGCTTTCAGTTGCCACTTACATGACAGGAATAACTCCTGACAGTTGTTGCTCATGATACATGTGAACGATTACTTGCTGAAACATGAAGTAAATTGCTATTGACCCAAGAGTGGTCATTGTAATTGCTGAGATGGAAAAGGGGATCTGAAAATGTTTTACCCATGGAGGGGGTTATAGGTTATGCAACTCTATTGAAATAATCACAGATTGAGAATCAAGGCTGCAGTACTTCAAGATCTAGATTTGAATGAAAAGCAAACTTATTGTATATATTTATCAACCGGCATTGCCTGCCTAACCTGCCCCAACAGAACGTGCTCTTATACACAATGCAGCAGCTGTTGAAAATAACATTTCAATATATTAGAATATTATGTTGCATCTGCAAGGTATGTATTTTTGTATTGCTGTGATTATCAGTCAGAGCCCACCCAGGGTTTCTAGATGCTGTGTTAGTCTCATACTGTGATCTCACAGTCTGGTGGGTAATTCACATGTATAGTTGGCGGGGGCTGTATCACACTATGCATTTACACTTTCTAACACTTTACAATCTGTCGGTTTATATTACCGTTGTCTGTTTTTCTTTATTTCTTTATTTCTTTATTTAAAGCAAGTCACCTCAGATTTTCAAAATTCTGAAATAATTGTTTAATGAAAACGTTTTTGCTTATATTGGTTTCTCCCTTTTTTCCTTGATGGATACAGATGTTCCATGAAGATGCTGCTGGAGGATGGCAGCTTGTTGCTGTGGATGTGAATAAACCACATGGCCGAGCTCCGGCGTGCCTACAGGTATGATATGTCTGGGTTAATCAGAGTGACATTTCCAAACAGGATGATGAAGTGTAATGCCGTTGGATATTATTACCGATTTTCCTGCCTATTGCCTACTAAAATGGAAGATGTGTCAGTTAGAATTTAATCAATGTGTCTTGATTGACAACATCTTAAAATAGAAAGAGTTGAGCACATTTCCGTTGTTTCACGGGGGCAAATGAAGCAAGTAATTATTCAGGCATATGAATGAGTCCATTTCATTCCATAAACAAACACCAAAGAATTTGGGGGGGTTTAACTACCAGCATGAAATGTGCACACACACACACACACAAGCTGAATATGCTAGAAAAGAAAAGACAGTATAAAAACACAGTTGTTCCACACAGTTCATAAAATTGGAAAGCTGGTAATAGAAATACATAATAGATGCGCAGAACGTTGTAAATGGTAATTAAGCAGATGCCTTTATTTAAGGCAACATGCATGATTTTTCAATAGCTGATATATAGTACATTCTACTACCTATAAATTAAATTAATGTTGCAATTAGAACACAAATGGAAAGAACAATCCAAAGAAGCTCTTAAAAACATGAAACATCTTCGCCCCCACTGAATTAAAATTTCCAGAGTCTATCTCTGAGAATAGCATCTTTTATTTCTTTAAAAGCTGAATTTACCCACAATGCTTCGGTATATTCAATTTTTTTAAGTTAGAATTTATTTTTTATTGAGAATAATTGACTTCGACTTTGAATAAGTAAAGAAGGTTGATTTTTCTTTTGCATTTTTTGCATAAAGATTATCTCATATTGATTGTCATACTGTAGCATTCCAGGATTAAAATTAATCCCAACAATAGGTGATACATTTCAGCCTTTCTTTTGTAATGTTCTGAGCACTCTCGTGTAAAAAGGGCATACCTGGATGAGCAAGCTATCAAGGGAGCTATGAAAATGTGAATGTGATGACATTGAGGAAAGTAGCTCTGGGCAATCCCTCGTGAAGCACAAGAACGATGACTAGTTTTTTTATTTTATTTTAGTTTGCATAGTTTGTAAGATGCAGAAATCCCAGCTGATTATTCCTCTGCACCATTAGTTGAAAAAAAAATCATGAAAAGACAGATTTGAAGTAGCATATTAACTCAAGATATTCTGTGGCAATGAAAGTAAAGACTGGCAGTGAGGAACTTTTTAGTCCAGACACTGGTGACAGTGGAGCAATGCCTCTGGACTTTGAAGGGTGACTCTTAATGACTTTCCTGCCAGCAGGTGGTTTTGAAATGATGCTATTAAAAAACAGGCAGTTCTGAATTGTAGGGGTGGAAATGGAGTGCTTACTTGGAGTGAATCATGTAGTTCTTTACAAAGTTCAATTACAGTGGCTTTGCACAGATGCCAATGTGTGGTGCACCATGCTTTGAGAGTTAAGAATACAAAATAGAGACGTAAACCCCACAGAAACTCACTTCATTTTAAAAGAAAGATAAACAAAAAGAATCTTGGGTGTCATTTTCTTGTTCGAATCTTGGGTGTCATTTTCTTGTTCGTTTTCTGAATCTTACGTACTACTTTTGCAAAAATCTGAAACATTTGGTGAACAATACTCCTTGATTATTTTAATAAAATCTGTTCACAGCATGGGTGAGGATATCTCACTCAATATTATATTATCCTGTAAATAGTTTATAAAATATTCTGTTGTGTACCTTCTCATTTACATTCCTTTATTTTCCACAGAAGGTTTTAACCTGTTATAATTACTTTATGTAATATTGAAAAATAAGTTGTATTAATGTGCCATCTTCAGAACAGCAAACCAATAGTGCACCTGTAACCAATAACTGTTAACAGAAAAAAGGTCTGTAAATAAAATGTGTCCTGCCATAATTACAGCTCAGTGGCAAATGAGCAGAATCATAATATAATGATATTGAAGTATAATTTAAAGTCCTGAAGTAAAAGTTTACTGATCAGCACAACCCTGCATTCTAGATAGAATATATGTGATACCTTTCTTGTGCTATCACTATCATTTGTTCAAATAAATAAATACAACTTGTTAAAGGTATTTGTTTAATGCAAAATAGCATTCTGTTTTATATTAATAAATATACAAAATAAAAAGACTGCTTAAATCTGGGGACATGTGATTGAAGAGGACATAAATCTACACTGATTTCACATCAGACATTATATCTTGCTACTTCCTTAAATAACAGTATAATAAGTTATAAATTAAATAGGTCAGCTTGGAGCACCATAGTGTGTACCCAAAGTGCATTGTCATTGGATACAATGGTGATGCAGTCTGTTGAAGTAAAGGCAGAGCATCTTCAAAGGATAGAACCTTGAGAGCGAACACAAACTGCATTTTCAGTGGCACAGATCTCTGAAACTCTGAAACCATTGTATGGGTTTCTGCCCTGGGTTGACCTGAAATACCCTGAATCAATTATGCAAAACATTATTGCTGATGTTTGAAAAACTTTGTGGATAAAACTAAAAACACATTTTAAACTAGATGGGGAACAGGTAATGCACCTTGGCTTTAATGTACATACCGTACAACACTTTCCTTTTAAAATATATGCAGAATATATGGGTGTTTCAAGTATAAGCACAGAATACTGGATAATGGCCAGAGAACTTGTATGTAACCTTGTTTATGATTCAACTCACACCTTCCCTACATTTGCATAACATCTGGAATTAAAGTGGGTGTTATGTGGGGAAAACAAACTCTGACCATGGATATAAAAATATGGCAAGGGTGAATCTATATTTGGCTTAGGCTAGATCTCTCCCGACTTAAAATAGAGCATGCATGGAAGCTTACCTACCGTCTGCCAAGTGCAATAGGGAGGCTTCGTGGAAGGATGCTGTCAGATGTGAAATTCAGTTCAGTTCTGCCTCACTTTCGGGAGCATAAACACACCCGCATAGCATAACTTAGTGTCTTTTTGATCAAACTAAGTCTGCTGTGGTTAACTAATTTGGAAAAAAAAGCATGTTCCCTCCTTCTGACATTACTGACACCCCTCTTCTCCTCACTTGACACCGACTTTCACACAGCGAGAGAAACCCACCAAGACAGAGAGAGAATGGCGTTCTTATTTATCTCTGTATTGAACTCATTGAAATGGGGCTGATTTAATTGAGGGCTGCCTGAGAACGAAGACCCGAGAGATATAGGAGGCAGCTTCCCCGGCTGAAACTGCCCTAATTGATTAAATGGCTTTTTCTGAGAGCAGAGGAGAAACAGTCAATACTGCAAGGAGTCCCCTCACTCTTCTCCATGGATTCATATCAGCCAAATTTGATAGAGTAGATTCTATTTCCCACTTGCCCATCATCTTAGAGCATGTTGTATTTAGTTACTTTATGAACAATCTTTACCTTATAAGGAATGTGCATGCTTTCTTGAACAAACCCTAAGATACAGCCCTGGGAGCCAGATTTTGTTTAGGGTAATAATTTCAATATAAATACACATTGCTATGCCTCTCCTTCTGTCCAGTGGCAGATTGTTCTGTATTATAGTTTTTTTTAATTTGTTATTGCTTGTATAGGTCTTCCATACCCAACCACTGGAGCTGTAACACAGTTACTTTCATACGTCATGAGCAGGGACAAATGGAATCTGCGGGGCGCGGATTTTTAACAAAAAAGCACGGAATCCACTCAAGCCCACGGAATCCACTTTAGCCCATGAAAAATTTATAAAAATAAAACTTAAACCATGATGAGCGAAATTAAAGTATTACTGTAACATAACAACAACACCCCCCAAGTAATAGCATATCATGCAACACATGCACTGTAAAATAGTCTCTCATCTGCGTTCTGACCAGTGGGCTCTGGGGCAGCGTGTAATCTGACACCTGAGATTCAGGGCTTTCAGAGGGTCTTTGGATTGGCTAGGTATTCGTAGAGTCACGGTCTGTGATTGGGTAAAAATATAAGATCTCTAGGTTGATGACATATACATATTAACGTCCTTTCCATTGGTCAAAACTATGCTTATGTTCTGCAGTTGCGCAAATGCCAGCAAAGACGCAATGTAAACAAACCGAACATGGTTCTTTTCAGCAGAATCTCAACTCCGCAGCTAAAAACGCATGTCTCTATAACAAATCGTGTCCCCATAAATTAATACTTTATAATTGATTCATATTAATCTAACACAACAACTTTGTTAATTAAATATTAGTCTATAAATACCTTCCTATTAGAAGACGTGGGGAAATTATAACAGCAGCAATAAAAGCAGACCTGTCAACTCTCATGCTTGTGTTAGACTCTCGTATTATTATTATTGTTTCCTGATATTATCAATTTTTTTTATTGTCACAATTTCAAATTAACTATAAATGTTGTGACTATTTGTTTCTGAAGGAATATTTTGCAATTACAGCTGTAACTGACCGACCAATATGTTTTTCTTTTTCAAATTGTATTAATTCCATTTTCATTCAATTGCCTAATAGTTTAGCAATGTGAACTGCAACAAAAATGCCCTAACATTCGCGTCCTTGTGGCAGTGTTTTCTGGTTATAACAGCGAAATACAAAATGTATATCTATCTAGCTAATTTATACAACCTACTTAAATAAACAATTTAATTCCCACATTTACAAACCACACTCAACATACATGCCGATCTACGTTCAGAAACATACCTGTGTGCGCTCGAGTTCCAGCGAATAAAAAATAAATAGAAATAGCTCGCTGTGTATGCAGCTTTTAGGCGGGTTAACACACCAGCTGTAGATTTGTGGTAGTTTAATTGCACTGCACATATTATACACTAAACAGTGTTTTCATTTACTTTGTCAAAGTATTTCCATGCAGAACTTATCTGTGAGGAAGCCATTGGGCGCATTCTTGTAATGCAGATTCACGCAGATCTGCACAGATCTGCAGAATTTCACCGATTGTGCGTATATGGACTTGTCAATGCAATTACTATAATTCTAAAACACTTTGATCCAGGTCGTTAAAAACTTAAATGGTAGCCTAATGCCCAATCAAATTAGCAAAATGTTGGATTCCAAAAAAGCTTCCCATCAGGTCATAAAAATATTAAATCTTTTTACAAACCTAAAATAGCCTATAATGATAAAAATAAGATGACCATGATAGGAACAAAACTACCCTGATGGATTGGATTTAGCATCCCTGCTGTAAAGGGGATACTGGCTTTTGAGTTTTTGTGTACATCTGTTTAGATCAAATATCTCTGTTTCTTATTCTCAAAAGCGAAATGTAAATATTTGAGTTACCTTATCTGGTAAAATATTTTAATTGTTTAAACACATGTAGTTGGCTTGTATCGTAATTTAAGACTTCAATCTAATGGATGTACACATTGGATATGTTACTGAGGTGTAATAAAGTAAAAATAATAATTCAAGTATTTATTTTAAGTTGTTGTTGAATAAAACAATATAAAATGAATGAATGCAGATTTTCCGAAGAATTTACAGAAAAAGTTCCGCAGAATTTAGACTAAACTTCCACAGATTCTGCCTGGGCCTGGTCATGAGATCTCGCACAAAGAAAAATGTGTGCAGGGACATGTCTTACTTTCCATATGTTATTAAACTCCCTTTATATTTTTGTTCAGTATAAAATAAACACAACATGTAAGTTGTTGGTCCCATGTGTCATGAGCTGAAATTAAAGAAATTAAATAAATTTTCCATACCGCAAAAAGCTTATTTCTTTCAAATTTTGTGTACAAATTTGGATACATTCCTGTTAGTGAGCATTTCTCCTTTGCCAAGATAATCCATCCACCTGACAGGTGTGGCATATCAAGAAGCTGATTTAAACAGCACGATCATTACACAGGTGCATGCCAATTTGGAGTATTGTAAAACTTCTGAGCAGTAATGCAGTGTACCTGGTCTTGTCTGATCAGAAGCACGAGATGAACAGCAGAAACTGTAAACATTTGTTTATTTGTTTGTTTTAATCATAACCATCTTCCCTGCACTAATTGCCTGCAAGGAAAATAAACATTGTATTAAATAAAGAGCAACATGCAGTGGTGCAGTGCAGCCCTGGAATTGATTTCATAGATGATTGGTGTTACGGTTTACTTGGAATTAATCCTTGATCATAAAAATAAATAAATAAATAAAAGCTCTTTTTAATTATTGCATTTCTGCTCGTTATAGCTGGAATGGATGGAACACCATTAAGTGATTAATTTTACAAAAGATGAAAATTATGCCTAAGCTTGTTTCTTCTTTCTTATTTATAGACTCTTCTTAGTAAAACCCCCACTGTGCGTAACATAACTGCATCTGGCTGATTTCCTCCTGGAACATACTGTGAAGTACAGTATATGATTAATTTTGTGTATTTATGTCCCTTGAAAGATGGCTCTTTAAACGACGCCCTTGCCTCTTGGAATCCAAAGTGTATATTTTAATCAAACCCAACTCTATTACACCAAGTGTTTGGCTTTGTAAGGAGGATATGCTGCTAATTCTAACATACAAACTGTAAGACACTTGTTCGCACCTGCCTCCAGTATACCGCTGACCAAACTTTTAAAGGAAGGCTGTAAGGTTCCTGTGTCACCGTAGGTTTGAGGATTTGTTTTATTAAAATCATAAGGACTGTGTTGCAGATGGCAGGTTGTGTCTGTGTATTGTGCCAGCAATGACGTTTTAATGATCAAAGTAAATTAGATTGGTTCGAGCTGATAACAAGTCATGTAGGGGGTGCATATGTTATAAGCTACAAGCTGTGATATGGATTTATATATACGGTATATAATTTGTACAAGGCTTTGTTGTTCTGATGATAAAAACAATCCAAAAATACATGTCCACACTAATTTTGTAATAGAGAATCTATACTGTACCCAATTTTACCCCCATTGAAAACATGATATCAGTAAATTGACCTACAAGAATTAAACACTATTCTTATATACACACTTCTAACATATTATATATATATATATATGTATGTAACCACAACTTGAATTTCCTTTCTTTATGTAATTTACCTATATATATTTTCTCTACCTTGAAATGATAACATCTTCAAACAATTATTATTATCCGTATATTTAACTACACTCAATTTATGGTGCGTCAACTTAATACTTTCACATTCCAGTTTAATCAAACTCTTAAGGTTAATGAGCTTTACTGTTTCTCTCCATTCAAAGGCCAAATGCAATATTAATTAGACTTTTGCATTAGTGAAAGATAAGTTCAAAATTAATTAAATTGCCCTTAATATATTTCCTATTGTTATTATTTCCACAAAAATTATGCATTCCTATCTGAAGTTAAGCATCAAGGTCTAAGTCTGTGGGAGACTCTCAGGTTAATACACCAACTATCTTCCATGTGTTATGTTGACAGAATGTATTATTGTATTTTGTAACATAAACAATATGGTTAAAAACAATATATAAGGTGGTGATGGCACACAAAGACACTGAGTCAAGACAGGATCAATTCTGAAAGCACTAAGAGTGTCATGAGTATAACGTTGGTATTAATATAGTTTAAGAAACTGATTTCCAAGCCCTAGTAAAGCTGACAGGATTCATTTTAAATACTGGCTTGACTAAGTTAGAAGGGATCGGACAAGAATCAATGAGCTGAAGGGCCTCCTCTTATACACCTGTATTTCATGTATTATTTATCTGTCTTTGTTTGCAAAAATTTTCATTTGAGTAAGAATCTTCCTACCTGATCCTTCCTGGTTTGAATATATTGATGACCACACTCAGGGGACATCAACATGTCAAACTGCTTTATCAATTACATTTTATTTTTCTTTGTTTAGTAACAAACTATGACTGTCCTCTCAGGTAACTACATAGCAGAGCATTTATTTACAAAATAACATCAAGGGAGTGAGTCCATTTTTAGAGCTCAAACTGTTATTGATAAACACGTGGAGTTTCTTTATTTTTCAAGGTAACTGCTGCAGATGCAACTTCTCAGTTGCTAGGGTGCCTTGTCAGCGGTAGCCCAACTTACATTAATCCTTTCAAACAAGATGATTACACACCAACAAATCATTGTGGAGGTCAAGAAAGAACAAGTTCATTCAGGTTAAGGTCGCTTAGCACTCTTTAAAGAATGCAGAGAGGGAATAGGAAAGGGAATTCCAAGATTGTGATGCTGAAAAGGCAACGGACAAGTCATTTTTAATTAGGTCTTAAGCTCGCATGTCCCAGTGAGTAAATGAATTACCACATTCCAATAATAGGTTGGATAAGTAGAGAGATTTTAACCCCAGAAGTATATGAAGTACTATTTTAAACAATTAATTTAATTAAGATAATTGTGGCCTTTTCAGGGTACTTTGCATTGACTGAATATTTGTTTGTTTATTGGGGGGGGTTCTGCGTCTACCAAAAAAGTTCAGTCTGTTCTACTAACCAAGTTAATCTTAAGACTGGATTTCTTCTGCCAGGCATCGTCCGAATTGGTTTTTGGTATGGCTTTATTGTAAACCAGTTTCAACGTTCTGCCACTCAGATGTTTACGATTAATATAATCAGCAAGCCAGGTATATATTTAAATAAGGATCTATTCTTCAGGGTAGAAATTGCTTAGCCTTAAGAACTCATTTCAGATGTACATCTCAATGTTTTAGATGGCTATAATGAATTCAGATAACCATTCAAACGTTTCGCTGTGCATTGCATGGACAATTGACCACCAGATGGTGAATAAGTTTAATTAAGGCTAATTGAAATATACACCAGCCTTTGATTGGTTGATCATAGCCTGTTATTTTAATCACTTGTTTTGCATGGCATTGTTTCTTTTCTAACTGTTACTTACAAATCTGTAGGTTACCAGTTCTCGTGAGTCACACGGTATCAATCCCTGGTTGAGCATTGTTGCTTAGGCTACTTTTTATTTGTTTCATTTCTAAATCAGACATCTGCATACTGGAAAAATCCAGAATATATCATAAGAGAAGTTTAAACAAGAGGGCTCCTCAAATTTGAGCAAATTTTACAAGACAATTTATTAGTTATTGTTAAAAGAAAATAAACAAATAATGGAGATTCATTATTGTTTCACCTCAAATTTATATCCACCCCCCACTCCAACAGAACAACGTTTTTGTTGCTGGGTGCATCAGACATAGAGTTTCAGAAAGACTCTGGTTAGATGTCTTTAATCTCAAGGTAACAGGCTTTCAGGACAATTCATATTCAGGAGTCATAGTTTTGTACACAGTTTAATGTGCCATTTGATGTAGTACATGTCTTTCTGCTGTCGTTACTCACACCAGGAGCACCAAAAATGGGAACATTTCCGGTTTATGTACGCCAATACAAAACTGAATCGAGAACATCCACAATCAGAGAAAATAATTGAAACAAATATATATAGTTTTTATTGTCATTAATTGTCCTTTATGCCTTTTTAGAAATAATGCAGTCATGTTTCTTTATTCTGGTATTTTGCTTGTGTTTACGAAAGAGATGTCAAATTAAGAAAATTAAGAAGAAAACAAAAAAAAAATCCTGTAGATTTGTGTGTTTTCGTGTGTCTAGATGTTCTGCCCAGCATTCTAATATTTTTTTTCTTCACTAAAAAGGACTACCTTTGGTAGTAGTTCTGTAAAAGCCAAATACTGCCTTGGTCTCATATGGCCTACTGCATTCATTGCAGATTTTAAACTTTATTTTTTTACTCTCAAACGTACTTTCTTTTTCTTTTCAACTGCCCCCAGATAGTGTTTACATTTGTTCAGTTACTTCTACTGCACCATGAAAATGGCTTTGAAGGAACAAATTTAAAATTAGTTTAAAATAATTAAATTATTTAAATTAATTTATTAAAAATCACATGGTTTGGCATTACCATGAATTTAAATCAGAAAAGAGTTATCGTTCCCTTTCTGACACTGGATTGAAGTCCCTTTCTCTGCACTCTTCACTGGGGCCTTACCTTTTAAACTTTAAAGTGATTGTGACTTTAAAAATAAAGCAGACATTTTCTTTTGTCTATTGTTATTTATATTAATGCTTTGTCAGGTTATATACACTGATCAGCCATAACATTATGACCACTGACAGGTGAAGAGAATAACACTGATTATCTCGTTATACAAAATCGTTTCTTAGAAATATATACTTTTTAAAATGCCAACTGAAAAAATAAAACGAAATATCGGTGCAAATTATGCACAATGGAGTTTTTCACTGTAAGGTTATTGTTTTGTTGTGTGTCCATGTGTGTCATATACATACACTCACCTAAAGGATTATTAGGAACACCATACTAATACTGTGTTTGACCCCCTTTCGCCTTCAGAACTGCCTTAATTCTATGTGGCATTGATTCAACAAGGTGCTGAAAGCATTCTTTAGAAATGTTGACCCATATTGATAGGATAGCATCTTGCAGTTGATGGAGATTTGTGGGATGCACATCCAGGGCACGAAGCTCCCGTTCCACCACATCCCAAAGATGCTCTATTGGGTTGAGATCTGGTGACTGTGGGGGCCAGTTTAGTACAGTGAACTCATTGTCATGTTCAAGAAACAAATTTGAAATGATTCGACCTTTGAGACATGGTGCATTATCCTGCTGGAAGTAGCCATCAGAGGATGGGTACATGGTGGTCATAAATGGATGGACATGGTCAGAAACAATGCTCAGGTAGGCCGTGGCATTTAAACGATGCCCAATTGGCACTAAGGGGCCTAAAGTGTGCCAAGAAAACATCCCCCACACCATTACACCACCACCACCAGCCTGCACAGTGGTAACAAGGCATGATGGATCCATGTTCTCATTCTGTTTACGCCAAATTCTGACTCTACCATCTGAATGTCTCAACAGAAATCGAGACTCATCAGACCAGGCAACATTTTTCCAGTCTTCAACTGTCCAATAATGGTGAGCTTGTGCAAATTGTAGCCTCTTTTTCCTATTTGTAGTGGAGATGAGTGGTACCCGGTGGGGTCTTCTGCTGTTGTAGCCCATCCGCCTCAAGGTTGTACGTGTTGTGGCTTCACAAATGCTTTGCTGCATACCTCGGTTGTAACGAGTGGTTATTTCAGTCAAAGTTGCTCTTCTATCAGCTTGAATCAGTCGGCCCATTCTCCTCTGACCTCTAGCATCAACAAGGCAATTTCGCCCACAGGACTGCCGCATACTGGATGTTTTTCCCTTTTCACACCATTCTTTGTAAACCCTAGAAATGGTTGTGCGTGAAAATCCCAGTAACTGAGCAGATTGTGAAATACTCAGACCGGCCCGTCTGGCACCAACAACCATGCCACGCTCAAAATTGCTTAAATCACCTTTCTTTCCCATTCAGACATTCAGTTTGGAGTTCAGGAGATTGTCTTGACCAGGACCACACCCCTAAATGCATTGAAGCAACTGCCATGTGATTGGTTGGTTAGATAATTGTATTAATGAGAAATTGAACAGGTGTTCCTAATAATCCTTTAGGTGAGTGTATATATACACCGATCAGCTATAACATTATGACCACTGACAGTTGAAGTGAATAACACTGATAATCTCGTTATCATGGCACCTGTCAGTGGGTGGGATATATTAGGCAGCAAGTGAACATTTTGTCCTCAAAGTTGATGTGTTAGAAGCAGGAAAAATGGGCAGCGTAAGGATCTGAGCGACTTTGACAAGGGCCAAATTGTGATGGCTAGACGACTGGGTCAGAGCATCTCCAAAACTGCAGCTCTTGTGGGGTGTTCCCAGTCTGCAGTGGTCAGTACCTATCAAAAGTGGTCCAAGGAAGGAAAAGCGGTGACCCGGCGACAGGGTCATGGGCGGCCAAGGCTCATTGATGCACGTGGTCCGATCCAACAGACGAGCTACTGCAGCTCAAACTGCTGAAAAAGTTAGGTGGTCATAATGTTATGGCTGATCGGTGTATATATATTGTACTGTGCAAAAGTTTTAGGCAGGTGTGAAGAAATGCTGTAAAGTAAGAATGCTTTCAAAAATAGACATGTTAATAGATTATATTTATCAATTAACTAAATGCAAAGTGAGTGAACAGAAGAAAAATCTACGTCAAATCCATATTTGGTGTGACCCCTCTTTGCCTTCAAAACAGCATCAATTCTTCTAGGTACACTTGCACATAGTTTTTGAAGGAACTCGGCAGGTAGGTTGGCCCAAACATCTTGGAGAACTAACCACAGTTCTTCTGTGGATTTAGGCAGCCTCAGTTGCTTCTCTATCTTCATGTAATCCCAGACAGACTCGATGATGTTGAGATCAGCGCTCTGTGGAGGACATAACATCACTTCCAGGACTCCTTGTTCTTCTTTACACTGAAGATAGTTCTTAATGACTGTTGCTGTATGTTTGGGGTCGTTGTCATGCTGCAGAATAAATTTGGAGCCAATCAGATGCCTCCCTGATGGTATCGCATGATGGATAAGTATCTGCCTGTACTTCTCAGCATGGAGGAGACCATTCATTCTGACCAAATCCCCAACTCCATTTGCTGAAATGCAGCCCCAAACTTGCAAGGAACCTCCACCATGCTTCACTGTTGCCTGCAGACACTCATTCGTGTACCGCTCTCCAGCCCTTCCGCGAACAGACTGCCTTCTGCTACAGCCAGATATTTCACATTTTGACTCATCAGTCCAGAGCACCTGCTGCCATTTTTCTGCACCCAGTTCCTGTATTTTCGTGCATAGTCGAGTTGCTTAGCCTTGTTGCCATGTTGGAGGTATGGCTTTTTGGCCGCAAGTCTTCCATGAAGGCCACTTCTGACCAGACTTCTCTGGACAGTAGATGGGTGTACCAGGGTCCCACTGTTTTCTGCCAATTCTGAGCTGATGGCACTGCATGACATCTTCCGACTGCGAAGGGAAGTAAGCATGATGTGTCTTTCATCTGCTGCAGTAAGTTTCCTTGGCCGACCACTGCGTCTACGGTCCTCAACGTTGCCCGTTTCTTTGTGCTTCTTTAAAAGAGCTTGGACAGCACATCTGGAAACCCCTGTCTGCCTTGAAATGTCTGCCTGGGAGAGACATTGCTGATGCAGTATAACTACCTTGTGTCTTGTTGCTGTGCTCAGTCTTGCCATGGTGTCTGACTTTTGACAGTAAACTGTCTTCAGCAACCTCACCTTGTTAGCTGAGTTTGGCTGTTCCTCACCCAGTTTTATTCCTCCTACACAGCTGTTTCTGTTTCAGTTAATGATTGTGTTTCAACCTTCATATTGAATTGATGATCATTAGCACCTGTTTGGTATAATTGTTTAATCAGACACCTGACTGTATGCCTACAAAATCCCTGACTTTGTGCAAGTGTACCTAGAAGAATTGATGCTGTTTTGAAGGCAAAGGGTGGTCACACCAAATGTGGATTTAATGTAGATTTTTCTTCTGTTCACTCACTTTGCATTTAGTTAATTGATAAAGCATTCTTACTTTACTGCATTTTTTAAACACCTGCCTAAAACTTTTGCACAGTACTGTATATGTATATGGGCTGGATCTAACTCTTAGATGAATCACATAGACTGTTTGGTACTTCAGTGTCGACCGAGATCCTTCCCAATTATCACATCTCACCATAAATTTACTTAAACATTATGTTCTTGTGCCGCTCAGTTTAAACTCAACATGAAAATGTAAAGAGGAGTTGCTCTCAATTTGGAACACTCTTTAATGAACTGCTCAGGAGATGAATTATATATTTGAGGTTATTCACATTTGGGAATTATTGTCAGCGATACTACCCATCAGTAATAGCTTGAAAGTAATTGCCAGAAAATGGTCTAATCTACACATGTCAATTAAAGTCGTTTTGCAGATTTTGCCTTCAATGAATAGCTTTTTCTACACTATTACAGCAGTATTTCAAGCGATCTTCTCTCATAATGTTATACTTAATAATTTCCCTATAAGCAAAATAATTGCTAGAAAATGCCCATCCTCAATTTTATCCTATCTGGACTAAAGCTCTGCCTTGCCATTGGACGATCCAAGGCCCATTCTTACTTTTGTCCTACGAAGCTTGCTTACTATTTGTAGTCATATTAAGGGAGTTAAATAAATTTAAAAAGTCTTCACACCAGAAGTATTAAAAATAAATATACTGCATTCTTGTACCTTTTACTTATTATGTTATGTTGTTGAGTTATAGACTTTACTAGAATACCTGTCAACTAAGCAGAAATCTGCTAAGCAGATTTTTTTTAATTCACATTTTGTATGTTTCCTCCTGACAATGGAAACGATGCTTGTATATTGTAGGTTTTCTGCCAAACTTAAAGTACCCTAATTGTATGTGACTTGACAGAGGTAACATTTTATATTCATAAATGCACAAGCACACTTAGTACTTTTTCCCCTAGTATGTGGACTGAAAATGATCAAATAAAAAAGACAGATAACAACAAAGAGTCTCTCTCAAAGTTGCAGATATCAAATCAATTTCTGGCAAAGTGTCACAAGGTTTGGCTGACAAAGTAGGCCACCTTCACTTTTGTTAAGTGTTGGCATTCTTTTTAAGTGTATCTTCAGTCGTGCAATGTAAAGAAAGTAAACATACGAGAGTCACACGAGACTATTGTGATTTCAACAGTGCTACAGCTGGGCCTTGATTGTCATTCCTCTGCGTTCCCCTGTTTATGTCTGCTGTAAAGAGCGTTAAGATGATGTGGGTGAAGTCCAGATCCTGGAAGGAAGAAATAAAATCAAATAAAAATAAAAATGGAGGCATCTGTTCATCTCCTTCAGCCAATATACCCCAGGGGGAGACCGTCTGGAAGCTGAAAATGTCAAACAGCTTTGTCGCCTTGAATTTTAGTTGGAAAGACTGGACTAAGGACGCAGGGAAGGTGGGGGAGGAGCTGTGATCAGCTATTGCCAGAACCGCAGCCACATCAAGTAGCTTTTCTGGTTTTCTGGTTTTCTGTTTACTGCTTTGGAGCAACAAATTCAGTGCACAGTAGACAGTGAGAGGGTAGACTGTCTCGCCAGCCAGGGTTAGCGCCGGAAGCAGCAGCAAGAATAGGGTGTCTGCTCACCCCTCTGTCTCTGCTGCACTCGTTATTTATACCTGGACTGATTTGCTTTGTTAACTAGATAACACAGAGTTTGGACCCATGAATCCTGTCTTTTTCTAAGTGTCTTGGTGCTGAGATTTATTTGGTATTATGTGATTTAACTTGTTACATGTATGATATGTAGGGCCATGCTTTTTATGGAACCAATTTTCGGAGGCTGCAATTCATTCTTCCCTGCGCAAGGTGGCCATGTAGGCTGCTTAATTAAACCAGGTATTGATTACCAGTTGAAGACATATTAGTAATAGAGGGATGTATGACTAAATGTCCATTTGTTTGTTCCAATACCGTTTGTCAATGTGCGTTAATTGATTATTAATGAGAAGATAAAAGGAATCGGGAGATTATTCATCAGTTAGTGGTTTCATTCAGCAGACTATTTGATCACCTTGCACTGGGAGGAAGGAAATGCAGCCAATAAAAGGTTGCACAGAACTTAGGGCACTAATTATATGCTAAGGGACACTGAAGAGGGTTGTATCACATTTCAGTTGGTATGACTCAAATCCTCAGTGTGTGCTTTTATTGTGCATCGTTGCATCACTCTTGATCTTTTGCTTTATTTTATTAGTGTTTCACTCAACACAACACAACATAACATAACACAACATAAAGTGTCTCAGTAAGGTGTTAGGCCACCACAATCTGCCAGAACAGCTTCAATGCACCTTGGCACAGATTCTGTGAGTCTCTGGACTCTACTGGAGGGATGAACACCATTTTTCCAAAAGACATTCCCTCATTTGGTGTTTTGATGGTGGTGGAGAGCGCTGTCTAACACGTTGGTCCAAAATCTCCCATACAGTAGGTGTTCAATTTGGTTGAGATCTGGTGACTGCGAAGGCCATAGCATATGATTCACATCATTTACATACTCATCAAACCATTCAGTGAGCCCTCGTGCCCTGTGGATGGGGGCATTGTCATCCTGGAAGAGACCACTCCCATCAGGATAGAAATGTTTCACCATAGGATGAATGTGATCACTCAGAATAACATTTTAATGATTTGCAGTGACCCTTCCCTCTAAGGGGACAAGTGAACCCAAACCATGCCAGGAAAATTCCCCCCACAGCATAACAGAGCCTCCGGACCCCCTCACTGTAGGGGTCAAGCAGTCAGGCACTGAAGGCAAAACACCCCAACAACAAGCAGGAAGTAAAGACAGCTGCAATGCAGGCCTGACAGAGCATCACCAAGGAAGAAACCCAGCATCTGCTGATGTCTATGGGTTCCAGACTTCAGGCAGTCATTGACTGCAAAGGATTTGCAACCAAGTATTGAAACTCACAATTTAATTCATGATTATGTTAGTTTGTCCAAATACTTTTGAGCCCCTAAAATTGGGCGAACCACATATAAAAATGGGTGTAATTCCTACATCGTTTATTATAAAACACTGAAACTCAAAATCAATTTTGTTTTGATGTTGGGAAATGTTTGTAAGAAAAATTTAAAACTGAAATATGTTTGCTTTCATAAGTATTCAACCCCTGTGGAGCACCCAGTTTACTGTTTAAATTGCCCTAAAGAGGACACCGTCCCCTTACCATTGGCCTCTACCTGTAAACAATTAAAGTTCCTGTCACATTTTCTGAATAAAACCCCCACTATTGAAGGATCATTGGTCAGGCTGTAAATCTGAAGGAACAATAAGATTAAAGAGCATTCTACAGAAGTTAAAGATAAAGTAATACAAATACATAGATCAGGAAAAGGGTACAAAATTATATTGATGTGTTGGGTATCCCAGTGAGCTCAGTTGGATCAATAATCAGGAAGTGGCAGCTGCATCACACCACCCAGGCCCTGCAGAGAAAAGGCCGTCCCTCAAAACTCAGCACTCAAACAAGATGGAGACTTGAGAGGGAAGCCAAAGAGAGGCCAACAATCACTTTGAAGGAGCTACAGAATTCAGTGTCTGGGAGTGGAGTAATGATGCACCAGTCAACCATAGCAAGAGCTCTGTCCTCTATGGGAGGGTGGCAAGAAATAAGTAATTATTCAAAAAGTACCAAAAAGCTTTTGTGGTCAGATGAGCTTTTTGGCCAAAACTCAAAGCGGTATGTGTGGCGCAAACTAACACTGCCCACGCCTCAAGACACACCATCCCTACAGTGAAGTATGGTGGTGCAGCATCATGCTGTGGGGATGCTTCTCATCAGCAAGGACTGGGCATCTTGTTGAAATTGAATGAATAATGGATGGAGCAGAATACAGGGAAATACTGTAGCTAAATTATAGAACCTGCTTCAGTCCGCTAAAAACTGTCCTATAGTGAGCCGGTCGAAGTCCCGCTCTCAATCCCATAGAGACTCTGGCACGATTTGAAAATTGCACAAGCATCGTCCAACCAACCTGAACAACCTGGAGCAAGAAGAATGGCCCAAAATCACTTTGACACTGTGTGCAAAGCTGGTACATACCTACCCCAAAATAATTAAAACTGTAATTGCAGCAAAAGGTGGCTCTACCAAATATGAATGTGTGGGGGTTGAATACTTAGGCAAGCAACATATTTCAGTTTTGTTTTTGTTTTTTTATATTTCCCAACATAAAACCAGTGCCACCTTACAATAATTGATTTTGAGTTTCAGTATTCAAAAATAAAATACCAAACAGAATGAAATTTCAATGTACCATTTGTAATTCAGTAATTTGAGAGAATTGTTCAGAGGTCTGAATACTTTTGCAAGGCACTTTGTGTGTATATAATATATATGTAATATATTTATCTGAGTTCTGCAAAAAAACCATAATGCAACAATGAAAAATGTAACTGCTGGGGTTAGATGTATCACAGCAATTAAAAAAACAAACAAAAAAAAAAACCTCAATTTAATTCTGTTAATGTACAACAAGTACGTTTCTTTAAAGAGAAATTACAATATAATATGTTTTTATATTAGTGTTAGGTTTGCAAATCTGTGTTGAAAGACATTTTGTAGGAATATAATTACTGTATTGAAATTGCAAAAAATGTGTTTACTAAAGAGTGAATTGGAAAAAATGGAGAAATTAAATCTAAGTCTCAATCTTGTTTGTTATATGCCAATGAAACAAGCTAATCTTTCACAATGATATTAATGCTACTGATTATGCTTGAATGTATAATTTAATCCAATCCTCACTAACTTGGGAGGGTGTTGCTATTAGGGGAGAGGGGCTGTGGGGCAATTTTTTAACATACAGTATTAGCACAGTTTCTGTTGCAAAGTAGAGATAGAAACGTATAGTCCTACAATTGTGACTACCCTAAGCATTTTTAACAGTCCTCACTTCTTCCAGAAAATGTCATTTTGGAGGCCCCCTGGTGAGTTTGCCCCTCTCCAAGTGGCATCCCTATCGGCTCCAAACTAATATGGAAATTACTGTAATTATTTGACATCACAGCTTGTGAGAGAATATCATTTATAAGTATTTAGTATAAGAAACTTTGCTTTTACTCTTAAGTAATGTTTAAATTAAAGGTGTTAAAATACAATCGAAGTAGACAAATGTTTATATTTTTCAATGATCCGTTTGTTATTGTTGTATGAATAAAAAAAAATTCTGCCTTACTTTTTCTGTTTATTAAAAGCTATCAAACTTCTGCTTTTACATGCAAAGCAGCACTTGAAAATCTTCTGCCAGCCTAGCCCTCTCACCCAGGGGAGGACTTCAGTCATGATTGTGTGCCTGGAGCAGATCCACTGACTGAATCCTGCAGGCCATTAGTCCAGCCACAGTTTGTTGTTCCTTTTGCCAGTGAGCAAATTTGAAATGAGGAAAAAACATGGAAAATGACCTTTTCCTTTTGAAAATTCTAGCCAAGGGAAACTATTTTTTTCCTCTGTTTGTTTTTATAGTGTATCATGCAGGGAAATTGAAAGTTTCAAATTATGTGAAACCAAGACTGAAAATGTTTGTGTTAGTTTTCGTCAATATATTTGCAATTTATTCAGAATGCTTTTTATCACCTGTATATTGCTGGACAATGTAACAAAAGGCTTATAGACCTTTTCATTTAAAAAATATAATATCAAATTTAAACATCTTCAGGGCTTATAATAAACATGTAGTAAAATATCTCATAATAATAAGAAATATGGTAATTTCAGAGGAAGGATGAATAGATAATTTTTGAGGAAATTGAAATGGCATGTTTGGCATGTGTCTTGTAATATTTCCTTTGTCTTTATTTTTGTTTTTGATCATTCCATCCATTCTATCAGGGGAATCCAGCATCAAGTGAGTCCAATGTTCTCATAAATATCTTGATCATTTTAATTTATGAGCACTTGTATATCTTTGAGAGTTAGAGCCTTAGGGCTTTTTCAGATTGTACAACATGCTTTTTAATCGAATGGTGAATGTGAGTATTTTAACGTCACTATGCACTGAAAAAATGTCTGTTCAGTTTGAAGATCTAGGATGGGAATGCATTTTCATGATTTGCACTGTGCTCAATTTGTACCACTATGCACAAAATAAGAAGCAGGAAATCTAAAAAAGTTGATCTTGACTTGGAATTTATAATTCAAATTCAATAGTAGACCACTCTGATTCAGCTCTCTCGCGTCCGCCCCAATAAAATATAAATACCCCGTCCTTAACACCCCCCCCCAACATTCGTCGTTTCACACCCCCCACCTCCCCTGTCACCGCCCCTGCAGCAGCTCCTTGGCTCATTCCCCGTACAAAAGGGGGTGTTCACAGTCTGAACGCGGTGCCAGACCGTCATTCCCTCAGCCGAGGGAAGCCAAATCTCTTTACATTTAAACCACTGAATCACAATCATTGTTGTAAAATTACTGAATTGAGATTGATCTCAATAATTAATTGAGTTTCAACTCTCACCTCCCCGCAACCTTTGGAAATATATTTTCACTGCCCATGCTTTTCTTACTAATGGCTCCCTGATTGTGTCTCTCTGTCTCAGCCATGTTTCGCATCCCGTTCCTATTAAGTATTGCAACAGTTCCGAAGTAACATAACATGCAACTCTTTTTTTCTAAGTTTGTGTGTAATTGAGTAAATGCATGAGTGGATCCTCACCATCTTAAGGTTTTCAGGGTTTTTGGGATTTGCTTGGCCTGCTTCTAAGATCATTTAAACACCTTTTTTTAAATATTCCAGGATCCAATGAATGGTGAATATGAATATCCCTGCGGTGGCAGTGGGGTTTGATGAGTGGATTGTAGAAAAAGAGCTGAAACCGTCCTGGACAATTTCCAGTATAATTATGACTTATTCGTCCAAAGCACAAGTTAATCAGCTACACAGGGGACTGCTCCTCAGCATAACAATCCTGGAAGGTCATAGAAACAGTTATAATTTGCTGTGTGCTGTAGTGCCATGTTTCACAGCATACGAATTAGAACATACTATTTACTCAATAATAATAATTATATTTTTAATATCCTAGATTGTGCTTTTGTTTCTAGATTCAGTTCAGCTGCTGTCATTAGCAAGTGTGGTAGAGAGAGAGAAAAATATATTAATCCACAATTGTGAAGGTTAGTGTCAATCAAACCTGTCCCTCATTAAGCTGTAGATATTATCATTTTACATTCCCTGGGTGGGTAAACAAGCTTTTTAAAGCCACCAAAGGTCACTGTTGCATAATTTCTCCTGGCACATTTTCTGCGAGCGACACAAGTTCACACTTGAGCTTCCTGTTGAGATTTATCTCAGCGTCCTCGATATTTTTCCAAACAGATGGTTTTAAATGCATTTGCATAATTTCCACGTACGTGGCAGCAGGCCCGTTTACCTCAGAAGGTTTTGGAGCTCTCCAGCACCACATGTGGATATCCCTCCCTCCGGCTCGATACAATCCTTCCTTCTGCTGCAAAGAGTTTCCCGTGCTGGAGGGATCTTCCATACCGCTCTGTGATACTCTTAAGCTCTCAGATGCTTTCAGTGGACTGATGATCATTTGATTTCAGCAGGGAAGGGACTGGTTTTCTTTCAAGATTTCTTTACCCCTCAACTGATTTGTCTTTACAGTTTGCCCATATTGTTTATATTAAACAGCCTTGCCTTTCCAGTGATCTACAGACGAGGACGATGTCAGCTACATCTTAAAGACTGTCCATCATAATTTCCAGATGCCGAGTAGGCATATTGATATATAAATTTTATTATTATTATTTGTATACCATATGTATTATCTACATTGGCTCCTACCGCTGACTTTTCCAATATTATCTGACAAGACTCCCCGATTGCTTTATGTTGCCTACAGTACAGCACCTGGGGGTCTTGGGCTATTGCTGTTAACAAGGAGTGCCATTACCCTGGGTCTCTTCGTGTTTGTAGGCCCCCGAGCGACGTTGCATACCTTGCACGGTACACTGCTCTGATGGGCCCTGTTCCATACTAATCAAAACCTCCTGGATTGTCTGTTTTCACAAGACAGGGCAAGGAACTGTAACCAGAGCACCCTGGCATGTCCATTAGAAAAAGAGATGCTTTGAAAATGACTTAATGTTTTCTGCTTCTGCAGATATATTTAGGAAGTTTTAAATGTTCCATTTGAAACATCTGATCAAGTGATTTACTAACATATATGATTGAATGGATATAGATTGGTCTTCCCAGTGATGAAGGAAATCAATATAATGTATTATTACTTTTGTATGTGAATGGAAGGCTTTAATAATCAGCTGGTTTACTGTAATAAAAATAAATAGTTTATAGTTTTGAATGCTAACCTGAATCAGCAGTTCCTTGTTGAATGTGAATAATAATAATAATAACAATAACAATAACAATAACAGAATATATGGAAACTAACCCACTGGGCTATTTTGCTTTGTGACAGTACTCACTCTCATATTGTGGAAAAGGGATGAAAAATCGCAGCATATCCCTACCAGAAATCCTTTCAGGGATGTTAATATGTCATTTTTAAAGGAACAAACACTAGATACTTCAACTAAAATCTCTCCTCAAAACACAACATGGCTTTTCTGTTATATGATTTATATTTCCATTGTAAAATTGTCTTTTTAGCTTAATCTATGTAAAATGTATGTATTATTTGTATGTATGTATGGGAAATGGCATTGTGGCTGTTCATTATGGCTAGGGAAATATGGAGGTATAAAAGGATATTGGACAAGAGATTAGGATTTGCTGCATTTTGTCATCACAATTAATGTGTTTGGATTTGTCAAATTCAGCATTGTTCCCCACTCTTTAATATGTCAGTGCCAGACAGATGTTTGAGCATCTGCTGCCAAGCTCTATTAACCATGCTTTACCTGCTGATGCAGTCAAATAAGATTGTGTATTATATTTGGATTTGTTTTTTCAAGGTTTGCCTTTTTCTGGTTGTAATGGTTTTGTCTTGTGCTATTGTCATGCTATTACATGATCTGACGGCATTGTGGATTCTGCAATGACACACTTTCAAATGTGTTTTTTTGTGGGAATGTTTTCTTGAGCATGATTTGTTGTTAAAAGCTTACATGGTACATTATAGAAATTGGTTTCAATTTTGTTAATGACTGGACCAAAGTCTGGTACTATTAGAACAAATCTAAGTATAATTCCGTACATCTAGGCTTTTTATTTATTTTTTGATTTTAAATCAGAATGGTCCTTAATTTATAAACTGTAATATAAGCCAGTGTACAAATATCAGAGATTTTTCATTTAGAATATCTTACATCTTTAGTCAATGAAAATACTTATATTGAAAGCTGTAGGTTAGAAATTGTCATGAATGTAATTAAATAACTTGGTGCTCTTGAATAATGATAGTCAGGGTTACCTCATTATCAGATGATGGTATTTTGGTTTTGCATTAGATTGTCGACATTGTCAAGCAATGAAACTTCATTAAAATCATCACTTTTCAAATGGTTTTCAGTCACAGGGATTGTTAAATAAAGAAGGGTCCATTGTCCACCGTGCTATTTGTAATTGTCTTCATGTCACAGCAAGTGTCAGATTCAGATATTTTGCTCTAAATATGTATCTTCAAAATGAAGACAAAACTCAATAAAAGAGCTGTCAGATTCCATCACAGCTTGGGCTTCGGTTTGCTTTTGTGTTATTGAGTTTTGCACAAGAGCAAAACTGATTAAATCATTTCATTTTTTTTTAAGGTATAGTTTAAATTGAAGTCTGCGGAATTTCAATTAAGACCAACTTGAAATCCAAATTAATCTAGCTTTCAAACTGTGTACTTAGTGCCTGTGTATTAACCTTTAATTCAACTCTGAAATATTTCCAATATCTCATTAAATGTAATATCTTTTAACGAGACTAAATCAATGTATTAGACTTTTATTTTCATCTGCCATGATACAGTAAGAGATTCAATTAGGTGCTTGTCCAAAGCAGGAAAGTAAATTTAAAGTGAAGGATCTATTTGGACCCAGAAGACTTACTCATAATATATGCCATCAGAATTTTCGAAATTTAAATATTAAGGTAATAAATAGAATAATACTGCTGCTAAATCAGTGTATATAGCCCTTGAATTGCTGTGTTGTTGTATATGTAGTTGATAGGACATAGCATAGTCTCCTAGGGTGGGTTTTAAATGGGTTAGATGGTGCTTTATTCATCAAGAAGCAAGCCATACGATATTATAACAGGCGGTCAAGCCCCTTCAACTCATGGTATGATTAATTGGTACCATTATGAATATTAAAAAAGTAGGCTTATATACAACATTTTACTTCAAAACATGAGTAATGGATGACAGTGCTATGAAAGAAGTTTCACAAATGACAAAGACAAGGAAGCAAAACATGACAAAAAGAGCAACAATAATGTTCCTGTCATTCTCTTTCTGGGATGTTGCTCAGCTTTGTCTCTCTCTTTAACATGGCAATCATGTCTAACCTGATCGGTATTATTTTGGTTTATTGGTTACATTGTATTTTATCCCATTTTTTTCTTTTTTTTTTTTTTACTGTAAAATACCTACACTTTTCAAGCCAGTCAGCAAACACCCAAGAGCAGAGTATGTGTGAGATTCAGTGAAATCCTCGAACCATCCGTCTCCAGCTCGGCAGTAATGGCATCTTCAGGGACTGGAAAATCACTTTTCCCTGTCGCCCTGTGTGGGTACCCATGTGCTCACCCATCAAAGTGCAGTCAAGACCACTATGATGTTCTTCCTTCTAGGAGAGAACACCTGTGAAAGAATTACTGTATTTTCAGTTTCTAATTGTTTGAGTGATAAGCAATGGAAAGACCCCCCCATCACTATTAAAATACATCGGTCCTACTTTTTCAGCAGCATGATTAAGAATTCTATGCAGCCCTAATGAAAGTTATCTTTATTTTTGGTTTTATTATGTCTTCAAACCCCAGCGCGAAATTGTGATATGAAAGCAAAGGTCACGCAGGAGAAAATATCAAAAATCCCATTAATAAAAGATACAGTAATACATATTCAGAGGTTGCTTTTTTTTCTCCACATTTTCTGGATCAAAAAAACTTTTCTGCTCAAAATGAACTCTCTTGTTCTGTAGTTATTGCATTGCGATCCTATTTTTTGTACCGAAATGAATATTCAAATTTTAAAACTATTGTTGAATATCTTGACCCTGCTCAATGTACAGTTATAAAAAGAATGCAGTCCCGACAGTTCAGGTGATTGTGAAGGGTCAATCCTCCAGTTTTTCCCCTTCAGGCAGTTGGATGTCACTGACCCCAGCTTACTGAAGGCTGCTATTTCTGCCACAGGAATGGGGCTGCTATAGGAAAAGGGTGCTGTCCTGTTTTATGTGGAGGTTTTCACTTCACAGAGCAGTAGTTTAGCCCTAAGGCTGTAAGAAGACTCCCTGGCATGTTTTTGTACGGGATATTAAGTTGAGAGTGGCTCTTGGGGAGTGTAAAATGATCTACAAAAAGCCCGGGTCTGGAGTCGCACTGTTTTGCTTTGCTTTCTGTCACGCTGTTTCCTGAAGTGTGTTTGGTGTCTGCTGAATGGCTCAGAGTTGTCTGCGTTTTGTGTCTCCACAGCAAATGATGCGCTCCTCTGTGTTTCACATGTTCATCCTGAGCATGGTGGCGGTGGATGTGATTGTTGCCGCAAGCAACTACTACAAAGGGGAGACTCACCGGCAGCAATACGATGAGTTCTATCTCGCTGAGGTAAGAGTGAGGCCTGCTGGGTATTTCTCACCGAAAGAAAACAACAGGGCTTGTGTTTCTTCCCTTAGAGGGTCCAACCCTCTATGAAGCCTGCTGCAGTATTATACCATAGTAAAACGGCAAGTGTGGTAAAGCAAACTGGAATTATGGTGAAGAATGCACAGGTATAGTAAACCATGATGCACAGTGCAGAAGACCATGGAAAAGTAAGGGACATGTATGGAAAAAAGAGTGCAGACACTGCAGATTTACTACTAGGTTAGTCCACATTTAATTAAAAACAAACCAACCAGTCCAATTCAGATGATTACAGCTATATTATACCGATCTGGAGAAAATAAACAATACAATAATTCCTGACGTTTTTATCAAGAATCCGAGCCATGAACAGAAAATGAACAAGCACAATAAGAGTTTGAAAGCCTGCTGTACAACAAACAAACAGAAAAGAAAAGACATTTAAACTTACACGACTCTGATATAGATTACTTATTGCTGTCGACAATATAGATATACTTGACACTTATTGGTCTCATAGCTGTGTAATATTATTTAGAGCTCTGAACACAAACCTATATATTTTTCATTTTGGGGATCCTATTAAAAACAAATGATTTCATTGCCTTAGCTATTGCTTTTACAAATCATAAAGCAAACCCGCAAAGTCCTGTTTGACAACACCGATTGTGTCTATATTCGGAAACAGGCGCACAGGGGAGAATTGGAAGGTCAGCATTGCCTTTTTCAATTGTTAAATATACCTCTTCAGAGAGATTTCACAATTCGTTTTGATATAAAGCCTTACAGCTGTCATTCAAACAGTGTTGACTATAGTTGATATCAGCTGACAAATAATAATTGGCTAATACTATTAAGAAGAAGAATAAACTTTATACTTCCATTCGGTATGTAGCATTTGAGGATGATCAGACCTGATCATATATAGCTTAGGGGTTGTTACTATGTATGACTATTTATTAAAATGTCAATGTGCAGAGCCTTTACACATCTAAGTGTACAGAAGTGGAATTCTGGTACATTTTCAGTATCATTTTCAGTTTCAGAATCTGAATCATACATCAAAGCTACATGAATGATAGCACTTAACAAATATAATACATTTTGTTGCTTGTATTCTAGTACCTATGGTATTTAAATCTTCATTCACACTGTACTTCTAATGTGTCACCCTTGGTTTCTGTATTAAAATAATTTATTTCAGGTTGTACAGTTTATTGGGTCATATTTGTCAGTTTGTGTTTTATTCAACTTTCTGTGTACTCAACACAGAGTCTGGTTGCCACGGATACCTATCATTGCTCCTGCTCTGACGCTGAAAATTGAAATATTTTTGATAACCATTGAACATTAACAACACATATCCCCATACACACATGATGTACAATCAAATATACCTACAGAGAACATTATGTACAAACGCTATTACATACATAGATACTGTAGATGTTTTCAATCGTCTCATAGTTTTCAATGGCCAGAGTCAGTGGACAAATATCCATGTTCACTCTGTTCAAGGTGATCGCTAGCTTACAAATTAATAAGTATGGTTTTATCTGAAAACTTGCAACTCTCACTCAACAGAATAGATTTGAAACACATATTCTGTATCTAATTGAATTCAGAAACAGTTCACTCCGTCATTCGTTTTTTTTTGTTTTTTTCTTTTTCTTTTTCTAGACCTGACAGTACTGACAGACCATTTCGGCCTTGACTATAATGTCAACAATCATTTGTTTCTGTAGGGACATCGTAGCTTGAGGAGATCAGAGTTTTGAATTTTGCTTTCACCAAGACATCTGACTTTAGGTAGTCCAAAGTACTTAATGTATATTGATATTACCGTGTTGGAGAGGCTTTGGCTTAAACAAAATGCCTGATTTGGAGTCCATTTAAAGAACATGGTAATGTAAAGTGTATTTATATTGACATTTTGAGGGTGCATTCTGAAGAGAAGCTTTTCATGTGAATACACCTAAAAGTTAAATAAGAAATGTAACACAAAACACCAATTTAGCTTAATTTTAGCATGTACAGAATCCTGCTACATTAAAACCCTGTACATTTGTCCTGCACAAGTACAGCTTTATTGGATGTAATTTTAGAAATGAAAGAAAGATTGTTTATCCCAGATTAATTTCCCAACTCTTGATTTTAAATAATTTGTTAAAGACCCTCCTTCCTCTCCATTCATTCTGTATTCTGACATGGTTTTGTCAATTAAAGCATAGTACTTTTTCGATGATTAGAAATCTACAATATCTGCAAGCAGAGAACAGGCCATAATCTCTACAACAAGTTAAAGGAGTAGTTCCACTTACCTCCTAATGAAGGACTCCCTTCATCCAAGTGGGGGATTTGGTCATAATGTATTACATCTGCCAACCTGGATTCAGAAGCAATGAAAATAAAAAATGATGGGCTGTGAACTGCAGAGTGTAATGTCTAAAAAGAAAAAAATGAAAAAGCAAAGTTATTCACAGCTCGATTTGTTTATTTCTGGTTATTAGTGTGGCTGTTCTTTGTTTTAATTGTTTTATTATGCCAATAAATTCACCAGCCCAGTATTTCATGATTAATATAATTAAACTGTATGTGATTTTATAGTGGTGGGTTCACCATCCGTCACATTTAACCACTAAATATCAATTGGATTCAGTTCAGGTGATTGTAAAGGGCCAATCCGCCACTTTTTCCCCTTCAGGCACTGGAATGCCACCGAAGGCTGCTATTTCTGCCACAGGAATGGGGCTGTTATAGGAAAAGAGTGCTGTCCTGTTTTATGTGGTGGTTTTCAATTCACAGATTGTGCAGTGGTTTAGCCATAAGACTGTAAGAAGACTCCCTGGCATGTCTTTTTGGAGGCTAGTTGAGAGAGAGGATCTTGGGAAGTGTAAAATGAACTACAGAAAGCCTGAGCTTGGAGTCACAGTTTTGCTTTGCTTTCTATCACGCTGTTTCCAGATCCCCCCCACCCACCTTCATTACGCCAATTTACTAGTTCTCAAATTAAAGGGAAAATAAATATTCCTTAGGTCCATTGAGAGATTAAATGGCTGCTCTGTTACCTGCCAAGATAATTCATCTTCTCCTTCTTTAGGACATGGGTATTGCTTTCTAATGCTCAATTCTATGCAGGTTATTTTATTATTCATCCCCCCTCTATTGTTTCATTCCTCTATTTTGTGGACCACAGCATTTATTCAAAAAGCAGCCATGTATCAGACAATCCCTTGTACTGCATGTAGGGCAGGCATAATGAATCCAGTATATATATTGTTGGGGGAAAAGGCACAGGAGATGGTGTAAGACTTTGCAATGGAGTTCTTTAAATGTAAATGTTATGGTATTTTTTTTTAAACTTTCATTCATACCTCCCCTCCACACACTATTTAGACTGTGTAAATCTGAAGTTAAGCAGCAGGGATTCATTTTGATTAGTGACAATGAAGAAAGCGATAACCTGTGCACCTTCCCTATATTTATAATCTTTCAAGGCAGAGCATTTTTGCTATTTCCCTGTCCATAATGCATTGCTGGTGAAATCAGTATTCAGCCGGCGCACGGCGCACAAAGACAGATAGAAGTCTGGAGACCACCCGCCCCCTCACAGCTGAATAAAGGAGATAAGCTGTGTAAGCGATGGAGAATTATGTGCAAAGTGTTGAGAGTCCATATCATAATTTATTTATTTATAATGTATTTATTTTTTTGTATGCACAAGAGAAGTGCAGGGAGTCATAGACGTATATATTTTTGTCTCTTTTTGCAGATCTTACCCTGCATATAACTTGAATTATGTTTGATGGTTTGATTTTGATTTTATTTTTTGTTCTATGGTCTGTCTTTTATTTCATATATCTAGGTATATCTTCACTACATGCATGTGAAAAAAAAAGAAAGTAATCACACATTTCAGTAGCATTCTATGAGTAGTTTATTCAATTTGGTGTTCATTGCTGCAGATTTTATTGATGTTAAAATAATGTCACGCATCATCACATCTGTGTTCCACTCCGAATAAGTTTACTGTTACTGTAGGGCTCTGTGTGGTATAATAACCTACTTAGACATGTTGACTACATTCCAGGGGCTGTAGTGAAATCAAAGTAGTTTCATCTTGTATGCAAAAGAAACCTTGTAATAATGCATTGACCTCATTGATGTCCAAAGTGTCTGACCCTTCACCGCCTGTCTCCTGCAGGTGGCCTTCACGGTTTTGTTTGACTTGGAGGCTCTTCTGAAGATCTGGTGCTTGGGCTTCACTGGATACATCAGCTCCTCTCTGCACAAATTTGAGTCACTGCTAGTAGTCGGCACAACCCTGCATATCTACCCAGTTCTGTATCACTCCCAGTTCACCTACTTCCAGGTAATTTGTCCCCATTACCTCATGCTATCTGTGCAGTCTGACATCAACAATCAACAGTCTTAGTGAAACAATTCTTCTCAATTAAAAGTGAATAAGTGAATTCTGTTTTTTTCTGTAGACTATAAAATTAAAACTCTATTTTTGGATGTTGTTTTTATCATTATGGTTTTTTTTTTTATTCTGAATCTGTGCAGGAACTGTGGTTAATTTTCCATACTTCCAACAGGCTGTATTAGTCACAGACAGGCACAATTTAATAATATTAATAATTGTAAAAGACTTGAACGCTAGTGATCAAAGGAGCAAGTCTCATTTGTACGTGACAGCAGCAAAACTCGTATGTCACAGTACATCAGCACCACAGTGCAATAGGTGACCTGCACTATAATTTCAATTAAAATCCTATTTATAGCTCTCTCTTTTTCCATTTGATCTTATATTGTTTTAAAATTGTAAAGTGTTCTTAATTCAAGTTTGGAATCAGAAGACAAGCTTTACTTCCTTGTGAACCAAAAAAAAGTTTGAGGCCGTTTGAAGAAGATCTGCCATTACAGATCCTGTTCAAATCACACAGAAATTAAGGATGGGTTAAAGGCCTGTGTATTAATAAATAACTAATGTTTGTTCATTGCCAGTGGTATATTGGAGAAGAGAGTGCCTTTATAAGTCCGTGGTTTGCCTTGAGGCCAGAACAGCAGAGCTGGGAGATTAAGTCCCCTGTCTCCTGCAGCTTTGGGTGCCAGATACAGTATCTGGCTGGCACAAAACAGTGTTTCTTGGATAGGAGGATATGTCTATGATGCGCAAGTTTTATTGTTTATTGTATTTAAGAAAACATAACTAAAACACTGTATAAGCAAACAGCTGTTTCAGGTCAGGTTCCTGAAATATCTAGTGAAATCTATAATGAAAAGTATAAAGTACTGTGTCTCTGATGCTGCATGGATTCTAACAGCAAAGGATTAGTTCGTTTAATGTCAAGAGACTTGACATTTTTTACTTTGATTTGTAATGATTAAAACATGTAAATGACATATTGAAACAGAAAATGGAAAGTTATTCTGGAAAGTTAAAGAAAGTAATCGACAATGACAAAAAAATATAGATCTTTACTTTTCTCTATTTTTTTTACAAAAGTAAGAAGGAAATATGTATTCCATGACAGTGCATCTATTAACATCAATGAAGGGGTGAAGTTGCATTATTCAATTAAATCAGTGGAATTGGGGACAATTATGGTGCCCTTTGCTCCTCTAACCTTTCTATCAAATAGGCTGTGAATCTCAGTAATTTGTCTGTAAATGTCGGTAATATAACTGCTAACCCACCAAGCTGGTACATCACACTATTAGTGTTTCTGTTAGGGAGCAATACATCTTTGCTTTATTTCCTGTCGTATTCCAACTGACCAGTAGATTCGGTGTTATTGTGTGTGGGGAAAAAATATTATTCCCATCCACTTTTTGCTATGTTATTATAAAAACTATAATATCTGATTTGTAAAGATTTTCTCTCTCTCTATCCTGAATCAGTGTTCTCTGAAAAGGTGATAAATAAATACAGCTAAATTAACAACTGCATAGCATTGTTTCAAATGAAGGAAAGATATGTGTGATAAAATGTGGGGCTTTAGATTACAGAAGCAGTTTGTTAAGGGCCAAAGTATTTCTACCCCCTTTTATGCTGATATAATTAACTTGGTAATAACTAAGTAGTGTTAGGGGCTGTTACACGCCACACATCCCAGAAGGCAGTTTTTAACCTTATGTGGAATAGTTTTTGAGTTACTTTTAGTTTTTTGCTGAGTTTTGTTTGAGGTACATAACTGTACTATTGTCCCAAACGTACAGTGTCGTTAATACTGCTAAGAGGGAGTTATGGATTTGTTTATTTCTTGTATGGGGTTTAAAATGTACTGTGGACCAGATAAATATGAATTGTTGATGTTTTATTATGTACATATTCTTAGACATTTTAGTTTCAAAACTTCCATAGTTTTGTATTACTAATTCCTCACTCAGTGAACCACATAAAATATTTAATTTGATAGCATGAAAACATAATTGGTATGTAATACATCCCTGATCATGTGAAAAATGTTGGCTTTTTACTGGTTGTCATTTTACCGGCTGTCACCAAAGTGAGTCAAATCTTGACAGCTGTAGCTAACAGGAGGCAAAGCTAATAGCTCGTAATGGCTGAGGAATTTCATTAAAAACAAAGCACACACCTTTTTTCCTGGATCTCGGGAATCTGGGTGGATTAGAATAACATTATGCTACCAATATCAGTTTGCTTCCTCTTGGATTCCCTTAGTCTTACTGAGCTATATTTTAACCCAGTGCTAACACATGGCAAACATATTCTAGTTTGGTCTGCAAAATTCCACTTTCAACAAGAAAGATTGAGTTTCTGAGCTGACTTTTGTTGATATCATATGACACATTGAAGCGGTCATGATATTGTGGTAATACTAAGATAGATATAGATCTAATCTGGTGTAGCTTAGTTTTATTCAGCCCAGCATTATTTTCAAACATCTGCCGGTAATTCTTCTTTTTCTGCCCATGTTGCTTGACCTCATTCAGGTTTAATCTAAAATGTAACATCAACAAAGCGATATATTAGTTGGGATCAAGTGAAGAAGGAATGAATCACAACATGTTGTTTAAAATCTCAAAAGGAGGGCTATGACATTATACATGCACTGCATTGAAATATGTCCATGTTCTTTAAATAAACCCCACCTTCCTTCAGTTAAACAAACCAGGTTATGTCTCGGTGTGGTTTCTAATCAAAATCTTTTCCCAGCTTGGCAGTTTACATTACCTTCTGATGCTCCCTTTTCCAGTTTTGACATAAACTAATCAGAAAATTACGAATACCATCCATAAGAAGATTCAGTCAAAAATGCATGCATGCAAAGGTAACCAAGACATATTGCAGTATTTTCTTTGTGAATGCATGACAGCTGCCAAGCATTTGTGTTTATATTTCAACACTAAACTTACACAGTAACATAAAATAACACTTCAGTTGTGTCAATTTAACCAGGGAATGGTTATTGGGAGTCCTATGATGATAGTTAGGGGGAGTAACTTTTCTGACCACTGTACCTTACACACATTATTAAGTAATGCAGCCCAGCAGGACCTTAAAGTAACAGCAACTAACTATAACTAAGTATTGCAGTTGGTTACAAGATATGCATTGCCAATTCTGATGTTTCTACACAATTTGTACTATTGGATCCATATGTGGAGCCATTTACCCTTCCAAATTTCCTTCCAGACCTTTTACATTTGTTCAAAAAATGTTCATATATTGTTATTTGGATTTGACTAAATGTGGAGTATCATTGGAAAACACAAGATCACTTTAAATCACTTTCTGAAATGTCTTTAATTCCTGAATCTCCCTATTAGCCATTGCTAAACAAGTCAATAGCAAAATACCAATAGTTTTTTTGCGACTGGTGTGCCCTTTGTACCTGAACAAAAGCAAAAGTAGAAATTGTCTTAAGAAATCTCCTGGCCATCTGTGATGCTGAAGCAGCACTTTCTTCCACTTTAAAATATGATGGATTTTAACCATGTTTTTCTGCATGTGTGGGTGGATATATGTGTCATGAAATAAGAGATGCATTTGTCAAGTGGGATTGTCAAATTATTGTGTTTTTGCAATTTGAGGCACGCAAAACCACTGAAAAAGTTCATTTTCTTTGAAGTAAAACCGACTGAAGCAACTCCAGTTTAAGGGGCAGGTTCTGAAATGAAAATATTCAGCCAAGTTTTTAAAAGAAAGTGCCGCAACCTCTTGTACACCCCTGCCAATCCAAGATCTGTGTTTGGCCAGATCCACAATTATGCCATGGAGGTTTAAAAGTCTTTATGCGGAATTCAGATGTGTAGCCTAATATGTTTATTAAACAAGACATAACAGCAACAGAAACAAGTAAAAGAAGTTTCATCAACACTTCAGTGGGAGACTCAACTTACTTAATTATTTCACATGTTCTGCAATATTTTAGACTAATGAGTCTCTAGCCACCTAGCTCACTGTATCTCCTTAAATACTGACTCAACATCCCTGCTTCCTTGCTTTTTGGGACCTTGAGCATTATTACAACACCTTCCTGGGGGTGTTTAAAAGTATTTCTCTGTATAAGTTTCTGAAATTGAACCCAAATTAATTCTAAGCTTATTGAAATCTTACAACATCCATTGTAAGAAATAAATACATGAAACTATGTGCTATTAAACATTCACTGCTAAAAAAATCGTATTTTTTATTATTTTGACCCAATGCATTTAATTAAAATATATTAGAATGTTGGAAGCTAAATACAGTTTCCATTTATACATCAGATTTCAGAAAGAAAATTTCAGTTATTAAAATGTTATTGACATGATTTAGGTCTTGATTAGGACTTGTGGACTCCTATAGCCTAGATCCTTGATGCATACAATTACAAATGTACACAATTACAGATTTTAACATACAGTATCCCTTTCTCTGTTACATTACATTGTAAAGCATATTGTTATTTCCTGTTCCTCTATCTGTGTTAAAGAGTTATCTGTGTATTTGTACAAAATTATAATTTAAAAGCAAAGTCTTTCCAAATTGAGATGGTATTCTTAGGAAAATATATTTATCGTAATTGCCAGTTCAACTAGCAACACAGGAATTACTGATTGCTAATTATAAATATACAAGATTAACAACACTCTTTCAGTGAGTGGTCTCTTTACAGCTTTTTTCGCCATTGTGCTTTTGTTGACAGGTTTATATAATGCGTTTAAGCAAAAATATGCTCCACAATTACTATACTACTTTATGCACTCTCGTATTTCTTTGAATAAGGATAAATAAAATGCTTGTTGTTATGCAAAAAAAGGAAATGTGGGGATGACCACAGAGCGGGGCTCATTAAGTAGGCCAGGTCTTTGGGAACTGACACACAAAAGGCAGGGATATGGTGCAATGGAGGTGAATTTACAAAGAGGGTGATGAAATAAAACTACTGGTCCTTATGCTCCAACTTCTTCTACTTAGCTGAATGCTTAACTGTGGACCAATCCCTGTCCTGATCCCTAACCCATACTTTAATACTATCTCTGTTTCTTATGCTTGTTCAATCAGAGACCAGACTAAGACTTATCTATACCCATTTCTCTAACTCAGAGCTCTGCCCAAACAGTACCCCTCACCCCTGTCTTTACATTAATCAAACTGATTTTAATGATATGTAATTATTATAGACTGGACTTATCACAGGGTCAAAACAATAACCTTATAACAATATAATCCTGACACTCGCTCAAGGACAGATTTTAACTGTATCTATAGTCATACCTGAAAATTTAATCCCAACCTAAGACACCTGTCCTCAAACTAACCCTAAATGTAACAGCCGTCTTAATCTTAACACAATAATGTTAAACCCTACAACTTAATATAGACCATTTATTATGTATTATGTATCCAAATATTGTCCTCTTAATGTCTTTAAAAAATATACTTTGTTTGAATGCACATTTTCCAAATGGTTGAGCACTAATTCAGACTCTACGTTTTATTTATTCCTTAATGTTATTTGATAGGACTGAAAACAGGCTTTTTTTTTTTTTTTCAATCTGCTACACATTGTTCAGTGCACCGGGGAAGTATTAATGTTTGGCAGTTTCCCTGCAAAAGGTCAGACTTAGCCTATTGTCATCTAATTTGGTAAAAATGCCACACAAGAGACACCTTTCCAAACACGAAAGATAGTTAATCATGATAGGTATGCTTCTCAGTAGTGGAGCACAATTTGAAATGTGTGCAGAATTTTTAATGCACCTAAACCAATAATTAGCAGACAGACCATGTACCAGGAGCAGAGACAAGTCAAAGATCGATGTGCAAGGTGTAAACCGAATGCAGAACCATGCATAAAATGAAACGTAGTAACCATAAAGACTATGACAAAGTAAGCTCTGAGGAGACATTTTTCTTGACATTATGAGCCTCATGTGTACCAGGGTAATGGTAGACTGTAGGACCGGATTGAGCAAGAAACTTTCAGAGAAACAAATAGCTTCAAACTCCTACAGCATATGGATTTGTGAACCTCAGCCATCTTAATCTGTCAAATGTGTACTATATATATCTGTCTATCTGCAATGGAACGTCAGAGAGGATAGGAAGGTCTTCATTATGAATATTTTCTCAAATTGTATATAAAACACTTATTCATTTATAGGGTCACATTTTATCTCAGGATTCTAGTCAACGCCTGTATACGCCCCATTGGGTTGTACCCTATTAATGATCAAAAATACAATACAGAACAGGGGCGTTGCTAGCCAGGAAAAGCAGTTTTGAAAATTGATGGATGGATGGATAAAAAATGTCACATTCCTATTGGAAGTAGTAAAAAATACTATTAAAAGTTGCACTGTGTAAAGGTATTATGATTATGAAGGCTTTTCTGTTACATGCTTGAGCTGCAGTTGTTTTGTATGAGAAGTTGATAGTCATGCACTTATCAGTCAGCTTCAGTCCACATTAACCCTATGGAGCACAGTGGCAGAGACATAAAGCTAAGCTTCAGGTATAAGGGTTCAGGTACAGGGATCGATAGTAATTCTCTGCTCTTGATCAAAAGTTTTTTAATGGATTGACCACCAACATGCGTCGTCTGCAGGGACAAATTGTCGCCAATAGCAATCTGGAAAGAGTACAAATGACAAAACAAAAAACAACCTTGTTATTTTAAAGGAATAGAAATCAATGTTTCCTTTTTTGAAAACGGTCAAATCAATGATCTCTGTTATAGTACATTATTTGACAAATTATTGGCAAACTCCAGTTGGGCTGTTCTGTGCTTCTCTCTTAGAGAGAGGTCTTCTACCATGGAGCCCATTTTCATTCAGACAGAGACGGATGGTGCGACATGAAACTGTTGCACCTTGAGCTTGAACGTCGACTTGGATCTGTTTTGAGGTTTTCCTTGGTTCTTTCTCCACCATTCGAACAATTCTCCTCTTCATTCTTGGGTCAATTTTCCTCTTGCAGTCACATCCAGGGATGTTGGCTACAGTCTCATGGGCCTTAAACTTCTTAATAATATTGGCAACAGTGCTCACAGGAACATCAAGTTCTTTAGAGATGGTCTTGTAGGACCATGCTTGGCTATTACCTTCTTTTTAACCTCCTCAGACAACTCTCTGGTTTTCCTTCTCTTTTCCATGTTCAGTGTGATACACACAGTGACACAAAACAGTGAGTACTTTTCTCCATTTAAACTGGCTGAATGAGTGATAATGCGATTGAAGACACCTGTGATACTAATTAAAAGAGAATGGTCTGCTTGAGGTATCATTACTATAAAAAGATTTCATATAACTTCTAAAGGGTATCAAAAATAGTGTCCAAGCCAATTTTGAATGTTTTTATAGAATAAGCAAGAATTCAGTTCTTTTCACTTTTTTTTGTTGTTTCGTTCCACTGCAAACCAAACCAAACCACATGCATGTATAGATGACTAAAGATCTTTTAATTTCAGCACTTTTCAGGGCAAATGGTGCATTACTTGAATAAAATGGAAGGGTACCAATACTTTCGGCCACGTCTGTAACAAAGCCTTGGTCTACATTGACAACTTAAATGCCTGCAATTCTGCATAGGCAGTGCAGAGACATGACAAAAGGTTACAGAACCCCAAACTGGAAAGAACTACTGTTTTTTCTGGAAGTGTCTCACTGTCAAAATATTAGCGAAGTATGAAAAATATCTGGCTTCGTCTCAAAACCAAACATGAACCCCACTGTACTCAACCACTCTCTGAAATGTGTCGCTGTTTTAAATTATTTGAAAACCTCTTTTTACTTTGTTTATTGCATGGTATTTGTCACCCTTGCATAAAGGCATCTGCCAAATTAATACTAACAGTAAATTAAATGGTGTTCAGGAAAACTTGCTGCCCATAACTCTATAGATTCTGTGCCAATAATGGGCTGCCATCCTTTATGGAGAAATGCTGATTTTGTACACACAGTATGTAAGCAGGTTGCTTCCTTACATGAAACCCAAGGCAGGAACCGGAATGTCTGAACGCTATGGACACTATTCCAGATCTGTGAAAGATGCCAGAGTGAACAGGTGCTCTCTCCAAACCTGGGCAAGTATGGGTGCCCGCTAGAGAAAATAAATTGGCTGGAAAATGCAGTTGTATTTTTCTTTTCTTCTTTCTCCAATTTTCCAACAGGTCCTAAGAGTGGTACGACTGATTAAGATCTCACCAGCTCTGGAAGACTTTGTGTACAAGATTTTTGGGCCAGGGAAAAAACTGGGCAGTTTAGTTGTGTTTACAGCTAGTCTCCTCATTGTGATGTCAGCCATCAGTTTACAGATGTTCTGTTTTGTGGAAGAGCTGGACAGATTCACAACCTTTCCAAGGGTAAGTTCTGATTGAGTTAAGGAATCGTTTATTGCGGTAATAAGATGGAAATAAGATGAATTAAATTAATTTGCCCATGAAAGATTAAGTAGTTGCACAACAGAATTATAGCAAAAAAGGTTTAAATAATAGTCAACATAGAAAATATTACATTTCAATCCAGTGTCCGAGTAAATACTACATGCTTAATTCCCAGAATATTGATAATGTTGGAAATTGAAATTTTTTGTTGTTCAGTTCAAAAACAGGAAGTCAGGTAATACACAAAGGGAAAAGATAGAAAAACAGTAGCGGATGGAACTTTAATTTGCCAGCAGATGTTGGACCCTGCACAGAGTTCTTTGATATTAGGTGCTCGTGAGATACTTTCTCATTAACAAAATCTTTTTATCCCTTTCTGCAAGGGATCCACTGATCCCATTGCAGTGGGACTTTGAAAGGCCTCTGTAAACAGATGCTGCTCATTTGCAAGCTTGGCTTTCCGGGTGGCATGATAACCACTGTAGATAATGATGTTTACCCATTCCCCTGATAGATAGAACCATTGCGAAATTATCTGTGTCAGTAATGGCTTAGAACTAAAGGAAGTGTGACCAGGCTTATATATCTTTGTTGGTAAGCAGGCTAATGCAGGGAACGACGGACACTGGTTTGACCTTCAAGGTAAAAACCCTCTGACTGTGGCCACCTGTTTCTTGTTTGTCTTAAACCCAGATAAAAAAATATATAATAATTCAAGCCACCCAAAATCCACATATCATCACTTGATTGTGTGTTTCTCTTTGCCCAATGGAAAGCCAGCATTAAGTGTCAGGTTTGACCGAAAGTCTTTCAATCTGGCCTGACCTTTTGTCATAATTAAGAAAATATTTAGGCATATCCATCATTCCTTCCATTGTGAGTCACTTTTGCAAGACCTACTCTTCACAAAATGTAGAAAAATATGTCCTATGCATCCTCCAGTAAGGCTATGCAGTGGTGTTTGCTGGACAATCATAACATATCTCATTACTCATTATGTTACATGATTTGGTGATTTAGACTCCCTCCCATGGTAACACCGTCAAAGGATCGGCAACTAACTTAGGCAGGATACTGAAGTGCAGAAGGACATCTCCACCTGGAGGTCACCCAACAGAAATGTCAATTTAGAGATACCCTCCGTAGATATGTTGAGGACAGACAGTGTTCTTTCCCAAGTGGATGACTTCTTTAAATCAGCTGTTTGGTCTTCCAAACCTCACCCTTCCCTTGATGCACAATGTCGGTCCAGGAAACAGGCACTGCTCCCTAATAAAGTGTTTGTTGGATCTTGCTAAATCCATGCTCATCTGGCCTGGCCTTGCTAAGTTTGAGTTTTGGACAACCATTAGTAATGGAAATGGTTACAAATCTCCTGAATGGAACAATAACCATTAGCTTAGACCAGTGATCCCCAACCTTTCGATCATGATCTACCAGTCAATCTGGAAGCATTAAATAGATCTTGACAACCCCTGCTCGACAACTCAGCAGCATAGATCCCAAGACTTTAGGTAAACATAAAGTAGCTCTTCAACAGATAAAGGTTCAGGACCACTGGCTATGACAGCCCATCTAGGAGGTAGCAGTTGCGTCAGGAATGTGGTTAACACATTTACATTTACAGAAAAGTGAAACATATATCATCTTCGTCACACACACATTGAGTTTTGGTATAAGGTTCATACTCAGAGGAATAGTCTGTACTATTTTTCTCAAAGGAAGCACAATATTCAGGGACAGCCTGTTATTGTTGCAGTAGGGTGTAATAGTGGTCATGGCTCTGGGCTCCTGAGCAGAAGCTTGTGCCTTCAATCCTATGTGGGGGACACTGCTGTTTTACTGTTGAGCAAGGTACTCTACCTAGATTGCTCCAGTAAAAACCCAGCTGAATAAATGGGTTATTATAATAATAATAATTATTATAGTCCCACACATTCATGTGTTATTAAAATTTCAACAAAGGCTTTTAAGTTAATAGTGCACTTGATTCCATCTTATTCAGTCCCTTTGAAATTCACTCACGGATGTGTTATGTAATCCTAATCTAATGATCACATTTGCAATTTAAGAAATTGTAGCCATTTAAAAGCACATTAAGTTCTTTAGAATAATACTAATTCTGATTTTTCAGATGTCACTTAATAGAAAGGAATTAAATGCCACCCCCTGGCAGCCTGAGCCATTAAAGCAACATAAAAAAACAACAATTCATTTATTTGACTGATCTGACATTTTCATACCTCAAGCTGACAGACCAAAATCTTCACTTAGTTTGCCTAATAAATACACTGCAGTTAATTGGAGACACTGTGAAAAAAGTTATTGTGTTTTGTCGTTTGAACAATTAAAAGTATCCATTTGCATTAAACTTTGCGTCTTGTTTTTTCACAGCTGTCGGCTGTCTCAGCCAAGTAAATATTAAATTACAGGATGCAATTTAGAAAGAAAATCTCAAAATCTAATTTTTGAAATTGATATCGCAGATATGCAAGGCATTGTTCAGATGTGATAATGCCAATGAACAATGAAAATACAATATATGTGTATGTATATATATATATATATATATATATACAGTATGTCCCAGAGTTGATCATTAAATCTTGAGTATTTATACTATCTAATAGAACTTATTTTCTAAAATACTGACAAACAAATTAAAAATCTGACTAAGCCATTAATTTATATTCAAACATGTATTGACTTTCTATATATATTTCTAAACTATCCCTCCTTACTGTGTGAATCATAGCTGCATTCAGTTTAAACATTTTGCTTCCTTCTGTCTGAGTTGTACTCTTAAGGGCTTTGCATTTTTACGTGTGTGAAAAGAGAAAAAAACGAGTGTGTGCATCCCTATCTGAGCTTGCACACTAAGTCTGTAATTCAGTTCGATTCGATCTGGATTTACGTGCATCAGAATTTACACTGACCAATGAAAAACAACAGGAAGACACATGGATTGGTGGAAAAGTTTATCATCTGCATGTCTAACCACAAAGAACTATACAACAAAGGAAATAAATTTGACAGACAATGTATGGCAAGCTAAAACAGAGGAGCTGGGCATGAATGGTACCTACTGCTGTAGCTATCTCCTAGATAGTGGTTAAGCACAGATAAACAACAAAAATGTGACTTACATTATTTACAAAGATTTGCAATTTTTAGCACTATTTTTAGTATATGTAGTAAACTAAAATTCACTCCACTGGTCAACTGACAAGGATGGGTGAACCCCATTATAATACATATTGTTGTGATTACATGCAAAAGGCCAAATCCACATGTTTTGTTCTTAATCTGTGCTTTGTGTGTGTGTGTATGTGTGTGTGTATGTTTTTCAGGTAGACCATTAACGATGCTGAAAAGTATTAAGTATAAAATGTATCTGTGACTGCATATCCAATATTTGTTTTCCTAATTGTAGTTTTAAGTTTGTTTATTTTTTGGAGGGGTGTGATTTAGTACATTTGAATCACTGACATGTACTGTATAACCTACCTAAGACTAATTAATTCAGTTTTCTGTCCTATGGTCTTTGAAGCACTGTTCATGCAATGTTACTTGCAGACACCGTTAGTGTTTGCATGTGTGTGCTACATTAACACTGTTTGTTGTAGAAATGTCAATATTTTGATACTCCTACAGGCTTTCATGTCTATGTTCCAAATTCTCACCCAAGAAGGATGGGTTGACGTCATGGACCAGACTCTGGTTGCCGTGGGCCCGATGTGGGCTCCAGTGGTTGCAATTTACTTCATACTGTACCATCTTTTCGCCACGTTGGTAAGAATCTCAAGTCTTTGCTAATTATTTGTCTGGCTCTCAAATTTCTGTAGGACTTACGAACATAACTTTAATTGATGAATTTATATGTGCTTCAAGTTTGGCTGAGAGAAAACTCCTACACAGAATCACTTCAAACATTTTGCAACACAGAAAGGGTCTGTGTCTCCATCATGTTGGGCTGCTTTTTGCATTTGCTTTGTATGCAGCTCACAGATGTAATTTAATTTAAGACAAGAGCTTAACGCTCTAGGGCATAGATTGTTAATTAGGAATTAGATGCTGCTTACTGGCGTATGGCATATAAGTGAGTACATGGGTAATGCATACCGAGGAGTGACTCTTAACACACTTAACAATAAATAGAATGATTTTGGGCTTAAAACAGAAACCATTTGCTCCATTATGTGTCCTTTTAATGCCGTTCTTCTAAAGGTTAAGAACTGGGAATGATATAATTGAACAACAGAAACAGTCGAACTGGAGAGACAGGGGAATATCTTAACAAGACCCGCTGCTCAAACATAGTTACTTTTGCATACTACACGCTAATGGAATTAAATCGGACTCCTCTTAACGTATTTTGAAAAGTGAGATGTGTTTCAGATGTATGCTTCTGTACTGCAATTTTCATATATGTATCATTTTTATCATTTATATGTAAACACTTTTGGCAGTGAGTGAACAATATGATCTCCATACTGGTATTCACAATAATGATACACCTGAACTTGGCATCTCTTCTTTGAATGCATTGACGTTGTAATTAAGCGTTATATTATAATCTGTGAGAAATCAATAATAATACGAAGAAGAAGAAGAAGAAGAAGAAGAAGAAGAACAGGGGAAAGAAGCAGAATGAGCGTCCAGCTCAGCTCTCTAATGGAGCTGACCTGTCCTTCATATCAGCCTGCAATGAGACACACTCATCCTGAAAGTGCTTACAGTAACGCACTCAACCCGAAGTGACACTTACATGATCAATAGTAGAACAGCATTATTAAAGTACAAATCAGAACATAGAAACGACTCACCACATTAAGGGTACCTGAAAATACTGAAAATAATCTTTGAGATACATACTGTTCCTTAGCTACAATTAGTATTTGTGTTCATGGTCAGTCTCCAGTGACTCATCGCTTTTGTCTGAGGAATCTAGACCTTTACTCTTATGGTGTATTATACCACAAAAAAGAGAATGAGATAAGTGTTTTTCTTCTACTTTTGCAACTACTCTCTTTGTTCTATGGACAGAAGATAGCTGGAATAATCGCATATATACACCGATCAGCCATAACATTATGACCACTGATAGGTGAAGTGAATAAAACTGATAATCTCATTATCATGGCACCTGTCGGTGGGTGGGATATATTAGGCAGCAAGTGAACATTTTGTCTTCAAAAAAATTTGCTGACCCCTGTTCACTGCCGAAAGCGCCAACAATGGGCACGTGAGCATCAGAACTGGACCACGGAGCAATGGAAGAAGGTGGCCTGGTCTGATGAATCACGAGTTCAAGGTGTTGACTTGACCTCCAAATTCCCCAGATCTCAATCCAATCGAGCATCTGTGGGATGTGCTGGACAAACATGTCCGATCCATGGAGGACCCACCTCACAACTTACAGGACTTAAAGGATCTGCTGCTAACGTCTTGGTGCCAAATACCACAGCACACCTTCAGAGGTCTAGTGGAGTCCATGCCTCGACAGATCAGGGCTGTTTTGTCGGCAAAAGGGGGACCTACACAATATTAGGCAGGTGGTCATAATGTTATGGCTGATCGGTGTGTGTATATATATATATATAATCTAGTGCAACTCTTTTGGAACTCTTAATATATGTTCTAGACTTTCACCCTGTGTTCCTGCTTGTTCAAAGTGAGGAATCTTCAAGCAAAATTAAAATGTGTTGTCACAAGTCTAACATGGAAAATTGAATATTTCCATTGTGTTTAAGTGTTGTCAAATATTTGTCTACTCTGTAGGTGTCGTAAGATTGGGTGTGATAAATATTAATCTTAATTTTGAAAGGATTTGGAATTTGGCATCCTGCAGAAAGAAAATCCTTTCAGACACAAATCAATGTGTTTGAGAAATCATTTGATTCTAAACAAAAGAGAAATGTGTTGGTACTGAGCTCTGCAAAAGGCAAAATTGTGTATTCCAATAAAGATGGAAAATAATAACTTTTGGTTTTAAAGGGCATTTACATTGCAAGCTTTGTGTTATTTGTAGCTTGCGGAGCTTAATTTTTTTTATAAAATACATCTTTGCCCATTTAGAAATATCCTCACTAAGTGGAACTTAAACTCATTGAAAGCAGCAATAAACAGGTTTTGCTTTTGATTTCAAAATGCATGAAAGACCTTTTGGCATTCAAAGCAAATACCACAATTGAATTAAAGAAAATTAAATAGTTGAGTTAAAATGCAAACAACAAGAAGCCTTTTAAACCAGCAATGCGAGTTTGTTGGGGTAAAGAAATGTATTATTGAAGTGTCCAAGTTGTAAAACATTTTTGGTAAGGCATCATTTTCTCACATTCAAATGTGATATCAAATATTTGTAATAACATCATGTTCAAATATAGCATTCATTGAGCTCCCTTTCAATAGGTGTGTGTCAGTTACTGGAAGGTGTGTACTAATTAGCTGTGCTCAGTACTGTATTTAATGGCATGTTTTAACAATAGCTTGGCAATTAAAAAATAAATGCTCTATCTTGTACACTATGGTTGTTTTCCCCTTCTGCAGTTTTGTTTTTGTGCAGCCCTATCGTGTGGGACTGTGGCAGAGGTGGCAGATTGTTTGTGATCCACTAATGAATGTGGCAGGTGCACAGCTTTCTCATTATTGATAATTATTTATGCAGAGCAATTTGAATGACCATGGGGAGATGAGCTTTCCTGGAGTACAGATTACCTGAACGCCAAAGAGTTTCACAGTCCGGAGCTGCTCCTCAGCGAACTGAAAGAACTATCTTTTTCAAACAAACACTGTCTCTCCATTTAATATATCCTTGCCAAAAGTGATAAGAAAGCAAATTATTTATCGTTGAAAGCCATAACACAGTGCGGTGGAATTATTAAATCTGTTTTTGCTTTGGCAGAAATGAAATACTCTCCAGACGTTAAGATTTTATATTTTCCCTTATATATTTTATCTTTTCTTTTCTTTTTCATATGTCTGCTCATCAGATCCACAGCATTCAATAAGCATCATCATTTGTCCTTTTTAAAAGTTCAGAACAAATTATTTTCTTTCTAACTGTGCCACGAACAACCATTACTCTTCTTTAAACGATAAAGGGACATAATATGCATCAGTCAGTAAATAATTCATCTAACTACTTATCTCAGTCAAATAGCTAAGATTTTGAATTAGGCTACACTGCATTTGAGATTGGGCTGACTGTTTCTGAGCATGTTATGGTAAAAGACTGCTTTTCTTACCATTGTTCATTTTGACATTCTTGGGAATGCAAATGTTAATGTCACTCATTCAATAAAGCCATAATTAATATCTCAAATTGAGATGACACTTAAAGTGCCTGTTTTGTCTGTATCGTACTCAATGGATAATGCTTAGAAATCATGATATATAGTAATATACACCTGGGATATATTTGATTATTGATTTGAAACTTTCTTTCAGATCTTGCTCAGTTTGTTTGTGGCTGTCATTTTGGACAACCTGGAGTTGGATGAAGATTTGAAAAAGCTTAAACAGGTAGGTATGGGGTTTTCACTTTTTTATGTTGATATTCTATATGTGCTACACATAGACTGAAATCTGTAACTGTAATCACATAGATTTACAACTTCTCTATTAGAGTGCTGTGTGGAGAATGGAAATTGATTTTGTACTCCTTTAATTATTTGGTTGTAGACGTGGATATGTGCTTCATATTGTCATTGTACTGGAATGCTGTGACCTGGCTTGAGTTTTTAATAGAGGGTGATCCAGGTTTTTGGCAAAAGTATCTGCATCTTGGTATGCTTTGGAATCAATCGCTCGATTCTAACAAGGGTTTCAGGACCAGAAAGATAAATAACAGACACAAAGAAAAGAAATCTTCCGCCATGCTTTACAGCAGGAAATGACATTTTTTTTGCGATTAGTTGGAAGTCAGCGTGTCGAAAAACATGATACCAATCAATGTGAGAGTGACTGATAGGCTTAAAAGCAAATTCAAGTCTGTTTCTGTATTGCATGGCCACCAAACAAAAGTGAAACTCAGGTAGAGAGCAACGTCATACCTACTGCAGTGTATGAAGGCAGATGTTTTGCTTTGGGGCTGTTTTTCTTCTTCATGTACTAGTGGCCATGCTGCAATTGAAATTAGAAACTTTCAAAAGCAAATGAGACACCGGGGATAAACTTTGGAAAGCAGCTTTCAGAACAAGCTGTTTTTCTTTTAAACAATAGAGATAGATGTACTTCCTTGGGTTAATATTGTGATGAAGGGAAGCAACAAACCATATGTGTTTGTTTTCTTTGGAACAAATAAGCGAAAAACTGTGGTTTGCATTGATGGCAGAAAGGATGGAAGAATTCAAGCTACAGTTTGTGTGTGTACAGTTAACTGTATGACTGTCTAGCATTTATTTTGTGTTCATCGTGTTTTTAAGGCCTTCTTTTTACTACAGTACGAAAACGGCTGTCACTGCTAACAACATTGTGTGTATTTCCTGGTAGAAAGTAAGCAAAGCTGTCAGTATTTGATGATGCTTGAAGTTCTTTGTGTAACCCCAAATTATATAATTGCCCCCCCTACTCCTCAGCAGCACCATGACTGAGCTCACAATGGTACTTTGTCATACAATGAGGCCAAAGCAGATCACTGATTAAAGCAGAATCATTAAAAAGTATAATTTCCATCCCTATCAGCTTAAAAAAAAAATGTTGTTCTCTCTTGCCCAACACTTTTCCACAGTTTGTTTGTGGAACTTCTCCTAACTCATTATTGTGCTGAATTTGCAACATTCGCAGTGCTATATTACTAAACTATGACTCACTGGGTAATTAGTGCCAGTAAACACTAACAAACAGCTGCTCTCTGGTTGCATACAATAGCAAATAGGGAACAGGGGATTGTTGAAGCTTCATAGCTGCTTTCATGCAATGCAAATAATCTGGAAAAACAGATGTATTTCCTGAAACTGTTATGGAATGGTTAAAGGTCCAGTTTTGGTCTCTTTTCCTGAAGATATTTAGGTCTAGACTTTAAAGGACTCCACTAGGCCATCACGCTTCATCCATCTCCTTAAGCTCAAATCAGTTACTTCTCAGACACAGATGACTAGACAGGCTGATCTGGAGCCCCAGCTATAAAATTGCCTATTTTACAGGTGCTAGGAAACACAGGCGGAAGTCTTCTATAAATAGACACTTAGAGTTTGATTACTCTCCAAGAACAGATAGGATTTTTACAAATGTTTGGCACCCAACCAATTTGAAAGCTGACCTTGATAGTAATGAGATCTGAGGAGACTGGAATAAAAGAATGCAGGCTTCATACATTTTTGCCTCGTTTTCTGCGGAATCCGAAAACTGTTATGTTAATCTGGATTTCCTGTGTAGGTTTTTAACATATTTTTGTTGGTTTGTTTGTTGTTTTATTTAGTTTTTTTAAGCACTGAAGCCGTTCTTTCTTGGTATTTGTTGTCTGATATGTGACACAGATAATAGAGCCAACTTGGGTGCAATCACTGTTTTGTTGGATTTCTCCATCCTCAACTATGGTGCTATGAATCATTACGGGTGTGTTTTTTTTTCTTTTCATTCTTTTGTGTAACTACAAATATAACAATACTGACAAAGCAAACAAGATGTTCGAGATGACTAAGGGACCTTAAGGTTTAGTTTATACATTTTGAATTATTATGTGTGTGGTTACTGATGTCTATTTGTTGTCTCTGTGTGGAGGTATGCACAATGGCAGTTTTGACCCGTCCATAACCACTTTTCATATTAAAACTACTAACAGTATAATCACATTTTCTCAGTCCAATGAACAATATTATCAAAATAATTATTACGCTGAAGTTGATGTTAGATAATTGAACTTGCAATTAGCACTAATGAATAATCAATTTTAAAAAGGTAGCCTAATCAAAATCATTACGAACTTCTTAACAGTTGAAATTGATAGCACCATGGCTTAAATTTGAAGTGAGATCAACATAGGAGTATTTATGTAAGCTGAAGTCTGGCCTATGCCACTAATTTAGACGTAATCTTTAGCAAGACACCCCTAAACAGCCCTATGTTAATGCTAAGACAGGTATACACACAGTTACAGACTATTCAAAAGTATGCTTTGGATTGGGAAATACACTGAGTGGAGGTGCACAGCTCTGGGTGACTCAGTGAGTTTGTGGAGTAGGTCAGGGTTTCAAGGTCTGAGGCTGAAATTTGTAGAGATTCAGCTTGTCAAAGATCAAAGCATGTTTTGATTTGTTAAAGTGTTGCCGAAAGTGTGGGACAGTGTTCAAAAAGTCATGTATTTGGTATTTGAGCCAAGGTTTTCGGTACTTCTTGTTTGTTGCTGCTGTTTTACTTTAGTTAAACTTGGAAAAGTTGTTCACAAACATTAAACAGAAACAATAGGTGCATATTTATAGATTATTACACATAAATCATGTATATTTTGAATGAAAATAAAAGGCACTTGGGTGACTTTTGCTATAACCTTTTAACTGAGACCTGCATGCACCATAAGTTAGAGAGGAATCCTTCCACCTGCTTTTAGGTATTTGTGTAGGCATTACTACAGGAAATTGGAAACGAATTCTTGTATAAGTGACTAGGAAAGAATGTCGTAGTCCAGTCTCATTTGGACCGGATGTAGCCCAGATCAAACGATGTAGAAAACCATCTGCACCAGCACATGAATGTAATTTGTGTGTCCATAATGCATCTTAACAGAACATATTTTTCACATGTTCCAATCTTCAGCCTAACGCTGCATACATCAGGAAACACATATGCAATAAATGGTGTCTTGTATCTACTCAGTAAGTGATACTGTAAATTCTTAGCATATGAATATTAAAATTAAGTCTACCCCCCCTACCCCCCCTTCCACACACACACACAAACACGTTTCTTGCTGCCATGTGTTTCAAATATGCTTCAACACAAAAACTCACATCTGCTAATTGTATCTTGGATTCACTTTGGATTCTTCCTCACCAATACATATACATTCTTTCCATTTCAATAATGTTCTCAGAGGAATCACTTATAGAAGTATGGGCTCCTTGGTATGGATGACATTTCCTACAAAAAGGCTGGGCATACCCTTAACAGATTCACTTTTTTAATTGGTTATTTGTTTGTTTTTCCATTTGGAGAGAGAATTTAAGATAGCCTTCCATGAACACCCTTTAGATCAGTAAAATATAAAAAACAAAATGCAAAATCTTCAACCTGAAATCGATTTAAAAATGTAAGATGACCATTTTTAGATTTTGAATTTAAAAGGTCTCTTGAAACAAATTAATTCTCCATTTGGGTATCTGGGGGCTAAACAGGAATAACCATCCACAGGATTGCCATCAGTTGTAACTGGTGCCCAGTAGACTTATAGACCTGCCAAACAATATAAGTATAATTTTCAATAGACTTTCATAAGCATTTATTGCAGGGCCTGTTTATGTCAAAGAAAAATGCAAGACATGAGGCAACAGGTTATGGTGTCTTATAGTAAGTATAGAACATAAGAAAGTTTACAAACAAGAGGAGGCCATTTGACCCATCATGCTCGTTTGATGTCCATTAGTAATTAAGTGATGCAAGAATCCTATCTAGTCTTTTTTTAAATGTTCCCAAATTTTCAGCTTCAACCACATCGCTGGGGAGTTTGTTCCAGAAGGTGACGACTCGCTGTGTGAAGAAGTGTCTCCTGTTTTCCATCTTGAATGCCTTGAAGCCCAATTTTCATTTGTGTCCCCGGGTGCGTGTGTCCCTGCTGATCATGAAAAGCTCCTCTGGTTTGATGTGGTTGATGCCTTTCATGATTTTGAAGACTAGATCAAGTCCCCACGTAGTCTCCTCTGTTCCAGGGTGAAAAGGTTCAAACCTGGAATAAGTCTGGTTGCTCTCCTCTGAACTGCCTCTAGAGCAGCGATCTCTTTCTTGAAGTGTGGAGCCCAGAACTGTCCACAGTATCCAGATGAGCTCTAACTAGTGCATTGTACAGTCTGAACATTATTGCCCTTGTTCTCAATTCTACACTTTTGACAATATACCCTAACATCCTGTTTGCCATTTTTATTGCTTCCCCACATTGTTTGGATGGGGAGAGTAAGGAGTTCACGAAGACTCCTAGGTCTTTCTCATTCTTCTTCTACTTCTATTCCTCTAATAGTGTAATTATAGTGGACATTTCTGTTACCTGCATGTAATACCTTGCACTTGTCCACATTGAATTTCATCTGCCAGGTGTCTGCCCACAACTGAATATTATCTAAGTCCCTTTGAATAACCTGTGCTGCCGAGATTGTATCTGATGAGCCACCTATTTTAATATCATCTGCAAATTTGACAAGTTTGCTAACTATCCCAGAGTCCAGATCATTAATATAGATTAGTAAAAACAAAGGCCCTAATACTGATCCCTGTGGAACAACACTAACAACCTCACTCCAGTTAGAAGCAACTCCTCTTATCGACACCCTCTGTTTCCTATACAGTGCATCCGGAAAGTATTCACAATGCTTCACTTTTTCCACATTTTGTTATGTTACAGACTTATTCCAAAATTGATTAAATTCATTATTTTCCGCCAAATTCTAGAAACAATACCCCATAATGACAACGTGAAAGAAGTTTGTTTGAAATCTTTGCAAATTTATTAAAAAAAAAAAAAAAGTATTCACATATGTACATCAACCAGTTCATAATCCATCTGCTTACATTACCCTGAATGCCTACAGCTTCTAATTTGAGGATCAGTCTTTGGTGTGGAACCTTATCAAAAGCTTTCTGAAAATCTAAGTACATCATATCATATGCCTTCACGTGATCTACAGCTGCAGTTGCATGTTCAAAAAATTAAAATAAATTATCTAATCTGCCTCGTCTAAACCCATGTTGACTATCTCAAGAATATGGTTTTCATTAAGATTCTCCTCTATTTTCTGTCACTTTTTGCTCCTTTCTTGTGGATTGGTATGACATTTGACATCCAGTCAGTTGGCACATCCCCTGTTCTAAGTGTCATTTGGAATATTTTAATTTTGGCCAATGTTTTTTGGTCCTCAATTTGCTAAGTTTTGGTACAAATTTCTCCTGAGCCTCAAGTAGTATTTTCTTAAAATATAACCATCCATTTTCAACTGAATCTGTATCCAGTGTGCTCCAGTCTAACTCTTCTAAGTGCTGCCTCATACCTTCAAGGTTTGCTTTTCTAAAATTGTAGATGATTGTTTTAGACTTCATCCTTGTTTTTTGAAAGTATGCCTCAAAGCTACCATATTGTCATCACAATTTGCGATTGTTCTCTAACTAGTGTCCCTCTGACTCTATCTTGGTCATTTGAAAAGATCAAATCAGTGCATTACGCTCTCTGGTTGGTTCCCTGACAAATTGAGTTAGAAAGCAATCATTTACCATCTCAACCATTTCCATTTCTTCTTCTGTAGTCCCAACTGGGCTTTCCCAGTTTCCCAGTTTGGGAAATTGAAATCCCCTATTATAACAGCCATATCCTTGCTACATGCAGTCCTTATTACATTGTACAGTGCAACATCTTTCTGAATATCTGAATTGGGTGGTCTGTAACACACTCCTACCACTAATCCCCCAGTGGTAGGAGTGTGTTACAGACCACCCAATGTGTCTCATGTTCTTGCTCAGTCATTACCCATCTGACAAACTGACAAAAGCCACGATGACTGGATTTTCTCAATATAGCATCTTATATCATTTAAAGTAATTTCTAATTGGCAATATGCATTCACTGTATAAAATAACAATGCAGCTCATAGCTCATCAACTGCCAACAAATCTCAACCCGTCTACATTATCAGATTAGCTTTGCGCCAACAAGATCACTGGGTCCAGTCACTCTGTGTAGTACAATGGACTTTCTGGGCAAAATGTAGTATGTGGTGGAGATTAAAGGAATAAATTGAGATGGGAGAGAAGTAATGTTGCTAGGTTAACCTGGTTTCAGTTTGAGTCCTGCAACAGTGTGAGCAAGAGATCTTTGACCAATCATACCGGTAATTTGATTGCTGAGTGCAATTAAAGCTTACTACCCATTTGGATATTTAAAAATCATTGAAAGCAGCACCACAGACAGTAAGACTTTCCCAGAGAAACTCAGAATGTATAATCAAACAGGGAAATTGAGTTATAAGTAATAGTATTTTTGTGGTGGGGGGAGAGAAAAGACGTAATTGCTATGAATATTGGAACAATTAGTGATTCATCAACTACACTCTGCCCCATGCTGTACAAATCCCTACTGTCTTGGCAATGAATTTGGCAGATAATTTGCCATTATTTCAAAGGAACATTATAGTACCCTAAGAAGATAAAACTCTGTCTGTAAAATTACTCTTGAGTTGATGGATTCGATTTATTTTTTTCTTTTTTAATAGCTGCAGATATAAGAGCAATTTCTCCTCGTTGTAATACATCTTTCATGGCAGAGGAGTGTTTCCCACATTATGGAAATTACCTGGAAATTACTCTGATTATTATAGGGGCTGATATTACTGAGGCAGAAGAGAGGTTCCTGGTTACAGATTTATACGTGCCAGCTCTCAAACTTTCCTGGGCTTGTTAGAAATGCAAAGATAAAACTGCTGAAAAACTAGTCCAAATGCAAGTTCTCGGTTGCTTCATTAGGCAGCATTTGATTTTGGACATGTCAGTCTGTATGTTGATTGTTTCAGTCAAGCAGAACGACATTGGTAGAATTTCTTAATTTTGTTATCTCAGTCTGAGGAGGGCAGACAGGTTAGCTTTCCCATGTGCTTGCATTATACTGTCTTTGAATTTAAACTAAGGTCTGCATATTGTAAGCCAATATGTATTGTCAAAAAATATATACAATTTATGTGAAGTGTTTTTATTGTTGTTGTTTTATGTTTGTGTAATTACTGTATAATGTTTTAATTTTTGTTTGATGGATCTTTCCAGCAACAGTTAACCTGTACCATAAGGCAGGGCTCCACCAGCATACAAATCACGTAGAACATAAATGTTTACGAAGGGGACATTCAGCTCATCTTTTTAATTTGTTCTTCAGGACCTAATCAATCTCAGAATTACATCCAGAATTACTGATAGGCAATCTTCTCATTTATGTATATATTTACTTCTAATCATTCGACTTTCAAGGAGAGTCAAAACCTCAACAGAAGGAGATTGTATATGAGATCTGCAATGCTTTAGCTGAAAATACAATGCAGAAGAGCTTCCTGTTGTGAAAATTTGGTTATGCCACACAGAAGCAATGATAATTATTAATTTAATGTGGGTTTTTTTATACTTGTAAATTTGATAATGAGTAATATAATCCAGAATAGGAGCAGGTGGCTGATAAATTCTGGTGTCAGGGTAATATTAATCATTGCAACAATGTGTCCTTCTAATCTCATTGTTTCTTCCATAATGAGTTTGTCTTGGTTTGGCTTTAATTTTTGTGTCTGCTGTTTATAGTCTTCCTTATTAAACTTTGAAGAACAGACATGACAAGACAGTGGCTGTGAAAACCCTGTTCAATCAGCTGTAATTATCACAGTTTTTCCTTGGCCAAATCTGTGATCAGCATACTCCGAAAATACAGCACTGACAAATATGTACAGTTTACTGAACAATATTTGTTAAACTAAATGAATCACCATGTAACACTTGATTCAAATTAAGGGGTATAACTGTTAGTGAGATTTAGTTACCAATATTATTATCTCTGTCTAATAAATAAACTACAATGGAAAAGTTTGCTAAAGTGGTTCTAAACCCTTTATTTTAAAGAAAAAATAAAACAGGATACTTCAAACTCTATTTTGTTGTCCCGTACAGGACGGTGGGGGGGGGGGGGTTTGCAACAACTGTTCCCCGCTTTGTAATCATGATCTTACCCATAAGTTAGCTTTCTCTTCTTTTCTTTTTTTGTGTGAAATACACCACAGAATACACAGTGGCATCATTAGCAATTAAATAAGACAGGAGAAGCAGAGATTTGGCTAATTAATACTCTGTGTACAGCACAATTCAGATCACAAGAAGATAACAGGAAATGTATAATGAGCTTCCTTCTGTTAGTTACTGTCAGGACTTGCTTCAGCCAGGCTCTCTGTATCACTCTTCAAGATTGATTTTAATTATGCATTCACGGCCTTTGAGTAGCTTTGGTAAATTACAGTGAAATTGCAAGATGAGGATGATGAGAGGCATTACTCCACAGAAGTTGAGCACTGTGCGTTTAAATGTGCATATATACAGTCTCTGTAAATTGTGTAGATGGTAAAAACATGGAGTGCATCCATCCCGCTTATGTTTCATCCAAAGTAAATAGAATGCCTCTGTCTAGAATGTTAATGTCTCCTTTTCTGGCTTATTATAGGGAACGAATTTGTGATTTGAGTGAGAGGCATGATGGGAAATCTACTCATGACAACCCTAGAGAATAAACAAGTAGTGACACGTAATGCACATGTGAAAATGGATGTTGCAGGTGTAAAGTAGAAACTCGTTGCCCAGTTGCAGCAATCTGGAAAAGGAATAAAATCTCCTTATTAATACATTTCATATGAAAATACACCTGCTTCCTGTAGAAAACCTTATATTCAGAACTGAAACTTTTATTAAACACCCCCTCGCATCCCACCTGAAAGCATTTTGATCCTCTTTTATTTATTTTGTTTATTAAAAAATACCAGTAATCCGTATTTAAAAAGGCATAAACACGCTGACGTCAATAATGGTCCCCCACACCTTCTGTAAAAAAAAATCTAATATTCCACTTAAAATTATTTGATTATAAAGTATTTGATTCAGAATGTGCAAGCATGGATGAAATTACAGAAGCGGTACGCCCCCTCCTTTACCCCCTCCATGCCTCTTTGGAAAAGTTTTCAGTTCTGTTCCACTGTGTGTTTGCCAGCTATTGAATTACACTTTGAAGCAAGTGATTAAAAAAATAAAAAGAATAGATTGTATATTAGTCCTCTCATAGTGTGGTGCGTATCCTGTGGGAGTGCAGAGTCAAGTAGATGTTGTTCATCTTCCTAAAAGGCACTGCGAGAAACCATAATAAGGCTCTAATGATACAATATAATTGTACCTTGTTATGCTGACAAATCTCTTCCGAAAAACTTTGCTTTTATGAAGATCTCTGTATCCTTTGTGTTATTTTTCATGTCAACAGAAAACTGACTTCATATTTATATCAGAAGATTCTAATAAACGAGGAGTAATGTCATGTAATTGCTTCATACTGTTATATCTGCACATTTCTGCACTTTCTGTCTATTTTCTTGATTTGTAAATTAGAATCTTATGAACATTTAAGTTTGCCTTGAATGATGATGACAGCCCATGTTTGCATGTAATTGTATTATCATTGTGCTGCCAATTTGATATTGACAGTAGGTGGTCCTGAAGTTATCAGGGTCATGGTATAGAGAGAGACTATTCTAGGGTGCAAAACCATTCACCCTAGCAGACATATGTGCTGTAGATATAATAGTGTAAACAATAGTTAAAATATCAACCAGTTGAACAGAGTAGTGTTGTTATTGAAGATGGTTTGGAACTTTTTTTGCGAAAGGACATGAGTTGAGGATGAGTTTATAGATGAAGACAACATATTGCCAGACTCAACGGTCATTTTATGTTTGATCAGGGGCGTCGCTAGACCCAATTTAGGGGTCTAGCATATGTTCTCGCAGCCCCCCTAAAAATAATACAACAAAATAATCAAAAATGAAGAAGTATCTCCACAAAACACTGTCAACCACCCCCCCCCACCCCCCAGCTCTGACACTGGAAGAAAACACCGTGCCAAGCCCTCCTAAAACTTTGAAGTCTAGAAATGTCCCTGTGTTTGATGTTGTTTTGACTCGAATAAAACATATTTGGAGAGTCCTCTACCTTATCACAGCCCACCTTTCCAGTTGTATAATGCATTTATTTATTTATTGATTCATTTATATGGTCATAGGTGAAATGTATGTGCTTCTACTATGGGCAAGATTGATGGATATTAGTCGGTCTACAAATCATACCTGCCCACGAGCAGAACTAAAAATGGGAAGTGTGCAGAAACTGATATGGGACATGTTTATCTTTAACTGACAAAAATCAAATCGAGAAGTGCCCCTGGGGGTGTCTGTGTGGCTGGAGTTTAAGGTCTCTTCTATCAGACATTGTTGCAGGCTAGTGTGTGGTTCCAGCATAACAGAAGTTTGAGTCATTGTTTATATATTTATATTGTTTTTCTGAAAGAGATATTTGTTAAATGAAGAAGCCAAGAAATAGATTCACAGACACCAATATTAAACTTGTAGTATATGTTTCTCTGTTGGCTTTTTAATCTTAAAATCCTGACTAGGGGCAATGCTACTGGCAATTATGTAGCAATCACCATTTCAAACCTTACAAGATGAGAGCCATTGGTCACTGGGGACAATAATGACTGAAATATATATTTTTTGAAAGTTGTCATTTTTTGGCACTTGTGAAGAGCAACATCCCTAACTGTGACGCACTCGACTTACTACAAGTGTTTTGTTTTAGAGGATGTTAATCAGAAATGTGCATTTAATCCGTATAATATATAGGTCAATGCTTCTCTGTATTAGATTATACCTTGACCAGGAAAAGCAATGTTGGTCATATTAGTACTGTTTAACGGATCATTAAAAAACACCTGTTTGAGCCCCAAGCAGGAAACTGTGTAACAATGTACTGATCTAGAAAGTCTGTGTATCTCAGCCGAGCAGAGGAGAGGTTATTCTCATGGGAGGAGTATATTCAAGGAAATTAGAGGAATTGTATCAGTACATAGAAACAGCAACTTAACTGAAAGGATCTGTGCGATAGTAGTGATCTTAGTAGTCTGTTTAATTTCTCCATACATTCAGCCTTTTGCAGTTCTTATCAGTATGACCTTGGTCAGTCAAGGGCTTCCTTTTTGTGGCTTTGTTTGATGGCAGTTAATTCAACATTCCAATGAAAACGTATGGTGCCTTATTTTAAACTATTTTATGAAATACAGTTGTGTATAAGGTATCAAGAAGCATTTTAATAGAGCAGTGCCTGCACACTCACATATGTACACCGAAAAAGTTTTATTAAACAAACTCAGTGCTTTGATCTGTAAAATCTTTGATTTGTCTCTGGTTTAATACATACTTTTAGGTAACATATGAGTGTGTGGGTATTTTTCCTTTAGATTTTTTTTTAACTGGCACCTTATAAGATTTTGGATGTGTGTGTTTCTTTTTTATCTTTCACATCAAAAAAGGTTTATCGTTGCCTTTGAACAGATGAATGAGCAATTCACGTGTGTTGTTTCCAGGAGCATACTACCTCTACCCACACTGCCATCTAGTGCAAGGTCTGTTATTTGTGTCCTTGAACAATATTATCTTACCGATGTCTAACTGACTAGCCTGTAACATAAACAAACAAAATGGTAGTATCACTAATGCATGTCTGTTTTATCTCAGGGTATTGTGTCATATTTTTAGTAGGCCTGTTTGATTGTTGCTCCATTAATGCAGACATATATAGGTATACAAGTTAGAAATTCCAGGAACAGTATCATAACAACACACCTAGCTCTGCTATGTTATTAGAAAGGGTGGGGAAACAGTTTAAGATGACTCTCAGCAAATAAATTGTGCAGGTTCAGCCTGTGGTAATACTAGGTTGGTCCAGCTGGTTCCAATTGCCCAGGAATGTGTAAGTTGGCACATATAGCATTATTAATACAGGAGACTTTTGATGCAGACATAGTAAAAGTTATTTTTTTCTGTCTGCACAAAGCACATCTGTTTCTAGTCAAAAAGCCCCAGAGGACTGTGACTGGGTGCAGACATTTCAGAAGCCCAAGCCAGGAAGAACGGGGATAAATGGCAGGCTGTCAGATGCAGTTGAAGTGTCTTTCAGCAATGACATGGCACATTTCCCCCTTGGCCACGGGAACAGTCATGAACAAGATGCTCAATACATGTTGTGTGTGTCGAAAAAACAATCCCTGTAAACATTCTTTTTTTTTGGTAAGGGAGTCTGGTTGTTGTTTGGTCTTTCGTCTACAAAATGCTTCTTAAACTCCTTTCACCTTTTTTTTTTTTTTTTAATTCCACAACTGGCTGGAGGTTTAATTTGCCTCGAAGCAACAGGAGGCTATCAAATGGAGCCACACTTGGGTTATTTTATGACTCTTATTTTGTTTAATTAAACCCACATCTGCTGTTTTAGTTTTGATTAAATAAGTAGTTGCCTTGCTATTGTAGTTATGTCCAAACATATTCAGCTGGCAGATGCTAAGAGTGAAAAGCATATTGACTCTGGTCTTTAAGCTCACCTTAAAAGGCCTTTCTTGCAATGGACTAACCGACCAGCTCTTGCAAACATACCTTGGTACCTTAACCCCGAGCTGTTTTTGGGATGCTTTGAATGTTTGCAAGCATTGTATCATGTGTTGAAGGTGTAGCATTAAGTGGTCTCTGAGTTTATAGCCTGTGGAGCCCTACCATGGCTCATTAGCCGCTAAATTACAGAGAAACAATGGCTCCCCCCTTCTGTAGCAGAGGTTTAGCAGTTCACTAAGTCTAGAGGGTGCACAATGTGTTGGTGGAGTGACAGGGAAGAAAAATAGTTTTGCAAATTATTCAACATGATTTGATAGGATCTTTCGACATTCGATACTTCTAAGTCAATAAATAATTAGGTATTTTCCCAACACAATAGGTTTAGACATTCAGTGGAAAAGCCAGTATCGGCCATCATCTTCTTCATTCTGTGGAGTAGTCATGGCCATTACTGAGCTCTTTTACTTATTATAACACATTTCTGTGAATTAAAACAGTTCAGTCAGGAATTAAATGTACAGCGCTTAAAGAAAACAGTGTTGTCATAATTACTGTGACATTAAGCAACAGTGGCTTTGATCAACAAACACACCTGAAAATAAAACAGCATGTGAGGACAGCAAAATCCCAATGGATGTTTCTTTGAAAACACTGACATGTGGAGGGAGGCAGGGCTATGAACTAAAGTCCCCTGCCAGGAAAGTGGTACCATCTCAATTCTTCTCCAGGGCAACTTTTAATGCCCTCATCAAATGCCATTAAACTCCAGTTACAGTAACAAAATAAAACAAAAACAAATCAAAAAGAAAACTAAAACCTGAAAATGTGCCACAGTAAACAATGGTTTCAGTGGTATGACTGTTCTTCTTCACTTGAATCCCCCCTGCTAGCTTGGAAGCTAATCGATATAAACTACACCGGTCAGACATTGATGCATTGCACAAGAGGCTCAGTTGTTGCCAGGTAAATGGCTAAAATAGGTGGCAACGCAATACAAGTTCATTAGTTCCCCTCACACCTCAGTGTGGGCAGTCTGAAAACAACTGACTAAAGCATTATTGCGTTTGCATGCTTTAATCAGCCACCTTCGCACAACCTACAACGCTCACTGGCTTATGCAAATGCCATTGCTGGTAGATCACACAGATGTGTCGGGCCAGAGATTGGGGAGATTGGGTAATTTTCCTGTAGCACCTGAGACAGGGGTGGGCTGTGTGTGTTCCCATTCATCAAGCTGACATTTGTATCTGTATACTGAGTACTAATCATGTGGCCATTATTAAATCCTACAAAAAATTGAAGAGGACTAATGACCTTTTCAGTCAGCATGGGAGTAGTATGGGTCTGCATTATGTCTGACCTGTTCTTGGTGTGGTGGTTTTAAATAAAGAATCTGAGGGCTCTGGAATTATTCAGACCTCTTAAAAGGCACTTCAGATTAAAAGCTCTTAGACCAACTCACGGACAGAAATGACATGACACTGGATGGTTGAATACGCTGAAGCTTTCGTTATATACACACGCGTTATATCGGGAGCACTTTTTAAATAAGAGGCTGCTAACACTTCCTTTGACAAATTGTGAGGTTTCTGAGAGCTGTCTCCTTTGATTTGGAATAAATGAACATCTGTCTAAGGTTTAGTGAAGGGAAAACAGCTGACATTGAAATGATTCAACGATAAAATGTCTCTGTCTTTCACACAATAGATCGGTGGAATTTTTTTCTTCTCAAAACCCATTTTACACCGTAAAGAAAGGTCAAAGAAAAAAAAAAAATATATATATATATATATATATATATATATATATATATATATATGTATATATAAACAAATAAAAACAGGCACTGACATCAGACATTGTTTACAGGTGCACATATATGAAAGCATTGCATGATGCTTGGAGTGACACTGAACTAGACAGTGTTGGCAAAGGGAAATGAAAAGCAAGAAAAATGTTGTCATTAAAGCAAAATTTGATAAAACAAAATATTAGAAGAAATCGAGTTATTGTCTATAACTGTTAACTTAAAATGGATTGCCTGTTTAACAGGGTGTAAGATTGCTGGATTCATTTTGCTTTCACTCAGTCTCTTTTTATTGGTCTTTTATTAGTATTTAAAATGCCAAAATAACCACAGTGAGAGTCTCAGAGCTGCCTCACTGGTCACGCTGTTCTGGCTGGGGATATTTATTATAGCAACCTACATCTGCCTTTCATGATTTTTAAACCGATTTCATTACATCATCTAACTGAAATCAGGCAAGAATGTAAAAGCTACAATAGTGGACTGCAATTGGAATTCTGTTAGTTTTGCTTAGACAGCAAACGTTACGCAAATCTGTAACGTAAATCCATTTACAAATTCAGAATTATTTTAATCTTTGGTTGGTCTCAGTTTGCTCAAGGACAGCACTGCCCTGCTCCGAGACTCCACAGTCCTGAGTTGAGGATAATACCTCTGAGCAGACAGCACGTCCGTGTGTCCGCGACCTGTGCTGTTCAGGCCAGCCAGACTGTCTGAGCATCAGCATGACGTGCATGTCTCCCAGTCATTTCATAATTAGGCGGCAGTTGGGGTGTCCCCAGGCAGTCTCTGTACCCCTCAGCAAGCCTGCGTTGACTGAGTATCAGGGTCCTGCCTCATCTAGATGAGTGTTTTCAATCTGGATAAGCCCATTCGGGGATGCTACTTGACACTGTTATTAATCTTAGTATCAGTACCCATAGTCATAGTAGTAGCAGTATAATTATTGCTGGTAACAAGATATTGTCCTGTTACAATATCAGAGCAGCTTGAGGCGAATGCATGTGATCTATCGATGCATTCAATCACTCGAAGTCATTAATTTGCTTAATTGCCATTTCTTTAAGTGGGTTTTTGTATCTGCTCCAAGACTCTCCGAATGATTTCAGTTCATAATGTGACATCGTTGTTCTGTTTTGTTTTCTGTGTCACTGGGCATATTACTCCCCGACCACAAATGGTTGCCGCAGCTTCAGACTAATACGAATTTAAAGTTAAGAATTTTATCTTTGGTACTGTATCGTAATGTGCTTCTATTTTTACTCCGGTGTAATGATCCGGTAGCACAAGGCTTTAAAGCTATTACCTTATGAATCCTATAGACAATTTGTGAATATGTACTCCGCTCTGTCTGAAAACAGAAAGTTGTCTTTTTCATGTTTAAAGGAGCATCTTCAACACATTTATTTTAGGGTTTTGCTGTAGCATCTTATACATTATATATATACCGATCAGCCATAACATTATGACCACCTGCCTAATATTGTGTAGGTCCCCCTTTTGCCACCAAAACAGCCCTGATCTGTCGAGGCATGGACTCCACTAGACCTCTGAAGGTGTGCTGTGGTATCTGGCATCAAGACGTCAGCAGCAGATCCTTTAAGTCCTGTAAGTTGCGAGGTGGGGCCTCCATGGATCGGACTTGTTTGTCCAGCACATCCCACAGATGCTCGATTGGATTGAGATCTGGGGAATTTGGAGGCCAAGTCAACACCTTGAACTCGTGATTCATCAGACCAGGCCACCTTCTTCCATTGCTCTGTGGTCCAGCTCTGATGCTCACGTGCTCATTGTAGGCGCTTTCGGCAGTAGACAGGGGTCAGCATGGGCACCCTGACTGGTCTGCGGCTACGCATCCCCATACGCAACAAACTGCGATGCACTGTGTTCTGACACCTTTCTATCAGAACCAGCATTCACTTTTTCAGCAATTTGAGCTACAGTAGCTCGTCTGTTGGATCGGACCACAAGGGCCAGCCTTCGCTCCCCACGTGCATCAATGAGCCTTGGCCGCCCATGACCCTGTCGCCGGTTCACCGCTTTTCCTTCCTTGGACCACTTTTGATAGGTACTGACCACTGCAGACCGGGAACACCCCACAAGAGCTGCAGTTTTGGAGATGCTCTGACCCAGTCGTCTAGCCATCACAATTTGGCCCTTGTCAGAGTCGCTCAGATCCTTACACTTGCCCATTTTTCCTGCTTCTAACACATCAACTTTGAGGACAAAATGTTCACTTGCTGCCTAATATATCCCACCCACTGACAGGTGTCATGATAACGAGATTATCAGTGTTATTCACTTCACCTGTCAGTGGTCATAATGTTATGGCTGATCTGTGTATATATATAATACAACTTTAGTATTGATATCGCCTTTTCAAGCTCAATTATAGTAAGTTTACAATAAAATAAATTAAACATGACAATAAACTAACTATAGTTCATTGGGCTAAGAAGGAAATAATTTTGAATTCTTCAGCTTGCAGGGAAAACATTTTCAGGGCCAATATAAAGTAGAAATTGAATTGTAATCAAGTAATTTTTATTTAATTTCTGCAGTGATGCAGATATCTTGCCATTATTTACTATGCAACTATATATCAGATAATAATACTCCTTCTTTATCTGATCAATGCATAAAAGAGTAGGGAGAGTTTTCTGCACTTTCGTGATTTCCTCCAACTAGAACAAGAAAAAGAAACTCAAACCCACTTGCTTTCTGATTTATTATATAGTTGCAAAACATCTGATCCTATGACTTTTAGTTGATCGCGTTTATTTTATTTTTATAAAATCAAGTATTACAACGTCTCCTTATGTATGTTTGTCAGTTTGTTTGATTGAGAGATTGGTTGTAATAAGCTGCTTTGTTGCAGTGAAGTGCATGTCCTTTTTTGTTTAGAGTTCTACTCTGCATAACACACTGCACACTAATCATCAAATCCCACAGAGTCAAGCATTCAGTTGTAACAGTCCAGCAGTGTATAACCCATTGATTAGGAGCTTTGTGGTGAAGGAAAAAGCTTTGCATTTTTTTTTAACAATATAGTAGCTATGGAATGCTTTCTGGTGAGAAACTGAAGCTCCCCACATGAAACATGGGTACAAAATGAGATCTATATAATTAATCTAGAAATCTTCACAAAACCAGAAAGTTGACATGACGTGTCCTTTCTATACAGTCATTAAAAGCTGTAAATTTGAAGTGTGCAAGAAATAATGTATTGTACATCAGGGCAAAAGAACATTGCTAAACTAGCAAGACCTGCATTTAACACAGCCCACCCACCAGCCACAATCCCAGTGTTAAATGACTGGTTTCCATTGGGCAGAACCAAAACGTCTATGGCAAAACAAGACACTGCCACTTGAATAGTAATTTATTGTGTTTTTTAGGTGAGTCAAAGTTGTGATTTAATGGAGTCCTAAAAGTTATTGAATTAATTAAAAAAAGTTTTTGAATCAAACTGACTGAAAATTATTTAAAATAGCTTTATACATTGCTAGCCATCTACAATGAATAATTAGTTGAATCAGAAATTACATTACATTAGTAAATCAGGTGCTATATAATATGGGACTGTGTTTAAGAATCAGTTTCTGTTCGTAACCTACCTATTTAATAAGGCATTAATTATTATGCCTTTTTATCATGTCTAAATCCTATATTTTTCAGTCATTCTCAGCAATAATGAAGTATTGATGAACATAAAAATAGTTGCCCAACATTTGTGTTTTCTATGTGAGATTTGACCCTGTTATTGTTTCAAAGCTCCCCTCGGCAACAGTATTCAATTATTATTGATGTAACGGGTCAATCACTGAATGCCACTTCATGGCATATTTACATGTTTAAGCCAATCTAATGTAAATAGTACTTTACTTAAGACTACTTGTATAACTTTAATGATCCTTTCACATTTCATTGAAAACCAATGTGCCCTATCAGTGTTTAATGTCGTGTCAGAAGCCACATTGAACTATTTACAGATCAGAACATAACAGGATACACATTTTTAATTTGACACTCCAAGGTAGGTCAGCCAGGTATTGATTTGATCTAAGCTTTAGAGCATATTTAGATATAGTGCACTCAAGGTGAAATATACAATTGTGAATGTGTTTCTTTTTCTTGCATAAATAAGCTCCTACTTTGTCACCTCAGTTCAGTCTTTTACCCCTTTCACAGACTTCTCCCCCACCTTTAAATAAGTGACTCTGAATGTGAATACACACAAGCGCCATGCTGTGTATCACATACATCACAGTCTGCCATATTGCCAAAGTGACTAAAATGCAGGCAAAAAATAGATGGAGGAAAAAAAAACACCCTTAGTGTTTCTGTTTCATTTCATAATGCCGTTTTTTATAGTTTCAGTCAGGCTTTTAACTGTCCATTTTGAAGAAAGGCAGAAATCTACCATGTGCTGTTTCTCGTCTGTATGTTTCCAACGATAAGGATTTAACCGCGAGGCAAATTTAGGTTTGCCGTCACCCTAATCAGAAATGCATCAGATTTATCTCTAGGCTTCCAAACAGAGTATTTCAAACAGTGAATTTAAATAAGCCACTTTTATATGTAATTAAATTGATATAATTGGTTCATTATGAGAGAGACGTTTTTTCCTCCCCTTTCAGTCCAGCTCCAATGATACCATGTGTGAGGAAATAAAAAGATGAAATTCCTCTTCTAGCAGAAACAATTTAAGATAAAAAAAATGTTATTTCCTTTCCTTTCTCCTCTACTCCCATGGTCCTCTTTTAATTAAATGTAAATGTGAATATCCACTGTCGATTGTTAATCTAGGTGCAAGAATGTGATGTCCATCTGTGTACTGCTGCCATCTTCAGGTTTTACTGAAGTACGTCGGTCTCAATTAGGGGAAATCCGTTTTTCTCGCTTCATCAAGATCATTAACATAGATTTTTGAAAAGCATAATGGCTTTATTGTGGATTTGTAAGATTTCCATGATTGAACCACACTTTCAGGACAAGTGTGCACATGCTAAATGTTTAATAAGCGGGTAAAGTAACCACCTCAGGTTTAATGTTAATTTAAGTTGGGCTTTCTTCTTAAGCATTGTAACTTTGTAAGCGGTTCATCAAACGCTGTAAAGGAACACTGTAACAGCTCCCAACATTTCCAATAGGAACATCCTTGGGCCCTTTTATAGGATTGACATGTTTTACCTATGCAGCTTTAATTGGTTGACTTTCAGCAATTGATGGCTTCTAATAAAACTCCAGTAACTGCATTCCTGTGCAACTGTAAGCATGTAATTGTAATTGTCTGAGAACATAATGTTACAGGACAGACTCTCAAGGAGATTCGGGCTTATGATGCGTCAAGTCTCCAAAGGCCTCTGAGAGAATATTAATTTAAAAGAGTGAACACGATGCCAGTTCAAAGTAGATTCTAACCCATCGCTGTCAATGTGCCAAAAGTGCTTAATGATACTTGAAATATAATACTTTCATGCTGTTTTCTTTGGCATAGTTCTAATGCTCCTTTGTTGAGCAGAGACTTGAAAATTATTTACATTTGTTTGGTGTATCTCCCCTTGTGCCTCTTTAAAGACAGTTTTGAACTAATTGCTTTTGAGATGATGTGTGCCATTAAATGTAATTGTTTCCTTGGTGGTGTTTGGTTTTTTCCAGCTGAAGCAGAGCGAAGCGAATGCAGACACCAAAGAGAAGCTCCCACTGCGCCTGCGCATCTTTGAGAAATTCCCCAACCGGCCACAGATGGTTAAGATCTCCAAGCTGCCCTCTGATTTCACTGTCCCTAGAATAAGGTAATGTGGAAAGTGTTGCCATCTGTCTGTCTGTCTGTCTGTCTAAACTCTTCAGTGGCCCCTGGTGTTTTCCTCTGTATTAGATGTCCTCCCTTGTTCAAATGTGAATGGTTCAATGGGCAGCGGTGTAGAGTAGTGGTTAGGGCTCTGGACTCTGGAGTGGAGGGTTGTGGGGTCAATCCCAGGTGGGGAACACTGCTGTAGGTTGAGCAAAGTACTTTACCTAGATTGCTCCAGTAAAAACCCAGCTTCTGGAGAAGGCCAAAGGGTACTCCAGAAGTGGACAACAACCACAATGCTGACAACATGGCAATCAAGTTAAAGTAGTTATTGTAAATAACGTAAAATGAATGGGTATGAAAATAAAAACTGCAGGTAGGTTACATAAGCAACTGTTTATATTTTTTCAAAGTTCCCTCGTGTTCTTGTGTTTTAAGGGAAAGCTTCATGAAGCAGTTCATTGATCGACAGCAGCAAGACACTAGCTGTCTGCTCCGGAGACTCCCCTCCGCTTCTTCTTCTTCCTGTGATCACTCAAAGAGGTCTGGAATAGAAGATAACAAGTATATTGATCAAAAGGTAACTTAACTTCCTGTGTCATTGTGCATTACCCCATGAACTCAATTTATGCATTTGCTTTTTTAAGCTGTTGGCTGTGTATTGTCATCTTTTTCTTATATATATATATTTTCAAGATGTCTGCCATCATTTATGCAGGGGGTTTAGTAGCTGTGAGTAGTCACGCAGATATATTGAATATATTGAATTCATTAGGTTTAAAACTTCTTAAAAATGTGGGCTATGCACAGTGCCTCCTACAAGCTGGACGAACTGGTCTGGAATCTTTTCCATTGTTGACCTTTGCTGGCAGGTCCCAGAAGGCCGTGCACACTGCCAGGTGATCACGGATCACCAGCTGGGGAAGATGTGGTTCTCCGCAGACGGACGACTGTTAGCTGTTCCTTCCTGTTGGCATGATAGATGGATTGTAGGCATTCTGGGCTTGCAGTGCAAGAAACAGAGGATGGTTAACTCTAGAGCAGCTTTGCTGGAAGTCAATGGGGGAAATCAGAAAATAATGTTATGCACGTTTGATTGCCGCATCACCCTATTTTTCTGAAAGATCCATACAGCAGAGTGTGAACAGTGCACGCGCGTTCCCTAAAGGGGAATCCTCACACGTGTGCAGTTCGCACTCTGCTGTAGCTGACACAGCAGTGCCAGGAATAAAATAATCATGTAAAATAATAGCGGCAGTTCTGGGTGGTGACACTTTTTATGACTACAAACAAATGGATCCTTCGGAAAAATAGGGTCATCGAACGTGCATAAAATGTAATTTTTTAAGGATTTTTGTGAGTTTTCAGATTTTCGCCATTGACTTCCAGCAAAGCAGTTTCAGAGTTAGCACCCCTGTGATGTCAGGGCATATTTTTCGATCTCTGATTTCTGGTACATAGAATGAGCTGGACATGAAAAGCTCACAGAATATGCTTCTACTTATAGAATAACCTGAGAAAATATGGGTTTTCGGTGGAGTTCCCCTTTAAAGTAGAGGGAATGCTGGGATGCAACATATTCACAGAAGAAAACACAATGAAAGATGATAAGATAATCTCACATGAGTAAATAAGCAGAGAAACCCAGAGGTATTGCTCCGTGCTCTTCCCACAAAGCAAAATTTGTTTATACCACTCCTGTGCTATAGTACCACATTGTATTTATTCATTTATAAAGCCACACATGGCTTGTACAACTGAACTTTTAAACTACATCCTTCATCAAACAGCCAGGGCTAATATATGAGCATTACAACACAAAGACAATGAATCTGACGGCTGACTAGGAAGAATAACAGCCTTACTTTCAGGCGTAAACTGAGACATTGTTAAAATCAACTTTGGATACATTAAATGCTATGCTCATATAATTATCCTGCACATGTTTTACTAAAGAAACCACCTGCATTTTCTTTCAGGGATATATTAGAACAGAAAAAACACAGCTAAATAAAAATTGTAAGATAAATAAACCTGTGAATTTCATACAGCCTTACACAAGGATTTTTAGTATGAAGTATGACAGATGTAAAGTCACTACCAGCTGAACTAGGAACACAAACTTAACAAGATCACCGCCTACTCAAATTTGATTTTCCCAATGCCAGCTCCTTGAGAAAATAGCTTTTTGCAGGTTCCTAAACAGGGATGTGTATTGATCTTTTGTAAAAGGAAACTCTATAAAGCCATCAACTACCTCAAAAACATGGCAAAAAATAAGTAGGTATTGATTATTTGCATTAAGTAGTTGTCTTCTTATTATTTTTCAGTGCTAACTGGTGCAATTTAGTGATGAATGACTGATGTTTGTTGCTATCATATGTGGATTAGTGCTTCTTTTTTATCTTCATTGTGCACTTGGTTGTAATTTTTGTTTAGAACTGCCTGCCCTATTTTTTAGTAGAAACAATTCATTGTCACTGTAATTTGATGGTTTGCTATGTGGTACATATTATAAATGTATACTTGGGTCTGTATATAAAAATACGATGTTTTTTGATGTACAGGTACTAAAACTTGATAATAGTACCTTCTGAGTTCTGAAAGTAGGATCAATTTCTATATATTTATTGATATTGCAACATAACACTTTTTCTTCCATCGGAATGTTATTTTAAAATGCATAATGTTTCCAAATGAAATCTTTCAACAGAACTATTTAAACAATTGTAGGCTTTTATACACTGAAATGTAAGCAGGGTACCTTTGATAACCAATTCTTATTGTTCTCCACCAGAAGTTATTATTGTTTAACAAAATGGATCAATTCTGTTTGAAACAGTCATTCCGCTTTTCCTTTACGGTCCCCAGACTAGTCGATAGATGTTTATAAAGTGGGTTCGGAGACAGACTTGTCATACCAGTTTTGTATATAATCTGCACTAGTTTTGGAATCTGGCCTAGACATTGGGGATAATACGCTCATCTCTTCTGAAAATAGAGCTGCCATGACATTTTGCCATCCGAAGAGCAGACCAGACAAGGGTAGGCTGAGGTTAATGCTACATGTGCCGCTCAGAGTAGTACCCTGAGATCCACAGTCTGGACAAATGGCTTTTAAATGACTAAACAGGTTTTTTTTACCCCTCATCCCACTGAGTGTTTAATGCTACAAAACTTGAGCTATTATCTCACAGCCAGATCTGGCAGATTGTTAAAGCGGACTCATGATAGCAGCCACTGATGAAATTAATTTTCCTTGTTGATGGTGCTGTAAAATGGAACGTTGTGCTTTTCTGGAGTACATTTTTTTATTGTTTAGTTTCACTGCAAAATAGCAAGTTCCACCACACAGTCTATCAATAAAGTATTAAATAAGTAGCACTAATAAAGTATTACATGCTGTAATAAGCATGCTGTACTATTTCCTCTCATTGTGTTTTTTGTTTGTTTGTTTGATATTACACAAAAATCTGCTGTTTACAATCACCTTTGTTTAGTCATTAGTTCTGTATGTTCATTTTTCAAATATACTCTATCCTTGCAATATTTCTTTTGTGTGTGTAAAATCATTCTATAACGGGTGGTGTTTTTTGTGTGTGTGTAGTTAAACTACAGATGTATTTACTGCAAATGTAAAACCTGACCTATTATAATCACAGTCTTTCTTTGAAAGGATCTAAGCAATCAGATGCAGTGTCTCACCATTACAGGATGAATTATTTAATTATCTTGTTTATCTTTGAACATTTTGAGCTCTTAAATATGTTTTTAAATCCATCATTTTAATTTAAATAATCATTTTGCTCTCGTTTAAGTGTTATTCAGCAGCCAAAGAAATTAGATTAAATTAAATTATTTCATTTTCACAGTTACGAAGGTCAGTGTCCAGTATTCGTGCTCGGAATCTCTTGGAAAAGGAAACTACAATCAATAAAATCCTCCGGTAAGATCAATCTTCTCTGCAGCCCCTGGACAGATCTGGTTGTCTGCGTCAAATCTGTAGAATAGAAGTACTAGTTGATAGAAGGAGCAAAGATTCTATTTGTTTGACACCACTTGAGACTAAATCCCACTTTCCTTAAATGCTATTACATTTATTTGGTCAATCAGGACTTCTTCTTTGTGCACTTAATGTGCAATTGCCTTAGGACAGACCAAGCACAGATCCTGGCTTTAATAAAGCAATATTATTGCCTCTGTATTTTACAGTTTGTAAAATGAACCTGTTGAAAGAAAAAAACAATATGCAGGTTCTAATTTAAACATTAAAAACAGCATACAGTATGGTGTGTTATCTAAAACGTTCAGTTGTTTGAAATTAAAACAAATGAGAAAAAGATGATAACATTTGCCTGGCAGTATTTTATTTTTTTACAGCTAAACTAGGAACTGACGTCAGCCGAGATAATAGCATTTTTTTCTCCAGGCAAGTAACACTGTGTTTATCTGGGTGAAGGAACAAAATGAATAATAATTAAATTCTGGCAGAGCTGCATGGAAATTAGCCTATTTAGGGTACATTAGACTGAACATCGCACTCATTGCGATGAGGAGTTCCGGAGTTGAATTAAACAGTGTACCCTGAGCATCAGCAGGGCCCTGCAGCCCTGAGGATGGTACATGTGTTTATACTGTGTGCGATCCTCTGGTTTATCGGTCTCCCCACCTGCCAAAACTGTGAGGCGACTCTGTCTGGCCTCCTGTCTGTACAGGAAGCATTTCACCGCGCAAAGTGCTTATAAACAAAAGTGACATTTATTCATAAAGCCCACATAATAATTAGCCGTGTTGCGGTACATGACTTGGCAATTAATAAAAAGAAAGGAGCCTTAAGCGGTGGCATAACTGATTAAATAATTATTTGTATGCAAGCGGGCTTAGATTTATAGCCTGTTTCTATGCTGAACCTCTAAGTGCTGTAATAAATAATGCATTTTTATCCCTGCTACTCATGAAGCTTCTCTGGCATATCTAATGGGCCTCATGGGGACATTAGGGGAGCATGCTGCTGTTGCCAGTCACGGGCCCACTAAGGGTGTTAATGGCTGACTGAGTAAGAAATATAGATTATGAAGTGCCTTCCTGAATTAGCACCGAAATATTAAGCTGCGCGGGGCGTCACCAGCGACACCAGATGTTTCGCTCGTGCGTGCTCTGCAAGTTGGGACCACAGGTGTCCGTGCATTCGAGAAGGAGCATTGAATTACATGTGTCAGAATGCATACCGCTTTAGAAATAGCACAGACAAAACAGATACATAGGTGATCACACTTTGGAGTGTCGTTCATGGTAATGCATAGGTGGTGTGACTTTGGGAGGTGTCTGCCTTTCAGAGCCTGTACTCGGCAGCGGATGCTCAGTGGGTCGTTCGAGGGCCAGCCCGCCAAGGAGCGCTCCATCCTCAGCGTGCAGCATCACATCCGCCAGGAACGCAGGTACCTCGTAATCTTATTTCCACAGGCCATATATATATATATATATACAGTACTGTACAAAAGTTTTAGGCAGGTGTGAAAAAATGCTGTAAAGTAAGAATGCTTTCAAAAATTGACATGTCAATAATTATATTTATCAATTAACTAAATGCAAAGTGAGTGAACAAAAGAAAAATCTACATCAAATCAATATTTGTTGTGACCACCCTTTGCCTTCAAAACAGCATCAATTCTTCTAGGTACACTTGCACACAGTTTTAGAAGGAACTCAGCAGGTAGGTTGGCCCAAACATCTTGGAGAACTAACCACAGTTCTTCTGTGGATTTAGGCAGCCTCAGTTGCTTCTCTCTCTTCATGTAATCCCAGACAGACTCGATGATGTTGAGATCAGGGCTCTGTGGAGGACATACCATCACTTCCAGGACTCCTTGTTCTTCTTTCCACTGAAGATAGTTCTTAATGACTGTTGCTGTATGTTTGGGGTCGTTGTCATGCTGCAGAATAAATTTGGAGCCAATCAGATGCCTCCCTGAAGGTATCGCATGATGGATAAGTATCTGCCTGTACTTCTCAGCATGGAGGAGACCATTCATTCTGACCAAATCCCCAACTCCATTTGCAGAAATGCAGCCCCAAACTTGCAAGGAACCTCCACCATGCTTCACTGTTGCCTGCAGACACTCATTCGTGTACCGCTCTCCAGCCCTTCCGTGAACAGACTGCCTTCTGCTGCAGCCAAATATTTCACATTTTGACTCATCATTCCAGAGCACCTGCTGCCATTTTTCTGCACCCCAGTTCCTGTGTTTTCATGCATAGTTGAGTCGCTTGGCCTTGTTGCCACATCTGAGGTATGGCTTTTTTGCCACAAGTCTTCCACGAAGGCCACTTCTGACCAGACTTCTCTGGACAGTAGATGGGTGTACCAGGGTCCCACTGTTTTCTGCCAATTCTGAGCTGATGGCACTGCTGGACATCTTCTGATTGTGAAGGGAAGTAAGCATGATGTGTATCTGCTGCAGTAAGTTTCCTTGGTTGACCACTGTGTCTGTGGTCTTCGACGTTGCCTGTTTCTTTGTGCTTCTTCAAAAGAGCTTGGACAGCACATCTGGAAACTCCTGTCTGCCTTGAAGTTTCTGCCTGGGAGAGACCTTGCTGATGCAGTATAACTACCTTGTGTCTTGTTGCTGTGCTCAGTCTTGCCATGGTGTCTGACTTTTGACAGTAAACTGTCTTCAGCAGCCTCACCTTGTTAGCTGAGTTTGGCTGTTCCTCACCCAGTTTTATTCCTCCTACACAGCTGTTTCTGTTTCAGTTAATGATTGTGTTTCAACCTACATATTGAATTGATGATCATTAGCACCTGTTTGGTATAATTGTTTAATCATACACCTGACTGTATGCCTACAAAATCCCTGACTTTGTGCAAGTGTACCTAGAAGAATTGATGCTGTTTTGAAGGCAAAGGGTGGATTTGTTTTAGATTTTTCTTCTGTTCACTCACTTTGCATTTTGCTAATTGATAAATGTAATCTATTAACATGTTTATTTTTGAAAGCATTCTTACTTCACTGCACAGTACTGTGTGTGTGTATATATATATATATATATATATATATATATATATATATGCCAAATATTACAAATCACTGATCAATACAAGTTCATGCAAAAAACACAAATGAAAATAACTATTAAACATATCAGGAAATTATTAAATTAATGTAAATAAAGAAAATGATTAGTGATTGTTAAAGCTGTACAAGTTCAAGGATAGTGCAGACTTTTATTAGATTAGAGGGAGCTGTGATTCTGTACTGATGCATTGGTTGTATTAAACGTTAAACCCTTCAGAATCAAAACATCAAAACAGCATAAGAAATCTAATAAGCATTGAACTACTACTGTGGAAAATTGCTGTTTTGTTGCTCTTGATGCCTCTGGCATGAACTTTAGAATTGTATTAACTGTATAACACAGGCCCACAACAATGATCTATGCCAGGTACAAAACTGTATACAACTTTATCTACTACTGAAGTTATTTCTTTCTAGGTAAGCTACCCCTATTCCTAACCTTAGGTCATTTATTAATTCAGTTTTAGACTAACTGAAACTCAAACAAAGATTAAGGTTACACATGTAACCTAGACATTCATAATTGTTTGGGTTGTGTGTCATATTGGTATTCTGACTAATAGACCTTATTAGCTTAATAGTCTTGTTAGATACAGCCACAAACCCAATCCTAGCCAATAACAAAATATGAAGTTTACCCAATCTGCCACTCATTTTCCCAATAGAAATATAACCTTATCACTAATGGAAGTATACGTTTTCTGGGTAAAGTTACCCTATCACTTGCTGCTGCAGCACTACATTTTAAACCGTAGTAACAGATGATACCTGAAAAACTTCAAACAGGTAATTCTATTACCGTTTATATAGGATATTGTGAGTTTCTGTCTCAGTAGGATCTTCAAACTGTCTTTATTTAGATCAGCTGACCCCATTTTATCCTGTATGTCCTCTCTGAATCGGACCATCCAAAGCCTAACTCTTCTGTTGCTCTAGGTCCCTGAGACATGGCTCAAACAGCCAGAGAATCAGCAGAGGAAAATCCCTGGAAACACTGACGCAGGACGTAAGTTGAGATATTATTAATTTGACTTGCTCTTTTCAGACACTTCACCACTTCAGAGAGCCAATACTGATTAATTGTGTTTTGATACAGCTGAGAAATGTTTAACTGTTCCCTTTACCAGAATGTTTATATATATATATATATTATATATATATAATGATGATGATTATATATTTTTTCTCACATTATGCATATACAGTAATCCCTCGAGATATGCAAATTTGAGTTATGCAAATATTGCATTTTATAAACGGACATCCAAGCAAGACAATCAATTTCGAAATGTGTGCGAAATTCCTGTATATATGGGACCAAGCATCTTTTCTCAGCGTTTACAAAAGTCCATTCCAGATCACAGGTTGCTGCCAAGAGATTATTTTACTAATAATCTCTTCCTTGTAATAACTCTAAAATTAAATCAGAATTATGCTTACTGGGCAAACCTTCATCTCAATTTGTTTTATTTCAAATAAATAAATAAATAATAAAAAATAATGCAAAGAGTTGATTAAATAAGTTGATGTATGACTAATAGAATTGTACAACATAGAAAAATACAAATTTATGGTAGTCACAAATGCATGACCAAGAATTTAAATTGATTTTAAATGAATTCAAAAATCAAATGTATTTCTCTTATTGTCAGAAATGTATTACTCTATACATCATAAATATAATTATAAATGTTAGATCATTTGAGAGCATTCCAGAGCAGTCAGGGTGGCCTGGAAGCAGGGATAGTTTTTAGTGATTAAGATTGTCTTTGATCCCAACTGAATCTTGAACTGAACAGAATGTTTTAAGCGTTTTTTTTTAAATTTTATAGTGCTTTATATCTGTCAATTGAATAAATATTCACAGAATATGATGTTGTAACTGTATAAATAATGTATTGACTGGAAAACCTTTAATTTTGTTACCTTAAGTGTAATACAGGTGTATAAAATATGGTGTCTGAGTTACACATATCGTCACATTTCTATCATTTGCTATATGATGATGCTCCCAGAGTCGTGTGATTCTTGCCTAGGCAAAGTTTTCCAGCAACGCAACTCTTATGTATCTCAAGGGATGACCGTACTGTGACTTGATGTCATAGGTTAGCAGATATTCAGAATCCTGTTTTATTTTCAGCACACCAGCACTGTGAGGTACCGCAACGCGCAGAGAGAGGACAGCGAGATCAAAATGATCCAGGAGAAGAAAGAGCAGGCTGAAATGAAACGGTGTGCCCAGTTTGTCATCCACTTGTACCAAACCGTTCAGAGACCTCAGCTCAGCCCTTTACCTTCCCCCGACCTGAATCAAATATTGTATTTGTTTATCATGTGCCGCCAGCCTGTGCAGTGATTCACTCATGTTTCTCTGCCTCGCTGAAAGTCCTCATGGGGGGCTCATTTATCATCGCAGTGTGGGAAATCAGTCAATCAGTCAAATCAATCATTGCTCGTGTTCCTGTCCGCTGACTGAAACTGTGAAACTCTGTTCTGATAGCTTTAAAATGGTGCTTCTGATAGCTTTAGGACTAACCTCATGTAGATACAGCTGTAATTCACTGACAGGCGGTCATTAGTGGGTCCTGCTGCAAAGGAGGCATAAATTCAGAACAGCTGTCTTTTTCTTTTTTACTTCGCAACCAAACTGCCTTTTTTCCCTGATTAAGTTCATGTGAATATTGTTGACTTTTTATTCATATATTTTGATGTTATTTCTTTCAAGAAAAGTCCAGGAAGAAGAACTGCGAGAAAACCACCCTTACTTCGACAAGCCCCTGTTCATAGTTGGACGAGAACATCGCTTTAGAAACTTCTGCAGAGTGATAGTGCGAGCCCGCTTTAACGCGTAAGTTTCTGCAAAGCACTTTTTTCTTCTCGTTGTCGGTGTTGAGAAAACAGAACTGAAATTTCAAAGCAAATAAAATTCTCGGCACTGCTGTTTATTTTTAGTTTGCTCTTGAGTAAGATTGCAGAACTCAGCTACTGACAGCATGAGATCAAATGAATAGGTAATAAAGAGTATAGCAGAGGAGTTTTAGATTCCCTCAAACTTCTGCTAACGTTATATCATGGATATTGCATTGGTAGTTTGGTATATTCTTGTCTTGTCTATGTGTATTGTTCCACTGTGCAAATTTTAAGCTTTTTTAAACTAAATTATAGTCCCATCTTTTCTTCTTATCAGAAGATGAGATGTAGAGACAAATATGCAGAATTGTTTGTCAAGAAAATGTCATAGGGAATGCATTTGAATTGTTTTAATTTACCAAATAGAAGAGTCATTGTTTGTGTGTTGTTTTTACATCAAATATTAAACTGGGCTATTGTGTCGTTCACAGTTTCTTTTTCATTTTTATTATTATTATATGTTTTATTATATATTTTGTTCAGCTCAAAGACAGATCCAATTACAGGGGCAGTGAAGAACACCAAGTACCATCAGCTCTAGTAAGTTCCAGAAACTGCTGCAATGTATTATTTCTGAAGGCTTGTGTTTTGTCCATTTTGTATCCAAGTGGCAAGTCCTGAGTATATTTTTGGAAATGATACGAGTAGATTATGCAGTATTTATAAGTATTTATTATAAATCAAGTAGGAAGTCGCATTTAATTGAATATATTTTATTCATGTAATATTGGAATGACAGGCACTTCTTATAAAGTGTTACCCTCTAGTTTAAGTAGTATCACTAAGGTAGCTTAGCGCTCATATGTGGAATGCATATAAACTCTGTGTAAAAGGTAGGATTCTTTAAACGTAAGGATTCACTTAAAATAAGATCTTTCACTTGTTTTTTAAATGGCACCTCGAAATAATTAATGTGGGACTTGCAATAAAAAGTGCAGTATCTGAAATATATTGCATCAAAGGAATCCTAGGAATCCTTACATTAAGCTGCGTGGTCAAAAGCAGCTAGTTTGGGAATTGCTCAGAACTGATGTAAAGGTTGAGGCAGAATTCTCAACTTATCGGTTTCACAAAATAGAAGAAAATTAGGCTGGAGTTATATAAAGAAGCTCATTAAGTCAAAATTAATTAAAACGTAACCTGACCTAGTTTATGCTTTTAATTTGCTAGCTAGGCATGCTTTACAAAACCCAAATTAATTTGTTTTAAGCTTCTCTGACGTTCGTCTTTTTCTCTCCGTGTGTGATTGGTTTGCAGTGATCTCTTTGGCTTGGTCACGTACCTGGACTGGGTGATGATAGTGGTGACTATCTGCTCCTGTATCTCCATGATGTTTGAGTCTCCCTTCACAAGAGTAATGCATGTCCCCACCTTACAGGTAATATGTCATTTAGTGACAGTTTCAGCACTGCCCTACTGTACTGGTGTTTAGCGTGTCTTGATAAAGGTGTAATTGCAAAGTGGATTTCAAAAGACTATATATTTTTTCATATTCCACACTTTTTTCCATTTCCTGCAGATTTATAATGCAATTTTATTATTATTATTATTTTAATAAATGAGAACAATATTAATGAGTCTTTCTTTTTCCCCGCAGATCGCAGAATACGTGTTTGTCATTTTTATGAGCATTGAACTCAATCTCAAGATCATGGCTGATGGGCTGTTCTTCACACCGACGGCAGTCATCAGAGACTTCGGTGGAGTCATGGACATATTTATCTACTTAGTAAGAATGACTTTAAGTCCAATGTAATTAATCTACCATTAACATCCATTTTTTGTCATTATTCTTATGTTACATGTATTGGATTTACTTGAAATGTCATGTGCATGATTACAATGGAATTAAATCACATGATTCTGCCCATTGGTTTTTGCTCCACTGGAAAAATGAAGTTGCTTCTGCTTTGTCTGAATTGAAAAGACCAGAGCTTGACATTTCCACTGCTCTTTGCCTGTCTCCCCAGGTGAGTCTCATCTTCCTGTGTTGGTTGCCCGCAAATGTCCCCCCGGACTCCGGAGCCCAGCTGCTGATGATGTTACGCTGTCTGCGGCCGCTGCGGATCTTCAAGCTGGTGCCCCAGATGAGGAAGGTGGTGCGGGAACTCTTCAGCGGGTTCAAGGAGATCTTCCTGGTGCGTGAGAGGAGAGGGGTGTAGCTCCTCTACCTAACTTTGATAACATAGCCAGCTTCATCAATATGTTTTACTTCAGGAGCCCCATGCGTATGGATGTGTGTTTTATTTTGCGAATAATTTTTCTCTGTTTAGGTTTCTATCCTTCTGCTGACCTTAATGCTCGTCTTTGCAAGCTTTGGCGTTCAGCTGTTTGCTGGGAAACTTGCTAAGTGCAATGATCCGCACATCGAGAAGCGGGTGAGAACAGCTTTGTTTTACTTTATTTTAAAGGCCATTCGGGACAAACGTAAAGTTATGTGGCAGACACAAAATATGTGCTTTTTTGGTCCAAAGGGGCTTTTTCAATGTCAATTTTGTACCTGTTACAGATCGACTGTCACGGTATATTCCGGATAAATGTGAGCGTTTCCAAAAACTTAAATCTGAAATTACGTCCTGGAGAAAAGAAACCTGGATTTTGGGTGCCACGTGTATGGTAGGTATTTTTTATTGTTGTCTGCTTGTTTGTTGTTGTCGTTTTTTAATTAGTTTTTATTGTTATACATAGTTTTGTCTCAACAACAACTACTAAGCCATTTTTCTTCAATGGCCATTACACTAATTTGGGTGATTTGGGGGGTTAACTGTGCAATATAAATGATTCAGGTTAAATTTGGAATTAATTAAAAGCATGAAAGGGAGTATAAATCACAGCTCTCAAATTGCTAATGGAAGGTCACCTGGAGAGAAATGCTCTTGCATCAACAGTGAGTGACACAATGCTGAATTAAATGTGGGATCCCTCACAGGTTTTATGCAGACAGTAAAATCCTCTTTGAAAGACTGCCATCACTTATGTCTCGTTTTATGACAGCTTTTGACAGACTGATGGATACTTTTTTCAAATAAAAGGCTTTTTGATGTTTTTTAATCTTTAGGAGAGCTCAGCTGTTAATTTGTTCATAATACAATGACTGTGTCCCTGTACACTGATGCAATCCTGGGCAGGACAAATTAAATAAAAAATAGGTCAAGATAAATAACAGCATGAAATTGAGCTGTTGCTGCAGAATATAAACAACACCAAATAATTAAATCAATGTCTTCTACAGTGTTTGACAGCAACACAGAAGTCTGACTCAAGTTAGTCTGTTTCTCTTCCTTTGTGAGACTGAAGGGAATAAAATGTTACAAAACATTATTGGGAATGAATGTTAGAAATGGAGAAAGAATGTAACTGAAAAAACGTATGGATTTGTATCCTGTCAGAGTCTGTCCCATCATCCCATCATCATCTCCAGATATATAGTCTTTATCAGACAGGTCTTTATCTTGGTCTTTTTTTTCCCTTAGGGCAAATCCAAGGAATTTTAACTTTGACAATGTGGGCAATGCCATGCTTGCGTTGTTTGAAGTGCTGTCCTTGAAAGGTTGGGTGGAGGTCAGGGATGTCATAATACATCGCGTGGGACCGGTAATTAAGAATGCTCTCTTAGAAACAAATTAATTTCAGTCATTAAATACACCATCTTAATCCATATGTTGTACAGAAAATGGTGACTAACCACTGTATGTTTTATATATTTATAATGCAGATCCATGGCATCTATATCCATGTGTTTGTGTTTCTCGGCTGTATGATTGGACTGACCCTTTTCGTTGGTGTGGTTATTGCTAATTTCAATGAAAACAAGGTAAGTCCTTGCACTAACTCATTACAGTTCCAACAAGACTAATTTACTATCACTCACTACTGCAATCAGACTAAATCCAGGTCTGAAAGCCATGTCATACTCACACACACTAAAGGAACTGAATCTTTTTAGCAGAAGAGGTCACTATTGTGTACATGGGGACCTGATTAAAGTATTAATCATTCTGAAAGGAACTGACCAGTTCATACATCTTAAAGCTCAGTAATACAAGGACTAGGTGACACAGCAGAAACTAGATTTAAGTTAATTGAAACCAGATAACAAGAGAAACGTTTTCACACAGGGAATTATGGGAATCGGGAGCAAACTCTTTAGTCACATAGCTGAAACGACAGATAACTTTCAAGATCAACCTTAATGGGATTCCTTGAACATTAAGCTACTAGCAACCAAACAAGCAAGCTGGGATGAATGGTATTTTGTTAACTTACTTCTGTTCTTACTGACATTGTGCACAAACAGCCAGGTAGTATGGCCTTCCTGCTAGAAAATAAACAAAATAAACCCTCTACTTTTGAAATATGAATCACTAGGAGTCAATTTGTAGCCATTTGCACTCCGCTCACCTCAGATCAAGACTCATGGGAGATGCTATAATGAAAATCACACATTTGTAATCAATAAAGATACCTATTACTCAAATGCCCTCTGAGGATTTGGTGTCTTTAAAGAAAGTACACTAATGTAGGGAGCTGGCAGTTGGCACTGGGAACAGTACAACAATACTTCACCAATAGGCCTGGGTGCCTGTTACACCAGCCATTGGGGTTTCCCTGCTCCTTGGACACACTTCCAAGCTCTTACACATTACAGTATTACCAGCTGCTGTATCTTCTCCAGCTCTGCCTGAGGTTGAGCACTGTGGCCAAGCCTTGTCCCCATCTCGCTCTCTCTAGGGAACAGCCTTACTCACTGTCGATCAGAGGAGATGGGAAGACCTGAAGAGCAGGCTGAAGATCGCTCAGCCCCTCCACCTCCCGCCACGCCCAGGTCAGTTTGGTAGGGCTTTTCATTAGTAAGTCCAGTGCATGTCTGTGGCGGCATTGGATGTGAATATTTATTTATGCGTGTTTTCTCCCAAGGTTTTATTTTCCCTAAATTCGTCTGTGTGGGAGGACTAATTTTGTATTATTTTTTATTATTCTCAGCATATTTAACATATGCAGAATTAGAGTCTTGGGGGCTGTATTCACTAAACATTTACCACCACAGTAAGTTTGCACCTGTTCCTTCCCTAAAAACAAATGAAGTTGTGAAGTGTCACACAAATCTTCCAGGATGCTGATTTCAAAGTCCCTGCTGGCAGTTTATGTAATTGTAACACAGGGAGTTCTTATGCTTTTTCCAAAGAAAGCACAGTGAATTTTGCATAATGTAGATTTGTTAAATATCAATCCATCAAGGTTACATAATACATCTCTTATATATTCTAACTAAAATTAAAGGAAGAGTTCTTTTGATCAGTTGTACAGGTCCATAAGTATGCCACCACGATACTAGATCCCATCACTGGCATCCCTTATATATAGTACAAGTAAGATTCATGTGACATATTTCAATGAATTGATATATTATGATTAATTGCTTAACAACTATAGATGCTGCTGAGTTTTTCAACTGGGTCTGGACTAATTAGCAATCCACTCACATTCACTTGTGCAGGAGAGGAGGGTCAGAGCTATTACAGGAAAACGAATTGTGCAGCGTTCATTTTAAACCTAATCAGACAGGACCATATTTCAAAATGATTTGCCATCAATTAGGATTGTTCAGAATGACACAAATTGACTACAATTACTATAAAACATATTTTTCATGCTATTCTCTTTTTCTTTTTAAATGCATGTATACTGGTACATTTTCTTAAAATACATAAAAATGTTTCACTCCATTTTGCTGAAAATATTAGCATTCTTTGTGTGCCTCCTTCTATTAATGGCATTCAATCTGTAGCCCACTGCGTTCCCAGAAGGCACTTTACTTCAGTACCGTTTTGATTCAGCAGAGGCTTCATTGTGAAGCACTTTAGAAGCCTTTCATGTGATGAAAAACATTATAAATGTAAGTTTATGGTGAGAAGAGGCAAAGTTATGTCACTGGAACTGGATACACTGCCAAGAGTTCAATGGAGGTGATTTTTTTCTTTTTCTTTTTTAATGACTGCACACTGAGATGGGAGAGAGATGCTTGGAGGCTCACGCACCTAACATAACCCGTTTTGACAAGGCCGCAAAAATACTCTGTGATAAATAATTTTCCCCCAAAGAAACACCTCTCAGACGGTTCGTTATAGATGGGATGTGTTTATAGCTTTGAATACACAGCTCAAATAGAAAAGTAACTTTCAGATGGGTGCAGTATCATAGTCCCCAAAGGCTAATGAGATGTAAGACATGTAATGTTCTCACTATCTGTAACAATGTATTTTCTTGCTGTTGTTTTTCTTTTGTGTTTATTTGATTTACTTGGTTGTTGCTCTTTTTGTGTCTTTCGATTAAAGAACTGGGAGGGTAAATGTACCCTGCACTCTGTACCTACAGCCCATGCATGCCTTCAGTCATGAGCCAGTCATGACTAATTTAATTCTTATATTAAATAGTATCTTCTCTCTTATCTAAACCCTCTTTGGTGTCAATTATCACGAGTTACAGAAACCAAAAGGATCGTAATTACCATCAAATCTATATAAGACAGGCAACAAAACAGAAAAGGGAGTTAATTAAATGCTACCTTGAGTCACAGCAGTGTCCCCAACTCTTTCCGTGGCAAGGGCAACTGCCTGTTTGGAGAAGTCTACCAGGTATTGTTCGAAGGGCTTCAGACGCTGTTAGCCTCTACAGTCACTCAGCCATTAAATGCAGTCAGACCCTCCCTGACAGCTGAAACCCATTGAAGATGAGCCCCAAGCCGCTGCCCGTCAATTTCAGGGTCATTCGGAGGCAGCTCTGAGGACTCCTTGGCGGGACAGACATCACACTTTTTGACATATTTCCCTTCGCCTCCTGGGGAGTTGGGGGCATCGGCAGGTCAGGAAGGGGCAGCCCAGGGTCCCACAATTCACTTCTGCGTGACTGGACGGCCCTGGCTTAGCCTCCTGGCAGAATCATTATTGACATACACACGCGTTTTATCGACATGTACGATGTGAGTGTCAGCTCGCTCGTCTCAAAGGCCGTGCACACGCTTAATGACGAATAATGAGTCTGCCTGCCATGTTCTATAAAAATGTGAATTGTATGTGTGGGGGAGAGGCAACACTTTGTACAAGGGTAGACATTGGTAGGACTAAAACACTTTGAAGGTCATAATGGAGGTGTTTCCATGCTATTATTCTTAAGGACATTTAAAGTTTAAAGCTTAAAGTACCAGAAGCATATGTAGCACCTAATCTCTGATCACATAATTGTTGGGGGGCAATGAATGTGTAAAGTACATCCATTAAATATTTGTTTAACATAGTTCACTTTTTTCAGTGCAGTTATGTTTTAATAGGTTGGATAATAAAGCTTTTTATAGGCATATATCTTGGGTAAAGAAGAATAATCTATTTTTTTACTGACTACTTTGAATGCTTGATTTACTTTTACTTATTTTCTTGCTTTGTTTGGGACTTCTGCTGTACATTAAAGAAATGTTCTTAGTACACCTATTTAAGACCACTTTGAAAATGTTATTCCTCCTGTTCTTGTTTTGCTTTAAAAGCTGCTTTTAAAGTGCTTATTTTTATGAGTTTCAGCTTCAAACTTCTCAGACCTCTCTGTACTGGCTTTCAAAGAGATGAGGATTCACACAGAGTGTTTCCTTTCCAGTCGTAGCTTTATCATTTCAAAAGGTGATTTTTGCACTTTATGTATAATTTGTCTTAGTGTGACATTAGCCTACAAGTATGAGGTGAATTGTTAACATTTGAATTTTGTGCATAATTTGTTCTACTCCACATGCAATGTCTCCAAAATGAGGAAGAGAGAGTTTATCACAGAAACAACACACCATGGCCAACACCTAATTTAGTTCACTGACCTTAACTTTAACATACTTCACAGACAGCACCTTAAACTGCCAAGGATATTTAGTTTATTTTATACGCATATATATGTGTGTGTGTGTATGTGTATATGTGTGTGTGTATATATATATATATATATACACCGATCAGCCATAACATTATGACCACCTGCCTAATATTGTGTAGGTCCCTCTTTTGCCGCCAAAACAGCCCTGACCCGTCAAGGCCTGGACTCCACTAGACCTCTGAAGGTGTGCTGTGGTATCTGGCACCAAGACGTTAGCAGCAGATCCTTTAAGTCCTGTAAGTTGCAAGGTGGGGCCTCCATGGAACGGACTTGTTTGTCCAGCACATCCCACAGATGCTCGATTGGATTGAGATCTGGGGAATTTGGAGGCCAAGTCAACACCTTGAACTCGTGATTCACCAGACCAGGCCACCTTCTTCCATTGCTCTGTGGTCCAGCTCTGATGCTCACGTGCCCATTGTAGGTGCTTTCGGCAGTGGACAGGGGTCAGCATGGGCACCCTGACTGGTCTGCAGCTACGCAGCCCCATACGCAACAAACTGCGATGCACTGTGTGTTCTGACACCTTTCTATCAGAACCAGCATTCACTTTTTCAGCAATTTGTGCTACAGTAGCTCGTCTGTTAGATCGGACCACACGGGCCAGCCTTTGCTCCCCACGTGCATCAGTGAGCCTTGGCCGCCCATGACCCTGTCGCCGGTTCACCGCCTTTCCTTCCTTGGACCACTTTTGATAGGTACTGACCACTGCAAGAGCTGCAGTTTTGGAGATGCTCTGACCCAGTCGTCTAGCCATCACAATTTGGCCCTTGTCAGAGTCGCTCAGATCCTTACACTTGCCCATTTTTCCTGCTTCTAACACATCAACTTTGAGGACAAAATGTTCACTTGCTGCCTAATATTTCCCACCCACTGACAGGTGTCATGATAACGAGATTATCAGTGTTATTCACTTCACCTGTCAGTGGTCATAATGTTATGGCTGATCAGTGTATATATATATATATAACTTTTATTTCTGGTTTAATTCATATGCAGCCTTAAGGTTTGATTTCACCATAGTGTCTGGTGCTTTTCACAACATGTAGTGTGACAGTGACCATGCCTGAGAAAACTAGGGTGTGCATAGAAGGAAGTGCAAATTCAATGCAAAATTCCCTGTTGTGTTGAGAGAGCGTGAAATGTACATTGAAATGTGCCCCTGGTGAGAGTGGTGTTCTCAGTGATTCGCCATCTCCTGCAGCTCCTATCCCCTCAGTGCTGCTGTCTGACTGCGTACTGTATACACTCACCTAAAGGATTATTAGGAACACCTGTTCAATTTCTCATGAATGCAATTATCTAACCAACCAATCACATGGCAGTTGCTTCAATGCATTTAGGGGTGTGGTCCTGGTCAAGACAATCTCCTGAACTCCAAACTGAATGTCTGAATGGGAAAGAAAGGTGATTTAAGCAATTTTGAGCGTGGCATGGTTGTTGGTGCCAGACGGGCCGGTCTGAGTATTTCACAAAGTGAAAAATCTCTGTTACTGATTACAAAGTCTTAATTCTGTCTGCATTTCCGGAAGAGGTTTATTATCTCCTGTTTCCTCACAAAGCATTACTGCTTATATTTCTCCAAGCGCTCTTTCAAATCAGTCTTTATGGGATTAGAGTTTCTGTCCTGCTGTATGTGATCGGCACTCCACTGCTTCTTCTGTCCTTCTGACATCAACCGCCGTTTCTCGTTGCAGATAACGATGGCTTCCGCGCTAAGATGTACGATATCACTCAGCACCCGTTCTTCAAAAGGACCATTGCAGTGCTGGTGCTGGCCCAGTCCGTCCTGCTCTCGGTGAAGGTATGATATACTGCCCATAGCACCGTTCCAGGGTGATGGATAACTGGTTTGAAAATACATGGCTTCCCCTAATGCTTATGAGCAAAAGCAGGTGAAATTGTCATTGGTATAATGTGCAAACCCTTCGCTCTCCCCAGGTCATCTTTTTGATGAGCATGTTTCTGTTCCACATGTTTTGCTCTACTCTGCATCCTGTGGAGCCTCAGGAATAATTTTATATATATAATAATCATCTTTTTTATTTTCCAGATATGTTTTTGTCTTTGTAGAACACTTATAGAAGATTTGCTTTCAATTGAGACCTTGGTTTAGCCAGACAGTTTATGATATACAGTATTAGAGTTTCACATAAAATTATATATTTTGCTGCTTGATGTGCACAGAACAAAAACAAAAACAAAGTTTTTAAAAAGGCCATTTCTTCACATTTATGGTCAATTAAAGTTCTAACAGTATATTGACATTGGCCCAAAAGAAGTCTCAATCTTTATTTCCCGCATGAAGGTGAAATTATGCAATAAGATAATAAGGAGTAAACCATCATAAATATGTAAGGTTTTAATTTGCTAATGTAATTAGTTGTTTGATTATTTCTTAGTTTTCCTGTACTTTAATTTTCGGAGACAATACTTTTCTGTTTCAGTGGGATGAGGCCGACCCAGTGACTGTTCCCCTGGCAACAATGTCTGTAGTGTTCACCTTCATTTTTGTTCTGGAGGTAAGAATCATGTTTGGGGTCTGTTGTGAATTCTGACAGTTGCAGAATGATTATTATCATAACCCCGGTTCCCTGAAAAAGAAAGACAGCCATTACCTAATGGGAAGAGCCTTCTGACCTGCCAGTCATTGAAAGCTGCCCAATAGGGGCCCTGCTGGCAGGAGGAAGACCCGCCCCTGGCGTCTGTTAAAAGTCTCCTCCTGACTGCAGCTCCCTGCCATTGTTTCATCAGGAAGGTCGTCTGGTCGAGCGACCCCTGAAGAGTAATGACTGTCTTTCTTTTTCAGGGAACCGGTGTTATGATAATAACCTATCGTTCCCTTTCAAAACGAAAGACAGCCATTACCTAAGGGGAAGACTATACCAGAGCTGTCGTGAGTCCTGACACCTGACTAAGCCTAAACCCACAATGACTAGGATCGCATAGCCTCATGGCGCCTGAGGGCTAGCAGTTTGAAGTACCTGGGAGCCCAAGCTTGGGCGCAGCCGGTCAGCCACGTTGAAGCGGTAGAACCTTGTGAAGGTCTGTTGACCAGACCAGGTCGCAGCATTGCACAGTTCTTGCAGTGTGGCACCATGAAGGAGGGCCCACAACGTGGCTTGTCCCCTCATTGAGTGCGCTGAAATGTGTTCAGGGATAGGGACATTAGCAGTCTCATAGGTGAGCCGGATCACGTCCGCCACACAGTGCGCCAGTCGCTGTTTTCAAACCACCCTCCCACTGGTGGTGGAACCATAGCAGACAAACAGCTGGTCGGATTTGGGGCCCCGTGCAGTCCTCCGCATATAGCACCTCAAAGCCCGGACAGGACAATGTGTGTGCAGTCTGCGGTCCTCATCTGATGTATGTGGAAGGGGATGGAAAGACTCCAGGTCAATAGGTTGGTTTATATGGAACGCCGACACAACCTTGGGCAGGAAGGCCGGGTTCATCCTGAGAGTGACTCTGTCGTTGCTTCCCGAGAAGATCAGACAGGCTTTATCCACAGACAAGGTGTGAATTTCACTAATTCTCCTTGCTGATGTTATCACTACAAGGAAGGCCACCTTGAGCAAGAGGAAGCGGAGCTCCGTTGTAGAGATGGGCTCAAAGGGAGCACCGCTCAGTCCTTTCAGCACTAATTCCAAGTCCCAGGCAGGAATTATGTCCTTTATCGGTGGTCTCAAGCATCTCGCACCCTTCAGAAACTGGATCGCCAGGAAATGCGCTCCTGGTGAGACACTGTCAATTTTATCATAGCATACTGAGATGGCAGCCAGATAAACTTTCAGCATGGATGCAGATTTTCCGTTTTCAAGCAGCTGTTGCGGGAAGCACAGGATTGTCGATATGGGGCAGGACACCAGATCCACACATCTCTCTAGACACCAGTTTTGGAAAGCTGACCACTTGTAAGTATATCGGGCCCATGTGGAGGGGGCCCTGACCGATGGCAGCTGTGCTGAGCCAGCCCTTCTGCTTGGCTCAGTAAGTCCCATTGAAGCGGAAGCTGCCATGGATCCACGCTGATCATCTGTACCAGTGTAGCAAACCACAATTGTCTCAGCTACTGGGGGGCGATCAGGAGAACTTGAGCTCCTTCCTGGCGAATCCTTTCCAGTGACAGTGGAAGAAGTGGCAGTGGGGGGAAGGCATACAGCAGTTCCTGCAGCCAGGTGGCCGCCTCCCGTATCCAGGGAGAACCACAGAGGACAGTGGGTCGTTGCCTTTGTAGCAAAGAGGGTGACCCGAGCTCGTCCCAGGATCTTCCAGATCTGCTCTACCACCTGAGGATTCAGTCTCCACTCTGAGCTGTCTGGACCTCCCCTGGAGAGAATGTCCGCCACCGTATTGGACACGCCCAGTAGGTGTATTGCTCGTATGGAGCGGAGATTGTCTTGCGCCCACAGGAGAAGTCTGCACACCACACGATGTAGTCGGGGGGAGTGTAGGCCTCCCTGGTGGTTGATGTAGGCCACCACTGACGTGTTGTCCATTCGAACCAGGACATGTCTGTCTGCCAGACCGGAGCGAAAGTGGTGCAGCGCCAGTCACACCACTTGCAGCTCCTGTACATTGATGTGTGCGGCTGACCAGAGGCCGCTCCACACTCCTTGGACTCCCATCCCATTCCAGACAGCGCCCCAGCCTGTTCTGGAGGCGTCTGTGGTGATGACTTACCATCTATGTGGTCATCCGAGGGGGGAGCCGAGGTGCAGATTGTTCCGATAGGTTCCACCAGGACAGTGTCTGCCAGCATGTCACGGTTACTGTCAGTGGGTGTTGTTTGTGTCTCGCTGGGTGTAGCTTGTGGGCATTTACCCAGCTTTGCAATGGGCGCATGTGCAGCAGGCCCAAGGGAAGAATATTCGAGGCGGCTGCCCTCAGCTCCAACAGCTTTTGAAATTTGACCAGCTAGAGAGTCGATGCCCTTCTGAATGATGCCAGGCAACGATCGATTCTGTCTCTGGACAGGAAGGCAAGCATTTCTTGAGAGTCCAGCTTCATTCCCAAGAAGCCCACTATCTGTACGGGTTCAAGTTAGCTTTTCTCTGTATGAACTGCGTGATGTATGACCTCTGCTGTATGTTTTTCCACCTGAAGCCTGGAATCTGCGCACACCAGGGTCATCAAGGTAGTTCAGGATCCTTTTCCCCTTCGTCCTAAGGGGGTCCAAGGCTGCGTCCATGCACTTTGAGAATGTGCGGGAGCCAGTTAAAGGCCAAACGGAAGCACATTGAACTTGTATGCCTGGTCGTGGAAGGCGAAGCGTAGATATTTCCTGTGCGCCGGGAGGATGGTGACATGGAAGTAAGCATCCCTGAGGTCTATTGATGTGAACCAGTCACCCGGTCAGATGGACTGGAGGATACACTGCACTGTCAACATGCAAAACGGTCTTTTCATCAGAAACATGTTGAGCCCCTCAGATCGAGAATGGGCCTGAAGCCTCCGTCCATCTTTGGCACCAGGAAATACCCAGAGTAGAAGCCTGCTCGAGAGTCTTCGTCGGCAACTAGTCGTATCGCTCGTTTCTTCCACATCACATCGATCTCCTGAGAGAGAACTTGAGCCCTTTCACGACATCCAACAGTAGTGGTCAGCACCCCTCTGATGGGAGGGAGGGGGGGGGCAGAGTGGAATCGGAGGGCGTATCCATGGGTCATTGTCGTTCTCACCCAGGATACCTGGGTGCAGGCTTTCCATTGATCGAGTCCAATCAGTCTGTTGTGGGGGGATGTTGTTGGCGATGGCGGCCGCGTCCCTTCAGGAATGATCCTGTGGCTTTCCGGGGGACTGTTGTGCATCTGTCTTGCCCTTAGGCTTCCAGCTGTAGAGCCTGTTTTTCCCTCTCGCCTGCGGCTGGCTTCTGCGGCATTGTTCAGGCTGCGAGCCACTAGACTGTTGTGGCCTGGGTTGAGGCCTCCCCTGCCTCAGCCACGGCCTGTTGGGTGTCTGGGATGACCATAGGCACTGCTGTGGCTGCCGTCTAGCCTGTTGGAGATCAGCATATTTGGACGCTGTCTCCTTTGCCTTCGCCGATCGTTTGATAGAGAGTTCCACTGTCTCTCCGAACGTCTGACCCGGGGTGATGGAAGCATCGAGGAGGACGGACTTCTCCTTGTCCTGGAGCTGCAAGAGATCTCCCCATGGCCTTCGCCCCATCTCGCAGCAAGTCAGTCATATAGACGTTGACTAGCTCCATCTCCTCCACATCCGTCAGACGTCCCGTCAGGTAACCCATGTACAGGATTAGGACGGCCTGTGCATTATTGCCCTGCATTCTGGTTCTGCACTGTTTATTAGGGCAAAGCCTTTTTTTTTGACTAATATGGCATTTGTCTGAACAAGCCTGGACACCGAGTCTCCTATCGGTGGGAAAGATCCCAGTCCCTTCTTTTCCGCCCCCGCTGTTGCGTACATGGCATCCGCCTGCCTAGAAGTTGTAGGAGCAGATACCGGCTGGTTCCACGTGGATTGCACAATGACCATGTAATCTTCAGGGAGGGGAAGGATCTCCGCATGTTTCGTGGTCTTCTCCCTCACAAGCCGATTTTTCGGAACCTCTTCCTGGGGGCACCAGGAAATGTCCACTGCCATAGCCGCACGTCTCATCAGGGCTTTAAACTCCATAGTCGGCCCTTGAAAGTGCTCCGACACGGAACTCGCCACCTCGTTCTCCTCTGTAAAAGATGGAGGCACAAGGCCACGTGGGACAGCGCTTCTTCCGGTGGGGCGTGGCAGCGGTGATGGCAGCTGAGCGAGACAGTGAACGTCTTCTTCTGCCAGATGTCGCGCTGCCATAGAGTGCAGCATCTGTTGCTGGGAGTCCAGCCTGTGCGACAGTTCCCCCACTGTTTTAATAAGAGACGCGATCCTGTGCACTTCCTGTCTCCTGTGACATGGAGGAGTTTGCGGAGCAGAGCGTCTGGCAGACCTGGAGCAGGAGCGCCTCAATCTCAGGGACCTTCGTCTGGGGGAGCACGCTCTCCTTCCAGGGGAGCGCCTACGAGGAGGCGGCAGACTGTGGGGAGTTCCTGGCCCTCTTACAGCGTGTGGCCACCGTAAATGCCACACAGTGAACGCAGCTCCCTTCTCCTGTGCTCTGGGCATGCTCCATAGATCTCCTTAGAGGGACCGAGGCCGGCTCCGTTCGAGACTCCTACCGCACACGTACCTCCGAAGAGAAGCAAATAATAATAATAATTAAAAACGTAGTTCAAACTCTGAAGAGACAGTAAAAAATTATAATACACTCCGAAGAGGATAGCAAAAAATTCAAACCACACTCCGAAGAGCAGGTGAGCACACTTCTCAAGCTTTAAGGCAATCGCAAGCAAATAGCGGTAAAGCACATTCACGGCAGGTGAAAGAAGAAATGGCAGGGAGCTGCAGTATGGAGGAGACTTTTCACAGACGCCGGGGGCAGGTTTTCCTCCTGCCAGCAGGGCCCCTATTGGGCAGCTTTGGTACATGCTTTCAATGGTTGGCAGGTCAGAAGGCTCTTCCCATTAGGTAATGTCTGTCTTTCGATTTGAAAGGGAATCCTAACATATTAAAATTATTTTGTATCAGTCAGTTCATTTATTTCACAGGGGAAAGACATTATGCACCTGCTCCATTTAAATTCCTTTGTACTAATTATCTTGGAGCATTTCTGGCAGACACAAAGTTGCAAATGCAGTAAATAATGTGCTTTATTGAGACATGTTTGTATTGATAGGTAGAAATTTTACTCCCTCAATAAATAGGTGGACAAGGAATACTCAGGACACGATTTAACTGAAATAATACCAAAATAGTAAATTCATCTACAACGAAGCGCTCCAGAGATGGTCAGTCTGCAAGACACATCTAAAGTTTTACTAAAGAACATGCTATCATATTCAAGATGACTCCCTTTGGTCCTTTGGCAACTAGATGACGTCAATGAGGTACCCCAAACTTGATCACACGTCTCCGTTGTCTTCTGTCCTCTCTATGGCCTTGGATGTTTTTCTAAAAATCAGCTGCACAGAACTACTGGACCTAGCCTCTCCAGAGCAATACACAAAGCTTAAATTCATACATGGGTTACACAATCTTGCTGCAACAATGGTGCGAATATAATATATTTGGCATTCAGACAGGGCACTGTCCCGCATCAGTATGTCATTATGTCCCCTTTGTATCTACCTACTGTGCCTATGAAAGTATGAAGTCTTCAAAAAGAAAAGTCACAGTCTCTGGCATCAATCAATGATTTCATTATTTAAACCAATCAGTTTAATGTGTCTTTCCTTGATTTTGGCAGGACTAATAACAATAAATAACAATTGTTACAATTCTAGGTGACAATGAAATTGATTGCCATGTCGCCGGCTGGGTTTTGGCAGAGCAGAAGAAACCGTTACGACTTGCTCGTAACCTCCCTAGGAGTTATATGGGTCATCCTGCATTTTGCTTTACTGGTGGGTAATATTGTACACAACTAATTAAAAGGAAAAGTGTTGTTTAACCATTTAAAAGGAATCCAATGTTTACATGGTGGTGGTAGTGTCTTAGATGAATACCTTAACAAGGATTTTTCTGTTTTTCAGAATGAATATACCTACATGATGGGTGCTTGCATAATAGTATTCAGGTTCTTTTCCATCTGTGGGAAACATGTAAGTAAAATGACACCAACGCAAACCACAAAAACTTCATCCTTGTGATATTTATTCTCTTTCTGAAATTTCAGCCCAGACAGTTATAAAAGAATGTCAGGGAAGCCTCTGTTTAAATAGTTTGACCACTTTGGTCTTTATTTGAGCTTCATATAGTAAATTCATTAGCAGTTTGCCCACCATGGCGTTCAAGTTTCTTGTTCTAGATTTGCAAGTTTTTCTTCAGCCTCCTTGGCATGAATCTGATAGAAAAGCCAAAAAGAGTGGTCAGCTTGTTTTGGCATAGCTTTGAATAAATAAATATTCGGACAGTGACACAATTGTAATCGTTTTGGCTCTGTATACCACCACAATGGATTTGAAAGGAAACAATCAAGATGTGCTTTAAGTGTGGACTTTCATCTTTACTTTGACGGTAAACACCCCAAGAACAAGCAGGAACTAAAGACAGCTGCAGTACAGGCCTGGCAGAGCATCACCAGGGAATAAACCCAGCATCTGGTGATATGTTAGTTTGTCCAAATACTTTTGAGCCCATAAAATTGGGGGGACCACAAATAAAAATGAGTGTAATTCCTACACCGTTCACCCAATTTGGATGTAACTACCCTCAAATTAAAGATGAACGTCTACACTTAAATTACATCTTGATTGTTTCCTTTCAAATCCATTGTGGTGGTGTACAGAGCAAAAAGTACAAATGAAAATTGTGTCACTGTCGAAATATTTATGGATCTAACTGTGTCTGAGATCATGTCGACATGTATACATTTTAAAGCACACCAGTCCAACGTATGTGGTTTCTTTTGTCATTGTCGTCTCATCGTGTATACATAGTCGTATTTGCCAACATTTACAATAAACCAGTTCAATCAGATCGTTAAACAGTTGTGCTGTGGTAGCCATCTCTAAAATCCTCCGGTTTTGCAGCCTTGCCAGAAGGCAGGCACCGGCTTTAGAATCAGAAGCAGGGGATTCGTTTTCTTTTTTCTTTTTCCCTTTCATGTGCTTACGTCTTCTCTTCATTTTCCACGGGGAGTCCTGGCAAAGGGCCACTGTGTCGATCATTTACTGCTGCGTGTCCCTGGGGGCTAACACAAGCTTCTCTTTAGCTGTACAAGGTGCTGTGTGTTACCAGGCGAGCAGTATGAACATTTATATCTCAATTACACCATCAAAGAGCTAAAATTCACCTTAATGTTCTTTATCAGCATTCTCTTTTTTGTATTCATAGAGAACAGAACCAACAAGAAAGCCAATAAATAAATTACTGTCCTGCATGGGAAGCATGATAGAAGGCCACGTTAGGGCCGGATCCTCCAGAGAGAAGCTAGTTTCATGGAGAGAGATGTCATCTGAGTTTAAATAGGTTGTTTGGGAAACTGTGTCTCGGTAAATGAGAGTACTCTGATGATCTTAAAGAGCAAATAGCAGGATTCCAAGATTCATACTGTTGTACATCACTGTGTGTTGCTTTGTCTGTTTTAAAAAAAAATGTGAGTATTCCTTACTTTTATTGTTCACCTGACAAACTCATCAGTCCATTGCTATCACATGCCAGCTGTATACTGCCTGAACTTTCAATCTTGCTTCTGCATTAAACATATGTCAGTAAAGGACTATAGATGTGATTACTTGTAGCCTTATTACAGACATAAATATATTAAAATAATATTTTCAATCTTCCCAATGTGCACCACAACTCCTGCATTGCATGTACTGAGCAGAAAGGGACATAGAGAAATAAAAGACTCACTGTCTGTTTGTGTTCCCCCTCCACAGGTAACTCTTAAAATGCTGCTACTGACAGTGGTCGTCAGCATGTATAAGAGCTTCTTCATCATCGTGGGGATGTTCTTGTTGCTGCTGTGCTACGCCTTCGCAGGAGTTGTCCTGTTTGGCACAGTGAAATACGGGGAGAATATTAACAGGTTGGCATCCCCTTGTCTACACCGTCTCGACAACCGGCTGATTGAAATGTCGCTTTGCAGAGGGTGTGACATTGGAGATTGTTAGCTTTACCCTCTCCCACACCACCACTTAAAAAAGAAAACGATAGGTGTCCGTGGCGAGTACAGAGTGTTACTGTGAAGATTTATTGTGTTTTTTGTAGCATGCAAGCAAGCCCAGGCCAGCCATTTGCTGAGATTGTTGCTCACAATGACATGGCCAGAAGATGCACACTGTTCAATAGATCTCAGTACGTTTTTCTTGTTTCTCAATGGCAGACATGCAAATTTCTCCACTGCTGGCAAAGCCATCACAGTCCTCTTCCGAATTGTCACAGGTGAAGACTGGAATAAGATTATGCATGACTGCATGGTAAGGGGAGATTCACATATTTTACTGTTCACCTGTATCTCATATGTCCCTAAAGGATTAGAAAACAAAGTAAGTGTTCCTGTGAAATACCAACAACACTCATTGAAGATCACCAGCCACCTTTGGTCAGATCTGTCACATTTTCGCCTGACAAAAAAGGTTTCCAATAAAGGAAGTTCTCTAGTCAGACTGTGACATCTGTTGTAGTTGCAAACAAGTTGTTAAAAATGCATTTTTATAATGCAGCTAATAAGCTTCTAGAGGAAATATTTTATATCCCCCCCAGAAAAAGAGAATTTCTAGAAAAGTGTTGTTTCCTACGTCTACGTATAAATGTACTTAAAAAGTTTATAAATGTAATACTGAACCAAATGTAAGGACTTTAGCCCTTTCTTGTCAACATGCGTTTTAATTTCATGCTATATTTAAATCTTGACCTTTGTGTACTTTGAAAACAGGACGGCCATTTTAATTAATATTTTCTGTTTTCATGCTGGTTCTTTCCACAGGTGCTGCCTCCTTTCTGTACACCGGATAAACACCGTTACTGGGAAACCGACTGTGGCAACTATGCCGGCGCCCTTATTTACTTCTGCTCCTTTTATGTCATCATCGCATACATCATGCTCAACTTGCTTGTGGGTAAGCGTTGCAGTAAATCTTCCTAACATGATAGACACTTTTCTGGTTTGTGAAAATTGAATTTCCTTTTGAAATTCCTTTTCTGCATATAGTAAAGTTCGTATTTGTTTGTGCACTTTTTTCCCCTCTAATATTAAATAATTATATTTCCCTCTTCAAAGAAAGATATAGTTTCCTGCAACGATGTTTATATTGTGCTTTGAGAATACTGTATACATAATTCTACCAAAAGTGATGGGACAACAGATAAAAACAGCTGATCACAATGTATGCTCCTTCTGGGTCTTAATGGTAGACAGCCAGAACAATATTGTGCCTTTTCTTCCCAAAGTACATTTCCAAATAGAGCAAAAAAAGTCTCTACAGCCTCTTCCCAATTCAAGTCCAAATTGGTGTCCTGTGCGATTGAGGTCACAGAGATTGTAACACTCTTCCCATTAAATCCCTGCATTGCACTCTGAGCCTAGTGACATGGTGTACTATTCTGCTGGTAGAGTTATGGATCACTATTTTAACTTGGAATCAGTGCAGGTTTTAAAACCTCTATAGAGCACATTACCCACACAGGGCGGTTCAGTATGAAGTCTACCATGTTGAATGGTATTTTGAGACAAATACATTCAATTCATGTTTGTTTCTTTTTATATTTTGTTTGGCTTTTGGCCTTGTCCTTTAGTGAGCCATCTGTAAGCTGAACACAAATCAAATAATGGGGTTTGGAGTGTAAGAGGACTTGTCTAGACAGAATCAAATGACCTAGAACTTAAGGGAAGTAAAAACCTTAGATGACTTAGCAATCTTAGCAATCAAAGTAATGTTCTTTTTACGAAAACTAATGTGGGCATTTGTGCACATCCCTTATGATGTATTTAAAAGAATTGGGGTTCAAATTCGATTTCATTTTCTTTTCTTTTCAATGTTTTTGACTTCCCTTGTCTTGTTTTACAGTCAAGACACATTTTGACTTCCCGATAATTTAAACCATAATTAAACTCCATCTTGTGCACTTTCTAATCTTTTCTAGCAAGCTAACCTTGTATCTTGATATTTCAGCTATAATTGTGGAGAATTTCTCACTGTTTTACTCCACTGAAGAGGACCAGCTACTGAGCTATAATGACCTGCGTCATTTTCAGATCATCTGGAACATGGTTGATGACAAAAGAGAGGTGGGAATGGTTTCTCACATATAACTTTTTTATCAAGAGAAATCTTAATTAGAGAGATCACCTTTTTAATGAGTCTGACAACTTAGATCAGAAGTCTCCATCTCTTGACCTGGAAAGTGCAAATGAGCAGGTTTTATCAGCCTCCCATCATCAATTTATTACGACTTGGCATTTTTATGAAACAGGTTTTTTGGTATATTCTGCAATCTAGAATAAACCTCTTAAACACCCTTTAGATTTGAAGGACCAAATGTGCCCTTAATTGAATAAGGGATCTTCTGAACTGTTCAATAAAATACATGTTTCCAGTTTATGGACATTTTAGGGTGAAAAAGTAACTGGATTTGGGCTCTGCAGGGCTGGTTTTTGAATAAGCTAGAAGGGACATATCAGGATTTCCCCATCATTCCCTTCAGTCAGGAGCCAATTTGTTTATTCCAGACGCCAGGCAGAGGGAGTGTCATTGTCTAAATAGCAGCTATGTAACAGAAAATATATCCCCCACTTGTCACCTACCTGTGTGCCCACTAGGGTGTGATCCCCACCTCACGGGTAAAGTTTCTGCTGCGGCTTCTGAGAGGGAGGTTGGAGGTCGATCTGGATAAAGATAAACTCCTGTTCAAGCACATGTGCTACGAGATGGAGAGACTGCATAACGGGGGGGACGTCACCTTTCATGATGTCCTGAGGTAAGATATGTTTCAGAATAAGGTTAAATTCACACACACTCTATAGACAGAAATCCCTCAGAAATCCTTCTGTAATTCTGTAAAATTGCACATAAATTGTTGACTTTGATGACTAAGGTTTATTATGCATTTCAAAAGAAAAATAATCTCTCACTTACTGCCATGTAACGATCATCATTTTTGGCAGGTGTGCTCAAACCGAGGAGCGCGAATCACTGATGCTCTGCAAGTTGCAAGGCGGACCATGTAAAGTTGACAGCAGAAGCAGTAAAGTTTATAGATCCCATTCCAAACCACAAATTTATAACATTGAAATAACTCAAAGTACAAAAGAAGAAAGAATGTCAATATTTAATATTCCATATCATGAGGAAAATTCTAAAACGGACTGTTGTTTGGCTTAGGTGTGAGTCTAAAATCTTTCACTGGGGATGTCTAACCCGGTTTGTCAAACCTAACCTGTAGAAAATGTGTTTGGCTGGGCAGGGTTTAGGTATAAGGTTTGGACTAGATTAAAGGAGGGACTCTGGTTCAAGTTTGGTCTTATTGCATCTCAGTCCTTTTTTTGAATCCTGTTACTTTCATAGCTGAAGGTAGACTAGACAAGTCCCCACTTGGCCTTTTGAGATTTAAATGTATTGTCTCGTGCAGTGAGTGAGCAAAGAGTGCAGTGGATACATAAATGTCCAATTCAAATCACCAGAACTTCTTTAATCCGGGGTGGGCGTTTCGGCATATTCGGTCACTGATGGGAGAGAGAGCAGATGTCACAGACCCTCTACTTCGTGTTCCAGCATGCTGTCCTACAGATCAGTGGACATTAGAAAGAGCCTTCAGCTGGAAGAGCTCCTGGCACGGGAACAGCTGGAGTACACTATCGAGGAAGAGGTCGCGAAGCAGACCATTCGCATGTGGCTGAAGAAGTGTCTAAAGCGCATCAGAGCGGTAAGTGAGAAGTACTCTGGGACAGGAGTTGAACATCACCACAAACTTTTTATTTTATCCTAAATCTAGGTTAGACGTGCACGTTTTAAGCACAGACACTTAAGCTGGGAATAAGAAAACAATCACACACTTCATAGACCTGTGTAGTCTTTGTGAAAGATTTCTTCTGGAAAAATAAGCATTTCTGGGGTATTTTCAATTCTTATTCTGTATGAGAAGCAATCAGTCAATTTTGTGAAGTGACCATTGAGTCTTTGCATTATTGACATGACATCTTAGCTTCTGAGCTCTTTTCTTACCAGTGGGAGCACCTATAAACTCCCCCTCAAGTCTCTGTTGTACCTCTTTCTAAATATACTGGCATGAAAATGTCTGCCATTGACACAGTTTATGAAATTGGTCATTTTCTTGTCTTTTCTAACAAATTATCAATGTAATAGCTTTCAGATGTAATTCTGGATGTATCATTTTTTCATCTCTGGGTTCAGAAGCAGCAACAGTCATGCAGTATCATTACCAGCCTCAGAGAGAGCCAGCAACAGGAGTGGAGCCGATTCCTCAACCCTCCCAGCATTGAGACCACGCTGCCCAACGAAGACGTCAATGCCAACAACAAGGACAACCCTTCCCAGCCAGAGGTAGGAATGCTTGACAGCTTCAGCTATGCAGTTCAGTGGCTGACGGGGACTCCCAATTGGCTACCAGCACTTGACTCCTGACACTACTTGCTGTGTTAGGTGCTGGTAAACCAGAATGGATGTTGTAAGTAAATTAAACATTGTGCGTCCATCGAATATCTGATGTTAGAGAAAACTGAACCAGAGATAGTTGAAGAACGTATGTTGCAAGTGTAAAACAGTGAATTGTGGATTCCAAATTGGAAAGAAAATGTATGTAGAAAGAGTTGAATTGGTTACATAACACTGAATATTTTGAAAGGTACAAATTAATGATTCCCTCTCTCCCTCAAGACAAGCAGTCAGCAACAGCTGCTGAGCCCCACACTCTCAGACAGAGGAGGCTATCGGCAAGATTCAACAGAAATGGGAAAACCACAGAGGAAATTCGGTCAGTGGCGCCTACCAGCAGGTAAGTAAAACACTAAATAATCCACCACAAAATCTAGTTGTTTTAAAATTCACTGACTTTTTAAAATATCAAATCTCCTGTAATAGGCCTGTAATTAAGTTAATTGTTCTGAAAAGTGACAACTGTCCCCACCCTTCAGTTGTATATTGCATTATTCAATCATTTTTAAGAGGAAAAGGCTTTGCAGGGGAAATTAAATTAGCCCTTTTTGCAGCTAAGGTTTATAATATTTTGATTTGTTCTACTTCTCTACCTTAGCTGAACCAGAATGCATATTCACTTTTTCTGTGGTGTCTTATGTTTTAATCATGTTTTTTAAAGTCATTAATTTGTCAACTTCATTTAAAAATACAGTAAAACTTGCACTGAAATATTTATGTATTTATTATGGATTACATTTTAAATGCTAGTACTGTGTAAGTTTAGTGCTTCCAGCAGTAATTTAAATGTAAAGTAGTGTACAGCCAAAAACAAACAGAATTCTGCTTGTCAATGTACGGTAACTTTGCCATTTTAACAGACTTACTTCTGAATGACAGGTGAAATTAATTTCCAGTGTCTCCTCATATTTTCAACCCAGCAATAATGTACGAAGCCAAATCTGTCCCAGCCACTGTGTTTTACTGTTTCTCCTCACAAAATGGCAAAGTCTCACTGTCCATTAAGGTGCGTTTTTGGCACGCAACTTGGCTGCGATGTTGACCCTCCCAGATTGTTTTAATTAAAGCTGTTTTATCAATGACTTTACAGCACCTAAACCTATAAGTCATTCTGTTTCCTCTGTCAACTTGCGGTTTGGAGGTCGGACTAGCATGAAGTCTATCGTTTGCAAGATGAACCCGGTGTGTGATGAGGCCTCCTCGGGCTCTGAGGTGAAGAAGTGGTGGACGAGACAGCTGACAGTGGAAAGTGACGAGAGTGGCGATGATCTCATTGACATTTAAAAGGGGCAAAAAAAACAAAAACATCAGAGGGAATATTATAATCGCTTCTCGAGGAAGTCTGACTATGAGCACAAAGTTCACAGGCATTTGGCTCTGTGTGGTATTATATCACAGTTAATAGTATACATGGCCTTCGTCCAGCAATGGATCAACAAAGGCTGATAAAGAATATATATATATACAGAGATAGAGAGAGACTAGGAAACAGTAAAGATTTCTGAGTGTATTCATTTTCTTATACAGGGATGTTTCACTGTTATCTACCTGAAGTAAAAGCTCTCTTATGCATTGTATTTTATACAATTACCTCTTTTAATTTTTGTGTTTCTTAGTCACTGTGCTATAGAGGTCAACTCACTGCATCATGCAGTTACAACAGCACTGTCCTTTTAAAGGAATTTCCCCTTAACTTTCCACAGTTTTCTCCCCCCAAATGATGGAATAATGGAAGTGTTTCCCCTAACACAACAGGACTACCTGTTACCAGGACATATTGCAAGTACCTTTATATGCAATGATGACAAGACATTTAACTTGCACTGGGGGTTTAGAAAGGGTATTTGTGAGCTGAAACAGTCACGCAGAGAGTTTTATATGAGAAGCTTAAGGAACTATTTGAAAGCCATACAGTGTATTGTGTATTTTTCCTAATGTCCGTTTCTCAGTTAATGTACGTCATTGAGTTGTCATGTCCTCTCGCATACAACACAAAGTGTTTCTTACAAATGAAGGGGAGTTTACATTACCTGCTGGAACTGCTGTTTGTTAAGAAAGGTACCTGAGGTAAATGGAGTACTGATAAAGAATTAAAAACAGCTCAAACATGAATGTGTTATTACTCATTTTCTTGCAGTCCTAAATGTGAGATGTGAAAGTCTGTAACTTTCATTCCAGATATAGACCTATATCTGATTAGAGTTTGTACACTTCTGAGATTGTCTACTATTCTGTAGTTCTAATAAAGAGATAAATGCCTTCTACAAATCAACTTAACACCAGTATAGATTTAATTGTTTTGTTGCTTTCTTTGTGATCACATTTCACTGTGGAAAAACAAACCATAAAAACCACAGTATTTTCAACACTTTGTTCAAATGTCTATCAGGAGTAAGAAAAATAAGGTTAACACTCTGATATAAGGCAAACAGAACCTATATTCTGTGCCGTTGAGCCCGTTAGACATTACTGAGAGTATAGTTCTGGGAAAATGTAAGTGAACTGAGCAGTACTGAAGTACAAGTATATATCCAGAGTAAATTATAGCACAATTAAAATAACTAAAGATTTATTCAGTGGAGCTGCCCCATGGTGGGTTATTTCAACCATAGATTTTAATAAAACCGCCATACATTGATTTGTTCCCACATCTCAAAATGAAAAACATAAACAAGAAACTAATTACATGTAATAAATATAGAAAACACCAAGGTCTCTTAATTGCATTTCAGACCTTCCTTGATACAGTTGACTTCTCTGTACATTCATATGTTTTCACCTTTTCTTAAATTACCACGACTTTTGGGTTTGTTTTATTTAATTGTTTTGTTCAAGTTGCAAGAGACGAGCATCTGTCTTGCACTTTCCCCTTTTCGGAAAAGCTTTCCATTTATTTCAGTAAAACTATCCTGAATCCAAATTTAATAATACATTCAATTTTATTTTTTAATTTCAAAGAGAGGGAGAGAGAGAAAAGAAAGCCTTGTCACCTAAAAGCTTTGGAAACATCCATATATTTGACAGATAGTCTCTCTTCATGAAAAGCTCACAGCTGCCCATTCAATAACTGCTTTACATTCACAGGCTGCAGACAAGGATCTTGCATGGGCTAAGTTCAGCTGAAGACATAAATAACACCAAAGAACCGTCTCAACTTTAGTTCACAGTATACAGTGTTTCCAACATCCCCAATCTCATGGAATCCCCTGGTGGGATCTCCATACACCTACGTCCACAGTTCCACCGGCATCATGCCTTCTTTGGAGTTGATCGAGGGATAGAGGTTCTCCTCTGACAGGAAGTAGAACGGGAACTGGACAAGGAATCCCCGGATCTTCCTGAGCTCCTCGCAGGCAAGCATGGGCTCCTCCGTGGCCATGAAGGGCCGGGACATATACTCCCTCAGGATCTTGTTGTTGGGCACCGCGTCAGTGGGCACACACCGGAACACCTGTGCCATCCAGGCGAACATCGTAAGTTAAAATAGTATTAGTCAGCCCACGTATTCACCCACATTTAACTGGATGCTACTTGAATCAAAGGAATCTAAGTATTCTGCAGTCTGGGAGATGATTGTGATAAACATGCAGAAATCCAATTGGTGTAGAAAAGTGGAATGGTATGATGGATATGGATTAATTAACTCTGGTATAATGAGATTGGATTCTTAATTTTTAGGTATTTCAAGCAGAGAAACAAACACAAGAGGAACCATTTCAATGTGCTGCTTTTGCTAAGGTAAAATGTTTAGAGATAAAATATTGTCACTTACTTACCAGCCACCATGTTATTTTGAACTATATTGGGGAAAATCAGAACTAGGTCTTCCTTGAAGGCCTTGACAGCAACAATGCCATATTGTTAGTTATTTTCTAATACCTTGTTTACTGTAGCTATAGATAAAAAGTGTCCTTACTTTGGCATTCTACTGGTGCCTGTCCTTGTTTTCTAATACAATGAGATTTTCAATGGTCATGTCCGGAATGGCATTGGACTCACAAAAGCCTGAAGACTGCCACTTGCCTTGTCATACACACTGGCGTTCTTCGCAGCCGTCACCATCCAGACCTCCTTGTAGAATCGGTCACTGATGGGATCACTGACATCCACGCTTACGTCTTCCAGGAGCCCAAGAACCAACCTTTAGAAGGAAACGAACTGAGTGAGACCTTTTCCACTTCCTTTAGTAAATTCTCATACACATGGTAAAGGCAGCTAAAATGGTATAGTAATAACTGGATAATACAAACTGTATATTTCGTTATTCAATGTTTCCAACAATAATCATATAATGTCTATGCATTTCAGCCAAGCTTTCCTCAGTGCGTAACAGATTTTCAAATTAAAGGATCTTCTGCTTCTGACATTTAATCTATTTTTGAATTCAACTCTTTGAAGCCGTTGTACAAATGTTCATCAGTGCTGAGTGGCAATTCATTGCCAGTAAGTCTGAACAGTTAAGCTTATTAGCTCGTAAACATGTATCAAAGCATAGACGCATGTACTGAATGATCAAACGATATTAAAGTCTCTAAATAGTATTACTATTTGAAAAGTAGTAGTTTAGATGTATCAACAATATGTTTAAAGTTTATGTATGGTGACTACAGCCCAGGCAAAAGGAAGGCACACATCCCACTGCTAATACCTCTAAATGTTTTTATATTAAAAGTATTTCCTTATTAGAACAATTTTAAATCATATTTCTAAGCCAATAAGCATCGAATAAAAGCAATGGCTTATCCAAAAATGAAAAATATTATTATTGTAATGTTTTACAATAGTTTTACAACAGTTATTGTATTGGAATAATAATAAATACGTAAAAATATTTTATTCAGTAGGAATGAGCAGCCCCATGTACCTAAAGCACTCGACACGGAGTGAAAAGGCAAATCTTCCAGCTTGGTAGTTTTCTCCATCCATTACAGAGGGAAGGAACTCTGTGTCTTCCACAATCACCGCCATCTCGCTGTCTCGCTTGCCTAGCATGCTTCTGTCATTAATGTTGGCAGAGCCTGTTTAGACAAATGATCAATTAGATGGTTCAGACAGGGAGCTCAGTATTAATAACTTAATTCTAGAAAAGAAGAAATCTAACTAAACACCAAACACATTCACCTTTACATACATTACATACAGTCTAATGATGGGGTCAGTTCAAAAGTAATGCATGCAATATCACACATTCTCCTGTCTAAAAAAGTTCATTTAAAAGTAGTAATAATTATTTTCTGATTATTTTCCACCATGTCCTTGGTTTGGTCTTTCACAGATGGCTTATTAATTCACTGCTGGTTCTTGTTTGGAAAATGTTAACACATTTTATATCAGGTCATCTCCCAGAAACAGAGGTGATAAGGTATAAACTAAAGGTGCAATGTACTAAAGACACGATGGAACTGTAAATGGGGGAAATACTACAGTTTGGGGGATAAAGGCTGTGCTATCTAAGGTTTGGTAATAGATTAAATAGCAGTACCAAAAGCCATGGAGTGAATTCCATGCATGATCCAATTGCACATTCTTTAGCTGAGAAATAACATGATCTTTGTAGTCCTTGTGTACAGCTCCCTCTACTGGGGTACATTTATATTCTTTCAGTTTTGTGGTGCTGGTGAATTTTGCATGAACCAAGAAAATAAAACCATACAACATTCTTAAACAGTTCAGCTCGATCAATGTTTTGTGCTTAAATTATTTATATGTGTGTATGTATGTCTACAAAATATATTTATTGTTGAGTACTTTTGATAGTTCATAATGTTGGCAGACTTTTTTGTGGGTATATTGAAAAACCTTAGTTTGTCTTTTAAATTCAATCCAGACAAATTGATAAATGTGTTAATGGTGCCCATGATGATCATTTTACAGTGGAAAAACAATAGAAAAATGTTTGTTTGATTACCAAGCAAGCCTGTTGTGTTAAAATATCAGAAACAGTTTTTTTTTTATGTTTTTTAGTCTTATCTTTTAGTGGATCCACACACACCAGCAGCTATACTACCTTGAATATGATTCTAATTCTGAAATCCGTGCTTCCTATACCCATGTAAGGCTGTGCCAGATTAGTACTGTAAGTGAGAAGCCTTTAAAATCAGGTTGATGTGGCCAGTGACATTAGTGGACCAGTAGGTGGCACTCTCTCTCTAGGCCAGAAACCAATTCAACCGAGTAGTGATAGAGCACATTGTTGGGTAGGAGGTGCCATTGCTCAGATGTGATATTAAATCAATGGTTTGTCTGCAGTGGACATTAAATGTCCAATTGCACTTTTTTTTTAAATAACAGCAGGTGTCTTAAAACTGTACACAGATTATGAAATCTGGGCTGGTCAAAGTCAACCAACCACAAATCAGGTTAATGTCTATTTCATGGGCCATTTCTTTCATTTCAATTATAGTTTTGAGATGGTCTTTTGGATCCTTTGTAAGGAATTTAATTCTACTTTTGTGCTTGCTTTTCTCTTATTTCATGAACACTCAACACTTACTGCAGTCGTTCAAAGCTGATTTTGTGAAGCATTTTTTCAGGGTGAGTGCACAAGGAATACTGGCTCCCTGCCCAATTGACACGTGCAATTCACTGGCATTTACTTCTGCTTACTGAGACGAGTCACTCACCGATAATGACAGTGTTGTCATCAACTATCATCAGTTTGCTGTGCACGTAGATGAGCTCAGTGACCAGCTTGCCGTCCAGGTCAGCGTGAGTCCTCAACCCACAGAAGGAGATGTAGTTGATCCAGCAATCTGACACTGCAACCGCACATCAGGTAGGTGTCACGGGGAAAACAGACACACAACACATGGTGAGAGTCAAAGCATTAAGGGCTGACAGAAACACGCACCCCTGGCATATTAAGACAAGCAGCCTAGACCCAGATAGTATCCATGCAACAGCACACCAAGAACAATAGGGACAAGTTTTAATTTAGCTGAAAAATGTCAGGCAGGGGTAGGCTATTCTAATCTCAAGAGCAATATCTGTGGAATGTATAGTTTGGAAGAGGACTACAATGATTTGATTAATTCCAGTCTGCAGACTGATGTGTTTTTGTTTTTAGACCAAGCCTACTATGAAAGGCAAATCAGTGGAAGATTATTTTTGTATTTACTATGTAATTTACTAATCAATCATTTTGTTTTGCAAATGTTAAGGCAAATCTGTGGTAAACCTTCATGCATAAAGGTAAGTTCCCAAAATAGTCTTAGTCCCCCCACCTAGAATAATCAAGGCAGGATTTGAATTACTGTGCAGTGAGTCAAATGAAACAAGGAAATTAGCGTCTATGACTCATCTACTTACTCACACATTTGAGTTTCTCGATGATGGAGTGCTCCCCTCTGCACATCGTCCTGAGGGAACAGTATGTGATCATTTCTCTTAATGCAGTCGCATATTAAAAACGAGTACATTTTCACTCACTGGCATTTCCACTCATTGTGCATTCTTCACTCCACAAAGCATAAACCAGAGAAGGGGAACATATCCTGTCAATCATGCTTCCAGTGACATTTGAAGGATTTATCTCCGCTTATAATTTCTGGTAAGTTTTTATGTTTCATTATTGGCCCAAGAAGTATGTCCCAAATTAATCTGCATCAACTGAGGGCTGTTTCACTTGTAAAATACATTTGTTAAATAATAATAATAATTATGTTGTGCTGGGGGGTCGTTCCATCCCTGTTTTACTTCAGGGGTCACAGGTTAACCCCATGCTGGAACAGAGCAGTGATTGGGGAGGCAGGATCATGAAGGCAAAGGGATATTGGGGTACCTGGACCCTATGGATTAGAAAGGGAGTATTGTTGTATTTGCAAAGGCTGCTTTGCTCTGGGGAAAAATAAATCAGTTGTATCAGCCCCAACTCTCCCTTATTTGTTTATTTGTAGCCAATGAATCCAGCAGAAACGTTACTATATATATAGGCTATATATTGTAATCCCGCTGGTGTGGGATGTAACTATAATGGCACCACCTCTTGAACCTGGTGACTTCCGAAAACCGAGTAAGCTTAATATTTTCCATTATTATTGATTATGTTTCATACAAAGAGGGTTTTATGTTAACATTGATAATTTTCCAGCAAAAATGCTGCTCTTTGCACAATCTGCAGTTGTTTTTTCACAGTATTTCTACTTATTGCAATTCCATCCTTTTAATTCTAATTTATTTACTATTTTGGTTTATTAAGAAAATACTAAGGATGCTGAAATCGTATTAAATCTCTTCAAAGTATTGCAATTAAAACCAAATGAGGGATACTTAGGAGATCACATCTAATGGCTTTTTACTCAACGTAAGTAGACCAAAGATTACAAAAGTGTTTTCATGTTTTCTTTTACTCTCCTTTCTTGCCCTCATTTTGTACTCAACCAATTTTATTTGTAAAAAGAAAATGTATTCAATTCAGAAAAGTTTATCCTGTGAATAAAGTAGCTGTTTTGGTGTAGCTGAGCTTTGGTGTATTTTGGTTATCTTTAAGACTTTAGCTTCATCAATTTGCAAATGCGGAGAAAAATGTGAAGTAAATCAATCAATACATTAATAGATAGCAGCCTTGCCCTTGTTGCACATTTTATGTGAATCATTTTGTATATAATGCAGTAAATTGATGTTGATGACCTGCCAGATATAAAGGTTGGAATAACATAGGAAATAGGCTATTGTTAATACTGATGATTGTCTGAAAAATAAATAAGATGAATACAATATTTAAAAATCATGATGTGGCCTTTACTTTTTGTAAAATAATCAAAGATTTAGACAAAAAATACAAAAGTTATTACAGTACCTGTAATTAAAATACATGATTGCCTTGATGGCCTGTCCTCCTCCAGTAGAGATATCTCCTTCAAAACCCGGCAAGAGAGGCATCACTACATACACTCTGAATTTCTTCTTCTCCCTGTGGCCAATTATTATTTCATTGTCATTGAACAGACTTGGTGATCATGGACATGAAATGGGGGCTTTAATATTCGATTAATATTTAAAATGAATGAGAGTCTATGAAACATTGCATCTGAAACAAATTCATGAAATCCTGAAGAAAACATTTTACCTGTAAGCTCTTAATATTCTCTCGATAAGTGCATCACCAATGCCATTGTGAATGGTTTTGTCTGCACAGCTGATGAAAAACTGATTCTGTAAGACATGGAATTAAGTCTTTGTTTTTGTTTTGGTCATGTGGAGCAGTGCTGACAGTTAATACAAGCAACCAACAGTGTAATTACAAGAAGGTTTTGTTGAATGTGGTATTTTAAATGTATAAAACATAAAATATTAAGATATCGTCTAGGTAGGATACTAACAGACATCTTCAAGATAACCCACAGCCTACTGTTATACCTATAGGAGCCAGCAACACACTAAGCTAGGCTGTGGATGCATGCTTTAGGCACCACACATCACATGTTGTGTAAAAGAGATGTGGGGGGGGGGTTCTCGGCAGTCTCACCTCAATATAAATAAAATGCTTGCTCTTGCCAATCGCTGACACGTATGCCAGGTGAATGGACTCCTCGTGGATTTTTGTGCCGATGGACCACTGACACACAGACCTCAAAACCTGGAATTGGATTGAATAAGAAAAAACACAGAAGAGCAAGTCTGTCCCAAATGAAGGGATTCTCAACCTCTCACAGACAAACACTTCATACAGTTTAATCAGAGTACTGACCTGCACATTTGCTGAGGTGCATTTGCCCATATCCAGAGAGAAGTCCGCAGGTGCAGAGAGGGACTTGGGTAGTAAACAGGGGTAATAAGTTGCTCCTGAACGTTTTTTCACCAGCTGTAAAGAGATTTAAAAATCACATGCTTTTGTACATTTGATACCCAAATATCTCATAAAAACTATTTTTTTCCCCCATGAATGATCTGCTATCCCTATTCAGCATCCAAACTGAAGAAAATTCCAATTTACAATGCCTAGCAAACCCAGTCAATCTTTTTTAGACAGTGCTGCTGATTACGCTAAATAGGGGGGGCAGCAAGGCCAAAGACATGCTGAAAACTGACATTGTTTAAACTGCATTGTAGAAACCAGACTCTATTCAACCAACACCGCCTCAACAAGACCTAATCATTTTCTTTTCCTTTTATGTCCCCTCTCTTCCCCTTCTATGTCCATTTGGATATGAACGATTCCTCATCACCGTCACTCTCAGGTCTCCATTGCCAAGAAAAGGTATGTTGTATTGCACAAACATGTAAGAAATATTTAAGAGACACACACGGATAACACTTTGATGAGTACGAGATCATATCGTCTGAATAACATAGATATGGTGAACTACCTACTTAAAGACAGTGCTTTCTTAATACACAGTGAAAGCTCTGCAGGGAGCATTGGAGTTTAGCTAGGAGTCTAGGTCACTCAAGTGGAGATAAACAAGCATTCCCAAGCCTACCGAGGGCAATTTTATATATAACCACAAACATTTTTGACAAATTGAAGGAAAAACATACATAAAGTGTCTCTGTAAGGTATTGGGCTACCACAAGCTGCCAGAACAGCTTCAATGCTCTTGGCACAGATTCTACGAGTCTCTGGACTCTACTGGAGGGATGAACACAATTCTTCCAAAAGATATTCCCTCATTTGGGGTTTTGATGATGGTGGTGGACAGCACTGTCTAACATGTCGGTACAAAATCTCCCATAGGTGTTTAAGTGGGTTGAGATCTGGTGACTGTGAAGGCCATAGCATATGATTCACATCATTTTCATACTCATCATACCATTCAGTGACCCTCATGCCCTGTGGATGGGGGCATTTCATCCTGGAAAAGACCACTCCCATCAGGATAGAAATGTTTCACCATAGGATAAAGGTGATCACTTTGTAATGATTTGCAGTGACCCTTCCCTCTAAGGGGACAAGTGGACACAAACCATGCCAGGAAAATGCCCCCCACAGTATAACAGAGCCTCCAGACCCCCTCACTGTAGGGGTCCAGCAGTCAGGCCTGTAATGTTCTCTTGGTGTCCCCACACATGCACTCACCCTCTTCTCGAGAACACTATCCAGTTGTGCACAATAATGACCCCTCTTTCAAACTTTCAAATCTTTCCTCTTGCCATCTTGATCCAAAACCGAGGTCAACTGGGCCTGCTCAGCATTTTCATACATGCCACAGAGCATGATAGGATGTTAATTGCTTAATTGTATCATGGAGTACACCTGTTTGGCGGCATCTGCATTTGTTATGTTCTACCACTCATTTATTCAGGTTTTTCCTTTAATTTGTCACCCATCTGTATATAAACCTTATTGACTGAAAAGCATTGTTATCTCTGCTACATGGAGACAGTTCATGCACGGTATCCATGCTGTCATTTAATCTCATACAGTTTGTACAGTAGTCATGTGTAGTGTAAACAGAGGTGAGGTCAAACCATATGAATTGCCATAAGGCTAACTGTCAGGTAGCATTTGGTTTCTCAAGCAAAATGTGCTTGTACTTTTGAATTTTGTATCTGTACATGTTTTTATTTATTACAAATGAAGCAAATTAGCAAGCTGTATTGCGTGAAAACAATCTCCACACAATCACCCCAGGAAATGCAATAATCCTGTTTCCAAGTTTCGAAACAGATGGCAACTAGTAGAATAAAACCATTATATTCTTTTAGCAGCAGGCAGATTGTGCAATTAACAACTCTCATTACGTGTTGATTAAAATCTATTCTTTCCTGGTGAAGAGGAGACCTGTCTCATTTCACCTCGTGTTTGGTTGGCAAGTGTCCGTGTCTGTCTGTCTGTCTGTCTGGATCCAGATTGCAGTGTGCATGTCCTGTACAGTATCCTGAATTGTATCGTAAAACATATTCTGTAGGATTTGTGAAACTAGCAAAAGTACAATGCAGATTTAATATAAATCTTTTTTTTATTATAAGTTTTATTTTTTCTTCCATGCATCCTTTATTTTGTATGTGGAACATGAACAATGTTCAGATCTCATTCATGTCACTACCTGCTACAGAGGAGCAGAGAGATCTTCAAAGTCACAGCAGGCTTTCGGTTCAGTAATATTTGAGTTTGAATACAAATTATTTTGTATTCTGTTGCATGCCAGCAATATTTAATATATATATATATATATATATATATATATATATATATATATATATATATATATATATATATATATATATATATAAGCAGCATCAATAAGAGATATAAGTATACTGAGAATCCTTTTTTTATTATTTAACTGTTAAATATATGTTATGTGTATACTGTAAAGTGTAATTGGCTTAGGGCATAAACCTGGTATAGTATAGTCTAATACAAGTGTACCAAGACCCTAGTTCTGGATAGTGTGCTGTATACATTTGTATACCCAGTCAAAATAAATATTGTATTGACTTTTGCATGTTGTAGTTCAGCAGATGAGCATCATTCCACATTCTTTTTTACATTATTATTTGTATTATTTATTATACCTCAGTCTGTTAAACATTATGGTTGATGTTGTGATATAATCACTGATTGCATACTTTATTTCTTCCTTTCTTTCACAGAAGTGAAGTTTGAGTAAAACGATGAATGTTGAAAATGACTAAAACCAAATCCCTAATCAACCGAGCGGGGGGAAATTGCTGCCCGAGAAATCACTTCAATTGTACTTTTCAGTGTGCCCGGGAATCTCATTTTCCTCCAACACCTAATCAAGACTATTCAGCTGCCTTTTGTTTCCAACCCTTTCCACCTGCCTTTTTCCTGTTTTAATTATTCAGAGAATGTGTCTGAACCACAGCCAGAAATGAAATATGACTGACACATTCCATTTGAAATAATATGGACTTGAACCAATTAAATTACGGAACAATCCAAGTAAAAAGGCCCCTAATTATTTTAAAAGCGAGCCGAGAGAGACAGTGGTATTATTGAATTGTCGACGCATTGAGAACACGGCACAATGCTAAACTGCAGGGGGTGCTAAGCTCAAGCTAATACGGTGCGCAGAAGAATTAGAAGCGACTCGGCTGAGCAGAAACCTTTTTAGCAATCAATTTTAATGGTACATGCAGATGTCTTTCACTGCAGCACTTAAAGCAGATATTCTCAAATTGCGTTCCTATATAAAAAAATCTTCAATTAATCTTCGCTTAAAAAAGGTTTATGTACATTTCTGATTTAAAAAAGCTTGAAGGCATCAGAAAAACTCAGACCCCTCTCCCTTCCAGTAGTAACCCAGATGTAAATTAAGGGATTTTAACTCTATAGAGACATACATTTAATCTTCTTTGAATAATCTAGAAATATACATATTATAGCAGGTGATGCTCGCATGTGACCTTGTTACCTTCTTAACCTAATCCATCACATAATCTGTTTTTATGTATCCTGATATGTACATTAAATACTGAATCAAACGTTTAATATAGACAAAAGTTTTCTTGCATAATAGTAGTTGTAGTAGTAGAAGAGGTAGACCTATCGTCTCCAATGCCTAAAATATAAATACAAATGCCGTTTTTCCAATTTAAGATAGGTAGTGTAAATTATATATTATTTTAATAATGTGTGTGTATATATATATATATATATATATATATATATATATATACACAAACTTTGGTCTGTGGCCTTATTGTAACACAAATATTTGAAATGTGATGCAATATATAGATTAAATAAAGTGTATACATATTTTTAATGGGATACCTAATGTTTTAATTGATCTGTTCATCATTGTAAAGGAGCGAATTCCAATTGGAGATGTTGGCCCCATTCCCTTTGTTGAATAAGGATTAAAGATCAAATTAAAAGCATATATATGGGCATATGACAGAACTGTTTGTTGTAGTTGCTGTACAAGAAAATGGAAAAGTGGATAACTGAATTAAATTTTAAATGAAGTATCTCCTGATAACCTGATGCATGCAGAATGGTTTTTGTCTTGTCTGCTGTGAGAATCTTGAAAATTATAACATTTGCAGAACATGAGGATCCATCAGTAAACTCTAGGGTTGTGTTAAACAGTAAGACAAAATGTCGAGTATACTTACTAACCTTTGTAAAGTTCCATCTCTGAATGAAGTGCCTGGCAATGTCTCGGGCTGCCTTGCCTTGTACCACCACTCCAATATCATGCCAGGGCATCCTTGGGGTTTTATACCGATCAATGAAGTCTTTACAAAAACAAGAAACAATTAATGTTACCAATCCATTGAGTTAAGACTATTTAAAAAGTCAGCAAACCTGATTAATATCCCCCCAGCCGCACACCAAAAATAGGTGAAGGTGAAACAATGACCTGGTGAATGGAAAACAAACTTTCTTTCCACACAGCTAATGGAGTCTAAGAAAATAGATCAAAACCCAACGGGGCACAGATATGTCTTCTCAGTGTTAAATGTCAAATTGAAATCCATCAGTGAAGGGGATAGTCAGGGGAATATGCCAATCTACTATTTCACTGTGGGTTATGAGAATAATGTGATCTGGCTGTAGTTTGACTGAAAGGTTGGTTAACTAGTCGCTCTCACCCATGAGAACCAAACTATCAAAACTGAAGTCGTGCTTGAGACCTCTTTTCTGACATCTGTAGGGATAGCAGTATCGACCTTTTTTAAACTGAGTTGGAGTTGCTACAGAGACCCCTGCAGGATAACAAATGATTTACAATTTTTAAAAATGAAGTCACAAAACACAGTGTTGAGTATACTGGGTCTAGTCAAACAAAGATGGCATTTGTGATTAATTGAGGTGATGAATACTGTCCTTTGAGTGTGTTGATGAATGACAGATGTGTTTGTCTCTATGACAAAAGTAACTGACAATACTGTACCATCAAAAGGTTTGTTCAGTTTCACCCAGTCCTTGAGGATGAAGTTACAGTAGTCCTTCCCATGCCAGAACCGGGCTTCTCCACAGAGTTCATTGCTACTAATGTGACTTCTGAGGGAGCTTGTTTCTAGAAATATTTCAGAAAGGTAGACTTAAAGGTGGTGAAAGGAGTGACTCATATACATGTTGAAAAGAACATTCCCTACTTTTAACCATCAATTATTGTAGTTGTTGGAGTCCAGGATGCACTATTAGCAATTATAAAGGATGATGTGCGAAAGTTGAAAACACTCGCCTCATGAATGTCATTATGAACCTATATATGGTACTGGAGTTGAATATGAGTAATTCTTATATCACAGCATGCTCTAAATTAAGATGAAACACAGCGTGGGGAAGAAGGCTGCTGTCCTTTAATTTCTAATCAGCCTTTTGTTTTTCCTCTCCATTAGGTCTGTTGGATTTATTACTGTAGAAAGACTTCCACTGCAGCAATGACATTTTCTGAACAAAAAGCTTACATTTTAAATTCTGGGAAGGATTGTCTGTTTAGTTTTGTTTCTTCTTCATATAATTAATTGTTGTATTCATGCGTGACACTTATCGTACACAGTTTAGCTAGCATCAGTTTTTAATGTCACATGCCTAAACATGTGTATCTATACAACTGCATGTGTAATTGGATACAACATAATATTGCAGATTTATTCTATTGTATTCTTGCCTGGCTGACGTTCAGAAATAATATGTTAGATGTAAAGTGACTGGGAGCTCAAAGTGAATGGTCAATGGGAATGTTTTAATTTCCTATTTATATTTTAAGATTGGTTGTGAAGGCAGTATCTTGAGGCTTCCAATTTACGTATTCTCAGTGGGTACAAGGATTACTTCTAGACTATATAATAAAGCTTGTTTACCCACCTTACATGATTATATTAGCTCTAAATGGATATAATGCTCTGTTTGCAGCTTCATCTTGCTCCTTCGGAGATGCAATTATTGTCGAATTCAATACTGAGACCGCACAGATTACATTTGTAGGTATTTATCATGCTAATGGTATGCCACTGTAAAAACAGACAAACCGCATTTATTACATTAAGTAATTTCATACGTCCCCGGGGTACAGTTTTAAGCTTCCAATCTGTTTAATTCTGAAGCGTATACTCGGATGCTCATGCTGGAAAATGCACAGGGAAGGTGGAAGGAGCCTTGTTGCCACCTACCGTGAGGCAAAGTTAAGGAATACTGTGTCCGAAATGACCCCGAATCGCTGGAGCGCAGGGACAGGCTCTGGTTAGTGACCTCTCTGGGACTGGCCATCCTGGAGCTCAGGCTGCTTCTGGTGCTGCAGTGTTCTGGGCACAAAAACATGGGACAGTGACGTGACGTTCTGGGTCCCTACCACCTTCTGAACTTGTATTCTCTAGCTTACCTTGATTCACCCCCTCATTCTATGAAAAATGACCTTGGAAATAGTTTTAATAACCTTTATGATTTGTTAAAACTGTTTTAGACCAAATGGACTTGGAAGATCTTAAATTGAGGAGGGAAAAAGTTAGCTTATCATCATCACCAGTCTATCACTTTGCATGCTGGCTAAACATTGTAGTGGTATTAATACTCACGGTGACCTTGTACTGGAGAAAGTGGTTGATAAAAATGGATGGATAGAATTGATACGTTTACATGATGTTGTATCGAACCAAACTTACGCTTGAAAAACAGCTCAAGCCCAGGTAAAACTAATCTGAATCAGAAAACAAAACCCTTGTGGAGACTCTTGATATGTAAACCCACAATGTCCCTCTCACTTGCATCAGGAGCTCCTTCTGAGGTGTAGCTGCAGTTCTCGGTCGTGTCCTCCAACTGCGTGGTCTGCAGCCTGCACGTTGGTACGGTCTGTCTGCTGGAGTTCACCTCCTGCCGTAGGTGGTCTGCATAGCCCTGGTCAATCGTTTTCCGTAGCCTGTCACCGTTCTCTGCATCGTTCAGATTGTCCCTGATCTCAGGACTGATCTCTGTGTCTGTGATTTCTTCCACTTCCTCTTCCTCCTCCTCCACTATGACTGCCGATTGCTGGGGAAGAGACCAAAATTCCAGTATGCAATGTGCGTCTTGCTAATGTGTTTTGTCTGGGATTAAACATTTCAGTATTCCATTCCAACACTCTAGAACAGGGACAGAAATAAATAAACTGAAGAAACCTCTGGAAACTTTTTTGAGAGTACAAAGGAACAAAGTCTGGACCTGTAAATTAGTTATCATATTATATCTTTAATAGTTTCTCTTCATTCATGTGTTGACCCGCTGCCTATGGTTCCAGATACAAACATTTACAAGGAAATAGCCCATAAAATACACGACTACTTTGCTTATCTCTAATTTTGAATGTTCGTGCTCTTTTCATTAAGTTAATTTGCTAGGAATCTTTAAAATTTGTAATGGTTGTAGATGCTTTGACTGCAACGCCATACGAAAAGGCTTATTTTGGGTGCCATTCTGCCATGGAGGGTTTCATTGTGTCATAGCCAGTTTTATCCAGTTCTAGTTGAACTAGTAAGTACAGCATTCTCTGTCTGTGTAATTACTGAGGCATATTTAAGGTTTTTTGCATATCGTGGAGTGACAGACTACAAGAGATAGACAACCTGTTTTGGGCCCATATGGTGCCATGGGAGTCCAGCTTTGATCAGGCCCCCAGCGACGGCATCACAAACATGTTCACTGTCACTGACACAAAATCAAATGTACAGTCTTAATATAGCAAATTATAAAATATACTATATTATACATGAGGGTGGGGGGAGAGATATGCAATTTGGCATGTGTTCACATAGTGTTAAATAACTGTATGGTGGTATGATGTGTAAGGGGTAATGGTTCATACAGGATCATAGCTTCTGCTTGACAAATGGCAAATGTCACAGCAGTGTCCTCCTGGTAGGCATAATTTTATTAAGTGCAAATATCACTGTGCTCCTTAGGAGACGTTTTAAAGGTTATCCCAACAGCTGTAACCGTTTCATGTATATTAGCAAAGATTTTACAGTTGAGGAGCCCCAAGTAGGACAGATACAGTCACTCAAGCATGGAAAAAGAAGCCCTAAGTGAATGCAATAAGCTCCTTCATTGAAAGACTAAAATCATGTTTATTTAAAAGCCTCGGACATCTTTAATAACATGATGGCAGGTATGTCGTGCATCGGTCTCGCAGTAGCGGTGTATAGTATGTAGGGTAAATCACTCCCATTTAGTGGCCTCTGCTAATTTGTTGACTCATTCATCCATGGAGGACCTTTATGTTTAATGCAGTTCTCATGGGGCAAAGAAACCTCCAGTGAGGCTGAGCCATGCTTCTCAGCATGAGTGGGTAAGGATTATCTTGAAGCCCTTCAAGGGAGCCCCAGATATTCTGTAATTGGTATTTATTTTTCCTCTTTAAAAACAGTGACCCTGCTAAATATACACCAACCAAAGCAAGGCTCCATAAAATGAGAAAATGTACTACAGCAGTTTCAGTCTCATTTTTTTTTAAATCACTACCCAGCAGCTAAAAATTAAGGAATAAGGAAAATCCCTAGTGTAGATGCTAGGGCAATAACTTCACTTCAAATGCCCCCCAAACCCAGAAAAGAAAAGCATGTTCATTTTAGAAACAATTAATCTATGAATTTCAGACAGGAAACAGGACTGTCACAATAAAAATGCTGCGTAGTCTAGTGGTATAGTTCTGAATTTCTTGGAGGGGGCCGACATCAGCAACTAGTCAACTGAGCCCAAGTTCTTGAAATGGGAGCTGTAAAAACCTTTGTGACTTCATTACAGTAGTGCTTAAACATTCTCAACATTACCATATGTTTGAATTTGATTTCAGTCTCTTCCCTGATGTTCCTGACCACAAGTGTAAATTTTTTATGAGTCTAGGCCATGCAAACTTTTAGTATTTCATCCCACACTACTGTGTGTCCTGAACTTTTTCCTAAACAAAGCAGCTGTCACCTGCCTGATGCATTTTGACGTGGAACACTTAGACATCAAACGCATCCAGCTGTTATCGATTTGGCAGAGAAAAAGATGAGGATGGCCTCAATGCTGACAAACACTGGTGTGGCACTCCTGGCAATAGCTCTCAATATATGTTTATTCCTGTGCAGTATCTACAAAGGACAAACCAACAACAACAAACAAAACGAAGTGTTTCTAATAACTAACCCAAAAGGGTAAATAAAGGACTACATTTGTATTTGCATTACATTTGTTTCACCCAGCACATTATTCTATACCTAAGACTGCAAATGAGTTTTTCCACATAAAACACACATACTGTTTGATGGCTTTCCTGGTTCCTTTCTGTACGCTCTTTCACATTTTGTGCGAATCCCAATTTTGTTTTGTAAGAAGCTGCCTATAGTGTAAACATCACTTTGTGAGTTTATTATGCTTGCAGACTCTGTAGCAACGGTGGTTCAGTTCTGATCGATACTAATACATGTCAATTGAGAGTTAAAACCTGTGACTGCAACTGAGAAGGGTCAAGAAATTCAGACAGTGCTTATTGACTTTCAGATTAAATTACAATGTTTGTTTTTGCTCTCTTGATGCTAAATCAAACTAAACCAATTCTGTCTGTCTGTGTTACAGGATCTGACCTATATAGCACAACTATTGTACAGTACTTTTTTTAGTTTCCACTTAATTTAAATATACTCTATAGGGGAAGCTAGGTTCCCTGTGATCCGTACAAATGAGCCTGACCTTATTCATTGGAGGTGTGCAGGATGTAGGGTAACTATTCTTTCCCCAGGTAACCTTGGGAAGAAGAAACCTTGAAACAAAGCTCACCTGGGTTAGTTTCGGAGAAAGCACAGGACTTGGCTGAGGAGTCCTTCTTACACTTCCCACGTCAGTTAGTCGATGGTGGTGGTCATCCCATCTGCCATAGGCCAGGTCAATGCCACCGAGAAATGCCACAGACTGGTCAATCACCACTGTCTTTTCATGGTGCGCCCAGAGCAGCACAGTGGAGGGGACGTGATCGGGATGCCGTATGACCTGGGGACAAGCAGGGAGAAATAGCCTGCTAATGTTTACAGGTATCTAGTTAATAAGACACTGGATCCCTCATCAACCGACACAGTCAAGCTATTAGTCATGGTAAAGTATGGAAGGGTATAATAAACTGTGGCATAGGAAAGTAAACTGCCAAATCACTGTGCACATTATTAGTGATTGCCCTTTCATACAGGAAATATTAGTAGATACTCAATAATTAAAATATTCATGAAGTTTATTCAGTGTAAGTTTAAGAATAAATTGAATTAATAAATTACTGCCAACTATCTTTTTTGTTTTTGCATGTGAACTATAAATGTGCTTATGACAGTGTAGTTACTCATTAATAACAATACATAGTTGCTGGTAAAGAAATAATGTGGTTCTAAGTAGTATAACTAACATTTGTGTGGTTTATAACATGTTGTAAACCACTTTAGTATTGGATATCAAGAAAATATGTATAAATTGCACGTTTAGGCACAGAGCCAGAAAAAACAGTGTTCTGCTGCCCACAACACGCGATGTGAGACACAGCTGCATCTGGAAGACTCTTCCTTAGCCCATACGACCTCCCGCTCCTGGCACATTCGACGTTCAGAACAACTAAAATCTAGGACACCTACAACGAAGAGCTTCTAGACACCAGTCCTCGGGTTATATATCCCAGCCTCCTTAGAGAAGTATTCCTTTGTGTGTTTTAACCGCCACTGAATATTATAATAATATTTTTTAAAAAGTAGTTATGATAAGAAAATCTGACTGGTGTCAATCAGTAATCACCCCGGGGTCACACAGAGACAATTCCAGATTAATACAAAGCATGTAGCCGACTTCATGAGGAGATGCCTCATGTGTCCCATTAGGAGAAGGCAAGCTTGATCCTGGACATGGAACAGCCTCGGGACCCTCCTACAGCTGACTGGGGGGGAAAGACCCATACCAGCTCAGACAAGAGATGTGGGGGGGCTGAAAATGGAGATGGTTTCCCTTTGACGGTTCTTCAGCAGGCTTCCACATCCCCCCACACGCAATCCAGTACCCTACCGTTCTGCATGTCCAGAGGCTTGGCATGAGAGTAGAAACTTGTGTGCTATCTGTAATGCTTTTTGATATACCCGTGGATCATTGAGTGATAAGAAGTATTTTGTGAAGCCCCGCAAAAAACGTTCTATCAGCATCCTGTGGTGGAGAAGAATACATTGATTTGCAGTGACATCATTTCCTGCCACCTGCACATCCATCGGCAGACCATTATACCCTTATTCTTGCCTTGCAGTGTCTGAAGAATAGACTGTCACTTCTAAGCTGTCTATTAAATTCCCTCTGTTGAAATTGAATTGTAATTATTTTTAATTGATTTATTTTATGTAGGAAAGTGTCTAAAAGAAACTTGAAATAAGATCAAACTTTTTTACTGCCTTATAAAGACATGTTTAAGGAATGACCTTAAATTTTCTGTCTTAAAATGGTGTGACACTGGGACATAGACCATCAGTGATGCTGGCATGAGGCTGACTTGATTGAGCGATTCAGTGTATACTACCATAATTATACTCTCAGCTTCTAAATTTAACTTTGGGTATATATTTTAGTGTAGTGTTGTGTTCCGGTGGCCTTATTTAGCCTATTGCTCCATTTGGAAGAAACTATCCCAGTCCCAAATTGTATTGATATTCTTTTAATTTAAAAATTAAATTGTGTTTTGTGTTTTTTGGTTTGGACCTTTATGAAGATGCCCTCAATAAAATATGTCAAGTGTAGGCTGATGAGAGCAGTCTTACCCTGATGTTTGGGTGCAGTCCCATGAGGGTTTTCTTGGTGTATTCACTGTTAAGGCCGAGAATTACTTCAACTTCCTTGTACAAGAGGATACATATTCGTACTCCTTGTTCCTGAGGAGCAGAACAAAGAAACAAACAAAAAATGACCATGTAATACCACTAAATTAGTGTGACTGGATTTCGATTCATGTGATTGACATTAACAGTTGTTATTTTCATTCAAATGAAACCCAAAACTTTGTTGGGTTAGAGCAAATAATCCAGTAATAGCTAGAACCCTAACCTGATATAAAAATGTGGAAAGCCAATTTTTCCATTTATCTTGTCTTAGTCCAGCCAGTAGAAATACAATCCTAATACTAATGAGTCTAATGAGTTTCTAGTAAAATTACACAACACTTATTCTCTAATAATTTCAGGTGATCTTTCTTGCAGTGACAATATTCTGTGTGCATTTTGAAATATAACTAAATCAGAAAAGAGGACACTATAATGAATGCTTACAGCTTTCCGTTTGAGGACACAATCCAGTCTCCAGGTATTCCCATCCATAACTGGCCTTTTCAGAAAGATTTCTGGGCTCAACCTAAGACAGTTAAAACTTGATCAGGAGAGTCAATGCATCAGTCCATTTTTATATTAGCCATAGCTGTCAAATTTTATAACACTGGTGGACACAGATAAAAAACCCTAGCATTTCATTATTTTTATTATTAATAATAATAATAGTAATAATTTCCAATACATACAATATACTACTTTAACAAGGCATTACATAACAGTGAGTTGTAGTAAAGACCTGCCCGTACAGCATGTTGTAAATTCCCTGCTCCACTGCTGTTCTGAGAAAACTTGCTAGATTCAATATTTCATGCAATTTAAAAATGCAGTTCGGGTGCAATGATTGATGCTGGTTTTAATCAGCCAGCTGTTACATTTGTCATCTTACCACCAGCCGGTGATGAATATCTCCTCCTTGGCAGCTTCTAAAGCATCAGCAATAGTGTCAAAGTAGCCAGCTGCATTGACAAACCTACAGGGGAAGCAAAAGACTAGTCATAGGGAGAGTGAATATAAAAAAAGACACAGAAGAATTACTGGTACTTACAGTAGAGCAGTGTATTTTTAAGTTGGCCAAAATCAGTACCAAATCAATATACGTTTAAATAAAATATATAGACAAGTGATTGGCTTAACCTGAACTGCTCTACTGAACTTTAAAATTATTCTCATTCTTCTTCATTTTGCTTGAATGAGTGCATATTATCCATCCCATCATTTGCCAACTGTTGGGGAAGTGTCTTGGTGGATGATCAAGGCATGCTTTCATGGTATGAGGCTCGGTCAAATCTCATTGCCTTACCATTTGGTCAATGTGTTTTCCTGGACAGGAGCAAACGACCCGTGGCGGTTTTCTTTCATGAAGTCCTGTCCGTACTGCTGTGCGAACTCGTGAATGGACTGCCCCCACCACCGTGCCTGTCTGTATGTGGAGCATTTGATGGTAAGTGTCCTGAAAGAAAGATATTGTATCAATAGTGAAACACTGTAGTATCAGGTATCTATCTTTATGAATTACATGTTTAAGGAAACCATCTTTAGTCATCATGAAAGAAGCTGTCAGCATTTTTTTTTCTTGCGGCCCTTTTCTCCCATATTTTGGAAACATCTCTATCTATTTCATACCCACTGGTATACACTCATCTCTGACTCCCTATCATTATGATATTTTCTAGTTCTTATCCCATTTTTCAAATCAATAAATATATATACCAAAAGAGAGGGAATAATTTAAATCAGAACCTATTGATTGCAGTGGTGATGTGTATGTAATATTAAATATCTAGATCTATTCGCTCAGAAATGTTTTTTCTATTCTGTATTCTATTTTTTTGCTGTTTTCTACATTCTGAATTGTAGAGTAAAAATATTGATACATACTCAAGCACTACATTGTGAATAGTGTCACCACAGAGAGGCATCAGTCTGGGGTGTTAATCAGGCCTGCTCTAGCCTGCATTGCCTGCTTGTGATTGATTAGAGAAGTTGTGAAACCTCAGAACCACAGCCAAGCCTCTCCAGAGTGCTGCTAATATGTGTACTTATTTTAGAAAATAATGCTGTCGTCAATTGACAATTAAAAAAACAACACTGTTGTAATCATATAATACAGTTCTGTTAAAGACTTGAAAGAAGAAAAACAATCCTGACAATTCACACCTGCTGAAACACAGCCTGGCGAAAATGGAAATTCAGTGTCTAAACTTAGCATGCGATGTGTCGTTAAAAACCTACACACTATACCCCTGGAGACATGCCTGACACGTCTGAAGCCCAATCCAAGTTGTTCCTGTGTGGGCAAACTGCGAAACCTGCCCACTCCATTAGTTAATTAATTAGATGGGCATTTTGCCCTTGGTGGATAAGCAGGCCCTTAGTTGGCTTTCTAATGTAATTATCATTTGTCTGGAATATTGTTTCAGATCATCCTTGTCACACTAAGTAAGAAGTGGTGCACTGGTTGAGTCATGCTATACGCTAGGCACAGAGGGATGGGGAAGAGAAAGAATGAGTATTATAATAGGCTAGATTAATGTTAGAAGAATGACATACCTTGAAAGGTTCTCAATTGTTACTCCATGTTTAATTCCTGTTTCTTTGGTCCCTGTTTTGATGCTGAATCCCTTATCATACAGAATGACAGACCCAACTTGGCCATCCTCAGGCCTCATATACAGAACAAAGGAGTCTTTTACCACCAACCATCTGCAATATACAAGCACAAACTACTTGAGCATTGAAGTGTAAAATGTGTCTTCCTCTGCTGTACATAAATTCAATCAATTCTAGAACTCCAGATAGATCTGAAGTTCTAATTGTATGGATTCCAGTAACTAATTGTATGAATAATGATTTTAAAGTTCTATTCTATGATTCAATCTGAAAAGTATGCTCTTCAGAATGCACTTTATTGTGCACATACAGTTAGGTCCATAAATATTTGGACAGTGACACAATTGTCATCCTTTTGGCTCTGTACACCACCACAATGGATTTGAAAGGAAACAACCAATATGTGCTGTAAGTGTAGACTTTCGTCTTTAATTTGAGGGTAGTTACATCCAAATTGAGTGAACGGTGTAGGAATTACACCCATTTTTATATGTGGTCCCCACAATTTTAGGGGCTCAAAAGTATTTGGACAAACTAACATAATCATTAATTAAATTGTGAGTTTCAATTCATGTTTGCAAATCCTTTGCAGTCAATGACCACCTGAAGTCTGGAACCCATAGACATCATCAGATGCTGGGTTTCTTCCCTGGTGATGCTCTGCCAGGCCTGTACTGCAGCTGTCTTTAGTTCCTGCTTGTTCTTTGGGTATTTTGCCTTCAGTTTTGCCTTCAGCAAGTGAAATGCTGCTCAATTGGATGCAGGTCAGGTGATTGACTTGGCCATTGCAGAACACTCCACTTCTTCACCTTAAAAAAGTCTTGGGTTGTTTTGCTTCAGGTCATTGTCCATCTGCACTGTAAAGCACCATCTAATGAGTTTTGAAGCATTTGGCTGAATCTGAGCAGATAATATAGCCCTAAACACATCAGAATTCATCCTACTGCTTTGGTCAGCAGTCACATCATCAATAAATACAGGGGAACCAGTTCCCTTGGCAGCCATACATGCCCATGCCATACCATGCTTCACAGATGAGGTGGTATGCTTCGGATCATGAGCAGTTCCTTCCCTTCTCCATACTCTTCTCTTCTCATCATTCTGGTACAAGTTGATCTTTGATCATCTGTCCATAGGATGTTGTTCCAGAACTGTACAGGTATTTACAGTCTTCTCTTGATTATTGTCTTTGACACAGACACGCCTACCTCCTGGAGGGTGTTCTTGATCTGGCCAACTGTTGTGAATCAAATAGTTGATTTGCCCACACCTAATATTTTTGCTACCTCTCTGATTGGTTCGTTTTGATGTCTAAGGCAAAACGCCCCAAGAACAAGCAGGAACTAAAGACAGCTGCAGTGCAGGCCTGGCAGAGCATCACCAGGGAAGAAACCCAGCATCTGCTGATGTCTATGGGTTCCAGACTTCAGGCAGTCATTGACTGCAAAGGATTTGCAACCAAGTATTGAAACTCACAATTTAATTCATGATTTTGTTAGTTTGTCCAAATACTTTCGAGCCCCTAAAATTGTGGGGACCACATATAAAAATGGGTGTAATTCCTAGCCGTTCACCCAATTTGGATGTAACTTCACTCAAATTAAAGATGAAAGTCTACACTTTAAGAACATATTGGTTGTTTCCTTTCAAATCTATTGTGGTGGCGTACAGAATGATGACAATTGTGTTACTGTCCAAATATTTATGGACCTAACTGTATAATACATATATTGTGATACAAATCACTAATTCAATTGTATTTTTATATTATTTTAGATTTAAATTGATATAAATGTCATTAATTCTACCAGTACAAGCTGCAGAGTGAACATGTGTTTCATTATGAAAATTGGCCTTTTAGCATTGAAAAATATAGATTTTTCATATTAATTACAAGTTAGTGGAGAATCAAGCTTTCTTATTATTAATCTGTATACAAATTCATCTGTATGCTGGTTTAGGAATATGTATGTAATTACAGCAATGCAGGCTGAGAAGATGAAAGTTCCCTACAGTGAAATGGTTTACCTCTTTGACCACCTGTAGCAAACACTGTTGGAGCCACACCAGTAACAGACAGGGAAGGTATTCCCCCCTGACTTCTTCAAGATAAGCCCCTCACTTTCTCAAAACACAAATATGGAAACCAGATTAGAAAACTCCTGCACAGATGTATTCAGCAAAAGTGTAGCATCTCTAGAGTCCTGTAAAACTTAATTTTAAGTCTGAAATTTCAAATTTGAGGTCTCCTTTGAAACGGGTTTAATAATTGAAGAGTAATACAAGAGACAGGTAGATGTCTACTCAATCCATCTTCCTCATTGGCTATTCCTGTAAATCCCAGCCAGTCTCTGCAATCCAAGTTGCAAATCATAATTTCCTTTTTAATGAGGAACAGCAACACTAAACACCTACATTAGACCAAACTCCACACTGATCCTTCCTCACCACATTATAGAATGCATTCATTAGAGTCAACACAACATAACTCAATTTGGTTCAACATAATTTTTCTGAACATATAAAATTGTACACTTTCCCTTAGGCCACCAACAAGCAACTGTGTAAATAGAGTAATAGGAAACAAGTACAATTTAACATTTTCACTCACATTCCCTTCGGACCAAGATCCTGAATAAAGGATATTTGACTCACTTCCAAGAATTCGAGCTGAAATACAATTTTAAGACCAAATTAATTCAATTTTAAATACATTTCCTTGCTTGTCCCTTACACATCTCACAACCACATTGGGCAAGTACAGTAGCTAAAGCACATAATCATCATGTTTATGACCTAAAAGATGCTGGGTTTGAGCTTTTTGTACATCACATTTGTACAGTTTACTGTTCATTTTTATTTTTGGCATTGTGTGTCGTTGGGATTGAATCCCCCAAAGCAAATGTATGTGTATCATATATGAATATACTTCATGAAAAAAATAGCATGGTATATGTATGCAAGTACGTTAGATGTATACATTAGTATAGTACACATTTACATATACCGAAGTATGCCTACTTCCTTTTCAGAAGGGATATCCAGGCCTACAAAAGGGACTCTAACACAAAGGAATAGTGGCCACCAAGCAAAGACGGTTCCATACTGTTGAATGTGTCAAGGTGTAGAGAGGGGTTTTAATTAGTACAGAAAATTAAGTGTAATTTTTGGGCTGTCAGAGCTTCATCCTGTGTGAAATGTTCTACTGAGTGAAAAGCCGCCTCTGTTAGCAACATACTAAAGAAATCGGCCCTCTTAATTACTGCTATCACAGCAGGCTTGATATTCTGTACAACACATTATTTTGCAAACTCACAACGTTATGATGGCTGCTGAGTCTGTCTGTGTATCCATACTTGCCAGCCTTTACTCTGTTTTTCTAGCTGAGAGGAAACGAATCCCAGCACATTTGCACTAGTAAACATACTTATTCATAATGTATGGTGGTTATTTATTTATTGACCATGGCTATCAACTATGCTATTCTCTCCTGTGAGAGACTTTGGCAATGCTGACGTATAAAATCTGCAATGCAACAAAGCAATTCAACATTTCACAATAATATTGATTAATCACTTATGTACAGTTTTCCATCAACATCTATTCTGTTGTATGCAAAAAATATTAACAAAGATCCCCAACTCGTTCAAGTGTTTGGGGTTGTTTGAATCTTCAAATGTCCACCACACCTAAATAAACCTACCGTTGCAGGATGATTACGATATATCGTTCTTTTCAATAAATTCTTCAGATAATCTTCTAATTGCATCTGTTGAAAATAACATTGTTAACAATCAACTGTATGGTACAGTGCAATTATTATAATGATATTCACCTTCCATGCAAATATAGTAATAGCTTTAGCCACAGTGTGAAATATCAGGTTTTTAGAGTGTTAGGTTTTTTGTTGGCAATATGTCTGAACTAAGAAACTGACTGTTAAAAAGAAACCTATATAAAAGGTTGGTAGCTTACTTCCTTTATTGCATATGAAGTTACAATCTGAGAACTGTGGGATTAATTATCTTTACAAGCAGGTTTTGAGTTTCCTTTGTAATTGTTGTAGCTGATAAGGACATTATTGTACATGTAAGTATCCAATAATACATGATCAAAAAGGATTGTAACTGTTGTTGATAAATAGACGCATCCTTCTTTGGAATTTAGGGGTTGATTTCATCATTATTTTTTTATTAGAAGAACATTAACAGCGATAGCCAATCAGATATTTATATTGTTTTACCTTCAAATTATTCTTAATCAGCATGATTTACTCATTCAATCAATCAACATTTCCAGCCGGCCACATTTTTATTCAATGGAGCCTGTGTCTGAGAAAATAATATCACTGTATTACCCAGGGCATTGTTAACTGAAGTCTTGGTGTCAAATAATTAATTTAGATTTAAATTATTACAATTAGATTCCAAGTCATGCCAATTTCAAAATTGGTAACAAATTGAAATGCCCAGTAGACATGTTAATTATACAAGACTTGTGTTTATTTCTTGGTTACAAGACTCAGGCTGTTCCCAAAGAAGTAGTGAATGTGCTATAGTGAAAATACAGCAGATAAATCATGAAACCACAATGTACCTTTCTACTGGTCAGCTGTTCCTCTTTCACCATGGCATCTGGTCTCCGTGGCAGAGTGGGGATATGTCCTCCTTGAAATCGTTTTAGGCCTTTGAAGGATCTTCTCCGAACCGTGTGACTTGTAAAGAAAATTGCGGGGTGACATTTGGCAGCCATCATCACTTGCACTTATACAGAACTTTCCTCACAATCGGGGATGTCGAGGCATCCAGAGTAGAGGAGAAGACCGACTGGCATAGCTGGTTCAACTCCTTGTCAACCACACAACTTCATAAGCTGACTGAGTCTTAACCTCATCATTGATTTGAAAATATGACATAATAAAGAATGAGTTTGCAACATTTAATTAAAATATGGGGTATCCTGTTTTCCTTGGAAAACTGTCAACTTTTTGTAGTCTAAAGGTGATACTAACTGGATTTTCATCACTCACTTTTGACAGACATTTAGACTGTTACCACGCAGTTAAAAATCTAATGAAATGGTTAGGAAATTCCCTGCAATTCTATTGGATAGCAGAAGTGTCTAAAAGCAGAGCCAATCAAATAAAAACAACTGTCAAAGGCACACTTAATATAAGAGAATAATAAGAACAATAATGATAATAATATACTGAGAGTTGATAGTAGAAAATGGTAGAGGCCTTTTCTGGAACACTTACGTTCTGGTTGGCAGTGGGATTTTTAGCAGGGCCTTGAATTTCAGGAGCTCCTGATGCAGGGCCTGGAAATGCTTGAAACGACGTTTGATTGTCCATGTGAACTCCCCATGGCTGAGCTCGATAGTGTAGAGGTTGGGATTCAGGACCTAGGAAATGATGAAAAGCATCTTAAGCTCTTCTATATTGTTTGAACATTAAACCACCTCACGTATTCTAGTCGGGAATGAAAAAGAGCAAAAGTCAAACGTGGAATGCATTCAGGAGAGGGTGAAGGATCACAACAAGAATAAAAGACTGCAGTGAAGTTTAGTGAATGCAGAGAGTGAGGATTTTTTTATTTAATCATTTATTTAACTAGATCTTATAGCTCTTCATAAAATGGAACTCTTGACTTAGACTTTAGCTATTCTACAGTGATGGTCTAAGGTTAACTAAACAACCATAGGAAGAATATCTTATTCTTTAGTTTGTTTTCTTCACAGGGATATTTCTGTGTGAACAATTTACATTACTTTCTTAAACTTATTATTTTAGAGTTCCTCATGTACAAAAATAGATTATCCTTGGATATAGATCACTTGTATTGTTTAGGGGAACCATCGGACAGTAAATAGTATAGTTACTGCAGTGTGTTCAGTTTTATTTCTGGTTAAAACATCAATAAAAAAAAATCTCAGACCCACCCTTGTAGTTGAAGTAAACCTTTCTACGTCTGTCACTCGGACAAAGATGGGCACTTGCTCAAGGAAAATTCGACATTCCAGAGCTTTGAAAGGCAGAAGGCTGTATATTGCATGGAATGGAATTTTTCTGGACTCTAAAAATACAGGAAATAAAACATCCTTAATGCACACTTCAAACAACAAAAATAATAACTGATCACATTTTAAGGACATATTTTCAGATTAATATAGTCTTGATCAATGTGTGTGTTTGAGAGAAATCTAGTTTATGTAGGTCAGATTTGTTACCCTGAGAACTGACTATTAAGAGATGATGACCACTGAACAATACAGAAATCCTTTAAACCAAACCATTCAGATCTCGTTATTTGTCAGTAAAAAAAAAAAAAAATACCACTCTGAATGTGCCTAAAATGAATAGAAGGAGGTGTTGCATATTTCTTAGGAGAAGGATCTGCCATGGCGTGGGCTGGAATCCATTTAAATCTGAGCAGCACCCTCACTGTTTTTATGTACTGAGAAGTTTTCTACTGGCCTTGTTGGATCAGGCTTCATTGAGGCTGATGACAATACCTTCTCATATACAGCAAGAATCTAACTGTTCTCCAACAGTGTTATTGTTGCCCTATCTGGTGGCACTTACACAAGAATGGGCCCAGCTCTCACAACAATGTGAAAACCTGAGTTGAGAGGAAAACAATACCACAACTCCCTTTTTGGAGGGTGCCGTATTGAACTGTACTGTAAGTATCAACCCTTTGTTACATTCCAAAGGATAAATGTTATATTGGCACAATCACCTGTGTACTAAATGAAACAGTATGCAACTTTCCTAATAGTTAGAAATGGGGAGACGTAGATTTATACATTCATGGGTATTTTTTTTTTTCTGAAGACAAATGAGAAAGGGGAAATATGATTGAGGGGGGAAAAATGGTGTCGAGCGTAGAGAAATAGGAGCTATCCCAAAACTTCCTGTTTGTCATTACGGATGTTATTGGGGGGGGAAGCAAGCTATTTAATAGATGGGGAAATTTCCTGAATGGCTATATGACCTTTGAGATGCAGCAATAACTGGTCTGCAGGATTGCATTTGAAGGACAGCAGGATAGCAATTCAAGCCACCAGCTGGAGAACGGTACTATTCATGTCCTTGAATGTCTTATGAGCATTGATCGGCTCTCCTACACAGAATAAAAAGCCATGGAAAAATGATTTGAATGCTTATTTTACTTCCCCATGCAGGATGTCCCTTTCCTAAGGTCAATGCATGTTGAGCGGTCACAGTTTTACTCCTGAAATGTGAAAAGTGCCAGTGTTTTGGCACTCCATTGAGTCATTACTCCCTCCTCTATTAACGTTTTTGTAGCCAATATGGGGGGAAATGCAGAATCGCATCGCAAAAGAAAAAACAGAAGAGCGCTCTGCTTCTGTCCCTGTTGAAAGTCACATCCCGAGCAATCCATCAGTGTGTATTGTTGTAGCCGTTATATCAATATAGTGACATTTTGGTACTACTTTCTAATAAGGTCCAATAGTAAATGCTACACTATGCGCCTGATGAATAGAAGACAGATTAAAGTTGACGCTATTATGAAGTGATATCTCCCCGTCAGCTGTAATGAGTGAGATGCCTGTTCTTGTTTGGCGAGAGGCGAAGACAAAGCCGGCCATCTTCCTGCAAATAATAATAATACCAAAAAAAAAGAGAGATCCTAACCTGAAGGTTTTCCATCACACTGATCAGTATGCCAGCTTAAATCTAGCTCATCCGTGTCATCCTGCAGGTCATAGTGATCTAAACTCCCAGAAAATTGGCTCATAACCGACTCCAGTCTCTCCAGATTAGTCGCTCTTGGCTTGCCTTTCCAGGACATGATTAGTTCACATTACACTGGCGCAAGCATCTGTGAATGACACACAAAATCGAGCATTTATCAGTGGACGAATGGTATTCCCAATGCAATCGCACAAATAGCTGCTGTATTTTTATTTGTTTTTCTTTTGCCACTTGGCAAAGGAGTACAATTAATGAGAAGAAAAAAAATACATGATATAATACAGAGTTGTTTCAATTTACATTATAAAGCTTATTATGACAATTCAAAATAACCTGACAGTCAAATTTAAGATTTGCAAATACAGACATGTATGTTATTCAGGTTAAAGAATTCTATCTTTAATGTAAACAAAACATTTATTATTTGATAGCTGTAGGTTTGAACATGTGTACTGTACGTTTATTAAAGGGAAATCTGTATAAACTTCTAGTTGTCTTAAGGTTTTCAGATTCAATGTTATCTTTATTTCCAGTACTGCTGCAGTACATAATGCTTTTGAATTGTATTGTAAACCTCCATTAATAATCTAACAATGATTGTATAATGTCTTGGTATCTAATGCAACATTCTTATCCACACTTTTTCAGATACACGTCAGAATGGTACGCTTCAGGATGTATAACATAATATAACACATAATATCAGTGGCGGACTGGTTTTGGCCCAAATTCAAAGTGACAGATTAGTCATTGGAATGTGTGGATAGATAATGTCTTGCGAAGACACACAAGAAGATGGACAGTGGGTTGGTCTTAATAGAAATTACATGAACTGACAATGGAGGGGAGGGTTCAAGGTGCAATGGCATGAAAATGGAGAGCATTTCTAAAAATTGAATTGTCAAATAAAAAAATACATATACTGTATAGTATGGAGAACAAGCATCATCCAGATGTACATAACTGGCACACAATTCTTATTTTTCTATTGTATTCAGTAGTTTTATGAATTAATTGGTGACAAGCTCCTGAAGTCTTCCTTTTCATACAATGTTTTCAACAATACATGACACCAGTATCACACAGTGAGTCAGTCTTGCTCAGGTGAAGCAGACTGGATGACCTTGTGTACTCCTCTCTCATCCTGGCAGCGACAGACAGAAGAGACAACATAGTCACTCTTCTCCTTGCTTGGGACACAGTGTACAAGTTGTTCTCACTACTGCATACAACTCTGGCACCAAAGCCATTAAATATGCAATCATACAATGAATTATACATTATTCAATGTATTGAGGTAAAGCATGTCCTCTGTTTCAAATGCAGTCCTAAAAGCCATGGAAGTGGTTATGGGAAACGTGTGACTGTCTCCCTGGTATTGAGCTTCCCTCTCTATGGCCAGCTGGCACAGCCATCCACGTGGCCCAGCAGCACTTACTGCGATCCCCAGGGTGCCGCCTGGCAGTCACCAGCCGCACAGGAGGCTGCAGTTCTTTGCCAGCACCAGCCCTTCCCCCGGAGGTGTCTGAGGAGATTTCATGACTAAAAGGGCCCCGTCTAGAAAGGGAATTAAGCCACGATGCTGCTGGGCCTCACAGCCTCAAGAGGAGCCCAGCGCTGCCTAGTGATGGCATTTACCAGGCTCGTCACACCAAGAGTGGCCTCCGGGGAGCGCGTTTGTGAACTTGGGCGTGTGTGTGAGACTGGGCGAGATTGGGGGGAAAAAGAGGGTATGTGTGGGCGCTGGGGATTTTGTGCTCCATTTCACCTGTCATTGCACTGGGAAACCTGGGAATCTTCCTAATGGCCTCAATGAGGGGCCCCAGGGCGATGCAGACAGCCTGGGTTGGGGCTGCGGTGCTGTAGTCCTCCTGTCGTCTTCGATGGATTTCATTCAGTGGGACAGTTGTCAAGTTTCCAGAAAGAAGTACTTGGGAGTTTCATTTGTGAGCTCTGTCTAAATACCTAGTCTGTAAAATCAGATCAGTCCTCATTTAGTTTCACCCAAGTCTTTGTGATCCTTTCATTTAGCTGAACATGATCAGATAATGATATTTTAATCCAATTTTGCCCCAATTGCCCCTTAGTCCAATGTTCCTTATTTCAAAGCAATGTGTGGTTATTCATACTAACTTTATTTAGCTTAGGGAGAAAAAGCCCTGCATTTAGACATGCAAATAATTACAATATAAAAGTAAGACTATAAAAAGACCTTCATTTTAATGAGATACCCCAAAATATAATGTCTAGAAATGTAAATCTCATTTACTGTGCATTCATTTTCAGGAGACCTAGACAGACAGAAATGTAGAAATGTGAACCTGATTTTGTGAAATGTGAAATTGTTTTTGTACTTGCTATTGCAACAGGACAAAAAAAAACCTTCATGATCACATTATCTCATTATGAAGTTGACGCATAAAGTAGAATCATAAATCATACAGAACGATTACCATACATCAAATTTCTTTCTTCTATTAACTTGCAGAAGGGGACATGGAACAAAATCCATGTCTTAGGCCCTGGCAAATGGAGCAAGTAAAAAACTGTTAGAAAGAAAGCATTATACATTTCAAAGACTGCCTTTGTAGACGTGACCTCCATGACAAATACTAGATTGGTTCAGTATCTTTTTTTCTTCCAGTGGGATCCCAGGAGACTGCTGGGTTCATTCATGTGTGACATCATAGACTCCTTCATTCATAATTAATATTAGCCTGGCTAAACTACTCCCCTTTAGTCCACAGTCATTTTAGACATGTGAAAGCTCAAGTTTTTTTTCAGAGCATTCCATAGAAAGATGACGGCTGACAATTCCAAGTCATATTTAAATCATTTTTTTGTAGGGAACAGATTAAAAGTAACAAATGAGAGATTAACATACTAAGGTGATATCCTTACTCAGCTGAAAGCATACGAACATAATTGTCCCCTAAGGTTTTGACCAAAACTTAGACAAGAAGGAAAATCTGCTAAAAATGCCAGCTGCATATATAATCAGTATTATCATTATCAATGTATATAATATCCAAATGTATTATTTTCAACAAAATAATAAATAAATAAATGGTTGATAGGGGGTAGTGTAACCTGATCTTATGAAGAAATATCACAAGTTTGAATATTTCAAATCTTAATATTTCAAGTTGGTTCGGTTTCCACAGCAAAAACATCCACACCTTCGCCTACACTCTCACAAAGCCAATATTAAGGTATAGAAAGATATGCGATCAGACTGGCCAATGAAGTCTAAGATTTTTTGTTTTGTTCCTTGAGCTTGTATCTCCTGAAGTCTAAGGGATAACATAATCTTCTTTAGATTGGGGGGAAACAAAGTTTAAAATTAAAAATTTCCATTCACTTTTGTCCCCTCTCTACCCCTCTCACCATATGTAAACAGGTTTATTATCACACACTCTAAAGTTGATCTGAGATGAAAGTACCCATTTAAGGAATGCTTGTCTCTCGCTGGGGGCCTTATACTGTGCAGTGGACCAAACGCTGGAGAGAATCTGAGGTTTTACTGTCAATATTGTGCTGTCTGCTGCAGAGCCTTTTTCTTTGAACTTAAGTTGCAAGAGGCAAGACATATTAAGTTCAAAAACTGATTAGCATATTTGATTAAAGATGACACATATATGTGGTGGTTAATGTCCCCTGGCAAAAAGAAAACTGACTTGATCATCATGTTTTTTATTTCATTAGATGGAAATGAGATTCCATTGGGGCTGAAAAAGTCTCTATCTCCTGTAGGCACTGGAAATTCACAGCATCGTAGTAACCATTCTCACTAATAGCTTTCTAATTAATCCAAAAGAGGCCCCAGAGTCAGAGATAATTAATCTTCACTATTGTCATTGGCCACATCAGAGTAGTAGACGTTTAGTGCTGTATCCCTTTCAGAACTTTCAGAGGGCATCTTTTTAATGAGCCTCTTATTTCAATTCTGCCCATGTTCTTATCCATTACACTGCGTTGTCTTCCCATCCCTACAGTATTGGTGGCAGTGCCTTTAAACCTCATTGAAATGACTGCATGAAAGAGAGTTCACTGTTCCAAGACACAATTCCATGATCACATTTTTTTGTTTGTTTTAAATATACCATTGAAACTTACAGGTCTAAAGGTATTTATTTTGCTTAGTTATGGAGGAGACAGAATCCAGAAATAGTGGACAACTTGTTTTGGTCAATAGTAAAGTGAAACTCCTTCCAAAAGTATATTCAGAGATCCCACCCCAAAAATCCCACACCAACAAAAGTTCATGTGGTATCCACATTCATAGGGGGAAGAAAAACATGAATCTCAGTCCATTCACCTGAAAAAAAACAACAACTTTGAACTGTTACAGAATGGAGTATATTTTCAATCCAGTCCTGCCATTGTATGATTTCAAATTGTACTGTACAGCTGTAACAGTGTGTACCTAATGTGTGTCATTCTGCGTTTCATTTAATTCTTTTTTTGGATATTGGAAAATATCTTTATATACACAAATGCACGGCAGCCTTTTATCCCAAATAATTAGGAAGGTGAACTTTGGACAGAGCTCTTACATAGAGTGGTCTGATTTTTCAATTTCCTGTAAAGAACAAGAAACAGTAATGTTATACCTATTGAACAGCCCGCTCTTCGTCGCTGTTCTAGGTGTGTGAGTCATTCCAAACCCACCCACAGACATTCTTGACTCATTGGAGGGAGAATTACATTGCTAACAAGATGCTGTTGATTTTGTACAGCTATAATCATTTCAGTATTTGAGATACTGTTGTTGTTGTTGTTGTTGTTGTTGTTGTTGTTGTTGTTTATTTAATGTATTGAGAAATAAACAAATGAATGTAACATACACCATAGGATGTCAGTTGCATAGTTTCAATACAATCCCCCGCTCCCTACACTGGTGACAACACATTCCCATTCCAACCTGCAGTGGACTATCATAAATATATAGATAGATCAATAGAAATAATGATTGATAAAGATGATCAAAATAAAACATAAAGGCAATAAGATGTATGATAATGCCAGGTGTACATGCCTTGCTACAAAATTCATTCAATTATCACAAAAGCTTGAAGATTAACTATAGCAAACTAAACATGTGTATGTTTTTGGTGTGTATAAATACAATTTGTAGCAGGCTGGGCTGCCATAGATTAATTTTAAGTGGGACCATTCTTAAGTGGGAACAGTTTTATCTTGAGAACCTCGAAAAGCCTTTATAGGATTTGCACAATCACATATCTAGACCTCTGTCTAAGAACCACCTGTTGATAGATAGCTGATCAGATCTAAGAAATGATACAAATGTGAGTGAATCTCCAATTGAGATCAGGCCTATTAGTTTGACACGTGTTCACTCACCCGCAGGTGATTGATCTGAGAAATGCATCTCGCTAGATCATGAAAGACGACAGTGGGTCACCAGTCACTTCATGCATCACTGTCTATGTTATGGTGTTTCCTTCTTTCTGCTGGAAATTCCTGATACTTCATTTCCTAGTAACTATGATGAGTTTGCTGATGTTGCAATAACTGTGAATCCCACCTCTCCATTCCAGGGTATAAAAGAGATGGCTCACAGGACATTTTTTACTAAAATGCCATCTGAACTTATGTATATCATTTCTGTCCACCATCAAAATGGTGGTAGTATGTGTTAAACCAGTGGTGTAGTCAAGGGCATGTGCAGATATATGTACAATTTTGCGTATGCCCGCGTAACTTTGCATGTACCCATGAAGCTTTTGCATACCATCCTATAATTCCTATAATTCTGTCATTTGTCTGCCATTTTCCAGTTGACAAACCACCATCGTCAAACCCCACCCGGTTGACAATTCGCTAACACCCCCCCCAAGAATTAGAGTATACCCATTACTTCAGTCACCACTACAACACTGTGTAAAACCATTGATGCACTCCGATGTGCACTCCACGGGCCAAATTCCACACAATTGTTTGACCATTGTAAAATGTATTTGGGTTCAAGCAAATCAATGCCCTTTATCAGATTATATACCATAATTCAGATGATCCATAGCACAGATTATTTTTCAGAAACAAAAATACACACAATCCTAGAAAGATCCTTAAAGACTTTGCCCCTTGGAAACATTTACATTTTCTCTTAACAAAACAAGAACCTGGAGATAAAACTACTAATCATTTGATTATTATTTTTAATTTCCTTTTTGAAGGATCACAGCAGAAACTGAAATATAAATTCGTATGATTTTTGTGTTTGTGTGTTTTACAAAACAATCCACATAATCCTTTTTTTCTTCTCCAAAGCAATCCTGTTTCAGATGAAATCAATATATTTTACAGCATCATTATTAACTGCTCCACAGAAAAGTTACTATACACAAACAACTATGATATATCTTCTTTGTCATTGAAAATAGTGTATGTTTATATGTGTAAACATCATAACATTTGGAGCACAACACTGAAATGGTTGAGCGAGGACCACTGGTAGGAACACGTGCTTTTTAATGCAAATGAGAAACACCCACACAGTGATTCTCTTGTCAATATCAGCCTTCTCAGTGAAATTGACTCATATGTCATTTCTGTCATGTATTTAATAGATTGTAGAAAATATCCTGATATGGATGAGCCTCGGGGGTATAAGAAATATAATGTCAAAAAGTATTTCATAAAACACTATACGTTTGTTGAATATTCTGCAAATCCCCAAAAACGAGCTTTATTGTGATGTGAATCAACTGTACACCCCCCTTCCCAAAAAAATAAAGAAATACATATAATAAATCAAATAAATACAATAAATTCAAACTGCTTCCTTTAAATAAATAGAATTGAATCTGACATGTACAATTTTCAGTTTGAATATCTCTTTTAATCACTACTAGAATAATTAGTGCAGCTGTAGAAATAGTTAATTGATATTTGTATTTTATCAATAACTTTGTTCAACTTTAAAAGTTTTAGACCAAATGTGTGGCCGTGTTTTACCATCATGGAAATGGGCATGAGAAATCGAAGAACCCACAGAGATAATCGTCTCTTGCAACTGTTGTCTTCTGTATTATATATATTCCGAAGAGCATTGTTAAACATCTGTATTTTCACATGCGCAGTCATTTACAACATAAAACCGTAATAATACCCCCAAAATGGTCTCTTATTATAAAAAGCTTAACTCACAGATGACAGAGAAGTAAAACGAGGCTTACCTTATCTGTTGATAAAGTTGAATGAAAAGCAGCAGGGAACAGACTTTCAACCCTGTCCTCTCTCTCCCTCCAGGGCAGGATTGTAGCTCTTTACTTTTCAGTTTCTTCACTTCCTGTTTCTGATTCGATGCCCTCAACCTTATAGCTTATTAGTTTCTATGGCAACAACGATGGTACACTGCTTAGGTCCAAATTCATACAACAATAACACATTTGTTTCTTAAATATTAGGAATAAAGAAAGAACATCTTCAAAGGGATAACAGCTACATCATAATAACCTGCCAACAAAATCGATGTTTAGCTCTTTTCAGTGGAAGTACCAGAAGAAGAAGAAAAAAGCAGAGGAGTTTCTGTCTGTGGTCTCTCAACGTTTGAGCAACGCCAAACACAGTCGGTGGTTGTGTGTTTAGTTTTTCATTTGAAATCAGAAGGCTGCAGCTAATCTCTGCGATGTCAATTCTGATTAGATTCCCAGTTCCTGAACTGAATGCAGTGCACCGAGACTGGCAGAGGAATGAACTGAATGGTGTTTGTGTTGCTAAGTGGGGGTCAGACTGGTGTGCAGTTTGTGATGTGTCAGCGGTCCACAGGGAAAAAAGTTTGACATTCAACAGCAGGATTACAACCTATATCATTGCTTTAACCTGCTAGTATCCGCAACAGTGCTTCCAACCACATGCCATATCCTATCGGCATTCTTTTATGGCAATTCCCTTCACACAAAAGGCAGTAAAAACTATAGAACATAATGTACACAACCCCAGACAATAACAGAAAAGAGATCTCATCTGTCAACTCTGGAACAGGAGTTGATCTGTTTTTCCAGCATGGATATCTTACAAAAATAAAAATAAAGTAGGAAATTGGAATGTAGGATTGATACATAATTTAGAAGATATTTGTAAAAGAAAAGTCACTTCTAATTTTAAAATACACTGTCTGAACTTTGGAAAACCCAGGGGTGGCAAGACCCTGAACTGGAGAGATGATTCCACAGCTTTTTGAAGGTCAACCTTAAAGCATAAATATCCCAAAACTGTGGAAAAATTCACCAGGCAGTGTTTTTAAATAAACATATTCAGTCATTTTAATAAAATGTAGTATTTATTTGTATGTACATACACAAACATGTACAACGTAACAACAGCAGAAAAATAGGAGTAATAAAATGGGAAAAAAAACGTGTATCTTGTAATGCAGTTTATATTTCCTTCACTGGGGGGCTTACAGCCTAGGACATTAATGAATATGGTTTTTGTTTTTTGTGAGAATAATGACCTTTAATTCACAAGTATTTGAAAGCAATTCCCCGGCCCACCAGAACTGGATCATTGGTTGTGGTGGGCTTCGGTGAAAGGGCACCATTTGTTTCACTTCACAGTGCATAGCTGAGAGCATAACTGTCTCAATTTTGTTTTCTAGAACCAATACCACATGATATTGGAATTAAGCAAAAAATAAACCACAAAACAAGTAATGCAAATAGCAAAGAAAGTCAAATTAAAAGGTCTAACTCTAAATAGATGAGAACATACAATTTTAGTACATTTTGTGTACATTTGATTGATTTTTAAATGATACCATCCCTAATACTGTATTAAAGATGATGCTGTATTTACATAAAGCAGATGAACACATCTCTTGCGGGAAGCTATATTGACCACAATCCTTTTCATTTCCCCCTAACATTATTTTGCATATTCACAATGAAGCCTAGTGCCTCAAGCATGGGTGAGGGTTTGTTGGCAGGTGAATGTCAGGGGCATCGTGGGTTAAATAGGTAATTTCCCTAATTTAAAAAAGCACAGATAAGAACATCCTCAATGTTCTTTATCCACGCAAACACAAGATTGAAAAGATTCAACATCAAGCTCGTTACTTTGAAAATTCCCACAATGATGAAGAAGTAGTGTATAACCAGGAATACGGAACATGGAATTTGTGCCATGTGTAGGAATGGAATTTCACACTGATCCAGCTTAGTATAAAATCTGAACATACAATGTGTTATTGTTTCAGAAGTGTTTACGTAAACTAGGGATTACAGGATTTTTAGATCACAGATGTTTTATTTTTTAATCTTTTGAACAAAGATGGTTTCTTTATACTCTATATGCTTAGCCTTTTTAATACTAGTTTTAATCACAGCAAACTGATACAGCTAAGTAATTATAAATGATCAGTTTACATATTTTATTGATACACAAATGTATTGTGTTTTAAATGGGAATACATCACTTCAAAATAGTAAAATCTTCATTATGAAAATCACTGTTAACTTTAAACCTTTTATAAATATTAACAATTAATAGACCGTTATAAATATATAATGTAACAAAATGCACAAGAAAACTGAATAGGTAAGCAGCCTAGGAAATTAAGAGGTAATACTTTATTTTGGCTGTGTAATTGGAGTAACCCTGACAAGTTGCTTTTGAGATTTCTTGATAACCAGTTGCTAATTCTTATAGAAGAGAGAAAAAAAAGATATATATCGCTTGACTTGGTGGTGCCCACAGAGAAATCATGTCCGGTCTTCACAGACTGCAGATTTGATTGCAAGCAGTGCTGGTCATGGACTGTGGTTAGAATCCCTAATGATGGCATTATGTTGGCCTGGTGCCAGGACTGGAGGGGGGAAAGCCAGCTGGAGGATGGAGGTTTGGGTCCTCAGTTTCCCTTGGTCAGTTCAGGATATCACTGCTAGATCAGGTTGAGGAGCAATATCTGATTGTTAATGGGGCTGTATGTGATGAAAAGACTCCCATGCCAAATGGTATGTTGGATGGAGAGCAGTAACAAAAGAAAACTGACACTATACACTGGCATAATCAATGTCCTGAAGATATTTCTTCTTTGTGTATTTATGAGTGTGGACATCATTCACACATACCACAGATATGATGCAGCTATAATGTATTTGCTTTCAGGAAACGTTTAGATTAATAACTTTTGAAATATGTCAGGTTGCTGTTTACATATGTTTTAGAAGTGTGTGAATTAAACAAATTAATTTAATGTCAAACTGGTTAATGTAAACAAATGCAACCTATTATTCAAAAATGTCTGTTTTAATTTGAAATAATTAATAAACTAACAGATTTACTCCATGAAGTTGCACTGGAAACTATTCACACTCTTCCTTTGAAGCAAAGATATTCAGTGATTAATTTAATTAATATTGTTCATTAAACTATGGGGGCAGGGAATTTATCAATAATTATATATTTTTAGAGTTTGTTGATTCAACCTAGAGATCACCATAAAGATTCACATTGACTGAATGTATATTATTTGGTTTTATGATGCCACTTGATGCTGCTAACTATGGAATAATTGTTTAAGTGCTACCCATTCCAGAGTCATTAAGTAAATATGTGCTGTGCAGTGTATTGTATTGTATTTTGCCCAAATATATAATCTATTGCATTCCTGAATTGTATTATACATTTGTTTTTAAAATACTCCACAGTATTTACCCCTTTTAACTGTATTTATTTAAAGGTCCTTTATGAATGTCAGTTGCATGATGATCCAACAAATAACGTACACATGTTTTTTAATAAATGCTTCCCATAAGATACTAGTTTATTTAATGCATCTCTTCACTTTGCTATTATCCTGCTACCAAATTAACATTAAATTAATGTTTAATGTGCAAACATACATTTTTTATGTCAATGCCAATAAAAGTTTAAATAATATTAAAATATAAAGTAGCATATTTGAAATTATATCTGTAGGCTACATTTAAACACGTTCTACAATTTCGTATCGAATTACGTTAAAAAAAGATTGTAAAAACCTTTGCCCTATTTACCTGCAGGTCAGACGATATAGGGCGCATTTTTTTAGCTTGGTCAGATGTCACACGTTAGGTGTTGTGCATTGTGCGTCAGTGGCAGCTATTAGTATTATTATTCTTGTCAACCTGTGTCCGCATTATGTATTATCAGCCACAAATGTTTAATTACTCTGAACTGGGCATTACAGGCATTACCCCTGTAGGTTAAGTTGTTTTTAAGATTAACTGAATAAATGGTTTCCATTAGTCAAATGAAAGGCTCTTTGTAAATATGAAACAGTTAGTCAGTTGGAATTTCAAGGAAAATGCTGCTGATCATTTGTACAAGTTAAGCCTTGGCAAATTGTTTTGACACTAACTACACCAATGCACCAGATTTGCTTTTCCAGCAAAAATAGAATCAATTCAGTTACATCACAGTTCCAGGCAAAAGCACACACACAAATAAAAAAATCCTGAAATAGCAGAACTTCACACTTTGATCTGACTTCTGCAGCAGCAGTATAAGAAACAAACCAGACCTGCATAGTACTCAATGTGTTGCTATGAGATGGTTTTATGGCTGTATTGGTTGAAATGAGATGAATCATCAAAATTAAATTACTTTAGAAGGTCCGATGTTATTCAGACTTATTTAAACGTTGTCGCAAAAACCAACGCCTGTGCTAATATGGTGAAAACATGTTATATAATTCACGTGCGTGTTTTGCTTTGTAGGTTTGTTCAGATCATATTTTGAAGAAAGAAAGAAAATAAAACACATGCTCCCCGAAGGAGAATCGAACCCCGATCCTCCGCGTTACAAACGAAGACCCTGACCACTATACTGTAAGGGATATGACGTCACAAGTTGCGATTTACACCTTTTTACCGATGTATATTGTCCTATGTATTTGTGTTTTTAATTTGATGCATATGTTTGTGGAATACATTATATGTATAGTGTGTGTGTGTTTTCATCCTGCGCTAATTGGGCTGAAAACTTCCCAACTGAGCGTGTATGAGCCGCATCACGTGACCTGACAGCGTTGTCTCGCGTACCCCTGTCCTCTTATCTCCATTTCAATTTCTCACAATAAGGATCCAGCCAATGTAGCCGTGAGTTCACAGAAGTCTTATTTCGGACCCTTAGCCGCTGGCTGTCTGTCATTGTTTGCCTATTCCAATACACGGGACCTGTGGATTGTCTGCGGCACTAAATGCTGTCTTGCCTGCTTAAAAAAGAAACAATGAAAGCGTAAATGCATGGGGTTACTAGACAGAGCATGCAATTTCCTAGCTAATGATGTTATTGTTACCTAGGCCTAGCTGGCTTTGCTCTCTCGGTATTTGTGTTTTTAGCACTGGTGTCGTTGCATACTGCACACATGCACATTAGTGAGACTTATGTATTTGGCTCCTCGCTTTTGCAGATGTCTGTGTGTTGCTGACTGAGAGTATTGCGTGGTCAGCGGCTTTCGGAGTAACCTGACGGAGTCTCCAGTAGTAGCAAGAAATCATGCATTGTAATGTAATCCGAATCAAAATGCCGAGGTACGTGTTTGTGCGTCTTTTATGTCTTCGTTGATTTTGTTGTGAACGAGGAAAGTAAACTGCTGCCCTGGAGTGCGGTTTTGTAGTTTGATTGTATTTCCTGTGTACTGTACTGCACAGTACTGTTGCACAGATAATACATTGAACTGACATCAAATCAGGACGGCTACGTGGCTATGTGTATTGTATTCAATGACTAATAGGGGAAGTAATCCAGCCTCAGTGCGCAAACGTTGTTTTTCGTGCATTGGTACATAACTGAAACAAAGTGCACTGCCCTGCCGCTGGCAATTGCATTGTTGCGATTGATGCAATGGTCGGATGACAAGGGTTGCACTTGCGTCTGCCAGAGCTTTACAGCGGACAATTGATTTTGTTTTGGGAAGGATGCAAAAGTTTCGATCCAGCACCACAAACAGCCCTAACGCCTCGTTTAATCTGTTCCTCAGGCTATAAGTGACCATGCTGTGGCCCAAGGACATTGAGAAACACCTGCCACGATGGTACTGTCTGAACTGCACTGGGACCACCATATAGTCCTGCCCAGGCTCACCCCCTCCCAGGCCAGGGTTCTGGTTGGTCTGGTAGCTTTCATCTGTTTTGCAAATAGCCACGATGGCGACTTTGTCTTTGATGATTCAGAAGCTATTGTCAATAACAAGGTAACGTTGTAGGTCACCATTCATTTGTATTTTTTTTCAATAGTATTTCCACTATTTCAAGAAAAATAAAAATGGTCCTTATGCTTGTGCACTGCCGCTTTCGGTCTCTGGCAGCATATATATGACCAATTGTTATAATTTGTTCCAGCAGGTAAATTGCATTTTAAATGCTGGTGCTGGAGGTTCTCTAATGGTAGTCGCACATGTGCAGTGAAATGCCATGGAGACATGACAGGAAGCTGTTTAACAGATGTTTGTTTTCAATTTCAGGATCTCAGACCAGACACTCCAGTGAGTAATATATGGGGAAATGACTTTTGGGGGAGTAACCTAAGCAGTAACACCAGCCACAAATCCTACCGGCCACTTACTGTTCTTACTTTTAGGTAATTGTATTGTGATGCATCATCCAAGTAGTTTGTTTTTATGACATATTACCAAGAGAATGTGATTGCAACAAAACCACAGCAGTCTATTTTTCCCCCTCCATTAATGTGTGTTGCTTTGATAAGGTTGCTGGTGAGGAAGTTCCAGGAAATTGGTTAATTAGGCCACAGGAGGAAAGCATATTCTCACCCAGTGTGACAGAATTTACTTTGTGCGGCTTAAGGTTTAGAGTAACTACCTGCCCGATATCGAAATTCTTCTGTTCAATTATAGATTTGTTTTATGTCCAGTGTCAAAATAAATCTAAAAAAGAAAACGACAACAAACCAGTCAGTTCACAATGTTGTAATTGTGAAGAAAAGGTGGAAGTTCGTCCATGGCTCAATTCCTTAGTTCTGTCAGGTTTGAGAATTATGCAGGCGGATTATCCTGGAAAAGATAGTTTTATAATGCAGAATATTAACAATAAATTATTCAGTAGACCGAAATATACGTTTATATAAATATATTTCAGTTAAATTACCAGTTTTGCGTGTATGTGTAATTTAGTAAACACTTTTTTCTTTAAGAATATTTATGGATAAAACATGCTTATAAAGCTGTCAACTCAGTCTTAAAATTATGGAATTGGCTCCATGATAGTTGGCAAGCTTTGAGTTTTAGAATCTGCAGAGCGGGGTGAAATTGCCTGACCTCATTGAACATATGTTCTCCTGATTTATTTGGTCTAAATGCATTAACTTATATTGGTTACTTTCATTGTTGAAAAGCACAGCATGCCATACGTATATGGTTAAGAAAAGAGGACAGCTATAGTAACAGCACAAACAGGGCAGAAAAAAAGAGACAATGAGTTAATCATTCGAAAAATATTGTAAATAATAATAATTATTATTATAAAATGGGTATCTACAGAAAAAAGGCGTTTGATGAAGAAAACTGGATACTTCTACCAAGTTTTATAGATCAAGCATCAGATATCATTCTGCAAAATTAAAGTGGCTTCATTGATCTTTTATGTTTGTTTTGTCCCCTCATGTTAAAGCCTATGGGGAACACTCTACTTCAGAAGCATCTGAAATTGTCTTTGAGTTTTTCTTTTTTTCTGCAAGATTGTGCATTTCTCCTTTCCCTCTAACCTTGCTCTGCTAATCCTGTGCTTCCCCTTCACTTTTATGCGTTGAGCACTCGTGTTGCATTCATATTGGTGAACGTGAGAGAAACCTTTGTTCGTGAAATTTGAAACGCCGTCTGTAATTCCTGATTTGCTCCCTTGATTATAATCTGCATTGATACGTTTCATCCTAGTGTGTTGTGCTGCAAATAACCCCTTTCCTTTATCATTTTTTTTTCTTTACAGATTTAACTACCTCTTAGCTGGTGGATTGCACCCTGTTGGCTTTCATGTGCTGAACATTGCCCTTCACAGTGTTATCTCTGTATTAATGATTGATGTGTTTGCAATATTGATTGGTGGACTGGCTTATGATGGAAAAGGAAAAAGACTTAACCAGGCTCCAAAGGCATCGTTCCTGGCTGCGCTGCTCTTTGCTGTGCATCCAGTTCACACAGAAAGTGTAAGTAGAAGCCAGAAATTGCTTAGCAGGATGTCCTTCAGCTGTAAACAATGTTTTTCTTTTAAATAAGCATTAATGAAATACCTTTCGCATCAACCGGGTGCAGAGGTGGGCATTAAACATTCATTAAAGGCCGGTAAAGTATAAAGCAATTCTCAGTTTATGTGTATTGCAAGGAAAACTATATATATTTATATATAGATGGATCGATGTATATAGTTAGAAAGGAAAAGAGGGAGAGATACTTGTTAAGTTGCAGTGCAGCAAAGTTATTGGTAGTTTGAAACTATTTCGCATTTAGCAGAAAAGTGAGTTAGTTTCCACTGGGCTTTTTGAATCCTATGGGTTTTGTTTTAGTCTGATGTTTTAAACTTTGACTGATCGGTTATAGACAGAAATCTAAACCCCCAGCTGCTGGACCTGCTTCACAAGGACCATCTGTAAGGTGCGTTTATAAAGTAACGGTGCACTCGGAGTCTGGGTGGGCGGAGTCACAGTGTTCCCTGTGCATATCTTTATTTGAGCACCAGTTGGGTGTTGTCCTCTGATCTTCCGAGGAATTGGGCAATATTAACAAAGTTCAGGGAAAGACGAATGCCTGCTGGTATCCTGATATGTTATGTATTATTCCTATCAAAGGTATAATTACCTGTGCAACAAAAGCTGTGATCTGTTTTATCCAACGTCTGTGTGTCGGACAAACAAAACGTACTCTTAAAACTAGATCTGCCGAACATCTCGGCACTATCAGATCTAGTCCCTTAGATATGTTGGTATTGAACAGGTAAAATGATCTAGGAGGGGTGGTGATTTGGATTATTTTCTTCTTTAAAGGTCTTTTTGGATACATAATCTCAGAACCTTGATTCCCAAGGGCATGAATATTGATCTTGATTTAAGACCCTTCTTATAGATCAGTCTTCCATGTAATTGGCCAGAAATATTTAGATTTTATTTTAATTTGATTGAAACGGTTTATTAGATTCTATTTTGTGATTGTTCTCAGTGTTTCTTAGATGACTGATAATATAGGTATAGTACAGCAGGGGGAGACGTGTCCGTGGAGAAGCTTTGCAGTTAATTGTAGTGGTTGGTTTGGGGACCGTGTGGTAATTGGTATAATTGCCAATTAGGAACAGTGTTTTATTGGGTGATGACATTGAATTGGGTGTTAGAACGTGTCGGTCCCCACAGGTCTGGGTGGGTGCTGTCTCTCTTCGGCCTGCTGTGTCAGTGTTTGCATCTCCTTTTTTTTTTTAAGGTTGCGGGCATCGTTGGCAGGGCTGACCTCTTATGTGCGCTGTTCTTTCAGTTGTCCTTCCTCAGCTATTGCAAAGCCTTTCATGGAGGTAGGTGACTTCCAGCAGTAAGCTAAAACTGACCCACAAGTTTAACCACAATCTCCCACCTACTTGTGCATACTTTCTGTTCAGTAGTGAATTAAACGTCTGTGTTTTTTGGGCAGTGTGGTCTAAATCATGGCCATATTTTTTAATAATCATTTAGCATGTGCCCATACACCGCAATAACTTATAATCTTGCTGGCTGGAATGCTCTTGTTGTTTTTTTGTCCCCCCATCACACACACAATTTCTTTTTTTATATCTGTCTTTGTTCTCCTGTAGATAGTAAAGATGACAAGTTCTCAGTTTCATGGACTATTATCAGCCTTCTGCTGTGTGCAGTGGCCATGCTCTGCAAAGAGCAAGGCATCACGGTTTTGGTATGTATCTTTAATAAAATACAGTACTTTTATCTTTTATGTTTTCTGATTAAGCCTGATTAGTACATTGTTTTCCAGCGACAAGTTATTACAGGGTTCACTTATATTTATATATCCACAGGACTAAAATACAATTTTAATTCAATTTCAAATCAATTTATACCCCATCCAATATTTACTACAGTAAATTCATAATTATTAATTTCATCGTTTGTTTGTTTAGGGAGTCAATGCTGCTTTCGACGTTCTTGTGATCTGCAGTGTAAATTTCAATGAACTGTGCCAGCGGCTGCTAAACAAAGCAAAACCGTTAGAGGTGAGGCTATTTTTTGTGCAGATGTGGGAAATGATTTACAGGCTTAGATAAATATGTATTGATTTAATATTATGTTCCAGGGAATCAACATTTTTCATAAGTTATATTTATGGCAATGTGCTCCGTCATAACCTGTGAGTGCATAGGACTCACTTGCATGCTGGTAGAATGTCCCAGGTTTTAAAAAGAACGAGAAATGAACTTTTTCTTGTTTGTGTAAGTAGTAAAACTGTTCTTATGGTAAGATGTAGTGCAAGCTTGCCCTTGAGAAACACCCACAGCTTTTGTCTTTAACAGTGTTTCTGTAAAATCACCTCTGCAATACTCATTTCAGTACATGGTGTTTTTTTTATTGATTACTGATGAAAAACTCCCACATCTTAAAAACATAAACATAAAATCATGTTTTTGTCCGGTGAACTATTTCCACCACACTTTTAAATTTGTATTGTTTTAAATGGGCCTGGAAAATATAGTTTTGACCCGTGGATGCTTGTAAACATTACATTACTTTTTCAGATTAATGAATTTTTCAGAAAAGGATTCCTGACAAGAATGGGTCTCCTCACCCTTGGGGGAACCATCCTTTTGTACACACGGTGGAGGATCATGGGAACTGGCCCCCCAGCATTCACTGAAGTGGATAACCCGGCCTCCTTTGCAGAAAATATATTTGTACGGGTGAGTGGAGTTCTTATTGTCATTTCCATCATTACGTTGGTGATATTAATAATATATCTGAGAAGTTTACATGCTGTCCTACAATATAAAAAATAAAAATAAAAAGGTCTTATTATAAATTTCGTATGTAAGTTTCTATGCTGACTAATTTTAGGACTGTATTGTCCTTGTTGTGTGTTGTATCTTCACTACAAGTTCTACAGAAGCCACAACGGGATTGTCTTTCATTTAGAACAGCATGATAGCAATGAGAAAAGTAAAAGATTCAAGTAGTTTGCAAAAGCACAAATGTGCAAAGGCTTACACACAAGGAAAATGAAATTATTAAATTGCACGTTATAGAGGATTTGGGGACGTTAATAAGGGGTCGTTACATTACATAATTCCTTTGATAGGTTGTGAAGCTAATGCATGGCAGTGGAGCAGTCTAGTAATTAATCTTTTTGGGGAGGATTCCCCTTCCCCCAAAGAAATTCATTCTAACAATTTTATATTTTTAATTTCAAAGCATTTTATACAATGTGAACAGTCATTTTGAATTGAATGTGAAAATGTAATGTATACCCCTTATCTGCTCCCCAAATGCATGGATTTCACTGGACTGGACCGGATTTCTGTATAAATAAAAGAAACGGAACCACTATATTCCATAACACTAATAATGATAAAATCCAGTATATAATCGGTTAACCTACAACATTTGGAATTCTGTATTGATTTCGGTAAGTTGTTCTTATAACCCGGGGCTGGCATCAAAATCTCTCCCTTCTTATAAAAAAAAATATCCTGCCATGGCTCAGGGTAGTTATTTTGTCAAAGAAGGCTTTAGGCTATTATTTGAAATTAGGTAGTTCGCTTCAGACTTTTGCACTTTCATATTCAGTAACTCTCGTTTCCTTTGATTGGCAGACTGTGAACTATAATTACTACTACTCTTTGAATGCATGGTTGCTGCTGTGTCCCTGGTGGCTGTGTTTTGATTGGTCAATGGGCTGTGTACCACTTATTAAATCAGTCAGTGACTGGAGAATAATCTCACTACTGCTTCTCTGGATCTGCTTGATTGGGTTGATAAGCCAAGCTTTATGCTCCGAGGACAGCAGTAAAAGAAGGTAAGGGACCAGACTGAGCTTGTAAAAAACAGAATCCTGGATAGGGGGGTGAGAAAGGGTCTGCGTTGCAATGCCTGTTGCCAACTTCATAGTGAAACTGAGATAAATACATTTTCATCAATGCTACTGATTTCTTTAAGCCTACACAATTATTATTTTTCCCCTCCACCCCCCCCAGGAGAACAACTTTATTGTTTATTTAATCACTTTGACAGTTAGTACAAAAAAAAAAAGCCTATATAATTCTAAAGAGGCAAAGTAAAGAGATTTTATTTCCCTCGGCCATTTCCCCGGCATGTTAGAATATGCTGTTTTTGTTCCTCCAAAAACAATTGTATTTACTTATCTTGTTTTGTAAGAGTTACTCTTATTATTTATATCTTAGCAGATTCCCTTACCCAGAGCGACTTCACAGGAAACATTTTCAAAACATTTATAAAAGCGTGCAGTAAATACAATTGGTACAAAATACATATATTGATGATCATTAGCACCTGTTTGGTATAATTGTTTAATCATACACCTGACTATGTGTCTACAAAATCCCTGACTTTGCAAGTGTACCTAGAAGAATTGATGCTGTTTTGAAGGCAAAGGCTGGTCACACCAAATATGGATTTGATGTAGATTTTTCTTCTGTTCACTCACTTTGCATTTACTTAATTCAAAAATATAATCTATTAACATGTCTATTTTGGAACTTTACAGCATTTTTTCACACCTGCCTACTTTTGCGCAGTACTGTATATATTAACAATTTACCCCCTTACTGACAATGCCTTTTTATCTTTCCTCAGGACACTGACTCTTGGGCTTATTCTACTGATTATCCCGTTCCTACCTGCCAGCAATCTGTTCTTCCGAGTGGGATTCGTGATCGCAGAAAGAGTCCTCTATCTGTCCTCGGCTGGGTACTGTCTGATTGTGACGTACGCAATTGGCTGTTTATGTTGCCGTTGGAAGAACTACAAGGTATTGGACTTGAGTTCTGTGGGACCAGGATGTGGCTTTCATAACCTGTTGGTCTCGGGGTGATTGTCATTTCTTTTCTCTTCTCCTTCACTGCAGAAACTCTTCCGTGTGGCACTGCTGGCCCTCCTGTGTGTGAATGCAGTGCGCTGTGCGGTCCGGAGCAGGCAGTGGAGGTCTGAGGAGAGCCTTTTCACCAGCGCCCTGTCTGTCTGCCCCCTCAATGCGAAAGTGAGCAGGCCTTTAACTGTTGAGCATAAGTCCGTACATTTATATGCCAAAGCTAGATCAGAAAAGTAATTTTCCCAAAAATGTGATCACGTGACTTTAGATATCGCAGTCCATTTCCAGAAAAAAGTAGCATGATGGGGATCAATCAGAAGATATTTATTTATCTGTAGAATGTTTTTTTTTTTTGTCTTGAAATTGAATTTGAGGTTCTGACATGTCTAGAAGAAGTAAAAGACATGGTCTAATTTTCCTTTTTTGTTAGAACATTAGATATTGCATGCTTAAAGCAACTGAGCTATAGTAGTTACAATTACATTATACATTACAATATGTTAACGTATTACAGTATACAATTAAGGTTCTATGAAATAATGCATCTTTTGACTGAATTGAGAGTTTTGATCACTGTTTTTCACTTTTGATTTTCCTTAGCAATCGATAGGTCTGTTACCCTGTCAGTGCCATCTTGAGTATGAAGTTTCTCAACAATAACACACTTTGTTTTTTCAGGTTCATTACAATGTTGGCAAAAACCTTGCCGACAGGGGCAATCAGGCAGCTGCAATCAAATACTACAGGGAAGCAGTAAGGTACACTTCATGAAATATTCAGATGTTTCTGATTTGCTTTAGAATGAAAATCTATATGTTCAGATGGGGGTCCAACATGTTGCTAATATAGCCAAGAACTTTTGTCCCTAAAGTATGCTAAGCTTTACTAGTGCTAACATATTCTTTCCTAATGAAGCCAAGGCTTTGCAAATGGGAATTGCATATTTTTTAATTGTTGTAAAGATCTTTACTCTCCGAAGAAAACGATGAAAATAAAGGAAACATTTGAAAAATGTAAATGAGGATTTTTACATACAACTTACTGGTACACGTTATTTTTAAACCTCTGAGATGCAGGTTTGATTTGTATTATTTAATAACTTTCACCATCGATCAGATAAGCATACATATTCCAACTGTAATTGCAATATTTTCAATTTGTATAAATTAGTTTTTTAAATAACACAAGAAAATATATAAACAAGGCAGTTCACACATATTATAAAACAGTTTCTTTTTTTTATAGATGTGGTGTTGGCACTGGCTTTCCTCAGTTTCTTATATATCAAATGATAAGAGTGTGTTGGAGGTGATTTCTTGACTTTTAAACAACTATGATTTTGTTTTTATAGAAATGCTGTGGTGAATGTGTATTTCTTTTAGAAAGTTCTAGAAATTTGAAATGAGGTTAATAGAATCATTTCTTGGTAATAGAATGTTCTAGACTGTTCTTTTCTCTGTGGGTTTTCATTGTTTTCTGTAACTTTCTATTATGAACTTCAGTGTCTACCTCTCTCTCACTAGTTGCCCTGCAGAATGGCTCTTTCCTGTAGCCACAAGTCTCACAGCCAAGTTAATACATTACATAGACTGGCCTAAGTAAAATATCAGTTTTTAGTCCAAGAACTGAACTGTTACTGTGCAGGCTCCTTATATAGCCTGAGTAGAATTAATCTGATTTGAGTTTTTGTGTACATACACTGCCATGTATGTGTCTTTTTTAATTCTGATGCTAAATAAGGTAGGTACATTACAAATGCTATAAAAAAAATATTAGTTTTGAAGCAAGACTGAAAGTTTCTAAATCAAAGTGGCCACTGTTGCCATGCCATGCAACAAACTTTCTTAATTGGGATCCATATAATTTGAATGTAGGTTTTTTTTGTTTTTCCAATGGCCCCCATGTTTTCCGTTTCACAGGTTGAACCCGAAGTACGTCCATGCAATGAATAACCTGGGAAACATCCTGAAGGAATGGAATGAGTTGCAGGAAGCTGAAGAATTGCTCTCTAGCGCTGTCCAAATCCAGTAAGTAAAAGGGATTAGATGTTTACTATTGAAGCAGAAAAAGTAAATTGTTAATATATTTTTAATTCAGTTTCAATATATAGATATTTTAATTTTTTTTTCCTTCTTCACTCCAAGGCCTGATTTTGCTGCTGCATGGATGAATCTGGGCATTGTACAAAACAGCTTAAAGAAGTTTGAGGATGCAGAGAAAAGTTATTGGAATGCAATTAAGTTCAGGAAGAAATATCCAGATTGCTACTACAACCTTGGACGTTTGGTAAAAAAAAAAAAAAAAAAACTTCACAGATAGTAATGTTGTCTGTTTTTCACTTCTGAGAGTCTGCACTTTCTATAAAACTATATATATTTTTTAGTATTATGCATTTTAAGATGTATTTGTATAGAAGTAAGGTACACTTTTGTGTTTTTTATCCTCAGTACGCAGACCTGAATCGCCATGTAGATGCCCTGAATGCGTGGAGGAATGCCACCATGCTGAAATCAGACCACAGTTTGGCGTGGAACAATATGGTCATTCTACTAGATAACACAGGTACATCAGTGTCCTGTGTGTGTAGGACATGTATCTGAACACGTGTATGTTCTCCAGGGGAGACAAGCCGCTATTATACTTGTGACAGCATACCAAATCAATAGATATATATCATTGTGGAGGATCACCAAATATATAAATAAATGGGGGGTTCTCTATATTTTGGAACTGTGTACCCTTTCACAATTGATTGATTTTTCTGGACAAGCTGGTTTGAAGGGGCTCATTAGTGAGCAGTTTCATTTCAAGAGTGCGGGGCTGTGGAATGAAGGTTACATGTGTACAAAATATTTCTGAATTGCTGTATCTGTGGCAAAGAAAGAGAAAGAAGAAAGTTTCCTTTAAAGGAGGCTCTGGTAGATTTTGGGAACATGATGTAAGCAACTGAGATAATTAGATGGCAGAAGCAAGAGCCAGCAATGCTTGAAATTTATGTATTAAAAGCTTTGTGTGTTGTTTTAAAGGCAGTATTTCCTGCCGTGTGGCGAATGGCTTGATTCTAACGCAGCAGTGTTTTTTGCGTTATGAAACATTACTAGAGCAGGTCTGTTCTCCCTGCAGTGCCTTCGCATGGTCCAAATTTCATGATCGAATCTTGGCACTGGAAGATGTGTTTTTTTTCCGCCTGGATTTTCACCCTTCTGTGCTTTTGTGTGTGTCGGGCACTTCTTAAAATAAATGACCCGAAACCAGGTTAAATGAAGGATTTATTTTATTTTTATTTTTAGTCCCCAAACAAACAGCTGAACAAGCTCGGAAATTGGAAAATAATGGCGAGGCACGGGTCGTGCACAGGGCCAGCTCGAAAGCAAAATAAGCAAGTTAAGGACAGTGCTAAGTGCTACAAGGGATCTCCTTCTGGGGCCAAACAGAGCTTTGACATTAGGATCAATAAATCAGTAGCCCTTGTGTTGAGCTCTAATTAGGAAACTAAACCAATCTTCCATGTGTAGGAAAATAAACCCCCTAGCCTGAATCTCAGCCTTCCTCTTTACTACACCAAACAAGATGATTGAAGTTGATATGCTATGGTCAGAAATGTTCAATGGTCTGTTAATTTGATTTTGAATGTTGATATTTCCTAATGGCAATGACCACAACAGGAATTTATATGACACCAGTGCTACACAGTGAAATCTCCACTGGAGCAATATTTGTACATCGCTACTGTATTTGTATTTACTGAACTGTTTTCTGTTTTTTTCAACTCTAGAATCCCATAAGAATGTTTGGAATTCATGTTAATTTAGAGTTCCTCAGGATCATTTGTTTTCCAGTGCTTGGATATCAAGAGAGATCTAATAGCTACATTTATTTGAAACTGAGCTTTTTAAAAATATTTTTATTTTAAATTTCTCAAGCAATGTGTCAGAGGTTACATGTTCAAATTCAGTTTACAGTTAGGTATTCACTTTTGGGGAACAAAATAATAATAGTAATACATCTCATAAGGATCACATTTTGAATCTACAACTTTACGTTCATAGTTTTTATTTTTAAATTTAGATTAGATTTAGTATGTCATTGATATTGTTGAATAGAGCCCTTCTCAGAACGTCTCTACTTTTCATAACAGTTCAACACATTGTGGTTCCTGACTCTTTTTTGCCTTTTCATTAAGGAAACCTGGCACAAGCAGAATTAATTGGCAAAGAAGCCTTAAAATTACTTCCTAATGATCACACCATCATGTTTTCATTGGCTAATGTTCTGGGGAAACTACAGAAATACAAGGTACAGTATGATATATTTTTTTTTACTTACATTTAGCCTTCTGTTTTTTTAATTGTGGGTCATACAGCTTTGATTTCTTGTTTCCCTGCCATTTTTATCTTTGCATGTTAATTAAGTCATTCAGTTTATCTAGTTTTTTTTTGCTTTAATAATGATACAACATGTATGAAATAACTATTTATCTAGCACATTCCTTCTACTGATAGAGTGTAAATAATACTGGTGTTTATATAATAATCCCATATGTATGTTATATTATTATTAAGTTGACCTGCATATCAACATTTCCTGAATGGTAATTTTATCAGTGAGAACTAAAGCAATTTCCCTTCAAAATAGACAAGGGTTTAATAACCTTCACCAAGAAGAGTTATATTTACTGGTTTTCACAGTGCTGTTTGTCTGGATTTGCATTGAAGTTTGATATCTGTTTGAAATTAGGAGTCAGAGGGTCTGTTTCTTAATGCACTGAAAATCAACTCCAATGCTGCCAGTTACCACGGTAATCTAGGTAAGTCATTGGTGACTCAAATGGCCGTGTGCTTGCAGGATGTTGTTTGCTTTAATAAAGTCTGCTTGTGAACTGAAATGGCTCTTGATATGAGATTCTTCTCAGTTTAATATGTGGCAGTGTGTGCTTTCTTACCTGAAGCATGAATCATACATAATGGAAGGGCAAAGTCTTCATGTTTTTGTTTTCTGCTTTTCATCTGATTTCACCAAGAAGTTTGGTGTTGTGGACATTGATTAATTTTCCTTCACTTTTATTTTTTTAAACATATCTGTCCACATGAACGTGTGCCCTTTAGATGTAGACAGGGATGCATTAATTCATCAGCTCATCATCTAAACAGGACTTATCTGTATCTGTAATATGTATTTGGTACTGAAGGACAGAAAATCCTGGACCCCCATCCCATTAACCAGTATATTTTGATAAATATGGTTTTCATATAGAGAATTGGAGTTTCCCAATGCATTCTATGTGTAGCTGAATTGTGCCTTGAAAGTGGATTAATTTTAATGCAAATTCAGTACTTCTTTGTTGCCTTGGAGGTTACCAAGTGAATGTTAAATTGAATGCATTATTTGAGGAACAACAATCTTTGCTATGAAACCGTCTGTTTTTATTGCTTGCTGGTGTAGAAGGCTTGGTGTTTGATTGCTGTCAGATATGTGTCCAATA